>NC_088388.1:6125000-7375000 GCF_037993035.2 Macaca fascicularis | reverse complement strand
CCTTGAGCCCATCCCATTCACCCTTCGAGGCTCCTGGCCCACAAGCCCCCTCCCTGGGCCGGGGTCCCACCAGCCAGTTACCTCATTACTGAATGGATCCTCCCCTGTCTGTGTGTCTTCCCATAAGGTTACAGGCCCCTGTCAAGTGTGGCTCCCGGGGCAGGGCCTCCCTGCCCTCCACTCGGCTGCAGTCTGCTCAGCGCCCTTAGCACAGGCTGGGGCTAATGTCATCTGCGTTCCTTTCCTGGGGCAGCCATGACAAATTACTGCAAACTTGGCAGCTTACAAAACCAGAAATTAATTCTCTCACAGTTCTGGAGGCCAGAGCCCAGAATCAAGGTGTTGGCAGGGCTGGTTCCCTCCAGAGGCTCTCTGGAGAATCCATCCCAGGCCTCTGTCCTAGTTTCCGGGGGCTGCCAGCAACTCTTGGTGTTCCTTGGCTGAGGATTTCATGACTCCAGCCCCTGCCTCCGTCTCCACGTGGCCTTCTTCTCTCTCTGTGCCTTCGTGACTAAGATGTCCCCGTTTTCTTTCTTATAAGGACACCACCCATCGCATGTACGGCCCGCTGTAAATCTAGAGTGATTACATCTTGAGATCTTTCACTTAATTACATCTGCAAAGACCTTGTTTCCAAAAAAGATGACAGTCGCAAGTGCTAGGTGTTAGGACCCCGATGTATCTTTTTGGAGGATCACAAGTCAACTCGCTGCAACCATCCCATCAGCCTAGATGTGTGTAGATGTGTCCGGAATCAGGGAGGGTGTCCCCTTCACCTCCACATCCCATGGAAAGTGCTCACTGGAAGGAGGGAAGATCTTGTTAATGGATTTGATGATTGGGAATCCAAGCAGTGCGCCCAGAGCAGATGCCCGGGGGAGCGGAGCTGAGTATGGGGGCGGGGAACAGGTGAGGGCCCACAGATCCAAGGGCTGGCTTCCCTGAAGCTCCCAGCACCAGCTTCTCTGGAAAGGGTTGGAGCAGCAGCTCCTGCCGGGCTGCCCTCTGCCAGGCACTGAGGCCATCCTGTGAACCAGGCAGGGGACCCAGCAACGGGGAGCTGGTGGAAGCTTGGGGCCTTGTGGGTGAGACCCAGACTGGACAATAAGGGGCTGAGGGATCACAGTGGGGGTAGGACTAGGGGTGGGGGTGGGGGTAGCAGGCAGGCCCCAAGGCCGTTTTGACTCACATGGAGACAGCATCGAGGTGTGGCATGGGGGCCTGAGAACCCAGAGGGGCCTAGGTGCCCTGGCTGGCTGTCCGTGGCCCACAAACCTGGCCAGGTTCCCTGTCCTGCCCTCCAAGGCAGCAGGGATCCTCATGGTCTCCTCACTCCCACTCTTGATGCTCCCTGGAGGCTGGTGGCAGCCAGACTGCTTTGGGTGTGTGCAGGGTGGCTGGAATGGGCAAGTAAAAAAATTAAAAAATAACAATAATGTCACTGTAAAATATTCCTGCATCATGTAGCTCCTGCCACAAACTACTTAAAAGACAACTGCTTTCTTCGTCTAGTGCTCAGACTTTCTAGATGTGAGTCCACCGAGCTGGTGTACACCTTGAGTAAACTGTCCTACACCCCATTCGGTCTCTCCGGCCCCTTACTTTCCAGCAGCAATGGGAGATCCCTGCCTTGCATCCAGAGCTGCGGCTCCTTCTTAAGCTTCCCCCAACCAAGGGGATCCCGGTAACAGGTGGAGAGGCAGCGCAGGTGTCTTTTGGAAATAGAGACCAGTAGTCCCTGGGGAGGGGATCACAACAGGAGGGCAGGGCAGCCAAGGCCAGCGCGGGAAAGCAAGTCCCTGCCACCCCTGCTGGCCTCAGCCTGGCCCCATGAGTGCTGGCCTCCAATGCAGGCCCAGCTCCTCAGCATCCTTTCTGCACCCCATGGGCTGCTCTCCAAGGACCTGTGTTATAGACAGCTGCTTCCAGGGGCCACATCCTTACCCTGGCATGGAGGCAGGGGGGCCATCAGGCAGGTTGTGGCATGATGGGAGTCCCATCTGGGAACAAAGAGAAGGGAAAGGGAAGCGCTTTCTCTCCAAGGAGTGAGCCACCTCACCTGGCCACAACAAAAAATTTTAAAGGCTGGACGCCTGTAATTCCAGCACTTTGGGAGGCTGAGGCAGGCAGATCACCTGAGGTCAGGAGTTCGAGACCAGCCTGGCCAACATGGTGGAACCCCGACTCTACTAAAAATACAAAAATTAGCTGGGTGTGGTGGCAGGTGCCTGTAATTCCAGCTACTTGGGAGGCTGAGGCAGGAGAATCACTTGAACCCAGGAGGTGGAGGTTGCAGTGAACCGATATTGCACCATTGCACTCCAGCCTAGGGGACAAGAGTGAGGCTACATTTCAAAAATAATTTAAAAGGCCGGGCGCGGTGGCTCACGCATGTAATCCTAGTGCTTTGGGAGGCCGAGGCAGGTGGATCACTTAAGGTCAGGAGTTCGAGACCAGCCTGGTCAACATGGTGAAACCCCCATCTCTACTAAAAAATACAAAAATTAGCCAGGTGTGGTGGCACGTGCCTGTAATCCCAACTACTCGGGAGTCTGAGGCAGGAGAATCTCTTGAATTTGGGAGGCAGAGGTTGCAGTGAGCTGAGATCCTGCCACTGCATTCCAGCCTGGGGGACAAGAGCGAAACTCTGTCTCAAAAAAAGAAAAAAAAATTTTTTTTTTCAATAGTTGGGCTGGCTACTCTGGGTACACTGCCTGTGGGGTAGCCCTGCTCCACAAGGAGCAATACCAAAAAGAAAAAGATAAAAGAAAAATAGCTGGGCATGGTGACATGTGCCTGTAGTCCCAGCTATTTAGGAGGCTGAGGTGGAAGAATGGCTTGAGCCCTATAATTCAAGTCTGCAATGAGCCATGGTCTTGCCACCACATTTCAGCCTGGGTGACAAAGCAAGATTCTGTCTCTTAAAAAAGAAAAAGAAAAAAGAAGTGAAAGAGTTGGGCCTGTGGGATGCACAGGGCAGACACGTGGCTGGTGCCTCATGAGCTGAGCCAGGGCCTGGAAAGTGAAGAACTGAGGCCGAGTGCAGTGGCTCAACGCCTACAGTTCTAACTGTATTCATCCATTTTCATGCTGCTCATAAACACGTACACAAGACTGGGCAATTTATAAAGAAAGAGAGGTTTAAAGGACTCACAGTTCCATGTGGCTGGGGAGGCCTCACGATCATGGCAGAAGGCAAAAAGCACGTCTTACATGGTGGCAGACGAGAGAAAATGAGAGCCAAGGGAAAGGGGTTTCCCCTTATAAAACCATCAGATCGCCGGGCACAGTGACTCATGCCTGTAATCCCAGGACTTTGGGAGGCTGAGGTGGGCGGATCACCTCAGGAAGCTCAAGACCAGCCTGATCAACATGGAGAAACCCCGTCTCTACTAAAAATACAAAATTAGCTGGGCATGGTGGCATATGCCTGTAATCTCAGCTACTCGGGAGGTTCAGGCAGGAGAATCGCTTGAACCTGGGAGGTGGAGGTTGCAGTGAGCCAAGATCGTGCCTTTGCTCTCCAGCCTGGGTAACAAGAGCGAAACTCCATCTCAAAAAATCACAAAACCCATCAGATCTCATGAGATTTACTACCACGAGAACAGTATGGGGGAAACCGGCCCCCACGATTTAATTATTTCCCACTGGGTCCCTCCTACAACACGTGGGAATTATGGGAACTACAATCCAAGATGAGATTTGGGTGGGGACGCAGCCAAACTGTATCACCAACACTCTGGGAGGCCGAGGAGGGGGGATCACTTGAGCCCAGGAGTTCATGACCAACCTGGGCAATGTGTCGAAACCCCATCTCTACAAAAATACAAAAAATTAGCCATGCGTGGTGGTGCGAGCCAGTAATCCCAGCTACTCAGAAGGCTGAGGTGGGAGGATCACCTGAGTCTGGGTGGTCAAGGCTGCAGTAAGCCATCTTTGTGCCACTGCACTCTAGCCTGGGTGACAGAGTGAGACCCTGTCTCAAAAAAAAAAAGTAGAGAGCCGCTGGCTGCAGCGCTGGTCTTAGGGCCCAGCTGTGTGGCCTTGGGAGCCTTTTCTTTCTAGTCTCTTCACCTGTAAGTGTCACTGACTCCACGCACAGCATCTCTATGGTGCTCAGATGGAGCATCCTTTGGGCCAGACCTCAGGGTGGGGCCTCCCCTGAGGTGCCCTGCTCTTCAGGAACCGGTCCCAAGTGTCCCAAAGGCCAAGGAAGAATGAGTAGGGGCTTCGCTCAGAGGAGGTGACCTCTGTAGGGTGTGATGCACAGAAGTTGGAGGAAGCCATTGGTGAGAGCAGGGAAAACACTCCAAGCAGAGGGACCAGCAAGGGAGAGTCCCTGAGGCGGAAAATGGCTTGGCAGGCATCGGGAAGGCCAGAAGGCCCAGGAGGCAGGAGCTCAGCAGGTGACAGGGATGGTGGCATGAAAGTTCAGAGAGGCCAGCAGGGCCTGTAGGCCCCAGAAAGGAGTTTGGCTTCCATTTCCAGCACAGTATGCAGCCACATGAGATGTTTTTGCTTTTGTAAATTGTACTGAAGCAAATCACACATGCACAAAGGTATACAAATCATAAGTGTACAATGCCATGAATTTTCACAAAGTGAACACACCCAGGAGATGGGCACTGAGATCAAAACCAGAGTGTGACCAGCACCCCAGCATCCTCCCGTAGGCCCCTCTAGTCACCACCCCCATGGGGAGCAGAGTCCCATGCATGGAGTAGTTTTCCTTGTCTTTGAACCTCTTATAAATGGAACTATCAGCAGTGTTCTCTGTGTCCAGCTTCTTTAGCTCAGCAGTACATTTGTGAGATTCACCCACCTTTTTTTTTTTTTAGACGGAGTCTCTGTCGCCCAGGCTGGAGTGCAGTGGCGTGATCTCGGCTCACTGCAATCTCCACCTCCTGGTTTCAAGCGATTCTCCTGCCTCAGCCTCCTGAGTAGCTGGGATTACAGGCACCCACCACCACGCCCAGCTACTTTTGTATTTTTCAGTAGAGACAACATTTCACCACGTTGCCCAGGCTGGTCTTGAACTGAGCTCAGGCAATACACCCACCTTGGCCTCCCAAAGTACTAGAATTACAGGCGTGAGCCACTGCACTTGGTGGATTCATTCACCTTTCATCAGTGGTTGTAGTTTTGCTTCTCTTCTTAATGGCACAGTCTTCCATTGTGTCACTATACCACAATGCATCTATGCATTCGATTCATAAGCGGCATTTGTGGTCTCCTGTTTGGGGCTACTGTGAACATTCTAGCCTTGTCTTTTGGTGTACCCATGTACACTTTTCTGATCACTGAAGGGTGTTCAACATGAAATTGACAAGATCTCATTTCAAGCTCACTCCCGCCCCTGCATCAGCTCCCCAGGGTGACACCACAACTGGACCAGCCTCAACTTTGCTTTTTTGTTTTTTGAGATGGAGTCTCGCTCTGTTGCCCAGGCCAATCTCGGCTCACCGCAGCCTCCGCCTCCCAGGTTGAAGCAATTATCTTCCCTCAGCCTCCAGAGTAGCTGGGACTACAGGTATTTTTAGTGGAGACAGGGTTTCACCATGTTGGCCAGACTGGTCTCGAACTCCTGGCCTCAAGTGACCCGCCTACCTCAGCCTCCCAAAGTGCTGGGATTACAGGCTTGAGCCACTGTGCTGGCCTCAACTTTGTCTTTTGTTGCTTGGGTAGAATCCCCTATTAGAGTCTGGCCCCTTTTATGCCCTGATGATGTGTCTGACTCCCAACTCCCTTCCAAACCAGGAACTCGGCCATTCATTCCCCAGGCCTGGGTGTCCTGCGAAGAAAATGGACTCAAATGGACTCAGTCGTACCAAAGCTGCAGCTGGCTGTGAAGGTTGAGTTAAATGGGAAATGGCAGTGAAAGCTCAGGGCCCATTACCCAGGCCCTCCCGCCCCATAAAATGCCCTTTCTATTTGTTCTGTTCCAGGTCCAGGAAATGAAATGAAGACAAAAGCGCCCCCTCTGGGTGAGGGTAGGATGCAGCTCTCTTTCTTTTTTTCTTTTCTTTTTTTTTTTTTTTTTGAGATGGAGTCTGGCTCTGTCGCCCACGCTGGAGTGCAATGGCGCGATCTTGGCTTACTGCAAGCTCTGCCTCTCGGGTTCGCGCCATTCTCCTGCCTCAGCCTCCCGAGTAGCTGGGACTACAGGTGCCCGCCACCATGCCTGTCTAATTTTTTTGTATTTTTAGTAGAGACGGGGTTTCACCGTGTTAGCCAGATGCAGCTCTCTTTCTAGGGCTCCCCAGCGCCCTGTCTTCTAGACCAAGGATGCCTGCACTGCACCAGGCCAGCACAGACCCAGCCTCCACTGAGAGGTCAGTGCCCACAGGCTGCCCTCAGCTCTAAAGGCCCAGAGTGTGGATGAGCCAGGAAGCACTGCCACCCTTGCACACTTGCTCCCCATCTGGGATCCTCACCCCATCCCAGACCATTGGAGAGGTCTCCCCAGGTGTCCACCCAGCCTGCTCCCCTGGTTACTGTGCCCACAACATGTGGCACTTCCCCCGCACCCAGCCCCTCCCAATGCAAGCCGTGCCTCACTGCCAGACTGCGCGGGCAGGGAGGGACCTGTCCCCTGTTCCCGGAAGATGGGAGATCGCCCACACCTGGCACTGTGCCCAGCCCCTGCGGGGGCGTCATAAATATCTCCTGAATGATTCATTCATTCCTTTGGGAGAGAAAGCACGACCCCTTAGTGGTTAAAGGTATGGAGTTTGAAGTCACACAGACCTGGGTTCAATTCTGGCTCTGACCTTTGGCTCTGTGATCTTGGTCACCTCTCTGAGCCTGTTTCTTCATGTAAAAAATGGAGTCACCACGACCAGACTAGGCCACAGTGAGGACTGAGATGATGTTGTAAGGCACCAGCACAGAGCTGACCTACAGTTACAGCTCAGTCGTGGTGGGAGGGAGTAATTATCCATTCAGAAAAGGGGAAACTTTCCGCTGCGCCTCCTGTCGGTGTTTTCTTTGGCTCCCGGAGGTGCGCGGTATCGGGTCCGTTTTTAAGGTAAAGAAACTGAGGCCTAGAAAGGGAACAGGATAACCCAGAGCGCGAAGGCTGGGGCTAGAACCCAGGCCGGCTGGCTCTGAGTCCAGTGCTTGGCCTGCCTCTCAGAGGCCTGTGGGCACATCCCCACCCATCCCTGTCCCCAGTCCTGGGAGCGAGGGGTTGGGCTTGGCCTCAGGGCGTCCCTGGATCCCAGACGCGCTTGGGGATCTCCAGCTCGGACCCCGGGAGCAGAGACAGCGCTCGAGGTTGTCACTTTAAATTAAAGAGGGAGCGAGCGGGCGAGCGGGCGAGCGCGAGGGAGCGCGCGGCGGGCTCCTGGGAGCGTGCCCGGACTGCAGCGCAGCTCCGGTCCACCGCTCCGGCCCGGCCGAGCCCCTGGCCCGCGCCGCGTCCCTCGGAGGCGGGCGCCCGGCGACACTGCAGGGGTGGCGTTGCCGCCGGCGGCCGGGCTAGGCGCAGGTGCGTGCGCGCTGCGGGAGGCGGGCCGGCAGCTGGAGCCCAGCCGGAGCGGCGGCCCCTCCGCGGAGCCCGGGTGAGTACGCACCCCGACGACCCCCGTGCGCGGCCGGGATCACACCCTGATCGCGGACGCACGCAGCCCCCTCCTCGGGTCCGGGGCCCGGGACCCCAGAGCCCCGCGCACTCTGCGCGCCTGCACCTCCGCGCGGCGCTTGCACACGAACGAATGCCGGGCACCGCGCACGCTGAGCGCCCTTACCCGGCCCAGCCACTCCGCGCAGTGCGCATCGCATCGCACGCCCCGCGTGTGCACACACGCGGCTCACCCCACCATTTACACGCCTCCCCGCGCCCACGCTGCACACACGCCCCTCACTTTCGCATTCAGCAACCTGACTGTCCTCACTGTCCCTGCTCTGGCTTCACACCCCCTCCCGACACTCCGGTCCCCATACACCCTGGGGGTTCCCGAGGCAGGAGCGCTGGGTCTGCGGGAACCGTCCCAATCTGGAGGGAAACGTTGCACCCCAGCCCAAGGAGGCACTGGCTGTGTGAAGAGCCAGAGATGACCCTCAGCCTCCGGTGGCACCAGCCTGAGTGGGGGGGCTTTCCAGAGCTTAGGAGAGGGGTACGGCGGGGCAGGGGAGGCAGCTTGCCCAGACTCAGGGCCTCAAGGCTGTAGATTTGGGCTGAAGTGCGGGGAGGGAGGTGGGGGGCCGGGAGCCTGGCCTGTGGGTGGAAGGCCCTAAACTGGCCATCCTGGGAGCCCTCTTCCAGGGGCTGCAGAGAGACTGTGTGCCGCCCTCCTCCATTGCCAAAAGCCTGGGAAAGCTGCACCATGGAATGTCAGCTCCTTCTCCCCATCAGGGGGTTACAGTTTTAGAGCGCAGCAGCAATAGTGCTTCCTATTAGAAATGGGAAACTGAGGCTCAGAGAGGGCAGGAGACCCACCCAAGTTACCATAGCCAGTGTGAAGAAGGGTTAGGACAAGTCCCCAAGCCCCCAGCCTCCCTACTCTGAAGTCTGAAAGCTTTCCTAAGCAGCTCTGCAGAGTGGGGGCTCCTAGCCTGGGTTTCAAACCCGGACTCTGCCACTTGTCAGCTCTGGTGACTGACTGACAAATAAGACACATCTGTAGGCTGGCAGTGCTGCCCACACTGCACCTCAGTTTCCTCTCCAGTGCAAGGAGCAGGGTAGCAGCCCCCTCAGAGGGCCGTGGTGCTGAGATGACACAGGGCAAGTCACACAGTAGGTGCCCAAGAAATGCCAGCCAGCACCTCCCAGCCAGTCTGTCCTGCGGTTTCTGTGGGCTGTTTGGGGGATGGCAGCAGGATGTGGTTATCTGAGAAAGCGGAGGAGGGGGACTTGAAAAGGTTTCAACCTAAAGATCCTGAAGAGGCTCACAGCTTGAAGGGTGAGGCTCTCCTGGGCCCACCTCCCAACCCTTCCCATTCCCTTGCTAGCCAGAGAATGATGTGAGGACACTGGGCAAGGAGGTGGGGTGGAGCAGAGGGCAGGGACAGAAGGCCCCTCTCCCCTGCCGAGGCACAGCGTTCTTGGAAAGCCAATTCTCTGACAAGCCCAGGAGGGGCCTCTGCCATGGTCTGATTCCAGCAAAGCCGGGGGAAGTGGGGGGCTCTTCTAACTCCCCACCCCAAAAGGCCTGCCTGGTCAGGAGTCAGCATGGTGGCCAAGAGCCCAGGCCCAGATCCATTGCACCCTGGCACCAATCCCGGTGTTGCTACTTGTATGCTAGGTGACCTCGGGCCCCAGCTTCCTCATCTGTAAAAGGGAGATCCATTAATCCATTGAATCATCATGTCCACATTGTGTACCTACTACAACCAGGCACAGTGCTAAGCACTTAGCACATATTATGTCCACTTGCATGCAGCAGTAAGGAGATATGGCTAGGTAGGTATGATCGAGCTGGAATTTGAACCTAGAGCTGTTTTCAATGAGTATGCTCTGTGCAGTTTAGGGTCTGGGGGTTTGGGACTGAACGAATTGGTCGGATGGGGAGGGGTGCTGCAGGGGGTGGGATGTGCAATCTGGGAGCTCAGTGAGGGTCTGGAGCCACTCTGGTCCCCATGTTATGCTCTTTGCTGTGTGTCTGGACACCGGGGACGCTCTGGTCACAGGCTGCCCTGGTCCTACTGTACCTTGTCGCTATCCTCTTCTAGCCAAAGCCACAGTCCCTCTGCCTGGCAGACCTCCAGGCTGCCAGCGGGAGCCCACTGAGGTCGTCCCAGGTGAGATGGAGTCAGGGGGTCTCAAAGTGAGCAAAGCCGTTGAGAAGGGTACCTGCTGTACAGCCAGCACTTGCAACTTGGTCTCGGCTTCCTGCTCACTGGTTGGGTGACCTTGGGCCAATTCACTGCCCTTCTCTGAGCCTCCCTCTCGTCCTCTGTGGAGGACAGTCTGTGGAGGATGGGGTAGTAACAGGATTTGCCCCATGGGTCTTACGGATGGGGAAGATGGCATGAGGGTTGTCACTGCTAATGAAAGAGGGGCTGGACTGGGCAGCAGGAATGGCTGCCAGGCCCAGCTCTACCACTGCTGGCTGTGTGGCTTTGGGCAAGTCACTTAACCTCTCTTAATCTCCCATAGCTTTGCTGGGCTTGGTGAGATCGTGCCACTTCATTCCAGCCTGGATAAAAGAGCAAAACTCCGTCTCAAAAAAAAGAAAAAAAAAAAACAAAAGTAGCTCATGAACAGGGATGCGTCTAGGGGCCAACAGATTCTAGCAGTGAATAGAAGGATGCAGCCAGGGAAGGGGCAGAGCTGACTTAGCTCCAACTCCTGCTGGAGTCGGGAGATGCAAACCCATTGTCCCCAGATCTTCTAACTTTTTTAGTTTTTTGAGACGGAGTTTTGCCCTTGTTGCCCAGGCTGGAGTGCAATGGTGCGATCTCGGCTCTCTGCAACCTCCACCTCCCAGGTTTAAGCGATTTTCTGACTCAGCCTTTCCAAGTAGCTGGGATTATAGGCATGTGCCACCAAGCCCAGCTAATTTTATATTTTTAATAGAGTTGGGGTTTCTCCGTGTGGGTCAGGCTGGTCTTGAACTCCCGACCTCAGGTGCTCCCGACCTCCCAAAGTACTGGGATTACAGGCATGAGCCACTGCGCCTGGCCAGATCTTCTAACTTTCAAAGGGAAGCTGGAAATCCTTTTTAAATCAATTTTTTAATGGGAAAGTCCCCCCTCACCGCACACTGCTTTCTTTTGAGGCACAGTCTCACTATGTTGTCCAGACTAGTTTTGAACTCCTGGGCTCAGGAGATCTTCCCACATCAGCCTCCCCAATAGCTGGGACTGCAGACACAACCCACTGCACCCAGCTAAATTTTTCAATTTTAAAAGGCTGGCAACTCACTTAAATGTAAGACAAATCAACACATCTGTAGGCTGGCAGTGCTGCCCACACTGCCCAGACTAGGGATTAGGGGGCCTGTGTGGGCCATCACCAGGCTGCTAACCACAGCAGCCAATACGTACCAAGCCTGACTACACGTACCTTCTCATTCCACCCTCCTGGCAGCCTCACATCTGCTTTACAGATGGGGAACTGAGGCTCTAAGAGACTAAGAAAATTGCCCAAGGCCGCTGCAGCTAGCCAGGGGCAGATATGGGAGTCAGAGCTGGGTGCAGCTGACTACAAACCCTGTGCTCAGGATGACCCCCTCTAGGAGCCTCCACCTCTCCCGCAGTTCTCTTCTCCCTCCACTCAGGCAGATGAGATTCTGCCTTCACAGGGCACCAGGCTGGAACTTCTGTCTGGAAGCCAGGGGCGGTGGCTCACGCCTGTAATCCTAGCACTTTCGGAGGCCAAGGCGGGAGGATCACTTGAGGTCAGGAGTTCTGAGACCATCCCGGCCAACGTGGAGAAACCCCATCTCTATTAAAAATACAAAAATTAGCTGGGCATAGTGGCGCATGCCTCTAATCCCAGCTACTTGGGAGGTTGAGGCAGGAAAATTGCTTGAACCTGGGAGGCAGAGATTGCAGTGAGCTGAGATCGTGCCACTGCATTCAAGCCTGGGTGACAGAGTGAGGCTCTGTCTCAAAAAAAAAAAAAAAGAAAAAAAGGAACTTCTGTTGGGTGTGCCTAGCAGTGATTCACACCCTCACTGAAATCTCAGCTCCCTGGGAAAGGATGTCGTGTTAAAGGGAGAGGAGAGAACAGACAGCATGGGAGTCTGGGGTCTGAGCTGGACCAGCCATGGAGGTGATGGGGCCCCGGACAGCCAGAGGCCGGATGCAGCTTGAGGCTTTGTCCCATACCACGCCTGTTGTGCCGTGGGATGTACTTTGCCTTGCATACCTTGCTCGTATGCTGCTGGCATTGGCTGTCCCAGCTTGGCTCCACTCTTGCAAAGTCAGCTTGTGCCAGGTAAGCAGGAAAAAGCCGATGGCTTATCTGATTCCCGGCAAGGCAGCAGCAGGCTGGGAGGTGTGTGTGTACACGTTAGCGTGTGTTTCAGCGTATCCAGGCCAGCTTCCGCCAGGAGCTAGGACCACCTTGGACAGGGACCCGGTGACCCATTTGACTGGCAGATTCTTAGGAAACTTTTTGGAAACCATATGCCCACCTGCAGAGAGGCACAGTGGTTAGGAGCATGGAGCCAGACGGCCTGGGTTGAACAGTTTATTAGCTGTGTGGCCTGGGGCAAATTACGCCCTGGGACTCTCACCCACAAACCAGAGATAATAATAGTACCTACCTCATGGGGCTGTTAGGAGGATTAAATGAGGTCAGATATAAGCAAAGTGCTTAGAACGGGGCTTGATGTATAAGAAGTGCTCGGCAAGGTTGCCTATTCCTATCATTATCTCCAGCCCAGGCCCAGGAATGAGTTTCCACTCTAGTCAGGACGGATGAAGCCCTTCCTGGCTTAGCACCGCCCTTCCATCTCCATGACAACGCACATCTCCTTGTGGGAGTGGGGGCAGCATCAGGAGAGCTGGGAGCCAGGAGCTGGCTGTGCAACTTACCTGACCTGCTTCTCGAGGCTCCTGGGCACCCCCGGACTTAAGGGGGTGGACTAGGACTTATGGCATCCCAAATGTGCTGGATGACCCTGACTGAAGCATGGCACCCCAGCTTCTTGACTCCAAAGCCACAGATTGGGGAGAACCCCGGGGTTCCTGAAAATGTTGAGGGCCTTAGCTTTACCCTCTGATTCAACCCCTGTCCCAAAGGGAACCTACAGGATGCTCCAAGGGGTCAGGAACTAGTGGGTCACGCTCCCCGAGGACTTTTTATACTGCACCTGAATGGTGTTTGGATTTTTTGCAAATTGGTTGCTGCCTTTAAAACTCAGGAAAGTGCATGTAAAAAATTCAGGTATCTGGCTTTTCTTTAAAGTGCCAGAAGATCAAGCCACAGTGGGTGGCATTCCTGCTGGGGCAGAAAGGCAGCGGCCCTCGGGCCAGGCCATCACTCTGCAGTTCTCACGTCCCCTTCCCCTCGCCCTACCACCCTGCACCAGGCCTGCAGACTTACTGTGTGTAACCACCTCTCTGAACTACACGGGAATCCAGAGGTTGGGGCGGGCGTTATCCTGGCCCTCTGCGCCCTTGACCTGAGATCAGCGCAGCCCATCCCAGTTTCCCTTTTCCAGGACTCCCCACATGCACCCATCGAGAACACATCCATGAGCCAGATTTACTTCTTAGCACAATAATAAAACAATGAGCAGTCGCCTAGCTTCAGGTAATGGATTGTAGGAGCTCCCAGACCTTTCTAGAACAACTTCAGTTGTTCCTAAAAGCTGGGGATGGAGGGTGGGGTGGGGAAGAAACCATGCCAAGCAGTGAAAGGACTGATAATAGAATATTGCAGAGATGCAGCCTTTCTTTCCCAATCAAAATGGAAGCATTTGAAGGAAGGCTCCGGCTCAAGCCAGGGGTGCTTTGCTCTTATGAGTCGCCTACCGCGTCGCCGCTGGTCAGCCTGATGTTGTTAGGATGGAAATGAGCTGGGGTTGCAAATTTGGCAAATACAAAAACAGGTCGCCCAGGAGCATTGACGTTTTGGATGAACAATGGAAAAGATTTTGGTGTAGATATGTCCTATGGACTATTTGGGACACACATATTAAAAGCTGATTTGAAATTTGGCCGGGCACGGTGGCTCACACCTGTAATCTCAGCACTTTGGGAGACCGAGGCTGGTGGATCACATGAGGTCAGGAGTTTGAGATCAGCCTGGCCAACATGGTGAAACCCCATCTCTACTAAAAATACAAAAATTAGCCGGGTGTGGTGGCACATGGCTGTCATCCCAGCTACTTGGGAGGCTGAGGCAGGAGATCACTTGAACCCAGGAGGCAGAGGCTGTAGTGAGCCAAGATCGCGCCACTGCACTCTAGCCTGGGCAACAAAGAGAGACTCCATCTAAAAAAAGAAAAGAAGAAGAAAAAAGAAAACAAAGCAAAATCTGAAATTCACATGCCACTGGGCATCCTATGTTTTATCTGGCAATCCTGAAAAGAGTCTTAGAATGCTTGAAAAGAGCTTTAAACATCATTTCTTAAAATGCCAAGCCTCCCTTTGGTAGCACGCCCTTTATAGCGGAGTGTAAGCTCTGGATGACAGGCACGCGCGTGCCGGGAGGCCAGGACCTGGGGACGGGACGCTGACTCTCTGCAGCCCTATCCGCTTACTCTCTTTTCCCTTCCAGTCACAGTCACCACAGCAGGCACCATGGCAGTGGATGTGGCAGAATACCATCTGAGCGGTGAGTGCCCAGGGCAAGCCCCTCCCGGATCACGCCTACAAGACCCTTACCCCAGGCCTGGGTGGGAGGTGTCTGTAGGACATGAGTAATTTGTCCTTGCCATTATTGCCTTCACTGTCAAGGGCAGTCAGTGACTTGCCCAAGGTCAGACAGCCCTGGGGACATCAAGCTTGGCCCAGTCTGCCATCTCCTCATCTTGCCACTCAAGTGACTCCTTCCTGTTAAAGTGACTTTCTCTCTTTCACTTGAGAGGGTCCCCGGGGAGACCCTCGTCCTGCTGCACCCTGGGGATGAGCCTGTGAGTCGGAATCCACTCACCGAGGCCTTTTGTGGAGGCTGTCAAGTAGCCAAGGGAAAATAAATCCAGGAAGGTCAATGTTAGATTCATGAGGCATTAAACTCAGAGACCACCCAGTCCGGAGACAGAAGCTATGGTGAGCTGAGATCACACCACTGCACTCCAGCTTTCCAGCCTGGGCGACAGAGTGAGACTCTATCTCATTAGGAAAAAAAAATAGAGGCCACCCAGTCCAGGGCCATTGCTCCCACCCTGTCACCCTGTGCCCCAGCAGGGAGATGGGAGCTGGCCCGGAGATGCCTCAAGACTCCAGACATACTCCTGCAGCCCTCCCCATGGACGGTAGATGGGGTCAGAGCTGAAACACACCAGCCGTCTTTTCTCCCTTTGTTCTTCTCCCCATTCACAGATGGGAGAAGTGAGGCTCAGAGAGTAACGGGGTCAGGACGTGCCCTCAGGTCTCCTGACTCCCAGGCCCAGGCTCCCCATCACTCCAGGTCCTACCCTAACACAGCCCCTGGGAAGCCCAGGGCTGATCTGAAGGGTGTGCCTGGGTTTTCCCATCACTTTTCACCCTCGGGCTCACAGGTCTAGTCCCCCACACCCCACCCCCTATCTGTATGGCCTTGGGCAAGTGGTGAAACCTGAGCTTCTACTTACTCATCTGTAAAATGCAAACGATGAGCCTTGCCTCAGGGCTGTTGGGAAGATTTAGAGAGCTGATGGATGTGCAGCGCCCAGCACAGTGCAGACGCCACTCTCCCAGCGCCAGGGCTTTGCACATGCTGTTCTCCTGGCCTGGAGTTGTTCCCTGCCTCTGCCTCTGCCTCTGCTTGCCTGAGTCCTGGGGCCTGGTGTCAGAGTTACAGGTGCAAATCTGGACCCAGTCTGTCTGGAGGCAGATCTTTCCTCTGTCCCTCAGCTTCCTCATCTGTAAAATGGGGAAAGCAATAGAACCAACCTCACAGGATTGCCTTGACTGGATGGGTTAATATATGTGACGTGCTTAGAACAGGACCTGGCAAATCATAAATAGTAAGTGCTTCATAAGGGGAGTTATTCCTCCTCCTCCTCGTCCCCCTCGTTTCCGGTCTTAGCCTAGACCCCACTTCCAATATCACCCAAAGACTGGTATTCCATAAAATCAGTAAACAAATGAATGTGAATTGTCATTTCATGCCACCTTCCTGGGGCTTTTCCTTCTGTGCCCCCAGCCCTGCCCCCTTTTCTGCCACACCGGGCATGGGTTTCATCCTTCAGCTCCCAAGAGCCTCAGGCACAGGGGAGCCTGAACCTGCTTTGCCACCTGGCTGTACCCACAGCCTGCTCGGAGACCTTGGGCCTCCGGTCCTGCCCTCTGGCCAACCCCCGGCTACCACCCAGCCGTGCTGTGACCCTGTTCCCAGGACTCCCAGAACATGCCAAGCCTTGGCAGGGCAGGGCCCGGGAGCCTCTGTGGATCTCTTTGTTACGGGTGTATTTAGCCCACAGGTGACATTCTGTCAACAGGAGCAGGAGGAAGGAGGGTTTCTTCACGGCCCTTCCATTATCATTACCCATTCCTTCTGTTTTCCCCTGGTCTGCCCAGCCCGTGACTATGTGCTGCGTTACTTTTACACACATCACAATTGTGTGATTAGACCGTGTTGGGGATTCATTTTTTTTCCTCTCTTAACAATGCCAGAAATGTGTCTCTGCATTGCCACAGTGCCATCCTAATGACCTCAATTGTCATGCTCAAAGGCCAGTGACATTTCCTCCCAAGACAGTGCCACCAGCCCTCCCTGGCCCCCTCGGTGGGACCTTCAGGCTGTTTCCAGATTTCTGCTGTTATAAATACAGCCTCGATGACTCATCCCAGACATAAAACTTGTTGGGATTTTCCCTTTAGAATAAATTCATCAGAGTGGTTCCGCTAGATGGGGGATGTTCTTGTCATCTGCATTTTCCAGACAGAGTCTGAAGCCCAGAGGTGCTGGGTGACTTGCCTGGAAGCCAAGGTACCTGTGCCCGGCTCTGCCGTTTCTCACCGATGGCCTTGAGTGGAGAAACAGATGTGCCCGTTACCCTTCCTTGGTCTCAGTTTTCCTCTTTTAGAAAGTAGGGCCATGGCCGGGCGCGGTGGCTCACACCTGTAATCCCAGCACTTTGGGAGGCTGAGGTGGGCGGATCACCTGAGGTCACGAGTTCAAGATCAGCCTGGCCAACATGGTGAAACCCTGTCTCTACTAGAAATACAAAAATTAGCCGGGCGCGCTGGTGGACGCCTATAATTCCAGCTACTTGGGAGGCTGAGGCAGGAGAATCGCTTGAACCCAGGAGGCAGAGGTTGCAATGAGCTGAGATAGTGCCACTGCACTCCAGCCTGGGCAACAAGAGTGAAACTCTATCTCAAAAAAAAAAAAAAAAACAGAAAAAAAAAAGAAAAAGAAAAGAAAAGAAAGTAGAGCCTCACAGGGTGCTTAGTGCTGGGAGGGCGTCAGGGCTGGAGGCCAGTGAGTCAGTGCTGTGGATCTGGCTAAAGGTGGCTCAGTAGACAGCAGGGCAGCCTAGAAGGGCTGCCCCACTGTGTGCTCCATTCCAGTGCATCTGGGCTTCAGGGCAGCAGTGATGAGGAACTTCTCTAGCCCCAGGTCCCCTCCCTCCCTCCCCCAGGCACTCTGCCCACTCTGGGCTTTTTATACCCCTCTATTCTTCCTGCCCTTGACTTCCAGCTCCTGTTGCTGTGGCCTGGCACACTTCTTGCCCCTCCTGATATCTCGGCTTACATGTCCCTCCTCCGGGAAGCCTTCCTGGGCTGCTCCCATTCCCAGTACGCTGATTTGTCTATTTATTTGCCTGCCCCACACCACCCCCTAGATTGCCAGCTACTTAAGGACAGGGACTTGGCCTGGGGCTGACTTAGCCCTGGCTACCTGTGCCCATAGGCTGCTGGCGCACCAGGGTGGGTGCTCGATGGATGTGCAGTGATCCATCTCCAGCCCTGAGATGCCCTTCGCGCCTCTCTCCACTTTGCTGCAAGGGAACTGTGCAGGGTTGAGGCCGGGTGGGGCAGTGGTTACCCCGCTTGCTTTGGGGTCAGGCTGCCAGAGTTGGAGTCCCAGGATCACCCCTTCTGGGCTCTGTGACCTTGAGCAAGTTCTTTAGTCTTTCTGTGCCTCAGTTTCCTCACTTGAATTGAGACAGACACAGTACTAAGAACAGTTTAGAGAGCTGTATTTGCCAGCACTGTGACCTGCAGAATGAATCCCAGTGTCTCCTTGGCTTCCTGTGGGGAAGCAGAGCCAGATTTCCTAGGAGAGGGAGGCAAAACCTTGGAACGTGTGTGGTCCTGCCTCGTGCCAAGCACGGTGCTGGGGAGGACGCGCCTGCCACAGTTGAGGGGGTTGTTAATTTCCGTTTTCGGGGGCAGCAAGGCTCAGAGAGGGAAGGTTATTGACTCATCAGCAGAGCAAAAGCCTCTGAGCATCCGGATTTGTCTCCGAGCCCTGCACAGCCTGCAGCCACCTCACTTGTGGGTGAGTTGTTTGTTTGTTTTGGTAAGAGATTCACGGAGAGATGAGATTCACATACTGCGCAATTTACCCACTGAAAGTGTACAATTCAGTGGTTTTTAGTATATTGTGTGACCAGCCACACAATCCATTTTTAGAATATTTTCATCATCCCCCAAAGAAACCCTATTTCTCCCAACTTTCCAGCCCCTGACAGTCACTAATCTACTGTATAGACTGGTGTCAATTCTGTCTACGTAGATTTGCCTGTTCTGGATATTACGTACACCGGCTGATCATCCTCAATCCAAAAATCCAAAATCGAAAATCTGAAATTTTTTGCGGGCCGACATGATGCTGAAAGGAAACGTCCATTGGAGCATTCTGGATTTCAGATATTTGGATTAGGAGTGCTTAACCTATAAGTGTAATGTAAATATCCCCAAATCAGAAAAAACCTGAAATCCAAAACACTTCTGGTCCCAAGCAACACGGGGAAGTGTATGTCTTGTTCGACATGGGATCTCCAGCACCTAGCACATAGTAGGCATCCAATAAATATCCATTCAATGAAGAAGTCAGTGCTGCTCCCCGGGTGGGGGTCTGTATCCACTAGGAAGCCCTAATGAGAGGCTGCCCTTGCCTTGCAGTCATCAAGAGCCCCCCTGGCTGGGAGGTGGGTGTCTATGCTGCAGGGGCCCTGGCCCTGCTGGGAATCGCAGCTGTGAGCCTGTGGAAGCTCTGGACGTCGGGGAGCTTCCCCAGCCCCTCTCCGTTCCCCAATTACGACTACAGGTACCTTCAGCAGAAGTACGGCGAGAGCTGCGCGGAGGCCAGGCAGAAGGTGAGGCTTCTGCTCCTGCAGGTGCACAGCGAGTGCAACCCCATGCCCCCACATCCACTCAGATCGGCCTTCAGCCCCTCTCCCTCCCCTCCATCACCGCCTCCTCCTGGTTGATGTCCTCCTTTGAAGGGGAGTAGACCTCCCTCCTCCCCTTTCACATCCGCACCATTTTTTTTTTTTTTTTTGAGATAGAGTTTCCCTCTTGTTGCCCAGGCTGGAGTGCAATGGCATGATCTGGGCTCACTGCAACCTCTGCCTCCTGGGTTCAAGCGATTCTCCTGCCTCAGCCTCCCAAGTAGCTGGGATTATAGGCGTGCACCACCATGCCCAGTCAGTTTCGTATTTTTAGTAGAGATGGGGTTTCACCATGTTGGTCAGGCTGGTGTCGAACTCCTGACCTCAGGTGATCCATCTGCCTCGACCTCCCAAAGTGCTGGCATGAGTCATCACACCCGGCCTGCTTTTGAACTACTAACGTCTTCTTTCTTTCTTTCTTTCTTTCTTTCTTTCTTTCTTTCTTTCTTTCTTTCTTTCTTTCTTTCTTCTTTCTTTTCTTTCTTTTTCTTTCTTTCTTTTTTTTTTTTTTCCAAAATGCTCCTTGTGGAGGAGGGCTACCCCATAGGAACGTGTCCAGAGTAACCTGATATATTTATTTCTTCTTTCTTTCTTTTTTCTTTTTCTTTTTTTTTTTTTTTTTTTGAGACAGGGTCTCACTCTGTCACCCAGGCTGGAGTGCTCTGGCACAATCTCAATTCACTGTGACCTTCACCTCCTGGGCTCAAGCAATCCTCCCACCTCAGCCTCATAAGTAGCTGGGACTACAGGCCCAAGCCACGATGCCTAGCTAATTTTTTTTGTTTTTTGTAGAGACAGGGTTTCACCACGTTGGCCAGGCTGGCCTCAAACTCCTGGGCTCAAGAGATCTGCCCGCCTCGGCCTCGAAAAGTGCTAGAATTACAGGCGTGCACCACCGTGCCAGGTCCTTCTCTTTTCACCTCCCTTGTAGCTGAAGCATTTTGACATACTGTTGAACACACATCAGAAGCATTATTTTAATGGCTGTAGGAGATTCCTTTTTGTGCATGTGCCATGATTGACTAAATGTCATGATAAATAATGCAGTGGATGTTCTGTATGTAAAACTTTGTCTTCATTTGGGATAGTGTACTTTGGATGGATGTCCACATGTGGAATTGTTGTATCGGGGGCACACACATTCTTAGGGCTCTCACTATACGTTGCCGAATGTTTTATCATTTAACACATGGCAGAGAATTTTCCGAATGTCATGTAGAGTTCCAGAAAGCACAGCCAGAATCTATTACCAGATTAGAGTCCCTCATGCTCACTCACTTAAGGTGTCTGGGGGGACTATCTCACATGCTGTTGGGGGAGTGTAAATTTGAAAAAACTTTTCCAGGCCTGGCGTGGTGGCTGACGTCTGTAATACCAGCACTTTGGGAGGCCGAGGTGGGTGGATCACCTGAGGGCAGGAGCTCAAGATCAGACTGGCCAACATGGTGAAACCCTGTCTCTACTAAAAATACAAAAATTAGCTGGGTGTGGTGACACATGCCTGTAATACCAGCTACTCGGGAGGCTGAGCACGAGAATCACTTGAACCTGGGAGGCAGAGGTTGCAGTGAGCCAAGATTGTGCCACTGCACTCCAGTCTGGTTGACAGAGCGAGACTCTGTCTCAAAAAAAACCCCGCTTTTCCAAAGAGCATTTCGGCAACGCTTGTCAAAAGCCTTCAAAGGGGCCGGGCGCAGTGGCTCACGCCTGTAATCCCAGCACTTTGGGAGGCCGAGACGGGCGGATCACGAGGTCAGGAGATCGAGACCATCCTGGCTAACATAGTGAAACCCCGTCTCTACTAAAAAAATACAAAAAACTAGCCGGGCGAGGTGGCGGGCGCCTGTAGTCCCAGCTACTCGGGAGGCTGAGGCAGGAGAATGGCGTAAACCCGGAAGGCGGAGCTTGCAGTGAGCTGAGATCACGCCACTGCACTCCAGTCTGGGCGACAGAGCGAGACTCCATCTCAAAAAAAAAAAAAAAAAAAAAAGCCTTCAAAGGACTGACTGGGCGCGGCGGCTCACGCCTGTAATCCCAGCACTTTGAGAGGCTGAGACTGGTTGATCACCTGAGGTCGGGAGTTCGAGACCAGCCTGACCAACATGGAGAAACCCCATCTCTACTAAAAGTACAAAATTGGCCGGACGTGGTGGCACATGCCTGTAATCCCAGTTACTTGGGAGGCTGAGGCAGGAGAATTGCTTGAACCCGGGAGGTAAAGGTTGCGGTGAGCTGAGATCATGCCATTGCACTCCAGCCTGGGCAACGAGAGCAAAACTCCGTCTCAAACAAAACAAAACAAAACAAAATTAGCTGGGCATGGTGGCAGGCGCCTGTAATCCCAGCTACTCAGGAGGCTGAGACACGAGAATTGCTTGAACCCAGGAGCCGAGATCGCGGCAGTGCACTCCAGCCTGGGCAACAGAGTGAGACTCCATCAAAAACAAAAACAAAAAACCTTCAAGGGACTGTGTCCTCTGAGCCAGGATTTTAAGAAAGCTATTCGATACTGCAGCATTTGTATTTCTGAAAAAGTAGAAACAACGTAAGTGTCCAACAGTGCGAAAGAGTGAATTAAATTATGATTATCTGCTCAATGGAAAATTGGGGAACCATGAAAATTATGGTAAGCAGCCAGGTGCAGTGTCTCATGTCTGTGATCCCAGCATTTTGGGTAGCCAAGGCAGAAGGATCTCTTGAGCCCAGGAGTTGGAGACCAGCCTGGGCAACAAAGCAAGATCTCATCTCTACCAATAAATAAATAAATTAGCCAGATGTGGCTGGGCGCGGTGGCTCATGCCTGTAATCTCAGCACTTTGGGAAGCCGAGGCGAGCAGATCACCTGAGGTTGGGAGTTCGAGACCAGCCTGACCAACATGGAGAAAGGCCGTCTCTACTAAAAATACAAAAAATTAGCTGGGTGTGGTGGGGCATGCCTGTAGTTCCAGCTACTTGGGAGGCTGAGGCAGGAGAATTGCTTGAACCCAGGAGGTGGAGTTTGCAATGAGCTGAGCTCATGCCACTGCACTCCAGCCTAGGCAACACAGTGAGACACCATCTTAAAAAAAAAAAAAAAAAATAGGCTGGGCGCGGTGGCTGAAGCCTGTAATCCCAGCACTTTGGGAGGCCGAGACGGGCGGATCACGAGGTCAGGAGATCGAGACCATCCTGGCTAACACGGTGAAACCCCATCTCTACTAAAAAATACAAAAAACTAGCCGGGCGAGGTGGCGGGCGCCTGTAGTCCCAGCTACTCGGGAGGCTGAGGCAGCTGAATGGCGTGAACCCCGGAGGCGGAACTTGCAGTGAGCTGAGATCCGGCCACTGCACTCCAGCCTGGGCGACAGAGCGAGACTCCGTCTCAAAATTAAAAAAAAAAAAAAATAGCCAGGTGTAGTAGCTCACGCCTGTGGTCGCAGACACTTGGGAGAGTGAGGTGGGAGGATCGCTTGGGCCCAGAAGATTGAGGCTGTGGAAAGCTGTGATCGCACTCCACCCTGGGCAAGTGAGACCCTGTCTCAAAAAAAAAAAAAAAAAATTATGGTAATGAAGGCATGGAAGATGTTTGTGGTATAAAAGGTTCTTGTTTTCTCAAATCCCAAGGTCAATTTAAGGAAAATAAAAATATTTATTTATTTATTTGTTTTTGAGCCGGAGTCTCACCCTGTCGCCCAGGCTGGAGTGTAACGGCGTAATCTTGGCTCGCTGCAACCTCCGCCTCCTGGGTTCAAGCAGTTCTCCTACCTCAGCCTCCTGAGTAGCTGAGATTACAGGCGCATGCCGCCACACCCAGCTAATTTTTGTAGTTTTAGTAGAGACAGGGTTTCACCATGTTGACCAGGCTGGTCTTGAACTCCTGACCTCAGGCGATCTGCCACCTCAGCCTCCCAAAGTGCTGGTATTACAGGAGTGAGCCACCGTGACTGGCCAAGGGAAAAAAAAAATTAATATTTGGGTGAGCGTCATCCAACATGAAAGCTTCCTGTGTTGTAAAATTCCCTTGTGGCTGCTCCATCATCTCTTGAGTGGCTGGCTTCTGGTATTCTTACCCGTTCTTCTTCTGGGACACTTAGGGTGCTAGCTGTTTTTCCTTTTTCTAAACATCACTGCAATCGACAACTTGACGTATGGAATTCTGTCCCTACAAATAAACATGTTAAGAAAAAGTTGAGGGACCAGGCGCGGTGGTTCACGCCTGTAATCTCAGCACTTTGGGAGGCCAAGGCAGGTGGATCATGAGGTCAGGAGTTCAAGACCAGCTTGGCCAACGTAGTGAAACCCTGTCTCTACTAAAAATACAAAAATTAGCTGGGTGTGGTGGCGGGTGCCTGTAGTCCCAGCTACTTGGGAGGCTGAGGCAAGAGAATTGCTTGAACCCAGGAGGCAGAGGTTGCAGTGAGCCAAGATTGTGCCACTGCACTCCAGCCTGGGCAATGCAGCAAGACTTTGTCTCAAAAAATAAATAAATAAATAAATAAATAAATAAATAAATAAATAGTTGGCCAGGTGCAGTGACTCACGCCTGTAATCCCAGCACTTTGAGAGGCCGAGGCGGGCAGATTGCCTGAGGTCAAGAGTTTGAGACCAGCCTAGCCAACATGTAGACACCCCGTCTCTACTAAAAATACAAAATTAGCCAGACGTGGTGGTGCACACCTGTAATCCCAGGTCCTCAGGAGGCTGAGGCAGGAGAATTGCTTGAACCCAGGAGGTGGAGGTTGCAGTGAATCGAGATCGTGCCACTGCACTCTAGCCTGATGACAGAGTGAGACTCTGGCTCAAAAAAAAAAAAAAAGTCTCGTGTACCCCTAGGCTGGGCACGGTGGCTCAGGCCTGTAATCCCAGCACTTTGGGAGGCTGAGGTAGGTGGGCAGATCACCTGAGGTTGGGAGTTCGAGACCAGCCTGACCAACATGGAGAAACCCTGTCTCTACTAAAAATACAAAATTAGCCAAGCATGGTGGCGCATGCCTGTAATCCCAGCTACTCAGGAGGCTGAGGCAGGAGAATCACTTGAACCCTGGAGGGAGAGGTTGCAGTGAGTCAAGATCGCGCCATTGCACTCCAGCCTGGGCAACAAGAGTGAAACACGGTCTCAAAAAAATAAATAAATAAATAAGTGACATGAAATAATATTAAACAAGGACCTTCCTAGCTAAGGGATGCAGGGCTTCTGTGAAAGGGGAACTTGGAGATTCGAGAATGAACAGGACTTACTCATCTCTTTGACGTCTCCCAGTGACCCTGCCTATGGCCCCCATGATGCTCCCACATCCCTCTTTCTCATCCCCAGAGAGTGCCTGCCTGGAATGCCCAGCAGGCCAGCACGCGGGGATCATCCAGCCGCAAAGGCAGTCTCAGCATTGAGGACACTTTTGAGAGCATCAGTGAGCTGGGGCCTCTGGAGCTGATGGGCCGGGAGTTGGACCTAGCCCACTGTGGGACCCTCCGGAAGTCCCAGTCGGCCGACTCCCTGAACTCCATCTCCTCCGTGAGCAACACCTTTGGGCAGGACTTCACCCTGGGCCAGGTGGAGGTGAGCATGGAGTACGACGCTGCCTCCCACACCCTGCACGTGGCGGTGCTGCAGGGCAAGGACCTCCTGGAGCAGGAGGAGGCCAGCTTCGAGTCCTGCTTCATGCGTGTCAGCCTGCTGCCCGACGAGCAGATCGTGGGCATTTCCCGGGTAAGTGGGGCTTAGGGTGGGGCACAAGGGTGCTCTGGGCTCACTAGACGCCTCCCAGGCAGACAGGGCGGTGGGGCCCGGCAGGATCCCAGGAAGGCACTAGAGCGCAAATATGGATGCTGATCCTAGAGCTGAAGCTTCAGACGGTAGAGAAAGCTCCATACAGAGCCGGGAGGTGGGGGGCTCCACCTGAAGGCTCCCATTGTGTGGCGTTCTTAGCTCTCCTGCTAGGTGAATACAGAGTGTGGCAACTGTCCCTGTCCACATCTGCCCTGTGTCAACATGGGGTCCCAGCAGAAAAGGGATGACATGCTCAAGAGGGCTAATTTGGGGAGAGCTTAATAACAGGACTGTCCAGGTACAGTGACTCATGCCTGTAATCCCAGCACTTTGGGAGGCCAAGGTGGGAGGATCGCTTGAGCCTAACCAGGAGTTGAAGGCCAGCCTAAGCAACATGGCAAAATTCCTTCTCTAACAGAAAAAAAAAAAAAAAAAAAAAAATTTAGCTGGGTGTGGTAGTGCCAGCTAATGTATAGTCCCAGCTATTCAGGAGGCTGAGGTGGGAGGATCACTTGAGTCCAGGAGGTTGAGGCTGCAATAAGCCACGATTGCACCACTGCACTCTAGCCTGGGTGACAGAATGAGACCCTGTCTCAAAAAATAAAAATAGGGGTGGGCGCAGTGGCTCACACCTGTAATCCCAGCCCCTTGGAACCTGAGGCAGGTGGATCACCTGAGGTCAGGTGTTTGAAACCAGCCTGGTCAACATGCTGAAACCCCATCTCTCCCAAAAATACAAAAATTAGCCAGGCATGGTGGTGCACACCTGTAATCCCAGCTATTTGGGTGGCTGAGGCAGGAGAATTGCTTGAACTCAGGAGGCGGAGGTTGCAGTGAGCCAAGATCATGCCACTGCACTCCAGCCTGGGCGACAAAGTGACTCCACCTCAAAAATAATAAATAAATAAATAAATTTTAAAAATGAAAATAACAAGAACGTTTAGAGTGGCGCAGATGGGTTGTGAGGCGACCTCAGGGATGGCATGGTACCCTGGAGGGGTGTAACAGGAGGGGCGGTCCCACTCTAGATCTGAAGGGATGAGGGGAAGGTGAGGTTACTGGGCCCAAGAGGATAGAGGGCCACCTTTTGTGGAAAGGGCTACCTTGGTGGGAGCTGCGCCCTTTGGCCAAGGGACATGGTCGTCCCGCAGCAATACTGCGGAGAAGGACCTCCCTCCCCCTCCAGTTTCCTTCTGGTGACCTCCACTGGTTGACCTGACCAGAAGCCAAAGGCCAAGGGAATCTGTTGACACAGCCCATGGAGGTCAACTCTCAGGGCCAGAGCAGAGTGGGGAAGGGTGAAGAATAAAGCGTGAGGGGCAGGGAAGGCACCCAGTCCCTTAGGCTACCCTCCACACATCCCTGTACCTCACAGAGCCAACAGAGCCACATCTGGGCTGAAGGATGGGGATGGCCTGTGACCAGAGTGCAAGGAGGGCGTGTTTAGGCAACACGTTGGGGTGGCCCAGCTTCTGAGAGTCAGTATAGTAGGCGATTAGGAGCAGGACCCTGGAGCCTGATTGCCTGGGTTCAAATCCTGGTTCCACCTCTTCCTAGCAGTATGACCTTGGGTAAGTCAGTTTAGCACCCCATGACTCAATTTCCCCATCTGTCAAATGGGCATCATGGTTATTGAGAAAGAGATGGGTTAACGTATGTGGAGTTCTTAGCCCAGCCCAGGTCAGTGCCCCATAGGTTGGCTCTCAGAACCGTGCAGAGCTCCTGTCGTGCCCAGCCATGTTGCCTGTGGTCTGGGCTGCCTAGAGGACTCTGGGTGGTTCAGGACGCATTCCTGGAGGAGGGTCATTGGCAGACAGCAGCCACCACAGCCTGATGTGTGCTGAGAACCTGGTTCACAGAGCCTAGCACAGCCATGATTCTCTCATTAGCCCCTGAGGCCAACAGGATGGATTGTTAGGGCATCTTACAGAGGAGGAAACTGAGGCTCGGGAAAGTGCTTTGCCCAAGACAACCCCAGTAAGGAAGCAGGAGGTCCGGGACTCGAACCCAGGGTTCCATCCTCCTCCACCCATGTGCGCACAAAGCACATGTTCAGAGAATGGCTGGTTGGGGAGCCCAGGCCCCCATGAGCAGGGGACAGCTGAGAGGCTAATTTAGCCGAAGGAGGGACAGGTGGAGCCAGATCATGACCAGCCTGAATGCCGAGGTCAGGAGGTCAGGAGGCCAGGTGGGCTTTATCCCTTGGAGGCCAGGAGCCCTTCAAAAGCAAGGGGTTGTGTAGGGAACGTGAGCACTGTGAGAAGAGCCTTTCCATGCCCAGGCAGTGACAGAAGAGTGTGGTCATGGTGGCTGGTGGCCCTGGGGGATTTATTCTGGGGAAGGCAAGCTTCCCAGCATAACAGCCTGGGCAATCCCACAGGGGGTGCTGCCCCCAGGCTAGGCAGCCCCTCAGCCTCAGGCAGGGTCCAAGGATGAGAACGCCTTTCTTTAAATATCGCCAGGCAGTGACTAAAGCATCCCCCCCCATTCCCCAGAGACAGTGCCCGCAATGCACCTTCCCAGGGGCCCGCCCACGACTTCCTGGGAGGAGGCCAGTGGCGCCCACCAGGCAGGACTGGGCTTGGAAACCGAGTTGGCCCAACCTCGCCTAGTCCTCCCTTCCATCCACCCATCCAGCCTACGGTGTTCAAACAGTCCTGGGCCAGGCTCTTCAGGAACCTGGGACATCAGTGGCTCGTGACTCCACAGACAACTGTCCCACTCCACTGCTTGCCTGGCCTAGGGCTAGACTCGAGCAGATGCAAGAAAGATGGAGACCACCTCCTCCAGGGCATCTGGAGGGTTCTGGGGTGCCACGGGCACTGAGGACAGAAATTAGTTGGGATCAGATTGTGGGAGCTTCAAACGCCAGGCCGCTAGATTGGCCACCACTGAGGAGAGGACAGGAGGCTTTTAAACCTTCAAGGCTGAGCCACCAAAGGAAAGATTGGCATTGAAGGTGTCATGACAACAGAGCGAGGACTCTAGCCTGGGCCTCTGGACTCCCTGTCCAGTGCTCTCTCCCTGCTGCGGCCTCTCAGGCCCCTAGCGCCCTCCATGGCCCTTTCTCCTGCAGATCCAGAGGAATGCCTACTCCATCTTCTTTGATGAGAAGTTCTCCATCCCCCTGGATCCCACAGCCCTGGAGCAGAAGAGCCTGCGGTTTTCTGTATTTGGCATCGATGAGGATGAGCGCAACGTCAGCACGGGGGTGGTGGAGCTCAAGCTTTCTGTGCTTGACCTCCCGCTGCAGCCCTTCAGCGGCTGGCTCTATTTACAGGACCAGAACAAGGTAAGTGACCCGCCCCGGCCTACTCGTCCGCCTCGGAAGAGCGCGCACACACATACACTTCCATTAAGGGACTCCATCATCCTCAGCAATGGCCCGAACCCCAACATCATTAGGAGAGCAGAGAAGAAGACCAGAGCCACGTCTGAGGAAACCGCTTACTGCAGGCAAATTTCAGAAACATCCCAACCACTGTTTACAGCTCTTCTGCTGCTTTGCCACCAAAGCTTCAGAGGCTCTACCCCTACTGCGCTTCTGCTAGAGAAACATTCCTCTGGCCTTAGAGGGGATGATTTCAGACAGAGGCCAAGCTGCACTGTAGTTTTGTAATTGTAGGAATGTTCACAGAACATCATTGCTGTTTAAGCAAAGAATCGAATTCCATTCCACTTGGATCGCTGCGTATTACTACCGCAGAGTGTTTTCCTTGGCCTGCAATGATGGAACAAAACTACATTTGATAGCTACATTTGACAGGCCGCCTCTGGCCTTTGGTCCCAGGCAGGGCCCACACCCGGTGGAAGGGAGGGGTGGGACATGCTCCATGCAGTGGCGGGGGGTGGGTGGCTGTCCCTTTCTCCAGGCTGTCCCTGCCAGCCTGGAGCCCTGTGCTGAGGGGCCCCCGGTGCAGCCACTTCTCTGTGGAGAAGGAAGCCTCAGCCTTTCCCTGGCAACCAAGGCCTTCCCTGGACCCCTCAAGTCGGGTGGAGAGAAGCCCTCTGAGCCACCCATCTGTCCCCCAGGCTGCCGATGCTGTGGGGGAGATCCTGCTCTCCCTCAGCTACCTCCCCACAGCCGAGCGCCTCACCGTGGTCGTGGTTAAGGCCAAGAACCTCATCTGGACCAATGACAAGACCACAGCGGGTAAGGCCCAGCAGGCAGCCCAGCTCCCCCATGTGGCTCAGTGGAAGCTGTGGCCCAGCTGCTGTGCTGTGGGCACCTGGAGGCATCAGCAAGTGTGGGACACAGTGCCAAGGTTCCCCTCAGCTTTGCTGAGCCCAGAAGTTGTGCAGATGGGTAGGGGGTGGCATGGGCACAATTAATCCAACAGGGGAAACATGAGATCCCTGGAGGGTGGCAGGGGCCCCTGTGAGGGCAGAGTGAAGGGGGTCAGAGTGATGGGGGGTCTGAGGGCAGGAGGCAGCACTCAGGGCTGGGGGCACTGGGCAGGGAACCAAGGTGGGCATCTGTTTTCTGGAACTGGAATTCATGATGGAGGCTCCATTCCCAGAGACAGGGCAGTACCCCAGACTCCAAAAAGGGACCAGGGCCATGGGGTTGAGGTGGGTGCCAGGCAGGACCTCATGCCTTATGTCTGTAGGAGCCCCCAGTCCCTCAGTCCCTCTCAAAGCAGTGACCGTGGAGGCAGCTGTATTCTAGAGAACTGAAGACAGGGGGCTGGGGGAGCCTGATCTATTGGGAGTTGCAAGTCTTGGGACGGTGCGGGGGGAGCGGGGGAGGGGCCAGCTCCAGGCAGGTGCAGCAAGGACACTCCGTGGGCAATAGGTGATGGGCAGACGGCAACTTGTTATTTCAGAGCCGCACACGGTTGAGTCAGGCTCTGCTGTGCGGGCGCCTGGTGACTCAGGGCTGACGTCTGCACTCGGGCCATTTATAGAAGGAACACGGTAGGGCTGCTGAGTTCCCCCCAGCATCCTAGGAGGGGAGCGCGTGGGCTGTGAGGCAGCTGCCTGAGCACAAAGCCCAGCCCTCACCTGACATGCTGTGTGAGCCTCAGTTTTCTCATCTGTGAAATGGGAAAAAAAATAAAGGACCAAGGGCGGGGCTGCAGGAGGTCACGGCAACAGCAAAGCATTGAGGAGTTTGGAGTCGGTGGGTGGAGCCAGACTGGGCAGGGCTGTGGTGAGTGAGTGTGACGCTGGCCCTCACTGCTGCACCTGCCCACAGACCCCTTCGTCAAGGTATACCTGCTGCAGGATGGAAGGAAGATGAGCAAAAAGAAGACAGCTGTGAAGAGGGATGACCCCAACCCGGTGTTCAACGAAGCCATGATCTTCTCAGTGCCAGCCATTGTGCTCCAGGTGAGGGGGGCTGGGGGACGGGAAGGGGCCAGGTCACCCCAGGGCTCTGGGGCTGCCACATCTCTCCACCTTCACTTCTCAGGGCCCCTGCAGGGGTAGCAGTTTGCCTCCAGCCATCACTTTCTAGCAGTTATTGAGTGCCACTGGGGCCAGCCCTAGGGTGGGTGCTGGGGACACAGGCACAGCTTTCTTGGTGCTCACAAGGGACAGGCAGGAGAGTCCCTAATCCACTAAGAGTGTCCTAGACTCCCACAGTCAGGTGAGAGGGCTTCCTGCAGGAGGGGATACCCAGCTCTGAGGGAGGACCATTCCTGGTGGAGGAATTGCAGAGGGCTAGAGAGGAGCCGGGGTGAGCCAGGCACCCACAGTTCCTGCTCTGAATCTCCCAGGCTCTATTTCAGGGTTCTGCTGAACTCCTCAAGTTCCCGTGGTCTTCAAAAGGTGACATGCTCCAGGGAGACCTCTCCCAGCAGGGACATCACAGACCACGGGTGGGAGCACTGCAGAGGTTAGGGCTCGGGCCCTGCTTGCGTGCCTCGGAGGATGGGGCTCACACCACCTTCCGTCACTATCTCTAGCCCTCCTCCGCACTCCTGACAATGAGAAAGTCCTTTGTGCCTTGAGCCAAAACCTGCCTCCATAGCCCCAGGGCTATACAGAACCCGCCTAATCTCCCCCAACCCAGGGACCCCGCCTGTACGTAAAGGCCCAGAACTCTGCCTCGCTCTGAGTGTTCCTAACCCAGGCACATCCCAGCATCTCTGGCCCATCCTGGGTGTCGTAGCCTTCGCCTGCCACCCTCGTGGGGCAGGCTGCCCGTGTGTCCTCTGCCTCCCCCCGGGTGTCATAGTGCCACTTCTCCACAGTCTCTAAAAGCGAGAGACTTCTGGGGACCATGTGGGAAGAGGGGGAGGAGAGAGATCGGGCTGGGTCTGAGTTTCAGCTCCCACTCTCATCTCAGGCACGGCCTCTCCTGTCCTCGGTTGTGAGTGCAACGTGGTGATATCAGTAATAGCATGTTCTGACTGTGCGCAGGTTCTACACAGTTCACTCATTTTGTTTCCGAAACAGCCCTATGAGATAGAAACCAATTTTTTTTTTTGAGACGGAGTCTCACTCTGTCGCCCAAGCTGGAGTGCAATGGTGTGATCTCAGCTCACTGCAACCTCCGCCTCCTGGGTTCAAGCGATTTTCCTGCCTCAGCTTCCCGAGTAGCTGGGATTACAGGCACCTGCCACCACAGCCGGCTAATTTTTGTATTTTTAGTAGAGTTGGGGTTTCACCATGCTGGCCAGGCTGGTCTTGAACTCCCGACCTTAGGCGATCCGCCCACTTCGGCCTCCCAAAGTGCTGGGATTACAGGTGTGAGCCACTGCACCCGGCCCCAATTTTTTTTTTTTTTTTTCCTTTGAGACAGAGTCTTGCTCTGTCACCCAGGCTGGAGTGCAGTGGCATGATCTCGGCTCACTGCAACCTCCGCTTCCCAGTTTCAAGTGATTCTCCTGCTTCAGCCTCCCAAGTAGCTGGGATTACAGGCAAGCATCATGATGCCCAGCTAATTTTTGTATTTTTGGTAGACACAGGGTTTTACCATGTTGGCCAGGCTGGCCTCGAACTCCCGACTTCAGGTGATCTGCCTTGGCCTCCCAAAGTGGTAGGATTACAGATGTGAGCCACCGCGCCCGACCAGAACAAATATTATCATCACCATTTCACAGATGGAGAGGCTGAGGTAGCAAGAGCCCAAGTCACTGCCCAAGGTCACACAGCAAGGAAGTGGAGGCCAGGCATGGTGGCTCACGCCTGTAATCCCAGCACTTTGGGAGGCTGAGGTGGGTGATCACCTGAGGTCAGGAGTTCAAGACCAGTCTGGCCAACATGGTGAAACCCCCATCTCTACTGAAAATACAAAAATTAGCCAGGCATGATGGAAGGCGCCTGTAATCCCAGCTACTTGGGAGGCTGAAGCAGGAGAATCGGTTGAACCCGGGAGGCAGAGGTTGCAGTGAGCCAAGATCGTGCCCCTGTACTCCAGCCTGAGCAACAGAATGAGACTGTCTCAAAAAAAAAAAAAAAAAGGAGGAGGGGGAAGTGGGGAGGCCAGCATTTGAACCCTGGCAGGCAGGTGCTGCCGCTGTGGAGGGAGGCAGCAAGAGAAGCCTGAGGGCCTAGTTCAAACTCTTGCCTGCCATTTATTTGCTGAGTGACCTGGGGCAAGTCTCCTCACCTCTTAGATCAGAAGTGAGGATTCAGGGAGCCCCCACTGGGGCCTGACATTTGTAGCCTTGAACCCAGGAGCCAAGAAGTGCCTCTGACTGCTCCTGGTCCTCAGCACCCATGTTGCCTCTTCCTCAGGACCTGTCTCTCCGCGTGACGGTGGCTGAGAGCAGCAGCGACGGCCGTGGGGACAACGTGGGCCATGTCATCATTGGGCCATCAGCCAGTGGCATGGGAACCACACATTGGAACCAGATGTTGACCACGCTGCGCAGGCCTGTGTCCATGTGGCACGCTGTCCGGCGAAACTAGTAACCAGGGCGGGCCAGGTGGGCAATGGAGCTGCTGGAGCCTGGTACCCACTCGGCTCTGTCTGATGCACTCTCCATAGCCCAGCTGGAGCCGTGAACACTGGGGTCCCCTGGCAGAGTCCTCATGAGCCATCCTGGTCTCTCTGTCCAGATTGCAGCAGAGGAGTGGGCGTGGCTTTGTGTCCAGGGCCCCAGGGTCTTCTCCTGCTGAGGACCAGCTGTGGCTGGGCCAGGACAGAGGGAGGGCGCTGGGCACTGGACAGCTGTGCTCCATCTCAAGCTCCCTTAACCCTGCTCCTCCGGGGAGGCCAGCTGCCAAGCCGGGCTATATTCTGGAACCCAGCGAATCTTGGGGGCCAGGCACTGTGCTAGGCACCAGCAGGAGTAACACGAACAAACCTTGCCCTTAGGACATCAGGAAGACAAGCTCCCCTGCCCCTGAGGATCTGCTCAGTGCTGATGGAAGCCCAGCTGTGTGGACTCAGGGGCTCTGAGGGCTGGGGAAACAGGAAGTATCTCTTTGACAAGGTAGGAGCTGCACTTGGAGGGGCAGGGAAAGAACTGAGCATGTTGCAGGCAGCGGGCCCAGCCTGAGCTATGGCAGGATGTGAACTTCCCATCACAAATGCAGCCCTCAGCCCACTGCAGTGGATACAAGGAAGGGCCTCTCTCAGGGCCAGAGAAGAGACCAAGAGACCAAAAGACCAGGCCCAGGCGGAAGACTGCTGGCCACGTGGAACACTGGCTCCAGAGTTATTCTCTGTGAAATCTACTCCCCGGACCTCAAACATGGCAAGAACCAGAGGTCCAAAGAGGCCCAGACACAGGTTGTTGTGCTCAGTCCTGCGCAAACCAGGCCCGGGCTCTGCAAGCATTTGATGCCCTTCCAGGCCCACTGGGAGAAAGACGCCTCAGGCAGGTCTCAGCCTGGGAGGTGGCAGGGGTGGGGCAGAGAGAATACTGGCTGCAGAGGTCTTGGTGGGCTGCAGGTGCCTGGGAAGATGTGGTGGACAAGGAGGCTCTCGGGCTGGACCTTGGAGGGGTGGCAGCGGAAGGACAGCCCAGGTGGCTGAGGCCTGATGGGAAGCCAGGAGAGGCCAGGGTGGAAGGGCGGTTTGAGGGACGCCAGGATAAGACTGAATGCCAGGCTAGGAAGGAGATGGCTCTCAATCACAGGGCAGGGGGTGCCCCCGACACTGGGTCTCCTAGCTTCTAGTTCCCGAGAAGCGAAATCTTAGAGGGGGATTCTTGGGCAAGTAGTTTCTTGCGGGTGAGTGCTCCAAGAGAAACTTACCAGAGCCAGAAAGGGAGCTGAGGCTGGAGGGAGGAAGACAAGCAAGTGTGGCTTCAAGATCATCGCCTTGGCCTGACTGCTGTGGGGGCAGGGGCCTGGGCTGTGAGAGGCACCCTGGGGCTCCCACCCAGAAGCAGAGGGGCTGGGCTGTTGCACCTTTACTGGCATCAGTCTTTGGTTACCCCCCAGCTCCAGTGGGAGGAGAGCAGGCAGAGCTTATCGTCCCCAGCCTGGCGTCCCACAGTCCCAGGAAGCCGCTTCTTGCCTTCATGGCTGAGTGCTGGGAAGGTCTGAGCTCACCCAGGCCAGCAGATGGGGTATCATCTGCTCGGTGGGGCCACCCACAGGTGACAGCATGGACCTTAAGGCTGGCTGCCCCTGTTCCTTGGTCCATAACTGGTGAGCTATGGCGACCCAGGCCAACCAGTTATCCCCAGTGATATGGGGGGAGGAGGGGCTGGAACAGGGGCCCAGGGAACTGGAGGCAGGATGGTGGCTCTCCCCACCTGACACAGCCATGGCCCAGGCCCAAGGCCAGGCTGTCTACCCTGTGGCCACAGCAGGAGGTCAGCCCAGGGCCAGGAAACACAAGGCTGGATAAGGCTTTGTAGCCTGGGATACCCCAACTCTCTCTGACCCAGTGGCTGTGCAGTGCAGGCCACTGACCCCCCTGCCCTCTCCCTACTCTCCCTCCCCCTGACTGCATGACATGTTAACTGTGTGCCCAGGATGGCCGTGGTGGGGACGGGGTATGCTGACTGGAATGATTCTAGAACCAAAATAAAGCTGGGGCGGGAAGAGGGGGCTTCCAGGGAGCCCTGCTCGGCCCTGAATCACCTTCGTCTCTTCTCTAGGAATCAGGGACTCAGGCCTCCTATGGGTTACTGTGCACCCTCCTTCCTGCTACTGGGTGCCCAGAGGGGAGTGAGCCCCATGTCTGCTGAGGAGACCATTACAGGGACCAATGCAGGCTGGGCATGGTGGCTCACACCTGTAATTCCAGCACTTTAGGAGGCTAAGGTGGGTGGATCACTTGAGGTCAGGAGTTCGAGACCAGCCTGGCCAACATGGCGAAACCCCATCTCTACTAAAAATACAAAAATTAGCCAGGTGTCGTGGCACGTGCCTGTAATCTCAGCTACTCGGGAGGCTGAGGCAGAAGAACTGCTTGAACCTGGGAGGCGGGGGCTGCAGTGAGCTGAAATCGCGCCACTGCACTCCAGCCTGGGCAACAGAGCAAGACTCAAAAAAAAAAGGTCTTTAAAAAAAAAACAAAACAAAACAAAAAACAAGGAAAGACCAATGCATCAGACTCCTTGGGAAGCTCAGAGGAGCCACTGAGCCAGCTCTGGCAGGAGAGAGTAGGATGACAGGGAGTATTAAGGAAGGCTTCCTGGTGGTGACACCCAGCTGAGGCTTCAGGGCCAGAAGGAGGAGATCAGGTAGACATGGCAGGAGAAGCATTCCTGGCAGGGAACCGCATATTCAAAAGGGCACGAGGGAGCAAAAACTTGGCCAGTGTATCCATTTGGCCAGAACAAAGTGAGGGGGGTGGGAAGAAGGAAGCCAAGGGGGAGGCCTGAAGGGGAGAAAGGCCTTCCACATTCAGCAAATGCTGGTGTTCAGCCCGCAACACTTCAGAGTAGATGCTGCTGCCATCCCCTTTTTTGCAGATGTGGAAAAGAGCTCAGAGAAGTTAGGTAACTAGCCCAAGACCACACAGCCACAGAGCTGGGACTCAAGCTCAGCCTGTCTAGTTACAGAGCCAGTGCTCTGAATCACTCAGCAACAGCGCCCCCTTCCCCAGCTCCTCGAAGGTAGTGCTGAGGGCATAAGAGAAACCCCCCTGGGTCCCCGGCTGCTGGCTTCCCCTCCTCACCCCTGGAAGATCACAAGCGTGGGACATTCAGCATGGATAGGGATGAGCTGATGGAGAACTCCCAGCAGCTGCCGGGAGGCCTGTCCACCGCAGGGACTGACTCTGAAGAGCTTCTGAGGCAACCAATGAGATGGGCTGTGGCAGGAGCCTGTAAGGGGTCAGAGACCAGGGAGGGCTTCCTGGAGGAGGTAGAAGCATGAGAGCTGGCCTTGCAGCAGGGGGACTGTACACATGGAGGAGGGAGGGGGTCTCAAACTGCCTGAGCAAAGGTGTCACAGTGTGTGGGGAGACACAGCTGGGCTGAGGCTTGAGAGGCCAGGTGGGGTTGGGCTGTGGAGGCTGTGCGTCCAAGCTCAGGGAGAAGCTCCTTGTCCTGCTGGCAGTGGGGAGCCATGGTGGAGTCTTGAGCAGGAGCAGGTCCGAAGGAGGGAGGGGTCACTCTAAGAAGCTTTGGAGGTGACACGGAGGGACATCAGTGAATGTTACCCTCACCGGTGAGTGGTAGGAGGGGCAGGCAGGAGGCCTCTGAGCTGCCTTTAGGTTTGGGTTCATTCAGCAGGACTCAAACCAAGGTGCCTTCCTGGAGAGAAGCCAGGACAGCCCAGGCTCTGAGAAGCTGTCTTGCCGCCTTCTCCTCTCTTGTAATCTTCCCAACCTGTTTCCCTCCTTTCTCGGGCCACCCCACCTCCAGGGTCACATCCCTCCCTGCCCCTTCATCTCCCCTCTTCCAGCCCCAGCCCTGGGCCCGTGGACATGCCTCCAGGGTCCCAGGCCCCCTCTGTCTGGGAGCCCCATCGAAGAGGACAGGTGTGGAGGTCTCTGACCTGCCCAGCAGCATTGCCTGGGCCAGGCCTGCATGTGGGAGAAGCAGGGCAAGTCACTGCATCACGGTCAGCAGCAGCTCCACGGTCAGCAGCAGCAAACTCCAAACTTCCCTTCCTCTCTCCCATCTGTCTGTGCCTGCAGACCCCCAAAGGGACCAATCAAAAAGCTAAATAAGCACCAAGATGGGGCCACCAGACTTCCTCACTCTCCACCACGCCCACCCTATTATCAGCCCTCGTGTCCCACCCTGAAAGATCAATAATGATTTGGCAGGGAGAGGACGCTGGGGCAGGAGAGCACGTCCCCGTGGCCTGGGGCCCCAGTTAGATGGCAGCCAGGCTGGAGTTGTCTGGGCAGGCTAGACAAAAGGAAACCTGGGAGCACAGGCCCTCTGGGTTCTACCTGGCGTAGAGCTGAGTCTGTTACTCACTTGCTGTGTAAGTTCCTTCCCTTCTCAGGCCTCAGTTTCCCCATTTGAAGAATGGGGGTGTTGGATAAGATGGCCTCTAAAGAGCCCTGTACCTCTGACCTTTGGAGATTCTGTGTGTATGGACTCTGGAGCCCAAGGGCCTGGGCCCAAATCCCAGCTCCTCTGCTTACCATCTGTGGGACCTTGGGCAAATTATCCGACCTCTTTGGGCCTCAGTTTCCTTACTTGTCAAAGGAGGATAAGAATTGAACATACTTCATAGGATGGCATGAAATGACACTTGCCAAATGTCCGGCACAGGTAGGTGCTCAGTAAATGTGAGGTCAAGGCTTTGGGTGGAGGAGTTCAGGCTGAGGGCAAGGGCTCTTGGGATCCGATATTTCAGATGAAAGAAAGTGGGCCAAGGCTGGGCGCAGTGGCTCACATCTATAATCCCAGCACTTTGGGAGGCCAAGGCGAGTGGATCACCTGAGTTCAGGAGTTTGAGACCAGCCTGGCCAACATGGTGAAACCCCGTCTCTACTAAAAATACAAAAATTAACTGGGCGTGGTGGCAGGTGCCTCTAATCCCAGCTACTCGGGAGGCTAAGACAGGAGAATCGCTTGAACCTGGGAGGTGGAGGTTGCAGTGAGCTGAGATCGCGTCACTGCACTCCATCCTGGGCAAGACTCCATATGGGAAAAAAAAAAAAAAACATAAGGAAGAGAGCAGAGGACAGGGGATGCATGCAGAACTAAGGACTTCGGGAGCCACACACCAGGGCCCCGTGCACCCTGCCAAGCCACTCCAAGGGGAAAGACTGTATCTCTCCCCTTCACTCAGCCATCCACAAACATCCCACACACCCAAGTCCAGAACCCCAAGCAGGGAGGCAGCCCCTGGTGATGACTGCGCAGGGAGCTGAGCAACCACATGAGGGCAGTGGAGACGTGATCAGGACCGCACAGGATTTGGCCTTAGGATGGGGGTGGGCTGTGAGAAAATGGGGACAGGGGTGAGGCCAGGGGGCCTTGGAGTAGGCAGAGGCTGGAGAGTGGTCACCTGTCCACACATTCCCCATTCATGTCACATGTGGTATTCGTCATCAATGCAAGCATTTGTTCTTTTATTCATTTCCTCACTTTGTTTCTTCTTGTAAGTCAGCCCCTCTTCCGTCCATCCTTCCTTCTTTCCTTCCTCTCTTCCTCACTCTGCTCTTCTCCTCCTTGTCCTTTTGGTTTGTCTGGCCAGGCGATCAACTGGACATACCGTCCTGAGCCACAGCTGGGTGCCAGCCCGAGAGAGGCACTCCTCTAGGGGGTACAAGTGAGCCTTGACTCTTGCCCTTGAAGGGTTCAGGGCAGCAGGCCACGGTGCTGGGCTCCCCACAGATCTGGGCCTGGGGTTGGTGGGGCCTAAAAGGGCCTAAGTCACCCACAGGTTGCAAGTCCTGAGAAGCCTCAGTAAACACTAAAAACAGTAAACAGTACTCTGGCCAGGCAGACTGTGTGACCTGGTCCACCACTCTAAAAATAAATTCCAGGAAAACAGTACAGTCCCAGGTCCACCAATGTCTGAGATTCAGGGACATTCCTTGCCGACTAGAGCCAATTTCTGTGGCCTGGTGACTAAGTTCCCTCTTGCAAGAGCGTAAGCATAGTGGGGGGTGGGGGGCTCAGGGGCGGTGAGGCTGGGGCAGATCGAATCCTGGCTGTGTCCTGCTGGCCTAAGACACCCCTCTGCCTCTCTCGGAGGTTCAGTTCCCAAATCTGTAAAATGAGGGGAAGCAGGTCATCTGCTTGGTTGACGTCATGGTCTGAGAGCTGAACAAAATTGCAATTGCACAGATGAGGTGTGATGGAGGGAGACAGCCTGGCTTTGGGGTCACACCTGGATCCAAATTCTAGTTCAGCCTCTTACTAGTTGTGGATCTTAGTCAACAACTTAGCCTCTCTGGGTCTCAGGCTCCTCATCTGTGAAATGGAGCTAAGAGTCCCTACCTCCTAGGGAACAGTGCCTACACGTGGCTTGCAATCCATTAATGGGTGCTGTTATTATTAGGAAATGTTCAGTGAAACTGTACAGCATGACGGACATCAAGTGTGTCATTACAGAGATTATCCCTATAGCAACCAAGGCCAAACGCCTCTGCCTGACTCTCGGCTCCCTCCACCCCCAGTCTGGCCCCACCTGCCTTCCAGCCTTGCCACCCAAGGCCTGATGACAACAGCAATGGGGAGGATGACGCTGACAGCTGATCTGAGGGGGTGGGGCCCCTCTCACCACTCCTTGGGGCGGGGAGCCCTGCTCAGGAGCTACCTGCCCAGCCCGGTGTCAAGTCACTGCCCAGCCCTATGGCAGTTTCGGGGAGGAAGGGGCACCTGGAAGGCAGAGCTGTCCTGGGGAGGCTCCTTCCCTCCAAGTGGGGCTCCATCCAGCCTGTGGACCACAGCCTGGAGCCAGGCAGAGGAGTCAAGGAGCTGGACTCTGCCTCTCCACGTAGTGACTCTTGCCCTGGCTGCCTCTTTAGACCACAGTAAGTTTAAAGGAGGTTGAAGGTGCATTTTCACGTGCCTGACTTGGAACTCCATAAGGGGTGATGTCATGACCAGCATAAATTGGGGGTAACCTAATGATGTCTGCCCCCTATTCTTTTAAGTTTCAATATAAACACTCAGTTCAAGATCTGGGAAGACCCTTGTGCCCAATTTTTTTTTTTTTTTTGAGATGGAGTCTCACTCTGTCGCCCAGGCTGGAGTGCAGTGGCCGGATCTCAGCTCACTGCAAGCTCCGCCTCCCGGGTTCACGCCATTCTCCTGCCTCAGCCTCCCGAGTAGCTGGGACTATAGGCGCCCGCCACCTCGCCCGGCTAGTTTTTTGTATTTTTTAGTAGAGACGGGGTTTCACCGGGTTAGCCAGGATGGTCTCGATCTCCTGACCTTGTGATCCGCCCATCTCGGCCTCCCAAAGCCTTGTGCCCATTTTTAAAAGATTTCAACTCTGGCCATTAGGAGAAGTGGAGGGATCAGGTGACAATGAGTTCCCAGTCCAATGCTGGATTTACTGCTGGCATCCAAAGTGCTCCACTGGGCAAGCACCAGCTCCTCTTGCTGCACCACTGTGCAAGGGAGACTCACCCTCTGCGGGGGCGGGGGGGCAGCATTCTGCTCCGGCCTCCACAGCCTCGCCCCTGCCGCTCTCTCCTGTGGAACACCTTCTCCCTCCCCCATCTGACTGTGTCTCACTTTTTCCTCAAGACTCTGAAGGGCTTCCTGACTCACTCAACCTGGGCGAGGAGCTCCTTTCCCCTACTCCTGTCCCGCTGCCTGTCCCTACCCCCGTTGTAGTTCTGATCACACTGATGTCCTGCCTGTCTACTATTCTAGGCTGTGGGCTTCTCAAGGCAGGGCCTAGATTTTATCTTGAACAGTTCAGGGTCCCCAGGCCCTTGGGCACCAGGAGGACGTCTCATGGTGCAATAATAAGAAACACACTTTATAGAGGGAAGGTTCCATCTCTTTCCCTAGATCGTGGCCAGCCAGGGTGTCAGGTGGCTGCCCACCTTCAGCAAAACTTCCTGGTGCTGGCGGAGGGAGGCAGGCCAGGCCTGGTAGGGCCAGTGAAGGGGGTCATCCGCTTCCCACCTGGCATGAAACGCCTGTGTTGTGCTCCGTCCTAAGCCCCCTGGGGAAATGCACCATTCATTCACTCATTCAGTAAAGGTCACTGGCTCCTGCCTGGGATCTGGGACCCAGCCCGTGAGCACACCCCCGCCCACACTGTCATGGTCCCGCTGTTTGTCTTCTCCCTTCCAACCTCCCATGGCCCCAGCGCGGCCCGCTCACAGTAGGTGTTCGGGCAGCGTTTCTTCAAGGACCTAGACGGCCTTGAGAGGAAGGGCCCCAGCCCAGCCGCCCGGGCGTCTCACCTGGCTCTCGGGGCGCCCGGCTCGCACTTCCTCCCGCCGCCCCGCCCCTTCCACATTCCTGCCCCGCCGGGCCTGCCCCGCCGGGCCGGTCCCGCGCAGTCTGGGTCCCTGCGCTGCAGCCGCCCGCCCGCCCTCTCCGCGCCCGACCCCGGGATGACGGCGGCCCAGGCCGCGGGCGAGGAGGCGCCACCAGGCGTGCGGTCGGTCAAGGTGGTCCTGGTGGGCGACGGCGGCTGCGGGAAGACGTCGCTGCTGATGGTCTTCGCCGATGGGGCCTTCCCCGAGGTGAGTGCCCGGCGTCTCCGCCTCACCCGGTTCCGCTCGCGCGCCCGGGTGTGCAGGTCCGTGCCGGACGGCCCAGGCTGTGCGTCTGCCCCGGCCTCCGAGGGGTCTCCCAGCGGGGCCTGGAGTCCAGGGCAGAGTTCTTCTCCCCCAGCAAGTGGGAATGAAGGCCTCAGTGATGTTATCTGTAAAGCGGGAGGAATGGCACCTACCGGGGAGGGGTGTCACAAGGACTGAGTGAGGCGACCTGGGTGCACACAAGATCCTAAGACAGCACTTGGCCGCACAATTCCGCCAAGAGGGCCTGAGGGCTTGGGAGCCAGACTGCCTAGGTTAAAATTATGGCTTTGCCACTTACAGCTGTGTGCCCTTGCGAGCGTCCCCTAACCCCGCTGTGCCCGTGTCCCTAACTACATCACAGGTGAGTGACAGCGCCCACCGCACAGGGTCACTGTGACAGTGAGTTAATAGACGTCAAGCACTCAGCCCCGGGCTGCGCACAGGAAGTACTCACGGAGAGTTGGCACATGTCACTCTTGGGAAACATATTCTCCCCTCCAGCTCTTGCCGCTGGAATGCATGTGCCATGGGCTCTTCCTTGGAGGGTCAGAGCACACCAGCTGTAGCCTCAGCTGCTGGGCCCGCGTCTCTGCTCTCCTCTTATGAGCCCCGTGCCCTTTTGTAACCTGCTTAGCTTCTCTGAGCCTCAGTTTCCTCACAACAACCCCATGGGGTAGAGGGACTGTAGGGCGGTGGTGAGATGGAGCCCAGGGAAGGCTGATAGGCAGCTCCGGTGCGGTACCTGGCACGTCCTTGGCGCTGTAGGCATGCCCACTGTTAATCCTTCCTGACATGCTGACTGCCCAGGCAGACTCCACAGGCACCAGGTGGCCCCTGCTCTGCCACCTCTCAGCTCTGTTGTCCTGGGAGTCCATGGAGTTGCTCCCAGCATCTCTTTTTTTTTTTTTTTTTTTTTTTGAGACAGAGTCTCACTGTCACCCAGGCTGGAGTGATATTGGCACAGTCTCGGCTCACTGCAACCTCCGCCTCTCCGGCTCAAGTGATTCTCTTGCCTCAGCCCCCTGAGAAGCTGGGATTGTAGGCACCCAACACCACGCCTGGCTAATTTTTTTTATTATTTTATTTTTGAGATGGAGTCTCGCTCTATCACCCAGGCTAGAGTGCAGTGGAGCAATCTCGACTCACTGCAACCTCCGCCTCCCAGGTTCAAGTGATTCTCCCACCTCAGCCTCCCGAGTAGCTGGGACTACAGGTGCGTGCTACCGTGCCCAGCTAATTTTTGTATTTTTTTAGTAGAGACAGCATTTCACCATGTTGGCCAGAATGGTCTCCATCTCTTGACCTCGTGATCCGCCCACCTTGGCCTCCCAAAGTGCTGGGATTACAGGTGTGAGCCACCTCGCCTGGCCAATTTTTTTATTTTTAGTAGAGACGGGGTTTTCCTTATTGATCAGGCTGGTCTCGAACTCCTGGCCTCAAGCGATCTGCCCGCCTCAGCCTCCCAAAGTGCTGGAAATACCAGCTTAAGCCACCGCAACTGGCATTCTTCCTTCTTTTCTTCCCAGCATCCTCAAAGCCCCTGGGGTTGTACAGGTGCTGGGGCATCTGAGCACAAGCAGGACGGGTCGGGCCTACCCTGGTTCTTATCACACTGTAGTTCTTATCACGATGATGTCCTGCCTGTCTCCCACCCTTGGCTGTGACCCCCCAGGCTGTATTGGGCCCCGCCATGGCTTTCTGCTGCAGTAGCATTGAGTCACTTTTGTTTAGTGGCTTGTGGAGCTCATGTCACCTCCTTTGATCAGTCATACTTTTTTTTAAGTTGGGGGAAACATGTTTCTGGATGCTGCCCATGGGAACCCAACAATGAGGGCACCCAGGGAAGAGCACTACACAGGGACAGGTGGCCCAGGCCCAGGGGAAGGCACCTGATGGGCGGGGGCTGGAGGGCTGGGGCCTCACCACCAGCTCTGAAGTGTCCTTGATGGTGAGACCATCCCAGCTTCAGAGCAGTTCTGACGTGGAAATGGGCGTCTTGCAGTTGATAAGATGTGAATGCTTTGAGGGACATGCTGGGGCAGGCCGGAAATGGGGGGAGGGCATGCTTGTCACCAGGAAAATGGGCCGGATTTGTCCAGGCTCTTCCCCTGTCTGGGGGCCCTGGAGCAGGAGAGTCCTCTTCTTTTAAAGAGCCCGCAATGGGCCAGGCGCGGTGGCTCATGCCTGTAATCCCAGCTCTCTGGGAGGCCAAGGCGGGTGGATCAGCTGAGGTCAGGAGTTCAAGACCAGCCTGGCCAACATGGTGAAACCCCGTGTCTACCAAAAATACAAAAAAAAGTACCCGGGCATAGTGGCACACGCCTGTAATCCCAGCTACTCGGGAAGCTGAGGCAGGAGAATCGCTTGAATTCAGGAGGCGGAGGTTGCAGTGAACCAAGATCATTCCACTGCACTCTAGCTCGGGGACAACCGAGTGAGACTCTGTCTCAAAAAAAAAAAAAAATTTTATATATATATATATATATATATATATATATATATATATATATATCTCCCACAATGTGCAAGAGCTGGAAAGGGTTCATTTTGCAGATGGGAAAACTGACTCCAGAGCCCAGAGGCTTGCCTGAGGGCACATGGCTCAGTGGGGGCAGCACTGATCTAGACCCCTGGTCTTCCCACTCCCTACCAGGGCCTTCTCCACAGCCCCCAGTGATCTGCCTGCTGGACCCAGCCTCCTCCTGCCCCTGTCTCTAGCACCAGACTCTTCCTCCAGGCAGCCCTTGAAGCCCAAGGGGCCAGCAGCCAGGAGGCTGGAGTCCCATCTCCCAGACTTCCTGCACACAGCAAAGGGCTGAGAGCAGCCTGAGGATTTGGAGGGACCTCCGTGACCCTCATCCGGCTGTGGCCCAACCCTGGGTTCAGAGCAGCAGGGGAGGGCAAGGTAGAGAGAACTCCTAGAACAGGGGGGAGCCCCAGGCTGGCCTGCCAGCCTCTGCCCAGTCCTGGCTGGTATTTGGGGCTGCAACCATTCCCACAGGTTCAAAGCCTAGCAGCCCCCACACCAGCATGGGGATAGGAGGCGGTGAAGAGCACCCGGCCCTGCTGGCTAGAGCCCTCTGAGTCCTTCCTTGTTCGCACTTAGACTCCCATGGGTGTCCTAACTAGGGATACCCCGACACTCCCCTTTGCCCAGGTCCCCTATCTTGGTAATGATCCATTTTCTGTCTGTGAGCCCCTGGAGGGCAGACCCGAACCTGAGTCATCTCTGTCCTGGTCCAGCACAGGCTCAGCCCTTCTTTTCTGGCTGAGGACGGCCTAACAGATAAGGTTAGGTGCCATTGGTCCCATGGACAGAGGGTGACCCTGCCTGGGGGTCAAAGAACAACACAGGAGGCCGAGATGGGCGGATCACAAGGTCAGGAGATCGAGACCATCCTGGCTAACCTGGTGAAACCCCGTCTCTACTAAAAAAAAAAAAAATACAAAACACTAGCCGGGCGAGGTGGCAGGCGCCTGTAGTCCCAGCTACTTGGGAGGCTGAGGCAGGAGAATGGCGGGAACCCGGGAGGCGGAGCTTGTAGTGAGCTGAGATCCGGCCACTGCACTCCAGCCTGGGTGACAGAGAGAGACTCCGTCTCAAAAAAAAAAAAAAAAAAAAAGAACAACACAACAGAAGGTATAGACAGAGTCTCTAGGATGACCTCCCGAGTGGGGGAAAGGGCTGTGACAGTTACAAGCCAGAGGGGAAACCCAGCCCCTTTCTGCCTCCAGGAACTGGAGTTGGTAACCTCAGGAAAGGCAGGTGGCTGGGGACAGAGCCTGGCCTCTGCAGCCAGAAAGACCTAGCTCTGTCACTAGCCAGCTGTTCAGTGTGTCACCTTGAACAAGTCATTTCCTCTCTCTGAACATCATCAGAAAGTGAAGATTGTACTGATGTTCCAAGCTTGCCAGGATCAGAGGCGGCGCCAGTACACAGCCACGCACAGATCCTTAGAGAATGGTAGGTGGTGGTGTCATTACCATGGGCATTTGCAAAGCACTGAAACATGTTTCCCAAGAGATTCCCAGCAGGCTGCCCTGCAGCTCAGATCAAGAAGGTGACTTAGTGGGTGGTCAAGCTGGGAGCTCAGCTGCAAGGGCACCAGTGCCCTTCACAATGAGAGGCCCCTACTCTAGGACAAAGGTCAGAAGCTGGGGAGGGGCTGGGGGTATTAGTCCATTTTCACACTGCTATAAAGAACTACCTGAGACTGGGTAATTTATAAAGAAAAGAGGTTGGCAGGGCACGGTGGCTCACGCCTGTAATCCCAGCACTTTGGGAGGCCGAGGCAAGCGGATCACCTGAGGTCAGGAGTTTGAGACCAGCCTAGCCAACATGGCGAAACCCCGTCTCTACTAAAAATACAAAAATTAGCTGGGCGTGGTGGCAAGCACCTATAATCCCAGCTACTTGGGAGGCCGAGGCGAGAGAATCGCTTGAACCTGGAAGGTGGTGGTTGCAGTGAGCTGAGATAGTGCCACTGCACTCCAGCCTGGGTGACAGAGCGAGACTCCGTCTCAAAAAAAAAAAAAAAAAAAGAAAAGAGGTTTAATTGACTCACAGCTCTACATGGCTGGCGAGGCCTCAGCAAACCTATAATCATGGTGGAAGGTGAAGTGGAACCAAGGCACTTCTTATGTGGCAGCAGGAGACAGAAAGAGAGAAGGGGGAAGCACCACACTTTTGAACCATCAGGTCTCGTAAGAACGTCCTCACTGTTGGCCAAGCATGGTGGCTCACATCTGTAATCCCTGCTCTTTGGGAGGCCGAGGTGGGCAGATCACTTGAGGTCAAGAGTTCGAGTCCAGCCTGGCCAATATTGTAAAACCCCATCTCTACTAAAAGTACAAAAATTAGGCTGGGCACAGTGGCTCACGCCTGTGATCCCAGCCCTTTGGGAGGCCAAGGCGGGTGGATCACCTGAGGTCGGAAGTTCGAGACCAGCCTGACCAACGTGGAGAAACCCTGTCTCTACTAAAAATACAAAATTAGCCAGGCATGGTGGCACATGTATGTAATCTCAGCTACTCAGGAGGCTGAGGCAGGAGAATCGCTTGAACGTGGGAGGCGGAGGTTGCGGTAAGCAGAGATCCTGCTATTGTACTCCAGCCTGGGCAACAAGAGCGATACTCCATCTCAAAAAAAACAAAAAAACAAAAATTAGCCAGGTGTGGTGACACACGTGTAATCTCAGCTACTCAGGAGGTGGAGGCAGGAGAATCACTTGAACCCAGGAGGCAGAGGCTGCAGTGAGCAAGATCGCACTACTGCACTCCAGCCTGGCTCCGTCAAAAAAAGAAAAATCTCCCTCACTATCCCAAGAACAGCATGGGGGAAACCACCTTCACGATTCAATCACCTCCCACCAGATCCTTCCCTCGACACGTGGGCATTACAATTCGAGATGAGATTTGTGTGGGGACACACAGCCAATCCATATCACTGGAGAAAGTGTCACCACCTGGAAGGACGGATGGGGGCTCTTGTGGACACTGCTTCTGGCCACCAGCTTTCCCGGTGGTGAGCATTTATGCTGGGGCCTCATCTGCCAGTCCATCCTCCCTCCCACATCATGGCGTGACACTCTTCCCCTTTAACCAGTGAGGAGACTGCCCTAAGGACACATAGCTGGTGAGTGCCGGAGCTGGGTCTTAAGCCAGGCACATCTAAACCTAAAGCTAGTGCTCCTAGCTACCAGGTCACACTGCCCCCACCAGGCAAAGGGCCTGAGGGAGGGCACTCTGAGTGGGCAAGGGGGGATGGAGAGGTAGGTGACGCCCTTGTCTCTTCCTGTTGGTTCCTCTTGGTAGAAGGAGTGACAGCATGTCTAGAGTCTGGGGTGGGGCCAGCCCTTACCTCAAGGCTATCCCAACTTTTCCATCTTCCTCAGCTGCCCACTCTGAGACCTGCCTTTCTCCCCACCCCACTCCCTGCAGCTTCCCTGGAGGATGGTGCTGACCCACTGCTCAGGTGCTGCCCCTCCCAGCTGGTCAGGGCCTGACTCAGAGGGCCAGCGGGCAGGCAGGCAGGCGGGCAGGCGTGAAATTCTCCTGAGTCATGGGCAGGTGGGGGCCCCACCTGGCATGGGAAGGGAATAGGATAGGGCCCCCCCTGACTGTGGCCGTACCAACCAGCCCTGAGCAGGCAGTCCAGGGTTAGGGACCTAACAGCAGGCAGCCCAGCATGCCCCTTGGAGCAGAGGGCACAGGTTGTGGCAGAGTTTTGCAAACCCATCTTTCAAAAGCTCCCTCTTCATTCCTGCATTTTCATCTGTGTACAAAACCTGGCCTGTTGCCCGTTCATCTCACCTTCATGGAAAGGCAGTGAGCTTAGGCTGGGCAAGGCTGGAATAAGGGGCCCCTGTCCTGGGCGACCTCCTCCCAAGCCCAGGCAGGACAAAGAAGAAAGGCCCAAACATGGGACACTGGTCTGGGAGTGGTGGCTCACACCCGTAATCCCAGCACTTTGGGAGGCCAAGGCAGGTGGATCGTGTGAGTCCAGGAGTTCAAGACCAGCCTGGGCAACATAGCAAGACCCCATCTCTACAAAAAATACAAAAAATTAGTTTGGGAGGTTAAGGTGGGTTGATTGCTTGAGTTCAGGATTTTGAGACCAGCCTGGGCAACATGGCAAAACCCTGTCTCTACGATAAAAGAAAAAGAAAAATTAGCCAGGCATGGTGGCCCACACCTGTAATCCCAGCTACTCAGGAGGCTGAGGTAGGAGAATCACTTGAGCCTGGGAGACAGAGGTTGCAGTGAGTCAAGATTGCGCCACTGCACTGCCTGGGTGACAGAGTGAGACCCTATTTAAAAAAAAAAAAAAAGAAAAAGAAAGGCAGGGCGTGCTGGCTCATACCTATAATCCCAGCACTTTGGGAGGCCGAGGTGGGTGGATCACTTGAGTCCAGGAGTTCAAGACCAGCCTGGCTAATATTGTGAAACCCCATCTCTACTAAAAATACAAAAATTACCTGGGTGTGCTGGTGTGTGCTTGTAATCCCAGCTACTCTCAAGGCTGAGGCAGAAGAATCATTTGAACCCAGGAGGCAGAGGGTGCAGTGACCAAGAGATCACGCCATTGTACTCCAGCCTAGATGACAGAGCAGGACTCTCTCTCAAAAAAAAAAAAAAAAAAAAAGCCCGGGTGCGGTGGCTCACGCCTGTAATCCCAGCACTTTGGGAGGCCGAAGTGGGTGGATCATGAAGTCAGGAGTTCAAGACCAGCCTGACCAACATGGTGAAACCCTATCTCTACTAAAAATACAAAACTTAGCCGGGCATGGTGGCGTGTGTCTGTAGTCCCAGCTACTCGGGAGGCTGAGGCAGGAGAATCCCTTGAACCTGGGAGGTGGAGGTTGCAGTGAGCCAAGATCACACCATTGCACTGCAGCCTGGGCGATAGAGTGAGACTCTGTCTCAAAAACAGAAAAGAAAAAAAAAAGGTGGAAGGTGCATTGGGGCATTCTGGTAAGGGATCAGGAAAGGCATCCCAGAAAGGTGAAGGTAGCATTTAATAGGGGTCTTGTTTGGATTGTGAGAGGTTGAGAGGCAAAGAAGGAACCCCAAAAAGGTGCGAGTTCCCCAGGGCAGGGATTGAGTCTTTTGTTGCCTGCTTCCCAGTGTCCGGAATTGGGCCTAGAGAAGGTGCTAATGCTGCTGAATGAATAGATGAATGAACAAACGAACAAAGCAAGGCATGAATAAACATGTAGGTTAATGGTGTTCTAGGAAGGGGGGACAACATGAATGAAGGCTCAGAAATGGGAGTCCCACTAGCATGTGCCTGTGGTCCCAGTTCTTGGGAGGCAGAGGCAGGAGGATTGCGTGAGCCCAGGAGTTTGGGGCTACAGTGAGCTATGGTGCCTGTGAATAGCTGCTGCACTCCAGCCTGGGAAACACAGGGAGACCCTGTCTGTGAAAAAAAGGAAAACTGGGAGTCCCCTGCCCCCATCCAGAGGGCAATGATAAAAATAACAGTAGCTGGCATGTAGATGTGCTTATTTTATGCCAGGCCCTGAGCTAAGGGCTCTGCATGGAATATCTCACTGAATCCTTATAGCGGCACTGTGGTAGGGACTTTTTTTTGTTTTTGAGACGGAGTCCCACTCTGTCACCCAGGCCGGAGTGCAATGGCGCTATCTCGGCTCACTGCAACATCCACCTCCTGGGTTCAAGCGATTCCACTGCCTTAGCCTCCCAAGTAGCTGGGATTACAGGCATGTGCCACCACGCCTGGCTAATTTTTGTATTTTTAGTAGAGACAGGGTTTCACCATGTTGGCCAGGCTGGTCTCGAACTCCTGGTCTCAAGGCCCACCTCAGCCTCCCAAAGTGCTGGGATTACAGGGGTCAGCCATGGCGCCGGGCTGGTAGGGACTTTCAATATTCCCATTTCACGACTGAGAACAAAGCTCGGGAGGTTCAGGACTTTGCAAAAGCAGACAGGCTCTGGACCAGCACCCCAGGCAGGCCGAGGAGGAGGCTTCTCACAAACAACTACACTCCACTGACTCCCAAGACAGGGGCAGCGCTGTGGACAGACCAAGTCCCCAACGCCTCTCAAAGCCTCCACACAGCCTCCCCCTGCCCTGCTTCTCCTCAGAGCTACACCCCCACCGTGTTTGAGCGGTACATGGTCAACCTGCAAGTGAAAGGCAGACCTGTGCACCTCCACATCTGGGACACAGCAGGTGGGTGTGCTGGGGCAGGGGCAGGGTGGGAGGGGCTTCCGTGGGCCCCAGATGCCTGGGACAGATTCCGCTCTGCTTCCTTCTGAACCAGGGAGGCCAGCCAGTCTCCCAGGGACAGGCGCGGGCCAGGAGTGGGCCCAGGAGTCTGAGCCCTCTTTGCCTCTGCAGCCGTGTCCACCTGCACCCCCAGCACCCCCAGCACCCCAGGGCTGCCCACTACGTCTTGGAGGCAAGCGGGAATCCAGCACTTTGCTTTCAGGACTGTTCCTGGCCTTCTGAGCGCTCCACCCTGCTTTTAGCTTCTGTAGGATCTGCCTGTCCGTGGCCTCTGCCCTCCAGCCTCCTGACCTTGCCTATACCAGGGTGAGCTCTGAGCTAAACTCAGGGCATCCCAGCAGCCCTCTTAGTTGGACGGGTTAAGATGTCTTTGCCAGGTTCCCACCTACCCCTTATTTCTCACTCCTAAGCTTGAGCAAAGCCGGCTTCTGAGCAGTCGGCCCCAGTTCCTCCAGGTGGTGCCAGGCCTGGCCTCTGCCTTGCCCGCCATCCCTTCCAGACACCCCACAGGCAGAGGTGAGCACTGCCCCAAGGGCGCACTCACATGGAGTAGCCACCTCAGAGCCAAATTTGTGCCAGACTCTGAGGCAAAAAACTAGGCCCTGTCCCCAGAAGCTCCCCCATCTGATGGGGTGACCTCCTGACATCGGGGCGGTGCTGACAGGGGCCAGGAGCCCTGAAGGCAGTGACCACCCCCTCTCTGCCCAGGGCAAGACGACTATGACCGCCTGCGGCCCCTGTTCTACCCTGACGCCAGTGTCCTGCTGCTCTGCTTTGATGTCACCAGCCCGAACAGCTTTGACAATGTCTTTAACCGGGTAGGTATCGGGGGACAGGGAGGCATAGCCCCCATAGCAAGGCCACTCCACTCTGCCACCCACCCTTGATCCAACTGACTGTCAGAGCGTGGCAGGCCCAAAATGATACTGATTCCAGAGCCTTTGGTGTATATATGGGGAAACTGAAGCCCAGAGTGGGGCAGTGGCTTGCCCAGGGTCTCTGGCACAGGGATTTGGTGGCAGCATCTGCCTTTCTGACTCCCAGTACAGTGCTCCTTGCCTACCCTATGCTGCAGACTCTGAACACTGGCTCTTCCCACTGCGGCTCTGCCTGAGGTTGCTGGGTGACCCAGAGGCACCTGCATCTCCCCAGCCTGTGCCTGCCCGAGGTGCACGAACCGTGAAGTCAGAGTGCGGCAGCTCTGCGTGGCTGCTGGTTCTCAGAGGCTAGTCATGGATATCAGGGATGTGGCCCCTTGAATTCCTCTGCTCCAGCTGCCTTTAGCCATGGCACAGCCCCTCACCCACTGCTGCCAGGGCCTCCGAGTTTCTGCAGGGTACAGCCCACAACAGTATTTGCAGCAACAGCGACAACAATGGCGACAATTTTAAGGACTGACCATGTGCCAGGCACTGTTCTGGGTACTTGCATGTATTTACTCATTTACTCCCCTGGCCAGCCTTATGGAGTGTTATTATTCCCGGATCCAGTCACTCATCCAAAGATACACATCTATTAAAGTGGTAACACTGGGATTTGAACCCTGGCAGGCTGCCCTGCCCATTCATTCAGAACAAATGATTGAGCACATTTGTTCTGGTGCTGTTTGGGCATTGGGGACCAGGAGAGATGGTGGTGCCTGGGACCAGGGTGGAGTGACAAGAAGGAGGTTCATTCTGAATCGGTCTGGAAGGCAGAGTTTGCTCATGATCGGGGTTTCCTGTTGGATTGGATGTGGGTGGGAGGGAGGAGTTTTTACCAGAGCAGCTGGAAGGTGGAGTTGCCCTTGGCCAGGATGAGAAGGAGCAAGCTGGGGACCAGAGTGGGACATCCTAGTGGAGGTGTCCGGCAGGCAGTGCCAGGCATGCGTCTGCAGTTCCTCCTAGCAGGCAGTCCGGCTGGGCAGCCTCAATGCAGCCGCATATTTATAAGCTACAGGTGCAGTAAAGCCTGGGGGAGGCTGCCCGGTGAGGGAGAGCAGCTAGAGGGGAGGAAAGGCTGAAGCCCAGGGAGAGAAGGAGGAGGGCAAGGCCCCATAAGACCTAGGAGAGCCAGGAGAGTGGGGTCCTGGGGTGAACTGCAGGCTCAGTCAGGTAGGAGGGAGTGATGCCCAGGGTCAGGGCTATCGAGGGATTGGTAGGAGCAGGGCTGAGGATCCACTAGTGGAGGCCGGGCGCGGTGGCTCACGCCTCGTAATCCCAGCACTTTGGGAGGCCGAGGAGGGCGGATCATTTGAGGTCAGGAGTTTGAGACCAGCCTGACCAACATGGTGAAACCCCATCGCTACTAAAACTACAAAAATTAGCCGGGTGTGGTGGCACATGCCTATAACCCCAGCTACTTGGGAGGCTGAGGCAGGAGAATTGCTTGAACACGGGAGGTGGAGGTTGCAGTGAGCCGACATTGCACCACTGCACTCCAGCCTGGGCAACAGAGCTAGACTCTGTCTCAAAAAACAGAGGATTCACTGTTGGGTTCAGTGGGAGCCACCAAGGAAATCTTCCTCATGGGCAGTTTAGGTGGATGGGTAGGGTGTAGGGAATCTGCCAGGGACCCCACAAAGGCCCATTTGCTTCCAGGAATGAGGTAGTTTGACGCCAATGTTTGTTTGTTTTGAGATGGAGTCTCACTCTGTCTCCCAGGCTGGAGTGCAGTGGTACAATCTGGGCTCACTGCAATCTCCACCTCCCGAGTTCAATCGATTCTCCTGCCTCAGCCTCCCGAGTAGCTGGGATTACAGGCTTGAGCCACCAAGCCCAGTTGATGCCAATTTTTATCTGGCAAGTTTGACGCCTGAACTGGCCGACTTAGTGCTCCTGGAGATAGAAAGCCCCCTCGGGATCCCTGGCTCCCCAGCTGTAGTCCAGGCTGAAAGAACTCGGCCCTGGTGGCCTCACATTCCGCAGAGCAGCCCTCCCTCCACCAGGCAAGCAGTTGAGGCAGACAGCGGCAACCATTTTGTAAGCGGATTTATTTATTTATTTATTTTTGAGACAGATTCTCACTCTGTCGCCCAGGCTGGAGTGCAGTGGCTCCATCTCAGCTCACTGCAACCTCCGCCTCCCGGGTTCAAGTGATTCTCCTGCCTCAGCCTCTGGAGTAGCTGGGACCACAGGCGCCGCCACCATGCCCGGCTAATTTTTGTATTTCTAGTAGAGACGGGGTTTCCCATTGTTGGCCAGGCTGGTCTCCAACTCCTGACCTCAGGTGATCTGCCGGCCTCAGCCTCCCAAAGTGCTGGGATTACAGGCGTGAGCCACCGCGCCCAGCCTGGATTGATTGATTTATTTTTATCTTACTTATTTATTTATTTATTTTGAAATGGAGTTTCACTCTGTCACCCAGGCTGGAATGCAGTGGCGCAATCTCAGCTCACTGCAAACTTTGCCGCCCAGGTTCAAACGATTCTCCTGCCTCAGCCTCCCGAGCAGCTGGGATTACAGGCACCCACCATCACACCCACCTAAATTTTGTATTTTTACTAGAGGTGGAGTTTCACCAGGTTGGCCAGCCTGGTCTCGAGCTCCTGACCTCAGGTGATCCATCCGCCTCAGGCTCCCAAAATTCTGGGATTACAGGCGTGAGCCACCACACCTGGCCCGGATTTGTTTTTTTTGTTGTTGTTTGTTTGTTTGTTTTGAGACGGAGTCTCACTCTGTCGCCCAGGCTGGAGTGCAGTGGCCGGATCTCAGCTCACTGCAAGCTCTGCCTCCCGGGTTCATGCCATTCTCCTGCCTCAGCCTCCAGAGTAGCTGGGACTACAGGCACCAGCCACCTTGCCCGGCTAGTTTTTTGTATTTTTTTTTTTTTTTTGGAGACGGAGTCTCGCTCTGTCGCCCAGGCTGGAGTGCAGTGGCCAGATCTCAGCTCACTACAAGCTCCGCCTCCCAGGTTCACACCATTCTCCTGCCTTAGCCTCCCGAGTAGCTGGGACTACAGATGCCCGCCACCTCGCCCGGCTAGTTTTTTGTATTTTTTAGTAGAGACGGGGTTTCACCGTGTTAGCCAGGATGGTCTCGATCTCCTGACCTCGTGATCCGCCCATCTCGGCCTCCCAAAGTGCTGGGATTACAGGCTTGAGCCACCACGCCCAGCCTCCGGATTTGATTTTAAAGGATCACTTATTTCCTTATATGTTTTGCTCAGTTTAGTGGGTGTCTGTGAGGGCCCTTACCCTGCAGAGAGGCAGGATTCTAGAAGGGCAGGAGCAGGGCTCTGAGCCCCACCCCCAGGCTCAAATCCTGCCATTTCCAGCCAAGGCCAAGTTACGTCGCCTCTCTGTGCCTCAGTTACCGCATCTGTACAGTGGGATTGGTTATCAACTTGCTGCCGGGCCTTGGGGAATTAATGGGTCCATATGTGTAAATTCTTAGATGAGAGTCTGGTACCAAATAGTTTCTCCCTAGATGCTGGCTGTACTGATTATCAATATCAGAGCTCGGGCTGGGGAGCAGGAGAGTGGCCCACTGAGAGGGCCAGAACTCTCAAGGGCTCATACATGCCCCCTTGCCCCCCTGCAGTGGTACCCAGAAGTGAATCATTTCTGCAAGAAGGTGCCCATCATCGTCGTGGGCTGCAAGACCGACCTGCGCAAGGACAAATCACTGGTGAACAAGCTCCGAAGAAACGGGTTGGAGCCTGTGACCTTCCACAGGGTAGGAAACCCAGCCTGAGGTGGGAGTTGGGGAGGACTGGCTAAGGGGACCTCTGGATGCCTCTCAGTGGCACTAGGCGTCCAGCATGCTCAGGGTGTAGGTCAGAGCTGGGGTCGTCTTAGAGGCTGTTGGTGTCAGGAACTTCCAGCACTTGGAAATGGTCCCTAGAATATGCTGGGAGCCTCCACCGGCAGAAGGGAGAACAAAGAAGTAGGCGTATCAGAGTCAGTTCCACCACCAACCTGAGACCCAGAGAGGAGGCCCACATATTCAGACTGTGGGATCCTCTCTGCTACACGCCCAGGTTCATAGGAAGTTCATTTCTTGGTGCCTTGAGAGGCAAAGAGGCCCAGCCCAGAATGGAGGTAAGAAACACAACGAAGGCTCGCTGGGCACAGTGGCTCACGCCTGTAATCCCAGCACTTGGGAGGCCAAGGTGGGTGGATCACTTGAGGTCAAGAGTTCGAGACCAGCCAGGGCAAAATAGTGAGACCCTGTCTCTACCAAAAATACAAAAAATTAGCCAGGTGGTGTGGTGGCGGGTGCCTGTAGTCCCAGCTACTCTGAAGGCTGAGGCAGGAGAATCACTTGAACCCGGTTGGCGGAGTTGCAGTCAGCTGAGATTGCACCACTGCACTCCAGCCTGGAGGACAGAGCAAGACTCTGTCTCAGAAAAAAAGAAAAGAAAGAAAGAAAAAAGAAAAGAAAAGAAAAAGAAACACAATGAAGGCCAGGCACAATGGCTCATGCCTGTAACCCTAGCACTTTGGGAGGACGAGGCTAGAGAATCATTTGAGTCCAGGAGTTTGAGACCAGCCTGGGCAACATAGGGAGACCCCATCTCTACAAAAAAGTAAAAAAAAAATAGCTGGGCTTGGTGGCCGCTCCTCTGGTTCCAGCTACTTGGGAGGGTGAGGCGGGAGGATCCCTTGAGTCCAGAAGTTCGAGGTTACAGTGAGCCAAGATTGTATCACTGCACTCCAGCCTGGGCAACAGAGCAAGACCCCATCTCAAAAAAAAAAAAAAAAAAGCCAGGGGTGGTGGCTCATCCCTGTAATCGCAGCACTTGGGAGGCCAAGGCGGGTGGATCTCTTGATGTCAGGAGTTCGAGACCAGCCAGGGCAAAAGAGCAAGACCCTGTCTCTACCAAAATTACAAAAGATTAGCCAGGTGTGGTGGCGGGTGCCTGTAGTCCTAGCTACTCTGGAGGCTGAGGCAGGAGAATCACTTGAACCTGGTTGGCGGAGCTGCAGTGAGCTAAGATCGCACCACTGCACTGCACTCCAGCCTGGACAACAGAGCAAGACTCCGTCTCAAAAAAAAAAAAAAGAAAAGGAAGAAAAGAAAAATAAATGTGCTAAAGTGCATGAGGGCGCTTGGGCAAGCCAGGGTACGGGAGCCATGGGTGCTCGGCAGACCCCACCTTCCACTCTTGTCCAGGGGAAGGAAGCGAGGACGTGAGGCCTGCCCATTGCCCCCTTCACAGTAGCCCCATCCACCTCTCCCTCTAGGGCCAGGAGATGGCGAGGTCCGTTGGCGCGGTGGCCTACCTCGAGTGCTCGGCTCGGCTCCATGACAATGTCCACGCCGTCTTCCAGGAGGCGGCCGAAGTGGCCCTCAGCAGCCGCGGTCGCAACTTCTGGCGGCGGATTACCCAGGGCTTTTGCGTGGTGACCTGAGCATCTCGGGGCGTCCCAGCAGCGCGGGAAGGGGCAGGGTGCTGACCTACTGCTGAGCTGGCTGGGCTGGACCCGGCCCCTAGGCTGTGACCGCCGAACTGCACCACAACAGATGGGTGCCACCAAGGCCAAGCCCTGGGGCCTGGGAGTCTTGGACTGAGAAAGGGGGTTCCTGGGCCCACCTGCCCTATGTAGGGCTCATCCTGCTGTGCCGGAGAATCACTCACTGACCCCTTCGCCCGGTCCCGGACCGACATCCTGGAGCCGCCTGTGCAGCCTGATGCCCCCTCGTGGCTGCTCCCAGGGCTGCACCTGCCGGGACCTAAAGTTCTTAGGTCCCTCCTGCCAGGACCCACACCCGGCCCCATCCCACCTGTCATACTGGTAACTGTAACAAGGAAAACGACATCACTTGTCATTTGTGTCATGCCTGGTTTCTTTTTTCTTTTCTTTTTTTTTTTTTTTTTTTTTTTTTTTTTGAGACAGAGTCTCGAGTCTCGCTCTGTCCCCCAGGCTGGAGTGCAGTGGCTCAATCTCAGCTCACTGCAAACTGTGCCTCCTGGGTTTAAGCGATTCTCCTGCCTCAGCCTCCTGAGTAGCTGGGGTTACAGGCGCACGCCACCATGCCCAGCTAATTTTTGTATTTTTTTTTAGTAGAAACGGGATTTCACTATGTCAGGCTGGTCTCGAACTCCTGACCTCGTGATCCACCCGCCTCGGCCTCCCAAAGTGCTGGGATTACAGCCGTGAGCCACCACGCCCGGCCTATGCCTCTTGTGTCAAAGCGGCTTTACACACACGTTCCAAGGTAGGTAAAAGCCCACCCCATCTAGGCACTGGGATGGGACTGCTTAGATCCAATCCAGCTTTATTGCTTCCACGACCTTGGGCAAGTTCTTCTGGGCCTCAGCTTCCTCACCTGTGAAATGGATCACAGACTAAGCCGTGGAGCTTTTGGATGAGTAAGAGGGTCATGAGGACCAACACATGCAAAGAGCTTAGTAGGTGCCTAGCACGCAGTAAGTGCTCACAAAAGGTTAGGCCAAGGCCGGACGCGGTGACTCACTCCTGTAATCCTGGCACTTTGGGAGGCCAACATGGCTGGATCACGAGGTCAGGAGTTCGAGACCAGCCTGACCAACATGGCGAAACCCCTGTCTCTACTAAAAATACAAAAATTAGCTAGGCGTGGTGGCTCACACCTGTAATCCCAGCTACTCCAGAGGCTGAGGCAGGAGAATTGCTTGAACCCAGGAGGCGGAGGTTGCAGTGAGCCAAGATCACACCACTGCACTCCAGCCTGGGCAACAAGAGCGAAACTCTGTCTCGAAAAATAAATAATAACAATAAATTAATAAATAATAGTAGTTTAAACAATAAAATATAAATAATAAAAATAAAAAAACTCACAGTGGGGACTGGAATCCAGGTAGGGTTTTCCACGTTGGCCCCTAACACTATTTCACGTGCTGCAGCTCAGCCCTGTAATCTGAGCTGTAAGCCCCCACATTGCTGAAGTCCCCCACCTGGAACTGTTTCTGATGAAACTTCCGGGACAGGTGTCAGCAGCTGGTTCTCATTAAGGATCATGTGTATCAGTGCAAAAGAAATGGTCTCGTTTGGCTGGGTGCGGTGGCTCACACCTGTAATCCCAGCACTTTGGGAGGCCAAAGCAGATGGATTGCCTGAGGCCAGGAGTTCAAGACCAGCCTGGCCAACATGGTGAAATTGCGTCTCTATTAAAAAAATACAAAAATTAGCCAGGTGTGGTAGCACGCACCTGTAGTCCCAGCTACTCAGGCGGCTGAGGCAGGAGAATTGTGTGGGACGACAAGGTTGTGGTGAGCTGAGAATGCACCACTACACTCTAGCCTGGATGATAGAGCGAGACCCCATCTCAAAAAAAAGAAAATATATGGTTGGTTTTGGAACTTCCCAAGAGCTTTAATTAGGCTCACAGTACAGTTGGAGAATATTTGGGTTTGAGTCCAGAGCACGTGGGCATAGAGTAGATTAGTGCAGCTTTGGTGCTGGTTCATGGTTTGGTTCAGATCGAGCCCCTGAGCATAAGAAAGTTACTCACTCAGGCCAGAAATGAAGCTGCGGCAGGTGGGGTCATAAGTGCCCTGCTCACCTTGTGGCTTGGCCAGATGGGTAGATAGGAGGGGGGCTCAAACTGCATCTGATTCAGGACACACCAAGATCTCTCTTAGGAAATTACCTCCCCTTGAAGCCCCAACAGGATTCTTTTTTTTTTTTTTTTTTTCCACAGACAGAGTCTTGCTCTGTTGCCCAGGCTGGAGTGCAGTGGTGCAATCATAGCTCACTGCAGCCTCAACCTCCTGGGCTCAAGCAATCCTCCTACCTCAGCCTCCTGAGTATCTGGGACTACAGTTGCACACTACACCCAGCTAATCCCCCTGCAGGGTTCTAAGTGCTATAGAGGAGAGCAGACCATGGGGTGGGCTTGTTCACTGAATCGGTTTTAATGAGTTCACATTGACTAAGACTCACTGAGGCCGCGTGTGGTTGCTCACGCCTGTAATCCCAGAACTTTGGGAGGCCAAGGCAGGTGGATCACCTGAGGTCAGGAGTTCAACACTCGCCTGACCCATATGGTGAAACTCCATCTCTACTAAAAATACAAAAATAAGCTGGGTGTGGTGGCACGTGCCTGTAATCCCAGCTTCTAGAGAAGCTGAGGCATGAGAATTGCTTCAATCCGGGAGGTGGAGGTTGCAGTGAGCCGAGACCACGCCATTGCACTACTCCAGACTAGACAACAGAGCGAGACTCTGTCTCCAAAAAAAAAAAAAAGAAGAAGGAAGGAAAGAAAGAGAGTCACTGTGTGCTTAGTGCTGTGCTTAGTCATTTTCCATGAAAGTATCCCATTTAGTAGTCACAGGCCCCAGCAAGCTAGGACCAGGTACACATCTACCTCACAGATGAGGAGGCAGAAGCACAGAGGGCTTGGTCAAATGCTCATGACCTCAAGAAGTAGCAAGGCCAAGGTTTAAGCCCAGGACAGTCTGACTGTCCAGAATCTCGGCTGTTAACCACTACGCTGGACCCCTGTCCTGAGTCACCTCTTCCCCGGACCCCCAGCCCTGGACCCCTGCTTTGTACCAGTATTTCCAGACCCAGACCCCAAGGAGCTAAGAGTTTACAGAGATAAAAAGGCTTAGAACTGTCTTTCAGGGATTGGGAGCAACATGGCGGGTGCAAGGCTGTGAAGACCACGTGGTTTGCCCCAGACACCAGCAGAGCTACAGTTCACAGAAGGCCCGCTGAAGCAGGCTGAGTAGCACCTGAGGATCCCAGCAGAAGGAATAGGCGCTGGGATTTATTGGGTTCCTACCCCGTGCCAGACACTTGATTGACAAGATGCCATTATTAGACCCATTTCAGAGAAGAAAATAAGGCTCAGGGCAGGAGAGTGATCTGTGTAGGGTCATGTGGCCAGAGGTAGGGCTGAAGTTCAGCTCAGCCTCTCGTGGCACTTCATTGAGGACGCATGCTGGGAGATCAAGGTCAGTGAGGAACCGAGCTCTGTGGGCAAAGAAGAAGCAGGATGGGTCTGGAGAGCGGAAAGATCCAGTGGTGTGCACAAGTTGGGGAGAAGCATCTGGGGCCACCACATGAGAGGAGGGAAGTGGGCACCTGCCTGCTGTTCCGGGGAGGGAGTTCCTGGGAGAGAGACAGTGGGACTCAGGAGCACACACACTGGACTTTCCTTCCCTGCCAAGGGCTGCCCTCCTCTCCTTCTTTGAGAGCTCATCACCACCTGAAATGGTCCTGTCTGTCTCCCCATGGCCATGCCAGCTCTCTGAGAGCACAGGCTGGGCTTGTTGCAATCCCCCATGCCTGCCGGGCGCGGTGGCTCATGCCTGTAATCTCAGCACTTTGGGAGGCCAAAGCGGGTGGATCACCTGAGGTCAGGAGTTCGAGACCAGCCTGGCCAACATGGTGAAACCCTGTCTCTACTAAAAATAAAAAAAAATTAGCCAGGCGTGGTCGTGGGCACATGTAGTCCCAGCTGCTCAGGAGGCTGAGGCAGGAGAATTGCTTGAACCCCAGAGGCAGAGGTTGCAGTGAGCTGAGATTGCGCCATTGAACTTCAGCCTGGGTGACAGAGCGAGACTCCATCTCAAAAAAAAAAAAGAAAGAAATCCCCTGTGCCTCAAACAATGCCTAGCATATAGTAAACACCAAATACATAGGTGAGAAATGAGTGAATTAATGAATGAATGCCATCAATCAGTACTCCATTCAGACCCTCATCTATTCTGGCTTGGACCAGCACATAAGTCTCCCAGCCTGCAGGCTCTCAGCCTCCTCCATCCTCCTCACTCCGGCAGAGCCATCCTCCAAAGCACAAGTGTGTCCCTGCACAGAAGACTTCGGCAGCCCCTCTGCCCAAAGATGAAGAGCCAGAGTCCACGGCTGGGGCCTGGGGCTCTCCAGTATCTGGCCCCAGCCCACCTTGATCTGGGCCTTATCCCCAGGACACCTCCCCACACCCACTCAGGCCACACCCAGAGGCCACATCAAGGGAGCACCAACCTCCTAGCCTTCGCTCAGACTGCTTTCCCACCTCAGCAAGCCCTGCCTCCCAGTCACCGCCCATTCAAACCTCCCCTCCTCCCCCAAATCCTTCAGGGTCCAGCTGGGACACCACCCTCTCCAGGAAGCTTGTGGGCCAGGCCTGCCGCCTTTCTCCCTCTTCACTGCACACCCGCCTGTGTGCACCAAAGCTGTCTTCGCAGGGCCCCTTGGCTAAGGAACTGGGCTTTTCTTCCCATGCTGTAGGAAGGGCCAGGTTGGACTCCGTAAGATGACAGGTCTGGTCGTGGGACCAGGTGGGCTATCTGGGAGGGCAGAGGCGGGAGCCTGGAGACCAGCTGGGCAGCTGCAGATGTCCAGACACAAGAAACAAGCCACCACAAGTCAAGGCTTGGTGACTTCTGGGCTGGGCGCTGTAGCACCAAGGGTGGACTTTGGGAAGGGTGGGGATGTTGGGAGGGAGGTAAGAATGCAGGCCTCTCCCACCCAGGGTCGGGGGGGGGGGGGGGGGGGGGAGGGGGAGAGGAAGAATGTGGGGAGGGCGAGTACTTCTCCCAGACCCGGCACTGGGAGAGGCGGGGACCTGAGTTGGGTGACCGCTTTCTCACTCTGGCCTCTCTCCCTCTGCCCCGCCTGCGTTTCAGGCCCCATCCTGCCTAGCCCACCACACACAGCTCTCCAACCATGTCCAAGGAAGGCACGGGCGCGGCGGGGGTGGGGGCGGGGCGCGGTCCTCGGAGACGCCTGTGAGAAGCCAGAGTTATTACTATTATCCTCCTCCTTCTCCCCCCAACAATCCCCTCTTTCAATTCCTCACTACCCAGCCTGGCAGGGCAGGCACTGCCAGACGAGTGGGAGCTAGGGAAGGCCCAGCCTGGAGGCCAGCCCAAGCCAAAAGCCACAAACCACAGTCTTCCTTACCCCACGCCACCTCCACCCAGCCTTGGGGTTGTCTGCTGGGAAGGTAGAGGGCAGGGGTGGGAACCTCAAGTCATCTCCTCCAGGACAGGCCACTCCTTAACACCCTCAGGGTGAGGAGGAGGGTGGGGCACACACTCTGTGAGTCACAGAGCTTCCCTCTCCCCTGTGCCGGGGCAATGCTCTGGGCCCCATCCCATGTCTGGACACAGGGAGAGGATGGTGGCCAGATCACCCTACTCCAGGCCACCCTCTGCTCTCCAGCCTCGTTTTCCTCCTGGGGACCCATCATTTGGAGGATAACCACTCACAGCCCCCAGGAAGTCATCGTTCAGCCGCTGGCTAGGAAACCAACAAAGCATATGGCCAGGCTGAGGGCAGTAAACGCGCGAAAGAGTGGAACAGCTGACAGCCCACCCCTGCATTCAAGGGCTTAATCTCCACAGTAATGCTGCTGATTAATAGGTCAGATTGCCGGGCGCGGTGGCTCACGCCTGTAATCCCAGCACTTTGGAAGGCCAAGGTGGGCGGATCACCTGAGATCAGGAGTTTGAGACCTGCTTGACCAACATGGTGAAACCCCGTCTCTGCTAAAAATACAAAAAATTAGCCGGGCGTGGTGGTGGGCACCTGTAATCCCAGCTACTGAGGAGGCTGAGGCAGGAGAATCGCTTGAACCCACGAGGCAGAGATTGCGGTGAGTCAAGATGGCACCACTGTACTCCAGCCTAGGCAGGACAGAGACTCCATCTCAAAAACAAACAAACAAACAAACAAAAAAGGTCAGACTGTGACTAGAAGGGGACTTTCCTGCGTTCAAATCCTGGCTCTGCAACTTACCAGCTGTGTGACCTTGAAGGAGACACTAGGGCTTTCTTATGTGTCAGTTTCCTTATTTGTCAAATGTGGGTATGAGTAGCTCTGACCTCCTACATTGGTTGGATTCAATAAGCAAATAGTGCTTATTCACTCCCTCAGTGCTAACTCCTAACTAGAGCTATTAACTAAGAAATGAGGATAATTGTTTACTGTGCAGGGTTGTTGCAGGGCCTGCGAAGCAGAAACAAGCATGTATGTGTTTGATGCTGGCCCCCTCTTCCCAATCTGGGTCACCAAGCCTGGGAGGAGAAGAGAGGGAAGCTTCATCAAGGAGACGGAAAGGAACATGAGGCTGACCGCTGTTTGCAGGCCTGCAGGAGGGGCTGGACCCTCAGCAGAGCCAGGGAGGATGGGGCTGGAATTTCCTCCAGGGCTCCTGTTTGCACGGGACACACCAAACTGAGCAGTGCTCAGCCCAGGGCTGACAATAGTAGTACGTCTGATTAGGAAATGCATGGTATCAGCTCCTACCAAAAAACAAATTTTATTTTTATTTATTTATGGTTTTCTTTGTTTTTGGTTTTAGTTTTATTGAGACAGAGTTTCACTTTTGTCACCCAGGCTGCAATGGTGCGATCTCGGCTCACTGCAATCTCCACCTCCCGGGTTCAAGCAATTCTCCTGCTTCAGCTTCCCAAGTAGCTGGGATTACAGGCACCCACCACCACTCCCAGCTAATTTTTGTATTTTTACTAGAGATGGGATTTCACCACGTTGGCCAGCCTGGTCTAGAACTCCTGATCTTAGGTGATCCGCCTGCCTTGGCCTCCCAAAGTGCTGGGATTACAGGTGTGAGCCACCGCACCCGGCCTTTATTTCTTTTTGAGCCAGGGTCTCACTTTGTCATCCAGGCTGGAGTGCAGTGGCATAGTCTCTGCTCACTGCAGCCTCGACCTCCTGGGCTCAAGTGATCCTCCCGCCTCTGCCTCCCAAGTAGCTGGGACCACACAGCACATGCCACCACAGGCCCTGCTCTAGGCACTGTGACTACTGAGCACCAAGTGCAGGGTGCAGGGTGCAGGGTGCAGAGGTGAGGTGAGCAGGATGTGGTCCTTGCCTTCCAAGCTTCCATCTTCCATCTTCTGTGGCAGCTCAGATGTGGATACAACCAGCAGGGGAGGGGAGTGTGCAACATTCACTCAGCAGCCCACAGGTGTGAGTGCCGGCTCCTGCCACTGAGACAAACAGGAGGAGTTCAGCTAAAACAGGGTTAGGCCAGGCACAGTGGCTCACGCCTGTAATCCCAGCACTGTGGGAGGCCAAGGTGGGAGGATTGCTTGAGCCCAGGAATTTGAGACCAGCCTGGGCAACATGGGGAGACTCTGTCTCTACAAAAAAAAACCCAAAAAAAGTATTTTTCTTTTTGAGGTAAGGTCTCATTCCGTCATCCAGGCTGGGGTGCAGTGGCAGAGTCGCTGCTCACTGCAGCCTTGACCTCCTGGGCTCAATCGATCCTCCCGCCTCAGCCACCTGAGTAGCTGGGATCACAGGCTCAGACTACCACAGCTGGCTGCTTTTTTTTTTTTTTTTTTGAGACGGAGTCTCTCTCTGTCGCCCAGGCTGGAGTGCAGTAGCATGATCTCAGCAGCTCACTGCAAGCTCTGCCTCCTGAGTTCACGCCATTCTCCTGCCTCAGCCTCCCAAGTAGCTGGGGCTGCAGGCGCCCGCCACCACGCTCGCCTCATTTTTTGTATTTTTAGTAGAGACGGGGTTTCACCGTGTTAGCCAGGATGGTCTCAATCTCCTGACCTCGTGATTCGCCTGCCTCGGCCTCCCAAAGTCCTGGGATTACAGACATGATCCACCGTGCCCGGCCTCCAGCTAATTTTTAAATTTTTTTTGGAGCGATAGGGTCTCACTATATTGCCAAAGCTGGTACATTTTTTTTTTTTTTTTTTTTTTTTTTTTTTTGAGACGGAGTCTCGCTATGTCACCCAGGGTGGATTGCAGTGGCCGGATCTCAGCTCACTGCAAGCTCCGCCTCCCGGGTTTTTACGCCATTCTCCTGCCTCAGCCTCCCGAGTAGCCGGGACTACAGGCGCCCACCACCTCGCCCGGCTAGTTTTTTGTATTTTTTAGTAGAGACGGGGTTTCACCGTGTTAGCCAGGATGGTCTCGAACTCCTGACCTCGTGATCCGCCCGTCTCGGCCTCCCAAAGTGCTGGGATTACAGGCTTGAGCCACCGCGCCCGGCCAAAGCTGGTACATTTTTAAAAAATTAATGGAACAGGCTGGGTGCAGTGGCTCATGTCTGTAATCCTAGCACTTTGGGAGGCTGAGGCGGGCAGATCACAATATCAGCAGTTCGAGACCAACACGGTGAAACTCCATCTCTACTAAAAATACAAAAATTATCTGGGTGTGGTGGCGCGCACCTGTAATCCCAGATACTCTGGAGGCCAAGGCAGGAAAATCGCTTGAACCCCTGGGAGGTGGAAGTTGCAGTGAGCCAAGATCACGCCACTGCACTCCAGCCTGGGTGACAGTAAGACTCTGTCTCAAAAAAAAAAAAAAATAGTTGAACAGAAAAAAATAAGAAAGATAAAGGGCAGGATCAAAAGCAGTGGGTGGCAAAGTTGGGTGCTTGGACACAGGACCCCAACTCTCAGCCTCAGCTCCTGGCCTCCCTTGGGTGCTGTCCAGGTGCTGGACCTTGACCACCAGAGGGCAGCAGGGCCCAAGAAGAGGCGCCTTCCCCACTCCCCGCGAGGCCCATGGGGCAGGTGTGGCGATGATCTGCCCCATTGCTCCTGCCTGGGGTATGTTTAGCAACAAATAACTGCCAGCAGCCCCACCCACTGAGCCCTGCCCACCCCACCAACATTTTACACAAATAAAACTGGGGCTCAGAGTGGCTGAGTAAGTTGACCATTCAGTTAGTCTAGGCAGACCCAAAAGAGAATCAGGTGGTCCTGAATCAGTTGTGGTTCTAAGGTCAGAGAGATGTGGGTTTGAATCCCCCCCTGCACCTACCAACTGGCAGGATTCTTGTCAAGCGTCAGGCGGGCCTGGATGGAGTGCGATCAAACGTGGGAAACGCAATAAGAGCACCACTGCTGTTCTCTCCTGATTCCACCCCAGAATTTGCAACGCAGTTCAGGGAGATGATCAAAATACTTAAGAGTGTTAAGGAACCCCGAGAGAGTGATCCCAGAAAGCGAGGTGCTGTGGGCAAGCACCAGGGGGCACGCCCCACTGCATGTGGCCAGAAGAATCCTGGAGGGTTGCCAGAGAAGGGGTGGAGCTGGAGGACCCTGCGGGGCAGGCTGGATAGCTGGCGGGACTTTCCTGCTGGAGAATAAACCCATGCAGAGACCCAGCCCCTATGTGGGGCGCTGGGAATGGTTTTGGAGCTGTGTACTCCTCCTCATCCTCCCAACAGCGAAGGGCTGCTGCCTCCACAGTGCCAAGAAGTGACACCTCTCGGGAGCTTCTGTCTGGCCCAGCCCAGCCACTTCAGACACCCTGAGCTCTCCAGCTCTTTTCACTTCCCCATCCCAACACCTCCGTTGAGAATCAAAAAAGAAACGGCCTGATAAATAATTTTTTATTTTTAGCGACAGAATCTCACTCTGTCACCCAGGGTGCAGTGCAGTGGTGCTATCCTAGCTCACTATAACCTCAAACTCCCCCGGCTGCAGCGATCCTCCCGCCTCAGTTTCCTGAGTAGCTGGGATCACAGGCATGTGCCAACATGCCTGGCTAATTTTTTTTTTCTTTCTTTTTTTGAGACTGACTTTCGCTCTTGTTGCCCAGGCTGGAGTGCAGTGGCACGACCTCAGCTCACCGCAACCTCTATCTCCCGGGTTCAAGCGATTCTCCTGCCTCAGCCTCCTGAGTAGCTGGGATTACAGGCATGTGCCACCACGCCCTGCTAATTTTGTATTTTTAGTAGAGACAGAGTTTCTCTATGTTGGTCAGACTAGTCTCAAACTCTTGACCTCAGGTGATCCTCCTGCCTTGGCCTCCCAAAGTGCTGAGATTACAGGTGTGAGCCACAGCACCCGGCCTATGCCTGGCTAATTTTTTTATTTTTTATTTATTTTTTTCTTTTCTTTTCTTTTTTTTTTTTTTGAGACAGAGTCTCGCTCTGTTGCCCAGGCTGGAGTGCAGTGGCCGGATCTCAGCTCACTGCAAGCTCCGCCTCCCGGGTTCACGCCATTCTCCTGCCTCAGCCTCCCGAGTAGCTCGGACTACAGGCGCCCACCACCTCACCCGGCTAGTTTTTTGTATTTTTTTAGTAGAGACGGGGTTTCACCGTGTTAGCCAGGATGGTCTCGATCTCCTGACCTCGTGATCCGCCCGTCTCGGCCTCCCAAAGTGCTGGAATTACAGGCTTGAGCCACCGCGCCCGGCTATTTTTTGTAGAGATGGAGTCTCACTATGTTGCCCAACCTGGTCTCGAACTTCTAGGCTCAAATATGCCTTGGCCTCCCAAAGGGCTGGGATTACAGGCGTGCACCTGGCCAAGAATTTTTTTTATTTTTTATTTATTATTATTATTATTTTGAGATGGAGTTTTGCTCTTGTTGCCCAAGCTGGAATGCAATGGCGCAATCTCAGCTCACTGCAACCTCCACCTCCCGGGTTCAAGCGATTCTCCTGCCTCAGCCTCCCAAGTAGCTGGGATTATAGGCGCATGCCACCATGCCCAGCTAATTTTTGTATTTTTAGTAGAGATGGGGTTTCATCATGTCGTCTAGGCTGGTCTCGAACTCCTGACCTCAGGTGATCCGCCCACCTTGGCCTCCCAAAATGCTGGGATTACAGGCATGAACCACTGCACTTGGTCAATAATTTTTGTTTCTTTTTTGAAACAGAGTCTTGCTCTGTCACCCAGGCTAGAGTGCAGTATTGAGATCTCAGCTCCCTGCAACCTCCGTCTTCTGGGTTCAAGTGATTCTCCTGCCTCAGCCTCCAGAGTAGCTGGTATTACAGACGTGTGCCAGCACCCCCCGGCCTGCCAAGAATATTGTATACCATTGTCACTCATCACATCCCCTAGGACCAGCTCCCTGAAAGTTCCCAATCCCCTCACCTACATCCTCCCCTCCCCGCTGCCCTCAAGCCCACCATCCAGGAGGGAGCCATACCACCCTGATCACATCTTGGAGGGTCTCAGCAGAGTCCAGGTGTAGCCTTCCCCCAGGGCATTAACAGAACTCCCTGAGCTTCTCTTTCCCCATTTCCTTCTCCCCCTCCCTCCCTCACTCCTCCTACCCGGGATCTCCTCCTCAATGAACTAGCCTTCCTTATCCACAATTTTGTTTACCCATGGTTAACCTTAACCCAAAACTATTAAATGGAAAATTCTAGAAATAAACAATCGTAATTCTTTTTTTTTTTTTTTTTTGAGACACAGTCTCACTCTGTAACCCAGGCTGGAGTGCAGTGGCATGATCTCCACCCACTGCAACCTCCGCCTCCCTAGTTCAAGCGATTCTCACGCCTCAGCCTCCCAAGTAGCTGGGATTACAGGCATGTGCCACCACGGCCAGCTACTTTTTGTATTTTTAGTAGAGACAGGGTTTTGCCATGTTGGCCAGGCTGATCTTAAACTCCTGACCTCGGGTGATTCCCCCACCTCAGCCTCCCAAAGTGCTGGGATTCCAGGAGTGAGCCACCAAGCCTGGCCATAAGTTTTCAATTGTGCACCATTCTAAGTAGTGTGATGACATCTCCCCAGTTCCCACTCTGTCCTTCCTGGTAGACACCACCTATTAGTCAGTGTCGAGTCATTACATCAGTTACTTAGTTGGGATCCACTGTGGTATGGCCGTGCTAGTTTCAAGTAACCCTTACTGTATTTAACAATGGCCCCAGGGCACAAGAGTAGTGATGTTGGCAATTCTTACATGCCAAAGAGCAACTGTAGAGAGCTTCCTTTCACTGAAAAGGTTAAAGTTCTCAATTTAAGAAAAGAAAAAAAATCGAATGCTGAAGTTGCTAAGATTTGTCGTAAAAATGAATCTCCTGCCAGGCATGGTGGCTCACGCCTGTAATCTCAGCACTTTGGGAGACTGAGGCGGGTGGATCACCTGAGGTCAGGAGTTCGAGACTAGCCTGGCCAAGATGGTAAAACCCCGTCTCTACTAAAAATGCAAAAAATTAACTGGGCATGGTGGTGTGTGCCTGTAATCCCAGCTACTCAGGAGGCTGAGGCAGGAGAATCCCTTGAACCTGGGAGGCGGAGGTTGCGGTGAACTGAGATCACGCCACTGCACTCCAGCCTGGGCAACAAGAGTGAAACTTCGTCTCAAGAAAAAAAAAAAAGCCGGGCGCGGTGGCTCAAGCCTGTAATCCCAGCACTTTGGGAGGCCGAGACGGGTGGATCACAAGGTCAGGAGATCGAGACCATCCTGGCTAACACGGTGAAACCCCGTCTCTACTTAAAAATACGAAAAACTAGCAGGGCGAGGTGGCGGGCGCCTGTAGTCCCAGCTACTCGGGAGGCTGAGGCAGGAGAATGGCGTAAAAACCCGGGAGGCGGAGCTTGCAGTGAGCTGAGATCCGGCCACTGCACTCCAGCCTGGGCGACACAGCGAGACTCCGTCTCAAAAAAAAAAAAAAAAAAAAAGTATATAGTGCTTACTACATGCCTGACACTTTTTTGAGACAGGATCTCACTCTGTTGCCCAGGATGGAGTGCCGTGGTTCAATCACAGCTCACTGAAGCCCCAACCTCCTGGGCTCAAGTGGTCCTCTCACCTCAGCATCCTGAGTAGCTTGGACTAGAGGAGCATATCACCATGGCTAATTTTTTTTTTTTTTTTTGAGAAACAGGGACTCACTATGTTGTCCAGGCTGGTCTCAAACTTCTGGACTCAAGTAATCCTCCTGCCTCAGCCTCCCAAAGTGTTGAGATTACAGGCATGAGTCCCCGTACAATGCTTTTTTTTTTTTTTTTTTTTAATATAATTTTTAGTCCAGGCGCAGTGGCTCATGCCTGTAATCCCAACACCTTGGGAGGCCGAGGCGGAAGAATCGCTTGAGGTCAGGAGTTCGACACCAGCCCGGCCAACGTGGTGAAACCCTGTCTCTACTGAAAATACAAAAACCAGCCAGGCATGGTGGTGCATGCCTGTAATCCCCACTACTCGGGAAGTTGAGGCAGGAGAATCGCTTGAACCCGGGAGGCGGAGGTTGCAGTGAGACGAGATGGTGCCATTGCACTCCAGCCTGGGCAACAGAGCGAGACTCCATCTCGAAAAATAAAACAAAAGCCAGGCGTGGTGGTGCTCGCCTGTAATCTCCGCACTTTGGAGGCTGAGGCAGGCAGATCGCCTGAGGTCAGCCTGGCCAACATGGTGAAACCCTGTCTCTACTAAAAATACAAAAATTACCTGGGAGTGGTGGCGTGTGCCTGTAATCCTAGCTACTCGGGAGGCTGAGGCAGGAGAATCGCTTGAACCCAGGAGGCAGAGGTTGCAGTGAACCAAGATTGCGCCACTGCACTCCAGCCTGGGCGACAGAGTGAGACTCTGTCTTAGTAAATAAATGAATGAATAAATAAATAAATAAATAGGCAGGGTGTGGTGGCTCACACCTGTAATCCCATTACTTTCAGAGGCCGAGGTGTGGATCACCTGAGGTCAGGAGTTCGAAACCAGCCTGGCCAATATGGGAAAACCCCGTCTCTACTAAAAATATAAAAATTAGCTGAGCATGGTAGCGTGTGACTGTAATCCCAGCTACTGGGGAGGCTGAGGCAGGAGAATTGCTTGAAGCCGGGAGGTGGAGGTTACAGTGAGCCGAGATCACACCATTGCACTGCAGCCTGGGCAATAAGAGCAAAACTCTGACTCAAAAAAAAAAAATTATTTTTAACCCTCATTTCTTCTGCAACAACATTTCTAATACCAACTCATTAAACCTTCATTTCCACCCTGCAACGTGGGCACAGTTAGCAGCAGCCCCATTTTACAGATGAGAAAACTGAAGGGCAGAGGAGTTAAGAAATTTGTCCGAAATCACAAGCTGACAAGGGACATTTAGCATTTGAATCCAGGCTGGATGGTCCCAGATCGCACGGTGTGTCCAGGTGATGGGTGGGGACAGCAGGTCCACAGTGTCCAGAGGTCTGTAACCCAGGCTGTGGGGGCCTGCTCCCAGCTCTGTCACTGATGCAGAGTGATCAGATAGCCTTCCCACAAGGCCCTTTTCTGCTGAAATTAACAAGCCCCTTTTGATGTCTGAAGCTTCTTAAGAGCTCTCACTGGTTCAGACCCTATATTAAGAGAAATTGAGGACAGGCATGGTGGGGCATGCCCATAATCCCAGCCCTTTGGGAGGCCAAGGCAGGAGGATCGCTTGAGGCCAGGAATTGGAGACCAGCCTAGGCACACAGGGAAACCCCCATCTGTACAAAATATTTTTTTAAAAAAACAGCCAGGCAGGGTGGCATGTGCCTGTAGTACCAGCTATTCAGGAGGCTGAGGTGAGAGGATCACTTGAGCCCAGGAATTCAAGGTTATAATGAACTATGATTGCACTACTATACTTCAGCCTGGGTGACAGACTAAGATCCTGTAACGTAAAAAACAAAAGAAAAAGTAAGAGAAAAACTGCAAAACATTTAAAAATAGTATATATATATATATATATACTATTATATATATATGGCAGAGTCTCACTCTGTTGCCCACACTGGAGTGCAGTGGTGCGATCTCGGCTCACTGCAACCTCTGCCTTCCGAGTTCAAGTGATTCTCCTGCCTCAGGCTTCTGAGTAGCTGGGATTACAGGCACCCACCACCACGCCCAGCTAATTTTTGTCTTTTTACTAGACACAGGGTTTCACCATTTTGGCCTTGAACTCCTGGCCTCAGGTGACTCACCCGCTTCAACCTCCCAAAGTGCTGGGATTACAGGTGTGAGCCACCATGCCTGGAGAAAAATAGGATTTAAATTACTCTAAGTTTTATGGCCTTTGAAAACAACTTGATAATTTGCATATTTTATTTTCTTTTTTTCCCCATTAAAAAAACCCTTGCATAGTTGTAATCACACTCTCATGCCTTTTTTGTTTGTTTTTGTTTTCAAAACAAAACTTGCTGTGTCACTTAGGCTGGAATGCAGTGGGGCAAACCTAGCTCACTGCTGTAACTTCGAACTCCTGAGCTCAAGGGATCCTCCTGCTGAGGCCTCTTAAGTGCCACCTTACCCAGCTAATTTTTTTTTTTTTTTTTTTTTTTTTAGATGGAGTCTGGGTTTACAGGTGGGTACCACCACGCTCAGCTAATTTTTGTATTTTTAGTAGAGATGAGGTTTCACCATGTTGGTCATGCTGGTCTCAAACTACCTACCTCAGGTTATCCATCCGCCTCGGCCTCCCAAAGTGCTAGGATTATAGGCGTGAGCCAACGCGCCCATCCACCCAGCTAATTAAAAAAAAATTTTTTTGTAGGCTGGGCGTGGTGGCTCACGCCTGTAATCCTAGCACTTTGGAAGGCTGAGGCGGGCACATCCCCCTCAAGGCCAGGAGTTCCAGACCAGCCTGGCCAACATGCTGAAACCCCATCTTAACTAAAAATATAAAAATTAGCCCAGTGTGGAGGTGTGTGCCTGTTATCCTAGCTATTTGGGTGGTTGAGGCACGAGAATCGCTTGACTCCAGGAGACTGAGGTTGCAGTGAGCCAAGATCAAGCACTGCAGCCTGAGTGACAGAGCAAGACTATGTCTAAAACACAAAAAATTTGTAGAGATCATATTGCCCAGGCTGGTCTCAAACTGCTAGCCTCAAGCAATCCTCCCACCTCAGTCTCCCAAAGTGCTGGGATTATAGGCGTGATCCACTACATTTGGTCTCAGAATTGTTAAAGGGGATCCAGGACAAAGGTTTGTTTATTTATTTATTTCGTTGATGTTGTTTTGAGAGGGAGTCTCGCTCCCTCAGGCTGGAGTACAGTGGTGCTATCTTGGCTCACTGCAACCTCCGCCCCCCGGGTTCAAGCAATTCTCCCACCTCAGTCTCCCAAGTAGATGAGATTACAGGCATTCACCACCACACCTGGCTAATTTTTGTATTTTTGGTAGGGATGGGGCTCCACCAGGTTGGCTAGGCTGGTCTCAAATTCCCGCCCTCAAGTGACCTGCCTGCCTTGGCTTCCCAAAATTCTGGGATTACAGGTATGAGCCACCATGCCCGGAGCAGGACAAAGGTCTTACAAAAAAAAACTTACTGATTTTTCCAATGATACTCTTGGTTTTAGATACATTGATTCATTGTCTGATCAAGATCAGATAATTATGGCCAACCCATTGGCTGGGGCCTCAGTTTCCTCTTCTGTAGTGATGATAATATTATCTCCAGTGAGTAGGGGGAAAAGGTCATATGGGGAAGGACGTAACAGAGGACTTGGCCCTGGTGAGTGCTCAGTAGAAGACAGCCTCGTGGATATTTTAGGGAGGCTGCTTTGTCATCAGCGATGTCATAGTAGCCCATGGAGTAAGCCCAGAGGGCAGTTGTGCTGCTCAGCTTCCAGCCTTGCTTCGGGCCTTTCAGTGTGTTGCTTTTCATCTCCTGCCAGTCTAGTCATCAAGGACTGTTTAGGGCTCACCTCAAGGACCTCCTTTGGCGGGGCCACGCTCTATCACTTTAACAACCCTAGGCCAGGCGCTGTGGCTCACGGCTGTAATCCCTGCACTTTGGGAGACCGAGGCGGGTGGATCACCTGAGGTCAGGAGTTCGAGACCAGCCTGGCCAACATTCTTTAATAAGAAAAAAATGTATATTTAAAAAATTACCTGGGTATGGTGGTGGGCACCTGTAATCCCAGCTACTTGGGAGGCTGAGGTAGGAGAATCACTTGAACCTGGGAGGCAGTGGTTGCAGTGAGCCGACATTGCACCATTGCACTCCAGCCTGGGCAACAAGAGCGAAACTTCGTCTAAAAAAACAAACCCTAACAAGCTGGTTGTTTTTTATTGTTGTTTTGTTTTTACTTTTTTTTTTTTTTTTTGAGACGGAGTCTCACTCTATCACCCATGTTGGAGTGCAGTGGTGGGATCTCGGCTTACTGCAAGCTCCTCCTCCTGGCTTCACGCCATTCTCCTGCCTCAGCCTCCCAAGTAGCTGGGACTACAGGCGCCAGCCACCATGCCTGGCTAATTTTTTGTAATTTTAGTAAAGACAGGGTTTCACGGTGTTAGCCAGGACGGTCTTGATCTCCTGACCTCATGATCTGCCTGCCTCGGCCTCCCAATGTGTTAGGATTACAGGCGTGAGCCACCGCACCTGGCCTGTTTTGTTTTTAGAGACAGATTCTCTCTGTAACCCAGGCTGGAGTGCAGTGGTTCGATCTTGCTTGCTGCAACCTCTGCCTCCCGGGTTCAAGCGATTTTCTCGCCTCAGCCTCCGGAGTAGCTGAGATAACAGGCATGCACCACCACACCTGGCTAATTTTTGTATTTTTAGTAGAGATGGGGTTTTTCCACCCACTTTGGCCTCCCAAGGTGCTGGGATTAGAGGCATGAGCCACCATGCCTGCCAAGCTGGGTTTTGTTTTGTTTTGTTTTTGCCCCAAGATGGAGTCTCGCTCTGTCACCCAGGCTGGAGTGCAGTGGTTCGATCTTGGCTCACTGCAATCTCTGCCTCCTGGGTTCAAGCAGTTATCCTCTCTCACCCTACTGAGTAGCTGGGATTACAGGGGTGAGCCACCATCCCCAGCTAATTTTTGTATTTTTAGTAGGAATGAGGTTTCACGATGTTGGTCAGTCTGGTCTTGAACTCCTGACCTCGTGATCCGCCCACCTGGGCCTCCCAAAGTGCTAAGATTACAGGCATGAGCCACCGCAACCGGCCGACAACTTGATTTTTATATGAAAATGTAACCAAGGTCAGGCATGGTGGCTCACGCCTATAACCCCAGCACTTTGGGAGGCCGAGGTGGGTGGATCACCTGAGGTCAGGAGTTTGAGAGTAGCCTGGCCAACATGGTGAAACCATGTCTCTACTAAAAATACCAAAATATTAGCTGGGCATGGTGGCGGGAGCCTGTAATCCCAGCTACTCAGGAGGCTAAGGCAGGAGAATCACTTGAACCCGGGAGGCGGAGGTTGCAGTGAGCCGAGACTAAGCCACTGCACTCTGGCCTGGATGACAGAGCAAGACTCCATCTCAAAAAAAAAATACTATTTTTTTTTTAAAAAAGAAAAGTTGGCTGGGTGGCGCAGTGGCTCACACCTGTAATCCCAGCACTTTGGGAGGCTGAGGCGGGCGGATCACAAGGTCAGGAGATCGAGACCATCCTGGCTAACACAGTGAAACCCTGTCTCTACTAAAAATACAAAAAAATTAGCTGGGCGTGGTGGTGGACGCCTGTAGTCCCAGCTGCTGGGGAGGCTGAGGCAGGAGAATGGCATGAACCCGGGAGGTGGAGCTTGCAGTGAGCCAAGATTGTGCCCCCTGTACTCCAGCCTGGGTGAAAGAGCAAGACTCTGTCTCAAAAATAAATAAATAAATACATACATACATACATACATAAAATAAAAAAGAAAAGTTGCCAGCCACGGTGGCTCACGCCTATAATTTCAGCACTTTGGGAGGCCGAGGTGGGCGGATCACGAGATCCGGAAAGCGTGACCATCCAGGCTAACAGTGAAACCCCACCTCTACTAAAAATACAAAAAAAAAAAAAAAAAACCCAAAAATTAACCAGGTGTGGTGGCGGGCGCCTGTAGTCCCAGCCACTCAGGAGGCTGAGGCAGGAGAATGGCGTGAACCCTAGAGGCAGAGTTTGCAGTGAGCCGAGATCACACCACTGCACTCCAGTCTGGGTGACAGAGCGAGACTCCATCGCCAAAAAAAAAAAAGATATGTTGACCAAAGCAATTTATATCTGTGATCTTACTCCCCAAATCCCACAATCCCTGTCTAATAATGAGAAAAATACCAGACAGATCCAATTAAGGGACATTGTACAAAACTGACCAGTCCTCAAAACTGTCCAGTCCTCAAAACTGTCAAGGTTATCAAAAACAAGGAAAAGGCCAGGAGCAGTGACTCATACTTATAATCCCAGAACTTTGGGAGGCTGAAGTGGGAAGACTGCTTGAGGACAGGAGTTCAAGACCAGCAGTCTCTGCAATGTGGTGAGACCCTGTCTCTACAAACAAAATTAGCCTGGTATTGTAGCTCAAGCCTTGGTCCCAGGAGGCTGAGGTGGGAGGACTGTTTGAGCCAGGAGGTTAATGCTACAGTGAGCCATGATCGCACCATTGCACTCCAGCCTGGGCGACTGAGAAACCCTGTCTCAAAAAACAACAACCAGGAAAGTGAGACTCCATCACAGCCAAGAGAAGCCTAAAGAGACATGACGACTCAATGTCATCGACATGGTGTCCTGGATGGGATTCTGGCACAGAAAAGGACATTAGGTTAAAACTAAGGAAATCAAGCCGAGCATGGTGGCTCACGCCTGTAATCCCAGCACTTTGGGAGGCCGAGGCGAGAGGATCACCTGAGGTCAGGAGTTCGAGACCAGCCTGGCCAACATAGTGAAACCCTGTCTCTACTAAAAATACAAAAATTAGCCGGACATATTGGTACATGCCTGTAATCCCAGCCACTTGGGAGGTTGAGGCAGGAGAATCCTTGAACCTGGGAGGCAGAGGATGCAGTGAGCTAAGATCATGCCATTGAGGCCGGGCGCGGTGGCTCAAGCCTGTAATCCCAGCACTTTGGGAGGCCGAGACGGGCGGATCACGAGGTCAGGAGATCGAGACCATCCTGGCTGACACAGTGAAACCCCGTCTCTACTAAAAAATACAAAAAAACTAGCCGGGCGAGGTGGCGGGCACCTGTAGTCCCAGCTACTCGGGAGGCTGAGGCAGGAGAATGGCGTGAACCCGGGAGGCGGAGCTTGCAGTGAGCCAAGATCACGCCACTGCACTCCAGCCTGGGCGGCAGAGCGAGACTCTGTCTCAAAAAAAAAAAAAAGATCATGCCATTGAACTCTAGCCTGCGTGACAAGAGCAAAACTCTGTCTCAAACAAAACAAAACAAACAAAAACTAAGGAAATCAGAATAGATTTTTTTGTTTTGTTTTGTTTTTTACTTTAGGTTCTGGGATACATGTGCAGGTTTGTTACATAGGTATACATGTGTAATGGTAGTTTGCTGCACCTATCAACTAGGTTTTAAGCCCCACATGCATTAGATATTTGTCCTAAGCCGGGCACAATAGCTCATGCCTGTAATCCAAGCACTTTGGGAGGCCGAGGCAGGCGGATCACCTGAGGTCAGGAGTTCGAAACTACCCTGACCAACATGGAGAAACCCTGTCTCTACTGAAAATACAAAATTAGCTGGGCATGGCGGTGCATGCCTGTAATGCCAGCTACTCGGGAGGCTGAGGCAGGAGAATCACTTCAACCCGGGAGGCAGAGGTTGCAGTGAGCCAAGATCATGCCATTGCACTCCAGGCCGGGCTACAAGAGTGAAACTCCATCTCAAAACAAAACAAAACCAAAAAGAGATATTTGTTGTTTTTTGTTTTTTTTTTTTGAGACGGTGTCTTGCACTGTTGCCCAGTCTGGAATGCAGTGGCACTATCTTGGCTCACTGCAAGCTCTGCCTCCCAGGTTCACGCTATTCTCCTGCATTCTCCTGCCTCAGCCTCCTGAGTAACTGGGACTACAGGCGCCCGCCACCACGCCGGCTATTTTTTGTATTTTTAGTAGAGACGGGGTTTCACTGTGTTAGTCAGGATGGTCTCGATCTCCTGACCTCGTGATCCGCCCACCTCCGCCTCCCAAAGTGCTGGGATTACAGGCGTGAGCCACCGTGCCTGGCCAGATATTTGTCCTAATGCTGTCCCTCCCCTTGCCCCCTACTCACCAACAGGCCCCAGTGTGTTATGTTCCTTTCCCTGTGTCCATGTATTCTCATTGTTCAACTCCCACTTAGGAGTGAGAACATGTGGTGTTTGGTTTTCTGTTCCTGTGTTAGTTTGTAAAGTACAATCTTTAATTACAAATAGTATATCCCAGCTGGGCGCGGTGGCTCACGCCTGTAATCCCAGCACTTTGGGAGGCTGAGGCGGATCACGAGGTTAGGAGATTGAGACCATCCTGGCTAACATAGCGAAACTCCGTCTCTACTAAAAATACAAAAAATTAGCCGGACGTGGAGGTGGGCGCCTGTAGTCCCACTTGCTGGGGAGGCTGAGGCAGGAGAATGGCGTGAATCCAGGAGGCAGAGCTTGCAGTGAGCAGAGATCGCGCCACTGCACTCCAGCCTGGGCAACAGAGTGAGACTATATCTCAATAATAATAATAATAATAATAATGTATCAATATTATATGTATCATTACTTGTTTGTTTTTGAGACAGAGTCTCACTCTTTTGCCCAGGCTGGAGTGCAGTGGTGCAATTTCGGCTCATGGCAAGCTTCGCCTCCCAGGTTCAGCGATTCTCCTGCCTCAGCCTCTTATTTTATTTTTTTGAGATGGGAGTCTCACTCTATTGCCCAGGCTGGAGTGCAGTGGCGCGATCTCGGCTGATTGCAAGCTCTGCCTCCCAGGTTCATGCCATTCTCCTGCCTCAGCCTGCAGCGCCTGCCACCACGCCCAGCTAACTTTTTGTATTTTTAGTAGAGATGGGGTTTCACCGTGTTAGCCAGGATGGTCTCGATCTCCTGACCTCGTAATCCGCCCACCTTGGCCTGCCAAAGTGCTAGGATTACAGGCGTAAGCCACGGCATCCGGCTTGCCTCAGCCTCTTGAGTAGCTGGGATTATAGGCGTGCGCCACCGTGCCTGGCTGATTTTTAATTTTTTTTAGTAAAGATAGGGTTTCACCATGTTGGCCAGGCTGGTTTGGAACTCCTGACCTCAAGTGATTTGCCCGCCTTGGCCTCCCAAAGTGCTGGGATTACAGGCGTGAGCCACCATGCCCAGTCATGTATTATTACTTGTAACACACATACCACAGTAATCTGAGACATTAATAATAGGGGAAACTAGGTGCAGGGCTATATAGAAACATACTTTTCCTGCAAATCTAAAACTGTTCTAAAGTAAAATGGTTATTTAAAAAATCAGGCTGGGCATGGTGGCTCAGGTCTGTAATCCCAGCACTTTAGGAGGCCAAGGCGGGTGGATCATGAGATCAGGAGATTGAGATGATCCTGGCCAACATGGTGAAACCCTATCTTTACTAAAAATACAAAAAAGAAAAAATAGCTGGGCGTGGTGGTATGCGCCAGCAGTCCCAGCTACTCGGGAGGCTAAGGCAGGAGAATCGCTTGAACCAGGGAGTCAGAGGTTGAGCTGAGATCGTGCCATAGCACTCCAGCCTGACAACAGAGAGAGACTCTGTCTCAAAAAAAAAAAAAAAAAAAAAAAAAAAATCAAAGTAGCCACCAGAAATTATTGTAGTAGTCAGGTGAAATCCCAAGAGTAGGTTGGAAGTCCTAGGACTTCCTTTAGCCGCCTTTTTAGGTTGTCTTATCTATGCTGGGATGGATCCATTAATGGTTCAGCACTGAAGAGCCTCTAAAGGCCCTAATCTGTTCGGGCCTGAGTTGCATCCTTGAGCACCTATTCCTGCCTGCTGCACCGCCCTGGTTGTGTGGGCTACCTGAGAGCTGCCTCTACTGGTACCTAGATGGCATACTGGCTAAGGATAGGTCCCAGAGACCCAATAGCAACCCATCTGCTTCCCTCAGTGCAGAGCAGTGTTCAATAAATGCATGTGTGCAGCGTAAGACGTGAACTGCCCCAATTCCAGGCAAGACCTATAGGACGGATGCAACGCACACCTATTTGTGGAATTCTAGTCCTGGGTGGAGCGGTAATCCACTTGAACCAGGGGAGACCTCCTGAGGTTTAAACAAACCTCAGCTGGCAGCTGACAATAGAAATGTAAACAGCCAAGCCAGGCGCAGTGGCTCACGCTTGTAATCCCAGCACTTTGGGAGGCTGAGATGGGCAGATCACTTGAGGTCAGGAGTTTGAGACCAGCCTGGCCAACATGGTGAAACCCCGTCTCTACTAAAAATACGAAAATTAGTGGAGCATGATGGGGTGTGCCTGTAATCCCACCTACTAGGGAGGCTGAGGCAGGAGAATCGCTTGAACCCAGGAGGTGGAGGTTGCAGTGACCAGAGATCGTGTCACTACACTCCAGCCTGGGCAACAGAGCAAGACTCTGTCTCAAAAAAGAAAAAAGGAAAGAAAAAAAGAAAGCGGGGGGAGGGAGGGAGGGAGAAAAGGAAGGAAGGGGGAGAGAGGGAAAAGGAGGAAAGGAAGGGAGAGAGAGAAATGAGGAAGGTAGGAAGGAAGGAGAAGGCAAGAAAGAGAGAAAGAAAGAAAGAAAGGAAAGAGGCCGGGCGCGGTGGCTCAAGCCTGTAATCCCAGCACTTTGGGAGGCCGAGACGGGCGGATCACGAGGTCAGGAGTTCGAGACCATCCTGGCTAACACGGTGAAACCCCGTCTCTACTAAAAAATACAAAAATCTAGCCGGGCGAGGTGGTGGGCGCCTGTAGTCCCGGCTACTCGGGAGGCTGAGGCAGGAGAATGGCGTAAAAACCCGGGAGGCGGAGCTTGCAGTGAGCTGAGATCCGGCCACTGCACTCCACCCTGGGCGACATAGCGAGACTCCGTCTCAAAAAAAAAAAAAAAGAAAGGAAAGAAAGAGAGAGAGAGAGAGAGAGAGAGAAAGAAAGAAAGAAAGAAAGAGAAAAGAAAGGGAGGGAGGGAGGGAGGGAAGGAAGCCCCTGATAGATTTAGGTTTCCTCATGCATTTTCCTTCCTGGTGCCTGTTCACTCAAGTTTCCTTTGCCCACCCGTCCTGGGTCTCTGGGCTGCAGGCAGAGCGGCTCCCAGGCTTCTCCAAACTCACTGGCCCCTCTTCCCACCTTCAAACCAGCTGCATCAGCAGAAGAGATTATGCCAGGTATTAAAAGCCTGCCAGGGGACGGGGGTGGGGTGGGGTAGGGATTGCCAAGCCAGCATGCTGGAGGCCCAGGTACCTGCAGGGACACCAGGCACAGCTGTCCACCAGCCAGAAGGGCCACTGCTCCCCTCCATGTGCCTGAAACCTGACCTTCCCTGTACCTCTGGCTGAAGTTTGCTCCAGTCCAGGCTCACCGGCAGTGGTCTGTGGTCAGCTGTGCATGGGGCTAGGCAGGGATGCTAGGGTTGTGGTGGAAGTGAGGGAAGGATTTAGGGCTGAGCCAGGTGAGGTGACACTGGAGAATTTTCTTTTTCTTTTTTTTTTTTTGAGACAGAGTCTTGCTCAGTCACCCAGGCTGGAGTGCAGTGGCACGATCTTGGCTCACTGCAAGCTCCGCCTCCCGGGTTCACGCCATTCTCCTGCCTCAGCCTCCCAAGTAGCTGGGACTACAGGAGCCAGCCGCCACGCCCGGCTAATTTTTTGCATTTTTAGTAGAGATGGGGTTTCACCGTGTTAGCCAGGATGGTCTCGATCTCCTGACCTCGTGATCCACCTGTCTCGGCCTCCCAAAGTGCTGGGATTACAGGCGTGAGCCACCGCGCCCGGAGACACTGGAGAATTTTCACAGCTGGGCTGATCATGGAGCAGGAGTGAGAGCAGTGGTGGGATGTGCAGGACGGGCTGGAGGGACCTGCAGACCTGTCTGGATGGATGATGCTCCAGCACCCGCTCAGGGTGAAGACAGTAGGGTTCAAGATGAAGACCTCTCACCTAAGCAGCAAGGGCCGACCCAGCCCCTCTCCCTGCCCCGTCCCCTGAAGCTGCTAGTCAGTTGCAGCATGAGTACTGGGGCAGAAACTGTCTTCTCTGGAGAAGTGCTCACACTGCAGGGGACACTGCTGGGGGCTCAGGGGAGAATGGGACCCTCGCCCCCGTAAGTAACTAGGGATCAGTAACTAGGGAGCCACCTTCCTGCATCAGGCCACCCCCTGCCCCCTGCTTCTTAGCTGCAACCTCTGCAGGGCCCTGGCCCATATAGGTGTGACCTGTGAGGAGGTTAAAGAAAGGGTACCTTAGTCCCTGCCTGGGGCTCTCTGTCTGAAGTGCACCTGTAGTCCCAGCTCCTTGAGGCTAAAGCAACAGGATCTCCTGAGCCCAAAAGTTTGAAGTTGCAGTGAGCTATGATCACGCCACTGCACTCCAGCCTGGGTGAAAAAACGAGATGCTTTCTCTAAAAAAAAAAAAAAAAAAAAAAAAAAAAAAAAAAAAAAAAGGAAGGCTGGGCATGGTGGCTCATGCCTGTAATCCTGGCACTTTGGGAAGCCAAGGCGGGTGGATCACCTGAGGTCGGGAGTTCGAGACCAGCCTAACCGACATGGTGAAACTCTGCCTCTACTAAAAATACAAAATTAGCTGGGCCTGGTGGCACATGCCTGTGATCCTAGCTACTCCGGAGGCTGAGGCAGGAGAATCGCTTGAACCCAGGAGGCAAATGTTGCAGTGAGCCAAGATCACGCCATTGTACTCCAGCTTGTGCAACAAGAGCGAAAGTCTGTCTCTGGCCGGGCGCGGTGGCTCAAGCCTGTAATCCCAGCACTTTGGGAGGCCGAGACGGGCGGATCACGAGGTCAGGAGATCGAGACCATCCTGGCTAACACGGTGAAACCCCGTCTCTACTAAAAATATTACAAAAAAAAACTAGCCGGGCGAGGTGGCGGGCGCCTGTAGTCCCAGCTACTCGGGAGGCTGAGGCAGGAGAATGGCGTGAACCCGGGAGGCGGAGCTTGCAGTGAGCTGAGATCCGGCCACTGCACTCCAGCCTGGGCGACAGAGCGAGACTCCGTCTCAAAAAAAAAAAAAAAAAAAAGAAAGTCCGTCTCAAAAAAAAAGAAAGAAAGAAAGAAAAAGAAAAGGAGGCCGGGCGCGGTGGCTCAAGCCTGTAATTCCAGCACTTTGGGAGGCCGAGACGGGCGGATCACGAGGTCAGGAGATCGAGACCATCCTGGCTAATATGGTGAAACCCCGTCTCTACTAAAAATACAAAAAAAACTAGCCGGGTGAGGTGGTGGGCGCCTGTAGTCCCAGCTACTCGGGAGGCTGAGGCAGGAGAATGGCGTAAACCCGGGAGGCGGAGCTTGCAGTGAGCTGAGATCCGGCCACTGCACTCCAGCCTGGGCGGCAGAGCGAGACTCCGTCTCAAAAAAAAAAAAAGAAAAAGAAAAGGAAAGGGCATATTGGCCGGGTGTGGTGGCTTATGCCTATAATCCTGGCACTTTGGGAAGCCGAGGTGAGCAGATCAGCTGAAGTCAGGAGTTCAAGACCAGCCTGGCCAACATGACAAAACCCTGTCTCTACTAAAAATACAAAAATTAGCCCGGGGTTGTGGCAGGCACTTATAATCCCAGCTACTTGGGAGACTGAGGCAGGAGAATCACTTGAACACAGGAGGCTGAGGTTGCAGTGAGCGGAGATTGCACCACTGCACTCCAGCCTGGGTGACAGAGCAAGACTCTGTCCCAAATAATAATAATAATAATAATAATAATAATAATAATAATAATAAATGAAGGGCATCTCTGGCTTTGGGTGGAGACCAGGCTGGTGGCTGTGGGGGCCACATGGGAGCAGGGAGGCCAGGAGACACTGCGACTGGGGGCCTCCACTCACCTGCCTCCTTCTCTCCCAACTTTGCCTTAGAGCCCAGCAGGCTGCCTCCCAGCAGCCTGGCTCTTGCAGTGGGATGTGGCACAGGAGGTTTTCTTTCCAGCTGGCTTTCCTTCCCACATCTGCAAGTTCAAACTCAATGCCCATGATCCCTAGAAAGCCTTGGTAAAGGATGCCACTAAGTCTGACATTCTCTCAAACTGACCTTTTTTTTTTTTCTGGTGCCCACCAAACCCTACCCTAGTTCTCTCAGAGTATCCAAGGAACTCTCCAGAACTCTCCACTGCCCTCTGTAGCTCTGGATGTGGTACCTACCACGGGTCGTTGGCAGTACCTATTCTGTGTCTCTGGCCAGGGGTTGCTCAGGAGCTGACTCTGCACACACATGGGGCAATGAGTGTGCCAGGGAGCCGACAGCCTCTGGAAGCAGCCCACAACCAATGGCAGGTGGCAGCGGGTGGATAAGGAAAACATGGAGCCCCTTTCTACACTGTCTCCCAGAGGCATCCAGCCAGGCAGCACCAGCAGCCACTGCAGTGGCTTACTCAACAATGCACCCTTCGTTGGCTCTCTTCCCTCCCTTGTCTTACTTTCCACTCCTCTGTATTCCCTAGGACCATTTCCCAAATAAACTTCTTGCACTTGAATCCTTGCCTCAAGGTTTGCTTCTGGGTGAATTCAAAGTAAGGCACAGTGGCTCACACCTGTAATCCTAGCACTTTGGGAGGCTGAAGAGGGTGGATCACCTGAGGTCAGGAGTTCGAGACCAGCCTGGTCAACATGGTGAAACCCCATCTCTACTAAAAATACAAACATTAGCCGGGCATGGTGGTGGGCACCTGTAATCCCACCTACTCAGGAGGCTGAGACAGGGAGAATTGCTTGAACCTGGGAGGCAGAGGTTGCAGTGAGCAGAGATCACATCACTGCACTCCAGCCTGGGCAACAGAGTGAGACTATCTCAAAAAAACAAAAACAAAACAAACAAACAAAAAACTACAAAAAAAAAGACATACTCACTTGCTTACATTAAGAACAGGGTCTGGGCAGGGCGCAGTGGCTCATGCCTGTAATCCCAGCATTTTGGGGTATGTGTCTATATGTATATCTGTTGGGGTGAAGGTGGCTCTCAGAATTGATTGGGGGCAGCTGGGCGCGGTGGCTCATGCCTGTAATCTCAGCACTTTGGGATGCCAAAGTGGGTGGATCACCTGAGGTCAGGAGTTCGAGACCAGCCTGGGGGACATGGTGAAAACCCGTCTCTACTAAAAATACAAAAAATTAGCCAGGTGTGGTGGCAGATGCCTGTAATCCCAGCTACTTAGGAGGCTGAGGCAGGAGAATCGCTTGAACCCAGCAGGCAGAAGTTGCAGTGAGCTGAGGTTGCGCCACTGCACTCCAGCCTGGGCAACAAGAGCAAAACGTTGAAGAAGAAGAAATAAGAAAAAAGAAAGAAGAAAGAAGAAAATGAAGAAGAAGAAGAATTGATTGGGTGCTGGAGGACCAGGTTTGGGATGGGCAGGAAGGCAGGTGGGAACGATGTCCATCTTTCCCCACTTCCTCAGGCCGCCGGCTTGGGACTTAGCATCCTAAAAAAGGAGGTCTGCTGGGTCAAACCGAATTTGACCCGGCTGCACCCGGTCAGAAGGAAGATGTCTCTATTGTCCCTAGGACTACCCAGGGGGCATCTCCAAGGGAGACTGGGTACCTGTAGGAACAACCTCATTGAATGGAGTTGGAAGGGAACCACCAAGAAATGCAAATGTGCCTTGGCCTTTATTATTATTCTCCCAATCATAAGGCAAAGCTTAGACTACAAGTTTGCCACCACCCTCCACACCCCACGTCCTCTGCCACACTTGGCAGTGCTCCTTCTCTGACCCACTTGGATGCCTCTTCCCATTCTTCTGTCACTGCCTCACTCTAGTTACTATCATCACTGCCCATTACCACCTCCTCCCTCTGGGTATTTGGCCTCCAGCAACTGCCTCCCATGTGCCCAGTGCTGGCTGCCAAGCTGCTTCTCCCATCTTTAGTGGTTGTCAAGTGATCAACCTATTCCCATCCTGGGCTCTAAACTTGCCACCAGCTCTTTCTCCCCAGGGTATCCTCTACCTCTTCTTCCTCCAACTCCACCCCTACTGGCTGGGCCTTCCTGGCAGTGACTCAATGTCCTCCTCCTCCGATAATTTCATTCCCAGTTGAGTCTTTGCTCAGATGCAAATACTCTATGTGCCTGCAATGTACTCCTCCAATAGTTACTTTTACAAATTCCACCTCTTTCCTGGCAAACCCTCTTGTCTGTCTCCCCACCCCCAACATCGGCCGCTACACCACGGGCGCCTCTCATGTTACCCTTCGCAAGCATTTAGTGAATGAGGAAAACTATTTTCAGGGCCTGATTCCAGACAGAGTGGAGGAAACAGGCACACAGCAAGCCCATTCTGTAGGAAGCTTCCTCCACTGGAGAGAGAACCAGACACACTCATTAGAGATTTTAAAACAGAAGTGAGGCCAGGCATGGTGGCTCACGCCTATAATCCCAGCACTTTGGGAGGCCGAGGTGGGTGGATCACCTGAGGTCAGATCGAGACCAGCCTGACTAACATGGTGAAACCCCGTCTCTACTACAAATACAAAATTAGCCAGGTGTGGTGGCACAGGCCTGTAATCCCAGCTACTCGGGAGGCTGAGGCAAGAGAATTGCGGCCGGGCGCGGTGGCTCAAGCCTGTAATCCCAGCACTTTGGGAGGCCGAGGCGGGCGGATCACAAGGTCAGGAGATCGAGACCACAGTGAAACCCCGTCTCTACTAAAAATACAAAAAATTAGCCGGGCGCGGTGGCGGGCGCCTGTAGTCCCAGCTACTCAGGAGGCTGAGGCAGGAGAATGGCGGGAACCCGGGAGGCGGAGCTTGCAGTGAGCCGAGATCGCGCCACTGCACTCCAGCCTGGGCAACAGCGTGAGACTCCGTCTCAAAAAAAAAAAAAAAAAAAGAGAATTGCTTGAACCCGGGAGGCAAAGGTTGCAGTGAGCCGAGATCATGCTATTGCACTCTAGCCTGGGCAACACAGCGAGACTCTGTCTCAGAAAAAAAACAAACACAAGGGAGCATACAGTAACTGCCAAGCTGGGTGAATGGATTTTCAGGGCTGTGGGAATTCACAGGGTGCAGCAGGGAAGGCCTGTGCATGTGTTTGGAGGCAGAGGAGGGAGCCGGGAGGAGAGAGTTATCCAGTGCCTGTTTGAAGGGGAGGACAGCGTAGACCTCATTTCACACAGAAGGGTGCAGGGGAATCTCCAACAGAGAAGTCGCTGACCAGGTGATGGGAAAAGTTCAGGGCCGTAGCAGCCACGGGAGACAAACCCACAGAGAAGACATCTGAAGTTCTGAGAATAAATGAAGGTCTCAAGGGAGAGAAGAGCAGAGGCTTGAGGACTAGGCCTTGCAGGAAGCCCAAGGGCAGGGGTGGAAGAGAGGGGCAGAAGATGAACCTGCTCGAGGGAAAAACTCCTGTTTCTTAGCCTGGGTCATTGTGGCCTGTTTGGGACTCTGCTCTCCTTCCTGTGTAGGGCACCTGTGTGCAGTGCCTGGACCTGCCTTGGTTCTCACTGAACCTCTGGCATAACTGGTGGTCACGGGAAGTTGGTTTCCTGTGAGCTTTCATGATGCTTCCCGAATCCACCCACTTCTCTCTCCACTTCTGTGGGGTAGAAGACTGTAGACAGAAAGTAGGAAGTTTAAAAAAGGAAAGAAAAAAAGAAAGAAAGAAGTCCAGGCATGCTGGTTCATGCCTGCACTTTGTTTTGTTTTGAGACGGAGTCTCAGTCTGTCACCCAGCTGGAGTGCAGTTGCGCGATCTCAGCTCACTGCAACCTTCACCCCCCTGGTTCAACCTATTCTCCTGCCTCAGCCTCCAGAGTAGCTGGGACTACAGGCATGCACCACCACTGCTGGCTAATCTTTTGCATTTTTAGTAGAGACCGGGTTTTGCCATGTTGGCCAGGCTGGTCTTGAACTCCTGACCTCAGGTGATCCGCCCACCTCAGCCTCCCAAAGTGTTGGGATTACAGGCATGAGCCACCACGCCCGGTCATGCCTGTAATCCCAGCACTTTGGGAGGCTGAGGTGGGAGGATCACTTGAGCCCAGGAGTTTGAGGCTGCAGTGAGCCATAATCATGCCACTGCATTTCAGCCTGGTCAAGAGCAAGACGCTATCTCAAAAAAAAAAAAAAAATATATATATATATATCATAGTAAGATCTGGCTTCTTTCAGAGAGAAAGGGGTCATCTTATCCACCCATCTCAGTCCCTTTGTGCTGCTATAACAAAATAGCTGAGACTAGATTATTTATTTATTTATTTATTTGAGAGGGAGTCTCACTCTGTCGCCCAGGCTGGAGTGCAGTGGTGCAATCTCGGCTCACTGCAAGCTCCGCCCCCTGGATTCATGCCATTCTCCTGCCTCAGCCTCCTGAGTAGCTAGGACGATAGGCACCTGCCACCACGCTCGGCTAATTTTTTTTTTTTTTTTTTTTTTTTTGAGACGGAGTCTTGCTCAGTCGCCAGTCGCCCAGGCTGGAGTGCAGTGGCACAATCTCGGCTCACTGCAAGCTCCGCCTCCTGGGTTCACGCCATTCTCTTGCCTCAGCCTCCCAAGTAGCTGGGACTACAGGCGCCCACTGCCACGCCCAGCTAAGTTTTTGCATTTTTAATAGAGACGGGGTTTCACTGTGTTAGCCAGGATGGTCTCGATCTCTTGACCTCGTGATCCGCCTGCCTCGGCCTCCCAAAGTGCTGGAATTACAGGCGTGAGCCACCGCGCCCAGCCTTAATTTTTTGTATTTTTAGTACAGATAGGGTTTCACCGGGTTAGCCAGGATGGTCTCCATCTCCTGACCTCGTGATCCACCCGCCTCAGTCTCCCAAAGTGCTGGGATTACAGGCGTAAGCCAGCACACCCAGCAAGACTAGATAATTTATAAAGAATAGAAATTTGGCCTGGCGTGGTGGCTCATGCCTGTAATCCCGGCACTTTGGGAGGCTGAGGTGGGCAGATCACCAGGTCAGGAGATCGAGACCATCCTGGCTAACATGGTGGAACCCTGTCTCTACTAAAAATACAAAAAATTAGCCAGGCCTGTTGGCGGGCGCCTGTAGTCCCAGCTACTCGGGAGGCTGAGGCAGGAGAATGGCGTGAACCTGGGAGGGGGAGCTTGCAGTGAGCAGAGATCCGGCCACTGCACTCCAGCCTGGGTGACAGAGCGAGACTCCGTCTCAAAAAAAAAAAAAAATAGAAATTTATAGCCAGGAATAGTGGCATGTGCCTATAGTCCCAGTTACTCAGGAGGCTGAGGTGGGAAGATCCCTTGAGCCTAGGAGTTCGAGACTAGTCTGGCTGACATAGTGAACTCTCATAGTTCTGGAGGCTGAGAAGTCCAAGATCAAGGCACTGGCGTCTGGTAAGGGCCTTCATACTGCATTGTCACATGGCAGAAGAGCAGAAGACAGTGAACCTGCGCTCTCTTTCTCTTTTTTTTTTAAGGCGGAATTTCACTCCGTCACCCGTGCTGGAGTGCAATGGTGCGATCTCAGCTCACTGCAACCTTCCCCTCCTGGGTTCACGCGATTCTCCTGCCTCAGCCTCCCAAGTAGCTGGGATTACAGGCAACCACCACCACGCCCACCTAATTTTTGTAGTTTTTAGTAGAGACGGGGTTTCTCCATGTTGGCCAGGCTGATCTTGAACTCCTGACCTCAAGTGATCCACCCACCTCAGCCTCCCAAAGTGCTAGGATTACAGGCGTGAGCGACCAGACCCAGACCCCACTCTCTTTTACAGCAACATTAATCCACTCCTGAGGGCCCAAGTCCTCATGACCTAAACACCTCCCATTAGGCCCCACTCCAAAACTGTCGCACTGAGGATTGTTTCCAACATATAAACTGTGAGGAACACATTTAGACCATAGCAACTCCCAAGAATATTCCAGGGGTTTTCAAGCCTAAAATCTCTCAATCTCCTGCACCTACATCTTCAAAATCATCAACCTACACACAACCCTGGCAACCTCTCCCCGGGGTCAGAAGAAGACGTGTCCTCACCCTGCGGAAGTTACCTCAGGCCAGCTGGCTCTTCTGGCTGCTGCAGCACCAAGCACCTCTCGCTCTATCCCTTCTCTCTCATTTCCAGTTTCTAGGCCCACTCTCGCACACCCCCGTCTCTACTGACATCTTCTTGCGGGCCACACACAAACTCTTTATGTTCCCACTACAACCTCCCATCCTGTCTTTCCTCTGCTAGAACTTCTCTCCACAGCCAGCTCTTGAAAGAAGGATGCATGGCCGGGCATGGTGGCTCATGACTGTAATCCCAGCACATTGGCAGGTCGAGGCGGGTGGATCATGAGGTCAGGAGATGGAGACCATCCTGGCTAACATGGTGAAACACTGTCTCTACTAAAATACAAAAAACTAGCAGCGTGTGGTGGTGCGCGCCTGTAGTCCCAGCTACTCAGGAAGCTGAGGAAGGGGAATCGCTTGACCCAGCAGACGGAGGTTGCAGTGAGCCAAGATCACGCCATTGCACTCCTGTCTAAAAGAAAGAAAGAAGGATGCACACTTGCCTTCGGTTCTCCTCATGTCGACTCCCTCACCCCCAACTTCACTGACACAGCTGTCAAAGGTCACTGGTGATGTCATAATGGTTGCATCCAAGGGGGGTCTTCCAGCTTCATCTTCCTCTCTGACTCCTCTCCTCTGCACTCTCCTCCCTGCCGCCTCCACTCTTCCTCTCTCTTACCCATCTGGTCTTTCCTTCTCAGCTGCTTTCACAGGCTCTGCTTTCTCTCCTGGCTACTTCATATATCCATTAATTTTTCAAGCAGTTACTACAGTGGGGCTGGGCACAGTGCTCCCTGATGCCCAGTCCCTGGGATCCCTGGGATTCTGGTTTCCTTCCATACCCTTTCTCTCTCTCCATCTTTTTTTTTTTTTTTTTTTGAGATGGAGTCTCGCTCTGTCGCCCAGGCTGGAGTGCAGTGGTGTGCTGCGATCTTGGCTCACTGCAAGCTCCACCTCCCGGGTTCACGCCATTCTCCTGCCTCAGCCTCCCGAGTAGCTGGGATTACAGGCACCCGCCACCACGCCCAGTAATTTTTTTTCTATTTTTAGTAGAGACAGGGTTTCACTGTGTTAACCAGGAGGGTTGCGATCTCCTGACCTCGTGATCAGCCCATTTCAGCCTCCCAAAGTGCTGGGATTATAGGCGTGAGCCACTGCGCCCGGCCCCCTTTCTCTTTTTTTTGAGACAGAATCTTGCTTTGTCGCCCAGGCTGGAGTGCAGTGGCTCACTCTCAGCTCACTGCAACCCACCCCTTCCCGGTTCAAGTGATTCTTCTGCCTTAGCCTCCTGAGTAGCTGGGTATACAGGAGCACCATGATGCTAGCTAATTTTTGTATTTTTAGTAGAGACGGGGTTTTGCCATGTTGGCCAGTGTGGTCTTGAACTCCTAACCTCATGTGATCCTCCCGTCTCAGCCTCCCAAAGTGCTGAGATTACAGGCATGAGCCACCATGCCCGGCCTTCCATGCCCTTTCCATGGGCCACCTTATTCCTCCCACAACCTGGATCTGGCACTGTGGATACCCAGACCTCTGACTCCAGCATGCACCGCTCCCCTCCATCCCAGGCCTCATAAAGCCAGCAGCAGGGGTCTTAGAGCTTCTCAGACTCAGCCTGTGCAAATGTGACCCTGTCTCTCTTGGCCCGACCCATTGCTTCTCCTGTATTTCCCATTTGAGGGGATGGCATGGTGGATCAGTCAAGACACACACACACAGCAGACATCCACGACCCTCCTCCTGCACATCCAACGTGTGCCCACGTCCTGTCGAATGCTGCTCCTCCTATACCTCTCAGCTCTCCTCTCCATACTGCCTCAGGCCATGTCCTTCTCACATGGGGAAGATAAAACACCTTAATTATCTCAAAAGCATCTCCTTTTTTATCAGAGTTCTTTCTGAAACATAAACTTGACCTTAACATTTCCCTACTTGTATGATCACCATGGGTTGCTCCTGCCTTGAGAGTACACTCCTGGCTTGCCACAAGCCTTGTGTGACTTGGCCAGCCACTCTGTGACTTCATCTCACACCATTTTCCACCTTGGCGACTTTGCCCCAGACGCTCCGGCCACTGCTGTTTGAGTACACCAACACCCGTTCCCGTTCCCATGGAAGGTCTTTGCTCAAGCTCTACCTTCTACCTGGGAGGTTCTTTTTTGCTGTACAATTCCAGTATCACCTCCTCAGAAGAGCTGTCCCAATTTCCCTTTTTTTTTTTTTGAGACGGAGTCTCACTCTGTTGCCCAGGCTGGAGTACAGTAGCACGATCTCACTACAGCCTCCACCTCCCGGGTTCAAGCAATTTTCATGCCTCAGCTTCCTGAGTAGGTGGGACCCCTTTCATTTTCTGAAAGTGTCTCAGTGTAGAGACTAATTTCTTTGCTCACCTGACTTGCCCCCTGACAATGTGGCCTCATGTCACTCACCTTGCAATCCCAGTGCCCTGCACAAGCAGGTGCTCTTTCTAGGGAACGAAGGAATACATGAACATTTGATCTGATGGTTAGAAAATGCCATCAATTTGGGGAATAGCAGAAAGTACTGGACTAGCTATCAGAAGACATGGCTTATAGTTCTAATTTCTTTTTTTTTTTTTTTTTGGAGACGGAGTCTTGCTTTGTTGCCCAGGCTGGAGTGCAGTGGCCGGATCTCAGCTCACTGCAAGCTCTGCCTGCCGGGTTCACGCCATTCTCCTGCCTCAGCCTCCCCAGTAGCTGGGACTACAGGCGCCCGCCACCTCGCCCGGCTAGTTTTTTGTATTTTTTAGTAGAGACGGGGTTTCACCATGTTAGCCAGGATGGTCTCGATCTCCTGACCTTGTGATCCACCCGTCTCGGCCTCCCAAAGTGCTGGGATTACAGGCTTAAGCCACCGCGCCCGGCCTATAGTTCTAATTTCATCACTAAACTAGCTGCATGACCTTGGCCAAGCTGCTTAACATCTTTGGGCCTCAAACTGCCAGTTTTTAATTGAGCAAGTAGGATTAAAGGACCTCTGCCCCCCATGCTACCTCTAAGATTCTGTGATTCAGAGTTATTCCCTTAATAGACGAGGACCTTGAAGACCCTAAATGGAAGTAGTTAGTATACAACTGAGTACACACACTGGGAAGCCCTGGAAGACCGACAGTGTTGCTGCTGCTCTTGAAGCTGTGCAGGAACCATCTTCACTTTTCCCTCTGCCAGCTCTGTCATGCTGCTGTCTCTGTGGTTAATATGCACGGTGCTGCTTTTTATTTATTTATTTATTTTTGTTTTTTGTTTCTCTCTCCAATTAAACTGTAAGCTTCTTGAGGATAGGCTCCAAGTCTTGTTTTAAATCTTGAGGCCCTTTAAGTTAAGTTAGAACCTGGCATATGTTTTGTGGTTGACAATAATGGTCATACGGAGATCCAATCAAATCAAATATTAGACAGTGGGTGGCAGGTTTAATCAGAAATACACCAGAAAAGGCCAGGTACGGTGGCTCATGTCTGTAATCCCAGCACTTTGGGAGGCTGAGGAGAGCAGATCATTTGAGGTCAGGAGTTTGACACTCACCTGGCCAACACAGTGAAACCGCGTCTCTACTAAAAATACAAAAATTACCCGGGTGTGGTGGGGGGGCGCCTGTAATCCCAGCTACTTGGGAGGCTGAGGCAGGAGAATCACTTAAACCTGGGAGGTGGAGGTTGCAGTGAGCCGAGATCGCGCCACTGCACTCCAGCCTGAGTGACAAAACGAGACTCCATCTCAAAAAAAAAAAAAAAGAGGCCAGGCGCAGTGACTGTAATCCCAGCACTTTGGGAGGCCAAGGTGAGTAGATCACCTGAGATCAGGAGTTCAAAACCAGCCTGGCTAACATGGTGAAACCCCATCTCTACTAAAAATACAAAATTAGCCAGGTGTGGTGGTGTGTGCCTGTAATTCCACCTACTCAGGAGGCTGAAGCAGGAGAATCGCTTGAATCCAGGAGGCAGAGGTTGCAGTGAGCCAAGATCGTGCCACTGTACTCCACCTTGGGTAACAAGAGCGAAACTCTGTCACACGCGCGCACACACACACACACACACACACAAAAGAAAGAAAAAAAGAAGATAAAAGAAAAGAAATACACCAGAGAACAAAGAGAAAGCAGTGAAAATTATGGGCATTGTCCTATCAAGAGCATCACAATTATATACCTACGCCTCTGTATTAAGGAGCAACTTAAATACATATGGAGGCCGGGTGCAGTGGCTCACGCCTGTAATCCTAGCACTTTGGGAAGTTGAGGTGGGTGGATCACCTAAGGTGAAGAGTTTGAGACCAGTCTGGCCAAAAGACATGGTAAAACCCTGTCTCTACTAAAAATATAAAAATTAGCTGGGCGTGGTGGCACTTGCTTGTAATCCCAGCTACTCTGGAGGCTAAGGCAGGAGAATTGCTTGAACCCAGGAGATGGAGGTTGCAGTGAGTTGATATTGCACCACTGCACTCCAGCCTGGGCGACAGAGTGAGTAAGACTCTGTCCAAAAAAAAAAAGAAAGAAATATGGTCCCATCAAGAGGCACAAGGAAAAGGAAGCCACTGAGGACTCCATATTATGTTCTGGCAAGTCAGAACTGCATATTCCATTTGTTCACTTTTCTAAATTCATTGACAAGAAAAATGCATAAAGTACATTATAGGATATATTACATGAGTAGTAAATAGTAAAATGAAATATAAAATACTGCCAGTGGTGGGCATGGCAGTTCATGCCTGTAATCCCAACACTTTGTGAGTTTGAGACCAGCCTGGGCAACATAGTGACACCACATCTCTACAAAAAATACAAAATTGGCTGGGTGTGGTGGCTCATGCCTGTAATCCCAGCACTTTGGGAGGCCGAGGCAGGTGGATCACTTGAGGTCAGGAGTTTGAAACCAGCCTAGGCAACATGGTGAAACCCCGTCTCTACTAAAAATACAAAGAAAATTAGCCAGGTGTGGTGGTGCATGCCTGTAATCCCAGCTACTTGAGAGGGTGAGGCAGGACAATTGCTTGAACCCAGGAGGCGGAGGTTGCAGTGAGCAGAGATTGTGCCATTGCACTCCAGCCTGAGTGATAGAGCAAGACTCCATCTCAAAAAAAAAAAATTTGCTGTGCATGGTGGTGTGTACCTGTAGTCCCAGCTACTGGGAAGGCTGAGGTGGCAGGATGGCTTAAGCCCAGGAGGCAGAGGTTTCGGTGAGTTGAGATTGTGCCACTGCACTCCAGCCTGGGTGACAGAGTGACACTCCGTCTCCAAAACAAAAAAAAAAAAAAAAAAGAAAAGAAAATACTGAATACAGCTGGGCATGGTGGCTCACCCCTGTAATCTCAGCACTTTGGGAGGATGAGGTGTGGAGGTCAGGTGGCCTCACTTGAGGCCAGGGGTTTTGAGATCGGCTTGGGGCAACACATGGAGAACACATCTCTGCAAAAATTTTAAAAATATTTTAAAAATCAGGCATGTGGTGGCACATGCCTGTAGTCCCAGCTACTGGGGAGGTTGAGGTGGGAGGATCACTTGCGCCCAGGAGGTCGAGGCTGCAGTGAGCTGTGATTGTGCCAGTGCATTCCAGCCTGCCTGGGTGACAGAAGGAGAGACCTTGTCTAAAAAAAAAAAAAAAAAGAAAGAAATGTAAAATACTAAGACATATTATAGAAACTACCAACATTTACACAAAGCATAAACCTTCACCCATGGAAACATATACACTAAAAACATATCAGGCCAGGCACGGTGGCTCATTCCTGTAAACCCAAGCCAGCCTTTGGAAGGCTGAGGCAGGAGGATCCCATGAGGCCAGGAGTTCGAGACTAGTCTGGGCAACACAGTGAGACCCCATCTCTACAAAAAATTTAAAATTGGCTAGGGGGCCGGGCGCAGTGGCTCACACCTGTAGTCCCAGAACTTTGGGTGGCCAAGGCGGGGGGATCACTTCAGGTGAGGAGATTGAGACCATCCTGGCCAACATGGTAAAATCCCATCTCTACTGAAAATATAAAAATTAGCCAGGCGTGGTGGCGCTCGCCTATAATCCCAGCTACTTGGGAGGCCAAGGCAGGAGAGCCTTGTGAACCCAGGAAGCAGAGGTTGCAGTGAGCTGAGATTGCACTTACGCACTCCAGCCTGGGCGACAGAGTGAGGCTCCATCTCAAAAAATAACAGTAATAAAAATAAAAAATAAAAAAACAAAAATGAAATAGACAGATGGGTAAATCCTGTCATCAGCTCCAGTAATAAAGGAGTAAGGTATAGATGTAGGGTCTCCAACATTTCTTCTACCAATAACATTATGCAGGAATAGAAAGTTAACGATATGGAGCTCACCAATAGGAAGATAATTTGATCAGCAGTAGAAGCAGATCTAGAAATTATGACCAAATCAAAACATGAACTCTAAGCTGTGGCAAATCAAGTATAATTGTAAAAATATATATAACATGAAAATCTTACCTTAAACTCAGTCAAGTCAATATTTTCTTACAGTCCCCTAGAGAGTGTGAAAATAGATTTAGCCAGAAAGAAGGTAAAGACTAAATACACTTCAGAGTTTAAATATTTAGCAAGCATTTTTTTGGGGAAAAAACAACATTGTCATTTTAAAGTTATACTTTTTAAATACAATGTACATTATAATTAAAGAGACATCATGAAAAATAATTGATTGGAGATATTAAGCTTATAATATCACATCAAAAGCTGCACTCCTGTCTGGGCGTGGTGGCTCACGCCTATAATTGAAGCACTTTGAGAGGCCAAGGTGGGCAGAACACTTGAGGTCAGGAGTTTGAGATCAGCCTGGCCAACATGGTGAAACCCTGTTTCTACTAAAAATACAAAAATTAGCCGGGTGTGGTGGCGGGCACCCGTAATCCCTGCTACTTGGGAGGTTAAGGCAGGAGAATCGCTTGAACCCAGGAGGCAGAGGTTGCAGTGAGCCAAGATTGCTCCACTGCACTCCAGCCTAGGCAACAGAGCAAGACCTTGTCTCAAAAAACAAACAAACAAACAAACAAACAAACAAACCCCAAAAATACAGCCGGGTGCAGTGGCTTATCCCTGTAATCCCAGCACTTTGGGAGGCCGAGGTGGGTGGATCAACTAAGGTCAGGAGTTCAGTACCAGCCTGGCCAACATGGTGAAACCCTGTCTCTACTGAAAATACAAAAATGAGCCGGGCATGGTGGTGGGTGCCTGTAGTCCCAGCTACTCGGGAGGCTGAGGCAGGAGAATCGCTTGAACCTGGGAGGCAGAGATTGCATTGAGCTGGATCATGCCACTGCACTCTAGCCTGGGCAACAGAGCAATACTCCATCTCAAAAAAAAAAAAAAAAAAAAAAGGCTGGGCGTGGTGGCTCATGCCTGTAATCCCAAGATTTTGGCAGGCTGAGGTGGGTGGATCACCTGAGGTCAGGAGTTCAAGACCAGCCTGACCAACATGGAGAAACCCTGTCTCTATTAAAAATACAAAAAATTAGCTGGGCGTGGTGGCAGGCACCTGTAATCCTAGCTACTCGGGAGGCTGAGGCAAGACAATCACCTGAACCCGGGAGGCGGAGGTTGTAGTGAGCCGAGATCACGCCAATGCACTCCAGCCTGAGTAACAGAACGAGACTCTGTCTCAAAATAAATAAAAAAATAAATAAAATAAAATATAAAATAAAATAAAATAAAGTAAAATAAAATAAAGATAACCTCCTGGCCAGGTGCAGAGGCTCATGCCTGTAATCCCAGCACTTTGGGAGGCAGGCCAATTTCTTGAGACCAGGATTTGGAGACCAGCCAGGGCAACAGGGCAACGACCCATCTCTACTAAAAATCCAAATACAAAAACTAGTCAAGTGTGGTGGCGTGTGCCTGTGGTCCCAGCTATTCAGGAGGCTGAGGTAGGAAGACCGATCATCTGAGCCTAGGAGGTGGAGAGTGCAGTGAGCTGAGAGTGCACCACTGCACTCCAGCCTGGGTGCCAGAGCGAGACCTTGTCTAAAAACAAAACAAACAAACAAAAAAGTTGCACTCTAACATGGACTCTAAAGTCGACATCCTGAACTGGAGACAGTAGAGGTAAGTGGAGCTCAAAGACAAAATCACAAGAGGAGCTGGAATAAAAACAGAGTGAAGAACTTGGCCTAAGATTCACATACCTCCTGGCTTGGTTTGCAGTAGTACAGGATTTGGTTTCTATCACTTCTATTCCAGCTGCAATGACAGCTGCAGGAACAGTTTCTCTGGAACGATTACTATTGCATCAACCTTCTCTGCTCCAGAACATATGTGCCTCTCTTACTCTCACAAATCCAAGCTTCTCTGCAGGACTCAATGCTCTCCAGCCTTCATACTCCTTCCCTCAAAAGCAACACTGCACTACTTTATTGGCCAATTCAATAAATATGAAGGAATGAGTGCCAACTATGCCTGGCACTGTTCTAGGCATTGGGGAATCCAGCAATGAACAAAACTTCCTGCCCCACGGGGCTTATATCCAATTGCAATTTGAAGACCAGTTCTTATGGTCTAAATTATCTTTCAGCAATTCACTGGAATGATGATTATTCTCTGAGTATGTCACATCTTTATGGTGTCCTTTCTTCAATATGAAGTCTTCGAAGGTAAAAGCCAAGGCTTCTAATTTTTCAAACCTCCTTTCTCTATCCAAGCACTTAATTTAGCATTGGGCACAGTGTACTCAGTAAGTACCCAAATCCTACATGTAGGAGAAAAAGAAAATGGAGAATGTATTGTACACTTAAAACTTTGTTAAAACAGTAAATCTCACATCAAGTGTTCTTACCACAATAAAATAAAAATAAATTTAAAAATAGGAGAACTGGCTGGGTGCAGTGGCTCATGCTTGTAATCCCAGGCACTTTGGGAAGTCAAAGCAGGAGTATCACATGAGGCCAGTAGTTCGAGACCAGCCGGGCAACATAGTGAGACCCTGTTTCTATGAAAAAAATTTAACAAGTAAAAATATTTTAAAAAATAGGAAAATCAGAAATCCTTTTTTTCTTTCTTTCCTTTTTTTTTTTTTTTTTTTGAGATGGAAGTTTCACTCTTGTTGTCCAGGCTGGAATGCAATAGTGCAATCTTGGGTCACTGCAACCTCTGCCTCCCGGGTTCAAGCGATTCTCCTGCCTCAGCCTCCCAAGTAGCTGGGATTACAGGCATGAGCCACCATGCCCAGCTAATTTTGTATTTTTAGTAGAGACGGGGTTTCTCCATTTTGATCAGGCTGGTCTCGAACTCCTGACTTCAGGTGATCTGCCCACCTTGGTCTCCCAAAGTGCTGGGATTACAGGCATGAGCCGCTGCGCAAGGCCTCAGAAATCCTTTCTAAAATAAGTTGTCTTCTAGTTTCCAAAGGGTATTCATGTCCATTAGTCCATTTCACTCCACAACAATCCTAGGAGAAAACAGGGCAGGAGTCACTACTTCTGTTTTATTTATATATATGTTATACATATGTTTTAAATATATATGTTTTATATATTATATATATTTAAATACATATATATAGAGGTTTTTTTTTGAGACAGAGTCTTGCTCTGTTGCCCAGGCTAGAGTGCAGTGGCATGATCTTGGCTCGCTGCAACCTCCACCCACCTCCCAGGCTCAAGTGATTCTCCTGCCTCAGCCTCCTGAGTAGCTGGGAATACAGGCATGTGCCACCGCACCCAGCTAATTTTTGTATTTTTAGTAGAGATGGGGTTTCACAATGTTGCCCAGGCTGGTCTTGAACTCCTGACCTCAGGTGATCCGCCTGCCTTGGTCTCCCAAAGTGCTGGGATTACAGGTGTAAACCACCGCGCCCGGCCTACTCTGTTTTATTAAAGAGAACTGAAGTTCTGACGGGCTCAGAACCTCTCACAAAGTGGCTGAAGGAACACCAGCTTTAGCAGAAACTGACGAAAGGTAGTGAATGCCCTTGAAGAAGATAAACAAAGATCAGTCTCACTGGGAGGGGCTAAACAGGCCTAAGTGCTTAAGCATTTGGTCCTTTGGGGAAATGGCTGGAGCCCCGCATGACTGTCACCACCAACCCAAGCTGGGAAGCTAGTGCAAGGTCGCAAAGAGACCCTGAAACCCCAGGGTGCCAGAAACTGCCCCCAGCAAGCAGGTGTAGCTGACACACAGGCTCTGCATCTTTGAGCTCCATGCCCAGGCACAGCAGGAAGTCCCACCCTTTTAGAAGTGAGAAGTGAGGGTGGCCTGGCCCCAAAGCAAAGCTAAGGCTGCTGAAGAACAGGTGGGTCTCAGACACTGCTGCAGTTGCCCCAACAGCCAAAGTTCACCCCAGCACTCAGGAGCAGTGGGTCTGCACAGCTGATGGTCACATACCTGGAAAAGCTGGCAGCAAGGAAGCACGGGGCCAGGGAGGGTGGTGGTCCCATGGTCCCAAGGAAAGGGTCAGCCACGTTCCATGCAAGAACCTCATGCGACATCCATGTCTGATGATCCAAGAATCTGCAGGGCATTTCTGCCTTTCATTTTTCTTTTTTTTTTTTTTCTTGAGACGGAGTCTCGCTGTGTCGCCCAGGCTGGAGTGCAGTGGCCGGATCTCAGCTCACTGCAAGCTCTGCCTCCCGGGTTTTTACGCCATTCTCCTGCCTCAGCCTCCCGAGTAGCCGGGACTACAGGCGCCCGCCACCTCGCCCGGCTAGTTTTTTGTATTTTTTAGTAGAGACGGGGTTTCACCGTGTTAGCCAGGATGGTCTCGAACTCCTGACCTCGTGATCCGCCCGTCTCGGCCTCCCAAAGTGCTGGGATTACAGGCTTGAGCCACCGCGCCCGGCCCTGCCTTTCATTTTTCTTCCCTGATCAATTCAGATTCAACTTCCAAACTTAAAAGAAAACTTTTGGCCAGGCGTGACAGCTCACGCCTGTAATCCCAGCACTTTGGGAGGCCGAGGCGGGTGGATCACGAAGTCAGGAAATTGAGGAGACCATCCTGCCTAACACGGTGAAACCCCATCTCTACTAAAAATACAAAAAAATTAGCCGGGCGCGGTGGCAGGCGCCTGTAGTCCCAGCTACTCGGGAGGCTGAGACAGGAGAATGGCGTGAACCCTGGAGGCGGAGCTTGCAGTGAGCCGAGATCGCACCACTGCACTCCAGCCTGGGCGACAGAGTGAGACTCCGTCTCAAAAAAAAAAAAAAAAAAAAAAAAAGAAAAAAGAAAAAAAGAAGACTTTCTATCATCACCCCCCAACACCATTTAACCCTAGGAGTTTTTTTCTTTTTTTTTTTTTTTTCCTGGGGTTGGGGGCGGGTGGAGGGATATGTTCAGGAAATGGTTAAGTAACACAATCAGAGAGCATGGGATTGAGGTGATTAAGGGCACCGAATGGATTCTAAAGGAAAGTGGGCAAGCCATTCAGTCAGATGATACTGGGCCAGGAGAGAGAGAATGAACATGGAGGAGGGGGTGGGCCAAATGACAGAAAGAAGGCTGGAGAGAAAGAGACTTCAGGAGGTAGGTGATGATGAGAAAGAGGCAGCTGGAGTCACGGAAGAGGGAAAAATAAAAAGTGGAGACACCAGGGTTGGGGGTTGGGGAGAGAAACCAGGAGTTAGGATAGGTAAGAGGGCCCGGTGCGGTGGTTCATGCCTGTAATCCCAGCACTTTGGGAGGCTGAGGGGCGCAGATCACCTGAGATAGGGAGTTTGAGACCAGCCTGGCCAACATGGTGAAACCCTGTCTCTACTAAAAACACAAAAATTAGCCAGGCATGGTGGTGGGTGCTTGTAATCCCAACTTCTCAGGAAGCTGAGGCAGGAGAATTGCTTGAACCCGGGAGATGGATGTTGCGGCGAGCCAAGATCATGCCATTGCACTCCAGGCTGGGTGACACAGTAAGACTGTCTAAAAATAAAAAAATTTAAAAAAATTAAAAAAGGGAGGGGGAAAAGAATCGAGGAATAAGTCATCACACTTAAGGTCTACGCAAACTCTTGACTCACATGAAAACTTCAAGTTTCTTAAATATTGAATCATCTTTACCTAAAACCTTCCCTTCTTTTTTTTTTTTTTTTTTAGAGATAGGGTCTCACTGTCACTCAGGCTGAAGTGCAGTGGCATAGTCATAGTTCATTGTAACCTCCAACTCCTGGACTCTAGCAATCCTCCACCTCAGCCTCTTTTTTTGTTTTTGATTTGTTTTGTTTTGTTTTGTTTTGAGACAGAGTCTCCCCCTGTTGCCCAGGCTAGAGTACAATGGCGTGATCTCGGCTCCCTGCAACCTCGGCCTCCCGGGTTCAAACGGTTCTTCCTGCCTCAGCCTCCCAAGTAGCTGGGATTACAGGCACGTACCACCACACCCAGCTATTTTTTGTATTTGTAGTAGAGACGAGGTTTCACCACATTGGCCAGGCTGGTCTCAAACTTTTGACCTCATGATCCGCTTGCCTCGGCCTCCCAAAGTGTTGGGATTACAGGTGTGAGCCACGGCACCCGGCCAAAGCTTTTTAACCACTGGTTATGCTACCTCCTGGGGAATCTTCACAACCAACTTCTCTATTTTAGTTTAGACCTACACTGTTTGGGACATCTTTACTTCCTCCTTAACATTTAAGGATAAACTGGAAATAGTTTAGCTTAACCAGACTAAAGAGTTCTCTTTTTGCACCGTAAAGTCTCCCAAAAGAAATGGGTGAGTCAGGCGTGGTGGCAGACACCTGTAATCCCAGCTACTTGGAGGTTGAGGTGGGAGAATTGCTTGAACCCAGGAGGTGAAGGTTGCAGTGAGCCGAGATTGAGCCACTGCACTCCAGCCTGGGCAACAAGAGCAAAACTCCATCCCAAAAAAAAGAAAAGAGAATAAAATAAGAGAAAAGAAAAGGGTGACTGGATTTTGACTCTCAGCATTTGTTGGGTCTTAGCTTTGCTCAAAAAGGCAGGGATTTATTAATATCTTATTAAGGTACCAATTTATTTCAGCCAGGGACCCTGTTCTCAGTGCCTCTAGAATGCATTTTTATTTCCTTTTTCCCATATACCATTGTCAGGGTTGAAGCCATAGAGTTCACAGTTCTGGTGGCCTTCTTGGGGAATCCCCCAAGCTCTATTCTCCCTGCAAATGGCTGTTTTAGACCAATGCAGTGAACCTCACAGATCTGTCTTTGCCAATCAGAGCCACTGTGATGGTGGGAGGAATCACCAGCCATCTGTCTATCTCTTATCTCACCCTGCATATCTGCTCTGGAATATTAACAAAGCCTGCCTGTGGAGAAACCATTGTGTATATCTGTTTAAATGTCCCATTCCCCCAACGCAGACTAGTTAACAAATGGTTTTCTACTGGAAAAGAGCTGGCTGCAATCTGACAAATCTTGCTCTACTTGCAGTCCCATTCAAAATAAGTACTACTATTACTGTTCTAGAGCCTTTTTTTGAGGGGGGGCGAGGGGGTGGAGTCTTGCTCTGTAGCCCAAACTGGGTGCATTAGCGCCATCTCGGCTCACTGCAACCTCCACCTCCTGCATTCAAGTGATTCTCCTGCCTCAGCCTCCCAAGTAACTGGGATTATAGGCATGCACCACCATGCCCAGCTAATTTTTTTTTTTTTTTTTTTTTTTTTTTAGTAGAGCCGGGGTTTTGCCATGTTGGCCAGGCTGGTCTTGAACGCCTGACCTCAGGTGATCCACCTGCCTTGGCTTCCCAAAGTTCTGGGATTACAGGTGTAAGCCACTGTGCCCAGCCTGGTCTAAAGCCTTTCTAGGTTTCCTTCCAGCATGCCCACATGAGTTAAACTTGGAGGTATCTGTTCGCCAAGGGTGTGCAACTTACCTTGAGGGTTAATTACTTAAGGGGGTCTGAATGTTAAGAAAAAGGGCAAGACCAAGTTGAGCTACTCCTAGAGACTTTCTCTTTTCCGCCAAGTATTCCCTGGGTTATAAGGGTGAGTAGGAAGGAAATAAAGCTGTTTATTTTGCAAATAGCAACAAGGCCCAACACTTAATCTGACAATGGCAAAAGCTTTCTCTCCTGCTTAAAAAACAAACGAAACAAGCTGCTAACTTTTCCTATACCTACAGAGAGCCAGATGCCTATGGGACCATATCTGGTAGCACCAGTGTGAGAGACTGCTGCTTTTAAAATATATTTTACCACAGTCGGAAAGATTTAAAGAGACTTTAGATCTGATACAGTTTCTGTGATTATCTATTTTGTATCAGTGCTCTGAAAATCTAAGAAGTCTGAACAAAACTGGTATCAAAATAAAGAATATTTCCCAGTGACTAGAATGCAAGAGGATGATATCTTATTAACAAACCTTTTTAGCTGTTTGTGAGATGTTTCAGTCGGCTGTTGGAGTAATTATGCAAGCTCTTTAACCTTTCTATACTTCAGTTGTCTATCTTTAAAATGGATATAGCGCTAACAGGCACTTCAGCTTGTCTCCTAAGGATGTTGTGAAACAAAGCAGGGAATGTCTGTACAAACTCCCCAAGTTCTGCATGCAGAAAAACCTTCTGTGGTAATAAATAATAATACCTTGCACTGACGTAGCGCTTTTACCTTGGAGTTCAAGCCTTGATAGAATTAGAAGGTATCATTATTTTAATTGTCTCGCTAACGTCCTCCTGAAAGGGTTGATGGCTGTTTATGCAGGTTACATGATTCACTCCATGCCCTACCTCTCTGCTCCATTCCCTGCTTCCAGGAGTCAGAACCTGAAGAGTGGGAAACCAAGGCAGGGAGAAAAAGATTTGTGTGACACCGCTCAACAAGGGCGTAGTGGAGCCAGTAGTGCCAACCCCGATGTGTAACGCCCCAGCCACCATCCTTTGTGGGATTTAGAATTTAAACGGGCCCCAGAGCAAGAGATTGGCTGGGGAAATGCCCGGATCGCGGCTGGGCTGCTCGCATGGCATTGCTCGGGTACCTCCGGCCGGGCTCCGTCGACGTTCGGAGCCTGCTGGCCCGTCGGACAGCTGTCGGGCTGCGGGAGCCGGTCCGTGGGCAGGGCCGGCGCAGCTCGGGCGGCCGCTGCCCCGTCGCTGACCCCCGCGCGAAGCTGCGCGCACCAAGAGGAGACATCTTCCCGGTCGGGCCTCCCGCGCCCGCCACGGCCCGGGGCGGCAGGGTCGGGCCGGGGGCCGGGGGCGGCCCGCGCACCCCTCCGTGGGGGGCGCCCCGACTCGCCGGGGGCGGGGTCACGTCCCACCCGGGCCGCCGGGGGCACCGGCGCGGCGGAAAGCTGAGCGTGGCCGAGGAGCGGGGGCTTCCTGGGCCACCTCGCCAGGCGCCTCCGGCCGGCGGTGGGCGCGCCGGCCGCCGCCGCCCCCGGGCCGTCGCGGAGACCGTTCCTGCGCCTGGTACCTGTGGACGCCCTTGTTAAGCGCCTGCAGCTCCCCCAGGGAGCCGAGCCCAGGACAGACATGCTACTCCTGTTTCCTGCCCCTTCGGAGCGACGAGCAGTGGGTGAGGCGGGGCCAGGCCGCTGCACCGAGGAGCCCCCGGGCCCAGGGCGGACGGGCCCCGTGGCGGCGGCGCCGGGGCCTGCCTAGGGATGGCGGGCAGGCCGGCCTCGGCCCACCGGCCAGCACGCGAAGGGAAGGCAGCCGGCGGCCATGCACCCCTTCCCTGCGCCCTCTCGCCCTGGGCAGGCCTGAGCCGGGAGCCCAGGTCGCGCAGGCCCAGCCCGGCGACCTGACCCCGGGAGACCCTGCTTTGAGGCGGGCATCGGTTGCCCTGGCCCAGGCCTCCCGGCCCTCAGGTTGTGTGACTGTGACGGGCCGCCTGGGGCCGAGGGCGGTTGAAGGGGAAGGGGGCGCATGTCTCTCACTGCTTGGGGGGGTGATATGCTTTGTAGGGGGTCGGGGGGGGTCACCACCCTCCCAAGGGGGGTGGGGGAGGGCGACCGGCGCAGCTGGCCGCGAGGGGCGGGGTCACAGAGGCGAAGTGTGTGTGAGGGTGCGTGGGGGGAGGGCGCGCGGAGGAGGATCGGTGCCCTTCGCGCAGGCGCGAGCAGCCGGCCGGGCCCGAGCCCTGGAAGAACGCCGACGGGGAGCGGGGGCGGCGGGCCGGCGGGAGGGCGGGCGGGCGGGCGGGCGGGCGGCCTGACGCGAGGGGGCGCAGGGAGCCGCGTCGGCGTCGCGGGGCGCGGGCGATTCGAGGCCGACGCATCCGCGCGTGCGCGCGCCGGCGGTGTGTCCGCGTTAGAGGGGAGTGACGCGTGCGCGTTCACGCGCGCCCGGGAGAGCGGTAAGAAGCGCAGGGAGGCCTGAAGGGGGTGGGGGGTGGAGAGGCGAGCTGGAGGAGGGGTGGGGAGGTGGCGCCTGCGCAGTGCGCCTCGGAGGAGCTGTGTGTATGTGAGAGTCTGACGGGTTCAAAATGGCGGCTGCTGCTTCAGCGGCTCCTCCTGTGTGAGGGAAACAACACCCCTCCCCGGCAGCGGCGGCGGCGGCTCGCGGAGCACCTTCCCAGCGGCTGGGCCTGTCGCCGCTCTGTCTTTCCTGGGCAGGGGGCGCTCCGGGAGGAGGGGCAACGCCAGGGGGCCCATCCCCCGGAATCCCTCCTCTGCGACTGGGGAGTAGCCAGGGGGCTCGTCCCGCAGCGCGGAGCCGGAGCTGAGGGGGAGACGCGAGGGGAGCCAGGGCCCCCAACCCGGCGTGCCGCGCCGCTCCCGCCCTGTCCGCCCCCCGGGGCCGGGGCCCGCGTTCCGGGGGGCCGGGGCGGCGCGGGGAGCCTCGGGCCGGCCGGTCTCAGCTGATCGGCCGCTGCTCCCGGAGGCGACCAGCCCCTGCTGGCCGAGGGCACGGCGAGGAGGGCGCTCCCTGCGGCCGGGGCCGGCCCGGGGCTCGGGCCCGGGCTGCTGACCACTGGCCCGGGGGAGGCGGGGGCGCCCCGGGCTCGGCGCCGAGGGGTCGCGCTCGCCTCTCCTGACGCCTCCGACTCCCGGTCTCCAAAGCCAGAAGAGGAGGTTTGATTCAGCAACTGTTTGCTCCCTTTTCCTGGTCGCTCTGACCCTCTCTGGATACTGGGTTGATCCACGGAAAAACCGAAGACGACGTTTGGGATTTAATTATTCCTCTCAGCTTTGGAATCTTTTACTTCTCACTTGGACAGGAACTCAAGAGCAGAATCTCCGGTGAGTTTCCCCCTCCCCCCTCATTTGGAAGTTTGGTTGACTGTGTTATCCAAAGACTGAATGTAAAGTTTCTATTTCTTTTTCCGATGGGTGAACCTTTGAAACGCCTTTTCCTGGGGGAGCCCAGCGACATTCGCCCTTTTTCCTCTCCGGCCCTGGCTGCTCCAAGCCCGGGTGGTCGTCGCCCAGGGGGTGCAAGCACGGTTTCCCTCCGGACTTGGGGCCAGGGCTTCCTCCGGGAGGGCTCTGCCACCAACTGCTCTCGCAAACTGTGTCATCGGGTCCTCTGGTCTCGTAGCAGTTTTGAAAGGATGCTGTTAACGTGGCTGTAATGTAGTGACAAAAACGGGGGGAACCTGCGTTCTCAATGGAAGCCATTATCCACGAGAATATTTAGAAAAAAGGAAACCCTTTCTTGGTATTGCCGATTGACCGTCGCGCCGGCCGGTCTTTTATTGCATTTTTGGACAAGATGTATTTTCCTCGTATCCATAGATGCGATCGTTTGTTTTATTACTTTATCCAAAAAGATCAGATGGAATTTTGGTCCTTGATTTGCGCCTCTGAAATTTGTTTCGGAGTTGTGCACATCTTGTGTTGGGGTGGAGGGTAGATTTGAGAATGAAAAGACCCGGGGAGTCTAGAAAGGAAGGCGACGATTGTGCACGGCCTTACAGGAGGGGTATGGGAAATTGTTTTGGGGTCATTTAAATCCTAATTTCTTGTCCTCTTTTTACATAGTCTGCCCTTCTTTCCTTTAGTTTCTGATTACTGGTGAGAGAGAACTAATTTGGTTAGGATTGGGATTAGTTCAGTGGTGTTTCACCTGGTCAGCTCTCTAGAGATAAAAGCCCTGAGCTTTTTTTTTCTTGCTGATGCTGTCACGAAGGGGATCCTTGCTAGTGGCAATCCTGTGGGGAGAAACTAGTGGTGTGGCCCATCCACAAGGAACTGAAACCAACATCTCGTTTCGTCTAGGCCTCCGACAGTTGTAATGTGATTAATGTTGAACAAGACATGGAACCACTTGCCCAAAAGCAGAAAGGTCCCAAACTCATGAAGAGGAACCTGATTTTTCAGAGAACCTTTAACAGTTACCTTAAATACTCCTTTCCGTGAACAGAAAGCACAAGTTTGAGAATGAGTTCTCATTTATGCTTGTATCATTATTCTTTAGTGTTGCAATCTGGTTCCTAAGGAGGAAGAGGAAGGCAGCCCTGGAGTGGTTTCTTTACAGTAATTTCAACAGAAGAGTGAGAGATGGAACCCGAAGAAGAAAGGATTCGTTACAGCCAGAGATTGGTTAGTATTTTCTCCCCCCACCACACCCTCCAGTTTTGAAGTAGGATAACTGTTTTGTTTCCATTTGTGAATATACTGTGAATCTGTGATTAAAACTTTTCAGGTGACTTTTCTGTGCACCAGAGGAGGGGGAAAGGTGTATTAATATTGAATTTGGCTTTTGGCCAAAAATATTTTATGTTTTATATATTTATCCTGTTTGGAAATGGAGTTCTATGTAGCCTTTAGCTTTTATAGAAACCATTGTATACCCAAGGATTTTGTGGATTACAATGTGACAAAGATTCCTAATTTTACAATACTGACATTGTAATACACCTGATTAAGTTAGATTATAAATTTTGGGGGCAAAGCTGTTTGAGGAAGGATAGTTGAATACATTTTTTAAGATTTGATTTGTGACTTTGAGCTGGGGAGTAGAACTATGAATTATTCTCTTTTGTTTTATAAATTAACACTTTGGTAGCTTTGAAGGGTTGTTGGGATTGATTGAAGACAGGTAGAATACTGGATGCTGATAAAGTTCTGTGTTTTGGGAGGAATGTATGAGATGTTGTTGAAAGAAATTTTAGACATGATTTGAAAGGATTAGCTTATATCTGTATACGAACACTTGGATCCTTTAAGCCATGTTTTCCTCTTAAGGTTTCCCTATTGGAGTTTAAGAATTCAATTTTTGTTTTTCTTAGCCAAAGAGAGCTTTATTAATAATCTCACAGTATTAATAAAAACTTGAATTTGTGTTTGAAGAGTGGGCAATGAGGAAAGCCACAGAATTGTATGTAGTATGTGAAATTTGCTGAACTGAAAGGCCTAGAAGATTACTAAAGGAATTTATGGTGGTTTTATTTGGCTCTGCATTTTAGATTGAATTTAGGAGAAAACGAATGGTTCTCCAATACATTTTCTAGTGATCCTTACTCTTTTTGAGAAAAGACTTATTATTTATTTTTATTGAGATCGAGTCTTACTCTATCGCCCAGGCTTGGAGTGCAGCAGCGTGGTCTGAGCTCACCGCAACCTCCGCCTCCCGGGTTCAAGTGATCCTCCTGCCTCAGCCTCCGAAGTAGCTGGGACTGTAGTTACAGGCCACCACGCCCAGCTAATTTTTGTATTTTTAGTAGAGAATGGAGTTTTACCATGTTGGCCAGGAAGATCTTGATCTCCTGACCTTGTGATCCACCCGCCTTGGCCTCCCAAAGTGCTGGGATTACAGACGTGAGCCACCGTACCTGGCCATGGCCTGTTTTTTATTTTTATTTATTTATTTTTATTTTTATATTGATTGATTGATTGATTGATTGAGGCAGGGTCTGGCTCTGTTGCCCAGGCTGGAGTGCAGTGGCGCGATCTCTGCTCACTGCAAGCTCTGCCTCCCGGGTTCACGCCATTCTCCTGCCTCAGCCTCCTGAGTAGCCAGGACTATTGCGCCCGGCTAATTTTTTGTACTTTTAGTGGAGACGGGGTTTCACCATGTTAGGCAGGATGGTCTCGATCTCCTGACCTTGTGATCTGCCCACCTCGGCCTCCCGAAGTGCTGGGATTACAGGCGTGAGCCACCGTGCCCGGCCTTTTATTTTTATTTTTATAGACAGGATTTTGCTCTGCCCAGGGTGAAGTTCAGTGGTGTGATTATAACTCACTGTAGTCTCAAATTCTTGGGCTCAAGCAATCTTCCATTCCAGCCTCCTGAGTAGCTGGGACTACAGTCATGTGCCACCATGCCAGGCTAATTTTCAGATTTTTTTTTTTTTTTCTTAGAGACGGGGTCTTGCTATGTTGCCCATGCTAGTCTTGAACTCCTGGCCTTAAGCAATCCTCCCACCTTGGCATCACAAAGTGCTGGGATTACAAGCGTGAGCCACAGTACCTGGCATATTTATTTATTTGTTTTGTGACTGCTAGAAAGGCTTGGTGTATATTGGGAAGTATATATTCAGCATGCATATATTCCGGTGAGCCTAATTTCAGAGATTTGTCTCGTTCCCAATTCATGTGTTGAGATTATAATTCTTCATCTCTAACTTTGTAGAAATTAAGCGTATCCATAGTGCAATATTGTATCATTGTGATATATATATATTTTACATTTCTTGAATTAAACTTTTTTTTGGGAACAGAAAAAGAGACGATGCCATAAAACTCCTTTCCCAGGTAGTTATTGCTATATGGAATTCACTTTTTATCATGTCAAGTTGTTAGGTAGATATCTAAGGGATTTTGCAGTCCAGACTTTAAAGGAAGAGCCTTTCTAGCAAGCAAAACTTTTCACTTTTTTTTTTGAGACGGAGTTTCACTCTTGTCACCCAGGCTGGTGTCCATTGGCACTATCTCTGCTTACTACGACCTCTTCCTCCTGGGTTCAAGTGATTCTCCTGTCTCAGCCTCCAGAGTAGCTGAGATTACAGGTGCCTACCACCACACCTGGCTGATTTTTGTATTTTTAGTAAAGGCAGGGTTTCACCTTGTTGGCCAGGCTGGTCTCGAACTCCTGACCTCTGGTGATCCGCCTGCCTCAGCCTCCCGAAGTGCTGGGATTACAGGCATGAGCCACTGCGCCCGGACTTTTGGGTTTTGTTGTTTGTTTTGAGAACGAGTCTTACTCTGTTGCACAGGCTGGAGTGCAGTGGCACTATCGGGGCTCACTTACAACCTCTGGCTCCCAGATTCAGGTGATTCTCCTGCCTCAGCATCCCGAGTAGCTGGGACTACAGGTGCCTGCCACTACACCCAGATAATTTTTGTATTTTTAGTAAAGATGGAATTTCACCATGTTGGCCAGGCTGGTCTCGAACTCCTGACCTCAAATGATCCATCCACATCGGCCTCCCAAATTGCTGGGATTACAGGTGTGAGCCACTGTGCCTGGCTTCACTTCTTTTTTTTTGTTTGTTTTTTGTTTTTTGTTTTTTGAGACGGAGTCTCGCTCTGTCGCCCAGGCTGGAGTGCAGTGGCGCGATCTCGGCTCACTGCAAGCTCCGCCTCCTGGGTTTACGCCATTCTCCTGCCTCAGCCTCCTGAGTAGCTGGGACTACAGGCGCCCGCCACCGCACCCGGCTAATTTTTTGTATTTTTAGTAGAGACGGGGTTTCACCGTGGTCTCGATCTCCTGACCTTGTGATCCGCCCGCCTCGGCCTCCCAAAGTGCTGGGATTACAGGCGTGAGCCACCGCGCCCGGCCCACTTATTTTATTTTATTTTATTTTATTTTTTTGAGACAGAGTCTCACTCTCGCCCAGAGTGCAATGGCGCGATCTTGGCTCACTGCAACCTCTGCCTCCCGGGTTCAAACGAGTCTCCTGCCTCAGCTTCCCAAGTAGCTGCGATTACAGGCGCCTGCCACCATACCCGGCTAATTTTTTTGTATTTTTAGTTGAGACGGGGTTTTGCTACATTGGCCAGGCTGGTTTCGAACTCCTGACCTCAGGTGATCTACCCACTTCAGCCTCCCAAAGTGCTGGGATTACAGGTGTAAGCCACTGCACCTGGCCCACTTTTTTTTTTTTTTTTAAAAAAAACAAGGTAGGGAGGTATAGTGGGAAGGAGAGACAAGTACTCTTGACTTTTGTCTTGGCAAGATTTTTTTTTTTCTTTTTTTCTTTAAGTTGTAAGGTGATTGCTACCTGTTGCATACATTAACCCTTAACTAGCATATGTTTTCTTTTGTTTAATGTGCTATCTTAGCAGTGTTTGTGTAAGAGGGCACATTATATATTTGGAGGGAACTTTCTTTTTCTTTTTTTTTTTTTTTTTGAGACGGAGTTTTGCTCTGTGGCCCAGGCTGGAGTGCAGTGGCGCGATCTCAGCTCACTGCAAGCTCCACCTCCCGGGTTCACACCATTCTCTTGCCTCAGCCTGAGTAGCTAGTACTACAGGCACCCGCTGCCACGCCTGGCTAGTTTTTTGTTTTTTATATTTTTTAGTAGAGGCAGGGTTTCACCATGTTAGCCAGGATGGTCTCAATGTCCTGACCTCGTAATCCGCCTGCCTCGGCCTCCCAAAATGGTGGAATTACAGGCGTGAGCCACTGCGCCTGGCCTGGAGGGAACTTTCTTATTTGTTGTTTTTTTTTTTTTTTGAGACGGAGTCTCACTCTGTCGCCCAGCCTGGAGTGCATGGCCGGATCTCAGCTCACTGCAAGCTCCGCCTTCTGGGTTTACACCATTCTCCTGCCTCAGCCTCCCGAGTAGCTGGGACTACAGGCGCCCGCCACCTCGCCCGGCTAGTTTTTTGTATTTTTTTTTAGTAGAGACGGGGTTTCACCGTGTTAGCCTGGATGGTCTCGATTTCCTGACCTTGTGATCCGCCCGTCTCAGCCTCCCAAAGTGCTGGGATTACAGGCTTGAGCTACCGCGCCCGGCCTTCTTATTTGGTTTTTTTTTTTTTTTTTCCTTTTTTTGAGATAGGGTCTGTCTTTGTCGCCCAGTCTAGAGTGCAGTGGCGTGACCACAGGGCATAGAAGCCTCAACATCCTGGTCTCAAGTGATCTTCCCACGTCAGCTTCCCAGGTAGCTAGGACTACAACCCTGTGCCACCATGCCTTGCTAATTTTTGTATTTTTTGTAGAGGTAGGGTTTTGCCATGTTCCGAAGGCTAGTCTTGAACTCCTGGGCTCAAACAATCTGCCCACCTTGGCCTCCCAACAAGTCATTTTTGGAAAAAAAAAATCAGAAATAACTAGTTAAGGGCTGGGTGTGGTGACTCACGCCTATAATCCCATCACTTTGGGAGGCCTAGGCAGGAGGATCACCTGAGGTCAAGAGTTTGAAACCAGCCTGGCCAACATGGTGAAACCCCATCTCTACTAAAAATACAAAAATTAGCTGGGCACTGGGGGTGGTGGTTCGTGCCTGTAATCCTAGCTACTGGGGAGGCTGAGGCAGAAGAATTGCTTGAACTTGGGAGGTGGAGGTTGCACTGAGCTGAGATTGCGCCACTGCACTCCAGCCTGGGTGACAGTGAGACTCCATCTCAAAAAAAAAAAAAAAAAAAAAAAATTAGCCGGGCGTGGTGTAGGGTGCCTGTAATCCCAGCTACTCAGGAGGCTGAGTCAGGAGAATCACTTGAACCTGAGAAGCAGAGGTTGCAGTGAACCGAGATCACACCATTGCACTCTGGCCTGGGTGACTGAGCGAGACTCCGCCTCAAAAAAAAAAAAAAAAAAAGGCCAAGGGCCCTGTCTCATGCCTGTAATCCCAGAACTTTGGGAGGCCGAGGCGGGCCCATCACCTGAGGTTGGGAGATTGAGACCAGCCTGACACAACATGGAGAAACCCCTTCTCTCCTGAAAATACAAAATTAACCGAGTGTGGTGGTGCATGCCTGTAATCCCAGCTACTAAGGAGGCTGAGGCAGGAGAATCACTTGAACCCACGAGACAGGTTGCGCTGAGCCAAGATCATGCTGTTGTACTCCAGCCTGGGGAACCAGAGCAAAACTCCATTTAAAAAAAAAAAAAAGGAATAACTAGTTTTAAAAAATTGTTTTTTGCCAGTTATGGTGACTCACACCTATACTCCCAGCACTTTGGGAGGCCGGGGAGGGAGGATTACTTGAGTGCAGGAGTTCGAGACCAGTCTGGGCAACATAGACCCCCATTTCTCACACAAAGATTGTTTTTTGGCTGGGCGCGGTTGCTCAGGCCTGTAATCCCAGCAGTTTGGGAGGCCGAGGTGGGTGGATCACTTGAGGTCAGGAGTTTGAGACCAGCCTGACCAACAAGGTGAAACCCTGTCTCTACTAAAAATACAAAAATTAGCCGGGCGTGGTGGCAAGCGCCCGTGGTCCCAGCTACTCAGGAGGCTGAGACAGGAGAATTGCTTGAACCCAGGAGGTGGAGGTTGCAGTGAGCTGAGATGGCACCACTGCACTCCAACCTGGGCGACAGAGCGAGACTCTGTCTCAAAAAAAAAAAAAAAAAAAGAAAAAAAAAAGGGTTGTTTTTCCAAGCTTCGTTATTTACCTATTACATGTGGAAAAGAAATGCGCCTTTGAAGATGGTGTATATGTGTAGATTTGGAACGTAAGCTACACTTTCTGGAACTAGAATATTTTACATTGTTGGAGTTGAACAGCTAGGAATTGACAAGGGTGTATAAACAATGGCTTCTCCTAAACAAGACTTAATTTTTTTTTTTTTTTTTTTTTGAGAGGGAGTCTGGCTCTGTCGCCCAGGCTGGAGTGCAGTGGCCGGATCTCAGCTCACTGCAAGCTCCGCCTCCCGGGTTTACGCCATTCTCCTGCCTCAGCCTCCCGAGTAGCTGGGACTACAGGCGCCCGCCACCTCGCCCGGCTAGTTTTTTTTTGTATTTTTTAGTAGAGATGGGGTTTCACCGTGTTCGCCAGGATGGTCTTGATCTCCTGACCTCGTGATCCGCCCGTCTCGGCCTCCCAAAGTGCTGGGATTACAGGCTTGAGCCACCGCGCCCGGCCAAGACTTAATTTTTTTTAGGTAATGAAAATATTAGTACTTTTGTATATAGATTGCCAGAACAAAGCCAGATCTCTGAGGCGAGTTTGTATACCTGAGGAGGTACTCAAGTGGGAGGGATAGAAGCTTCCTTTTGATGCCGGGGTGGGTTGTTCTGAGGTAACAATGATTTATTTCTGTATTTCTTTTTTTTTTGGAGACAGGGTGTTACTCTGTGCACAGGCTAGAGTGCAGTGGCGTGATCATAGCTCATTGTAGCTTCAACCGCCTGGCTCAAGTGATCCTCCCATCTCAACATGGGACTATAGCTGGGACTACAGGCATGTGCCACCATACCTGGCTAATTTTTAATTTTTTCTGTAAAGGCAGGCTCTCCCTGCTCAGGCTGTTCAGGCTGGTATGGTTTTTTTTGCTCAGTCTGGTCTTGAACTCCCAGACTCAAGTGATCCACCTTGGCTTCCCAAAGTGCTGGGATTACAGGTGTGAGCCACTATGCCTGGTGTGCTTGTCAATCTTGATGAAATTGAGAGCTTTTAGCACTTTCGTCTAGCAAAAAAAATAAAAAACAAATGGAGAGCTTTTCTTTTTTTTTTTTTTTTTTTTTTTTTTTGAGACGGAGTCTCGCTCTGCCGCCCAGGCTGGAGTGCAGTGGCCGGATCTCAGCTCACTGCAAGCTCCGCCTCCCGGGTTCACGCCATTCTCCTGCCTCAGCCTCCCGAGTAGTTGGGACTACAGGCGCCTGCCACCGCGCCCGGCTAGTTTTTTGTATTTTTTAGTAGAGACGGGGTTTCACCGTGTTAGCCAGGATGGTCTCGATCTCCTGGCCTCGTGATCCGCCCGTCTCGGCCTCCCAAAGTGCTGGGATTACAGGCTTGAGCCACCGCGCCCGGCAGGAGAGCTTTTCTAAAAGATGTTATTATATTATCACATATTCAATCCTGTTAACTTGTCTTACATATAATTCTCTATGAAATAGCTAAATCATTTATCTGTTGCAAGGAACTGGGGCCGCTGAAACTCTGGTAATAGTCCCACCTTTCCTTGGGTTACCCTTGAAAGTGTCTCCCCAAATTCAGCAGCGATTACCAGATTATCTTTTTTTAAATTTAATTATTTTTTTTTTTTTTTTTGAGGTGGAGTTTTGCTCTTGTTGCCCAGGCTGTAGTGCAGTGGTGCAATCTGGGCTCACCGCAACCTCCCCCTCCCGGGTTCAAGCGATTCTCCTGCTTCAGCCTCCAAGTAGCTGGGATTACAGGCATGCATCACTGTGCCCGGCTAATTTTGTATTTTAAGTAGATATGGGGTTTCACGACGTTAGCCAGGCTGGTTTCAAACTCCTGACCTCAGGCCATCTGTCCTCCTGGGCCTTCCAAAGTGCTGGGATTACAGGCGTGAGCTACCATGCCTGGCCCTTTTTTTTTTTTTTTTTCCTTTTCTATACGGGGTCTTACTCTGTTACCCAGGCTAGAGTGCAATGGCACTACCACTGCAGCATCAGCCTCCCCAGGTGATCCTCTTACCTCAGTCTCCTGAGTGGCTTGGACCACAGATACATGCCACCACACCTGGCTTATTTTTAAAATCTTTCTAGAGACAGGTTTTCACTTGTTGCCCAGGCTGGTCTTGAACTCCTGGGCTTAGGTGATCCTCTCTCCTGCCTGGAGGCCTCTCCAGCCTCCCCAGGTCTTGGGATTATAAGTGTGAGCCACTGTACCTGGTCCCCCTTCCCACCCTGAGGTCTTTTTGACTGGGAATGGACTAAGTAAAATAGAATATTTATTTTAAGCCTTTTTTTTTTTTCTAGTATGAAAGTATAACGTTAACTAGAAAAAATTATATGTGGGCTACATTGTTGAATTAGTTTATTTCTAATTATTTTATGAGGTTTAGTCTTTAGTCTGTGTTGGTAGAGAGCACACTGGTCTCATTGTTGCGGCCTCCCTCCTAATAAATGTAGGAAAAACTTGACCATTTTTGAGTGATTCAAAAATGCAGATAATGATGGAGCTAATTTTTTATTCTTACATGTCAGTCTTCCACAGTAAGCTATATTTTGGGCCCGTAGAATGAGGGTTATATTTAAGCCCTATCATTTTCTGTTTTATTTTGCTGAGCACTAATCACTACTGTACTTTGTGTATAGCTTCCCACTAGAGTATAAGCTCCTTGAAAGTTGGGACGTCGTTTTTGTTGATGCTATGTGCTAGATGCTTCAAATAGGGCCTAACACATAGCAAGTGCTGAATAAGTATTTGTCGATATTGTTGAAAGCCCTAATATATGCTCTTTTTTGCTACCAATTTTCTTGAATGCCAGTAGTAAGCCACTAGAGTGGAGGAGGGTCTGGATGCAGTGGCTCACACCTGTGGTCCCAGCTACTCAGGAGGTTGAGGCAGAAGTATCACTTGAGCCCAGGGGCTTAAGGCTGTGGTGAGCTATGACTGTGCCAGTGCACTCCAGCTTGGGCTACAGAGCAAGACCCTGTCTCTAAAAAAATTAATAAATTAGAATAGAGGACACTTTGGCAGGTAGGGATGAGGAGGATATCTGGATATTGGGTCTTGCAGCGTAGATAAGAACCAGAGACCTAAACTGTAACAAATAAAAACGTATGCGTAGCACACATCTCAGAATACCACATTGATGGTATTTGGTATTCGGACTGTTAGAACAAATAATAAAGTGTCTAGTTGACTTTAAAAGTTTAGTGTGGCCAGATGTGGCTTACACCTGTAATCCCAGCACTTTGGGAGGCCAAGGGGAGTAGATTGCTTGACGTCAGGACTTCAAGACCAGCCTGACCAACATGGTGAAACCCTGTCTCTACTAAAAATACAAAAATTAGCCGGGCATAGTGGCACCACATGCCTGTAATCCCAGCTACCCAAGAGGCTGAGACAGGAGAATCGCTTGAACTTGTGAGGCAGAGGTTGCCGTCAGCTGAGATCATGCCACTGCACTCCAGCCTGGGTGACAGAGAGACACTCCGTCTCAAAAAATTAAAAAAAAAAAAAAAAAAGTGAAGTTTAGTCTGAGTTTTAAGCTCTCCTATTCTTTGTGAGACAGTTTCACTATGGTCACTCAGGCTGGAGTGCAATGGCGTGATCTCGGCTCACTGCAACCTCCGCCTCCCGGGTTCAACCGATTCTTCCGCCTCAGTCTCCCTAGTAGCTGGGATTACAGGTGACCGCCACCCCCGCCTGGCTGATTTTTGTATTGTTTTAGTAGAGACAGGGTTTCACCATGTTGGTCAGGCTGGTCTCAAACTCCTGACCTCCAGTGATCCGCCCACCTCGGCCTCCCAAAGTGTTGGGATTACAGGCATGAGCCACCATGCCTGTAGTTCCCTTGTTCTAACCCTGTCCTAAACTGTGCCTAGGTTTTACTGACCTTTAGACAGCCTTAAAGCTGTGAAGTTGCAAGTGATGATGTTTGTGTTATTCTCAGATCTTGGTTTTGGTTATTAAGTCAAGGAATTGATACATTATGTATATCATGTAGATAGACATACATTCTTTGTATCTTTCTATTTTGGGGGGGTAATGGACACTCTTAATTAGGTTTCATTAATTTTCTCTGTTTATCTCACTTTGGGAATAGTACTTTATTTTTGCATTGCACTTTCACATCAAAAAGAGTTAAAATTCAGTAAAAATTTATTATATGTCAGATAGTAGGTTAGGTTCTTTCATATATATTACCTTATTTAATTCTCAAAAGAACTTTGTAAGGTAGATGGTATAGTTTTAAATCTTGATTTTTTTTTTTTTTTTTTTTTTTTTAATTATGGAGAGAGAGGCCCAGAGAGGGGCCATGACTTGCCCAAGATCACAGAGTTGGTAAGAGGTGAAACCAGACCTTGAACTCAGGTACCCTGACTCCAAACTCCAAGTTTCTTCTGTCATATCATCCAGTGTCTCTTATGTACTTTATACAGAAAACAGGCTGGGTGCAGTGGTTCACGCCTGTAATCCCAGCACTTTGTGAGGCCGAGGCGGGCAGATCACCTGTGGTCAGGAGTTCGAGACCAGCCTGGTCAACATGACGAAACCCCATCTCTACTAAAAATACAAAATTAGCTGGACATGGTGGTGCACACCTGTAGTCTGAGCTACTCGGGATGCTGAGGTAGGAGAATTGCCTGAACCCGGAAGGTGGAAGTTGCAGTGAGCTGAGATCACGACATCGCATTCTAGCCTGGGTGACGATAGTGAAACTCCATCTCAAATAATATTATTAATAATAATAACTACTCTTACTGCACTGTGTGTAGGCTGAGTACTTTCTCTTTTTTTGAGGCTACTTTAATATTTTCTCTTTTTTTTTTTTTGAGATGGAGTTTCGCTCGTCGCTCAGGTTGGAGTGTAGTGGTGCGATCTTAGCTCACTGCAACCTCTGCCTCCCAGGTTAAGGCGATTCTCCTGTCTCAGCCTCCCTAGTAGCTGGGATTACAGGTGTGTGCCACCATGCCTGGCCAATTTTTGTATTTTTAGTAGAGATGGGGTTTTACCATATTGGCCAGGCTGGTCTGGAACTCCTGACCTCAGGTGATCCACCTGCCTTGGTCTCCCAGAATACTGAGATTGCAGGCATGAACCACCACTCCCCGCCTACTTTAACATTTTCTTCCTGACGTCTGTCTGCTTAACATCCTGAATGAGATAGCTATAAATATTTGATAGCCAGTGTTTGATCATGTTTCAAAAAAAGATGGTACATTCTTTCTTTTCATGAACTTTGAACTTATTGCACTTGATCTGTTAAAATAGCAGTATTGTGCAGTTTGTGTGTATGTCAAGGCTTTTATTTATGTATGTCACTCATATCCTTGTTTTCTGTTTTAAATTTTAGGTTCTTGGGGTTTTTCTCTGTCTGTGAGTACTTGGTAAAAAGTTAAACCCTAAAGATAAAAGGCAGCAAATAGTGACCAAACGAATGTTTTTGGCAAATACATTGGTGAAGGCCTCCTTCAGGTAGGTAGAGAGGAGGAGGGAAGAGGGTGGCCTTTCAGGTGGTAAAGACAGCATAAGCTTTATACTACTACTATAAGGCCTATTCTGTGGATCTCTGATGGATGAGCAGTACTAAAGTAGGTGGTGTCTTTTGAGGGGCACTGCTGATAATGTTGGGTAGAAATTTTAAACAACTTTGAAAGCCAAGTATGGACATAGCCATTAGTTTTTTTTTGTTTTTTGTTTTTTTTTTGTGGATATGGAGTCTCACTGTGACGTCCAGGCTAGAGTGCAATGGCATGATCTCGGCTCACTGTAACCTACACTTCTTGGGTTCAAGCGATTCTCCTGCCTCAGCCTCCTGAGTAGCTGGGATTACAGGCACACACCACCATGCCCAGCTAATTTTTTGTATTTTCAGTAGAGTCGGGGTCTCACTATTATTGGCCAGGCTGGTCTGGAACTTCTGACCTCAAATGATCTGCCCGCCTCGGCCTCCCAAAGTGCTGGGATTACAGGCATGAGCCACTGCACCCAGCCGGTTTGTTTTTAATAGTGATTTGGCCAAAGTGACGTTTTGGGAGTAATACCTACAGTTTCGGGTCAGGGGTGGTCTAGAAGGATGTTCAAATAGCTTACCTTTTGAGGTGACAGGAACCCTGAACTCTTAAGGCAGTGGTTTTCAAAGTGTAGGTCTCTCATTAGCAGCATGAGCATTACCTGGGTGTCTGGGAACATGTTAGAATGCGAATTCTTGGACCCCACCCCAAACTTACTGAACTAGAAACTCTGGAGCTGGGACCCAGCATTCTGTGTTTTAACAAGGCAGGTGATTTTGATACGTGCAAAAGTTTGAGAAACATTGCTGTAGGTTATAGGTAGAAATGGAAAGGAAGAGATAGAAGCAAGACACATTGGCAGTGAAGGACTGACTAAACTTTGTAACCGATGGATAGCGGCATGTTATAATAGAGAAGAGTACTTAATTGGGGATGTTGAGCCTTGAGTTTTAGTATCAAGTCTCTTATCCACTGACTGTGCTTTTATTTTTATTTATTTATTTATTTTTTGAGACGGAGTTTTGCTCTTGTTGCCCAGGCTAGAGTGTAGTGGTGCGATCTCAGCTCACTGCAATGTCTGCCTCCCCGGTTCAAGCCATTCTCCTGCCTCAGCATCCCAAGTAGCTGGGGTTACAGGCATGCACCACCATGCCGGGCTAATTTTGTGTTTTTTTAGTAGAGACGGTGTTTCACCATGTTGGTCAGGCTCATCTCAAACTCCTGACCTCAAGTGATCTACCTGCCTTGGCTTCCCAAAGGGCTGGGATTACAGATGTGAGCCACTGTGCCTAGCCTATTTTTAGTTTTTGTTTTGAGACAGAGTCTCACTCTGTTGCCCAGGCTAGAGTGCAGTGGCCTGATCTCTGCTCACTGTAACCTCCACCTCCTGAGTTCAAATGATTCTCCTGTCTCAGCCTCTCGAGTAGCTTGGATTACAGGCTCCCGCCACCACGCCCGGCTAATTTTTGTATTTTTAGTAGAGACGGGGTTTTGCCATGTTGGTCAGTCTGGTCTTGAACTCCTGACCTCAGGTGATCTGCCCTCCTCGGCCTACCAAAGTGCTGGGATTACAGGCATGAGCCACCGCACCTGGCCTCCAACTGTGGGTTTGTTTTTTTTTTTTTTTGAGAGGGAGTCACGCTCTCTCCCAGGCTGACGTGCAGTGGCGCCATCTCGGGTCACTCTAACCTCTGCCTCCCAGGTTCAGGCCATTGTCCTGCATCTGCCAGCTGGGTTTAAAGCCGTGCACCACCATGCCCAGGTAATTTTTGTATTTTTAGTAGAGACGGGGTTTCACCATGTTGGTCAGGCTGGTCTCGAACTCCTGACCTCGTGATCCTCCTGCCTCGGCCTCCCAAAGTGCTGGGATTACAGGCGTGTGCCACCATGCCCAGCACCAGCTGTGGTTTTAAACAAGAAAACTGACCTGTCCTTGTCAAAGTTGTACAGCATGCTTTCTGAGGATTTTGGAGGCAAAGACAAATGAAATGTTAAGGTAGGCTTTGGGATTTAGCTTGGATTACCAGGAAGACCGGGGGAAAGATTTTTTGCAACTGTGAGGAGAGAATATGAGTGGATGAGGCTTAGGCACTTGGAGATACTAGAAGATTTATTTAAAGCAGATTCTTAACTGGGGATGATTTTGCCCCCAAGGAAACATTTAGCAGTGGACATTTCTGATGGTCAGACTGGGGTAGTGCTACTGGTATTTAATGAGTAGAGGCTAGGAATGCTGCTGAAGCATCTGCAGTGCACAGGACAGCCCTAACTACAATGAATTAACAGATCCAGAATGTCAATAGTACAAGGTTGACAAACCCTGATATAAAGGGGAACACCCAGGTTGTGTGTTTCCATCCTAATTATCTAGTGCTCATTTTATAATTTTATTTTTTTAATTTTTATTTATTTACTTATTTTTGAGACAGAGTCAATCTATTGCCGAGGCTGGAGTGTAGTGGTGCGATCTCGGCTCACTTCAACCTCTGCCTCTTGGGTTCAAGCGATTCTCCTGCCTCAGCCTCCTGAGTAGCTGGGATTACAGGTATGCGTCGCCATACCCAGCTAATGTTTATATTTTTAGTAGAGACAAGGTTTCGCCGTGTTGACTAGGCTGGTCTTGAACTTCTGACCTCAGGTGATCCACCCGCCACAGCCTCCCAAAGTGCTGGGACTGCAAACGTGAGCCACCTTGCCCAGCCTTAAATTTTAGATAAATCTAACAGAACATCTCAAAAGCAGCCTCACATTGTGTTTCCCACATCATACTTGGCAAAAGTAAGCATGAAGCCCTTTTTTTGTTGTTGAATTTTCACAAAACTAACTTCATGGTCATGACAATTCTCAACCCAGTTGCATATTTTCTTTACTCTTTTTAACATACTCAGAGATCAACTTATTTTGGTAACGTAAGCATTCACTGTCTAGGCATCAATCATTAAGCTACAGCAGATCAGATTTTTGTGTGTGTGTGTTTTCCCTGAGACGGAGTTTCACTCTTGTTGCCCAGGCTAGAGTGCAATGGCGCGATCTCGGCTCACCACAACCTCCGCCTTCTGGGTTCAAGCGGTTCTCCTGCCTCAGCCTCCCGAGTAGCTGGGATTACAGGTATGCACCACCATGCCCAGCTAATTTTGTATTTTTAGTAGAGACGGGGTTTCACCATGTTGGTCAGGATGGTTTCGATCTCTTGACCTTGTGATCCACCTGCCTCATGATCCACCTGCCTCGGCCTCCAAAAGTGTTGGGATTACAAGTGTGAGCCACCACGCCCAGTGCAGAGTTCCTTTTGATACTCTCTTTGAAGGATAGGGAAATGAGATAAAAGTTGTGGTGCTGTTGTGAGCAAATGTTAAAATATTTTTAATTGCCCTGTGGCTGAAGGCTGCACGATCACTCTGAAAAACTGCCTCATGAGCTGGTTGTAGTCCTCAGCCTTAATTCATCTCTTTAGATCCTGGATCGCAGACGTTAGGAACTTTTTTGTGTGTCAAGGCAGTAATCTGGCCAACTTGTTTCTGAAAGTGACCTCAAGATAATATGTATTCATAAATGGTAGTGATCATTTTATAGTAGTTTTATAGTTTCCACAGTACTTCTTTGTCTCTTGTGTCTTTTTGTCGTTTTAGTCTTTTGGTCATCACCATCTTAGTCTTCTGAATATCACCATTCTTAGGGTTGCCAGAACTTGTGGACAGTGCTACATGTTGGATAATCCCAAAAGTTGCCATTCACGTATCTTAATCTATGTGAATAAAGACGCCCTTGGAGTTCAACGGTGCACACCCTGTAGAACTATGCATTGATGTTTCTACCCATGACTGAAGGGTAGATTCTAGATAGTTCACCCTGTCATATACTTCCATTACATTCTGTGTTTACCTTTGTAGCCTTTGTGTAACTATAGTTAACATTACTAGTGTAAGTATTTTTGTTTAATATCTGACTTTTTCACCAGGCCAGAAACCTTTTTTGGGGGATAAGGTAAAGGAAAAGTCAACTGCAGATTTGAAACTAGGAGATAAAAGCCCAATCTCACGGATAATAGCACACATCAATCAAATGTATACTGTGTGCTTGGTACTGGCATTTTCCATATACCCACTAATTTAATTCTCAAGAACCCTTTGAAATGGATTCTTTGATTCCCATTTTACAGTTTTGGAAACAGATCCAAAGTGCAGTTAAGTGTCTCAGGTTATCCAGGTAAAGGACAGAGCCAGGATTCAAAGTAAATAGTCTGGTGATTCCAGAGTATACTAAGCTATACTGCCTCTTCATCAACTTTGCTGGGACATAGTTTATAAATGTTTTGCTGATGAATTCAGGGTGTTTCCCAAGTCATCTGTTCTCATTCAGGAGATTCATTCACTTAAACAAATGTTTGTTGAGTGCTTATGTTGTGCTAAGCATTTTATTTGGGTCTTCCAAATGCTGTGGTTTCAGATAATGCTGAGTGCTTTGAAGAAATTACAAGGATGATGAGATACTTGTAGGATGGAGAATTCCTTGAGATTGAGTGATCAATGAAAGGCTTCTTGAGAAGGTGGCGTTTTGTACTGAGACCTGAGTGATGAACAGCCAATCTTGTGACGTTCAAGGGCTCCAGGGACCAGATCTGGGGCCCTAGGTATAGGGAACAGGCAATGCAAAGCCCAAAGGTAGGAATGAAAAAATAATACTGAGCATTTAACCATGTCCACATACCATGTAGAGCTCTGGCTTACAGTAATGGATGAGACAGATATGGTCCCTCTGTCATGGAGCTTCTGGTCTGGTGGAAAAGTCAGACATTAAACAAATACTAGTAATGTTAATTATAGTTACACAAAGGGCTACGAAGGTAAACATAGGCTTCAATGAGAGTATATGATAGAGTGAGCTAATCTAGCCTTCAGTAGTGGGTAGAAACATCAGAGAATCCTGAGAAAGCCTTTGAAGTTGAGACCTGAAGGGTGACTAGGAGGTAACCAGGCAAAGATGCAGAGTGATTAGCACATGCAGAAACTCTTAAGGTTGGAAAGAATTAGACATGTTTGAGAAACCTGCCAACCAACTAAACAAAACACCAAAAAGCCATTGTAACTGAAGAGACCTAAGTAGAGGAGAGAGTTAAAATCTTGACAGGGTAGACAGGTCAGATCAAATAGGGCATTATCCTGAAGCCATTGGGAAGGCAGAAGTTCAGCAGAGTAGTAATGTGTTTGGACCAGCGTCAGGTAGAGGGCAAGAATAGATTTGGGGAGATGTTAGGAGGCTACTGTATTGGTTCAGGTAAGATAGTGATGTGGTATGGTTGAGTGCTGGCAGAATTAGAGAGGAGATTGATTCTGTGATGGAGAGTCTATGATTGATTCTATGATTGAGAAATATATATGAAATAGAATCATAAGATTTTTCATTGAATGTTTTGAGGGTCAGTGTAAAGGAGGTAAATATAAGTATGACTCCCAAGCTTTCCTAGTGCATGGCTTATAATACAGTTCTTTTATTGAAATAGGGTACACTGAAAGAAGAGCAGGTTTGGGGACTGAGCAAAGGAGCATAAGTTCAGTTTTGAGAAAGTTTGAAAAGGTTGAATGTGAATGCTTGTGAAATGTCACAGTAGAACTGTTGAGTAGTTAATTGGGTATGATTCTGGGCCTAAGGAAGGGCTTACTGGCATATGATTGGGTCTTTTTTTTTTTTGAGAAGGGGTCTTGCTCTGTTGCCCAGGCTGGAGTGTAGTGGTGAGATCTCAGCTCACTGCAACCACTGACTTCCAGGTTCAAGTGATTCCCCTGCCATAGCATCCTGAGTAGCTTGGCCTACAGGTGCATGACACCATGCCTGGCTAATTTTTGTATTTTTAATAGATACTGGGTTTCACCATGTTGGCCAGGCTGGTCTCGAACTCCTCATCTCAAGTGATCCGCCTGCCTTGGCCTCCCAAAGTACTGGGATTACAGGTGTGAGCCACTGCCCCTGGCCTCAGGTATCTTTTCTGTTATCTATTTATTTTTTCTTAAGACAGAGTCTAGCTCTCCCCCAGGCCAGAGTGCAGTGATGCGATTCAGCTCACTGCAACCTCCGCCCCCCAGGTTCAAGCAAATCTCTTGCCTCAGCCTTCTGAGTAGCTGGGACTACAGGTGCACGCCACCACGCCCGGCTAATTTTTTGTATTTTTAGTAGAGATGGGGTTTTACCATGTTGCCCAGGCTGCTCTCAAACTCCTGAGCTCAGGCAGTCTGCCTGCCTTGGCCTCCCAGAGTCTAGGATTACAGGCGTGAGCCACTGTGCCTGGACTTTTCTTTTTTTTTTCTTTTTTGAGACGGAGTCTCGCTCTGTCGCCCAGGCTGGAGTGCAGTGGCCGGATCTCAGCTCACTGCAAGCTCTGCCTCCTGGGTTTACGCCATTCTCCTGCCTCAGCCTCCCGAGTAGCTGGGACTACAGGCGCCCATGTGCCTGGACTTTTCTATTATTTCTTAATTTGTTTTTGTTTGTCTTTTTTTTTTTTTTTTTTTTGAGACGGAGTCTCACGCTGTTGCCCAGGCTGGAGTGCAGTGGCCGGATCTCAGCTCACTGCAAGCTCCGCCTCCTGGGTTCACGCCATTCTCCTGCCTCAGCCTCCTGAGTAGCTGGGACTACAGGCGCCCGCCACCGCGCCCGGCTAATTTTTTGTATTTTTAGTAGAGACGGGGTTTCACTGTGGTCTCGATCTCCTGACCTTGTGATCCGCCCACCTCGGCCTCCCAAAGTGCTGGGATTACAGGCTTGAGCCACCGCGCCCGGCCTTGTTTGTCTTTTTTTAAGACAGAGTTTTGTGCAGTGGTGCGATCTTGACTCACTGCAACCTCTGCCTCCCAGGTTCAAGCGATTCTCCTGCCTCAGCCTCCTGGGTAGCTGGGACTATGGGCACGCACCACCATGCCTGGCTAATTTTTGTAGGGTTTCATCATCTTGGCTAGGCTGGTCTCGAACTCCTGACCTCGTGATCCACCCGCCTCGACCTCCCAAAGTGCTGGGATTACAGGCGTGAACCACCACGCTTGGCCTTCTATTATTTCTTATGTTGTGCTTTCAAGGTTCTGATTATGGTCTTTCCATCTTCTGTGACTTTCCCACTCTGTAAAGTCACTAGTGGTGTGGGATGGACACTGAACTTCGGTTCATGAAATCTGCTTTTGAATTTCAGCGTATAAACTCTATAGTATTACTTCACCTTGATGAACTTTTTCATTTGTGGAATAGTGAAAAGAAAACTCACTGTTTGGGGCCGGGTGTGGTGGCTCATGCCTGTAATCCCAGCACTTTGGGAGGCCAAAGTGGGCGGATCATGAGGTAAGGAGATCGAGACCATCCTGGCTAACACGGTGAAAGCCCGTCTGTACTAAAAAAATGCAAAAAAATTAGCTAGGCGTCGTGGCGGGTGCCTGTAGCCCCAGCTACTTGGGAGGCTAGGCAGGAGAATGGCATGAACCTGGGAGGCGGAGCTTGAAGTGAGCCAAGGTGGAGGTTGCAGTGACCAGAGATCATGCCACCGCAATCCAGCCTGAGCGACAGAGCAGGACTCTCTGTTAAAAAACAACAACAACAAAAAACACAAGTCACTATTTGGAAATAGTTTCTAAGTGCTTGGTTAACTTTAAAGGGTTTGCCATTGTAGACCCCAACTCCTTAGCCTGATACTCAGGCCCCAGTTGACTGTCACATGTTCCAGTCAAACCAAGCTGCCCACTTGTTTTTTTCCCACATACATGTGATATCCTGTCTCTCAGTCCCTACCCTAGTTTTCATCCTCTAAAGTCCATTTGAAATACTGTGTTTTGAAGGAAACCTGTTTTTCTGAGTCCTCATAATTTTTTCTCTCTTTCTCTCATGATATCTAACTGGATATAAAATAGGAAGTTTATGGCCAGGTGGCATGGTGGCTCACGCCTGTAATCCCAGCACTTTGAGGGGGCCGAGGCGGGTGGATCACTTGAGGTCAGGAGTTCGAGACCAGCCTGGCCAACATGGTGAAACCCCGTCTCTACTAAAAATACAAAAAATTGGCTTGGTGGTAGGCACCTGTAGTCCCAGCTACTCAGGAGGCTGAGGCAGGAGAATGGCGTGAACCCGGGAGGCGGAGCTTGCAGCGAGCCGAGATCGCGCCACTGCACTTCAGCCTGGGTGACAGAGTGAGACTCCGTCTCAAAAAAAAAAATGCAAAAATTAGCCGGGCGTGGTGGCAGGCACCTGTAATCTCAGCTACTTGGGAGACTGAGGCAGGAGAATCGCTTGAACCTGGAAGACAAAGGTTGCAGACTCCATCTCAAAAAAAAAAGCATGATAGCATGATATGATTTAAATCATTGCGACTCTTTATTTTATTGGTTAGTTAATAATGCATGATATCATGACAACAATGTAGAATGTAATAAAATTAATTCATTTCATTCAGTGGTTACATGCTGATAGTAATACTGTAAATTATTATTGGGAAGGTAGTGGTCAGAATACAGTCAGAGAAGGGAAGTCAGGGACTAAGAATTTGCTGTATCTAATTGCCCCACTTACTCTAGTCATTAGTGAAAAGAGGAACTGACTGTTAATGTCCCTTGAGACTGTCCAGTTACCTTTGTCTTGCTCACTAGACTTTTTTTTTTTTTTTTTAAAGAGATGGGGTCTCACTATTTTCGCAAGCTGGTCTTAAACTCCTGAGCTCAAGTGGTCTTCCCACCTCAGCTCTGGGCTACTTTCATAATTAGTTTGTTTCTTTTTTTTTTTTCTTTCTTTCTTTTTTTTGAGATGGAGTCGTCTTCTGTCACCCAGGCTGGAGTGCAGTGGCATGATCTCGGCTCCCTGCAACCTCTGCCTCCCGGGTTCAGGCAATTCTTCTGCCTCAGCCTCCCGAGTAGCTGGGACTACAGGCGTGTGCCACCATGCCCAGCTAATTTTTGTATTTTTTGGTAGGTGTTTCACCATGTTGGCCAGGCTGGTCTCAAACTCCTGGCCTCAAGTGATCTGCCTGCCTTGGCCTCCCAAAGTGCTGGGATTATAGGCATGAGCCACTGTGCCCGGCTTGTTGCAAGTTCTTATAGTATAGAATACTGCTTATGTGTAGCACTTACCAAAGTTACCATTTTATATTTCTTTGGATTATTGTTTGATTGTTTCACTATTAGGGTATACACATCATTAAAGGCTGCTGTCGTGTCTTTTCTCACCATTTCATCACCATGTTTGATGTAATGCTTTATTAGGTGCTTAATGTTTTGTTTTGTTTCCTATGAATGTTCATATCTAAAATGCTCTTTCTGCAGCCTCGTTCTTTTTTCTGGGTAAGTTCCTAATTACCCTCCAGGGCTCCCAGAGATTGACTTTCTCTTGCATTCTCCTCCTTTATATTCCCAGGGATACTTTATATGTATTTCTGTTGTGGGACCAGTTACTTTGTATTACGTGTTGCTTAATGTTGGGGCTGTGTCCTGAGAAATGTGTCATTAGGCGATTTCGTTATGCAAACATCAGAGAATATGCTTGCACAAACCTAGATGGCATAGCTTACTACCCACCTAGACAATGTGATACAGCCTGTTACTCTTAGGCTACAAACCTGTACAGCATGTTACTTTATATTGAATATTGTAGGGAATTTTAGCACAAGTATATGTATTTGTGTTTTCCTAAACATAGAAAAGGCACACTAAAACTATAGTTTTTTGGTTTTTTGGTTTTTTTTTTTTTTTTTTTGAGACGGAGTCTCGCTCTGTTACCCAGTTTGGAGTGCAGTGGCGCGATCACAGCTCACTGCAACCTCTGCCTCCCAGGTTCAAGTGCCTCAGCCTCCCAAGTAGCTGGGACTGCAGGCATGCGCCACCATGCCCAGCTAAATTTTCGTATTTTAGTAGAGATGGGATTTCACCATGTTGGCCAGGATGATCTCTGTCTCCTGACTTTGTGATTCGCCTGCCTCGGCTTCCCAAAGTGCTGGGATTACAGGCGTGAACCACCACACCCGGCCAAACTATAGTATTATAATATTACAGGACCACCGTCACATATACAGTTGTTGACTGAAATGCTGTTAAGTGGCACAAGTCTGTATTTGACCGTGAGTCTCTTTTTACCTAGTAAGAGTAGATTTCTTTTTTTTTTTTTTTTTGAGACGGAGTCTCGCTCTGTCACCCAGGTTGGAGTGCAGTGGCCGGATCTCAGCTCACTGCAAGCTCCGCCTCCCGGGTTTACGCCATTCTCCTGCCTCAGCCTCCCGAGTAGCTGGGACTACAGGCACCCGCCATCTCCCCGACTAGTTTTTTGTATTTTTTTAGTAGAGACGAGGTTTCACCAGGTTAGCTAGGATGGTCTCGATCTCCTGACCTCGTGATCCGCCCGTCTCGGCCTCCCAAAGTGCTGGGATTACAGGCTTGAGCCACTGCGCCCGGTCAAGAGTAGATTTCTTTAAGACAAGGAGTATGTTTTATTCAAGTGCTCAAAAATTGTCTATTGAATTGAACGAAAATGTGTTGTGTAGTCCTAAAAATACATAAAATATAGAGAACATAATAAGTGAATTTCAACAATGATAAGAACCTTTGATTGCTAATCAGGAAGCATAGGTTAGTTATCTAGCTGTATTTTATTGACCTACAGGTTCTTAGTTCTAATAATTTAAACCAGTTGTTTTCAAAGTGTGCTCCCCAGACCACATTACCTGAGAATTAGTTAGAAAGGGAATTCTTGGCCGGGTGCGGTGGCTCACACTTATAATCCCAGCACTTTGGGAGGCCAAGGTGGGCAGATCACCTGAGGTCAGGAGTTCGACACCAGCCTGACCAATATGGCAAAACCCCACGTCTACCAAAAACACAAAAATTAACTAGGCGTGGTGGTGTGCACCTGTAATCCCACCTACTAGGGAGGCTGAGGCAGAAGAATTGCTTGAATCCGGGAGGTGGAGGTTACAGTGAGCCAAGATTGCGCCGCTGCACTCCAGCCTGGGTGACAGAGCAAGACTTCCATCTCAAAAAACAGCAACAACAACAACAACAACAACAAATGGAATTCTTGGATCCTACTCCAAACGTACTGAATCAGAAACTCTGGCAGTGGGGACTCAACAGCCTGTGTTTCAACTAGTTCTCCAGGTGATTCTGATAGATGGTAAAGTTTGAGAACCATTGGAATTGTAGCAGTTTTTCTGTTTGTTGGAAACAAAAAATTAACTAGAGGTAGCTACTTTAATTTCACATTTCCCAACTTAAAGTTATTTTAAAATTGTTTCTTCATATTTCCTGCCAGTTGAATTTGCTGACATTTTTCTAAACCACTCATGGTATATTAGGTGCAGTATCTTTGAATCACAGGCAGTCATACTAAGTTTTTGAAGACTGTTGCTTTCCCTGTGCTCCTTAAGTCTTATTTAAATAACCTACCCAGTGAGTACAGAATGGGCCCATTACTACATCCTTCCTGGTGACACCAGTTAACCAAGCCAGGGCAAGTAAGTATACCCTGGACCCCTGCCAACCAAAGGTTACTTCTTTTGTTTTTTGTTTTTTTTTTTCCTTTTTTCTTTTTTTCTTTTGAGACGGAGTCTTGCTTTGTCTTCCAGGCTGGAGCGCAGTGGCGTGATCTCAGCTCACTGCAATCTCAACCTCCCAGGTTCAAACGATTCTCCTGTCTGAGCCTTCCAAGTAGCTGGGATTACAGGCACCCATCACCATGCCCAGCACATTTTTGTATTTTTAGTAGAGATGGGTTTTCTCCATGTTGGCCAGGCTGGTCTTGAACTCCTGACCTCGGGTGATCCGCCCACCTTGGCCTCCCAAAATGCTAGGATTACAGGTGTGAGCCACTGTGCCCAGCCTCTTTGTTTTTTAAAGATGGATCTGTCTACATTGGTTGCCCAGGCTGGTCTTGAACTCCTAGGCTCAAGTGATCCTTCTGCCTCAGCCTCCCAAAGTACTAGGATTACAGGCATGAGCTATCATGACTAGCCCAAAGGTTGCAAGGTTGCTGCCTCTTTTTTTTTTTTTTTTTTTTTTTTTTTTTTTGGAGACAGAGTTTCAGTCTGTCACCCAGTCTGGAGTGAGCTGGCCCGATCTTGGCTCACTGCAACCTGTGCCTCCCAGGTTCAAGTGATTCTTCTGCCTCGGGTCCTCAGTAGCTGGGATTATAGGCAAGCGCCACCACGCCTGGCTATTTTTATATTTTTTTTTAGTAGAGTCCAGGTTTCACCGTGTTGCCCTGGCTGGTCTCCTGACCTCAAGTAATTTGTGCACCTTGGCCTCCCACAGTATTGGGACTAACGGCGTGAGCCACCACACCTGGCCTACTCCTGTGTTCTTAGCTTGAGTTCCTGGTTGATGGGTGGTGCCACCAATTGAGAGAGAATATCACGGTTTGTGGGTTGGGTGTGGTGGCTCACACCTATAATCCCAACACTTTGGGAGACCGAGGCAGGAAGAGTTTGAGGCTTGAGCCCAAGAGTTGGAGACTAACCTGGGCAACATGGCGAAATCCTGTCTTTCTAGAAAATACAAAAATTAGCTGGCTGTCATGGCGTGTACCTCTAGTCCCAGGTACTTGGGAGGCTGAGGTGAGAGGATCACTTGAGCCTGGAAGGTCAAGGCAGCAGTGAGCCATGATTACGCCACTGCACTTCAGCCTGGGCAACAGAGTGAGACCTTGTCTCAAAAAAAAAAAAAAAAAAAAATCATGGTTTTATACAAATTTAAGAATATAGGCAGGAAGACCACCCTGAGCAACATAGCAAGATGATGTCTCAAGAAAACCTTAAAAGAAGTTACAAGTAGGCCGGGCGCAATGGTTCCCACCTGTAATCCCAGCACTTTGGGAGGCCAAGGTAGGTGGATCACCTGAGGTCAGGAGTTTGAGATCAGCCTTGGCAACATGGTGAAACCCCGCCTCTACTAAAAATACAAAACGTTAGCTGGGTGTAGTGGTGGGCGCCTGTAATCCCAGCTACTTGGGAGGCTGAAGCAGGAGAATTGCTTGAACCCAGGAGAAGGAGATTGCGGTGAGCCAAGACTGTGCCACTGCACTCCAGCCTGGGCAAAAAGAGCAAAACTTTGTCTCAGAAAAAAAAAAAGAGTTACAAGTATACTTTTGATTTATTTATATTAACCTTTCTGTCTGTAGTAGCATATTGAATTCACCAATTATTTATTGAGTCTACTTTATGAAGAACCTTACCAGAGATTCTGGGTTAACGTCATGAGGTATCACCATAGATTTGGATCACTTTTTATTAGGTAGAACTAGTGAAAAAACACTATATTTTAATTACTACATGGATTACTTAATTTTTCTCCAGGCCTCGTACCTCATGCTTGCCCAAGTCAAAGGTTGATAAATACTACTCATTTAGCTTCATGGGCACTTTCTCAGTTTATCCCCCTCTCTTTGGAATGTCACGCCACATTGTCTCATTGATGAAAATATTAGGAACTCTCCTAAACTTCGTATTTTGGGGAACACAAACATCTGAAGATACCCATCCATTTACTTCCGTCTCTTTTTTTTTAACCATTTCTTCATGTGTGAAACAATTTTTCCCTATTGTTTTGGGGGTACATGTGATGCTTTATTAGATGAATAGATTGTAATGACCAAGTCAGAGTATTTGGGGCATCTTATCACCTTGAATATTTAATAGGAACATTTCAAGTCCTCCCCTCAAACTATTTTGAAATAAACAATTCATTGTTATTGGCCTGGCGCGGTGGCTGACGCATGTAATCCCAGCACTTTGGGAGGCTGAGGCGGGCGGATTACAAGGTCAGGAGATCGAGACCATCCTGGCTGACACGGTGAAACCCCGTCTCTACTAAAAAATACAAAAAATTAGCCAGGTGTGGTGGTGGGCGCCTGTAGTCCCAGCTAATCAGGAGGCTGAGGCAGGAGAATGGTGTGAACCCGGGAGGCAGAGCTTGCAGTGAGCTGAGATCGTGCCACTGTACTCCAGCCTGGGCGACAGAATGAGACTTGTCTCAAAAAAAAAAAAATTACAATTCATTGTTATTAATTATAGTCACCCTACTAACTACTGAGCATCAGAATTTATTCCTCCTAACTGTATGTTCATGCCCATTAACCAGCCTCTTTATGCACCCCCTTGCCCTTCGTACACACCCTTCCCAGCCTCTGGTGTCCATCACTCTGTTCTCTCTTTGTGAGATCAACTTTTTAGCTCTTTAATAGTTGAGTGAGAACACGTGATACTTCTCTTTCTGTGCCTGGCTTTTTTCATGTTACTTAATATTCTCCAATTCCATCCATGTTGCTGAAAATGACAGAATTTCAGTCTTTTTTAATGGCTGAATGGTATTTCTTTCATTCATTCATTCATTTATTTATTTTTGAGACGGAGTCTCGCTATGTCATCCAGGCTGGAGTGCAGTGGCTCGATCTCCGCTCACTGTAACCTCCACCTCCCAGGTTCAAACGATTCTCCTGCCTCAGTCTCCTGAGTAACAGGTGTGCACCACCACGCCCGGCTAATTTCTGCATTTTTAGTAGAGACAGGGTTTCACCATGTTGGTCAGGCTGGTCTCAAACTCTTGACCTTAAGTGATCTACCCACCTTGGCCTCCCAAAGTGCTGGGATTACAGGCGTGAGCCGTCGCGCCCACCCTATATCTACTTTCTTAGGGCATTAAAAATAAGGCTGGGTGTGGTGGCTCATGCCTGTAATACCAGCACTTTGAGAAGCCAAGGCGAGTGGATCACCTGAGGTCAGGAGTTCTAGACCAGCCTGGCCAACATGGTGAAACTCCGCCTCTACTAAAAATACAGAAATTAGCCAGGTGTGGTGGCGGGTGCCTGTAAACCCATCTACTGGCGGCGGGGGGGTGGTGGGCAGGTGTCAAGGCAGGAGAATCGCTTGAACCTGGGAAGCGGAGGTTGCAGTAAGCCGAGATCACGCCATCGCACTCCAGACTGGGGGACAAGAGTGAGATTCCGTCTCAAAAAAAAAAAAAAAGTTTAGAAATAAAAGTACAAAGAGCTCAATTATGTATTTGTTTTTCTGTGTTTCCTATTAAATCCTTATTCCTAGAAGTACAGTAATTAAAATTAGAAACCTTTAAAAAACTTACTGTAGAAAAATTAAACCTATGAAGTAAACAGTGGTGTGATTAACACTCATATACCCATTGCCAAGCTTCAACAGTTATCAAAATGTGGAAATCTTCTTTTATCTCTATCTTCTACTCCCTCTTAGTTGTCTTGAATGAAATCCCAGATAGTATTATTTCATCTGTAAATACTTCAGTTATATATATTTATTCTTTTTTTTGTTTTGTTTTTGAGATGGAAACTTGTTATTGTTGCACAGGCTGGAGTGCAGTGACGTGATCCCAGTTCACTGCAACCTCTGCCTCCCAGGTTCAAGTGATTCTCCCGCCTCAGCATCCCGAGTTGCTGGGATGACAGGCATGCACTACTACACCCGGCTAATTTTTGTATTTTTAGTAGAGACGGGGTTGGCTGGTCTCGAATTTGTGACCTCAGGCGATCCACCCGCCTCCACCTCCCAAGGTGTTGGGATTACAGGCATGAGCCACTGCATCGGTCTGTCTGTTCATTTCATAAACATCTGAGAGAGTCTTTGCTATGGGACTTTAGGAGCACTAGCATCGGTATGAAATAGTGTCTGTTCAGTTTCTGAAAACTTCTTGTGAAGAAGCACATGCAGAAAAGACCGTAAAACATAAATGTATATGGTGTAGTGAATAAGCATGAAGCAAATACCTGTGTAACTGCTACTCAGTCAAGATTTGAAATTGCCACCACTTCAAAAGCTTCTTTACAATCTTCCTAAACACTAATTACTTTTTCTTACTCAGTGGAATTATATTTTAGTTTCGCTTTTGTCTTTCTTTCTCTTTTTCTTTTTCTTTCTTTCTTTTTTGTTTTTTGAGACGGAGTCTCGCTGTGTCTCCCAGGCTGGAGTGCAGTGGCGTGATCTTGGCTCACTGCAAGCTCCGCCTCCCGGGTTCACGCCATTCTCCCGCCTCAGCCTCCCAAGTAGCTGAGACTACAGGCGCCCGCCACCACGCCCGGCTAGTTTTTTGTATTTTTAGTAGAGATGGCGTTTCACCATGTTAGCCAGGATGGTCTCGATCTCCTGACCTCGTGATCCACCCGCCTCGGCCTCCCAAAGTGCTGGGATTACAGGCTTGAGCCACCGCGCCCGGCCCTCTTTTTCTTTCTTTCTTTCTTTTTTTTTTTGGAGACGGTCTCACTCTCCCAGGCTGGAGTGCAATGACGCTATCCCGATCTCAGCTCACTGCAACCTTTGCCTCCCGAGTTCTAGAGATTCTCCTGCCTCAGCCTCCTGAGTAGCTGGGATTACAGGCGTGTGCCACCATGCCTGGCTGATTTTTGTATTTTTAGTACGTATGAGGTTTTACCATGTTGTCCAAGCTGGCTTGAACTCTTTACCTCAAGTGATCCACCTGCCTCGGCCTCCCAAAGTGCTGGGTTTACAGGCATGAGCCACTGTGCCTGGCCTTAAAAAAAAATATTCTTTGTGTGTGAGATGGGGTCTCGCTCTGTCGCCCAGATTGATGTACAGTGGTGCAATCTTGGCTCACTGCAACCTATGCCTCCCGGGTTCAAGTGATTTTCCTGCCTCAGCCTCCTGAGTAGCTGGGACTACAGGCACACGCCACCACACCCAGCTAATTTTTTTTGTATTTTTAGTAGAGACAGGGTTTCACCATGTTGGCCAGGATGGTCTCTATCTCCTCCTGATCTGCCTGACTCAGCCTCCCAAAGTGCTGGAATTACAGGAATGAGCCACCGCACCTGGCCCCCATTTCTTTAACATTTGAATTTTCTGCTCTCATAGGAAATAATACACCGATTGCCTTTTTACTTACTTTTTATAGATCCTGAGGGCAAGAATCATGGCAGTCTTATTTATTAGAGCATTGATAGTGTTTGGCACATGGTAGGAGTTAAAACATTTAATGAATTCAGTTTAATATAACTTTCTATCTACTGTGACAGATTTTCTCTCTGTCTGTCTTCCTTTTTATTGTTTGAGATAGGGTCTCACTTTGTTATCCACGCTGGAGTGCAGTGACATAATCTAGGCTCACTGCAACCTCCACCTCCCAGGCTTAAGCGATCTTCCTCCCTCAGCCCCACAAGTACCAGGGACTACAGGTGCGTGCCACTACACCTGGCTAATTTTTTGTAATTTTTGTTGAGACAGGATTTTGACATGTTGTCCAGATTGGTCTTGAACTCCTGACCTCAGGCGATCTACCTGCCTCAGCCTCCCAAAGTGCTGGTGCATGAGCCACCGTGCCTGGAACATTCTTTAATATTGGTTAGAAACTCTAATGCCATGCTTTTCGCCCTCACTTTAGTGTCTGTTTATTATTCCTTAACTAGAATATAAATATGTTTCATAAAAGTTTATCAAAGGCATATGGTTTACTGATCTCATTTGAGATCATGTTAATGTTTGAAACTCCTTTGAACCTCACTGAAGAGTAAAGTTAATTTGTAGCAATAACAGTTAAAATTTGCTTAGTCAGATATAAATAGCCAGAAAACCTAACAGGATGAAAGTTGAAACAGCTAAGATTTATAAAAGTGTCTGCCATGTTAGTCCAATGTATGTCATCAACTTAAAAACAAACACTGTTGTTGACAGTTTGGTGTAAGAGAATAGAAATACACCTGTTTGTATTTCATCCAGGCTTGGCCAGATCTTTTGTGCTACTCTGGGAATGATCAGGTTAAAAGATATAACTGGCCGGGCGCGGTGGCTCACGCCTGTAATCCCAGCACTTTGGGAGGCCAAGGCGGGTGGATCACAAGGTCAGGAGATCGAGACCACGGTGAAACCCCGTCTCTACTAAAAATACAAAAAATTAGCCGGGCGCGGTTGTGGGCGCCTGTAGTCCCAGCTACTTGGGAGGCTGAGGCAGGAGAATGGCATGAACCCGGGAGGTGGAGCTTGCAGTGAGCCGAGATCGCGCCACTGCACTCCAGCCTGGGCAACAGAGCGAGACTCCGTCTCAAAAAAAAAAAAAAAAGATGTAACTTTCACTGTGCTGGGCGCGGTGGCCCAAGCCTGTAATCCCAGCACTTTGGGAGGCTGAGGTGGGCAGATCATGAGGTCAGGAGATCGAGACCATCCTAGCTAACATAGTGAAACCACGTCTCTACTAAAAAACACAAAAAATTGGCCGGGTGGCTGGGCGCGGTGGCTCAAGCCTGTAATCCCAGCACTTTGGGAGGCCGAGACGGGCGGATCACGAGGTCAGGAGTTCGAGACCATCCTGGCTAACACGGTGAAACCCCGTCTCTACTAAAAAATACAAAAAAAAACTAGCCGGGCGAGGTGGTGGGCGCCTGTAGTCCCGGCTACTCGGGAGGCTGAGGCAGGAGAATGGCGTGAACCCAGGAGGTGGAGCTTGCAGTGAGCCAAGATCGCGCCATTGCACTCCAGCCTGGGTGACAGAGCAAGACTCCATCTCAAAAAAAAAAAAAAAGATATGACTTTCACTGGATTTCAAGAGTCAGTGAACCCAGCTAAACCTTATTAAAGCAGGAAGAAGTGAGAATTTCAAGGATCAAGGGCTTTCTCTGGAAACTGAGTGGTTCCCTTTCATTAGAGATTCTTTTTTTTTTTTTTTTTTTTTGAGATGGAGTCTTGCAGTGTCGCCTGAGCTGGACTGCAGTAGCACAATCTCAGCTCACTGCAACTGCCGCCTCCCAGGTTCAAGCGGTTCTCCACTCCAGCCTCAGTCTACCGAGTAGCTGGGATTATAGGTGCCTGCCACCACGCCCACCTAATTTTTTGTATTTTTAGTAGAGACGAGGTTTCACCATGTTGGCCAGGCTGTTCTTGAACTCCTGACCTCGTGATTCACCTGCCTTGACCTCCCAAAGTGCTGGGATTACAGGTGTGAGCCGCTGTGCCCAGCCCTCATTGGAGATTCTTTTTTTTTGTTTGTTTTTTTTGAGACAGAGTCTCGTTCTGTCGCCCAGGCTGGAGTGCAGTGGCCGGATCTCAGCTCACTGCAAGCTCCGCCTCCCAGGTTTACGCCATTCTCCTGCCTCAGCCTCCCGAGTAGCTGGGACTACAGGCGCCCACCACCTCGCCCGGCTAGTTTTTTGTATTTTTTAGTAGAGACGGAGTTTCACCGGGTTAGCCAGGATGGTCTTGATCTCCTGACCTCGTGATCCGCCCGTCTCGGCCTCCCAAAGTGCTGGGATTACAGGCTTGAGCCACTGTGCCCGGCCTCATTGGAGATTCTTACAGCAAATGCCTCTAGCTAGTGGTAATGTAAATCAACTCAGTACATACATGTTGATTGATTTACTTAAAGTCTTTACTGGATCACTGATTCTTGTTAGAAGCATTTGTTACTTTTTCATTCCTTTAAGAAAATTTTGGGGCTGGGTGCAGTGACTCGTATATGTGATCAAACTTTGGTAGACCAAGTTGGGAGGATCGTTTTTGAACTCTGGAGTTTGAGACCAGCCTGGACAACATAGCAAGACCTCATCTGTATTTAAAAAAAAAAAAAAAAAAATTAGCTGGGCGTGGTGGTGCACACCTGTAGTCTCAGCTGGTTGGGAGGTTGAGGCCGAAGGGTCGCTTGATCCTTGGAGGTTGAGGCTGTGGTGAGCTGTGATTGCACCACTGCATTCCAGCCTGGACAACAGAGTGAGACCTAATTCAAAAAAGAAAGAAAAGAAAATTATGGTTTTTTCATGGGATAAAACTCAAATAATAGGTAACAATCATATCTTTTCTTCCCCCATCAGAAACAAATAATCCGGCCGGATGTGGTGGCTCATGCCTCTAATCCCAGCACTGTGGGAGGCCAAGCGGGTGGATCACCTGACATCAGGAGTTTGAGACCAGACTGGTGAAACCCGGTCTCTACTAAAAATACAAAAATGAGATGGGCATGGTGATGGGTGCCTGTAATCCCAGTTAATTGGGAGGCTGAGGCAAGGGAATCACTTGAACGCGGAAGGTGGAGGTTGCAGTGGGCTGAGATCACTCCTGTCTGGGCTACAAGAGCAAAATTCCATCTCAAAAACAAAACAAAACATACAAGAAAGAAATAATCCCAAAGTGCAATTCAGCTGAAATTGTCTATGGTACTTTGCCTAGAATTAACCAAAAGAGCTGGGGTAGGGGCTGGTGGCGCATAGCTCAGCATTATAGATCTACTTAAATCTTGTAAACTATTTATAGGTTTGGGTGGTTATAACATGTTTAGCATGTTTAATAAGCCAATCAAGAAATATCCCAAAACGTTCATTTTTGCTTCCTTTACAGATGGTGGCAGATGAAAAAGCAGATTTTTTCCCCCTGAAGCTCTTTAATAATGGCAAAAGTTAAAAAGTATTTTCTCTGTACTCCTAAATTTACTGAATGAATATATTCCCTTCCTGAATAAATTGACTGTTCCCTTAGTGTAGGGCTATAGCTTGGTTTTGGTGGAGTCCCTTCCAGGTTCTAACATTTGTGTGACCTTGAACAGGGTACTTCTTAACCTCTCTCAGTCTCAGGTTTATTCATTTCTAAAGTGCGGGTGGTACTGATACCTTTTAGGGTTGGTTGAGGATTTAATGGCATAATGAATGCAGACTGCTTTGCCAACAATGAGCTTTCAATAAAAGGTATCTGTTATAATTCTCAAAGCTTAATACATTATTATATATAACAAGCTACTTTTATGCCTTTTAAATCTGATTTTTTAGTTACACAGATAACATAACTGTATTATTGTAGAAATTAAAATTTTACAGATAAGGCCTAAAGAGCCCCTTAGCCCCCTCAGTCCTAACCCCTTCACCAGAGGTAACCATTTTATTAGTTAATATATCCTTCCATGTCTTTTTCTTTGCTTTTATGCATACATGCACATGTATTATTAATTTTATAGATGAAGAATAGAAAAGATAGTAATCTAATTTTAAAACACTAAACTACTAGATATTAGACTCTTTTTTTTTTTTTTTTTTTTTAACGGTGTTTTGCTCTTTTTTGCCTAGGCTGTAGTGCGATGGTGCAATCTCGGCTCACCGCAACCTCCACCTCCCAGGTTCAAGTGATTCTCCTGCCTCAGCCACCCAAGTAGCTTTACACCCAAGTAGGATTACAGGCATGCACCACCATGCCCGGCTAATTTTGTATTTTTAGTAGAAGGATGGAGTTTCACCATGTTGGCCAGGCAGGTCTTGAACTCCTGACCTCAGGTGACCTGCCCTCAGCCTCCCAAAGTGCTGGGATTACAGACATGAGCTACTGTGCCTGGCCTAGAATCTGTATTTTAGATACTCAGTAACCAAAAGATAGCAAAATTCAACAATTTGTTGTGTAATGGCAGATCTTGCACGAAATTACAGAATTCTTTACAACCTTAGACAAGTTTAATTAAACGGAAGAAACTAAAAGAAGAAAGAAACAGCTACAGCTGTTTAGCCCAGAAATACGCATTTGCTTTTCTAGCCAGTAAATAGATCAGAACTTAAGAAATTCACTGCCTTTCAGTGTACTTCAAATTTTACAGCTAAGGGCCAGAGTTATCATTTGTTAGTCTGACAAGTAAAAAATGATGTTTTCTTTTCTCAAAAATGTGAAAACTTTACCACCACCTTGTTGGGCCAAGGGAGAGGTTGGGGAAAGTTATCAGAGAAGAGTAATTGAAACTGCTTTCTGCATATTGTTGATTTTCAAGTGTATTTAAATTATTTTTGTAGTAATCTATAGTATTTTTGGTTTTCATTTGTTTACTATTTGTACACATTGGAAAGTGGATTCCAGGCCACTTAGGGAAGGAAATTGATTTTGAAATGATTTTAGTCCTCTGGAAACCACGTGTTTAAATAAGGGAATGTCAAGAGGAAAGGGCTGGCCATAGTTATTAATACTTCTAGAGGAGGGATCTAAGAGTTGGAGGATATGTCAGACATGATCTCTCTTGTCTTCCTTCTCTGGGGAATTAGAGGTGAGTTGGAGAAAACTGTAGGAGAGGGGGTCAGCAGACAAGGTGGGAAGATCACTTGAGTCTAGTACTGTGAGACCAGCCTGGGCAACAGAGCAAGACCCCATCTCTACAAAAATAAAAAATGCCAAGGTAAATGGTGTTAATTCTAACCATTTTGGAGGTGGGAGTGGGGTGGAGAATGGAGCATAAACATTCACCTCTTTCATCCTAGTCTTCAGGCTGAACCTAGTGTTGAATGCCAAAGGACAATATTCCCATACCCAGTGTGAGTGGGAAGGAGTATGTAGTAAACACCCCTTGCATGCAGTAGAGATGTGATATTCTCCTTTGCTTGGAGGATACTAGAAGCAGGGGTTCAGTTTAGTTTGTAAGTTATACCTTGGTAACTATATGTTTGACCAATTACGCTGAAAATGTAGAACTGTTTCAGCATATGTTGCTTTAGGAGATTCACATACATACATTAAGTCACTCTCTTGGTGGCTAATTTTCTCAGCTTTGGTTCTGCTGCTGCTTCCAACAGCCTAGAGTTGTGTTGTACACTCTAGCCACTAGCCATAGGTTGCTAGGGAGTGTGTGAAATGTAGCTAATATGAATTGAGATGTGGGTGTAAACTATATACACCACATATTTTATTTATTTTATTTTATTTTATTTTTACATTTTATTATTTTATTTTGAGACAGAGTTTCACTCTTGTTGCCCAGGCTGGAGTGCAGTGGTGCCATCTTGGCTCACTGCACCCTCTGCCTCCAAAGTGATTATTTTGCCTCTGCCTCCCAAATAAGTGGGATTACAGGTGCCTGCTACAATGCCTGGCTAATTTTTTGTATTTTTAGTAGAGATGGGGTTTCACCATGTTGGCCAGGCTGGTCTTGAACTCGTGACCTCAGGTCATCTGCCCACCTCCATCTCCCAAAGTGCTGGGATTACAGGTGTAAGCCACTGGGCCCAGCCTCAAATCTTGAAGACTTGGTATGAGAAAAGGATTAAAACAGCCCAATAATTTTCTACATTGATGACGTATTGAAATGGTATTATTATTATTTCTTATTTTTTAATTTCTGTTTTTTAATTTTAATTTATTTTTTAATTTCTTATTTTTAATTTTTGTAGAAACACTCTTGCCCAGGCTGGAGTGTAGTGTGGCCTTAGCTTAGGTTACAATAGCCTTGAACTCCTGGGCTCAAGCAGTTCTCTTACCTCCGTCTCCTGAGTAGCTAGGACTATAGGCATGCACCACCACACCGGGCTAATTTTTTAAATTTTTTGTAGAGGCAGGGTTTTATTACATTGTCCTGGCCTGAAATGGCATTATTGATTACATTCGAAGTGATTTACTGGGTTAAATAAAATATATTATTAAAATTAATTTCCCACCGGGTGCAGTGGCTCACACCTGTTATGCCAGCATTTTGGGAGGCCAAGGCAGGTGGATCACTTGAGCCCAGGAGTTGAAGACCAGTCTGGTCAACATAGTGAAACCCCGTGTCTATTAAAAATACCAAAAAAATAGCCAGGCGTGGTGTGTGCACCTGTGCTCCCAGCTACTTGGGAGGCTGAGGTGAGAGGATCACTTGAGCCCAGGAGGCAGAGGGTGCAGTGAGCCAAGATTGCACCACTACATTCCAGCCTGGGTGATGGAGTGAGACCCTGTCTCAACAAAAAATTAATTTCCCTGGGCTGGGTGCAGCGACTCACACTTGTTATTCCAAGTATTTTGCGAGGCTGAGGTCGGAGTATCACTTGAGCCCAGTAGTTTGAGACCAGCCTGGACAACAGAGCAAGAGACCTCATCTCCACGAAAAATAAAATAAAAATTAACTGGGCATGGTGGTGCACATCTGTAGTCCTAGCTACTTGGGAGGCTGAAGGGGGAGGTTCGCTTGAACCTGGGAGGTCAAGGCTGCAGAGACCTGTGATCATGCCACTGCACTCTAGCTTCAGGGACAGAGCAAGACCCTGTTACAAAAAATAAAAATAAATCCCTTAAAAATTGGCTACCAGAAAATTTTAAATTAAATATGTAGCTTGCATTATATTTCTATTGAGCTCCAGTGGCCTGGAACAACCTGTACCAGGGATAAGTACTTCTTTTATCTTGCTGTAGAATTTCATACGGATCATTCCATACGTGTTTAATGATTTCAGTTCAGTAAGTAACTTTTGTAGAATCAGATTTTTTTTTTTTTTGTTAGCAGAACAAAAGCATTTTTAATTTTATATATCAGTGAGACTATAGGATTACAGTGCCAGATTGTGTGTGTATGTGCATGTGTGTGTATGTGTATGTGTTTTTAGGAATTCCTCTTATAGTGGTATCTTTTTTTTTGGAGACTGAGTTTCACTCTTTCACTCTTTCTGCCCAGGCTAGAGTGAAATGGCACAATCTCGGCTCATTGCAACGTCTGCCTCCCAGGTTCAAGCCATTCTCCTGCCATATCCTCCCGAGTAGTTGGGATTACAGGCATGTGCCACCACGCCCAGCTAATTCTTGTATTTTTAATAGAGACAGGGTTTCACTATGTTGGTCAGGCTGGTCTTGAACTCCTGACGTCAGATTGACCCGCCTTGGCCTCCCAAGTGCTGGGATTACAGGTGTGAGCCACTGCACCCGGCCAGTATGTCTTAATATGCATGTTTACAAGGACCTGTAATTGGAAGGGTGATGCTTTTCTGTCCAAGAAAAGATCCTGGAACCAGGTATATTCCTCAACCCAGTTTTTAGACACCCTGGCTCCCAAAGAATGAGGGAAATTTGGTTTAATGTGTCATCAAACTTTGTATTCAGCTGTCTAGAGCCATTTTCTGCATTCATGCAATACATTTTCCCCAAACCCTTTTTATTTTGAAAAAGCTCAAACAGAAGAGTTGAAAGAATAGTGTAAAGAATATCTGGACCTGGCGCAGGGGCTCATGTTTATAATCCCAGCCCTTTGGGAGGATTATATCAGAACAGCCTGGGCAACATAGTGAAACCCAATGTCTACAAAAACGTTTACAGATAAACCAGGCATAGTGGTGAGGTAGTCCCAGCTACTCAGGAGGCTGAGGTGAGAGGATTGCTTTGAGCCCAGGAGTTCAAGGCTGTAGTGAGTAATGATCACATCACTGCATTCCAGCCTTGAGTGACAGTGAGACCCTGTCTGAAAAAATAAATAAAACCACTGAAAACAACCTTGTATATCTTGCACTGAGAATCCCCATTTTTTATTTTTAATTGCCACATTTAAAATTTTCTGTTGTTTTTGGCTGAGTTATTTGAAAGTAATTTGCATATATCATGACACATTATTCCTGAATATTTTAGCTGCCTCTCCTAAGAACATGATCTTACCACAAATTTATGGTTATACTGAAGAAAATTCAAATTCCATAATGTCTAATATTTAGAATTTTCCAGTGTCCTAAATAAAATTTTATAGCTCTTGACTTCAGTCCACATTTATGCATTATATTTGACTGTTGACTCTTTAGTCACTTAGTGTATTAATAGAATAGAGGTGAACTACAACCCACATACCGAATCTGGCTTGTCATTTGATTTTGTACAGCCCATCCAATAAGAATGGTTTTTACATTTTAAAATATATCATTGTTTTAAATTGAGGTGAAATTTGCATAACAAAAAATTAACCATTGATCATTTTAAAGTGCACAATTCAGTGGTACTTAGTATATTCAAAATGTTTTGCAGTCATCACCTCTGGCTTTCCATCTCTATGGATTTACCTATTCTGGATATTGCTTTTTTTTACTTTTTGAGACAGAGTTTTGCTCTTGTTGACTAGGCTGGAGTGCAATGGTGTGATCTCAGCTCACTGCAGCCTCTGCCTCCTGGGTTCAGGCGATTCTCCAGCCTCAGCCTCCTCAGTAGCTGGGATTACAGGCACCTGCCATACACCCGGCTAATTTTTTTTTTTTTTTTTTTTTTAAGTAGTGATGGGGTTTTGCCATGTTGGCCAAGCTGGTCTCGAACTCTTGGCCTCAGGTAATCCACCCGCCTTGGCCTCCCAGAGTGCTGGGATTACAGGCATGAACCACCATGCCCAGCCTGGTTGTTTCATATAAATAGAATCATACAATATCCTGTATGACCTTTTGTGTCTGGTTTTCACTTAGCATATGTTTGAGGTTCATCTATGTTTTGGCATGTATCGGCATCTCATTCCTTTTTATGGCTGAATAATATTCCATTGTATGGATATACTACATTTTGCTTATTCATTCAGCCACTGATGGACATTTGGGTTGTTTCTACCTGTTAGCAATTGTGAATAGCGCTGCTATCAGCATTTGTGTACAAGTATTTGAACTTGTTTTTAGTTCTTTACTTTTTTATTTGATTGTTTTGAGACAGTCTCGCTCTGTCACTCAGGTTGGAGTGCAGTGGTGCCATCTTGGTTCACTGCAATGTCCGCCTCTGCCTCCCAGGCTCATGCAATTCTCATGCCTCAGCCTCCTGAGTGGCTGGGGTTAGTGCCTGCCACCACACCCAGCTAATTTTTTGTATGTTTTGTAGACATGGGGTTTTGCTATGTTGGCCACGCTGGTCTCGAACTCCTGACCTCAAGCAGTCTGCCTGTCTTGGTCTCCCAAAGTGTTGGGATTACAGGTGTAAGCCACCGTGCCCTAGCCTAGCAGTTTATACATTTATTATTGTTTTAAGAGTCGGAGTCTCACCCTGTTGCCCAAGCTGGAGTGTGAGCAGTGGCCTGATCGTGGTTCATTGCAGCGTCATACTCCTAGGCTCAAGCGATTATCCTGTCTCAGCCTCCTGAGTATCTCGGGCTGTAGGCATGCATCACCTTGCCCGGCTAAGTTTTAAACTGTTTTGGAGGCAAGGTCTTGCTGTGTTGCCCAAGGCGGTCTCGAACTCTTGGTCTCAAATGACCCTCCTGCCTCAGCCTCTCAAGTTGCTGGGATTACAGGAGTGAGCCACTGTACTGGCTTGGTTTTTATTTTTGTTTATTTAATTTTTTTTTTTTTTTTTTTTTTTTGAGACGGAGTCTCGCTCTGTCACCCAGGCTGGAGTGCAGTGGCCGGATCTCAGCTCACTGCAAGCTCCGCCTCCCGGGTACACGCCATTCTCCTGCCTCAGCCTCCCAAGTAGCTGGGACTACAGGCGCCCACCACTTCGCCCGGCTAGTTTTTTGTATTTTTTAGTAGAGACGAGGTTTCACCGTGTTAGCCAGGATGGTCTCGATCTCCTGACCTCGTGATCCGCCTGTCTCGGCCTCCCAAAGTGCTGGGATTACAGGCTTGAGCCACTGCGCCCGACCTGTTTGTTTATTTTTTGAGACAGAGTTTCATTCTTGTTGCCCAGGCTGGAGTGCAATGGCACGATCTCAGCTCACCACAACCTCTGCCTCCCGGGTTCAAGCGATTCTCCTGCCTCAGCCTCCCAAGTAGCTGTGATTACAGGCATATACCACCACCTCCAGCTAATTTTGTATTTTTAGTAGAGATGTGGTTTCTCCATGTTGGTCAGGCTGGTTTTGAACTCCTGACCTCAGGTGATCCACCTGCCTCAGCCTCCCAAAGTGCTGGGATTATAGGTGTGAGCCACCTCACTGGGCCGGTTTTTATTTTTTAAATGGCTAAAATAAAAATCACAAGAAGGGCCAGGCATAGGGCTCACACCTGTAATCCCAGCACTTTGGGTGGCTGAGGGCGGATGGATCACCTGAGGTCGGGAGTTAGAGATCAGCCTGACCAAAATGGAGAAATCCTGTCTCTACTAAAAATACAAAATAGCTCTGCGTGGTGGCACATGCCTGTAATCCCAGCTACTTGGGAGGCTGAGGCAGAAGAATCGCTTGAATCCAGGAGGTGGAGGTTGCGGTGAGCTGAGATCAACACCACTGCACTCCAGCCTGGGCAACAAGAGCAAAACTTAGTCTCAAAAAAAAAATCACAAAGGGGATAATATTTTATACATATGAAAGTATCGGCTGGGCATGGTGGCTAACGCCTATAATCCTAGCACTTTGGGAGGCCAAGGCAGGTGAATCATGAGGTCAGGAGATCGAGACCATCCTGACCAACATGGTGAAACCCCGTCTCTACTAAAAATAGACAAATTAGCCGGGCGTTGTGGCACGTGCCTGTAATCCCAGCTACTCAGGAGGCTGAGTCAGGAGAATCGCTTGAACCTGCCAGTCAGAGGTTTCAATGAGCCGAGATTGCGCCACTGCACTCCAGCCTGGTGACAAAATATGAATTTTTTCATATTCAAAAAATATGAAATGGGAGCTTCAGTGCCCACAAATAAACTCATGCTCATTCATTTAACATGCTGTGGTAGAGACTGTATGGCCCACAAAATTTAAAATATTTACCCTCTGGCCCCTTTCATTAAAAGTTGGCTAATTGGCCAGGCGCGGTGGTTCACACCTGTAATCCCAGCACTTTGGGAGGCTGAGGAGGGCTGATCACGACGTTAGGAGATCAAGACCATCCTGGGTAACATGGCGAAACCCTGTCTCTACTAAAAATACAAAAAAATTAGCCGGGCGTGGTGGCGGGAGCCTGTAGTCCCAGCTACTGGGAAGGCTGAGGCAGGAGAGTGGCGTGAACCCGGGAGGCGGAGCTTGCGGTAAGCCGAGATTGCGCCATTGCACTCCAGCCTGGGCGACAGAGCGAGACTCCGTCTCAAAAAAAAAAAAAAAAAATTGGCTAATTTTTAATAGTCCCTTGTGTGTGTGTGTGTGTGTGTGTTCGTGTATGAGTGTGTGTGATTGACTTTTTAAGTAGTAAACTTTATTTTTTAAAAGCAAAAATATTCCTGGTTTCTCTTACTATTAACATCTTGTGGCCCGGTGCAGTGGCTCACGCTTTTATCCCAGCACTTTGGGAGGCCAAGGCGGCGGCAGATCACCTGAGGTCGGGAGTTCGAGACCAGGCTGGCCAATATGGCAAAACCCCGTCTGTACTAAAAATACAAAAATTAGCCAGACGCAGTCGTGTGCGCCTGTAATCCCAGCTACTCAGGAGGCTGAGGCATGAGAATCGCTGGAACCCGGGAGGTGGAGTTTGCAGTGAGCTGAGATGGCAGCATTGCACTCCAGCCTGGGTGACAAGAGCGATACTATGTTTCCAAAAACAAAAGCAAAAATCTTGCATTGGTGTTGTACATTTGTTACAATTGATGAACCAATAATGATACATTATGATAGGCTGGGTGTGGGTGCCTGTAGTCTCAGCTACTACAGGTGGGCTCACTTGAGCTCAGGAATTGGAGTCTAGCCTGGGCAACATAGTGAGACCCCATCTCAAAAGAAACAGATACATTATTATTTAATAACCTCATGTTTATATTAGGTTTCACTGTTTGTGTTGTACAGTTCTGAGTTTTGACAAATGTATCCACCATTACAGTATCATACAGAATAGTTTCACTGCCTTAAAAATTTGTGCACCACTTATTCATCCCCTTTCCTCTCCCCCATACACCAGCAACTACAGATCTTTTTGCTGTCTGTAGTTTTGCCTTTTCTAAAATGTTGTATAGTTGAAATCATACAGCCTTTTCAGACTGGTTAGCAATATGCATTTATGGTTCCTCCATATCTCTTTGTGGCTACGTATCTCATTTCTTTGTATTGTTGAATAATATTGCATTGTATGGATGTTTCATAGTTCATTTATTCATTTACCTATTGAAGGACATCTTGGTTGCTTCCAGGTTTTGGCAATTATGTATAAAGCCGCTCTGAATATTTGTGTGTAGGTTTTTGTGTGAACATAAGTTTTCAATTCATTGAGTCAGCACATTTTATGGTAAGAGTGTGTTTAGTTTTGTAAGAAACTGCCAAGCTGTTTTCCAAAGTAGCTGTACTATTTTATATTCTTACCAGCAGTGAATGAGAGTTCTTGTTGCTTTACCTCCTTGCTAGCATTTGGTGGTGTATTTTCAATTTTGACCATTCTAATAAGTGTGGTAGTGGTATCTCATAGTTTTAACTTGCAACTCCCTAATGATGTACGATGTTCAGCATCTTTTCTTTTTTCTTTTTTTGAAATAGAGATGGTTTCTCACTATGTTACCTGGGCTGGTCTTGAACTCAAGTGATCCTTCCACCTTGTACGCCCAAAGTGTTGGTATTATAGGCGTGAACCACCGCCCCCAGCCTGAGCATCTTTTCATATGCTTATTTGTCATCTGTGTATCTTGTCTGTTTAGATCTTTTGCCTACTGTTTTATTGTGCTGGTTTTTTTATTGTGATGTTTTAAAAGTTGTTTATAAATTTTGAATACTAGGTCTTTATATAAAATATGTGTTTTGCACATTTCTCCCAGTGGCTTGTCTTTTCATTCCTTTGACAGTGTCTTTCACAGAGCAGTTTTCAGTTTCATTGAAATAGTTTATTAATTTTTTCATGGATCATGCTTTTGGTGTTGTATCTAAAAACGCATTACCAAACCCAAGGCCACTTAGGCTTTCTTCTGTTATCTTTTAGAAGTTTTATAGTTGTGTGATTTTCATTTAGGCCTATGATCTTTTTTTTTTTTTTTTTTTTTTTTTTTTTGAGACGGAGTCTCGCTCTGTCGCCCAGGCTGGAGTGCAGTGGCGCGATCTCAGCTCACTGCAAGCTCCGCCTCCTGGGTTCCCGCCATTCTCCTGCCTCAGCCTCCTGAGTAGCTGGGACCACAGGCGCCGCCACCTCGCCCGGCTAATTTTTTGTGTTTTTAGTAGAGACGGGGTTTCGCCGTGTTAGCCAGGATGGTCTCGATCTCCTGACCTTGTGATCCGCCCGTCTCGGCCTCCCAAAGTGCTGGGATTACAGGCGTGAGCCACCGCGCCCGGCCTTTATGATCTTTTTTGAGTTAATTTTTCTGAAAGGCATAAGGGTAGTGTTTAGATTTATTTAGTTATTTTGCTTGTGGATGTTCAGTTGTTCCAGCACCATTTGTTGAGAAGACTGCCTTTCTACATCCAAGTTACCTGTGGTCCTACTAATTATCTGTAGTTACATGGGTGATACTGTCTTTTAAAATGTCCTCCTTTCTGGGTTGTATGTTTTCTCATTGTATAGATTAATTTGTTTTCCTAAGCTACATTCTTTGTAAACTGGATCTAGAAGTTGGATCTAGAAGATTAGATTCATCTTAAACATTTTGGCAAGAATGTTTTCCAGATGATTGAGCACTTCAAATTATATCAGGTCAGGAGATACACAATGATGTTCGATTGTCCCAGTGGTAGTGATGGTAAAAATTGATTAAGGTGGTAACCTGAAGATTTTCCCATTGTAATGGTACATTTTGCCATTTGCAGTTAGTAAGTAATCTGTGGGGTGATTATTTGGCCATGAACACAGAAATACTTGAATCAATTTTTGTCAGGCATTTGCTAGGTACTGGGAAGACAGTGGTGAAAAAGAGATTTCTACTGTCACAGACCTTACCTTTTTCCCTCCAGAGTTTGAAGACAGTAGTGGGAATGGATCTGTTTTTGGAGCAGGGAACATTTGCAGTTTAGGATATGTTCATATCAGAAAAATAGAATCCATGAAAAAGTATATGCTAGTGAATACAGAGTTGTAGTATGGGATGATGAAAAAATTGTGGAGATGGATAGTGGTATTAATCGCATAACAATGTGAACATATTTAATGCTGCTGAACTATGTACTTAAATATGGCTAAAATGGTAAACTTTGTGTGTATATTACCACACGCATGAAAATATATGCCACTGTGATAGCATACCACTGAATTTAGCCCTGCCTCACTGCCTCTTCCCTGATAATTTTCATCAGGCTTCCTGTTGGTCTATTAGGACTAATTGGGAGAAAAACTCTTCCTGAAATAAAATTCTATAGTTCAGTTCTGTTAGAAACAGGCAGTGTTGTTGTAGTTCAGCAATTGCCATCAGTAAAGTTTGTCTTTGTAGCCTTGAGGGATCATTATTGATGTCTCTGGGTGTGCTGTTGCCATTTGTTGCAGTTCACCAGATGCTGGCCTGCCTTTGCCAGTTTAGGAAGAGGTTATAGCTTGAACCATTGTCTGAAATGCTGCTTTGACCTAGTAAATCCTAGGTTCAGGATGAGAGCAGTAATCTTAATGCCAGCAGGAAAGTGATTTTTTGACCAGTTTGTTAGGGAGGAAGCCCTTCATTTAAGAAATAGATCTTCTGGGCCGGGCATGGTGGCTCACACCTATAATCCCAGCACTTTGGGAGGCCGAGGTGGGTGGATCATCTGAGGTCAGGAGTTTGAGACCAGCCCAGCCAACACAGTGAAACTCCGTCTCTACTAAAAATACAAAATAAGCTGGGTGTAGTGGTGCACACCTATAATCTCAGTTACTCGAGAGGCTGAGGCAGGAGAATCACTTGAACCCGGGAGGCAGAGGTTGCAGTTAGCTGAGATAGTGCCATTCCATGCCAGCCTGGGCAAAAAGAGTGAAACTCCATCTCAAAAAAACAAAACAAAAAAAAATGAGATAGACCTTCTGATTAATAGCAAGAGCTAGCGGGGCACTGAGGCGTGTGCCTGTAGACCCAGCTACTTGGGAAGCTGAAGCAGGAGAATTGTTTGAACCCAGGAGTTCAAGTCCAATGTGGGAAACAGCCAGAGCCTGTCTCTAAAAATAAGTAAATAATTAATGAACAAAAAGATAGCAAATTAGATGGAAGGAAAGAACACCTTTATTTGTGGCTGATGGAGCTTGGACTTCTCTTTCCTTTCCTTTTTGCCTGAATTAACTGTGGACAAGGTGGTGGTAGTAAAGACTAGTGGCGAGGCACAGTAGCTCACACCTGTATTCCCCACACTTTGGAAGGCCAAGTTGGGAGGATCGCTTGAGGCCAGGAGTTTGAGACTAGCTTGAGCAACACAGTGTGATCCTGTCTCTATTTAAAAAAATTTTTATTGAAACCAAAAACAAAAGAAAAACAAGACTTTAGTGATGGCTGTGATAACAGCATGATCATAGTAAACTGTGACTTTTTCAATCTATAGAAATTGTATCCACCTGAAACCTTTTAATTGTCTTCACTTTGGAGAATATCCAGTGTATCACAAATGTTTAGTTTTCAGTCTACAGATCATAGGTTGTGTGCAAGCTTTTGCTTAGACAGTAGATTAGGAAAATTAGTATGTTATAGTACAGTGTTTTTCACAGTTCTTAACTGACCTGTAGCAGGAAATACATTTTATATTACTACTTATTACTATTATGTGCATAGATATATGTAACTGCAACAAATGTTTCAGGAAATGGTATTTACTCATAGTGTGTTTCCTGATTTACTCAAATTTCATTAAAAAAATACACACTATTGTGACCTAAATTGATTTTTGGACTCATGCTTTAAGATGGTCTGGAACAGGCCGGGCGCAGTGGCTCATGCCTATAATCCCAGCACTTTGGGAGGCCGAGGCGGGCAGATCACAAGGTCAGGAGATCGAGACCATCCTGGCTAACACGGTGAAACCCCGTCTCTGCTAAAAATACAAAAAATTAGCCGGGCGTGGTGGTGAGCGCCAGTAGTCCCAGCTACTCGGGAGGCTGAGGCAGGAGAATGGCGTGAACCCGGGAGGCAGAGCTTGCAGTGAGCCGAGATCATGCCACTGCACTCCACCCTGGGCGACAGAGCAAGACTGTCTCAAAAAAAAAAAAAAAAAAAAGAAGATTGTCTGGAACAGTGGTTCTCAACATGTGGTCTGGGGATATACTCAAGGATTCTTTTATTAGGGGTTTGTGAAGTCAAAACTATTTTCATAATAGTACTATTAATTGCTTTTTTTGCTCTCATTCTCTAATAAGTGTAGACTTTCCAGAAGTAAAGTAGAGCTTTCTAGAACTATATCGTGTGTGATGATAATGCTCTCAGGACTAATGGAATGTATATTTGTATATTCTTTTTTTTTTTTTTTTTTTGAGACGGAGTCTCGCTCTGTCACCCAGGCTGGAGTGCGGTGGCCAGATCTCAGCTCACTGCAAGCTCCGCCTCCCAGGTTCACGCCATTCTCCTGCCTCAGCCTCCCGAGTAGCTGGGACTATAGGCGCCCGCCACCTCGCCTGGCTAGTTTTTTGTATTTTTTAGTAGAGACGGGGTTTCACCGTGTTAGCCAGGATGGTCTCGATCTCCTGACCTCGTGATCCGCCCGTCTCGGCCTCCCAAAGTGCTGGGATTACAGGTGTGAGCCACCGCGCCCAGCCTATTTGTATATTCTTTATTTTCTAGAATTTCCTAAGGTAGTAGGTTTAATATATAAATAGGTGCTTTTTCAGAGATTCAGTTTTCAGTATTTGTATTATGCTCTTAGTAGCTGTCTTGGTTTTATCTGCCTAATCTGTACCTTACTGTAGTACAGTGAATTGTTCTGGACTACAGTTCTGATTCTTTACTACCATTCTGATTCTTTACTTTGCCTCTCAGGAATTGCCTTCCACTACTGAATAGGCTCCCTAAGAAATATAATGATGGATATTAAATCATTTTGGTTTATTTGGTAAATCTTCTGTTTCTTTTGGCTTTATGAAATTTATGACATAATTTTCACCAGTTTCTCTTTTTATATCCCAGTAATACAAGAAAATCATAGTAATAGGTGCCAAATAATTCAGGTAAAGTTTATTTAATTCTTATTACCTATGAACATATAATGCTCACTTCTCCTGAAGCACTTCCTGAGATTTACAGCAACACAGGAAAGTAGATGTGATTTTTATTTCATTTTATTTATATATGTATTTTTTGAGACAGAGTCTCGTTCTGTCACCCAGGGTGGAGTGCAGTGGCATGACCTCAGCTCACTGCAACCTTCATCTCCTGGGTTCAAGTGATTCTCCTGCCTCAGCCTCCCGAGTAGCTGGCATTATAGGCATGGGCCACCACACCCAGCTAACTTTTGTATTTTTAGTAGAGATGGGGTTTCACCATGTTGGCCAGACAGGTCTCAAACTCCTGACCTCAAGTGATCCGCCCACCTCGGCCTCCCAAAGTGCTGGGATTACAGGCATGAGCCACCGCACCTGGCCCGTGATTTTTATTTTTATTTTTTTTCCAAGACAGGATGTTGCTCTTTTGCCCAGGCTGGAGTGCAGTGGTGTGATCATTGTTCACTGGAACCTAAAATTCCTGGGCTCGAACAGTCTTTCCACATCAGCTTCCCAAGTAGCTGGGACTGTAGGCATGTGCCACCTTGCCCAGCTAATTAAAAAATTTTTTAGAGATGGGATCTGGCTTTGTGCCCAAGCAGGTCAAATTCCTGGCCTCAAGTGATCCTCCTGCCCCAGCCTCCCAAAGTGTTGGGATTATAGGCTGGAGCCACCAAGCATGGCCATAAATTTTTTTTTTTTAAGTTAGGAATTGAACTATATCCTACTTTTGTTAGTTACTTCTCTTCTCCTTTAGTTTGTTTTCAGCCTTCTGCCCTAGTCAGACTGATACCCAGAAGTTTGCTCTTGTATAACTTCATTGCTACTGTGTCTTCTAGCGCTACACTTTCGTATTCATGTTTGACCTTTCCTTCAAACTCTCTTGAAGGATCAGCGGCTGTATAACCAACTCTACCACTTAGGGCAGGGGCTTCTCAAATAACATCTTGCAGAGATGGCCACTTCATATTAAATTGCTGGCAGGATACAGTTGTTGAATTTCATAAAATTTCATCCCTAGGATTAGACATTTGATATGAGGAGATTTAGAAATGGAATCATAAAAGAGTAAATCCCAAAAGGTGTGGACTTGGAAAATTCTATGACTTGGAATGATAAAGGACATTTAATGCCATTGGAGAAGAGGCAAATATGACTTGTCTCTAGCCACCTAGGCCATTCTTTTTGGGACATACAGTTGATTTCCAGTCCAATGTAGAATCATGTTCAAAAATCACAATTGCTGGACCGGGCGCGGTGGCTCATGCCTGTAATTCCAACACTTTGGGAGGCTGAGGCTGGGCGGATCATGAGGTCAAGAGATTGAGATAATCCTGGCCAACATGGTGAAACCCCATCTCTACTAAAAATACAAAAATTAGCTGGGCGTGGTGGCGTGTGCCTGTAATCCCAGCTACTCGGGAGGCTGAAGCAGAAGAATCGCTTGAACCTGACATTCAGAGGTTGCAGTGAGCCAAGATCACACCTCTGTACTCCAGCCTGGTGACAGAGCGACACTCGATTTAAAAAAAAAAAAAAATCACAGTTGCTGATATTTTTTGAACATGTGCTAGATACTTTACATCTTTTATTTAATCCTCATACAACCCTGTGCAATGGCTTCTGTTATTACTAGTTAAGTAGGTCAGACACAGTGAGAAGCTGAACCAGGTTTTGAACTCTAGAAACCTGGTCTGGACCCTGCCACTACTCTATACAGCCTTTGTTTTTATATATAAGGCCACGTTTGCAAAGTATTTGTATCTATGTTTTCATTTAAACATCACAGTCATCCCGTGCATTAGGTGACATTCTTGACATTTTCACACTAGAAAATGGAAGCTTGGGGAATTTGACGTTCAAAGTGACAGTGCGTAGACCCAGACCTACTTCTGACTCTAATCCATTTTTTCTTCTGATTATGTAGTTTTGCTAAACATAATAAATATAGGTTCATACCTGAAAGTGAATTTTTGATTTCAAATACAAGAATTTTAGCTTGATTGAAGATGATTTCGTAGTGATTTAGTGTTGATTTTGCTATTGGACTTTTTTTTTTGTTGTTGTGTTTTGTAGAGCTGGGACATTGCTCTTTCACCCAGGCTTGGTCTTGAACTCCAATTTCAAGTGATCGTCTACCATGGCCTCCTAAAGCACGAGGATTACAGGCATGAGCCATCACACTTGACTGTTATTGGACTTTTTTTTTTGGAAACGGAATCTTGCTCTGTCGCCCAGGCTGGAGTGCAGTGGCACGATCTCAGCTCACTTCAACCTCCACCTCCCAGGATCAAGCGATTCTCCTGCCTCAGCCTCCCAAGTAGCTGGGACTGGTTATTTTTTGTATTTTTAGTAAAGGTGGAGTTTCACCATGTTGGCCAGGCTGGTCTCGAACTCCTGATCTCAAGTGATCTACCCGCCTCGGCCTCCCAAGTGCTGGGATTACAGGTGTGAGCCACTGCGCCCGGCCTGCTATTGTACTTTTTAATGATGTGGGTCAGTTTACCACTCTTACAGTAACTTTCTTAGGTAATTTCAGCAATGAAGACGTAGTTTTCTCTGCTTTAACTTTAGTTGGTGCAGATGGGGTGACTGAACACATAGAAGGAAAGAGGTCTTGCCAGGACTATAATGTAATGGTGGTAGTAGGAAGGATAGGAGTATATGTGTTGGAAGGGAGTAATTTAGAATACCAACTTTTTTTTTTTTTTGATACTGAGTTTTGCTCTTGTTGCCCAGGCTGGAGTGCAGTGGCGCAATCTTGGCTCACCACAACCTCCACCTCCCGGGTTTGAGCGATTCTCCTGCCTCAGCCTTCCTGAGTAGCTGGGATTACAGGCATGCACCGCCACACCCAGCTAATTTTGTATTTTCAGTAGAAACGGGGTTTCTCCTTGTTGGTCAGGCTGGTCTCGAACTCTTGACCTCAGATAATCCACCTGCCTCAGCCTCCCAAAGTACTGGGATTACAGGCGTGAGCCACCGTGCCCAGCTTAGAATTCCAACTCTTGGCCGGGCGCGGTGGCTCACACCTGTAATCCCAGCACTTTGGGAGGCCGAAGCAGGTGGATCACAAGGTCAGGAAATCAAGACCATCCTGGCTAATAAGGTGAAACTTCGTCTCTACTAAAAATACAAAAAAATTAGCCAGGTGTGGTGGTGGGCACCTGTAGTCCCAGCTACTTGGGAGGCTGAGGCAGGAGAATGGCGTGAACGCAGGAGGCGGAGCTTACAGTGAGCTGAGATCAAGCTACTGCACTCCAACCTGGGTGACAGAGCGAGACACTGTCTCAGAAAAAAAAAAAAAAGAATACAAACTCTTGATCTTATGCCAGTTCCTTCTAAAGCGTCTACTCCTAGATGTGAAATTTCGTAAATCTTAACTTTGACAGTTTGAAATAGAGTTAATTTGTTGATTAAGAGACTGACCTTTGTCTATGAATCAAAACATTAATCACAGCTCCAGGGAGAAGGATCATGTAGGAAAGCTTCCTAATGAGAGGAATGTAGCAAAGCTGGAAATAGGTGCATTTATAGACTATCTTCTAGTTTCAAGTGACTGCTTGCTATCTCTCTTAATTCACTTAAAGACTTAGGAGAAGCAGCATGTGTGACAAATTTCATGGTTTTTATCATTTACCAAGCAAAGATCTAGAGTTAGTGTTTTTCAAGACTAACTATCCTTTCAGGTGTATAGTACCTTTCTTGACTGGCAAAAAGAAAGGTCACTGTTACTTCCCCTTTAGATTTACGGTAAACTTTTAGGGTTTTTTCTTTTTCCATAAATTCTTATTTGTATAATAAATACTTTCATTAATCCTTATCTTCTGGGAACTAAATTGGCATGACCAGTATCATGTATCATACTGATGACTTAGAGTTGCATCAATTATGAAAGGTGGTGAAAAAAACTAGGCATTATCTTTGTTTCCCTTTTCTTTGTGTTTGCTGATATAGAAACAAATCAGGCAGTAAACAGAAGTATTCAGGGAGTATTTGTATTTCAGTAGGTGTTTCATTGGCTAATGAAAATCAAGTTAAGGCCGGGCGCGGTGGCTCACGCCTGTAATCCCAGCACTTTGGGAGGCCGAGACGGGCGGATCACGAGGTCAGGAGATTGAGACCATCCTGGTTAATACGGTGAAACCCCGTCTCTACTAAAAAGTACAAAAAACTAGCCAGGCGAGGTGGCGGGCGCCTGTAGTCCCAGCTACTTGGGAGGCTGAGGCAGGAGAATGGCGTGAACCCGGGAGGCGGAGCTTGCAGTGAGCTGAGATCTGGCCACTGCACTCCAGCCTGGGCGACAGAGGGAGGCTCCATCTCAAAAAATAAAAAAAATAAAAAAAATAAAAAAATTAAAAAAAAAAGTTTAAAAATTGGTTGACTTTCAGGAGAAACAATATTTCTTTCTTTTTTTTTTTTTTTTTTTTTTTTTTTTGAGACAGTCTCGCTCTATCGCCTAGGCTGGAGTGCAGTGGTGTGGTCTCCGCTCATTGTAATATCTACCTCCTGGGTTCAAGTGATTCTCGTGCCTCAACCTCCCAAGTAACTGGGACTATAGGCACATGCCACCATGCCTGTCTAATTTTCATATTTTTAGCAGAGACAGGATTTTGTCAGGTTGGCCAGGCTGATCTCGAACTCCTGACCTCAGGTGATCCACTTGCCTTGGCCTCCTAAAGTGCTGAGATTACAGGAGTGAGCCACTGCACCTGGCTGAGAAACTGAATATTTCTGAGTTATATTATTGTTTCCAATAGTAGTATTTGTGTATGAGGGTGGAGTTGGGGTGCTTTAAAGATTACTTCTTGCCCAGCGTGGTGGCATAGGCCTGTAGTCCCAGTAACTTGAGAGGCTGAGGCAGGAGGATCTCTTGAAGCAAGGAGTTCTGGGCTGTAATGCAGTATACTGATCGGGTATCTGTACTGAGTTTCGCATCAATATGGTGAATTCCCAGCAACTAGGGACCAAGAGGGTGTATACTGGTTCAGGTTAGAAGCTGAGCAGGTCAAAACTCCTGTGCTGTGCTGGACTGGGTGTGGTGGGTCATGTCTGTAACCCCAGCAATTTGGAAGGCCAAGGCAGGCGAATCACTTGAGGTCAGGAGATCGAGACCAGCCTGGCCAATGTGGCGAGACCATGTCTCTACTAAAAATACAAAAATTAGATGGGCATGGTAGCGCGCATCTGTAATCCCAGCTACTCAGGAGTCTTGAGTCAGGAGAATTTCTTGAACCTGGGAGGCGAAGGTTGCAGTGCGAGATCACGCCACTGTGCTCCAGCCTGGGTGACAAAGCGAGACTCCATCTCAAAACAAAAAACAAACTCCTGTCCTGATCAGTAGTGTGATTACACCTGTGAATAGCCACTGCACTCCAGCCTGAGCAACAGGGTTTAAGAGACCCTGTCTCTTAAAGTAATTTTTTAGATTATTTATAAGTGATTAGGCCTTCTAAAATCCCCTTCTTTTCTGCTCTAGGAGGCAAATAATTAGAAAAAGCAAATATTTTATTTTCCCTTTGAGTTATGATTTCATTTAGCTCTTAGGCTAATTTTAAAATGTCAGATACTAAGTGCTAATTTTTAAAATTGTTTGGGGGCTATAAAAAGGAAGTGAATATTTGAAATAGTGGGACAGAGGGAGAGTGAGGAATTACACATTTTTACTTCATAGTTACTTAAAAAATACAACCTTGGCTGGGCGCGGTAGTTCATGCCTATAATCCCAGCACTTTGGGAGGCTGAGGCAGGTGGATCACCTGAGGTCAGGAGTTCAAGACCAGCCTGGCCAATATGGTGAAACCTTGTCTCTACTAAAAAAACAAAAATTAGCTGGGCATGGTGGCATATGCCTGTAATCCCAGCTACTCGGGAGGCTGAGGCAGGATAATCACTTGAACCCGGGCGGCAGAGGTTGCAGTGAGCCGAGATCGCGCCACTGCACTTCAGCCTGGGCGACAAAGTGAGACTCCGTCCCAAAAAAAAAACAACCACCATGTGTTGGCTTGGACACTGACAAATGCTATTACTTGCCTGCTTTCAGTTTCTTTGGTGATTAGACTGTTTTGGAGGATAAACTGACTGAACGCTTGCTTGTTGGTAGAAAGTTTAATATTGGCCAGGCGTGGTGGTTCACGCCTGTAATGCCAGCACTTTGGGTGGCTGAGGCCAGCAGATCACTTGAGGTCAGAAGTTTGATGAAACCAGCCTGGCTAACATGGTGAAACCTCGTCTCTACTAAAAATACAACAAATTAGCCAGGCATGGTGGTACACGCCTGTAATCCCAGCTACTCAGGAGGCTGATTCGGGAGAATCACTTGAAGCCGGGAGATGGAGGTTGCAGTGAGCTGCGATCACTCCATTGCACTCCCGCCCGGGCAACAGAGTAAGACTCTGCCTCAAAAAACAAAAGTTTAATATTGTGAGTTACTACTTTTGCTAGCACCCAAGGAAAAAAATATATACATATTGTAGTAAAAACCTTTGGAAAAACCAAGAATGTGCCTTAGGTATAACATCTAAACTCAGATTGCTTCTCTTCAAGATGATGTTGAGATGCCCTATACTCATCTTGAATTGATAGCCACATTTTGTTGTTGTTGTTGCAGAATTGTGATGATATCATAGTTAAATGTGCAGCGAGCACACTGAACAGTTGATTATACCTGATGGTACATAAAAAAGCAGGCAACAGTGATGGGAGAGATCTAGCACTTTTAACTCATTTCTTGACCAATTAGTTTTGTGGAGGGCATGTTTGTGGTCAGGGTAAGTGTATCCTGACTCTTTTAGGGAATTTTAGGATCATTCTATATATAAGTAGCTATTTGACACTAGTTCTTGGGGGAACTTTTTAGGGAATGGTTTACTTTTGTATATTCATCTTCTCTTGAGCAACTATCTTTTTTCACAACTATCTTTTTTTTTTTTTCATTAAAGGTCCTCTGACTAAATATATTTTTTTAATCAAGAGTTTTAGGTGTGCATAAGCTTCCTGCTAAATTCTGTAGACGATGCCTTCTATTTATGGGTTACACTATCTGGTTGTTGGAATTACTGTGATCTAACATTTTTCATGTATGGAAACTGTTCTATGTACTGTTGATCTCTGTAGAATTTGATCTTTTTCCAGAATATATTTGAAGGCTGACCTTTCAATAAAAGAAATGCAAGCTTTTCGGCCATGTTAGTTTATCACACTATATGTTACAAAGAATATAATATATTCTTTGTAATATACTATATATTAAAGAATATATAATATAAAAGAATATATTGTATTCTTTGTAATATATATGGCAGTTATGTTAAAAGTAAACATGTGTTTTTCCTTATTCTCTGTGCTCAGGCCATTTATCTTTTAGGGTCAAAAAGTTTTACATAGATCAAAAGATAGGCCGGGCACGGTGGCTCATGCCTGTAATCTCAGCACTTTGGGAGGCCAAGGCGGGTGGATCACGAGGTCAGGAGATCAAGACCATCCTGGCTAACATGGAGAAACCCCATCTCTACTAAAAATACAAAAAATTAGCCAGGCGTGGTGGCGGGCGCCTGTGGTCCCAGCTATTCGGCGGACTGAGGCAGGAGAATTGCACAAACCCGGGAGGCAGAGCTTGCAGTGAGCCAAGATTGTGCGACGCACTCCAGCCTGGGCAACAGAGCGAGACTCCGTCTCACAAAAAGAAAAAGGAAAAAGATAAAAACTTGGGCCCAAGGCTTAGTCATTGTAAGGCAGTGATTCCAACTTTTTTTGTACTTCCTTAGGGTATTTTAATTAAAATCCCTCATGGGATATAATGAAATTATCAAACTTTGTGTAACCTTTTATTTTAGAAAAATATTTTATATATATCTTATTAATAAGGAGATACTGATAAATCTAGTAGGTGAAGAGAAATCCCCCAAAATTTGAAGAGATCACTGCTATACACAGTCTGAATCTATAGTCTTTGGAACTTGGTAGATGTCCAGTGAAGTTATGCTGAATGAATCAGCATTTTTCTTATGTGGCTTCTTACATGGAGCTTCCCCCAAGCCCTCTGTGTTAGTTGTTCTTCCTCCTGGGCTTCAATAACATTTGTATCTACCTGTCTTAATACATAGCGCATTAAATTGTAATACTCTAATTTATGTATATATTTGTTGCCCCCTACTGGCCAGCAATCTTCTTGAGTGCTAGGACTGCATTTTAATTTTTGTATACAGAGTGTCTGGCTATTTTTCTATATTCAGCCTGGTCTTGTATGAATTATAATATACACATACACAGAGACACACATAGGGTTGGGGGATAGACAGCAATGTCCATCTATCCACATATGGCCCACTGTGTGACCTGGCAGCAGTGTTGGGTTTTCAAAAGATTGCAAACAAGAAAGTGAGAGCAACAACATTTTGAAGTTCAGCTGATTTTTTGGATATGTATGCATTCATATGTTGTGGGGGAGCAGAGTGAAAGCCTCAGGTTGCTTCTTCCTTTTAAATGTATTTATTTGTTTAAGTACATATTAAGGCTATGAAGTGGGGATTTGGTATATGTTGCAAAGATTCAGATTTAATCCATGTAGTGTCTTTTTTTTTTTTTTTTTTTGAGTTGGAGTCTCACTCTGTCACACAGGCTGGAGCGTAGTGGTGTGATGTCAGCTCACTGCAACCCGTGCTACAGGGGTTCAAGCGATTTTCTTGCCTCAGCCTCCTGAGTAGCTGGGATTACAGGCGCCTGCCACTGCGCCTGGCTAATTTTTGTATTTTTAGTAGAGATGGGGTTTCAGCGTCTTGGCCAGGCTGGCCTTGAACTCCTGACCTCATAATCCACCTGCCTTGGCCTCCCAAAGTGCTGGGATTACAGACGTGAGCCACTGCTCCTGGCCTAATCCATGTAGCTTTATATAACTTTACAAAACAATGCCCTAAGTTTTTTTTTTAAATGGTATCACAATGTGAGACATGAAAATCTAGTAGTGACAAGATTGGTTTCTTTCTTTCTTTCTTTTTGAGACAGAGTTTCACTCTTGTTTCCCAGACTGGAATGCAATGGTGCCATCTCGGCTCACTGCAACCTCTGCCTCCTAGGTTCAAGCGATTCCTGTGCCTCAGCCTCTTGAGTAGCTGGGATTACAGGCCTGAGCCACCATGCCTGGCTAATTTTTGTTTTTTTAGTAGAGATGGGTTTTCACCATGTTGGCCAGGCTGGTCTTGAATTCCTGACCTTAGGTGATCCTCCTGCCTCAGCCTCCAAAACTGCTGGGATTATAGGCATGAGCCACCATGCTCAGCCTATCACTTGGTTTCTTCTTTCTTTCTCTCTCTTCTTTTCTCTTTTCTTTTCTTTCTCTCTCTCTCTTTTTCTCTCACTCTTTTTTTTTTTTTTTTTTTTGAGACAGAGTCTCACTCTGTCACCCAGCCTGGAGTGCAGTGACGAGATCTTGGCTCACTGCAACCTCTGCCTCCCGGGTTTAAGCGATTCTCCTGCCTCAGCCTCCTGAGTAGCTGGGATTACAGGCACGCACCACCATGGCAGGCTAATTTTTGTATTTTTAGTAGAGATGGGGTTTCACCATGTTGGTCAGGCTGTTTTCGAACTCCTCTCAAACCCCCACCTCATGATCCTCCTGCATCGGCCTCCCAAAGTGCTGTAATTACAGGCATGAGTCACAGCGCCACCCAGCCTCTTTCTCTCTCTTTCTTTCTTTTTTTTGGCGGTGGGGGTTCTCACTCCTGTTGCCTAGGATTAAGTGCAGTGGCATTATCATGGCTCACTGCGACCTTGTCTTCCCAGGCTCAGGTGATACCCCACCTCAGCCCCCTGAGAGCTAGGACTACAGGCACCTGCCACCATTCCTAGCTGATTGTTTGCATTTTTAGTAGAGATGGGGTTTCAGCATGTTGCGCATGCTGCCTTTGATTCCTTGGGCTCAAGTGAACCGCCCATTTTGGCCTCCTAAAGTGTTGGAATTACAGGCATGAGCCACTGCATCTAGCCGTTACTTGGTTTCTTACACGATCACCAGCAAGAGGCTTCTGTAATTAAAATTTCACTCACAAGCAGCGGTGGAGTAAGATCAGAATTTTTAATTCCTTAGAGAAAATAGGAGATGACAAATTAATTTTGATAGAATATAACCGGGTGCGGTTGGCTGTTTCATCTTTTTTTTTTTTTTTTTTTTTTGAGATGGAGTCTCGCTGTGTCACCCAGACTGGAGTGCATTGGTGTGATCTTAGCTCACTGCAACCTCCGCCTGCCAGGTTCAAGCAGTTCTCCTGCCTCAGCCTCCCAAGTAACTGGGACTACAGGCGTGCGTCACCATGCCCGGCTAATTTTTTGTATTTTTAGTAGAGACAGAATTTCACCATTCTGGCCAGGCTGGTCTCGAACTCCTGACCTCGTGATCTGCCCATCTCAGCCTCCCAGAGTGCTGGGATTACAGGCATGAGTCACCATGCCTGGCCACCAATTTCATCTTTTTAGAGGTCTGTAATAAATTGTAACTACAAATACAGGAAGTGAGAACACATTTTCATGGCATACACACAATAAATGTACTGAGTTCAAACACTTTGTGATATAAAATGCTGATTAGAAATAGCAGTGTTTTCATTTCAGCCAGAATAGTTGAACGACCGGTAGTTTGTCAAAGAAAAGCTAGAATTAGAAACCAGAAATGGTGGAATATTAGATAAACAATGGTATAGCTAGAAATGTAGTGTCCCTTAGCAAGTATCAGAAATCTCTTACCCCGGGGAAGATCTTTGCTAATCCTTTATCGTACCAAGCATGTAATTTTTTTTTTTTTTTTTTTTGAGATGGTGTCTCACTCTGTCACCCAGGCTGGAGTGCAGTGGCGCGATCTTGCTCACTGCAAGCTCCGCCTCCTGGGTTCACGCCATTCTCCTGCCTCAGCCTCCTGAGTAGCTGGGACTACAGGCGCCCACCAACACGCCCGCCTAATTTTTTTGTATTTTTAGGAGAGACGGGTTTCACCATGTTAGCCAGGATGGTCTCAATCTCCTGACCTCGTGATCTGCCCGCCTCGGCCTCCCAAAGTGCTGAGATTACAGGCGTGAGCCACCGCGCCTGGCCCCAAGCATGGTTTTCTGACTGAAATACGTTCTTCTTTGTTGCTAACTGGTCCCACCACTACACCTTTTCTCTCTGCCAGATCCATTTATGCTATATCTGAGGTTGTCCTTGACAATTTCTTCCAGTTGCCTTAAGAGACTGGTCTGGTCGAAATCTCAAGTGGGTTTTTGTAATATAGAGTAGTGGTTAGAACTGTCAGCTCTAGAACCAAAGTGCCTGGGTTCAGATCCCAGCCACATCAATTACTAGCTTTGTAACTTGGGCAAGTTACTTCTTTCATTTTCCTTGCTTGTAAAGAGGGTATTAATATCTCATAGGGATGTTGGATTTAAATATATTAATGCATGCATAGTGCTTGTTACAGTACCTGGCACATGTAGGTACTCAAACATTTTGACTCCTTTGTGCCTCTTGGAATGGAGATTGCTTAACCTGTACTGAAAAAAGAGCCTTTAACATCTGTTTGAGATTTGTGATACATAGAAGTTGAGAGGAAGATGTGGAAAGCCCTAGGAGAGCTACCTACCAGCACCACCACCAGCTCTCCCTCAGTGTTCCTAGTCAGGACAGACGGGGCTGAGTCTGAAATGAGATAGTCTTTGAATACAAGATAAACAGACCAGAGGGACTGGTATGTAGCAAATTTTCAATATATAATGTAAATAGGAATGAATTTGATAGGAATGAAATTGAAATGATGTGAGTTGGAATCAGAGTGTAGAAGACTTTATTTTGGAACACAATGGGGCCTTAAGTTGTTTACTTCCAAGGGAAAGTTGAGATCTGAGAGGTTAAATGATTTATTAAACTGCCTACAGTTGCACAGCAAAGTAATAGTAGAAGTGACACTAGATATATTTTCCCTTTAGACACATTTGCTTTTTTGTTGTTTTTCTGCTATTACTCAAAAAGGTTAACTTGGGTCAGCTTTACCTTTCTGTTTCTTCATCTGTAAAATAAATCCATCATTCATTCTAATTCTCACAGTGTGATTATCTTAGGCAAGAAAAACTATTTGATATATTTGATATAAACTAGGTCTCAAACTCTTGGCCTCAAGTGATCCTTGTGCCTTGGCCTCCCAAAGTGCTGGTATTACAGGCGTGAGCCACCATGCCTGACCAGTTTAAAATATAATTTTTATTTTTTGTAGAGACAGAGTCTCACTGTGTTGCCCAGACTGGTCTTGAACACCTGGCCTCAAGTGGTCTTCTCACCTCAGCCACTCAATGTTGGGATTACAGGCATGAGCCACTGTGCCTGGCCTTGCAGAAACGTTTTACATTTTGATGAAATACAGTTTATCTGTTGTTTTTCCTTTGTTGCTTGTGCTTAAGGGGTATCATTTAAAAAATTCTTGCCAATCCAATGTCATAAAGATTTTCCCTACTGTTTTCTTCAAAGAGTGTTGTAGTTTTAGCTCTTAAATTTTGTAGTTCTAACTCCTACATCGTTGATCCATTTGTGTTTATTTTTATTTTTCTGAGACAGGGTCTTGCTCTGTCACCTAGGCTGGAGTGTAGTGTTACAACATGGCTCACTGCAACCTGTACTTCCTGGGCTCAAAAGATCTTCCTGCCTCAGCCTTTCATGTAGCTGTAACTACAGGGCATGCCACCACTCCTGGCTGATTTTTAAATTTTCTCACCATGTTGCCCAGGCTGGTCTTGAACTCCTGGACTCAAGCGATCTTCCTGCCTCAGCCTCCCAAGTTTCTGGGATTACACACATGAGCCCAGCATTTGATCCATTTTGAAGGTTTTTTTGGTATATGGTGTAAGAAAAGTAAGATTTAACTTCATTGTTTTGCATGTGGATATCTAGCCAGCATCATTTGTTGAAAATGTATTTAATCATAATTAATTTAAATCCAGTAGCCACATGTGGCTACTAGTGGGGCAAGTGTTTTTGTTTTTGAGACAGGGTCTCACTCTGTTGCCCAGGCTGGAATGCAGTGGCCTAATCATAGCTTACTGCAGCCTTAAACTCCTAGGATCAAACGATCCTCCCATCTCAGCCTCCTGAGTAGCTAGGGACAAGAGGCATGTGCCACCTTGCCCAGCTAATTAAAAAATATATATATATTGTGTAAAGACAGGGTCTTGCTGTGTTGCCCAAACTGGTCTCAAGCATTCCTTCCACGTCCGCCTTCCAAAGAGGTGGAATTACAGGTGTGAGCCACCACACCCTATGTAGGGAGGATTTTTTGAAAGTGATACTATATTGGGCAGCACAGATCTAGATGATCATGTTCTTTTTCTCCTTTAATCTGGTTAGGTGGTGAATTTATAGATGGAGCTGAAATTCTCATAATTATCAAGCTATTTTTGCATTCCTGGCATATTATACTAGTTAATTAAACAAAGTCCCTGCTTTTTTTTTTTTTTTTTTTTAATGGCTATGGAAATTGTTTAGAAAGATTGTGCTTTCTAAAAAAATGTTCTTAAACAAGTGTGCCTTCTCTTGGACTACATGAGCCCTTATTCTCATATTATAAAAATACATTGATTTCCTTAAATATGTACATTGCAGCCTGGTGTGGTGGCTTACACCTGTAATCCCAGCACTTTGGGAGGCTGAGTCAATCACCTGAGGTCAGGAGTTCGAGACCAGCCTGACGAACATGGTGAAACCCCGTCTCTACTAAAAATACAAAATTAGCCAGACGTGGTGACACATGCTTGTAATCCCAACTACTTGGAAGGCTAAGGCAGGAGAATCACTTGAACCTGGGAGGCGGACGTTACAGTGAGCCGAGATCATACCATTTCATTCCATTCACTCCAGCCTGGGCAACAAAAGCAAAGCTCTGTCTCAAAAAAAAAAAAAAAAAAAAATACATGTATATACACACATATATATACACACATACATATGTACATATATATATACACACACACAGCACTACTTTTTATCCTTTTTCAGACTGCCTATTATAGCTGGGTGTGGTGGTTGATGCCTGTAATCCCAGCACTTTGGGAAGCTGAGGAGGGCAGATCACCCGAAGTTGGGAGTTTGAGATCAGCCTGGCCAACATGGTGAAACCCTGTCTCTACTAAAAATACAAAAATTAGTCCGGGCGTGGTGGCTCACACCTATAATCCTAGCACTTTGGGAGGCCAAGGTGGGTAGATCACTTGAGGTTAGGAGTTAGAGGCCAGCCTGGCCAACTTGGTAGAACCCCATCTCTACTAAAAATACAAAACTTAGCTGGGCATTGTGGCTGGTGCCTGTAATCCCAGCTACTCCAGAGGTTGAGGCAGGAGAATCACTTGAACCTGGCAGGTGGAGGAGGTTGCAGTGAGCCAAGATCGCACCATTGCACTCCATGCACTCCAGCCTGAGCAACAGAACGAGACTCAGTCTCAAAAAAATAAAATAAAATAAAAGATTAGCCAGGTATGGTGGCACACACATGGTATCCCAGCCATTTGGGAGGCTGAGGCATGAGAATCACTTGAACTCGGGAGGCAGAGGTCTCAGTGAGCCATTATCATGCCACGGTACTCCAGCCTGGGCGACAGGATGAGACAACATCTCAAAAAAAAAAAAAAAAGATTGCCAATTTTTTTACTATTACTATTATTATTATTATATAGTGACTGAATCTGGTTTTCTTGAGACAGAGTCTTACCCTGTCGCCCAGGCTGGAGTGCAGTGGCATGATTTCAGCTCACTGCAGCCTCTGCCTCCCGGGTTCCAGCGATTCTCCTGCCTCAGCCTCCCAAGTAGACTAGCTGGGATTACAGGCACACGCCACCATGCCCAGCTAATTTTTGTATTTTTAGTAGAGGCAGGGTTTCACCATGTTGACCAGTCTGGTCTCAAACTCCTGACCTCAGGTGATCCGCCCACCTCAGCTTCAGTCACCACTGTCTAATTTCAGAACACTTTCATTACCCCGAAGAAACCCAGTACACGTTTAGCATTTATTGCCCATCTCCCTTCCTCCCAGCCCCTGGCAACCACTAATCTGCTTTCCGTATCTGTGAATGCACTTATTCTGGATATTTCATATAAATGGAATCATATAATATGTGGTCTTTTGTGACTGGCTTTTTTCACTGAGCATGATGTTTTTGCTTGTAGCATTTGTCAGTAATTAATTCCCTTTTGTTGCTAAACAATACTCCATTGTGTGAATATACTACATTTTATTTATTCATTCATCAGTTGATGGATCTTTGGGTGCTTTCTACCTTTTGGTTATTATAATTGTGTTACTATCAACGTTTATGTGCAAGGTTTTGTGTAGATGTATATTTTCCTTCTGTTGGATAGAGATCTAGGGAGTGCAAATTGCTGGGTCATATGGCAATTTTATGTTTAAACAATCTGAGAAACTGCCAGATTGTTTTCCATAGGGATTGCTGTGCTATTTTGCATTGTCACCAGCAGCAAATGAGGGTTCCACTTTCTCCACCTCCTCACCAGCACTTATCTAACTAGTAGGTATGAAGTGGTATCTCGTTGTGGTGTTGATTTGCATTTCTTTAATGACTAATGTTGAACTAATTAATAATACTTCATATACTTATTGACCAGTGTATCTTTGAGAAATAGCTATTCAGATCTTTTGCCCATTTTTAAATTGTCCTTTTTTTTGGTCCTTTTTATTATTGAGTTATAATACTACTTTCAATATTGTAGATACTGGGTCCTTATTAGATACATGATTTGCAAATGGGAGAAAATCCTATTCTATAGATTATCTTTTTACTTTCTTTTCTTTTTTTTTTTTTTTTTTTTTTTGAGATGGAGTCTCGCTCTATCACCCAGGCTGGAGTGCAGTGGCATAATCTCAGCTCACTGCAAGCTCCGCCTCCCAGGTTCACGCCATTCTCCTGCCTCAGCCTCCCGAGTAGCTGGGACTACAGGCGCCCACCACCACGCCCGGCTAATTTTTTGTATTTTTAATAGATACAGGGTTTCACCGTGGTCTTGATCTCCTGACTTTGTGATCCGCCTGCCTCGGCCTCCCAAAGTCTTTTTACTTTCTTAACAGTGTTTTTTGTAGCATGAAAGATTTGAGGAAGTCACAGATAAATTTCACTTTTGGTGTCGTATCTAAGAAACTGTTAACTAGGCCAGGCACAGTGGCACACACCCACACTCCTGTAATCCTAGTGCTTTGGGAGGCCCAGGATGGAGGATTGCTTCAGGCCAGGAGTTCACAACCAGCCTGAGCAACATAGTGAGACCCTTCTCTCCACAAAAAATAATTAGCCAGGCATGGTGGCAGGGGCTTATAGTCCTTGCTACTTGGGAGTTTGAGGAAGGATTGCTTGAGCCCAGGAGTTTGAAGCTGCAGTGAACTATGATTGTGTAACTATACTGCCGCCTGGGAAACAGAGTGAGATGCTGTCTCTTAAAGAAAAACAAAAATCCCAGTACTTTGAAAGGAAGCCGAGGTGGGTGGATCACTTGAGTTCAGCAGTTCCAGACCAGCCTGGCCAACATGGTGAAACCCCATCTGTACCAAAAAACACAAAAATTAGCCAGGTGTGGTGGCACACGCCTGTAGTCCCAGCTACTCGGGAGGCTGAGGCAGGAGAATCATTTGAACCCAGGAGGTGGAGATTGCAGTGAGCTGATATCGTGCCACTGGGCTATAGTGAGACCCTGTCTCAAAAAAAAAAAAAAAAAAGAAAAAAGAAAAAAAACCCAAAACCATTGCCTAATCCAGAGTCATGACGTTTACAACATATGACCTTCTAAGAATTGTTTAGTTTTAGATCCTTCATTTAAGCTTTTCACTCATCTTAAAGTAATTTTTGTGAGTGTGGTGTAAGGTAGAGGTCCACTTTCATTCTTGGACACATGTTCATATCTGGTTGTCCCAGCACAGTTTCTTAAAAAGACTTTTTCCATTAAATTGTCTTTGAATGCTTGTTTTTTTTTTTTTTGTTTGTTTGTTTTTTTCCCCTTTTTCTTTTTTTGAGACAGTGTCTTGCTGTATCACCCAGGCTGGAGTGCAGTGGTATGACCTCAGCTCACTGCAACCTCCGCCTCCTGGGTTCAAGTGATTCTCCTACCTCACCCTCCCGAGTAGTTGGGATTATAGGCAGGTGCCACCATGCCCAGCTAATTTTTGTATTTTTAGTAGAGACAGGGTTTCACCATGTTGGCCAGGCTGGTCTTGAACTCCTCATCTCAAGTGTTACACCTGCCTTGGCCTCCCAAAGTGCTGGGATTACAGGCATGTGCCACCGCTCCTGGTCTTGGCATGCTTATTGAAAATCAATTGACCGTAAGTGTAAGAATTTATGTCTGCATTCTCCCTTCTGTTCCATCAATCTATATATGTCTGTCCTTAAATACCAGTACCACACAGTATTCATTACTATACCTTTATAGTAAGTTTTGAAATTATTATAGTTTTATGGTGAGTTCAACTCTTTTTCTTTTTTTTTTGGAGACAGAATCTCATTCTGTTATTCAGGCTGAGTTCAGTGGCGTGAACATGGCTTACTGCAGCCTCAACCTCCTGGGCTCAAGCCATCCTTCTACCTCAGCCTCCTGTGGAGTTGGGACTACAAGCACACACCAGCACTCGTGTGTGTGTGTGTATATATATATATATATTTTTTTTTTTTTTTTTTTTGTAGAGGCAGTGGTTGGTCTTGAACTCCTGGATTCAGGTGGTCCTCCCAGCTTTCTTTTGTTCTCTTTAGGGATTGTTTTGGCTGTTATGGTTTCATGGTATTTCCATATGAATTTTAGGATCATCTTGCTAATTTCTGCTCCCCCCCCCGCAAAAAAACTGTGATTTTGGTAAGAATTGCTTTGAATTTGAAGATAAATTTGGGAGATTATTGCCATCTTAATAATGCCTTTCAGTTCATGAACACAGGAAATTTTTCTATTTAGCTATCATTTAATTTATTTCAACAATGCTTTGTAGCTTTCTGGTGTATAAGTCTTGTACTTAATCTTGTTAAATTTATTCCTTAGTATTTTTTTTATGCTGTTGTAAATGGATTTTTTTAACTTCCTCTTTGGATTTTTCATTGCTAGTATATAGAAATAGAACTGATTTTATTAACTCTTATTGTTGTGTATGTGTGTGTGTGTGTGTGAATTCCTTATAGTTTTCTGTGTACAAGATAATGTAATTTGTGAATAGAGGTAGTTTTACTTCTTCCTTTCCAAACTTTTCTTTTTCTTGCCTGATTGCCCTAGCTAGAAACTTCAATACAGTGTTGAATAGAAATGGGTAACAAACATATATTTGCCTTGTTCCTGATCTTAGGAGGAGAGCTTTCAGTCTTTCACCATTAAGTATGTTTTTTTATTTATTTTTTATTTTTTTGAGACAGAGCGAGACCCCCATCTCAAAAAATAAAAGAAAAACAGATGGAATATTTATAGACATAATGTGACATGCTGGTTTTTATTTTTATTTTTATTTTTTTTTGAGACAAGGTCTCTCACCCTGTCACCCAGGCTGGAGTGCAGTGGTGCTATAACAGTCCACTGCAGCCTGGACCTCCCCAGGCTCGGGATCCTCTCACCTCAGTTGTTGTTTTTTTTTTTTCTTCTTATTCTTCTTTTGAGACGGAGTTTCACTCTTGTTGCCCAGGCTAGAGTGCAATGGTGCGATCTCAGCACACTGCAACCTCTGCTTCCCGGGTTCAAGCGATTCTCCTGCTTCAGCCTCCCAAGTGGCTGGGATTACAGGCATGCGCCACCATGCCCGGCTAATTTTGCATTTTTAGTAGAGTTGGGGTTTCTCCATGTTGGTCAGGCTGGTCTCAAACTCCTGACCTCAGGTGATCCGCCCACCTTGGCCTCCCAAAGTACGGGGATTACATGCGTGAGCCACCGCTCCTGGCCTAATTTTTTTTTTTTTTTTTTTTTTTTGAGACAGAGTCTCGCTCTGTCACCCAGGCTGGAGTGCGGTGGCCAGATCTCAGCTCACTGCAAGCTCCGCCTCCCGGGTTCACGCCATTCTCCTGCCTCAGCCTCCTGAGTAGCTGGGACTACAGGCGCCCGCCACCTTGCCTGGTTAGTTTTTTGTTATTTTTTAGCAGAGATGAGGTTTCATCGTGTTAGCCAGGATGATCTCGATCTCCTGACCTCGTGATCCGCCCTTCTCGGCCTCCCAAAGTTCTGGGATTACAGGCTTGAGCCGCGCCCGGCCTAAATTTTTGTATTTTTAATAGAGAAGGGGTTTCACCGTATTGGCCAGGCTGGTCTACAGCTTCTGACCTCAGTGATCAGCCTGTTTTGGCCTCCCAATGTGCTGGGATTACAGGTGTCAGCCACCATGCCCAGCCAGTTTTTGTATTTTTAGAAGAGACAGGTTTTGCCATGTAGCAGGCTGGTCTTGAATTCCTGGGCCTAAGTGATGCGCCTGCCCTGGCCTCCCAAAGTGCTGGGATTACAAGTATGAGCCACTGCACCCAGCCAGGTTTTAATTTTTATTTTTATTTATTTATTTTGAGGCAAGGTCTGGCTCTGCTGCCCAGACTGGAGTGCAGTAGCCCCATCATAACTCATGGCAGCCTCAAACTCCTGAGCTCAAACAATCCTGCTGTCCCAGTCTCCTGAGTAGTACATGCGCACACTACCATGCCCAACTAATTTAAACAAACTTTTTTTTTTTTTTTTTACAAGATAAGGTCTTGGTATGTTGCCCACGCTGGTCTTAAGCTCCTGGCTTCAGAAAGTGATCCTCCTACCTCAGCCTCCCTAAGTGCTCATATTACAGGCATGAGCCACCATGCCCACTTTGGGAGGCCGAGGCAGGCAAATCACCTGAAGTCAGGAGTTCAAGACCAGCCTGGCCAACATGGTGAAACCTTGTCTCTACTAAAAATACAAGAATTAGCTGGATGTGGTGGTATGTGCCAATAATTCCAGCTACTTGGGAGGGTGAGGCAGGAGAATTGCTTGAACCCGGGAGACAGAGGTTGCAGTGAGCTGAGATTGCACCACTGCACTCCAGCCTGGGCGACAGAGCAAGACTCTGTCTCAAAAAGAAAAAGAAAAAAGAAAGAAACCGTTTCCTAAAAACAGTTTTTCTCAGCTTATTATAGTTTTCTATATAACTCAGGCGTATTGTTACTGACTTAGTGAATATTCTCTGCTCAAAAGTTCTGATTTCCTGACTCTTACCTGCTTTTTTACTTTTTAAATGTCTTACATAGACAGTTTGAGAAAATACCCTTTCCACCATTCTATTTTCTGACAGCTTGAGAAAAGAAATGTTAGAAATTTCTATAGAATGATGAATAGATGAAATACCTACTTGGATCTAGTGTTGCTTCCTCATATTTCTTCTGCTCATTACCTAGGAGAGTGAAACAACTAATACTCCTGCAGTTGACTTATCTACCAGTACTTGAGTAATCTAAGTATTCCATTTATGTGGCCATTTTAGCCATTTTATGTAGTTAATTACGACTAAACTGGGAATGGTGACTATTTTTTAGGACATTTAAAATTCTTTGTGTTATTTGGATTCTAAATAACACGATTTTGCTATGTTATTTGGTCATCTAAGTAGAATAAAGTAATTTGTTGTTGGTTATTCAGGAATACAATTCCCTGTTAACCCTGGGAAATGCACATTGCTTTTGAGAGGAAATGTGGTTGAAATAGATGTCATTGTTCAGTTTATGCTTGTTACTTACTGTGACACTGGGCCTAGCGAGGACTGGTACCTACAGAAAGCCTGTAACTCCCTTTAGGCTGCCTAAAATCACGTATATGAAAAAGCATCTAGAATAAAAGCATAGCATGCTAGTAAACCAATTTATATTATTTGGTAATGTTGGTGGGCTAAAGGAAATCAGTAGCTGATTTCCTTACTGTTAAAGTGACCTTACCTTTTGGGTTTCACCTATAGCAGAGATTGTGTTATTGCCTACTGATATCCAGGGTTACTGTGAGAATTGAATGTTTTTAAAGCATTTATGAGATATGTTATAGAAGTTTACTTTGACTAGGGTTTACATTAAGATAGGATACAGGAAAAACAGACATCCTTGACAGTGTTAAAATTCACACAGGCCAGGTATGGTGGCTCACACCTGTAATCCCAGCACTTTGGGAGGCTAAGATTGGAGGATCACTTGAGCCCAGGAGGTCAAGGGTCAAGACTACAGTGAGCTGATCGTGCCACTGCACTCCAGCCTGGATGACAGAGACTCTGTCTCCAAAAAAACCCACTACACACACACGCACACACACACACACACGTAATTTTCACACTATTGCCAACTTTCCAGTTGCAGTAATCAAAAAGAGATCAGGAATTCAAATTCATTTTTCTGTTGTCTTTAAGAAATGGGAACGGCTTGGAGACAGAAGCCTTCCCTGTATCTTTACATTCTCCCTACTGAAGGTGTAAATGGAAGAATTTAAGGAGAAGTAAAGCATGAAAAAGGTCCGGGGAACTTTTTGCCTATTATATTAGAAATGTTGGGATAATCAGGATGATTACTTTCTCCTGAGTGAAGAAGAATCAGTTATGGTAGACCTAATAAAAAGGCTGAGGTTTGAAAATGAGGGATTTTTAAAACAAGCATATTAGAACTAAAAGTGCAAGTGAGAGCTTTCTAAAAGTGATTCTGGGAAACTATACTTACTCTAGTAGCATTGTTCTTGCTTTATAATGTGTTTGGAACTCATCTTTTGTAGTTCTTCGGAGATGCATATACAAAATAAGGTGAGGGAGAGAACTAGATGATGTTTTTGGGGAAAACAGTATTAGAAATTGTCAGTGAACACCCTGCCCTGCACCAAAAGATATCTAAAAATACTTTGAATGATGATGGCATTATTGGTGTCAGTGAAGTCTTATCAAAATTAAACCTTTTGGCTTTTGAACTGTGATTTGTGGCAGCCAAGTTACTAGGTAAGAGAGTGTTCTAAGGCTTTTTACTAAATATGGAAAAGATACTAGATTTCCCTTTTGTGTTTTTGCCTAAAACTGGTAAGTTGAATCTTGCTTTCCTCTGGTATGTAATAGTCAAGTTTGTTTCTTTCATTTTTTATGACTGACTTCTGCCCTTTCACAGACTCCCACTCCCTAAGAGCCCTTTCTCCAGTGTCTCATTTTCTTACGTGTTTATGTAAATGCAGGTGCTATATAATCAATTCTAGATCATCAATACTTAGCTTTAAATTCCAGATTTGGTGTTCTTAGCACGTATAAAGGTAGGGTGACTTTACCCTTACCATTACCACTGGCACATCCAGTTGCCTGTTGGGTATGTATTCAAGAAATTTCAGCAAATTTTAACACTGGCTAAAGTAAAATACCGTCATTCATTGCTTAACAGTGGGGATATGTTCTGAGAAGTGAATAGGCAATTTCATCATTGTACTAATAATCTAGTGTGTACTTACACAAACCTAGGTGGTATAGCCTACTACGCACCTAGGTTATATGGTATATCCTATAGCTTCTAGGCTACAAATCAGTACAGCATGTTACTGTACTGAATACTGTAAGCAGTTATAGCATGCCAGTAAATATTTGTGTATCTAAACATAGAAGCAGTGAAAATATAGTATAAAAGGCAAAAAAAAAAAAAAAAAGGATATACCTGTATAGGGCACTTCTTGTGATGGACTTTGCAGGACTGAAAGTTGCTCTAAGTGAGTCAGTGAGTGAATAGGAGTAAATGTGAGGGCCTAAGACACTTCTGTAGATTTTATGAACAGTGTTTTATTTTTTAATTATAAAATTTTTTTTTTCAATAATAAACTAGGCTGGGTGCACTGGCTCACTCCTGTAATCCCAGCACTTTGGGAGACTGAGGTGGGCGGATCACCTGAGGTCAGGGATTCAAGACCAGCGTGGCCAACATGGTGAAACCCTGTCTCTACAAAAATACAAAAAGTAGCCGAACATGATGGTGGGTGCCTATAATCCCAACTACTTGAGAGGCTGAGGTGAGAGAATCGCTTGAACCTGGGAGGCGGAGGTTGCAGTGAGCCGAGATCACTCCATTGCACTCCAGCCTAGGCAACAGAACAAGACTCCGTCTCAAAAAAATAATAATACTAATAATAATAAACTAAGCTTAGTCTATAACTTTTTAACTTCATATACTTTTGAATTTTTTCAAATTTTTCCTACTTTTGTAATAATACTTAGCTTAAAACACAAATACATTATACCACTATACAAAAGCATTTTCTTTATATCCTTATTCTATAAGCTTTTGTCTGTTAATTTTTTTTTTTAACTTTTTAAACTATTTTGTTAAAAACCAAGACATAAACATACACATTAGCCTGCAGAGGGTCGGGGTCATCAGTATCACAGAGCAGCATCATTATCACTGTCTTCTGCCTCCACATCTTTTCCCACTGTAAGATCTTCAGGTACGGTAACACAGATGAGCTGTCATCTCCTGTGATAACAATGCCTTCTTTTGGATACCTCCTAAGAGACCTCCCTGAGGCTGTTTTACAGTTAATATTAAGAAAAAAATAAATAGAAAGAATGCATGCTAAAATAATGTTTCAAGTATAGAATAATAAATGCATAAACCAGTAACACAGTCATTTATTATGTACTATTCCTAATGGTATGTGCTACATTTTTACATGACTGGCAGCACAGTTTGATTTACACAAGCATCACCACAAATGAGTAATGTGTTGTGCTATGATGTCCTGACGGCAACAGTGTCACTAGGAGATAGGCATTTTTTAGTTCTACTGTAATCTCATGGGAACACCGTCTCTCATATATATATATATGTGCAGTTCGTCATTGAAATGTCATTATACTGCACATGACTGTATTAAAAGGTAAACTTGCAGTATAAGCAACATTTTTAAAAGTAACTGCTTATTAGATAGAATTCTCATACCATCAATCTACTCACTTAAAGTGTACAAGTCAGCTGGGTGTGGTGACTGAAGCCTGTAATCCTAGACTTTGGAAGGCTGAGGTGTGCCGATCGCTTGAGCAGAGGAGTTCCAGACCAGCCTGGCCAACATGGGGAACCCCTGTCTCTACTAAAAAAAATTAGCTGGGTGTGGTGGTGCACACTGGTGGTGTCAGCTGTGGGAGGCTGTAGGTAGGAGGATCACCTGAGCCTAGGAGGTTGAGGTTGCAGTGAGCCTTAATCCAGCCACTGCATTCCAGCCTGGGCAACAAAGCACAATCCCATCTCAGAAAATAAAAAATAAAATAAAGTGTACAATCCAGTGATTTTTAGTATATTCACAGGGTCGTATAAATGTCACCACTATCGAGTTCCAGAACATTTTCCTTGCTCTCGGAAAAAACCCATACTATTAGCAGTCACTTCTCTTATTCTTCATTTTCTCTAGTCCCTGGCAACTATGAATCTACTTTCTGTCTCTATGGATTTGCCTATTCTAGACATTTTATTTAAATGAAGTCATACAATATATGGTCTTTTGTGACTAGCTTTTTTTTACTTGGCATAATGTTTTCAGAGTTTGTGTCATGGCACATAGCAGTATTTCATTCCTTTTTGTGGTTAAATGACATCCCATTTTGTAGGTATTACCACATTTTGTTAATCCATTCATCAATTGATTGACATTTGGGTGGCTTCTACCTTTTGGCTGTTGTGAATAACACTAGCGTGAACATTTGTGTATAAGTTTTTGTTTTGAAAAGAAGAGCGTATGTTTTCAGTTCTTTGAGTTATATACCTAGGAGCAGAATTATTAGGTCTTACGATAACTTTTAACTTTTTGAGGAACTTTCAAACTGTTTACCAGTGTCTGCACCATTTTACATTCCCACCAGCAATGTATGAGGCTTCCAGTTGATCTATATTCACATCAGCACTTGTTATTGTTTATCTCTTTGATGATAGTCATTCTGGTGGGTATAAAGTGGTATTTCGTTGTGGTTTTGGTTTGCATTTTTGTAATGACTAATGAGAATTGAGCATTTTTCATGTGCTTATTGTACATTTGTATATCTTCTTGGGAAAGACATGTTATCTTTAAAGCTAAATATTGATGGTATGCTGTTTGGAATGCTGTGGGGTTTTTGTTGTTGTTGTTGTTGTTGTTGTTTTTTGAGACGAAGTTTCGTTCTTGTTGCCCAGGCTGAAATGCAATAGCGCGATCTCGGCTCACTGCAACTTCCGCTTCCCAGGTTCAAGCAATTCTCCTGTGTTAGCCTCCTGAATAGCTGGGATAACAGGCATGTGCCACTACACCCAGCTTATTTTGTATTTTTGGTAGAGACGTGGTTTCTCCACATTGGTCAGGCTGGTCTCTAATCTCGAACTCCCGACCTCAGGTGATCCACCCATTTCTGCCTCCAAAGTACTGGGACTACAGGCGTGAGCCCCCGCACCCGGACTGGAATGCTGTTCTTTAGATTAACTTTCTTCCTTTATCTGAGACAGGGTTTTTGATCCATTAATTCAAATATTTTAGTCTATTTTTGAGATTGCTTTACAAAGCTAATTTTAAATACAGCTCTCCCCTATGAAAAAAGTATATTTTGTATCCTGGCTTGAAATTTCTCTGAATACAGTTTGTCCCCACTCTGATAAACAATGATAGACAAATGAAATATTTAGTAGACTTTCTTTCATCCTGTTTTTATTGTGAATTTATATCTCTATGCTTAAAGAATTAGCAAGGGTAAAATTCATAGAGGACCCAGTGGCTCATTAAAACTTCAGTATATTCTGTGGATTCTGAGAATATCAGCTATGTTGAGAGGAAGAAAAGATCCATAAGGCAAGGAAAATAGCAACTGAGTTTGAAAGTAGCACTTTGCACATGTAGGGAAATCTATGACCACTAGTAGGTAGGAATGAAAAAGTACATGATTTCATCCGTGTGTTCCTTTCTCTCCCAGCGTGGTACCATGCGACGACGCTATGAAGATGATGGCATTTCAGATGATGAAATTGAAGGGAAAAGAACTTTTGACTTGGAAGAGAAACTGCACACCAACAAATATAATGCCAATTTTGTTACTTTTATGGAAGGAAAAGGTCAGTATCGTTTTGGTTCCAGCATATAGTCCTTTGATGTGGGAAGCCATAGACTCTGAGCATTGGGGGTTTAGCATTTATCCAGCTAAAATATTGCCTGTTGATGTTATCTATTTTCTTTCTTTTTTCTTTTTTTTTTTTTTTTGAGATGGAGTCTCGCTCTGTAGCCCAGGCTGGAGTGCAGTGGCCGGATCTCAGCTCACTGCAAGCTCCGCCTCCTGGGTTCACGCCATTCTCTGGCCTCAGCCTCCCGAGTAGCTGGGACTACAGGCGCCCGCCACCTCGCCCGGCTAGTTTTTTGTATTTCTTTCTTTTTTTTTTTTTTTTTTTTTGAGATGGAGTCTCGCTCTGTCACCCAGGCTGGAGTGCAGTGGCCTGATCTCGGCTCACTGCAAGCTCCGCCCCCCAGGTTCATGCCATTCTCCTGCCTCAGCCTCCCGAGTAGCTGGGACTACAGGCGTCCGCCACCTCGCCCGGCTAGTTTTTTGTATTTTTTTTAAGTAGAGACGGGGTTTCACCGTGTTAGCCAGGATGGTCTCGATCTCCTGACCTCGTGATCCGCCCGTCTCGGCCTCCCAAAGTGCTGGGATTACAGGCTTGAGCCACCGCGCCCGGCCAGTTTTTTGTATTTCTTAGTAGAGACGGGGTTTCACCGTGTTATCCAGGATGGTCTCGATCTCCTGACCTCGTGATCCACCCGTCTCGGCCTCCCAAAGTGCTGGGATTACAGGCTTGAGCCACCGCGCCCGGCGATGTTATCTATTTTCTCTTGTTATACAATGCCACTTGTATGCACTTGTCCCCTAGTCCTCCCACCCTGTGAGTCATTCTCTGCTATATTAGAAGTAATATTTTATTAGGGCAAAAGTATTGTCGGATATTTTTGTCTACCAGCCTCTTCCTCCTCCTTCCATCCCTTGGTTTAAGTTTAATTAAAAACAGTACAATAAAAATCCTTTTATGTGTATATCTACTCCACCAAAACTGAGGGTGGGGTTCCATGCGCACCATACATCTTTGATCTTTGGCAAACTGACAAGGATGTCATATATGTATTGTAGTGGTCAAAATTAAATTTTTTTTAACTTATTATTATTTTTTTTTTTGAGATGGAGTCTTGCTGTGTCACGCAGGCTGGAGTGTAGTGGTGCAGTCTCGGCTCACTGCAACCTCCGTCTCCCAGGTTGAAGCAATTCTCCTACCTCAGCCTCCTGAGTAGCTGGGATTACAGGCACGTGCCACCATACCCCACTAATTTTTTTTTTTTAATGTATTTTTAGTAGAGACAGGGTTTCGCCATGTTGGCCAGGCTGGTCTTGAACTCCTGACCTCAGGTGATCTGCCCACCTTGGCCTCCCAAAGTGCTGGGATTACAGGCATGAGCCACCACGGCGCCCGGCGTTTCTTTTTCACTCTTAAGAGACAGGGTGATGATAATTTCTGTTTAGCATTTATGAGATGACTCATTAGTAGTACTATCCCCATATTGTTTAAGCTCTAAATTTCCTGTGGAAATATATAGACTTGGCAAACCCCTCAAGCCTTGCTTCTCAATGTGTTCTCCATATTTTCTAAGAGATGCTTCTTAATAAGCATATGTTTTATTGACTAACAGCATAACTATATACACAGAATAACAAACACCATTTATACTGTATTAGGATCCTTTTTATGGTCCTTTTATTGTTTTTAATTATACCTCTTATCTTTCTAATAATTATTTTCCTATGGTGACAGATTTTAATGTAGAGTATATTCAGCGGGGTGGCTTGAGAGATCCTCTGATTTTCAAGAATTCTGATGGACTTGGAATAAAGTAAGTGTTTAAATCTTGGCTGGATATAGTTGCAAAATGGCCTTGTTACACCCAGGGCTATAAACAGTGGTGGTATATACCCAGAACAGTAGTAATTGAAAATAATTTCCCACTTAGTTTTAAAAGTGTATGTTTTTGTTTTGATACACAAGTGTTTCATATTAGAGGTAAATGACAAAATATAGATGAACCAAAAAAAATTTTTTTTAATCTCCTGAAACGTGCCACCCTTAGATAAATCATTAACATTTTGTTATGTATTCTTTTTTCCTATGCATATGTGTAAATATATAATCACCTATATTTTAAAAATAATTTAAAACCTGATTATGAATATTGCTGTGTCTGGGGAGTTCTCAGTACTTTAAGAAAAAAACCTCACATTTACTAGAGAAATTGTGTTTTCCATATATACTTACTGGTGTTTGTTTCATAGAATGCCGGATCCAGACTTCACTGTGAATGATGTCAAAATGTGTGTAGGTAAGTGTCTGTCTTTAAGGCAAAGATTTAAGACTTAGGACTGAATTAAATCTCTGACTGAGATTTAAGGCTTAGGAACATTGAAGTATATATTTGATTAGAAACTACATTTTCATTAGGAACAGAATTTTATCAAAGAGAGTTACAGAAGTTGCCTTATTTAATACACATTAAACATAGAAGGTTGGAATCTCTTTTTCCTACCTTCATACTTCCTTCTCTCCATGAAGAGTGTGCCTTCTGGGGCAATCTTTCCAAGAAACCAAAAACTTAGATCTCTGAGCCAAGAATGAAGTTTCATTAATATCCGCGATACCCTTCGTTTCCCTAAAAGCAGTAGAGAAATTTCCAGGAAATGCTCGCCAATGCTGCATTTGGAAACTTACCTAAGACTTGAAACTTTATAAGCTGAGAAGTAGATACATTAAAATTGAGTCTTTTAATTATTTTATTATATTCAAAATTTAGGAAAAAGAAAGCAAATTAGATTCATCTAATTAAAGAAGAAAATTCTTGATGTTAGTAAAGTTTCAGCCTAGTTTTCTGCAGACAGTGGTGTTCGTTGTGGTCCTCAGACACCCCAGCATCCTTAGGAGTTCAGGGATGGTCAGTAAAATGGAATAAAGTCTTTTTGTCTTTTTTTTTTTTTTTTTTTTGAGACAGAGTCTCTCTCTGTCGCCCAGGCTAGAGTGCAGTGGCACAATCTCAGCTCACTGCAACTTCTGCCTGCCGCATTCAAGCAGTTCTCTCACCTCAGCCTTCCGAGTAGCTGGGATTGCAGGCACGTGCCACCACACCCGGCTAATTTTTGTATTTTTAGTAGAGATGTGGTTTCACCATGTTGGCTAGGCTGGTCTTGAACTCCTGACCTCAAGCAGTCCTCCCGCCTTGGCCTCCCAAAGTGCTCGGATTACAGGTGTGAGCCACTGCGCCTGGCCAGAATAAAGTCTTTTTGAAATGCTTCCAATAGGACTTAAAACGAAGGGACTTTTTTGATTTTCTTCCTAGTACTAGAATTTCTATTATCTTTTGTCCTCTGTACTAAAGCTCCAGTGCCATTCCTTTGCTTTGAAAATGAAGTGCTGCAGTACTGTCTCCTGGCCACTTGAGGGTCCATGTTAGACTACCGACTCTTCTGTTTATCTAAAAGGTGAAAGTCACAGATATCCCAGGTAGAGGAAAGTTCCCAAATCTCTGTTTTATTCATCCCCTTATTGTTTCTGTGTTAGATCCTGGCCATCTGCCTGTTGCCATGTATTCCCTAGTACTTATCACAGTTCCTGGAATATAGTAGGTGCTCAGTAAATCCACTGAATAATGAAAATGCTCTCCCACTCTTCACAAGACAGAACACTCTCAGGGGACCTCAGAAAACCTACCTGAGTATGTAATAGTCTATCATTTGACCTCCTTTATTAAAGAACCTCCAGGACGGTAATTCCCTGTTTCTGTAAAGCTTCCCTCTTGATGAGACATTCTTACAGTTTGTGGTCCACAGATGACCTGCATCAGAATTATTTGTGATATTGTTAAAAATGTAGACTCGCAGAGAGGATTGTAGGAAGATGGCAGAGTAGCAAGCACCAGGAACTTTTATCCTTACCTAGATAATAATTGCACTGGCAGAATCTGTCTGATACAACTATTTTGGAATTTGGGAGTCTATTGAAGGCTTGCAAATTTCAGGGACAGCTTGGACAATAAAGTACAGTTAATTTCAGTCAGTTTCAGGCCTTAGCACAGTAAGAGCTTCTCCATTCTTCCCTGCCAACCAAGCCCTATGACAAGCAGCTGTGCGTATGTTTCCCCGAAAAATTTGCACAGCTTATGGGAACCAGGATGAGCAAACAGGAACCTTTCCTCCAAATAATGGGATCCATGCTGTGGTCACTGAGTGCTGCTTCTGATCACAGAAGTACAGACAAAGAGGCAGGTGGGGCCAGGCACAGTGGGTCACACCTGTAATCTTAGCACTTGGGGAGCCTGAGGCAGGTGGATTGCTTGAGTCCAAGAGTTTGAGATCAGCCTGGGCAACATAGTGAAACCCTGTCTCTACAAAAAATACAAAAATTAGCTAGGTGTGGTGGCATGCACTGATAGTCCCAGCTACTTGGGGGGCAATTCCTTGAGCCCTGGAGGTTGAGACTGCAGTGATATGTGATCACACCACTGCACTCCAGCCTGGGCAACAGAGTGAGACCCTGTCTCAAAAAAAAAAAAAAAAAAAGGGCAGATGGGGCAATTGTTGTTGCATCTTCCCCTAATTGTTGCAGTCTTCTTCCTCTCAGCTGAACTGACTTCCAGGGCATTTAAAAGGCTACTGTGGCTGGGCACGGTGGTCCACGCCTATAATCCCAGCACTTTGGGAGGCCGAGGTGGGCATATCACAAGGTCAGGAGTTTGAGACCAGCCTGACCAACATGGTGAAACTCCGTCTTTACTAAAAATACAAAAATTAGCTGGGCGTGGTGGTAGGTGCCTGTAATCCCAGCTACTCAGGAGGCTGAGGCAGGAGAATCGCTTGAACCAGGAGGCGGAGGTTGCAGTGAGTGAAGATTGTGCCACTGCACTCCAGCCTGGGTGACAGAACGAGACTCATCTCAGAAAAAGGTAGGGGGGGTGGGGGGATGGGAGGTAGGGGGATGGGCGGGGGGGCTGTTGCCTGTCCCCCCGCCCGGCCAATTTTAGTTTTCTCTTTTCCCCTTTGAGAGCCAGACATTAAAGACTAGCACATTCAGAATAGGAAGCGACTGCATATGCACATGGAAAGTGCAGGCTCAGAGAAGATGTAAGAAAACTTAAGTGTATACCTCAGATTGATCCTTGACACAGAGATAGCCTACAAAAAAACAAAAACAAAACACACAATAATAAAACAAAATCCTGGGGAAGAGAGAGAATTGGATTTCAAGAGTTACCACATTATTAAATTCAGATGTCCAGTTTTCAACAAAAAATCATAAGGCATATGAAGAAAGAGGAAAGTATGGCCCATTCAAAGGAAAAAAATCAATAGAAAATGTCTTTGAAAAAAGTCCTGATTGTGGATCTAACAGACAAAGATTTTTAAATAGCTGTCTTGAAGATGCTCAAAAAACTAAGGAATATGTGGAGGAAGTCAAGGAAGGAATGTATGAACAAAATGGAAATATCAATAAAGAGACAGAAAACCTTAAACCAAAAGGAAATTCTGGAGCTGAAAAGTACAATCATTAAAATGAAAACTTAGATTCACAGGCAGATTTGAACAACAAAAGAATCAGCAAAGATAGTACAGTGGAGATTATTAAGTCTAAGGAACAGAATGACAAAAATAGAAGAAAAGTGAACATATAGGTTAAATGTTATCCCTGCTGGGCGCGGTGCCTCACACCTGTAATCCCAGCACTTTGGGAGGTCAAGGTGAGTGGATCACTTGAGGTCAGGAGTTTGAGGCCAGCCTGCCCAACATGGTGAAACCCTGTCTCTACTGAAAATACAAAAGTTAGCTGGGCGTGGTGGTGGACCCCTGTAATCCCAGCTACTTGGGAGGGCTCAGGTAGGAGAATCTATTGAACCTGGGAGGTGGAGGTTGCAGTGAGATGAGGTCGCAGCATTGCACTCCAGCCTTGGTGACGAGCAAAACTGTCTCAGAAAAAAAAAAGTTATGCCTTCCAAAATTTATGTTGAAATTGAATTGCCATTGTAACAGTATTAAGCGGTGGGACCTTTAAGAGATAATTAGGCTACAGGGACTCCACTCTCATGGGTGGGATTGGTGCTGTTAAAAAAGGATGAGTTCGGCCGGGCGCGGTGGCTCAAGCCTGTAATCCCAGCACTTTGGGAGGCCGAGACGGGCGGATCACGAGGTCAGGAGATCGAGACCATCCTGGCTAACACGGTGAAACCCCGTCTCTACTAAAAAAAAAAAAGAAAGACAAAAAACGTGGCGGGCGCCTGTAGTCCCAGCTACTCGGGAGGCTAAGGCAGGAGAATGGCGTGAACCCGGGAGGCGGAGCTTGCAGTGAGCCGAGATCCGGTCACTGCACTCCAGCCTGGGAGACAGAGCGAGACTCCGTCTCAAAAAAAAACACACACAAAAAAAAGGATGAGTTCGGCCCCCTCTTGCTTCCTCTCATTCTCTTACTGTCTTGCTTTTCACCATGTGATGATGCAGCAAGAAGGCCCTCACCAGATGCTGGCACCTTGATTTTTTAGACTTCCTAGCCTCCACAACTGTGAGCCAATAAATTGCTGTTCATCATAAATTACCTACCAGGTATTCTGTCAACAGCAACCCAAAATGGACTGACAGTCTAAAGGAACATTTTTGACACCATTAAGCAGACCAACATACACATTATAAAAGTACCAGAAGGAAAATAGAAAGGAGCAGAGAGAATATATATTTGATCAAATACTGGCTGAAAATTTCCCAAATTTGACGAAAGACATGAGTACAGACATCCAAACAGCTCAGTGAACTCCAAATAAGATGAACTCAGAGACCCTCACCAAGACACATTATAATCAAACTTTCAAAAGCCAAAGACAAACTCTTGAAAGCATCAAGAGAGAAATGACTAAATGATTCATTACATAAAGGTATCCTCAGTAAAATTATGAACCAATTTCTCATCAGAAACTGTGGAGGCCAGGAGGCAGTGAGCCAGTGTATTCAAAGTGCTAAAAGGAATACAAAACAAAACTGTCAACCAAGAATCCTATATCTGGCAAAACTGTCCTTCAAAGGGGGCGAGAAATTAAGACATTCTCAGAAAAACAAAAGCTAAGGAAACTTGTTACCACTGGACCTGCCTTGTAAGAAATGCTCAGGAGAGTCCTGCAAGGTGAAATGAAAGGACATTAGATTGTAACTTGAAGCCATATGAAGAAATATCTCGATAAAGGTAAATACATGGGTAATTGTAAGAGCTAGTATTATCTTAACCATGGCTTGTAACTCCTTTTTGTTTTCTCCATAGTTTAAGAGACAAATATATTTTTTAAAAGACAATTGTTAGCCTAAAAACGAATCCTGAAACTTTGAGTGTAGCCCCACATTTTATTTTACACATAATTTGAGAGATCAATACATTTAAAAGAATTATTAGAACGGGGTATAGTGGTACATGCCTGTAATCCCAGCTACTTAGAAGGCTGAGGTGGGAAGATTGCTTGAACCCAGGAATTCAAGACCAGCCTGGGCAACATAGCAAAGACCCATTTCTCCCACCCCATGAATGAATGAATGAGTTACTAGTTTATATTTAAGGGCATAAACTAATAACTAATAGGGGCACAGTATATAAGGATGTGGTTTTGTGACATCAGTAACCAAAAGAGGTAGAGACAGAGCTGTAAAGGAGCAGATTCTTTGAATAGTAGTGAAGTCAAACTGGTATTAATTAAAAATAGAATGTTTAACTTTAGGATATTAGATGTAATCCCTATGGTAACAATAAAGACAATATCTGTAGTATATATACAGAAGGAAATGAGAAAGAAATTTACACATTTCACCAAATAAATGTATCTAAATACAAAAGAAAACAGTAATTTAGGAAAATGAGGAACAAAGCTATGAGGCTATAGAAATCAAATACCAAAATGACAGAAGTTTATGTTCCTCTTTACAAGTACTTTAAATATAAATGGATTAAATTCCCCAATCAAAAGACAAGAAATTGGCAGAATGGATAAAAATAGCATGATACAACTATATGCTGTCCATAAGAGATTCACTGAAGATCCAAAAGACAGAAATAGATTGAAAGTGAAAGGATAGAAAAAGCTATTCCATGCAGACAGTAACCAAAAGAGCAGGGGTAGCTATACTAATATCAGATAAGACAGACATTTATTCATCTATTTATTTAAATTTATTTATTTATTTATTCATTTATTTATTTTGAGATGGCATCTTGCTCTCTTGGCCAGGCTGGTGTGCAGTGGCACAGTCTCGACTCACTGCAACCTCTATCTCCTGGTTCAAGTGATTCTCCTGCCTCAGCCTCCCAAGTAGCTGGATTTACAGGTGCCCGCCACCACGCCCAGCTAATTTTTGTATTTTTAGTGGAGACGGGGTTTCACCATCTTGGCCAGGCTGGTCACAAACTCCCAGCCTCAAGTGATCCGCCCACCTCGGTCTCCCAAAGTACTGGGATTATAGGCATGAGCCATGGCACTAGGCCCTAAAACAGACTTTAAATCAAAGAATGGTTTCAAGAGAGGCCTGGTGTGGTGCCTCACACCTATAATCCCCACACTCCGGGAGGCCAAGGCAGGACTGCTTTAAGCCAGGAATTCAAGACCAGCCTGGGCAACATACCAAGACCTCATGTCTATTTAAAAAAAAAAAAAAAAATAGTAATTTTAAAAGTTGGCTGGGCATGGTGGTGCATGCCTGTGCTCCTAGCTACTTGGAAGGCCGAGGCAGGAGGATCACTTGAGCCCAGGAGTTTGAGGCTGTTCTGATCACACCACTGTACTCCAGCCTGGGTGACAGAGCAAGACCCTGTCTCTTTAAAAAGAAACAAAGAGGCCAGGCGCAGCGGCTCTTGCTTGTAATCCCAGCACTTTGGGAGGCCGAGGCAGGCGGATTACGAGGTCTGGAGATCGAGACCATCCTGGCTAATGTGGTGAAACCTCATCTTTACTAAAAATATAAAATATTAGCCGGATGTGGTGGCAGGTACCTGTAGTCCCAGCTACTCAGGAGGCTGCGGCAGAAGAATGGCATCAACCCGGGAGGCAGAGCTTGCAGTGAGCGGATATCACGCCATTGCACTCCAGCCCGGGCGACAGAGCGAGACTCTGTCTCAGGAAAAAAAAAAAAAAAGAAAGAAAAAAAGAAAAAATGGTTGGGCATGGTGCCTCACCTGTAATCCCAACTTTGGGAGGCCAAGGCGGGAAGATTGCTGAAGCCTAGGAGTTTGAGACTACCTTGGGTAACATGCTGAGACCTCATCTCTACCAAAAATGTAAACCAAGCATGGTGGCACATGCCTGTAGTTTCAGCTACTCAGGAAGCTGAGATGGGAGTGTCACTTGAGCCTGGCAAGTCAAAACTGCAGTGACCGGAGATTGTGCCACCTCACTCCAACCTGGGTGACAGAGCAAGACACTGTCTCAAAAAAATAAATAAATAAATAAATAAATAAAATGGTTTCAAGAGGCAAAGACATGTATTTTGGTGTATTATATTAATTAAAGGTTTAACTATAGCAAGAAGATGTAACAATTACAAACATTTATGTACCTAATGACAGACCATCAGTACTGAAGGGGGAAGTAGACATTTCTGTACAGTAATACTTGGAGACTTCAGTACCCCCTCTCAATAATGGATAGAACAACCAGACCTAAAATAAGTAAGGAAATAGTGGACTTAACACAGTAAACCAACCAGATCTCACAGACACAGACAGAATCCTACCTAACAGCAATAGCATACACATTCTTTTTGAGTGTATGTAAGACATTTTCCAGGATACACCATATGTCAGGCCACAGATTAAAAATCAATGGATTTAAAAAATAGATATCAAAGTATCTTCTGCAGCCACAATGGGATGAAGTTAGAAATCAATAGCAAGTAAAACTGGAAAAGTCACAAAATTGTGGAATTTAACGATCAGTGAATCAAAGAAGAAATCACATGGAAATTAGAAAATATTTATAGATCGAAAGAACACAACACAGCATACCAAAACTTATAGGGATCAGTGAAAGCAGCATTAAGGGAGAAATTTGTAGCTATAAATGCTTTGATTATAAAACATGGAATCACTGATTGCAGTAGTGTGCACCTATAGTTCCAGCTACTTGGGAGACTGAGGCCGGAGGATTGCTTGAGCCCAGGATTTTGAGTCCAGCCTGGGCAACATAGCAAGACCTTATCTCGGCCGGGCGAGGTGGCTCACACCTGTAATCCCAGCACTTTGGCAGGCCGAGGCAGGTGGATCATCTGAGGTCAGGAGTTCGAGACCAGCCTGGTCAACATAGTGAAACCACATCTCTACTAAAAATACAAAAATTAGCCAGGCGTGGTGGTGCACACCTGTAGTCCCAGCTACTCAGAGGCTGAGGCAGGAGAATCACTTGAACCTGGGAAGTGGTGGTTGCAGTGAGCCGAGATCGCACATTGCACTCCAGCCTGGGCAACAAGGTGAGACTCTGTGTCAAAAAAAAAAACTGTCTCTTTAACAAAAGAAGAGAAACTTGAAATCAACAACCTAATCTTACAACTTAAATAACTAGAAAAAGGACAAACTAAACCTAAAGCTAAAGGAAGTAATAAAGATTAGAGCAGAGATAAATGAAATAAAGAATAGAAAAACAATAGAGAAAAGTCAAAGAAACCAACTACTCGGGCGGCTGAGTCATGAAAATTGCTTGAACTGGGGAGTCGGAGGTTGCAGTGAGCCCCGATTGTGCCATTGTACTCCAGCCTAGACAACAGAGCAAGACTCTGTCTCAGGGGAAAAAAAAAAAGCTATGAACAATTGTTCATCAATAAATTGGACAACCTAGATGAAGTGTACAAATTTCTAGAAACACAAAATGTATTAAGACTAAATCACTAAGAAATACAAACTTTGAATAGAACTATATTTTAATTAGTGAGGAGATTGGGTCAATATTCAAACATTTCCCAACAAAGAAAAGACTGGGCCTGATGGCTTCGGTGAATTCTACCAAACAATTAAAGAGGAACTAACACCAATACTTCTCAAACTTTTTCAAAGAATTAAGAGGGAACACTTCTGCCCCTCCCTGAGATGAGTCACGTTCTGTCACCAGGCTGGGGTGCAGTGGCACAATGTCAGCTCACTGCAGTCCCCACCTCCTGGGTTCAAGTGATTCCCCTGCCTCAGCCTCCCAAGTAGCAGGATTACAGGTGCCTGCCACCACGCCTGGCTAATATTTTGTATTTTAGTAGATATGGGGTTTCACCATGTTGGCCAGGTCTCGATCTCCTGACCATGATCTGCCCGCCTTGGCCTCCCAAAGTGCTGGGATAACAGGCATGAGCCACTGTGCCCGGCGGAGGGAATACTTCTTAAGTCATTCTGTGAGGCCAGCATTACCCTGATACCAAAGCGAGACAAAGACAGTAGAAGAAAACAAAACTACAAATCGATATCCTTTTTGAACAATGATGTAAAAATCCTCAACAAAATACTTGCATACTAAATTCAGCAGCATATTAAAAGGATTATACACCATGACCAAGTGGGATTTATTCCTGGAATAGATGGTTCAACTTGTGAAAATCAATCAATATAAATTTCATTAACAGTGAAGGAGGGAAAAAGTCACATGATCATCGCAATTGACACAGAGAAGACATTTGACAAAATTCAACACCTTTTCATGATAAAAACACTTGACAAACTAAAAATAAAAGGAAACTACCTCAACATAATAAAAGCTTTATATGAGGCCGGGCGTGGTGGCTCAAGCCTGTAATCCCAGCACTTTGGGAGGCCGAGACGGGCGGATCACAAGGTCAGGAGATTGAGACCATCCTCGCTAACACGGTGAAACCCCGTCTCTACTAAAAAATGCAAAAAAAACTAGCCGGGCGGGTTGGTGGGCGCCTGTAGTCCCAGCTACTCGGGAGGCTGAGGTAGGAGAATGGCGTAAACCTGGGAGGCGGAGCTTGCAGTGAGCTGAGATCCGGCCACTGCACCCCAGCCTGGGCGACAGAGCAAGACTCCGTCTCAAAAAAAAAAAAAAAAAAAAGCTTTATATGAAAAACCCCCAGTAAATATCATAATCAGTGGTGAAACACCAAAAGCATTTAAGATCAGGAACAACGTAAAGATGCCTGCTTTTACTGCCTCTATTCAGTGTAGCACTGGAAGTCCTAACACAGCAATTAGGCAAAAAAAGGAACGAAAAGCCACGCAAATTGGAAAGGAAGAAGTCACCCCTGTTGGCAGATGATACGACTTTTTTATTTGTTATTAGTATTTTTCTTTGGTTCTTTCTAACATGTGCATCTTTACACTTAGTTTTGCTCTTTATCAAATATTTCAAATATACATAAAATTACAGAGAATATCATTAACAAAATGAACATCCATCTATGGACCCAAAATGAAGATCCACTTGTGTACAACATAGTAAGAAATTAACCTTTTGCCATATTTAAACTTCAGCTCTTTTTGCAGAAGTTTGTTAGAGCTGACATCTACTGCGTACCATTCTTCCATTTTCAATCCCTTTCCCTTCCTCCTCTCTCCAGAGATAGCCACTCCCTTGGTTTTTTAAACATTAACAAATGGCATCATAGTGCACAAATCATTCTGCAACTTGCTTTTTCACTAAACATTGCATTCTTTTTAACTACCATATAGAATTCCATTGTATGAATATACCACAATTTACCCATTCCCCTACTGATGGACATTTACGATTTACATTGTTTCCATTTTTTTTCTTTTTTCTTTTTTTTTTTCTTGAGATGGAGTGTCTCTTAGTGCCCTGGCTGGAGTGCAGTGGCACGATCTTGACTCACTGCAACTTCTACCTCCCAGGTTCAAGCCATTCTCCTGCCTCAGCCTCCCAAGTAGCTGGGATTACAGGCATGTACCACCATGCCCGGCCAATTTTGTGTTTTTCAGTACAGATGGGGTTTTGCCATGTTGGGTAGGCTGGTCTCAAACTCCTGACCTCAAGTGATCCACCCACCTTGGCCTCCCAAAGTGCTAGGATTATAGGCATGAGCCACCGTGCCCGGCCTCCATTTCTTTAGTCTTACAAATAATGCTACAATGAAGGCTTATAAATTTCTTCTTGGGTACACATTTGAGAGTTTAGAAGGTATGAGCCTAGAAGTGGGCCAAAGAGTGTACGTTTTCACCTTGTCAGATTCCTCTCCAAAGCGATTGTTCCAGTTTACACTTTGTTCAGTCAAGTATGAAAGTGTCCTTTGTTCCATATTCTCTCAAACACTTGATATTATGAGATATTCATTTTTTAAAATTTTAATTTATTTTTTGGGGGGAGGGATCAGAATCTCACTTTATTTCCAGCCTGGAGTGCACTGCCGTGATCTTGGCTTACTGCAACCTCCGCCTCCTAGGTTCAAGCGATTCTCCTGCCTCAGCCTCCCGAGTAGCTGGGATTATAGGCGCCTGCCACCACGCCCGGCTCATTTTTTATTTTTAGTATAGGCAGGGTTTTGCCACGTTGACCAGACTGATCTTGAACTCCTGACCTCAGGTGATCCACCCGCCCCAGCCTCCCAAAGTGCTAGGATTACAGGCGTGAGCCACTGCACCTGGCCGAGACTTAAACTTTCGATAGTCTGATGGATATGAAAGAAAAACTTGTAGTTTTTTTTTTTTTTTTTTTTTTTTTTTTTTTTTTTTTGAGACGGAGTCTTGCTGTGTGCCCCAGGCTGGAGTGCAGTGGCGCGATCTCGGCTCACTGCAAGCTCCGCCTCCCGGGTTCACGCCATTCTCCTGCCTCAGCCTCCCGAGTAGCTGGGACTACAGGCGCCCACCACCTCGCCCGGCTAATTTTCTTGTATTTTTAGTAGAGACGGGGTTTCACCGTGTTAGCCAGGATGGTCTCGATCTCCTGACCTCGTGATCCGCCCGTCTCGGCCTCCCAAAGTGCTGGGATTACAGGCTTGAGCCACCGCGCCCGGCCAAAAAAACTTGTAGTTTTTAATCTGCATGTCCAGTAAGGATAATCATGTTCTCAGAAATATTTATTGACTATTTGGGCCATCTATTTTTAAATTTTTTAAACTTTCATATTCCCTTTTATTCTGTTATCACTTTCTTATAGTGATTAATAGTGGAAAGTCTAGCTTTAAAAGTTAATATACATAAAGTGCTCAGAAGAGTCACAGCCATGTTGTAGGAGACTGTATTATTTTTATCCTTTTAAATACGTATATATTGGCTGGGCATGGTGGCTCACACCTGTAATCCCGCAGCACTTTGGGAGGCCAAGATAGGTGGATCACCTGAGTTCGGGAGTTCGAGAGCAGCCTGACCAACATGGCAAAACCCTTTATCTATGAAAAATAAAAAAATTAGCCAGGCGTGGTGGTGGGAGCCTCTACTCCCAACTACTTGGGAGGCTGAGGCAGAATAATTGCTTGAACCCGGGAGGGGAAGGTTGCGGTGAGCCGAGACCACACCATTGTACTCCAGCCTGGGTGACGGAGTGAGACCCCATCTCAATAAAAACATACATACATACATACATACATATTTATTGAGACGGGGTCTCGCTGTGTTGAAGAGGCTGGTCTCTAGCCCCGGGCCTCAAGCTGGCCTCCTGCCTTGGCTTCCCAAATTGCTGAGATTACAGGTGTAATCTCACCGTACCTGTCCACCATTTTAGATATTAACCTTGCCAAGTTATTTTTAAAATTTAATCTAATTTGAGTGTTTCTACTTATATTTTCTAATCTCTTAGGATAAATTATTTCAGCAGTTTTAGCATTTGTGACTTTAATCCTTTTGTTTGTTTCTTTTCTAGTATTAGTTTAAAATGTTCCATTTCTGTTCTCTTTGTGTATCTCAGTTCTTGCTTCAGTGACAGCAGATAAGAATCCTGGCCTTGTGGAACAGCTGAGAAGTGCATCCTTTTGCCCAAACTGGGGGAGGGTGATTGCTTTACCTCCAGCTGTCCCGGCAGCTGCTCAGCCAGATTCCCAGATCTAGCATCTTTCAAAACCTCTCAACCTTGGTAACTCTGATAAAAGTCTTTCTGAGGTGTAGGTCCTCCTGTGTCAATGGCACATCTGAATTTCTAGCAATGTGTTCTTTTCTTAAGTTACATTATCTAGTCAGTTTATCAGGAGTTACATATACTGTGGACTCTGAAAACATTATCTCCACATTATTGGGTAAATCATATAAATACTGTGAAAAGGTAAGAAAAACACCAGTAAAAGCAATGTGGCATAACACTTTGTGCATTACATAGGCATTCAATACATATTGGTGATTGCCTAGTAAAAAATAGGGGGCTCTCAGTGCTGCTTACCTGCCTCTAATAAAAATGTAGGTGATATTAAACCACAAGCTAGACCATCAGGAAGGAGGTACAAGGATAGATCCACAACCTGCTCTTGGCCTTTACCTCAGCAAGCTACCTGGCTTCTGTACTCCTACTTTGATTCACCTCCTGTTGCAGCAGGGTTTTAGGAGGATCCTGTTTGTATGTCTAACATTCAACGTTCATGAAAGAGCAGAAATACCTGGATTTGCCTGTTAGCTCTCGAAGCTGGAGAGTGGATGACCTCCTGCCAGGCACAGTTTTTGGATTGGCTTCTCAATTATTGTAGGAATCCTCAACTTTTAGAAGTTGCCAGCCTGTTCATCTGATCTTGAAAGCATACCAACTTATCTTCAAACAGCATAGAATAGGCCAGGTGTGGTGTCTCACGCCTGTAATCCCAGCACTTTGGGAGGCCGAGATGGGCAGATCACTAGGTCAGGAGATTGAGACCATCCTGGATAACACCATGAAACTAAAAATACAAAAAAATTAGCCGAGCGTAGTGGCAGGCGCCTTTAGTCCCAGCTACTCAGGAGGTTGAGGCAGGAGAACGTCATGAACCCGGGAGGCAGAGCTTGCAGTAAGCCAAGATCGCGCCACTGCACTCCAGCCTGGGTGACAGAGCGAGACTCTGCCTCAAAAAAAAAAAAAAAAAAAAAAAAAACAGCATAGAATATATGGAATTCGGGACCTAGACAGAGGCAATAACCTAAAGACGTTTGCAGCTCATTTCTTGTCAGAACCCGTTGAGAATAATGGTATTGATGGAAGACTCTGTCAACCCCATCCAGTTCTCTAGTTTAAATAGTCTCAGTTTATCTATGACTTGAGCCATCTAAAAGTTGCATAACAAATTAGCTGGGTGTGGTGGCACATACCTGTAGGCCCAGCTACCTGAGAGGCTAAGGCAGGAGAATCACTTGAACCCAAGAGATGGAGGCTGCAATGAGCCGAGATCACACCACTGCAATCCAGCCTGCGTGATAGAGTGAGACTCTGTCTCAAAAAAAAAAAAAAAAGTTGCATAACATTAATACAGCCGGGCGTGGTGGCTCACGCCTGTAATCCCAGCACTTTGGGAGGCCGAGGCGGGCAGATCACAAGGTCAGGAGATCGAGACCACGGTGAAACCCCGTCTCTACTAAAAATACAAAAAATTAGCCGGGCGCGGTTGTGGGCACCTGTAGTCCCAGCTACTCGGGAGGCTGAGGCAGGAGAATGGCGTGAACCCAAGAGGCAGAACTTGCAGTGAGGTTAAATCATGCCACTGCACTCCAGCCTGGGCAACAGAGCGAGACTCCGTCTCAAAAAACAAACAAAAAAGACATTATCAACCTGAGAAACATAGCAAGATCTTGTATCTGCAAAAAATTAAAAAATTAGCCAGGCATTGTGGCACATGCCTGTAGTCCCAGCTACTCAGGAGGCTAAGGTGGGAGGATCATCAGAGCCCAAGAATGTGGCTGCGGTGAGCTGTGATTGCGCCAGTGCACTCCAGCCTGGGCAACAGAGCAAGACCCTGTCCCCACCTCCAAAAAAAAGAAAAAAGGTTTACACTTCAGTGAAAGAAAAAGAAGTTGCTATATCCATCCCAACCTTCAGCAACCACCACCACTCTGATTAGTCAGCAGCCCTCAACATTGAGGCAAGTCTCTCCACAAGCAAATATTATGACTTACTGAAGGCTCAGATGATTGTTAGCATTTTTAGCAATAAAGTGTTTTTAAATAAAGGTATGTACCTTGTTTTTGTAGAGACAATGCTGTTGCACACTTAATAGCCTACAGTATAACATAAATATAACTTATGTGCACTGTGAAACCAAAAAGTTTGTATGACTTGCTTATTGGAACATTTGTTTTATTGCAATGATCTGGAACTGAACCCACAATATCTCCAAGATATGCCTATACTAAGTAGTCTAATAATAAAAGAATACCAGCCTGGGCAACATGGCGAAACCTTGTCTCTACCAAAAATACAAAAAATTAACTGGGTATGGTGGCGTACACTGTAGTCCCAGCTACTCAGGAGGCTGGGGTGGGAGGATTGCTTGAGCCTGGGAGGCAGAGGTTGCATTGAGCCTAGATTGTGCCACTGCACTCCAGCCTGGGTGACAGAATGAGGCCCCATCTCAAAAGGAAAAAAGAATAAAACTTTGCTATCCTCTACATTCTTTTTTTTTTTTTTTTTTTTTTTTAAAAGACAAAGTTTTGCTCTGTCGCCCAGGCTGGAATGCAGTGGTGCGATCTTGGCTCACTGCAATCTCTGCCTCTCAAATTCAAGCGAATCTCCTGCCTCAGCCTCCTGAGTAGCTGGGACTATGGCCGCACACCACCACGCCCAGCTAATTTTTGTATGTTTAGTAGAGATAAGGTTTCACTATGTTGGCCAGGCTGGTCTGAAACTCCTGACCTCAAGTGATCTGCCCAGCTCAGCCTCCCAACGTGCTGGGATTATAGGCATGAGTCTCCGCACCTGCGCTCCCCTACATTCCTGAAGGAAAGCATTTACTTGTAATTTCTTAAATTATGGTTAAATACAAATAATATAAAGTTTACCATCATAACCATTACATTTTTTTCTTTTTGTATAAAACATTTCATTGTCATGAACCCATTTTAAAGCATACTTGTGTAATCAAGTTTTTTCACAGTGTGCAACCATCACCACTATCTAGTTTTAGAATTTCATCACCCCAAACAAACTCCATACCATTGAGCAGTCATTCTCCGTTTTCTCCTCCACTTAACTCCTGGCAACAACAAATCTACTCTTTGTCTTGGTGAATTTGTCTAATCTATATATTTCATATAAATGGAGCTATATAATATGTAGCCTTTTGTGTAGACTTCTTTGATAGTGTGTTTTTTTTTGTTTTTTTTTTTTTTTTTGAGGTAAGAGTCTTGCTGTGTCACCCAGGTTGGAGTGCAGTGGCACGATCTCGGCTCACTGCAAGCTCCGCCTCCTGGGTTCATGCCATTCTCCTGCCTCAGTCTCCTGAGTAGCTGGGACTACAGGTGCCCACCACCACGCCCAGCTAATTTTTTGTAGTTTTAGTAGAGATACGGTTTCACTGTGGTAACCAGGATGGTCTTGATCTCCTGACCTCATGATCCACCCGCCTAGGCCTCCCAAAGTGCTGGGATTACAGGCGTGAGCCACCACTCCCAGCCGATACAGTGTGTTTTCTTGGTGTATCCATGTTGTAGCATGTATTAGTACTTCATTCCTTTTTATGGCCAAATATTTCCTAGTATGGATCGACCACATTTTATCCATATCATGAGAAACATTTGTGTTATTTCCATCTTTTAGCTGTTTTGAATAGTGCTGCAGTGAATATTTATGTACAAGCTTTTGTTTGAACACTTTGTTTAATTCTTTTAGATATATGCCTAGGAGTAGAATTGCTGAGTCATATGGTCATTATGTGTTTAGTTTATTGAGGAACTGCCCACCCAATTTTCATAGCGGCTGCACCATCTTATATGCCCACCAGTAGATGTATGAGGGTTCCAATTTCTCTACATTTTTGCTAACACTCATTATTTTCCATTTTTAAAATTATTGCGATCCTAGTGGCTATGAAGTGGTATTTCTTGGCAGTTTTGATTTGACATTCACTTTTTCTTTTAAAATATGAAGGGTAGGTTCTGTCCATTGCCTTATATTATTAGTTATGTTTTGCTATTAATATATATATTCTGCCTTGTCTATTTCATACTGGCCGTATTCTTCTCTTGGGTGTTATCTCTTTAACTAAACCATAAATTCCTTAGAGACAGGAAGTCAGGTTCTAATGCTACCTGATATATCCAGCCAGGCCACGTGTTTATTTGTCTTACAAGGCAGACTATATATATATATATATATATATATATAAATTTTTTTTTTTCCTACAGCCTCTACCTCCTGGGCTCAGATGATTCACACCTCAGCCTCCTGAGTAGCCGGGATTACAGGCACGCACCACCATCCCAGCTAATTTTTTGTATTTGTATTTGTATTTGTATTTTTTTTTGTTTGCGTGTGTATTTTAATTTTTTTGTGTTTTTAGTAGAGGCAGTGTTTTGCTGTGTTGCTCAGGCTGGTCTCAAACTCCTGGAGAGAAGCAGTCTGCCCACCTTGACCTCCCAGAGTGCTGGGATTATAGACGTGCGCCACTATGCCCGGCCAGGCATACAATATTGTCAGCTTTTTATTCTGTCCCTTCCCTGACCACCATTTTCTGAATATTTTAGCTTATGCCTTTACCTCTGCGTGGAATTGTCCCTGTTGAATCATCTCGTTAGAATTCTACTTATTCTTCCCCCTCTTTTCCTAAAGCATTTTCTGATCAGTCTAATAAAAATATGATACTTTCCTTTTGTTTTTACTGCTGCTTGAGCACCTACTTTGTGTTAAACATTTTACTTTATCGATTTTAAATCTTCACAATGGCCCACAAGGTGATACTCATTCTCCACAAGATATTCATGTTAGAGAAATTACATAACTTGTCTAAGTAGTATAGGAGCTGAGATTTAAACTTAGGTCTCAGCCAGGTGCAGTGGCTCACACGTGTAATCCCAGCATTTTGGAAGGCCAAGGTGGGCAGATCACCTGAGGTCAGGAGTTTGAGACCAGCCTGGCCAACATGGCAAAACCCTGACTTTACCAAAAACACAAAAATTCGGCAGGCATGGTGGCACACGGCCGTAGTCCCAGCTACTTGGGAGGCTGAGGCACAAGCATTGCTTGAACCTGGGAGGTGGAGGTTACAGTGAGCCAAGATTTCGCACCACTGCACTCCAGCCTGGGTGACACAGTGAGACTGTTTCAAAATAAAAATAGAGAAATAAATAGGCCGGGTGCGGTGGCTCATGCCTGTAATCCTAGCACTTTAGGAGGCTAAGGCAGGCGAATTGCCTGAGCTCAGGAGTTTGAGACCAGCCTGGGCAACATGGTGAAACCCCGTCTCTACTAAAATACAAAAAGTTAGGTGGGGTGGCAGCGTGTGCCTGTAGTCCCAGCTACTCTGGAGGTTGAGGCAGATAATTGCTTGAACCCAGGAGTTGGGAGTTTGCAGTAAGCCAAGAGCACACCACTGCACCCGAGCCTGAGCGACAGAGCAAGACTCCATCTCTAAAAAATAAATAAACAAACTTAGGTCTCTTTGGCTCCAAAGCTATTGTTTTCTCTCCACTACTATTTTCTGCTGACTCTTCTGGCCTTCTGCATTTTGTTGTAATTGTTATAGTCAACAAGAATCTGACACAGATCTTCGTGTCTGTCCTGGTGTCTTTATCATTCTATAAATATTTGTGGAATAAATGAAAAGGGGACTTTGTTCTTCATGAACTAGGATAATTATCTTCATGGGCTAGGATATTATCAACAGGTTTTGGAAATAGCCCTGTTTAACAAAAGAATATGAATTCAAAATCATCATATTACCCACTAAATTATGGATCCTTTATTCAAATTATGAGATAGATTAGGTCAATCTACATCAAATCAGTATAGCTCAGTAAGAGCTTGACTCTAGAGTGAGCTTGCCCAGGTTCTTTTCCTGGTTTGTTCTATAAGTTACCTAACATCTGCTTTCTCGTGTACGAAGTGAAGATTAGTATTTAGTATTTAGCGTTTAGAATTGTTAGGATTAGGCCAGGCACAGTGGCTCACACCTGTAATCCCAGCACTTTGGGAGGCTAAGGCAGGTGGATCACGAGGTCAGGAAATCGAGACCATCCTGACTAACACGGTGAAACCCCGTCTCTACTAAAAATACAAAAAAATTAGCTGGGCGTGGTGGCGGGCGCCTGTAGTCCCAGCTACTCAGGAGGCTGAGGCAGGAGAATGGCGTGAACCCGGGAGGCAGAGCTTGTAGTGAGCCAAGATTGCGCCACTGCACTCCAGCCTGGGCCACAGAGCGAGACTCCGTCTCAAAAAAAAAAAAAAGGAATTGTTAGGATTAAATTAGACCTTAGATAAAAGATTCAACAACAGACTGTATGGTAAACATGCATTAGGGAATAATTATTATTATTAACATTACCCATTGTCTTTCCCATTCTGTGTGATTTGATTATGATTATGTTGAATGAGAACTTTTTCCTTGTCTATTACTGAAAATAAGAAAGGATAGTATTTTTCCTTCTCCTTTTTAAAAATATTCTTACTGTATTTAAGGATATTAGTGGCTTCATAGAGATGATCAATGCATCTTTTATGGCAGGGAGTCGTCGCATGGTGGATGTCATGGATGTGAACACACAGAAAGGCATTGAAATGACCATGGCTCAGTGGACACGCTACTATGAGACCCCAGAGGAGGAGCGAGAAAAACTCTATAATGTCATCAGCCTAGAGTTTAGCCACACCAGGCTGGAGAACATGGTGCAGAGGCCCTCCACGGTTAGTGTAATCATTTTCTTCATATTGTCATTGTCACCAAAAGGGTTGTTTTCGTCTGGGTGTTGGTAACTGATGCTTGTAATCCCAGCACTTTGGTAGGTCAAGGCAGGCAGATCGCTTGAGCTGAGGAGTTTGAGACCAGCCAGGGCAACATGGTGAAACCATATCGCTACAAAAAGTACCCCCCCCAAAAAAAAAAAAGCTGGGTGTGATGGCACATGCCTGTAGTTCCAGCTACTCAGGCTGAGGTGGGAGGATCACCTGAGCCCAGGAGGTTGAGGCTGCAGTGACGGGTGATTGCACCACTGCATTCCAGCCTGGGTGACAGAACAAGACCCTGTCTCAAAAAATTAAAATAAAATGAGTTGTTTTTCTACTGTGAAAATTTATAACTTTTTGCACATACCAAGATTAAGCTGAAGGAAAATAAGACTATTTGACAAGAATAACTTGTATTTTTATAAAGATATATTGATACTGTATTTTGATAAGAATAACTGCATTTTCTGAAATCACTTAAAGTTTTGTGGGGGGGGGTGAATTTTTAAATTTATTATAATCAAAAAAAAATTTTTTTTTTTTTAGAGACAGGGTCTCACAATTTTGTCCAGGCTGACCTTGAACTCCTGGGCTCAAGCAATCCTCCCACCTTGGCCTCCCAAAGTGCTGGGATTACAGGCGTGAGCCACCATGCCTGGGCGTGAAATCACTTAATTTTATATAGGGCAGGATTATTCTGATTTGTTTCACCTGTAACTTAATGTAGGCCCATTGACCTTTGGACGTAACGGAGAGGAGTATTAAAATTCACCCTTGGAGCCAGGCGCTCATGCTTGGAATCCCAGCACTTTGGGAGGCCGAGGTGGGTGGATAGCCAGAGGTCAGGAGTTTGAGACCAGCCTGGCCAACATGGCGAAACTCCGTCTCTACTAAAAATACACAAATTAGCCAGGCATGGTTGCATGCGCCTGTAATTCGAGCTACTTGGGAGACTGAGGCAGGAGAAGCCCTTGAACCCGGGAGGCGGAGGTTGCAGTGAGCTGAGATCATGGCACTGCACTCCAGCCTGGGTGACAGAGTGAGACCTTGTCTCAAAAAATAAAAAAAAATAAAAATTCACTCTTGACCAGGCATAGTGGCTCAACTTATAATCCCAACACTTTGAGAGGCTAAGACAGAGGATTGCTTGAGGCCAGTAGTTCAAGACCAGCCTGGGGAATGTCATGAGACCCTGAAAAATAAAAATTAACATTTTTATTATTTATTTTATTTATTTATTATTTTGAGATAGAGTCTCACTTTGTTGCCCAGGATATAGAGTGCAGTGGCGCGATCTTGGCTCACTGCAACCTCCGCCTCCCTGGTTCAAGCAATTCTCCTGCCTCAGCCTCCTGAGTAGCTGAGACTATAGGCCACCATGCACTGCTAATTTTTGTATTTTTTTCGTAGAGACAGGGTTTCATCATGTTGGCCAGGCTGGTCTTGAACTCCTGACCTCAAGTGATCAACCTGCCTCGGTCTCCCAAAGTGCTGGGATTACAGGCATGAGCCACCACACCCAGCCGAAAGGAACTATTTTTATATTAGTAATCATTGCTTGTTTGGTCATGTGGAAGTACAGGAAGACAGGTGGTTAGAATTTAGCCTTCTTGTTAGCCTAATGTGATTTACTAAATAGGAATTTAATGACAGGGATGTAAGAATTCCAGTAACATTTATTTGTAATTTTGTTTCCTTAATATTTCTAGAATTTTATTTTATTATCATTATTATTTTTTCATTTTTTTTTTTTTGAGACGGAGTCTCACTCTATCGCCCAGGCTGGAGTGCAGTGGCGCGATCTTGGCTCACTGCAAGCTCCGCCTCCCGAGTTCTCGCCATTCTCCTGCCTCAGCCTCCTGAGTAGCTGGGACTACAGGTGCCCGCCACCTCGCCCGGCTAATTTTTTGTATTTTTAGTAGAAACAGGGTTTCGCCATGTTAGCCAGGATGGTCTTGATCTCCTGACCTTGTGATCCGCCCGCCTCAGCCTCCCAAAGTGCTGGGATTACAGGCGTGAGCCACCGCGCCCGGCCTTATTATTATTTTTGAAACAGGTTCTCGCTCTGTTGCCCAGGCTTGAGTGCAGTGGCATGAACTCGGCTCACTGCAGCCTCCGCTTCCCAGGTTCAAGCAATTCTTCCACCTCAGCCTCTCAAATAGCAGCGATTACAGGAGCACACCACCACACCCAGCTAATTTTTGTATTTTTAGTAGAGACGGGGTTTCACCGTGTTGGCCAGGCTTGTCTTGAACTCCTGACCTTAGGTGATCCACCTGCCTCAGCCTCTCACAGTGTTGGAATTACAGGTGTGAGCCACTGTACCCAGCCAATTTCCAGAATTTTAATTTAAAAATAACAGGATTGGCCACGTTCGTTGGCTCATGCCTATAATTCCAGCACTTTGGGAGGCTGAGGCGGGAGAATCCCTTGAGCCTAGGAGTTCAAGACCAGCCTGGATAACATAGCAAGACTCTACAAAAAGTTTGAAGACTTAGCCAGGGATGGTGGCGTGCACCTGTAGTCCTGGTTACTCAAGAGACCGAGGTGGGAAGATTGCTTGAGCCTGGGAGGTTGAGGCAGCAGTGAGCTGTGATCACACCATTTCACTCTAGCCTAGCCAACATTGCAAGACTCTGTCTCAAAAAAATAATAAAATGATAAAAAATATATATAAATAGAAGCCAGGCATGGTGGCTCATGCCTGTAATCCTAGCACTTTGGGGGGCTGAGGCAAACAGCTTGCTTGAGCTCAGGGGTTGATACCAGCCTGGGCAACATGGTGAAACCCTATCTCTACAGAAAAATTAGCCGGGCATGATGGCATCCCCCATGTAGTCCCAGCTACTCAGGGGGTTGAGGCAGGAGGATTGCTTGAGCCTAGGAATTTGAGACCAGTCTGAGCAACATAATGAAACCCTGTCTCTACTTTTGGGGGGGGGAAAAAAAAGCTAAGCAGCAACAACAAAAATAGCATAATTGTAGCTATAAATGTAGAACTTGACCTGGTCAATACTTTACCATTATTAAGATTGTGAGGGCGGGCGCGGTGGTTCAAACCTGTAATCCCAGCACTTTGGGAGGCCGAGACGGGCGGATCACAAGGTCAAGAGATTGAGACCATCCCGGCTAACACGGTGAAACCCTGTCTCTCCTTAAAAAATACAAAAAAAAACTCGCTGATCGGGTGCCTGTAGTCCCAGCTACTTGGGAGGCTGAGGCAGGAGGAGAATGGCGTAAACCCGGGAGGTGGAACTTGCAGTGAGCTGAGATCTGGCCACTGCACTCCAGCCTGGGTGACAGAGCGAGACTCAGTCTCAAAAAAAAAAAAAAAAATAGATTGTGAAATGTCTCACTATTCCACATGAAGCCTTTTTTGTGGCATCCTGAATTTATATACTCTGTCCCTAGTTTTTTTTTTGTTTTTTTTTTTTTTTTTTGAGACGGAGTCTCGCTCTGTAGCCCAGGCTGGAGTGCAGTGGCGGGATCTCAGCTCACTGCAAGCTCCGCCTCCCGGGTTCACGCCATTCTCCGGCCTCAGCCTCCCGAGTAGCTGGGACTACAGGCGCCCACCACCTCGCCCGGCTAGTTTTTTGTATTTCTTAGTAGAGATGGGGTTTCACCGTGTTATCCAGGATGGTCTCGATCTCCTGACCTCGTGATCCGCCCGTCTCGGCCTCCCAAAGTGCTGGGATTACAGGCTTGAGCCACCGCGCCCGGCCTGTCCCTAGTTTTAATGATAAAAATGTGACATCAACCTATGAGAGGGCTCGGAAATAGAAAATTATTAAGAGAGCAGAGGCCACACTACCATTATCTTACAGGGATCTAAAACATGATTAGAAAATTTGAACGAGCTATTACCAAGCTCACATTCTAAAAGCAGGTAAGCTTTTTGTGACCTTGCTATGTAAGTAATAATGTTTTATTGGTAGAATAAAAGAGAAGACTTCATGTGGAATTGTCACACATTTCAAAATCTTAATAATGGAAAAGTATTGACCAGGTCAAGTTTTACTTTTCTTTTTTTTTTTGAGACGAAGTCTTGCTCTGTCGCCCAGGCTGGAGTGCAGTGGCGCGATCTCCACTCACTGCAAGCTCCTCCTCCCGGCTTCACGCCATTCTCCTGCCTCAGCCTCCCGTGTAGCTAGGACTACAGGCGCCCGCCACCACGCCCGGCTAATTTTTTGTATTTTTAGTAAAGACGGGGTTTCACCGTGTTAGCCAGGATGGTCTCGATCTCCTGACCTCGTGGTCCGCCCGTCTCGGCCTCCCAAAGTGCTGGGATTACAGGCGTGAGCCACCATGCCCGGCTAAGTTTTACATTTATAGCTAGAGGCCTGGCACGGTTGCTCACACCTCTAATCCCAGCACTTTGGGAGGCCAAGGTTGGTGGATCACTTGAGCCCAAGAGTTCGAGACCACTTGGGAAACTGAGGCACAAGAATCGCTTGAACCCGGGAGGCAGAAGTTGCAGTGAGCTGAGATGGTGCCACTGCACTCCAGCCTGTGCAACAGAATGAGACCCTGTCTCAAAACAAACAAAAAAACATTTATAGCTACAATCATGTTATTTTTGTTGTTGCTGTTTCTATTGGTAGAATTCTTATTCCCCCCATAGTATATCCCTTCATTTATCTAGGTCTTTTCCAGTATATTTTACTAGTGCTTTTTTAAAAACCAGCTTTATTGAGGTAAAATTGATGTTCAGTAAAGTGGACCCCCATTTTTAAATTTTTTTTTATTTTTTATTTTTGAGACGGAGTCTCACTCTGTCTCCCAGGCTGGAGTGCAGTGGCACGATCTCGGCTCACTGCAACCTCCGCCTCCTGGGTTCACACCATTCTCCTGCCTCAGCCTCCCGAGGAGCTAGGATTACAGGCGCCCGCCACCACGCCCGGCTTATTTTTTGTATTTTTTTTTTAGTAGAGATGGGGTTTCACTGTGTTAGCCATGATGGTCTCGATCTCCTGACCTCGTGATCCACCCGCCTCGGCCTCCCAAAGTGCTGGGATTACAGGCGTGAGCCCGGCCGGACCCCCATTTTAAGTGTGCATTTCAATGAGTTTTGACAGACATGTTTATTGATGTGAGTAACCACCACAATCAAAATACAGAAAATAAGCCAGGTGCAGTAGCTTACGCCTACAATCCCAGCACTCTGGGTGGGCAGATCACTTGAAGTCAGGAGTTCAAGACCAGCCTGGCCAACATGGTGAAACCCTGCCTCTACTAAAAATACAAAAATTAGCTGGGTATGGTGGTGGGCGCCTGTGATCCCAGCTACCTGGGAGGTTGAGGTGGGAGAATCGCTTGAAATCAGGAGGCAGAGGTCACAGTGAGCCATGATCACGCCACTGCACTCCAGCCTGGGTGACAGAGCAAGACCCTGTCTCAAAAAATAAATAAATAAATGGTGGGGCGCGGTGGCTCAAGCCTGTAATCCCAGCACTTTGGGAGGCCGAGACGGGTGGATCACAAGGTCAGGAGATCAAGACCATCCTGGCTAACATGGTGAAACCCCGTCTCTACTAAAAAATACAAAAAACTAGCCGGGCGAGGTGGTGGGCGCCTGTAGTCCCAGCTACTCGGGAGGCTGAGGCAGGAGAATGGCGTGAACCCAGGAGGCGGAGCTTGCAGTGAGCTGAGATCGCGCCACTGCACTCCAGCCCGGGCGACAGAACGAGACTCCGCCTCAAAAAAAAAGAAATTCTTCTTTCTGTGAATGAATGCATGGTAAAAAAAAAAAAAAAAAAAAAAATACTCTTACATTCTGAACTCTTCCTCTCCCCATTTAGACATGGGAGCTTACAGTGTATTAAGCAAGTACTTTATTCATTATTCTGTTAAAGGCATTCCCACAGACAACACACAGAGATGGGAGATGGTGGCTACTACATTAAGTAACTAATGACCCACGGAAAAAATAAAAGCATCCAGGGCTTATTCAATGTTCTGGGACCAGTGGATGCTTGGTTAAAATTGTTGGCTCCGTGAGCATGGAGCAGCAGGTTAACCTTAACAGTTGCACCTCGTCTTGTTTCTTCCATGTCAGTGGTGATGCTTTCTAAATACTCTCCCACAATTAACATCTGGGTATCCTCTAGACAACTGCTTCATATCATGCACAACTGTATGCATTTGTCTCGATTTGCATTATAAGGGAAGTAAGTGACCAGATACATAGATGTTACAAAGCTTACCAGATACATGTTTTTTGTAACCATATTAGTGTAAAATGTTGCAATTCGTATTGCTTTCACTTCTCTTTTTTTTTTTCAGCCAATATTATTTAAAAGATTCCTGACTGGGCCTGGTGGCTCATGCCTGTAATCCCAGCACTTTGGGGGGCCATGGCTGGTGAATCACCTGAGGTCAGAAGTTCGAGACCAGCCTGGCCAAGATGGTGGAACCCCGTCTCTACCAAAAAATACAAAAATTAGTTAGGTGCAGTGGCAGGCATCTGTAATCCCAGCTACTCGGGAGGCTGAGGCAACAGAATTGCTTGAACCTGGGAGGCGGAGGTTGCAGTGAGCTGAGATCGCACCACAGTACTCCAGCCTGGGTGACAGAGCAAGCTTTGTCTCAAAAAAAAAAAAAGATTTCTGTACTCTCACATTATTTCAAAATGGTAAAAGTGTTTACATTTAATCCTTACAACATATCTTTGAAGTAATTATCTTAGTTTTGTGTGTGTATGGTTTTGGGTTTTTTATTGAGACAGTCTTGCTCTGGTTGCCCAAGCTGGAGTACAGTGGTGATTGTAGCTTACTGCAGCCTCAAATTCCTGGGTTTAAGCAAACCTCCCATCTTAGCCTCACAAGTAGCTAGGACTATAGGTACATGCCACCATACCTGGCTATTTTTAAATTTTATTTATTTAATTTATTTTTTTGAGATGGAGTTTCGCTCTTGTTGCCCAGGCTGGAGTGCAGTGGCACGATCTCGGCTCACCAGAACCTCAGCCTCCCAGGTTCAAGCGATTCTCCTGCCTCAGCCTCCCGAGTAGCTGGGATTATAGGCATGCGCCACCATGCCCAGCTAAGTTTTTTTTTTTTTTTTTTTTAGACGGAGTCTCGCTCTGTTGCCCAAGCTGGAGTGCAGTGGCGCAATCTCTGCTCACTGCAAGCTCCGCCTCCTGGGTAGACGCCATTCTCCTGCCGCAGCCTCCCGAGTAGCTGGGACTACAGGCGCTTGCCACCATGCCTGGCTAATTTTTTGTATTTTCAGTAGAGACACATTTCACCATGTTAGCCAGATGGTCTCGATCTCCTGACCTCGTGATCCACCGCCTTGGCCTCCCAAAGTGCTGGGATTACAGGCGTGAGCCACCGCACCCAGCCTAATTTTGTATTGTTAGTAGAGACAGGGTTTCTCCGTGTTGGTCAGGCTGATCTTGAACTCCCAACCTTGGGTGATCCGCCTGCCTCGGCCTCCCAAAGTGTTGGGGATTACAGGCGTGAACCACTGCAACTGACTTGTGTTTTATTGTGAAGAGCTGGGTTCTCACTGTGTTGCCCAGGTTGGTCTTGAACTCCTGGGTTTAAGTGATCTTCCCACCTTGGCCTTCCAAAGCTCTGGGATTTCTTTTTTTTTTTTTTTTTTTTTTTTTTTGAGACGGAGTCTCGCTCTGTCGCCCAGGCTGGAGTACAGTGGCCGGATCTCAGCTCACTGCAAGCTCCGCCTCCCGGGTTCACGCCATTCTCCTGCCTCAGCCTCCGGAATAGCTGGGACTACAGGCGCCCGCCACCTCGCCCGGCTAGTTTTTTGTATTTTTTAGTAGAGACGGGGTTTCACCGTGTTAGCCAGGATGGTCTCGATCTCCTGACCTCGTGATCCACCCGTCTCGGCCTCCCAAAGTGCTGGGATTACAGGCTTGAGCCACCGCGCCCGGCCAGCTCTGGGATTTCAAGCGTGAGCCATTGTGCCTGGTCTGTCTTAGTTTTATAGATGAGTTCCAGGGCCTTATATAGTCTTGAAAAGACATGACAGACCTGGAGCTTCTTATTCCTAAGCTGGTAGTTTCTGTAGCACATTGTCAATACAAGGCTACAAATCCATACTGGATTTTTTTTTTTAAGCCTAACTTTTGGCATCTTAATTGTTCTAACAATGGTATATATTTTGCTGAGTTTATAGATACCTTCCAGACAATACCTTTTATTGGATTAAAAATAAAACAAATTATATGAGTATTGACATAGAAGAGAGTTCATAGTTATACACTATTGCATCAATAATGATTCTATTTTGACTAGTTCTGTCTTTACTATTATCATTTGATGGAATTATGATCTTTATTCTCATATAACAATTATTTCTAGGATGGTTGCCTAGTAATCCTAAGATTCGCCAACAGATTGTTTTAATTTACTTACAATTAAATTATAGTTTTTTGTTGTGTATTTTAAGAAATTCTGCTTTTCTTGACTTTAAAATTATCTTTGACCCCAACCTTTCCCTTGGAGCCCAAGTGTTTCCTCCTTCTATTTAAAGGTGGATTTCATTGACTGGGTAGACAACATGTGGCCAAGGCACTTGAAGGAAAGCCAGACTGAATCAACAAATGCCATCTTGGAGATGCAGTACCCTAAAGTGCAGAAGTAAGTGAAGCGCCCTGCATCTTCCTCCGCATGCTGTGGGAGACCAAAATAATAGCAAGGATTTGCTTCTCTCTTAAAAGCTTTGCTCTGTATCCTAAATGATTAAAAAGATGAATTATTTAAAGATTAGACTTCACAGTTCCACAAGGAAGAGTGTATATGAGCATACCATAGCACACAACCACATGGTTAAAGGAAAAAAAAAACTTAACATTTTAGTTAATAGGGTAGGAAAAAACCCACCTTTTTCTGATAATGTGATGACTTGAAAATGCATTGCTTTTTCTCCTTCTGGAACTTGATTAGGTGGAAGATAAAGGGAGTATACAAGAGGAGAGTATGGCATTTTGGTGGGGCAGATGTACTTTCTTCCATCGGTACACTAATGCTGCTGCTTTTTTTGGGTCAGGTACTGTCTAATGAGTGTTCGAGGCTGCTATACTGACTTCCATGTGGACTTTGGTGGTACCTCTGTTTGGTATCACATCCATCAAGGGGGAAAGGTATGGTCATAGTTGTGATAGGGGTTGGAATCTGAAGTTGGTTATGACTTTGCTTCAGTTCATGTATGCTTAATATACCCTGGAAATGAATCTGTTAGGGAATTGTCCCCATTCATATCTGGAAAGAATTATAGATTAAGTTCACCTTCTTGGCTAGTGTTCGGTAGAAATTAGTATTCATCTAGTTCACTATCATTATACCATTGGCACAGCACTTAGTAAATCTCAAGAGTCCTGTTTCTAGATTCCTGAATCAGAGTTCTCCAAATAAATAGTGGAAGGGAACACAAATTTTGGATAGATTCACTGTGAAGTCAGCAAATTAAGATCTAAACGAACTTTCCCTCTGTGTAGCCGTTGGTCTGAAATGTGGCCAAAGGAAACCTTTAAGTTCTTTTTGAGGATGTAAATAGGTTATGAAGGATTATCTTTATTCATTCAGTTATATTCCAGTTTGTGAAAATGCTTCTGAATGCTATATGAGAATGGAAATCTAGAATTAATACCCGAGGTTTATAGTATTACACTGTTGTTACTCTTTTTTGTCTTACTTGCAGTGAATGCATTTGTAAGAGAAAAGTAGAACTAGAATGAGAACAGATAATGCCTTATTTAAAACATGAGGTCTTGGCTGGGCACGGTGGCTCACGCCTGTAATTCCAGCACTTTGGGAGGCTGAGGCGGGCGGATCACCTGAGGTCAGGAGCTCGAGACCAGCCTGACCAACATGGAGAAAGCGCGTCTCTACTAAAAATACAAAATGAGCCAGGCGTGGTGGTGCATGCCTGTAATCCCAGCTACTTGGGAGGCTGAGGCAGGAGAATCACTTGAATCCGGGAGGTGGAGGTTGTGGTGAGCTGAGATCGTGCCATTGCACTCTAGCCTGGGCAACAAGAGAGAAACTCTGTCTCAAAAAAAAAAAAAAAGAAACAAACAACAACAACAAAAACATAAGGTCTTTTCCGGGCACAGTGGCTCACACCTGTAATCTAGCACTTTGGGAGGCCAAGGTGGGCGGATCATAAGGTCAGGAGATTGAAAACATCTTGGCCAACATGGTGAAACCCCATCTTTACTAAAAATACAAAAGTTAGCTGGACGTTGTGGTGCATGCCTGTAGTCCCAGCAACTCTGGAGGCTGAGGCAGGAGAATCCTTTGAACCCAGAAGGCAGAGGTTGCAGTGAGCCAAGATCATGCCACTGCACTCTAGCCTGGACTACAAGAGTGAAGCTCCATCTAAAAAAAAAAGTCTTAAGCAGAACAACTGTCTCCAAATCCAAAAGTCATTTTGTTTACTTTAGATCCTTTTAAGCCTTGTTGATCTTAGTTACTATCTTGGACAAAACAACCTGAGCCAGTCTCTTGAAGATACTGTGCCTAATTAACTGTGCTACTTAGGACTCTGGAGGCCAGACAGTCAGAGGTGTTTAAGGGACTGTCTAGGTAATGAGATTAATGTCCCTCTTCTCTCTGAGTCCTGGATGGGTTCCCTAGTCAACCCCCAGGGAAGCCTTAATGCTGTTGGATCAAGTGGAGGATAAGAAAGATCTACTGCTTTGGACCTTCTAAGGTTTACCAAGTAGTCAGGTTCTATAGGCTGGGAAAATTGCTTGCCTTTCTTCTACCTGGTGGTCTTAATTTTGTACCTGTTTATCAGTTGAGGGAGACGACTGGGTCATGTCAATGGCTGTTAACAGACTAAAGTTTTTTAACTCACAGGTCTTCTGGCTCATCCCCCCTACAGCCCACAACCTGGAGCTGTACGAGAATTGGCTGCTGTCAGGGAAACAGGGAGACATCTTTCTGGGTGACCGGGTATCAGATTGTCAGCGCATTGAGCTCAAGCAGGGCTATACCTTCGTCATTCCCTCAGGTAAGCAAAATGGGAACAGTGGGTTATTTAGCCACTTTTTTTCTTAATGAAAAAGAAATTGATGGATAACCACCAAGGATAGTTACGATGCTGGGGTCTGCAGAAAACAACAGTGTTTCTTCCTGTCATGATGGAGTAGATGCTGAGGTTTTATTTTTTTTCTTTTCAGTTTGAAAAGGCAGTGGCTTTCCAGTAAAGTATGTTAAGAATTGCCAGCAGAGGCTTTTCAGATATACACGTTTGGGCTCTGCATTAGCCCTAGTAATTTAGAATCTCTATAGATAGGACCTGTTCTGCAGGTGATACACAATCTATGTTGAAGAGCTGCCTAATATTCTAGGGAATGACTGTGAAGGCTAGAGTGCTCAAGTCAGGGATGTTTTTGATCAAGTCATTAAATCAAAGTAAGTGCTTATAAAGATCACAGATTTTGGAGTCACAGACCTCTATTAGGATTCTGACTATGCATTTACCTGCTAGATACTACGCTTAGAGCAAATAATTAAATCTGTGTCTCATTTTGTTATAAGGAATATAAATGAGAACACATGTAAACCAAGCTTATCCAGCCTACAGGCCACAGGCCTCATGCAGCCCAGGATGGCTTTGACTGTGGTCTAACGTAAATTCATAAACTTTCTTAAAACATGAGATTTTTTTTTTTTTTGCAATTTTTTTCAAGGTCGTCAGCTGTCATTAGTATTAGTATATTTTATTTTATTTATTTACTTATTTTGAGATGGAGTCTCGCTCTATAGGCCCAGGCTGGAGTACAATAGCGCAGTCTCAGCTCACTGCAACCTCTGCCTCCCAGGTCCCAGTTCAAGCAATTCTCCTGCCTCAGCCTCCCAAGTAGCTGGGATTACAGGAGTGCCCCACCATGCCCAGCTAATTTTTGAGTTTTTACTAGAGATGGGGTTTCACCATGTTGGCCAGGCTGGTCTTGAACTCCTCACCTCATGATCCACCCGCCTCGGCCTCCCAGATTGCTGGGATTATAAGCGTGAGCCACCGCGTCTGGCCATGTTAGCATATTTTATGTGTTGCCCAAGCAATTCTCCCAGTGTGGCCCAGGGAAGCCAACAGATTGGACAGCCCTGAATTGTAAACTGTCTTGTACAGAGTCTGGTTTATAGTTGGTGCTCCAGTAAATGTTTATTATGTGCTAAGCATTTGATGTGCATTTTCTCATTTAATGCTCATGAGCAACCATAAGAAGTATTATTTATCCTGGTTTTATACAGGAAATTGAGGCTTTGAGAGATTAACTTGACAAACCACTGAGAAGCAGAATCAGAGTGAAGAGTGTGATCTAGGGGTCTTATACTAGTTCTCTGAGAGAGACTTACTGTAATGTGTATTTTCAGCCACTGCCCTCTGTTCCCTTTCTTCTAGGCTGGATTCATGCTGTGTATACTCCTACAGACACGTTAGTGTTTGGGGGCAATTTTTTGCATAGCTTCAACATCCCTATGCAGTTAAAAATATACAACATTGAAGATCGGACACGGGTAAGTAATCTTATATAACAGTTGGATGTGAAGAGGTTTACTCCAGTTAAGATAGATGTTACAAGAGATTCATTCATGGTTTGTCAAAACTTCCATTTTTCTTTCAGTTAAAATGCAGTGTTGACATTTTGGGAACACACAAAATTTTAAATTTAATGTATTTTTTTTTAAAGGCAGAATCTTGTTCTGTTTTCCCGGCTAGAGTGCAGTGGTGTGATCACGGGTGATTGCAGCCTCAACCTCCCAGGCTCAAGCATCCTTCTGCCTCAGCCTCTCAAGTAGCTGGGACTACGGGCGCACACCACAGCTGACTAATTTTTTATTTTTTTCATAGAGACTTGGTCTTGCTGCGTTTCCCAGGCTAGTCTAGAACTCCTGGTTCAAGCAGTCCTCCAGCCTCAACCTCCCAAAGTGCTGGGATTACAGGTGTGAGCCACTGCAACTGGCCAAATAAAAATTTTAACACAGTTTACATACTCAATTTTGGGGACTCCAATTCTGTGAGGTTTTTGGTATCTTGGATTTTTCTTACTTTTTTTTTTTTTTTTTTTTTTTTTTCCCCTTAATTTTTTAGCCAACACCATTGTGAATGGGAGAAAAGTAACATTTTTTTCTTTTAATTTTTGGGACAGAGTCTCACTCTGTTGCCCATGCTGGTGTGCAATGGCACAGTCATGGCTCACTGCAGCCTCAACCTCCCCGGGCTCAATTGATCCTCCCACCTCAGCCTCCCAGGTAGCTGGGACTACAGGCACACGCCACCACACCCAACTAATTTTTTTTGTATTTTTTGGAGATGGGTTTTTGGCTATGTTGCCCAGGCTTGTCTGGAACTCTTGGGCTCAAGTGATCTGCCCGCTTTGGCCTCCTAAAGTGCTGGGATTACAGGTGTGAGCTACTGCATCCAGCAGTATCTTGGATTTTTATAAGGCCAGACATGGACCTCTGGTAATCTCTTGAGCCATGTGTTTCATTTTTATGCTCACAGAATAATTTGGTATAATGGAGCTTAACTCAAGTTTTAGAACTTTAAATTCATGTATCTTTTTCTACACTGATGACTATACTCAAAGCATCTTACTTTAATTATATAAATGTATATACTATTTTTTCAACTGGGGTTTTAAGAGAGAATTAAGCCCAAAATAAAATAATTTGTATATCTTATTTTCTCAGTTTTTCCCTAGGATGATACACAGCTGATACCATTCTAGAGGCATAGAAAAAAGTTAATTTATTATATACAATGGATACCTCAAGGCAAGAGTTGACAAACTTTTTCTGCAAAGGACCAGATAGTAAATATTTTAGGCTTCATAGTTCATAAAGTATCTGTTGTGACTGTTTAACCCTACCTTGTAGCATGAAATACTTAAACAAATGAGTATGCCTCAAATAACACAACATTTTATTCATAGACACTGAAAGTTGAATTTCACATAACTTTAACATGTCCCAGAATACTCAGGTTTTTTTTCAACCATTAAAAAATGTAAAAAGCGATCCTTTTATAGTTCATGATCATGATGATTAGGTGTTCGTGCACGTACGTGAAAGGTGCCACCCTTGAACCTTGTTACTGTTAACACGTCAGCACATTACCTGTCTGACCCGGAGGAAAAAAAAAAGATAAAAAACACTCTTAGTTCACAGGAATCATAAAAAGAGGCAGCAGGCCAAATCCACTAAGTGTTGTTTGCTGGCTAGCCTCCATCGTAGAGAATGAGGGCTTCTTGTTTAGCAGAATTCTAATTGGTAAGGGCTGAATCATATATGAAAGTATAGATGATACTGGGATTAAACAGCAATTAGAATATTTGGGGGTTGCGATGTTTGTTAAGTTACTCTCAAGTAGCTTAGCAGAATACTAAGCTAGTATGAAGATCAGCAAACGTGGGGAAATGTTAACAGTTGGAGAATTGCAGAGAAGAGCGTAGAAGTATTATGGTACTGCTCTTGGAACCTTTTGGTAGAATTAAAAGTATTAAAAATTTAAAAATAGTAATTAATGAAGAATTCACAACTCTTATGAGGAATGGTTACTGACCTATGTACTGCAATAATAGTAAACCATTATAGTGCCTGTTTTGCAAAATTTATTTTGGTGTAGGAGCTACTTATCACTATATACACCATTGGTATTATTGTTGGAGTTACAGGAATTGCCCTACTAGTAGAATTAAGATAGGAAGCCAGTGCTTCTTCAAGACATTTTATAAAAGTACATTTCTGTTTATTTGTTAAGAGTAACAAAAGTACAGGGCAGGCACAGGGGCTCATGCCTGTAATCCCAACCCTTTGGGAGCCCAAAGTGGGAGGAGTACGTGAAGCAAGGAGTTTGAGACTATCCTGGGCAACAAAGCTGGGTGTGGTGGCACATGCCTGTAATCCTAGCTACTGGAGAGGCTGAGGTGAGAGGATTGCTTGAACCTAGGAGTTCCAGGTTGCAGCGAGCTATGATGGTGCCATTGTACTCCAGCCTGGGTGGAAGAGTGAGACACAGTCTGTTAATTAAAAAAAAAAAAAAAAAAGTCTATTCTAAAGCAGGTAAGTATTCTAAGATAGGGAAAATGTTTCAAAAAAGAAAAAATGTATAATTCCATATTAAAATACTCCCATTTAACTCTCTGTCATTCTTAGAGGTAATTATGTACCCATTTTAAGATTCAGTCTGAAAATTAGTTTTTAGAGTGCGTTCACTTTTTGTGGCCAAAGATGACTCTCATATCTGGGGCTTAACTGGTTCAGTTTCAGGGAAGAAAAGGAAAATATATATTCAGTAACATAAAGTGAGCACCTTATCCCTACATGAAGAGTTTTCTGCATAAAGAGAAGAAAAATAAGAGAAAAAATTTTTTAAAAGGCCGGGCACAGTAGCTCACACCTGTAATCCAGGCACTTTGGGAGGCCGAGGCGGGCGGATCACCTGAGGTCGGAAAGTTGAGACCAGCCTGACCAACATGAAGAAACCCTGTCTCTACTGAAAATACAAAATTAGCCAGGCATGGTGGCACATGCCTGTAATCCCAGCTACTTGGGAGGCTGAGGCAGGAGAATTGTTTGAACCCAGGAGGCGGAGGTTGCAGTGAGCCGAGATTGCACCATTGCACTCCAGCCTGGGCAATAAGAGCGAAACTCTGTCTCAAAAAACAAACAAACAAACAAACAAATAAATAAATAAATAAATGGAAAAAAGAGTCCTACAAACTCTTAACTGGGAAAAACTCATCTTGATTTATCTGATTCCTAAACTTTATCAAAAATTTCAGTGTCTAATCAATTGTTTTTCTATTTTTTCTAAGAATGGCTTATTTAATTTCAAATAAAATCTTTCTGTAGTCCCATAAAATTTCATTGTGTTTCGTATATTTGTACACACAGCATTTTTTTATTGCTTTCCATACCAACTTTTTATGTGAAAATGTCAACCTGGCATTCATTTGATATGTTACTAATCTCTATAAAGTTATAAAAATCTCTATAAAAAGTTAAGAGAATGTATAGGGAATGCTTTACCAAAGAAATACAAAGCATGTTGCAAACAAGACAATGTTCTGGTCACTTTTGCCATACCAATGTAGAAATTTACTATTACTTAAGTGTTGGTAATTATTCTAATAGTGCTTAAAGGCTCAATAATTTTATAATGGGGAGTTTTAAAAATTCTTTCCAAAAAATGCCAACCGAGTCTTAGAAATTGATATGCAGCATAAGTAAAATGTAATGGGGTCAGGTTGGGTATGTGGTATCTCTTGGCTTTAATTAATACAGTCTTACAAAGTTACAAGCAAAAACTCAAAATTTTAATGCCTCTATTTCATATTTTCTTCCTTTTTTCTTTCTTATTTATTTATTTATTTATTTTTGACACAGGGTCTCACTGTGTCGCCCAGGCTGGAGTGCAGTGGCATGATCTCAGCTCATTGCAGCCTCAACCTCCTAGGCTCAAGTGATCCTCCTGCCTCAGCCTCCTAAGTAGCTGAGACCACAGACACACACCACCACACCTGGCTAATTTTTTTATTTTTATTTTTTTGTGGAGATGAGGTTTTACTAAGCTGCCCAGGCTGGTCTCAAACTCCTGAGTTCAAGCAATCCTCCGGCCTCAGGCCCCCAAAGTCTTGGGACCATGGGCGTGAGCCACTATGCCCAGACTCTTCTTTTTTTAAAACTGTCATTATTACTCAGCTTTCAGCTGATTTCCAGAGGGCTTCAGAATTTGGAGTTGTCCTGAACTCCTAATAAAAACCCTTCCAGAAAATGTTGCTACACTTAAAAGGCTAATGGAGAGGCATAGTGTATTATATCTAACTTTGAGGGACCAAGTACCTATTGGTTGTCTCTCTCCTCTGTCTCCCTTAGTCAGAAATAAATTAATTTTACTTTTGTGTAAGAGAGTCATTCTTTTAGTTGTTGAAGTTTTAGCCACATAAGAACCCAGAATCAGGGTCTGGCTACTATGCATTAGAAAACTGATTGGGTCTGACATGAAAAGTACATCTCTCCTGCCTTGCCATGGGGAGAGTGATCTCCTTAGTCCCCACTGATGCCCTGTGGCCTGGTGACAGTTTTTGAAAAGGGACTCCTATCTAGTTCTCCATGATTCAGGAAGACTACCTGATACAGAGTTTGAAAAGGGGTAGGTGAAGTCATTCCTACAATATGGGAGGAGATGGGAACATTCTCAGGAGCTGCATATTCAAAACAATCTTAAAAGTATCATTTGGCTTATCCTTTTGAAATATGACCTCTCTAAAAGAAAGCTGTATGTCCAGGCACGGTGGTTCATGCCTGTAATCCCAAGTACTTTTTGGGAGTTTGAAGTGAAGGATCACTTAATCCCAGGAGTTTGAGACCAGCTGGACAACATAGTGAGACCCTATCCCTACCAAAAATTAACCCCTTTCCAATTTTCCCCAATAATACCAGTGGCACTTGGCAGCTGCAATTTTTATTTTTTATTTTTTTTCTTTGAGACACGGTTTCACTGTTGTTGTCCAAACTGGCATGCAATGGCGTGATCTCAGCTCACTGCAACCTCCACCTCCCAGGTTCAAGCGATTCTCCTGCCCCAGCGTTCCGAGTAGCTGAGATTACAGGCATGTGCCACCACGCTAATTCTTGTATTTTTAGTAGAGATGGGGTTTCACCAGGCTGGTCTCAAACTCGTTTTTTTTTTGTTTGTTTGTTTGTTTGTTTTTGAGACAGAGTCTTGCTCTGTCGCCCAGGCTGGAGTGCAGTGGCGTGATCTCTGCTCACTGCAAGCTCCACCTCCCGGGTTCATGCCATTTTCCTGCCTCAGCCTCCCGAGTAGCAGGCACTATAGGCGCCCACCACCAGGCACGGCTAATTTTCTTGTGTTTTTAATAGAGACGAGATTTCACTGTGTTAGCCAGGATGGTTTCTATCTCCTGACCTCGTGATCTGCCCACCTCAGCCTCCCAAAGTGCTGGGATTATAGGTGTGAGCCACCACGCCCAGCGGCTGCAGCATTTACCCCAGGATAACTTTGTCATGAACTGTCTCACTATTATTTTCGCATCACTCCAGTATACTGACTTTGAAAAAAAAAGATATCAATCTATTTATAGCATTCTGTTTTTAGTAGTGCTATTTCCGCTTACAAAATATAGTTATTCTTGATTGCTGAAAATGTCAGATCCTAGAAAACGTAGCATTCCTGTGCATGATGTTAACATCATTCTTGTCCGGGCATGGTGGCTTACGCCTGTAATCCCAGCACTTTGGGAAGCTGAGGCAGGCAAATCACTGGAGGTCAGGAGTTCAAGACCAGCCTGGCCAACATGGTGAAACCCCATCTCTACTAAAAATACAATTGGCCAGGCGCGCTGGCTCACACCTGTAATCCCAGCATTTTGGGAGGCCAAGGCGGGTGGATCACCTGACGTCTGGAGTTCAAAACCAGTCTGACCAACATGGAGAAAGCGTGTCTCTACTAAAAATACAAAATTAGTCCCGCGTGGTGGCGCATGCCTGTAATCCCAGCTACTCGGGAGGCTGAGGCAGGAAAATCTCTTGAACTCAGAGGTGCAGGTTGCGGTGAGCCAAGATCACGCCATTGGACTACAACCTGGGCAACAAGAGCGAAACTCTAAATAAATATAGCTGGGTGCAGTGGCTCATGCCTGTAATCCCAGCACTTTGGGAGGCCGAGGTGGGTAGATCACCTGAGGTCAGGAGTTCGAGACCAGCCTGGCCAAGATGGTGAAACCACGTCTCTACTAAAAATACAAAAATTAGCTGGGCGTGTTGGTGCACACCAGTAATCCCAGCTACTTGGGAGGCTGAGGCAGGAGAATCGCTTGAACCCAGGAGGTAGAGGTTGCAGTGAGCCGAGATTGCACCATTGCAGTCCAGCCTGGGCAACAAGAGCAAAACTCCATGTCAGAAAATAGTAAAAATAATTAATTAATTTAAAATAACAATTAGCCGGGTGTAGGGGCACACGCCTTTAATCCCAGCTATTCAGGAGTCTGAGGCAGGAGAATCGCTTGAACCCAAATAATAATAATATATCATTCATGAACAGTTTTTGGCCAAAGATTCATTTGATGGATCTGATTTTTCTGAAATAGACAATCCTGATGATTCAGACTATCCTGCTGTTTTGTTTAGAAATAACTCCAAGGACAGTTTTTATATTTTATTCTCACCTTGAAAATCAGATTTCCTTCAGCATCAAAAAGCATGTTTATGTAAAATTACATGAGCGCTGGCCGCGAGCTGCTCTTTTATTTTCTAAAAGGGAAATGGGTTAATAAATTAGCCAGGTGTGGTGGCACACACCTGTAATCTCAGCTACTGGGGAGGCTTTGGTGGGGGGATGATAGCCTGGGTGAAAGAGCAAGACCCTGCCTCTAAAAATAAAAGTTTAAAAAATGGTTTTTAAAAAAGGCAACAAAATATATTTAGGATAGTCCCCATCATTGGTCTTCCTCACTGATTAATCTGTGCTGATTTGTCCTTTCCTGGACTGTGATATATCTGAAGAGTACTTTTTAAAATTAGTATCCAGCTGAAATAATAATGAAAATGCTCTTTTGGGGAGAATGGAAAGAAAATTAAGATAGTGATTGATTAGGTCGTATGGAACGTTAATCTGGTTTGTGGACATACCATTTTGGCAGACTACAAAGTTTGAGGCAGGCAAACTGAGCATCAGTAGTGGGGAAAATACCCAACTTGGTGCCCTAGACTAGACACGGTCTGAGAGTGAGTCTCTCGTCAAACTTTAGTGTATGTAATTACATAATATTAACATGTCACTTCATCTCATGTCCTGTTTTTCCATGAGATTCTTTGTTCCATGGCCTTCTGATTCAGGGGCAAACATAGTAAACAAGAGTACTTTGCATACCTTTTTCTCAAGTATTTTGTGTCTTACTCTTACATTTTACTCTGTCCCAAAACCCAAACATTCATTTTGATGCCTTCCCACTTAAGACAGTTTCTTGGTGGTTCTAAATGGTCTTCCTCAAGTACCGTTTTTGGGGGTGTTTTTTTTTGTTTTAGTTTTGTTGAAGACAGAGTCTCACTCTGTAGCCTAGACTGGAGTGCAGAGGCATGATCTCAGCTCCCTGCAACCTCCGCCTCCCAGGTTCTCATTCCTCAGCCTTCTGAGTAGCTGGGATTACAAGGTGTGCACCACCACACCTGGCTGATTTTTGTATTTTTAGTAGAGGCAGGGTTTCACCATGTTGGTCAGGCTGGTCATGAACTCCTGACCTCAAGTGATCCACCCATCTGGGCCTCCTAAGTACCCTTTATCTTTAGTGATTATTTCTCAAGACCAACATTTTCTTTTTTTTTTTTTTTTTTTTTTTTTTTGAGACGGAGTCTCGCTCTGTCGCCCAGGCTGGAGTGCAGTGGCGAGATCTCGGCTCACTGCAAGCTCCGCCTCCCGGGTTCCTGCCATTCTCCTGCCTCCGCCTCCCGAGTAGCTGGGACTACAGGCGCCGCCACCACGCCCGGCTAATTTTTTTGTATTTTTAGTGGAGACGGGGTTTCATTGTGTTAGCCAGGATGGTCTCGATCTCCTGACCTCGTGATCCGCCCGTCTCGGCCTCCCAAAGTGCTGGGATTACAGGCTTGAGCCACCGCGCCCGGCCAAGACCAGCATTTTCTAAGTTGATGGTTTTACTTAAGTTTTTGCTTCAGATGCCAAGCTGGGTTTGCAGGTTGACTGGTGAGAGTATTTCCTGGGTTAATGATTGCAGTGATTCCGTTTGTTTTACTCTCTTTTCTTGAAAATGGTCATCTTTTCTCTATTATATTCCTCTGTAGGTTCCAAATAAGTTTCGCTATCCATTCTACTATGAGATGTGTTGGTATGTGTTGGAGCGCTATGTGTACTGCATAACCAACCGTTCCCACCTAACCAAGGAATTTCAGAAAGAGTCCCTCAGCATGGGTAAGTATTCTGTCTATAGGAACTTTGAAGACACCACTTAGGACTGAGGGTGAGGCCCAAAATACTCAGTAGGCTGTCACTCAATATGTTCTTGGTTTTTTAATTCATCTACTTGGAAGTACCAAATTCATTCATTGGAATTGAATACCAGTTACCGGTTACCTACCCAGATGTGAGTTAATGGCCAAATGAAATACTCTGGATCTGGTCTTTGTCTGAGTTGCTATTAGCTCCTCAAGGGTGATCAAGTGGGACATGCTGGTTCACGCCTGTAATCCTAGCACTTTGGGAGGCCAAGGTGGGCAAATGGCTTGAGCGCAGGAGTTCTAGACCAGCCTGGGCAACATGGTGAAACCCCATCTCTACAGAAACTACAGAAAATTGGCCAGGCATGGTGGCTTGAGTCCCAGCTGCTCAGGAGGCTGAGGTGGGAGGATCCGCTGGAGCCCAGGAGGTCGAGGCTGCTATGAACCGAGATCATGCCACTGTACTCCAGAACCTGGGCGACAGAGTGAGACCCTGTCACGAAAAAAAAAAAAAAAGAAAGATGATCAGTTGTCTAATATGCTTTTTTGTTTTTGTTTTTGTTTTAGAGACAGGGCCTTACCCTGTCATCCAAGTTGAATTGCAGTGGCATGATCATAGCTCACCGTAACCTCAAACTCCTGGGCTCAAGCAGTCCCCCTCCTGAGTAGCTAGGATTACAAGCACACACCACTACGCCCAGCTAATTCTTACTTTCTGTAGAGATGAGATTTTGCTGTGTTGCCCAGGCTGGTCTCAAACTCCTGGCCTCAAGCTGTCCTCCTGCCTCCACCTCCCAAAGCATTGGGATTACAGGTGTGAGCCACCACACCTGGCCTGGTTGTCTAATGTGTTTTATTGTATAAAGAATGGTCTTTAGGCCGGGTGCGGTGGCTCAAGCCTGTAATCCCAGCACTTTGGGAGGCCGAGACGGGCGGATCACGAGGTCAGGAGATCGAGACCATCCTGGGTAACACAGTGAAACCCCGTCTCTACTAAAAATACAAAAACTTAGCCGGGCGAGGTGGCAGGCGCCTGTAGTCCCAGCTACTCGGGAGGCTGAGGCAGGAGAATGGCGTAAACCCGGGAGGCGGAGCTTGCAGTGAGCTGAGATCCAGCCACTGCACTCCAGCCTGGGTGACAGAGCTAGACTCCTTCTCAAAAAAAAAAAAAAAAAAGAATGGTCTTTGGCACAATAAAAACTAGGACTACATCATCAAAATAACCTGTTATATTCTAGGCACTATACTAAGCAGTTTACATTTATTAAATTCTTATTATTACCTGAGAGGTAGGTATTATTAGCCTCATTTTACAAATGAGAACATTAAGGTTCTCTTAAAGTTAGTAAGTGGCAAAGCCACAGCTTTTAGAGTCTGACCAGCCTGGTTCAGCTTCACAGCTTAAACTACGTTGGTCAGACTCTACAGTTTATGCTCTTAATCCCTGTGCTTTCAGGTTACCCCAACATCTATCAGAGAAATATTTTAATTAGATGACAGTGTAGTTTCACTATACATTTTTAGACTCCTTCTATGTCTGAAATTGGTAAGGACTCAACACCATAATATCCTGGGATCACATGTTCTTACGCAATCTTTAATCCAAGCAAGATACTTTTTGCTTTAGCATTTTACTTTTACTGCATAATTTTACTCATGGTTGTATTCTCAGTTGAAAATAAAAAATGGGCCGGGCGCGGTGGCTCACACCTGTAATCCCAGCACTTTGGAAGGCCAAGGCGGACAGATCACGAGGTCAGGAGTTCGAGACCAGCCAGGCCAACATGGTGAAACCTGTCTCTACTAAAAAATACAAAAATTAACTGGGCGTGGTGTCACATGCTTGTAGTCCCAGGTACTCGGGAGGCTGTGGCAGGAGAATCGCTTGAACCCAGGAGGCGGAGGTTGCAGTGAGCCGAGATCGTGCATGTGCATTCCAGCCTGGGTGACAGAGTGAGACTCCGTCTCAAAATAAATAAATAAATAAGAAAATAAAAAATGTTCACTCAATATATGAAAGCAGGATACAGAATTGTATAAACAGCATGATCTTAATCTTGTTTTTTTTTTTTTTTTTTTTTTTTGAGACGGAGTCTCGCTCTGTCGCCCAGGCTGGAGTGCAGTGGCGCGATCTCGGCTCACTGCAAGCTCCGCCTCCCGGGTTCACGCCATTCTCCTGCCTCAGCCTCCCGAGTAGCTGGGACTACAGGCGCCCACAACCGCGCCCGGCTAATTTTTTGTATTTTTAGTAGAAACAGGGTTTCACCGTGGTCTCGATCTCCTGACCTTGTGATCCACCCGCCTCGGCCTCCCAAAGTGCTGGGATTACAGGCGTGAGCCACCGCGCCCGGCCTTAATCTTGTTTAAAAATAAATCTAATAGAGCTAGGCACTGTGGTGTGCACCTGTAGTCCCAGCTATTTGGGAGGCTGAGGCAGGAGGATCACTTGAGTCCAAGAGTTCAAGACCAGCTTAGGCAACATAGTGACACCCCTATCTCAAAAAGTAACCAACAAAACACATACAGACCAGGCATGGTGGCTCATGCCTGTAATCTCAGCACTTTAGGAAACCAAGGTGGAAGGCGCACCTAACCCCAGGAGGTTGAGACGAGCCTGGGCAACATGACCAGAACCTGTCTCTACAAAAATTTAAAAAATTAGCTGAGCGTGGTGGCGCATGTCTGTGGTCCCAGCTCTTTGGGAGGCTAATGTGGGAGGATTGCTTGAGCCCAGGAAGTTGAGGTTGCAGTGAGCCATGATTGCATCGCTGCACTCCAGCCTGGGCAACAGAGTGAGACCCTGTCTCCAAACAAACAAACCACAACATTAAAAAAAAAAAAAAAAAAAAAAAAAAACCCACATCTAATAATACACATCCGTTAAAACATGGAAAGAAAATATATTGTACTGTTCAGTTGTTATCGTAGGGTGGAGGGATAAGGAATGACTTATTTACTGCTTTGCATCTTCTTGTATTTTCTAAATTATAATAGAAAAGACCAGTGAACATTATCACTGTGTTTTGACTATCAAAATCTTCCTTTTCAAAAATAGTCACTTTGTTTTGTTATTTATGTTGTTAGGATTTCAACTCCAAAGTTTAATTTTAAGACCAAAACTTTAGACCCCAAAAAAAAGTTTGATTTTTTTTGTTGTTTTGTTTGTTTGTTTGTTTGTTTGTTTGTTTGTTTGAGACAGGGTCTCACTCTCTTGCCCAGGCTGGAGTGCAGTAGTATGATCACAGCTCACTGCAGCCTCAACTTCCCAGGCTCAAGCAGTCTTCCCACCTCACCCTCCCTAGTATCTGGGACCACAGGCTTGCATCACTATATGCAGCTAATTTTTTTAATGTAGAGATGGGGTCTCATTATGTTGCCCAGACTAAAACTATTTTTTAAAGATATGTGCTTCTTACTGTCTTCTCTTTTAAAAGGTAATGAAATTATAATCCCAGATTCAAGCTTTAACTTTAACTTACAACCACTTTGATAAGTAACTGATTTCTAGTACACAGTTCAAAGACTAGGTCCTACCCAAACTTTAAAAAATCCAGTTGACTGTTACCTAGATGTCCTCCTAGGTCAGGATCCTGTTTTTACCTGTAACTGTGATTTTCAACAGTGGACAAATGGGTTGGCATAAAGATAGACCATTTTTTTAAATGTGGTGATTTTGTCATTTATAGCCTCAAGGCCTCTGTCATGCCACCTATTTCTCTTGCTGATCACATGGCAAAGTGAAATGTTCTTACTGCATTTTTTCTTCATATTGGTAGATTTGGAGTTAAATGGGTTGGAGTCTGGGAATGCGGATGAGGAAGCAGTGGATCGAGAACCCCGACGCTTGAGCAGCAGGCGTTCTGTCCTCACTAGTCCTGTCGCGAATGGGGTCAACCTGGATTATGATGGACTGGGCAAAACCTGCCGAAGTCTTCCAAGTCTGAAGAAAACTTTGTCTGGGGACTCATCTTCTGACTCTAGCCGGGGATCCCACAATGGACAAGTGTGGGATCCCCAGTGTGCTCCCCGAAAGGACAGGCAAGTGCATCTGACCCATTTTGAGCTTGAAGGCCTTCGCTGCCTTGTAGATAAGTTGGAGTCTCTGCCACTGCACAAGAAATGTGTCCCCACAGGGATAGAAGATGAAGATGCTCTCATTGCTGATGTAAAGGTAAGGATTTGATGTGTTTTATGACAACTACTGATCCAGCTATGGCAGTCAGTTTCCAGATTCAGTGGGAGAAAGTATAGGAATTTTGGATGATCTCTGGTACAGTCAGAGAGAAGTTAATATGCCTATGTGTTTGTTATTGCTGCTCAATGTTTTCATTCCTAGAATGAGGTTATGTCCCTGTTTTGAAAATACTAACATTTGTGTGTTCATTGAAGACTTAAATTTAGTCTTAAACATAGGTTTCAGGCCGACCCCAAAAATAAAGGTGACCCTAAGAAAATATTTAAGAAATGTTACATTAAACTTAAGTTACCTTGAGATAAAAAGCAGGACAAAAGTGACTGATAGGAATCTCATTCTAAGCAGATTGAGAGAAATGAAATTGTTCTATGCTGGGTTAACGTTGAGTAGCTTTAGCATCTTTTTTTTTTTTTTTTTTTTTTTTTTTTTGAGACGGAGTCTTGCTCTGTCACCCAGGCTGGAGTGCAGTGGCCGGATCTCAGCTCACTGCAAGCTCCGCCTCCCGGGTTTACGCCATTCTCCTGCCTCAGCCTCCCGAGTAGCTGGGACTACAGGCGCCCGCCACCGCGCCCAGCTAGTTTTTTTGTATTTTTAGTAGAGACGGGGTTTCACCGTGTTAGCCAGGATGGTCTCGATCTCCTGACCTCGTGATCCGCCCGCCTCGGCCTCCCAAAGTGCTGGGATTACAGGCTTGAGCCACCGCGCCCGGCAGCTTTAGCATCTTTAGATTCACATTTATTTAGCATCAAGACAAATCCATTGGGAAAAGCATCATTTTAAAATAATTCATCCCAGGGCCGGGTGCGGTGGCTCATACCTGTAATCCCAGCACTTTGGGAGGCCGAGGCAGGTGGATCACAAGGTCGGGGGTTCAAGATCAGCCTGGCCAAGATGGTAAAACCCCATCTCTACTAAAAATACAAAAACTAGCCAGGCATGGTGGTAGGCGCCTGTAATCCCAGCTACTTGGGAGGCTGAGGCAGGAGAATCGCTTGAATCCGGCTTGGGTGGAGGTTGCAGTGAGCCGACAGAATGAGACTCCATCTCAAATTAAAAAGAAAAAAAAACAATTAGCTCGGCGTGGTGGCGGGTGCGTGTAATCCCAGCTACCGGGGAGGCTGAGGCAGAATCTCTTCAACTCTGAAGGTGGAGGTTTCTGTGAGCCGAGATCACATCATTGCACTCCAGCCTGGGCAACAAGAGCAAAACTCAGTCTCAAAAAAAAAAAAAAAAAAAAACCTTAAAGAGAATAATTTTGTGACCTCAGTGAAAATGGACTACATGTCTCATAGTAGGTCTTTTCCATCCTTGATTCCTCATTCAGGTTTTCTGTGGCCACCACATAACCAGATGAGGTGCTCCTCAGCTTCTCCTGACCACCTCAGGAAAGAATTCCAAAGACTAGGATAGGACTTCATCTTTTATTCTTTTTAAAATCATTCTAATTAGATCTTATATTGTTTATGTGTCAGTGAAAAGGTAAAAAAATAACAGAGGCCTAAAAGGGGCGAAAACCTGATAAAGTTGGTCCTCCTTAGTAGTGATAGAAACTGGACAGTTGGTGTTGTAGTTTGGTTTTATAATGTTTGCTATAAGAAGAGGCAGTTGATACCATCATGGCTTTTATTTATGGGAGGAAATTACAACGTTCCAGGTAGGTGTGGTCCTACTTCTATAATGATTCATGTGTGCAACAAAACAAATTTAGCCATACTTTCCCAGACTCACTTCATACCCTTAAATGGACAAAGGACATTCAGATTCTTCATTTCCATTGTGGTAAGACTTATATTCCATTATGGATGCATGTGGGAAACTTTAAATTGTGACTTTTTTTTTTTCTTTTGGAGACAGAGTTTTGCTCTTGTCGCCCAGACTGGAGTGCAATGGCGTGATCTCGGCTCACTGCAGCCTCCACCTCCTGGGTTCAAGCAATTCTCCTGCCTCAGCCTCCTGAGTAGCTGGGACTACAGGAGCGTGCCACCACGGTGGCCCAACTAATTTTTATATTATTAGTAGAGATGAGGTTTCACCATGTTGGTCAGGCTGATCTCAAATTCCTGACCTCAGGCGATCCACTCGGCTCAGCCTCCGAAAGTGCTGGGATTACAGGCGTGAGCCACCATGCCTGGCCTAAATTGTGACCTTTGAGACTTTTAACTTGCATAATTGTTAGGGACCCTAAGAAAAAAGACTTACAAGGTTGCACCTCTAACAGTCTTTTGGCCTGGGTATCTGTATTTCTAATTCATGATTTTAAAAAAAGTCTTTTCGCTGGGCGCGGTGGCTCACGCCTGTAATCCCAGCACTTTGGGAGGCCGAGGCGGGCGGATCACAAGGTCAGGAGATCGAGACCACGGTGAAACCCCGTCTCTACTAAAATACAAAAAATTAGCCGGGCGCGGTTGTGGGCGCCTGTAGTCCCAGCTACTCGGGAGGCTGAGGCAGGAGAATGGCGTGAACCCGGGAGGCGGAGCTTGCAGTGAGCCGAGATCGCGCCACTGCACTCCAGCCTGGGCGACAGAGCGAGACTCCGTCTCAAAAAAAAAAAAATAAAATAAATAAAAAAAATAAAAAAATAAAAAAAGTCTTTTCAGCCCTAGGGAATGTCTGTAGATAGATTTGACCTCATTGAATTCAGTTGTAAAAAGCCATATTATAATCCACTAATCAATTATACAAGGTCAAGTGTGGCAGAAATACACACACTCAAACTATTGGAGGCTGAGCGTGGTAGCTCACGCCTGTAATCTCAGCACTTTGGGAGGCTGAGGTAGGCGGATCACTTGAGCCCAGGAGTTTGCGACCATCCTGGCCAACATGTCGAAACCCCATCTCTAGAAAAAATACATATATATAAATCAGCTGGGCATAGTGGTGCTCACCTGTAGTCCCAGCTACTCAGGAGGCTGAGGCAGGAGAATCACTTGAACCCGGGAGGCGAAGGTTGCAGTGAGTCGAGATTGCGCCATTGCGCTCCAGCCTGGGTGATGGAAGTGAAACCCTTTCTCAACAACAACAGCAACAAAAAAACACTGGAGTAGTTTAACTAGTTAAAGTAGCTAAATAAGGAGATTTAAGGTGACAGAGTGGTACAGTGGTATACCAAGGGAAAAAGTAGAAAGATTTGGGTTAAATATTAAGCAGAGTTAGCAAGAAGAGAGATGAGTTAAGAAGAAACATCTAAAAAGGAGGCTTAGCGTTATGAAAAGTGTCTGGAGAGAGCTTGCTTGTGTTAATCAGGGACCACTGAAAAAACGTGACTGCCATCACTGGCTAAGATATAGTGGCAGAGGCCAGAGCATGAGGAACAAATAGCCAGTGAGATGACTACACAGGCCGACAGTGTTTGAATTCTCCCTCTGGAGACTTATCCACACCTTCTCGTTTACCCAAAACCACAGTCAAAATGTAGCTGACATCAGAAGACAACAGATTTAGATTCCAACTCTGCAGGTGTAGTTTAAGATCAGATAGATTAATTATTCCTATATTTGATCAGTTTTGCTAAATCTCAGAAAAGATATAGCAAGCTTAGAGCTTGAATACCTTGAGAATCTGAGCATCACTCAAAAGAAAAAAGCATTAGATTGGGTAGGTACTGAATCACTCCACAGCTGGGGACTTTGCATGCTAGAAAACTTGATGCTTATAGCACTGATGGCTACACTTCAGTGCGGGACAAAGCTAATGCAGTTTACCCTTCCTGCAGAGAGAGGAATTGTTTGCTGTTGTAACTTATCTGGCTTTCAGAAATAATTAGTAGAAGAGATGAGGGGAAAAGTGGTAGATGAGATATTCATAATATTCCAAGGAAAAAATAGTGCATTTCAGTGCTGTGATAAAAGGGCTCTGGGCCGGGCGCGGTGGCTCATGCCTATAATCCCAGCACTTTGGGAGGCCGAGGCAGGCGGATCACGAGGTCAGGAGATCGAGATCATCCTGGCTAACACGGTGAAACCCCGTCTCTACTAAAAATACAAAAAAATTAGCCAGGCGTGGTGGCGGGCGCCTGTAGTCCCAGCTACTTGGGAGGCTGAGGCAGGAGAATGGCATGAACCCAGGAGGCAGAGCTTGCAGTGAGCCAAGATCGCGCCGCTGCACTCCAGCCTAGGCGACAGAGCGAGACTTCGTCTCAAAAAAAAAAAAAGGGGGGGGGGGGCTTTGAAGATTCTTAAAGGTTAAGTTCTACAGTGTTGAAGAACAAGTCATAGAATATAGAGTTGGAAGGGGATTAAGTGAAAAAGCAGGACATTAAAAAGTACTGACTTAGGCAGGGCCCAGTGGCTCACACTTCTTGTCCCAGTGCTTTAGGTGGCAGAGGCAGGCAGATCACTTGAGACCAGCCTGGGCAATGTGGCGAAACCTCATCTCTACAAAAATACAAAATTAGCCAGGTGTGGAGGTGGGAGGATCGCTTGAGTTGGGCAAGTTGAGGCTTCAGTGAGCTGCGATCTCACTACTGCACTCCAGCCTGGGCAAAAGAGTGAGACCTTGTCTCATAAAGAGAGTAGGCAGGGCTTTCAGTGAGCCGAGATGGCGCCACTGCACTCCAGCCTGGGTCTGGGTGACAGAGCAAGACTCCGTCTCAAAAAAAAAAAAAAAAGGTGACTTACTGGTAAAGCTATCAGCGTGTATATAAGGTTCTGTTTGAGAGGGGTTGTGGGTAATGTTGACTCCTGAAAGTGTGCATAGGTAGAATGGGGTTCTCCTACTATGAGAATTTTTATTTGTTTGTTTTTTTGTTGTTATTTGTTTTTTATTGAGACTGTGTCTCGCCCTGTCGCCCAGGCTGGAGTGCAGTGGCGCAAACTCGGCTCACCGCAAGCTCCACCTCCCAGATTCACGCGGTTCTCCTGTCTCAGTCCCCCAGTAGCTGGGACTGTAGGCGCCTGCCACCACGCCTGGCTAATTTTTGTATTTTTAGTAGAGACGGAGTTTCACCGTGTTAGTCAGGATGGTCTCGATCTTCTGACCTCATGATCCGCCCGCCTCGGCCTCCCAAAGTACTGGGATTACAGGCGTAAGCCACCGTGCCCGGCCTTTTTCTTTTTCTTTTTTTTTTTTTTTTTTTGAGACTGGGTTTCATTCATTTTGCCCAGGCTGGAGTGCAATGGCGCAATCTCAGCTCACCGCAGCCTCTGCCTCCTGGGTTCAAGCGATTCTCCTGCCTCAGCCTCCTGAGTAGCTAGGACTACAGGCACGTGCCACCATGCCCAGCTAATTTTTGTATTTTTAGTAGAAACAGGGTTTCACCATATTGGCCAGGCTGGTCTTGAACTCCGGACCTTGTGATCCACCTACCTTGGCCTCTCAAAGTTCTGGGATTATAGGCGTGAGCCACTGAGCCTGGCCAAGATATTCTTAACGTTTCTTTTTTTTTTTTTTTTTTTTTTGAGATGGAGTCTGGCTCTGTCGCCCAGGCTGGAGTGCAGTGGCCGGATCTCAGCTCACTGCAAGCTCCGCCTCCCGGGTTTACGCCATTCTCCTGCCTCAGCCTCCCGAGTAGCTGGGACTACAGGCGCCCTCCACCTCGCCCGACTAGTTTTTTTTGTATTTTTTAGTAGAGACGGGGTTTCACCATGTTCACCAGGATGGTCTCGATCTCCTGACCCCGTGATCCGCCCGTCTCGGCCTCCCAAAGTGCTGGGATTACAGGCTTGAGCCACCGCGCCCGGCTATTCTTAACATTTCTAAAATTGATAAGTTGTGTTATTGATATATGTTGAATAAAAAAGTAGGACATGGAACAGTATGTATACTACGGTCCCATTAATGTAAGAAAAAGCGTATGCGTGTTTGTGCATTGCAGAGGAATCTAGAAGGGTACATCCCAACCTGCTGATAGCAGGGCATAGTAGGGTGGTAGTAGTTATCTGGAAGAATTTGAGGTTTCTTTATTTTTGTGAGTTTTGTTTTGTTTTGTTTTTTTTTGAGGTGAAGTCTTGCTCTGTCACCCAGACCAAAGTGCAGTGGCGTGATCTAGGCTCACTGCAGCCTTGGCCTCTCGGGTTCAAGTGATTCTCCTGCCTCAACCTCCAGAGTAGCTGGGATTATAGGTGTGTGCCACAACGCCTGGCTAATTTTTGTATTTTCAGTAGAGATGGGGTTTCACCATGTTGGCCAGGCTGGTCTTGAGTCCTGACCTCAAGTGATCCGCCTGTCTAGGCCTCCCAGAGTGCTAGAATTACAGGCGTGAGCCACCACGCCCAGCCAGAATTTGAGTTTTTAATCAGATTGTTGTTTTTGTTGGTATTTATTTTGGTGATAAAGGAATTCTTAACATAGGTGCCTATATAAAAGAAGTTTTCAATATAACAATATATGGCTGCCCAGCTCACTTAATAAAGCAAATTCGGTGTTGTTGAATACTTTTCTACCTTCCTGTTTTCTCTAAACATTTTGATAAGCCTGCCAATCATACTTTGTGAGCTTTGGGTAAGTTACTAAACTTATGAAAACCTATTTTCTCCTCTATAAAATATCTCTGTGAGATTATTGTTAAAATTAACAAGATTAGTAAAATACTTAATAAGCAGTGCATTATTACAGCCAGAAAAAAATTAGATGTTACAAATATATGAAGTTCACTTATTCCACTGCTCTGAATAATGCCTGCCTACTCTGTGTCAGGAATCAGATTGAGTGTTAAGGAAACTATGCAGACATGCCATGGTCCTAGTCCTCAAGGGCCTTGGAGTTCAGTGGCAAAGCAGATATAAAAGTGAGCTAAGTAATAGGAAATAAGTGCAGTCCAGGTTTGCAGGTGCCTGGCATGACACAGGGCACAGAGCAAATGAGTGAGAGTGGCAGAGTCTTTCCTGAGGAAAATAGATGTTCCAGTCTTCTTAATTCATCAGCTAATAAACTTTCCTGTTATAGGATATAAATTTATTACTACAACATTATATAAATGGTAAAAGCTCTCAATTTATAAATTAGAAAATTGTTATTTGTGATGTAATAGGCTACTGATACTCTTATCTAAGAATCTTAACATTTTATTTTGGAACTATGATCTAAAAATTTATATTAGGCCCCATCCCAGGAGTATGATGAGATTGAAGCAGAAACAGTTATGGTTGCAGATAACTCCAGAAATACTAATTAGGAATTATCTTCAGCTGATAATTTGAGGGTTATTCTGACACTAATAAAAGAACTAGTAGAAGACCCAGTATAGTTAGCTCTTATTCCATTAAGCCAGATTTTTAAATGTTTTTAAATTTTTCTTTATTATTATTATTAGCGATGAGGTTTTGCTGTATTGACCAGTCTGGTCTTGAATCTTAAACTCCTTGCCTTGAGCAATCCTCCTGCTTCACCCTCCCAAAGTGCTGGGATTGCATGAATGAGCCACCTTACCCAACCAAGTCAGCCTTTTTTTTTTTTTTTTGTCCTGGGTCCAGGCTTACAGATGTGTGTTTTTTTGTTTTTTAAAAAAAGCAACCGGGCCGGGCGCGGTGGCTCAAGCCTGTAATCCCAGCACTTTGGGAGGCCGAGACGGGTGGATCACGAGGTCAGGAGATGGAGACCATCCTGGCGAACACCGTGAAACCCCGTCTCTACTAAAAAATACAAAAAACTAGCCGGGCGAGGTGGCGGGCGCCTGTAGTCCCAGCTACTCGGGAGGCTGAGGCAGGAGAATGGCGTAAACCTGGGAGGCGGAGCTTGCAGTGAGCTGAGATCCGGCCACTGCACTCCAGCCCGGGCTACAGAGCGAGACTCTGCCTCAAAAAAAAAAAAAAAAAAAAAAAAAGCAACCTAGGCCAGATGTGGTAGCTCATGCCTATAATCCCAGCACTTTGGGAGGCTGAGGCAGGAGGATCACTTGAGGCCAGGAGTTCAAGACCAGCCTGGGCAACATAGTAAGACTCCATCTTTAAAAAATCAAGAAATTAGCCGAGCATGGTAGTGTGCACCTAATAGTCCCAGCTACTCAGGGGGCTGAGGTCTAGGCTGTAGTAAGCTGTCATCGTACCACTGCACTTTAGCCTGGGCAACAAAGCGAGACCCTGTATAAAAAAGAAAAAAGGCCAAACATACAAATAAAACTTTATTTGCAATATTTAGTAATAAGATATTTGTAAAAATTCGTACATTCTTACTGAATAGAAAGTTTTAGGTAGTATAACTCAGTTAGGAGTCTTATATGGTTAAAGCACATATAATTATTTTAAATATTTTCCTTATATTCTTGTATTATGTAATGTCATGGTCTTAGTAATTCTTATCTTTTTTGCTTATCTTTTATTCTGAATTAGCAGGAGGGGGAAAAGTTAGGCCTGGTTTAATTTGTGATTTGGAAACTTAATGGGAGTGAGTTTCCTAGTGCCCTATCTGATTTTTGTCCTTTCCTGGTGGTCTCTAGAATTTGTACTTGCTGCAGCTTGAACTTATGTTTGTTTTAAAGTAATATGTTTTCTCTTAAGTATTCATACTTTATCATCTCTGTAATATAAATAGCACTGAAGATCAAAATAAGCATTTTCCAAGAAGACCTCTCAATAGCTAGATCACTGTTAAGGAAAGCTTTTCAAACAAAATAAGCCGATTGCACTGGGTCTTGAGTCTTAAGATACAGTGCCAGGGAGAGGTTTAGGGTTAGGATGTTCATATAAGCATTTCCAGGAGGAGCTCAGCCGAGAGCACAAAAGTCTCTCCTTCCTCTGGTAAACTACGATGAAAATAACATATGAAGCCCTTGGTAGCAAAGCCCCAGACTTTAGAAAGCCTAGTTAGCCACTAAATCTGTACCAGAAACTCACTGAAACAACTGTCCTGGAAATAAGTAAGAATGCTTAAGAGCTAGATGTTTAAATCAAAGCATCTGCAAAAAAAGGCAAGTTACCTTTGTAAAAGTCTAAAAATCACATAAATTCAGACCCAAACTGTTTCTGCTAAGTATTTGATTCCTATTGAGGTTCTCCCATGCTGATGTTTGGTACACTGTGGATCCCTAGAAACTCAACCAGAGTGTGCACCCTCTCTTCCTCCTGTAGACTGAAGGGAGTGTGTGTTCAGTCTGAGCTTCATCCCAGCTGGGGATCCAGGAATCAGGGTTCGGTGTGTAGAGGCGTGAGCAATACCTGTCAGTCTGAGTGGCTGTAAGAAGGTAGTGAGGTGTCTTGACAGGATGCAGGACTGGCTGCTTCATCTAGGGAATATCAAGAATGAGACAGGCAAACAGACTTGAATAGAAACGGAAATCCAAGAGGATAATCTTTTTTTTTTTTTTTTTTTTTTGAGACGGAGTCTAGCTCTGTTGCCCAGGCTGGAGTGCAGTGGCCGGATCTCAGCTCACTGCAAGCCCCGCCTCCCGGGTTCACGCAATTCTCCTGCCTCAGCCTCCCGAGTAGCTGGGAGTACAGGCGCCCGCCACCTCGCCCGGCTAATTTTTTTTGTATTTTTTTAGTAGAGACAGGGTTTCACCGTGTTAGCCAGGATGGTCTCGATCTCCTGAACTCGTGATCCGCCCGTCTCGGCCTCCCAAAGTGCTGGGATTACAGGCTTGAGCCACCGCGCCTGGCCGAGGATAATCTTATAGGCAGAGGAGACTGCCAGAGTTGGGAGAAAGTGTGTTCCCTGGTTTCCTGCACCTTGTTTAGAGACAGGAGGGCAAAGTATGTTGCCCTTAGGTTGTGCCTCAGTTGTTTGACTTGTTCCCGGTGGAACCGCTGCAGGATTGCTGCACGGACATTTCTAGTACTGTAGTGTGGGGGTGGAGTCCTTGTCAAAATCAGAAGCAGGCATCTGTTTTAGATGTAGTTGATGTTAGCCATATTTTATTGAATATCTCAATATTGGCTGACATGGGCCATTTCTGAAGGTTTTTTGGAACACGTAGGCAGATTCTGGATTGTGGGCTGGGAGCAAGTCAGCGAGGGCAGGTGAAGCAGGCAGTGCGCAGGAGAAGATAACTCCAGGAACTCAGCTCCCGTGCCTAGTTCATCCAGAGAAGCGGAACTTTGGGCGACCCCCCTGTACTTGCTGAGAGGGGAGAGATAAGTGTGTGTGCAGTCAGCCAGAGAGCTCTGGCAGTAACAGTGAGAGGTGACCCTGAGGGGAAGGGTGTAGACTGAGACAAGGACAAATGTGGGCCAAGGTGCCTAGTGTAGCCTGCAGAATGAGTTAAAGCCTTCCCTTTTGCTGGCGCCTTCAGAAGTCTGCCACCGGGAGCCCTCAGGGGGCTGGCCCTAGGTTCTCCTATTGCAGTGGTAGTGGGAGGGAGACAGGGCGGGGGCTGTGGCTGAGCTCCCCTCCCTGGCAGGGCCTCTTCCAATCGCGAGGAAGAAAGCAGTTGCTGAACACACCCCCTCCCGGCTCTGCAGCAGAACGGCTGGGCCCTCTGCCTGGCTCGCTCACTCTCGCTCGGCTCCCCCTCCTGCCATCTTCCGTTGCAAAGCATTTCTGGGAGCTGCATGTGGGTGACGCAGCAGCATTGTTCGCAGGCACAGGAAGCCGCGGCTGAGCTGAAGGGCTCGAGAAGGAACCCAGAGCGTTGCACGCTGCTCTCTCTGGGTAGTCTGAAGGGGCAGAGCTGGACTGCCCTGCCCTATGTGCTCTGGGAGATTCCAGAATATTCAAGTAAATCCGGATTTTCCTAGAGGCAGAATATCTAACTCCTTCAGGAGAACTTCCAATACAGAAAACAAAACAAAGACGCTGGGGAAACTTCACCAAGAGCCTCGGCAGCTCCAGAGCGACGGGAAACGAAAGGTCAGGCGGTCGATCGGCAAACCCTTTCTGGTTTGGGGTGCGTGTAACTATAGGGACTTTTGTCTCAGTGAAGAGGCAGAAGAAACTGCCTGCTGCCTGCCGGGCGAGTCCAGGACAATGCTGTTACTTGCCTGAGCCGTCATTGCACTTGTTCCCTCACCTGGTGGGATGTGCTTTTGAATTGGGTTGCTTGGCTTTTGAGAATCCTTTCCCTCTCTGCCCAGGCACCTTCTGTTCTCTTTCCCTTCCTGTGATCTGTAGGGTGTGGGCCTGTGTTTAAATGTTCTCCCGAATGCCTGGAGCCGAGATAGGCGTCAGCCTTTCCCGCACTCCACCCCCGCTCTCCTATCCCAAACCCCCTCTAGTGAAGGGTGGTGGCTTCTTTATATGGTTTCTTGTAGGGCCTCAGCTGGAGTCTGCCTTTTTTGATGAAAGCAGGGCGTGCTTGGTTGAATGGCCCCAGCAAAATAAGGCTTGGAAGGAAATCTGCATTTCCCTCCACACCCACACATACCCCAGTAACTGAGTCCTGTATGTGTGAACAGCTGCCGCCCCCCACACACACACCGACACAGTTTTCTGCCTACCCTTCCCTACTCCCCACAGAAATCTTGCAGGTAGAATTAGACTGCTTTTGGTGAACAGTTAAGTTCCCTTTCTACTCTTAAACAATCGCAGATCTTACTGTGCAGTCTGTTTTGCTGAAAGTGGAAAGTCCCCATTTGTGGACAGCTCAGTTCACTTCAGCAGAGGAAATGGGCAGAGTCCTACTCTTCGGCAGTGCGAAGTGGGGGAGGGGAGCCATGCACTCCCTAGCACACATTTTGAATGGACCTGAATTTTTCACCCTAGGGAGATTAGGAGCCCATACCAGAGCCTTGTCCCACGTGGCACCAGACCCCGCCTCTTCACCCCCACGCTGTATGGTACTAACAGAAAAGGATGCCATAGCAACTTGAAGTAAATAAAACGTCCGCAAATGAAATGAGTTTGGGGGAAGGTGAGAGGCATCTGGAGACTTGGCAAAAGGGGATCTTAGTAGAGGAGCTTCTTGGCTATGAGATAAAGGGTCTTTCTGAGTCCCAACTTTGGGATTTGGAGCAGGAACCTTAAGTTAAGAATGAAAATACATAACAGTCCTGGTCTCTGGGGTAGAGCACACAGGATTATGAGAACAATTATTAGCAATGGCCCAGACTTGCTAACCTGTCCAGGATCAGAGTTTAGTATTTGCTGAAACAGTTACCGTCCTGTACATACCTAGGGTAGCCAGAAAAGGAATCATGTAACTTGTCTCCCAGATTTGAGTTATTTTGCTGTTGGTGTTGCTTTAGGGCTCATAAGGTCAGAAGAAGAAGGATTTCATTATACTAGAAGATTTGGGCTTCAGGAATTTCTGTCTAAAACAAAAAGATTTGGCCAGTTGTGGTGGCTCACGCCTGTAACCCCAGCACTTTGAGAGGCCGAGGCAAGCGGATCACCTGAGGTCAGGAGTTCGAGACCAGCCTGGCCAACATGGTGAAACTCCGTCTCTACTAAAACTACAAAAATTAGCCGGGTATGGTGGCAGGTGCCTGTAATCCCAGCTACTCAGAAGGCTGAAGCAGCAGAATCGTTTGAACCAGGGAGGCAGAGGTTGCAGTGAACGAGATAGCACCACTGCACTCCAGCCTGAGCAACAGAGTGAGACTCCATCTAAAAAAAAAAAAAATTTGTTCCAAAGTAACAGTCAACCAGTGTGATTCACTTAAGTGGCATTTTCTCACTGTATCATTGTTCATAAGTCATTTAAATTTTATTGGTAATGCCATGAGAACTGTTGCCCCTAAGATTGTTCCTTTCCCCATTTAAAGGAATAAAGGCAAATAACAGACTCTGTGGGTGTGTGTGTGAGAGAGAGAGAGAGAGATTTGAGATTGAGATTTCTGTAATCAGCCTTAGAAGAAAAGAGCCCTGGGTTAAATCAGCACATTAGGCTGTACCGTTCATCTCATTAATTCTGTATTAGCCAATCATTTTTATGCCACTTGGCTCACATATGAGAAATGAAGGCAATACTTAATTACCTGATAATATTCACTAACTGGTGTAAAAAGTGAAGAAGCAATAATAAAGTTTTACTGTCATATGTATGAGAAGCTGTATGAGAAGTAACACTTGTCGCCACAGTAAGTTAGTTGTTTCAGTGTGTTAGTATAATGAGTACACAAGTAAGGGATTGGGAGCAAAGGTGAGTTTGAAGTCCTTTCTGCTCCCCCACCACCACCACCCGCCCCCTGTAGAGATGGGTCTTGCTCTGTTTCCCAGGCTGGTCTCAAACTCCTGGCTCAAGTGATCTTCCCACCTCTTACAGGCATGAGCCACTGTGCCCAGCCTCAAAGTTTTCATAATACTGCAGCAGCCTAAGTTTGAGTTTTCTCCTTCACCTTTGATTTATTTGTTTTCCAGTGAGTCTCTGTACGAAGGGCAAATACAGACAGTTGCCACCCTGCCTCCCTTGCTACTCAAGGGTACTGAGGCAGAGTCTGGATGCTGTTCAGGGTGGTTGGCTCTTTGTTCACCCTGCCCTGATTTTTCCTTCTTTCCCCTCCTACCCTTAGATTTTGCTGGAAGAGCTTGCCAACAGCGATCCCAAGTTAGCCCTCACTGGAGTTCCTATAGTACAGTGGCCAAAAAGGGATAAGGTAAGAAACTATGTTGTTTGATTTTTTAGGCTGCTTAAGCCTTTCGTTAGTTGATGATTACCATTCTGGGGAAAAAAAGAACAACTAGAGGCAGATGGCTTTTGGTGCATTAATACAAACTGACAGAAAATCATTACGCAGTTCTGTTTTGACTTGTAAGTCAGGGTAATTGGCTATCTTTGGAGGTGACTCTCAACGGAACTATCAAACTGGGAGGCCTCCCTCCAGATTCAGATGCCAAATTGTGCATTTGTTCATCAAAATGCATCCGCTTCTGTCCTTGTGACCAGTTACTCAGTTATCTTCACAGATATGATTGAAAGCCAGTTAAAATAATTACATAGATATCTAAAAGGAGCACAGGTTTTCTTTGATGTAGTGAGATCATTCTCTCAAAAATCCCCTTAACCTGGACTTTGCAGTATGGAATTGAAAAGAGAATAAAGGGGCCAGGCATGGTGGCTCACGCCTGTAATCCCAACACTTTGGGAGGCCAAAGCAGTCGGATTACCTGAGGTCGGGAAGTTGAGACCAGCCTGACCAACAGGAAGAAACCCTGTCTCTACTAAAAATACAAAATTAGCCAAGCGTGGTGGGACATGCCTATAATCCCAGCTACTCGGGAGGCTGAGACAGGAGAATCGCTTGAACCCGGGAGGCAGAGGTTGTAGTGAGCCGAGATCGCGCCATTGCACTTCAGGCTGGGCGACAAGAGCGAAACTCTGTCTCAAAAAAAAAAAAAGAATAAGAAAGGAATTACTGTCAGCTAATAAACTGTCAATTATGAATTTTCATGCCTCTTCAGTTTAGATCCTGTATAATTTTTTTTGCCCATACTGTCCTCTATCAAGGTTACATATTAAATAAATGATAGCATTCTGATCCTGGCCATGAATTTGGCAAATAAATTAGGCTTCTGTTTGTTGTTCTGTAGCTGAAACTTGCAAAGCCATCACATTCCAGGGGTGTTTAGGCAGAATATAAAGGTATGGAGTTGAACAATATATTTAAAGAATCACCTCCTCGTCACTAGGGGGAGGAGTCCCACTTGGCCTCTGCTTGGCCACAGGGGACTGCCTTAAAACAATTCAGTCATTTCTGGTTTTTGAGTATTTTGTGTCAGAAAAGTGTTTAAGATATGGTAAGAAATTAAAGTAGTAGGAAACATGGTCCTTGTCCTTGAAAAGGTCACCAGCAGGGTAAATACGAATGCTAAGAAATGTGTTCCACACTTAAATATTATTGGAGTGTCTGCTATGTACCAGGTTGTATGCTTAGATTTGGAGTACTAAAGAAATGAGCAAGACTCGTTTCACCCTAAGGTAGTTTACTGTCTTCTTTAGGAGTATAATCTGAGCAGTCAGGATGAGGAAATATTGGAGGGCTCCTGGAGTGACTTCAGTACATGGCACTTAACACAGAAAGCTCAGGGAGGGATGAATCTTAACAGCTCTGCAAAATGAAAGGGAAGCAGCTGAATTAGTAGGCCAAAGGGCTAGGACAAGGGCTGGCAAATTTTTCTGTAAAGCTCAAGATAGTAAATATTTTAGGTTTTGTACGCCACACAGTCACAATTTATCAGTTCTACCATGGTAGCATGAAAGCAGCCATTGATTGGCCAGGTGTGGTGGCTCACGCCTGTAATCCCAGCACTCTGGGAGGCCAAGGCGGGCGGATCACGAGGTCAGGAGATCGAGACCATCCTGGCTAACATGGTGAAACCCCGTCTCTACTAAAAATACAAAAAAATTTCCTTGGCGTGGTGGCAGGCGCCTGTAGTCCCAACTACTCGGGAGGCTGAGGCAGGAAAATGGCATGAACTCGGGAGGCGGAACTTGCAGTGAGCCAAGATCAAGCCACTATATTCCAGTCTGGGCAACAGAGCTAGACTCTGTCTCAAAAAAAAAAAAAAGCAGCCATTGATAATACACAAGATGAGTTGTGTGTTAATAAAATTTATTCTAGAAACAAGCAGTGGGCAGATCTGCCCGTAGGCCATAGTGGGCCAACCCCCGGGCTAGGTATGCTGCCATGTAATCTTCTACCCTCTCCAGTCTTAAAGCAACCTGATATATTTGACCTCACTGCTTTCTCTTTCCAGCTTAAATTCCCCACTCGGCCAAAGGTGCGGGTTCCTACCATCCCCATTACAAAGCCTCACACTATGAAACCAGCTCCACGGTTAACACCTGTGAGGCCAGCTGCTGCCTCCCCAATTGTGTCAGGAGCCAGACGGAGACGAGTGCGATGTCGAAAATGCAAAGCCTGTGTGCAAGGAGAGTGTGGTGTTTGCCACTACTGCAGAGACATGAAGAAGTTTGGGGGGCCTGGACGCATGAAGCAGTCCTGTGTCCTCCGACAGTGCTTGGCAGTGAGTGATCTGCTGGGTAAAGAATTTGGGGGAGGAGTGGCAGTGCCAAAGGAACTGAAATACATATAGTGTAAAGTTAAAGAGACTTTAGAGTTGGAAAGAAAAGGTTTATACTCTCTTTTTGGCTTTATTTTGTACCCCAGGTTTAGATGGAAGGTATCCAGTACTAAAAATCCAATTTAATCTTTTGGCTTTACCTAATTCCAAACAAGAGACCAGCATTTGAAGGGCAAATCATTGCCTTCTTTCCCCTCTTCAAGTAGATTAGAAAGGACTGGGGAGGCCAAGGATAGGCCAACTGAAAATAAACTAGTCTCTAGTACCCAGGTGGTTGAGTCCTCCTCTTCCCCAGTCATTTTTCCTACCAAAAACCTCCCTTCTCTCCACCCTGCCTCCATGCTTCCAGGTGTTTACTAGAGAATTATAGGACCCAAATCTCCCATCTTCAGTTTAAGGGAAACTGAAATGATAAGGATCTGAGTCAGTTCTCTTGGATCCTATCTTTGTCCTCTTGTAGCCCAGACTGCCTCACTCAGTCACATGTTCCCTCTGTGGAGAGGTGGATCAGAATGAAGAGACACAAGACTTTGAGAAGAAACTCATGGAATGCTGTATCTGCAATGAGATTGTTCATCCTGGCTGCCTCCAGGTGAGGAGAGCTATAAGGGGTTCCTTAAGTCTCAGCTAATGGAGTGAGTGACACAACAGAATGGGACACCTGTCATGGGAGTGCCAGCATCCCTACTGTAGGCCATCACCTCTGTGGCCACATAATGCAGTGGTCTAACATCAGCCCTTGATTCATACACATACAATGTGTCAGGCACTGCATTAGACCCTGAGGATAGAACAGTACACAAAACACACCCAGTTCCTGTCCTCATGGAGCTTACAATCTGGTTTCTGGACAGTGTATGTAGAGTCCCCAGGCCATAATGGAACTGCATGGTGTGTTTTGCAGTGCCTCAAGCCTTTAGTCATCTCTGATACATACTTCAGTGTACCTCTGGATATTAGTTCCTAAGGGAGAGTGAGGGTAATAGTATCAGGTAACATTTAATGAGTGCTGAGTCTGTATCAGGCTCAGTGCAGAGCTAAATAGCTTTAAAAAAAAAAAAGTAATAAAAAGTAATAAATTCAGATCTCAGCCTCAGAGATTGAGTCCAGCAGTGGGCCTTGTGTTCCAAAAGCTCCCCTGGTGATCCGAATTGTGTAGCCTTGTGGAGAATCACTGTTTCCTTGGCCTTCTCAGAAAGTATCAGCTAAAATCATGACTGTTGCCTGACAGTGATAATAAGACACTGTCATTCATGAGAAGCAGCCCAATTTCAGAAAGGTTAAAATGTGAAAAGTATACCTTTTATAGATTTTTGGTTTTTTTGAATACTATATAGCAGCAAATCTATAACAGAAACATTAATAGGTCAGTATATGGAGACATTAAGCATATGTTGAATGAAGAACCGGGTTTTTGTTTTGTTTTGTTTTGTTGTTTTTGAGACATAGCCTTGTTCTGTTGCCCAGGCTAAAGTGCAGTGGCAGGATATCTCTCCCAGGTTCAAGTGATTCTCCTGCCTCAGCGTCCCTAGTAGTGGGGATTACAGGCACGTGCCACTGCGCCCAGCTAATTTTTGTGTTTTTAGTAGAGATGGGGTTTCACCATGTTCGCCAGGCCAGTCTCAAACTCCTAACCTCAAGTGATTCACCTGCCTTGGCCTCCAAAAGTGCTGGGATTATAGGTGTGAGCCACTGTGCCTGGCCTGATTCTTAGGATATTTCAACGGCATTACAATCTTTTTTTTTTTTTTTTTGGAGAGAGAGTCTCACTCTGTTGCCCAGGCTGGAGTACAGTGGTGAGATTTTGGCTCACTGCAGCCTCCATCTCCTGGGTTCAAGCAATTCTGCCTCAACCTCCTGAGTAGCTGGGATTACAGGCATGTACCACCATGCCCATCTAGTTTTGTGATTAGTGGAGATGGGGTTTCACCATGTTGGCCAGGTTGGTCTTGAACTCCTGGCATCAAGTGATCCGCCCACCTTGGCCTCCCAAAGTGCTGGGATTACAGGCGTCAGCCACCGTGCCCAGCCAGCTTTACAATCTTAAAAGTTTGTTCGATTAGTTATAACTTGGTGAAGATTTAAATGTTACATATTACATCTATTAACATACCTCAAACCCATAGAATTGGTGAAATAGCGTATTCCATGATGATGATAATGGCTAATACAGAGGGTTTGCCGTATGCCAAGTACTTTGTTAAATTCTTTACACAATGAATAATTTAATCTTCACCACAACCCTATAAGGTGGGTTTTGTTGTATCCCTGGCAATTATAATGTTGTATCTCTGTGTGTGTTAGTTCCTGAGGGAAAGTGAAGGTAGTAATGTCAGCCAACATTTTACGGTGGAGAACACTGAGTCACAGATACTAGAGCATTAGTCCCTAAACCCAAGCTATCAGAACCTGTGCCCCACTGTCAAGATCAGGTTCAGCACCATTGGCTATTTGGGGCTCGATTGCTCACAGTTTTTCTCCCTTTATGGACCAATGTTATTGATTAGTGAGTAACTCTTCCCAACTGTGTTATTGTTTGATAAAGGAAGCTTGAGAGATGGGCTTTTAAAAACATCTCTGTCTTCCTATAGATGGATGGAGAGGGGTTGCTTAATGAAGAATTGCCAAATTGCTGGGAATGTCCAAAGTGCTACCAGGAGGACAACTCGGAGAAAGCCCAGGTAAAGGAACCTTATCAGATTTGCACTGTGACAGAAAAGAGGCGTCAAATGTGGGGGATTGATATACTTTTGCCTTTGCATTAGTGTTCACATGGTTTCTCTGACCTAGGAGATTATTTTTGTTTGGTTTGGTATGTTTTTTCTTTGGTTAATTTTTAGTATTTTCTTTGTTAGAGTTTGTAGCATTGTTTTTTGTATTACTAAATATTATTCCACTTGGAATCTGTAAATTCCTAAGGTCCTTTTATACTCTGGGGCCCTACAAAGAGAGGAACCACGACTGGGCTATTTGAGGAGAGAAATTAGGTGAGTAGGATCTCTCCTAAGGAATGTTAACTAGAGGGGAGGCAGTGGCCTGAGGCAGCCAGTGAGTGCAGCAGTGTACTTGAGCTTCCAGTTAAGCAGGTTCACATTTTTGTCATCTTCACTTTTGTGGCCTGGCAGAAAGCCCTACCCTGCCCATCCCACATGCCCAAATGTGTCATGCAGAGGCAGCCCCTCCCCCAGAGAGGACCAGCACTATGACCTTGGCCCAAAGGAGCTGAGGTTGCTGACCAGTGGTTGCCAGTAATGTCAGGGCCAAAAGGACTGTAGTTACTCGGGCTGAAAAGGCAAGACGAGCTGTGGACACCTACAGGAGGAGATGGCTTTCCGAGTGCCAGTCTTCCAAGGACCCTTGCACAGGAGCGGGGAAGGGGGCAGAAGGGAATTTTCTTACCTTCTTTTTATTTCTTCCCACTTGGATACCAAGATAGTTGAATTTTTCAATCTATTTGTCTTTGAGGGCAAGGATTTTTGAAGTTGACTAGGGCCAAAGTTCTCCCAAGTTCTTGAGCTAGTGGCATTTACATGTGTCTTCACTAGTGATGTTGAGTGTTTGCATCTCTGCTGTAGCAGATGTGTTGGCAGATGCTATGTTTTAGTATTATCTTCTAATACATTGGAAAAGGTAGCACCCAAAAGGTGGTAATTTTCTTCCAACCATAATGATCAAAAAATGTAAGGAGGAAAAGAGCAGATACCAGGGTTGTTGCTTAGAGACATAAAGTCTCCTTGCAAAAAACCTGAACTACTGATATGGTTCCTAGTGGAACATGTTTACTGGGCTTTGTCATAGCATAGTCATAGTGGGCTCCAGGAAAGGACAAGTATCTGGAGAGCACAAATGCCACAGATAAAGTTGAGGGCTCTTGTGGGATTCCTCACCATACTCCTGAGTGAATCTCCCTGTAGCAACCCAGTTTCTCACAGAGGTTCTTGTTCTCTGCTTTATTATTCACGTGGGGGATGGAGTGGAAGATGCAGCCTGGTAGAGTCAAACTTAGACTCTGGTAGAGCTAGAAGCCAATGGTGTTTACCGCTGTCAGACTCAGGATCTTAGTTCAAATGGTATATGTGGGCTTTTTCCACCGTGAAACAGAACGTCTCTTGGGTGAAAGAGGTAAGTCAGAGACACAATTAAAAATGGTCAGGCCAGGTGCAGTGGCTCACACCTATAATTCCAGCACTTTGGGAGGCCAAGGCAGGCAGATCACTTGAGCCTAGGAGTTGGAGACCAGCCTGGGCTGACTCTGAGGGAATGACCCCCTCTCCAACAGTGACCTTTCTTCTCTCTGGTCCCCTGAGAGCAAGGGAGGTCCACCCTGTCTGTTCAGAGGCTTTGGAAGAAAGGAAGCACTGATGTTGCTTTTCTGGGCCTGTTTTGCAGAAGCGGAAAATGGAAGAGAGTGACGAAGAAGCCGTGCAAGCCAAAGTCCTGCGGCCCCTGCGGAGCTGCGATGAGCCTCTCACGCCCCCGCCTCATTCACCTACTTCCATGCTGCAGCTCATCCATGACCCGGTTTCCCCCCGGGGTATGGTGACTCGGTCATCCCCTGGGGCTGGCCCCAGCGACCACCACAGTGCCAGCCGCGACGAGCGCTTCAAACGGCGGCAGTTGCTGCGGCTGCAGGCCACAGAGCGCACCATGGTACGGGAAAAGGAGAACAATCCCAGCGGCAAAAAGGAGCTGTCTGAAGTTGAGAAAGCCAAGATCCGGGGATCGTACCTCACTGTCACGCTACAGAGGCCCACCAAAGAGCTCCACGGGACATCCATTGTGCCCAAGCTGCAGGCCATCACGGCCTCCTCTGCCAACCTTCGCCATTCCCCCCGTGTGCTAGTGCAGCACTGCCCAGCCCGAACCCCCCAGCGTGGGGATGAGGAGAGGCTGGGGGGAGAGGAGGAGGAAGAGGAGGAGGAGGAGGAGGAAGATGACAGTGCAGAGGAGGGGGGTGCAGCCAGGCTGAATGGCCGGGGCAGTTGGGCTCAGGATGGAGACGAAAGCTGGATGCAGCGGGAGGTCTGGATGTCTGTCTTCCGCTACCTCAGCCGCAGAGAACTTTGTGAATGTATGCGAGTGTGCAAGACGTGGTATAAATGGTGAGCAGGGATTCAGGGGGTCAGGAATTAGGGGTATGGGAGTAGGTGGCAGGTCCTGTTTAAAGATGTGGGCCAGTTGTGCCCACAGATGTCATTAGGGAACTTTAGCCATTTGCCTCCTGGCCCTGCTCTATACTTTCCCATCTCTCTTTGTTATGGGGAGGGAAACTGATTTGGGGAATAGGTTTGTAGTCTGTGCTAAAACTTCAGAGTCTTGTGGGCTGAAAATTTCCTCCTCAAGTCAGCTGAACTCATCACGTGTTGGTTGAGAGCCTGTGATGTTCTGTTCACTCTTCTGGTGCTGATAACACAGATGACCTCACTTAAGCCCCTGACTCAATTACCTTCCCATTCAGTGAGAGAAGTGGGCATGCTTTTCAAGATGAATTTGAAGGTGCTTATATTTTTCTTCAGTTTCAATGCTCATCCCCCCAAACCTGGATCAGAATTCCCTTTTCCAGCAAGCAGAGTCCAGTTTTGAAGCTTCCTTAATGAGAGCTACCGTTTCTTCTTAAGTTGGACAGACACTTGGGGGAAAAAATTCGTAGTGATAATGAACAAGGAGCTTCCCATTGGGCATTGTTGGTTTTTCCTTAAGCTCTGGTATATATTTACTGTAGGAGATATCCTTTTTATCTGGGTCACACACATCCTATTACAGTAGTGTGGTGTCCTGACCAGTGACATTCACTCAGGAGCTTTTTAGAAATGTCAACTGTCAGGGCCCTCATAGGCCTCTTAAATCAGAACCTCTTGGGTGGGCCCAGCAGTCTGCTTTAACAAGCCCTCCTCCAGGGGACTCTGATGCATGCTCGGGTTTACAGCAGCAAAATCTACTGTATTGTCAGCAGCTTGCTTCTGCCATAGAAGCTTCATGTGCCACTGGTAAAATTTTTTCAGTCTTTAAATAGACCTGTTCTTTGCAAACATGAGTTTATTTCCCAAATCTGAATTAATGCATAGCGTATCTAAATTCTCCTTAATATTTCTCTGTATAGGACTAGTAGGACTGCTTGACTCTACCTCTTGGTTTTCAGGGCCAGGCACATCAGATTCCCATTATGTGCTGTCTCTCTTCCCCTGCCAACCAGGCTGGGGGGCAGGGGCTATAAAATATTAAATGGAAGCCAGCATGTTGTGGTTTGTGGCCTGTAGATTTGTAGACTGCAGTGGAAAGCCAAGCCTGTCCCTTTCACTTCTGGTCTGGACTGGCTAGAAAATGTCAGGATAGCACCAAGGCAGAACTTGAGGGTGGGAGAGGACTCTGTAAGCCTGATAAAGAGCCTCTTTCGACCTGATACAGTAATGGGCTGAAGGCAGGGTGAATTGTGGATGTGCTGAGTAGCACCCTGCATTTCAGGCAGCTGCGAGTGACTGACAAGGGACAGAATGGAGCAGCCTTCTTAGCTTTAGACAGTAAGAAGTCTAGAAACTTTAAGAGGCTCCCTTATATACACTTCAGCAGGAACCATGCCATTTTAATGCAGATAAAGGGATTATAGACTGTTGCTTGCTGTGTGTCCCTAACAACTGTTATGTTCTCAAACACTCCAGAATAAATCAGGGTAAAGTGGTCAAGTTATATACTATCAACATATAGGTTTGCAAAGGATCTAGTTGTTGTAGAGCCCAAGGCAATTTTTTTGCCTATTCTGTGAGGCAAAAAATTGTAAGGTGTGATCCCTGTACACTTGTAGAGGAATGCAGGGAGAATGAGCCTCAGGTGCTCTGCTTTACCCAGAAGCCATCAGCAGCCTGTGATGGGAGCTCCACTGATGGTATATCAAGTTAATGAAGGCAAGTTCTCTTCCCTTCTATCACAGGTGCTGCGACAAGAGACTCTGGACAAAAATTGACTTGAGTAGGTGTAAGGCCATTGTGCCCCAGGCCCTCAGTGGCATCATCAAGAGGCAGCCAGTCAGCCTTGACCTCAGTTGGACCAACATCTCTAAAAAGCAATTGACATGGCTTGTCAATAGGCTGCCAGGTAAGTGACCAGCCCTGCCACTGTTTTTCCAGGGGCCCAGAAGGAGCAGGCAAGAAAAGTTGCATTATTGGCCGTGCTTCTTAGCATCACTTGAGGGCAGTGTAGGGCAGCAGTCCCATGCCATTGTTGCTTAGCAAGAGATTTACCCAGGGCCATCTTAAGTGCCAGTCTCCAAGGCAGCACTCTGGACTGACAGGCCAATCACTGCAGTGGACAGCAAAGAGAATGGAATCAGTGTTGCTGCCAGCCCTGCATTTCTCCTCAGCATAACCACTAAGGGGGAAATTTGAGTCAGATGTTACTTTGGTCAGCTCCTTATAAGCCCTTGTTCTCTTCAGCATTTTGAGCTCTTGGAAAGACAGGAAGTCACTCCTTCTTGTATTGCTCTGGTGGGAACTAAGCAATCAATTTACCACTAAAGCAAAAGATGTAGTATAGGATACCGTGGAAATCTTTGAGCTGGATGACTAAAAGATTAGACATAGTCCTTCTCTCCTATTAGACTGGAAGTCTGTTCACTTTGCTCAGATCGTTACAGCTCTGAGTATGCTGGGAAACAGTGTATTATTACGTGTCTCATTCCATCCATTGCAGGACTGAAAGACCTCCTCCTAGCAGGCTGCTCCTGGTCTGCAGTCTCTGCCCTCAGCACCTCCAGCTGCCCCCTTCTCAGGACCCTTGATCTTCGGTGGGCAGTAGGAATCAAGGACCCTCAAATTCGGGACTTGCTTACTCCACCGGCTGATAAACCAGGTATGCTCTGGGCCTGACTTCTTGGTGCTTGTCTTGGGGTAGCTTTGTCTTCCAAACAGACCTCGTCCTCAGAAGCTAAGGTAGTCTCAGAAATGATGCTGTGGAAGAATAGAAGAGCACAAAATGAAAACAGAATGATGGACTATGTACAAGAATAGGGTAACTATAAGCAGATAACTACCTACAAACAATGGAGTAAGTCCATTTTGTGAGTCGGTGGAGTTTGGGGCCCAGAGAGTGTAAGCCTGAAAAAGTCTGAGAAGGCTTTATGGTTGAGGTGGAGTCAAAAGCTATTTGCATGATGGTCTAGAAAAGTGTGGTGGTATTGGAAGGCGAGGAGCATTCTGCACATAGCCTTTTGCTGTGTGCATGAGGCATAATCTAGCAGCTTGAGAAGAAAGAAAACTTGTCTGGTTTCCTAGAAACTGCCCACACAGTGCTCACACCCTGAAGGCAGGGCTGGGTGTGGGCAGTTCTACTTAACCCCTTCCAGGGGCCCTGGCCAGCAAGTAGCTGTTGCTGCCTGGAGCCTTGAAGCTGGATTAGAGAATTGAGAGTTTTGATCTAGACTCTTGTCTTGCCTGTGCAGGTCAGGACAATCGCAGCAAGCTCCGGAACATGACTGACTTCCGGCTGGCAGGCCTTGACATCACAGATGCCACGCTTCGCCTCATCATTCGCCACATGCCCCTCCTGTCTCGACTCGACCTCAGTCACTGCAGCCACCTTACAGATCAGTCCTCCAATCTACTCACCGCTGTTGGGTCTTCCACTCGCTACTCTCTCACAGAGCTCAATATGGCAGGTATGCCACTACTGTTGTTCATAAGCAGCAGTGCCCCCTGCCTCCAGCCCTCCCTGGAACTTGATCAGTAAACCAGAATGACCTTGGGCCTGTTCATTGACTCACATTAGCTCCATTAGCTCATTTCTTCACATCTGGACAAGGACATGGATTTCTGTCCCTTTTTTAACTTGATGGGGGACTGAGGCCTTGAGTAGTTAAGTTGGTTGCCTGTGTGCGCAGCCAACATCCAGCTGGAGTTTGGTCAGCCTTGCAGCCCTTGTGCTTGTTGTCAGATGGTGATGGGAGTGAGGCAGCAGGGTCCCTTTAGAGGTGCTGATGGCACTTTTGGTCTCTGAGCCAGGGAGTTGTGGGACAAAGAGGGCTTTTGTTTAGCATTTTGAAGGAAGACGGCTACGGGAATTGAATGGCAGAGGAAGGTTGTGTGTATGTGAGCATTGTCATTATGTCCACTTTCCCAACAGGTTGCAATAAATTGACAGACCAGACCCTGATCTACCTACGGCGCATTGCCAACGTCACCTTGATCGACCTTCGAGGATGCAAGCAGATCACTCGAAAAGCCTGCGAGCACTTCATCTCAGACTTGTCCATCAACAGCCTCTACTGCCTGTCTGACGAGAAGCTGATACAGAAGATCAGCTAAGACACACCCAGCCCAGACTCAACAGGAAACCGATCTTCCCCTGACTCCCCATCGAGGAGAACGTCTCCTTGACCCTGCACGGGCTCTGAGGCCAGCGTCACACTCCCTCTCTGCTCTCCTGTCCCTTGAGCCCTTCCTCTACAGGCGGGGCAGAGAGGGTGGTGGACACCAGGCTTACCTGCCTGCTCCTCTCCCTCCTAAGGAAAAGGGAGTAGCAGATTGATCTGAGGGGAAAGCACAGGCTGTGCTGTCGAGGTGCCTGCTCGCTTACTCGCCTGCCAGGAGACCGGGCTCTCAGTTTGGGGTGTTTGTGCAACCTTCATCTGCACTGGGCCCTGTGCCCCTCCTCCTCACCCATGGTCCCCAGCAGTGCCTGGTTCTGAGCAAACTCCCAGGGAAGAAAGCGGCCCTGTCTCCACGGCCAGGTTCTCCTTGTGGTGTCCAGTGCGTGTCTCTCCTCCATCACACTCTCCCGGCTTACGCAGGAGGGGCCAGCAGCCCCAGGAGTTCCAGACCCGTGCCGATCACACTGGTGCTGTTGAGATGTCCCAAACCTCACGTCCTTAACTGTGCTCTCCCTCCTTTCCTCTCCCTTGAGCTTGTTTCTGCCCAGCACTCGTGCTCATTCACATAATTAGGTTTCCCACCCCAGCCTACCCGACTTCCTTGCTAGTCTCTATGAGGTCCTTATTGCACTTATTGGGGTTGAAGCTCTTGAGAGGAGCTGGAACTGTCTGCCCCAGGGACACACCCATTTCGTTGCTACCCAAGTGGATTCTGAGACAGGCACCATCTCCTTGTTCCCCCTCTCTCTTTTGCCTCCCACTGACTGCCCTTTTCCATGTGTCTTCATTCTGCCTGAAGAAGGCTTTCCCAGGATGCACGTCCTCAGAGGGAGCAGCCTATCTCCCCCAAGCTGGAGGCGGCAGAGGACTGGGCCAAGCCCCAACCTGCCTCCCAGCCAGGCTCCTTCAGGCCTCTGGTTTAGCAGAGCCCCCTGAGCCTAGGCCTGTGTCTAGCCCCAGTGGCTCACTGACCTTTCAGGGCAGCCAGGGGGTCCTGCTTAGAAGCCAGTCACCTGCCCTCTGCCTGCAGCCATGGAAGGGGGTGTGCATGTGCCTCTGTGTGTGTGGCTGAGTGTATTCCGCGCGTGTATGTGGAGGGAGGGAGGGAGGGGAGCATGGTGTCTCCCGCTCCACCGCCCTTTGTCGAGCCCCATCAGCTGCCCCCTTTTACTTTGCATTGAACGGCCTGTCCAAAGATCCTCTCTCTAGGGCAGCAGAGAGCTTTTTGCACTTTAAAAAAAAAAAAAAGAAAGAAAGAAAGGTCGGAATTTCTTTTGGGTCAATATTTTTAAGTGTGTGAGGAGATGCTCAGTAGCAGCAGCCTATGGCAAGAGCTTATAAATGACTGATGCAAATTTGCACTCTGCTCCCCCTCTGTAAGGATACTGATAGCACAACCTCTTCTTCCCCCCACCGCCCCGCCTTCTGGTCCTCCAACCCAGTCCCTTTCTGTCCCTCTTCCTGTAGCCCAGTCTCAGGCTTTCCTCCTCCTGAAGCCCTACAGAGGTAGGGAATGGAGCCCAGGCACCAGGGGTCTGAAGTGTGAGCCACCCAGAAGAGAGACGCCAACTGCACCCTTGCCACTTCCAAAGCAATAGAGGCAGAGGGGTCCCCTCTGCCACCTAGCCCAGTTTTGACCCTGGCATTAACTGGCCGTCTTAGAAGAAACTGGGTCCTGGTAGGGGGTGGCATTTTGTCTGTTTCTTCCAATCTGCTGAATCTTTTGGCTGCACCTTACAAACAGCAGTCTGCTCCCATGACCCTCTGCCCATTTCCATTGGTCTCCAGGCCCCAGTAATCTGGGGTTAAAACTTTGAGGAAATGCCAGTGACTTATTCCAGAGTGCCTCAGTTAGGGGAACTTCTCTGTAAAGAACCCTGGGTATTGAGCAAAAACCTTATTATTGTTAATGACCTATAATTGGAAGCTTCCTGCCTTTTTCTTTGGTTGCTCCTGTGGAAAATACTGAAAAGATTACTTTGTTTTATTTTGTTGTCTTTTTATAAAAGGGGAGGTGGAGAGACCCCTTCAGAGCAGGGATTGTGCCGGGAGAGTGCCTCTGACTTTGGGACATTTCATCCACAGAAATTTCCAAGCCAATGGTTTCTTTTGGGTTTTGGTTTTTATGTTTGTTTTTGGGGGTTTGGAAAAACATGCATTTTTACCGTGCACGTAAATTGGTCAGCAGAAAAGGGAGCCCAGAAGAGGCAGCAGATGGACCATGCCCTTGCTGGGTTTTCCTTTTCTTTGGGACTGAGGGGAAATGGTTTTTAGAGGTGAGGGTTGGTCCATGTGGAGGAAAGAAGTGTCTCTGTTGGGGGACAGAGGAACCTGGGGAGTCCATCGCATGTCCTACAATCTGCTCTTAGACACGGCCTTGCCAGGAGAGCCTGCCCTCAGACTGCAGGACCAGAACCCCTGCCTCCATCTTTCCAAGCACCGGGGCGAAAAACCACAAAGGAAAGGAAGAAAATTTATATATATATAATATAAAATCACTTGGTGATTAAAAAAATAACTGCTCCATAAATAAAACTCCTAAAGTCACTTATGTTTAAAGGGTTTGGTTGTGTTTTTTGTTTTTCGGAGAAATACTGTAAATATATATTTTTTTGTTGCTGATTTAGAGTCAATCTCCAATGTTGTGCTAAAAAGTTTAAATTAAATGTAAGCATTAAGGGGATAAGTCTTATGCTATCTCAGTTGACACATTGAGGTTATTTTGGGCCAGGGAAGGAGGAAGCTAGTTGGACTTTGTTTTGTTTTCTAAAAGTTCTCCACTATTGGTTTTAGAGAGAGCAAGGACATCTTTCCTCTTGACACGTGGGAATGGGTGATATTTGTGTAATAAAATTTTTAAAAGACAAAAAAAGAAATAGCCTCCAATGGGAAATATTTTAATTTAGGTTTTGTTTTTGTTTGGGGGTTTTTTGTTTTTTTAAAAAAAAATAAAAAGGCTTTAAAAACAAAAACTAAACCTTTTCTGCTTCGGTGTGTGCGTGTGAGCAAGTAAGTCAGAAGGCTAAGGCCAAGGAGCCCTTGCTTCACCTCTCAGTGGCAGTAGCAGAACTGGGGGGCATCTGTACTGCTTGGATTTCCTTAGCTTATTTTTTAAACACCAAAAAGCAGCACTTGATTCTAGAAACACAGTGCTTACTTCATCAAGGTGAACTTTTTTTTTTTTTTTTTTTTTTTTGAGATGGAGTCTCACTCTGTTGCCCAGGCTGGAGTACAGTGACACAATCTAGGCTCACTGCAGCCTCTGCGTCCCAGATTCAAGCGATTCTTCTGCCTCAGCCTCTGGAGTAGCTGAGATGACAGGCACTCACCATCATGTCCAGCTAATTTGTATGTGTGTGTTTTTGTAGAGATGGGGTTTCACCATGTTGGCCAGGCTGGTCTTGAACTCCTGACCTCAGGTGATCCGCCCACCTCCGCCTCCCAGAGTGCTGGGATTACCGGCATGATCCACCACGCCCAGCCCCAAGGTGAACTTTTTAATGGATGTGAACATTTTAAGTGTGAGATTACCTGACATTCTCCCACCCAAAAAGGCAGAGTAGCCCCACAGAGGCACCCAGTGGTGCACTCCTTAGAATGGGCTGGGGCATCTCTAATCTTTCATCCCCACAACTGCCAAGCCATCAGCCAGGGCCAAGCTAAAGCTGCAGAAAAGTCCCTGAGCAGGGTCTGGCCCACGCAGGCTGTGACCAGCGTGTCTCCTACCTCATCCTACTGCTTCTCGTCACCCAGCATGTTGAGTCCAAGTTAGTCTTTATGTGCGCCAGATGCTGCCAGAGAACTGCCTCCTTACCTGACTGCTGAGTCTCAGGAGGGCTGCAGTCCCATCTGGGAGAGGCTAAGCAGGCTTCCATCACTCCTCCAAAGGAATCTGGGGATCTCTGCCCATCCTGCTCCCCAAACTGATTAGTAAAGGACCGTCTCCGATTCTGGAGCACAGTCTAGAAGTGGACAAGGGTGTTGCAGAATGGGCTGATTTAATGTTGGTTTCTCCAAGGATGGATATGGATGTGGCCATGTTTGGATGTTTCCAGGGAAGGAAGAGTGTCAGTTTTGCCCCTAAATATCTCAGAAATGCATCTGCCTCTTACTAATCTCATCCCTGCCACCCTAGTGGAAGCCACCACCATCTAGAACCTCAACGACAGGAAAAGCCCCAAGGGCCCTGGTCCAATCCCCTGTCCTCCATGTTGGTAGCCAGACATTTATCTTAAAAGATTGATTTGGCTGGGCACAATGGCTCATGCCTGTAATCCCAGCACTTTGGGAGGCCAAGGCAGGCGGATCACCAGAGGTCAGGAGTTTGAGACCAGCCTGGCTAACATGGTGAAAACCCGTCTCTACTAAAAATACAAAAATTAGCCAGGTGTGGTGGCAAGTGCCTGTAATCCCAGCTACTTGGGAAGCTGAGGCAGAAGAATGGTTTGAACCCGGGAGGTGGAGGTTGCAGTGAGCTAAGATTGAGCCATTGCACTCCAGCCTGGGTGACAAGAGCAAGATTCCGCCGGGCGCGGTGGCTCAAGCCTGTAATCCCAGCACTTTGGGAGGCCGAGACGGGCGGATCACGAGGTCAGGAAATCGAGACCATCCTAGCGAACACGGTGAAACCCCGTCTCTACTAAAAAGTACAAAAAAACTAGCCGGGCGAGGTGGCGGGCGCCTGTAGTCCCAGCTACTCGGGAGGCTGAGGCAGGAGAATGGCGTAAACCCGGGAGGTGGAGCTTGCAGTGAGCTGAGATCCGGCCACTGCACTCCAGCCTACGCGACAGAGCGAGACTCCGTCTCCCAAAAAAAAAAAAAAAAAGCAAGATTCCATCCCCCCCGCCAAGAAAAAGATTGCTTTGATTACTTCCCTCCCCTGCTTAAAACCCTTCATTGTGTTCATCTCAGGATAAAGTCTGAATGTGGCACGTAATGTGGCCCATGAGGCTGCCAGGCCCTCAGGCTTCATTGCCCACCATTTGTCCCTCCTCTTCCTCTCCACTCATAGCCAACTTTTCAATTAACACCATCTCTGGGTCTTTGTACGTCCTGTTCACTCTACCTGGTATACCTTACTCAGTTTACCTATTACTTTTCTCTGGGAAACCATCTCCTCCTCTACTCCAGACTGGATCAGGCCAGGCACAGTGACTCCTAGCACTTTGGGAGTCCAAGGTGGGAGGGGCGCTTGAGGCCAGGAGTTCAAGACCAGCCTGGTCAACATGGCAAAACCCTCTCCACAAAAACACATAGGCGGGCACAGTGGCTCACACCTGTAATCCCAGCACCTCGGGAGGCCAAAGCGTGTGGATCATCTGAGGTCAGGAGTTCGAGACCAGCCTGGCCAACATGGCGAAACTCCGTCTCTACTAAAAATACAAAAATTAGCCAAGCGTGGTGGCGTGTGCCTGTAATCCCAGCTACTCGGGAGGCTAAGGCAGGAGAATTGCTTGAACCCGGGAGGTAGAGGTTGCAGTGAGCTAAGATCGCACCACTGCACTCCAGCCTGGGTGACAGAGCGACACTCTGTCTCAAAAAAAATAACCCTTAGCCAGACAAGGTGGCATGTGCCTGTACTCCCACCTACTCAGGAGGTTGAGGCAGGAGAATCACCTTACCCTGGAAGGTTAATGCTGTAGTGAGCCATGATTGTGCCACTGCACTCCAGCCTGGGTGACAGAGTTGAGACCCTGTCTCAAAAAAAGACCAGTCTGTTCACCATCTTTCCAGGCCACAACTCTCAGAGCCCAGGTCCAGAAGGAAATCTCAGCGTTGACACCCAAGTATGTGCAGGAAACTGAGGGCAGGAGGCCCCAGAGGCCAGGGACACCTGAATTTCCCCTGTCAATGCTGTCATCCAGCCTCTGCCTCCCCCTCCGCACCCACCCCAATCCAATGGGCAGGGAGTTCTACCTCCCCAGAGCGTGCCATAGGATAGCAGGCAGAGAGACAGAGAGAGAAACACACCTTGAAAGACCCAGAAGAGGAAAGGCAAAGAGATAGAGAGAAACGGAGAGAAAAGAGACCATGGAGGAAGCCGGGGAGACATAAATGAGGCCCAAGATACTCTAGTGTGACAGTGGCCACTCGGCGGGTCGTCTCCCCAGCCCAACGCTTCACACATTGTTTTTTTGTTTTGTTTTGTTTCGTTTTGTTTTGAGATGGAGTCTCACTCTGTCGCCCAGACTGTGATGCAGTGGTGTGATCTCCGCTCACTGTAACCTCTGCCTCCCGGGTTCAAGCGATTCTTCTGCCTCAGCCTCCTGAGTAACTGGGACTACAGGCGACCGCCACCACGCCCAGCTAATTTTTGTATTTTTAGTAGAGATGGGGTTTCGCCATGTTGGCCAGGCTAGTCTCGAACTCCTGACCTCAGGTGATCCGCCCTCCTCGGCCTCCCAAAGTGCTGGGATTACAAGCGTGAGCCACCGCGACCGGCCCCCTTCACACATCTTATCTCAGTTAATCCTCAAAACAATCCAGTGAGGCCACACTGGAACGCCCTTTGTACTGATGAAAAAGACCCTGCTCTGAGAAGTTAGTAACTTGCCTAGGGCACCCAGCCGGGTTCCTAGAAGGTGGCACTGGGATCCTACCCCCAAGTCTTTCCTACCCCACCCCTCGACACATGGCAAGTACCAGCGGCCACAACGTGGGCCCAGTGGGAGCGACGAGACCGTAAGTCGGACACTCAAGCCAGTTGGGAGCGTCAAGGCGCAAAGCGGCCCTGGGAACAGGCTGCTCGGCGGCTCCGGGGCGCATGCGCGCTGGGCAAGGCTCCTGGCAGGCCGGGCGGGGCTCTGGGTTGAGGATGAGGGCGGGGGCGGGGGTTCGGGGACGGGGCCGGGCCCGCCAGCTCGCTGGGGCCCAGTCTAGGCAAAAACTCCGACGCGGAAGAGGACCTTGGATCCGGGGTCAGTGCGGGGACTGTGTGAACTTTCCAGAGAGTTCCAGGAGGAGGCGCTGCTCGTGGGAGGCGGGTCGAGGGGAGCTAGGGGTCTTGAAGCCCTGCCATGGTTGGTGGGCTGGCGCCTGCGGGCTGACAGCCCCCGCCCAAGGTCCCTGCCCTCTGCAGGAAAGAGCGAAGGGCCCGGGCGTCCTGGTGATGTTGGAGCCTCCCAGATAACCAGGGCCCTTTCTCCCTCGGGGCCTTTGCATCTACTGTTCCGCATACCTGAAAAGCTCTTTTCTCTGCCCCCAAAACAACTGCTTCTCTCCCATCCTCTGGCTCTGACAAAAACGCCCTGAGTTTTCCCTGACTTCCCCTGAGGAGGCTCCTGAGTCTTAGAACTTGTCGCGTGCCTCTTAGGGATGTTCCCGCTTTGGATGAGATCAGCTGGGCTCTGCAGTGCCCTGCACATAAGAGAATCCAATACCTGTCAGCGGCTGTTATCACGTATGGTTTGCCCATAAGCTCCCCGCCCGTGGCTTCCCGTGTTGGATCCGCAAGGCCAAGCACAGGTGCCTGGCATATAGTAGGAGCTCAACAAATACTGTCAAATAATCAAGTGAATGAATCAACTCCCAGCATCCCAGCCAGAGCCTTACACTTTCTGGGGACCCGACATCAGAGGAGTGGCTGTCCATGTTGGGGAAGAGAGTCCCCAGATCAATCTGGCACACACCTGCTGAGGTCAAGGGAGCCCCCAACTCGCCCTCCTGCTCTGCAAAGCCCAGGCTGGAGGCAGAGAAAAGAGGTCTCAGCAGGACAAAACTCTCACTCCTGGGCCTTGGCACATGCCACTTCCAAACTGCTCACGCACACAATGTCATGTTCAAGACTTTACCCAACCCTCCCCGACCTTCTCCCGAGTGCCCTCACTTCCTTTTTTTTTTTTTTTTTTGAGACGGAGTCTCGCTCTGTCGCCCGGGCTGGAGTGCAGTGGCCGGATCTCAGCTCACTGCAAGCTCCGCCTTCCAGGTTTACGACATTCTCCTGCCTCAGCCTCCCGAGTAGCTGGGACTACAGGCGCCCGCCATCTCGCCCGGCTAGTTTTTTTGTATTTTTTTTTTAGTACAGACGGGGTTTCACCGTGTTAGCCAGGATGGTCTTGATCTCCTGACCTCGTGATCCACCCCTCTCGGCCTCCCAAAGTGCTGGGATCTCACTTCCTTAAACTATAGCTCTTGTCAGGTTAATTGGAGATATGTGTTTAGGTGTTTTCTTCCCCTACTAGACTAGGCTAACACGGAGTCTTGATTCTTTTTGCAGGCCTTACTTTGTGCTAGGGATGAGGGGTGCAGCAGTGACCAGGACAAACAGGGACGCCAAGGGAGAGACCTCTGAGCAGGAGCTCTTCCGCCCACAAGGTGGCAGCACGAGGAGGAGCCTGCCACTCCGGAAGTGGGGAAGGGCAGTCCAGGCAAGGGAACTGTAAAGCTAAGGCCCCAGAGGTGGAAATGGACTTGGCTTGTTCTAGTGACAGAAGGAAGACCAGAGAGGCTGGAGACTAAGAGGAAGGGGAAGGATGGAAATTGCCGAGTTAGAGAGATGGGCAGGGACCAGTCTGTGCAGATCTTACAGGCCACAGGAAGTGGGGTGGATTTTATCCTAAGTGCAGGGGCAGTCGTTGGGGGTGGGCTTTGATTTAGATCTATAGAAGCTCAACCTGCAGGAGCAGCAGGGCGTGCAGAGAGGAGGCTGGTGCAGGCATGCAGGCAAGAGGTGATTGAGACTCAGGCCAGGGTTTAGCAGGGCACAGTGGAAGGATCGAGGGTGTACTTCAGAGACAGATATGCCAGAGATGCTGTATGACAGCAGGGGTATACATGGGGGTAGGGGCCAGATGAGGGAAGAGAGGAATCGAGGACAGCTCCTAGATTTTGGGAAAATGGAGGATCCATGCTTGAGATGGGGAGGCGGGAGAGGAGCAGGTTGGACAGGGGCTGGGTAGTGGGAGCAAGAGCTCAGTGTGTGGGCCGCGCTAAGTTTGCAACATCTATTAGTCATCCAGTGGCGATGCCAAGTAATGATGTGTCTGTGGGGCTGCCAGCTGGGCGGAGATGGGGCTCCACTCCACTTTGCACTCCTAGCATCCTGGTCAGGAGCAGTCTAGGCACAGGACAAAGGTTTGTAGAGAGAAGAAATGCCTGACACTGACCTGCAAAGGCAATCGACCTTCCCAGGACCAACAGAGGACAGCACCATCCCCAAAACCAGTCTTCCCCAGGCCTGGGGCTCACACCAACCTCTTCTGAACCTGGGGCTTCCTGAAGTCACTTTTTCTGGGCCCAGGAATCAACGAAGGGAGACCAGCCCCCCTCAAAAGACCCCAGCTTCAGGCCTGGCAGGGGGTGTGGATTGGGCTGTGGGTGGGAGGGACTGAGTCTTTAGGTGGGAGTGGGAAGGTAAGGCCACCTCTTGGAACAGAATGGCTGGCATTTCAGAACGCACACACAGACTCTGGTCTGACAAGTTCATCAGGCAGAAGTTTTTAAATAGAGGTTATTCCCGAAAACCCTGGCTGACATGTGGCTGTGCTCACAGTCCAGAAGAGTCAGGACAGGGCAGTGGGGAGAGGAGGTTAGAGGCTTCATGTTGTGGCATCTGGCCTTGTTCCACTCCAAACCCCATGTGCTCCAACAGCTCATTCACTCATTCATTCACTCCTCAAACATTGACGCCTTTGAGTCAGGTCCTGTGGTGGGCACTGGGAGCAAGGGATGAACTAGGAGCACCAGTGACAGTGGGGGACAGTATGTACTCTTTAAATATATATAACAGCATTTCCAACATCACGATGCATTTTCCAATTGATGCAGATATGTAATGAGACTTCACTCCCCACTCTCAAAACTTGCAATGATGCATCTTGCAATGATGCATCTTGCAACTGAAGATGGAAAATAGGGCCTAGAAGGTGGTAAGTGTAGAACTGGAGATGTACATAGTTGGGGTCAGGGAGTCAGGGAAGACTGCCGGGAGGAGGTGAGTCTTAGCGGATAAGTAGGAGTTGGCCAGGGAGAAAGGTACACAGAAGGGCTTCCAGGCCCAGGAAACAGCAGAGGCACAGAAGTGAGAATGGGTGGGTGAGTTGGTGGGGGAGCTCCAGGTGCAGAGGATGGTAGCAAAACAAACGGGAGCATCCAAGGTCCAAGTCCTCCAAGATCTTGACTTGCAGATTAAGGAGTTTGTTCACCTAACCTGCTTTGGGCAGAGTGGGGTGAGTCCTAGAGACCCCTCTAGGTCTCTCACTCTCAGTAGCCCCAGAAGGCCTGGAGAGCTGCTTCTTGGTGCCAAGCAGGCAGTGACTCCATCAGATCTAGACCTGGGAAAGGCATCTCTGGTCAGGGCCTGCATCAGGGCAGTGGCTGGCCATAGGACCCTGAGAAGTAGACAGATTCAAGGAGATTCTCAGGAGGCCAGACAGGAGACTATAGTGACAAATTAGAGAAGGGGAGAAAATGAAGGAGCAGTTAGGGAAAAGAAACCTGGGGCTCACCACTCACTGAGAGGAGAACCTCACTAGCTCTGATATGCTCTGGTTCCAGGTTCTGTTGGGACTGATCCAAGAAGGTAGCCTAGAAGTGCACAGAGATGGGAGCCTTGCTTTGCAAAAGGATCCTGGTTGCTGGCCCACAACATGGTAATGAGATTTGAGCTCTATGTGCCCAGGGCTGGGAGGAGGGTCCTATCACTTCAAAAGCAAAGAGAGGGTCTAGAGAGGGGCATGTTGAGATAGGACTGCTGCCTTGAGACACCTGGCTTTCCTCACTCTGGGTGGGCTCTCGGGTGGGTTTCCCCTACCAGGCAGCACTGAAACCTCTGTGCCATCCCAGGCTGGGAGAGGTTTCACCCTACATGTGGAACCATCCTGAAGGAGCGTCTAGATGGGATGGGGTACACGGAAGGGAGCTGCCAAGAGTGCTGGCCAGGGACCTGGGTCTACGAGCCTGTTAGGGGGTGGGGTTGGGTGCAGGGTACTTGATCCAGAGTGGGCCTGCAGGGGCCAGGATTGGTTCTAGAGTAGGAGGGGTGGGATCGGGGATGGGGGAAGGCTGTAATTGGACTGTAGTTGTCAGATCCCAGGTTCTGGGTGACCTACTAAGGATTCTGGGTCCAATGTGGGTCCCAGGTTAGATGTCCTAGTCCTGAGTCTGTGTCCACAGTTTTGGGTGTTGAGCCTAGGACAGTGGTCTGGAGTTGATAGTCCAATCTAGGTCTAAGCCCTGACCCCAAGTCTAGGATGCAGGGTCATGGTAGTGGCCTAGGGTCAGAGTCAAGGTTGGGGTCAGTAACCAGGATGAGATCGAGGTCATGGTCCAAAATCTGGATCTGGGGAACTGTTAGGGGTCTGGGGTGAGTGTCACAGTCTGGGTATGGCGTTGGAGACCCAGGGCTGTGATCTGAGGTCATGGTTAGAGTCTGAGGTGGTGGGCAAAGGTTTGAGTCTGGGGTCCTGTTTGGAGTCTGGTGTCAGGTCGTGGACTGCGTCAAAGGTCAGGGAGTCTGGGGTTATAGCCAGGGTCTGAGATGAAAGCCCCGGGATGGTGTTCAGAGGTCTGAATCTGTGTCTTGGTGAGCGTCCAGGTTCCTTGTGATCATGTCTGTTGGCAGGACCACGGCCTGACTGGAGAGCCTGGGATTCAGAGATGTGACCCGAGGTTGTGGTCAAGGAATGGGTCTGGGATCGTCTTCCGTGCCGGGTCCCTGTCTTGTTCCAGGCCCGGGTCTCCGTCCAGACCCCAGGTCACCGCCAGGATCTGAGCCCTCTGTCGCAGGTCTCCGCGCGGCCTCCAGGGGGCACCATCGCCCGCCCGGCTCGGCCACTTGCGGGCTCGCTGGCGCTGTGCGCGGCAGGCGGGGCCGGAGGCGGCGGCGGCTCCGGGGCGCGGGCGCGCGGGCGGCGGCGGCGGCGGCGGCGGCGGCGCCCCGACTGCAGTCCCGGCGGGAGCGGAGCGCGAGCCGGGGCCGGGCCCGAGCCGGCGCCATGGGGCGGCGCCGCCTGTGAGCGGCGGCGAGCGGAGCCGCGGGCGCCGAGCGGGGCCAGGCGGGAGGCGTCGGCGCCCCAGGCCGACCGAGCCGCGGCCGGACCGGGCCGAGCGCCGAGCGAGCGGGAGCGGCGGCGGCGGCGGCGGCGGCGGCGGGAGGAGGCAGCGCCGCCGCCAAGATGGCGGACCTGGAGGCGGTGCTGGCCGACGTGAGCTACCTGATGGCCATGGAGAAGAGCAAGGCCACGCCGGCCGCGCGCGCCAGCAAGAAGATCCTGCTGCCCGAGCCCAGGTGAGGAGAAGTCGCCCGCGGCCCCGGCCCGACCCCGCGGGCACCCCGGCCGCGACTCCGAGACCCTGGCCCCACACTCGACCCCGCGACTTGGACCCCCGGGGCCGGCTCTCGCGACCCTCTGTCGGCCCCCGAGCCCGGAGCAGCCCGGCCGTGGCGCCTGCGGGTCCAGACGCTAAGCCCCAGACCCCGGGCGCCTGAGCCCGGAGCGCCCCAACTCCGGAGCTCCTCTGCCCCTTCGGCCCCCGGGCCCGCTCCGGTCCCGCCGGCCGCCCTGCTGCTTCCTTATCGCGTTCCGCCGGCCCCCCGCTCCAGTCGCTGTCAGCCCCTAGCTCCCGCCTTCTCCCACAGGGGCCCGGCGCGCCCCTTCATCCTCCTCCGAGCAGCCCTTGGTCCCTGTGGGGTCCCTTCCCCTCCGCCGGCCACCATTTACCTCGCCTGACGATGTCACCCACCCTTTTGCTGTCCCTGCTCACGGCACCCGCCTTGGGGTTCCCACTACCCCCACCCGTCTCCCCTCCAATCTACACTTGTGTGAGGTGTGGGGGGACAGCCAGTTTTCCGGACTCTTCTCCCACCCTCTGGTGGAGTCGCTATCCTGTAGTTGGGCTTGAGAGTGCTTTCGGGGCGGCGTGGTGAGCAGGACCTAGGGTGCTGCGGACGCCCTCCCCCTCAGACCGCGCTCAGGTGGGGGAAACATCCCGTGCCCTCTCCCCCACATTCCTTCTCGGGCGTGCACTGCATATGGTGCCCGGTGGGTGCTGTTGACCAGGGGCCCTCCCAGCACACTGGCAACAGCTGGACCTTAGCTGCCGCCCCTGTAAGACAACTGACATCACACCTGGTATCAAAGTTTAGACTGTTCAGGATGTAGGTGCAAAAGTACACAGGATGTGGACGATTGCTGCGGTTTGTCCAGCTCTTTATGGCTGATGGAGTATCTCTCCACTGTGTGAGCCTCTCAGCAGCGAATGGGGTGGCCAGGACAGGTGTGGTTTTGTCCCTGTGGAACAGGTGGAGAAACTGAAGCTCCAGAGGTGAGTGGCCTGCCCCAAGTCACACAGGTAGTCTCAGGTGGCACCTGGCCAACAGATCAGGGCTTCAGACTTCCGGTTCTACATTTCATTGGCTGCCCTGGCTTGCGCCAGGGAGCAGATGTGCCCGCCACGGTCCTTTGTGTCGTGTGGCAACTCCTCGTGCATGCCTGAGAGTTAGCCTCCTGGTGCCCCAGCAGGCTGGGAATGGGGCCTGTCCACACTGCCGTGGTCTTATCTTGTGACTGTGGGCAAGTCCCTTCCCTCACTGGGCCTCAGTCTTCTCGTCTGTGAAATGTGGATGGCGTGAAATAAGAGTTGTGACTCTGTGATGTCCCTCAGCCTTTGAAGTGTCTGTCTAAGCCTGGGCTGACGCTGCAGGGGTGCCATGCCCATGGCCCTCACCGGCCCCCTCTGCCATGCCCTGCTCACTGGGTGTTTGGATTGACTGAACGTCAGGCCGGGGAGAGGAAAATTGGTCTGCATTCGGAAAAGGCCGTTAGGGCCTTTTTTTTCTAAGATATTTGCAATCAGATTTCTCAAAACAGGAACCAGACTGACTGTCAGCTGGGGGCTGTCCAGGGAGCAGTGACGGTTAGTGCAGAAATGAGTTCAGAAATGACAAACCCACGAGGGAGGAAATGGGGGAGTCAGCCTCTAGGGCTCAAAACGGCTCTCCTTGGTGGCCGCAGCTTTGAGACCCTCCTGCAGGATGGAGTTCGGCAATGTGTGAGGTGGGACCTTTTCTGGAACTGTCTGCGTTCGTGTACTTTTCCCCCCAGAATGCATTGCTTCTGATGGGGTGCCGCCTTGGCTCTGCAGGTGTCAGAACCCGGAGAAACGAGATGTTCTTCTTTTCCTGTCCCCTTTCCCATCCACAGCAGTGATGGCGATGATAGCAATAATGATAGGAGTTATTACTGACTTACCTGTTTTGACATCTGTCCTCTCAATTCTTCAACCAACCTGTGAAGCTGGCAAGGCCATGCCTTGCATGTAGTAGTTGCCCAAGAAATACCAGGACTGTGTGACGCCCCAGGCAGTCCTGAGCAGAAACAAGGTTGGATAGGATTCTAGGAGGACAGCAGGAGGCGGAGCCAGGCAGCCCAGGTTTTCACATTGGGTCACCATCAGCAGCATGGCCTTCCGCAAATTGCCCACATCTGTGAAATGGACTGGAGGTGCGAGCGCCGAATGTCAGTGTGCTAAGGCCTGGGAAGGGCTATGGGCCACCCCTACATGGGGGTCCAGGCCTGGGGCATTAGGGAGCAAGCCACCCTTTGCATAATGCCTTGCCTTGCACACCCAGTGGGGCAGAGCGCACCCCCTGCCGCCCCGATGGTGATCCTGACCACGTCTCATGTTTGCCCGACACTTTTCCGTTTGCAGAGTGCTTTTTACTCCATTTTGTCCTTTTGACAACTGTGGGAGGCAGGCCCAGCAGATGGGATTCTCCCCTTTAGCAGTTGAAGTCATTGAGGCTCAGGGAGGGGAGGAGTCGTGTTCTCGTCACAGAAGAAAGCTGGAATGGGGCCTCAGGTTTCTGGACCACACAGGCCAGTGCTGTTTCTCTGCTGTGCTTTATCCCCTCCACCCACCCCTGCACACCACTGTTCTCACCCCTGTCCACATTTTGCGGCGTGGGCTGACTGGCACCGCTTGTCTGGGGCCATTGGCTGTCACAGTTCACAAGGCTCAGCCCCCTTCCTGTTGGCTGGGATGGAGAATTGAGCTGCCCTGGCAAAGCTGCTGCCCCGAGGGGCAGCTCCACTCCAGGGTCCCATCAGATGCAGGAGCCTGTCTTCCCCATACCCCCAAGGTCAAGGTCAGAGTCAGGGAGAGGGGCTGTGGCTTGTCCCCGTGACAGGGTGCCTCTGGGAATTGTTCACACCTTGAGGTGGCCCACCTTGGCAGTCCCTCCATGGCTGGTGCCTGGGGATGTGGCTTGGCCGAGAGCTGGGGCTGGCATCACAGCTCTGAGTTCCAATGGCTAGGGAATGGGAGTGGTTAGGCACAGTGCCACATTGAGTTGGTACAGGGGCCTCCCCTTCTGTCACCCTATAGAATCCGAGGAAACAGTCCCTTTCCCCGACCTTCTTCTAGAAGGAGGCAGCGTAAGGCAGCATTGTGTATCTGGAGGATGGGAGACCTGGCTTCTCCCTCTACCACCAGCCCACATGGGACCCAGGCCAGTCCCTTAGCCTGACTGGGCCTGCCTCGGTTTCCACCTTGGTAAATTTAGGGGGCTGCCCCTTCACTCTCAGGGTCTGTGGTCTGGACCTTGCCCTGAAGGAACTGCCGTCTCCCTTTCCCGGCAGCCAGCAGTCTTGTAATTTTCATCATTTGCTTGATATGACCACTGAGGCCTGGTGTAATTAATCTCTGGGCTCCTAGCTGAGGAGCCCTGCCTGGGCGCTCCCAGGAGGTTCCTCTGCCCTCCCCAGTGACAGTGGCAGCCCCAGCAGCAGATTGTCAGAGCCGGGTGCCTCTTGCAGCCTCCCGATTTCTTGGCTGTTTCCTGGTCCCTCCCCACCGAGAGTTTCCTCCTTCCTGCCCCTTTCTGGCTTCCCTGTCTCCCCAGACCCTGCCCCTGTTCCTCCGCTGCCTCGTTCCTGTTAACTCTTTGCAGCCAGAACTTCCTGCCCTTGATTTGTGGGGGAAGGAGTGCAGCGGGAAGCTTTTTCCCTCCCTCCTTCCTCCACTGCTGCGGCACCAGCTGCAACCCTGCTGCTTCCAGCCTTTGTCCCTTACCCAGAACTTTCCACTTCAGTGGCAGCATTCTCCTGACTCCTTTCCCTGAAAACAAGATGAGCTTTCTTGCAGTCTCTCCCTCTGGGCCTTTGAAGCCCCACCGTTCCCCAGGAATGGGTCTCTGGGATGTGTTTCTCATCTGCTTTCCTTTCCAGAGCATGGGTTTCACTTATTTGCCGTTAAGTCACCCGCCTGCCGTTACCTGGATAAATGGATTTGAAGGGAGTGTGAGCAATGCAGATTGGAATCTGTGCAGGGGAATTTGGGCTGTTAACCCAGAATGAGGTGTCCTATTAATGCACAATCAATTCCTAGTAGTAAGTTCCCGGTGACGTCAGGTGCAGGCGTGCTCCGCAGCCAGCATCTCCTCCCCGTGCCTAGGTTGCACCCAGGTGGGCTTGGCAGAGGGGTTGAGTGCTCAGGCTAGTGGGTTTGGGTTGGCTTGGCTGTTGCTTTCAGGATATGCTCTTGCCTCAGAACACATAGCAGGAACCAAAAGCACAGTGTTGCCCTTGAGGACGCACAGCCTCCCTCACACCTGCCCCTTTTTCCCAAGCCCCTTCCCTACTCTCCTTCGGCTCCCCATAGGTCAGTTTCCGCTGCTGGATGGAGCTATATTCACGTTATTTCTACTTTGCTGCAACTGAGATACTAAAAATGAGATGTTTGTCTGCAGCTTTTTTCTAAAACAGTAATATCCCTTCTCTGCTTTGCTGCTTACTGCAAAGGGCCACGTCTATGCTGGCAGAAGTGGGTTTTCTGGTATTAACATGTTGGCAGCTCTGTTCCCAGTTAGGGGCAATTTTCTGACTCTAGAGCCATCTCGTGTTTGTGATGGGGGACAACCCCCTCCTGGGAACCACAGGGCACAGAGTTCTGGAAGTTTGTTCTTGGTGCAGAGTTCTGGAAGTTTGTTCTTGGTGCATTCTAGCGTGATGCAGATTACGGTCTCCATGTCGGCAGTAAATTGCAGGGTGTGGGTGCTCATGTCATATTTGTGAAGAAGCCGTGACATTTGACAAGGCCGCCAGAGTGCCTCTTCCCCAGCATCCCCGCAAGGGAGCTGCTTTGTGGCCGACGCGACGTTCCGGAGCCCGGGCTGTGTGCCGGGCCAGCTGGCTTTTTCTCTCCACTGCTCAGGGCTTGCCTTGGACTGATGGTTTGGGCTGGTCTTTCCTATTTGGTCTGTGGCCCCGTCCTTGAGCTCTGAGGATGTTGTTGGCCCCAGGGAGAGTCATTGAGAAACATTAAGAAGCCCCAGGGGACTTCTTCCTGCTGCTGGCACCTTGGTGTCAGGTTTCCTGGAAATGCCACAGGGAGCACCTCGGCCATAGCCACAAGCCCTGCTGCGCTGGCTGGTGAACGCTTGCTCATCTCCCAGGGGACGGTTCCCAGAGTGGCCGCACCAGACCTGCCAGGCCTGTAGCCTTCGTGCCAGCTCTCACCGTCCTGGCGTGGCAAAGCTTTAGCATCACTGTCGCACGACAGGCACAGGAACCATGGCTCCTGGCTGCCAGCTGCCGGCCAAGGCTGCCTCTCATCCTGGGTTCCAGGGAAGGGGGCTGCCCGCCTCCTGCAGCCCCTGGTCAGGGGCGGGAGGGCCTCCAGGCCAGAGGCTGGGCACATGTCAGGGTCCTCTGAGCCCTGCACCCAGCTCTTTCACAGGGATCAAGGGGAGGATGGAGGGTGCTGTGGTGGGAGGCCATTTCTCAGGCAGCCTTTGGACATTTTCTTTGACACTAACTCACTGTGGGCCTTGGAGCACGTGGCCCAGCCAGCTTCCTCCAGCCTTGGTTTCCTCACCATCAGCAAGAGTGTGTTGGCCTCTGACTTGTCACTCCCTCCCGTCCACACAGCTGCAGCTTCTGACCCCGAGCAGGAGCCACCTGAGAGAGCCCAGGCCACAGAGCATGGCCTGGACTTTGCATTTCTTCTGAACCATGAGGTGCCAGAAGGGACCGGAAGTGCTCCCTCAGCACCCACTCCTTCCCTGTCACCCAGCGCTCAGTGCTGCAGCTGCTCACTTGTCTTCTGCCCCCAGCGTTGGGCTGGGCCTGCTCCAGGAGCAGCGGGAGCTGGTGCGGGCTGCCCTAGCTGCAGGGGTGCCAAGGTGGGACTGACCACTCCTTCCCAAGGCTGAGCAGGCACCAAGCACCTCTGTGCCAAGGAGCCCTTGATGCTTTGGCAGGGCAGGCTGCAGGCTCTACCCACTGGGCCCACAGTAGAGCGATGCAGTGCCTGAAGCTGGTCTGTGAGCAGGGGAGTCCCAACCACCCTGCTCAGCTCAGCCCTGGCCACAGGCCCCATCCACCAAGGCCCCATCCTCCAAGAACACAGCAAATGTGGAACAGAGGGTCGGGCAAGACCGGCCACTGTGTGATCCAGCACGGACTGTCCGTGAGCCGTGGGGCGCTGAGGAACAGGGCTCTGGCGGCTCTCTCCCATGGCCCAGCAGGCAGGGCACGGTGGGCAGCACGGCCAGCCTGGCATCTTAGGAGCCCCCCTTCTGCCGTGTCCGCCCAGGCTTTGCAAATGGCCAGTGTGATGGTGGCGATTCAGCATCTCATTGACATCCTCATTTTACAAGTGGGGAAACTGGACATTTCAACTTTGTGACCAGATGGTAAGGGCCATTTGGAACCCAGGCACCCATCCAGCGGCCAGAGCAAAGATCAAGGCCCTTGCTCAAAAGTGTTGGGATCCTTAGGGTCCTTCCGTCTGGGACTGTTGAGGCCACTTGGTTCTCCTGATGCTCCAGAGTAGATCTTGGGAGCCACGTTCCCCTGGATCTCAGGGTTGCTGACCTGGGTGGGGGCAGGGACACGCTCTGGGCTCACTGCCACTCCAGACTCTGCCAGTATCAGGGAGCGGTGTTGGAGACAAGGTGACCCAACCCAGGAGGCTGCACCGCCCCCATGCCCGCCTGTGCTTGCCACCCTGGCAGGAGCTGCCCCCAGTGGCAAGTTCTTCCAACCTGCCAGTTCCCTTGGCAGCCAGACCCATGGGAATAGACAGGAAACCCTAAAATTGCCACTTTGGGGGCCTTCCATTCAAGGACTGTGCTCAGGCCTGACCTCGTGTTTGGTTTCTTGCTGGGGGGAGGGGGGTTGTTTATTTTATTTAAAAAACATTTTTTTCTTTTTAAGGAAGAAAGTGGAGTGCTGTGGGCTGGGAAGAATGCGGTGGCCATGCCCAGGCGTGGCTGCTGAGGGGAGAGATGGCCTCAGAGCCCCAGGTCCTGCTTCCTGCTGTTCCCAGGCGGGGACCGACAGCAGAGCCCCTGGGAAGGAGAAAGGGCCTACCCGGCAGGTTCCCCTGGCTGTCGCAGGCAGGGAAGCGAGCATGCTTCCCCCTTGGAGATTTTGTATGTCCAGTTGAGAAGTGGCAGTGGCTACTCCCTGGCTTCTAGGTGGCCATTCCCTCTGCCAAGCTGGCACCATTTTTTTTTTTTTTTTTTTTTGAGACAGTCTCTCTGTCACCCAGGCTGGAGTGCAGTGACGCAATCTTGGCTCACTGCAGCCTCCGTCTCCAGGGTTCAGGTGATTCCTCTGCCTCAGCCTCCTGAGTAGCTGGGACTACAGGCGCACACCACCACGCCTGGCTAATTTTTGTATTTTTAGTAGAGATAGGGTTTCACCATGTTGGTCAGACTGGTCTTGAACTCTTGACCTCATGATTCACCTGCCTCGGCCTCCCAAAGTGCTGGGATTACAGGCATGAGCTACTGCCCCCTGCCAAGCTGGCACCATTTTTGCAGGCTCCTAGGAAGCAAGTCTGGGGCTCAGTGGGGCTTACTGCTGAAGCCCCGTGGCCCCCATTCCCAGGACCATGCCCAGCTCCTGGTGGGTGACCCCTACAGGCTAGAATTGCTTTGCCTGTCATCTGCATCTGCCTGTCGCTGCCTTCCGCTTGACCAGCACCTGATCATACTCATTTGACCCTCCACTGCCCCAGAAGACAGGCATTTCGGAAGACTGGCATTTTGTGTGGTTTTTTTTTTTTTTTTTTGCTTTTTTTCATCCTCTTCTGTGGACCAGAATGTCCCAGAACTCAAAAATCTGGTGCAGAACCAGAGTCCCGCCTTCCCGGCCCACCTCCCAGGTGAGATGCAGGCCCCTGGCCTTGGGATTTTCTCCACGCTCTGGTCTCCCAGTGCGTAACCTGTGCCTCAAGGGCCGCCCAGGGCCCAGGCCTCCTGTCTGCAAGTGCTGAGTGCAGGGACTGTGTCTTTCTCAGTTAAAGAGATTTTTATGAAGCCCCTGCTGTGTGTGAAACACCACAGTCTCCGTCCACCGTTTCCTGTGTCCCTGGGAGTCCCACGTGCAGGGAAAGATGTCCTTGACAGTGGCTGGTGGACATGAGCTGGCATGTGTCCTGAAGCGGTGGGTGTGCTGGCCTGGACGGGGGGCCCATCCTCGGAACTCCTGCCAGTTCTCAGAGAGCATCCTGACTCCCCGGTGGTGGGGCATTGACCCTTTTCCCATCCAGGCAGGGTCTGTTCTGAAGGAGTCATAGGATGCGAACTCAGGGTCACTTAGGCCCATCCTTGTCTTCAGTGCCCTGCTTCCTGTTGGAGACAACTTTGGAAGAGGCCACAGCCCCTCCCAGCCTCTGAGGGTGGGGAGCAGGCGAGGGGGTCACGGCCTTGGGACTGTGCTCATGGCAACCCTGCTGTGCACGTGCTATCGTGCTATCTTGCTCGGCCTTTCCTGAGGAAGGCTCGAACCAAGTGAGATCAGGGGCCGAGGCCCGGGAGTCCACTGCAGCCCTTCCCAGAAGGACAGTGCCCAGCGGAAACGGATAGGGGCCCCCCTCTCGAGCCTGAGGCCAGTGGCCAGGCAGGGTCCACAGGCCAGGTCAGTGCTGCCTGGAGCTGCTCTCCGCAGACAGCTCTTCTGGCTGGAGCCACTGTTCTTCCAGACCCTCGGGCCCAAAGCCTGGAAGCCCTCATGGGGCTGGACTCATAACCCTTCTCCTGGTCCCCGACAGCCTGAGCCTTCTCCCACCCACCCTCTTCCCCTTCTTCCTGCCCAAGTGTTGCCTCTGCCTGGGCTTCCTCCCCGTAGCGCCTCCAGTGGAGTTGGGCTGCTGCTGCCCTGGACCGAGCCTCCTGAGTCCTGCTCTCCCACCCACTCCTTGGCTCTGAAGCCCCCCAGTTTGCAAGGCCCTGCCCTCCCCCTTGCCATGGCCTTTGTGTGCCCTCTCCCCTGCCCTGTTGGCCTCTTGCTTATCCCTGGACATACTGTCCCCTGCCTGTTCCCATGTCTACCGACCTCCCTGGCTTCGCCACCTGCCGAGATCCTGCTTGCACTCCAGGAACCCAGGGGAGTTCCGCCTTCTGCACAGAGCCTCCCCAGACCCAGAGGCCTCCTCCCCTTCCCAAGGCTTCTGCACACGATGTCTGGTATCACAGGCTCAGAACCATGCCCTGGGCAGGGCTGCTTGGAGCAGGGGGTGGCTTTGGCATGATGTACACAGTGCCTCAGGGGTAGATGTGCAGCAGGTCTTCGTGACCACAGCCTGGGTGGCCAGTCCGACCAGCCCTGGACTGGGCTCCTAGGGGCAGGCAGGGCTGGGGTGCAGAGAGGCAGGGGCTGTGCCAAGCACAGAGAATCTGGACTTGCAGATCCAAATCTCCACCAGCTGCAGTCTTTTCCCAGGAGGCCTGCTGGCGGCCCCATAGATCCTGCAGGGCCATGTGAGCATGACATGGGCTCAGGTTGTTGGCCCTACAGTCCCCCAGCCCCGCACATGCCCTCAGTATGGCAGCTACACGTTACCCTAGGAGCCCAGACTACTGAGGACCAGATGCAGGCCTCAGCTGGCCATCGGGACAGACTGGCAGGGCTGGGCTGGAGATGGACCAGGAGAGGGCAGGAGGGGATAGTAAGGTGGTATTTGAGGCCAGGAGTGTAGCCTGTTGTGGCTCTCCCAGACAGCACTCATTGTGGGGGTGAGATAAACAGGGTGGGGGGTGTCAGGTTGGGTTTTGGGGGTCACAGTGGCCAGTCCCTCCCCTACGGCCATACCAAGCAACCCAGGGCAGGGGTCACATTTTATATCCAAGTACTAGGGACACACGACCAAGACATGGCCTTTTCTTACCATTTAAAACATTGAGATGCAGTTCATACAAAATTCATCATTTTATTATACAATTTAGTGTTTTTTAGTATATTCACCATGTTGTGCAACCCTTACCCCAAAAAGAAACCGCATCCCCACCGGCAGTCACTCCTCTCCCTCTCTCCAGTCCCCAGCAGCCGCAGATCTGCATTCTGTGTCCGTGGGTTTGTTCATGTGAGTGGACTCCCACAGTATGTGGCAACCCTTTGTGACTGGCTTCGTTCAGCCTCATGTTTTCAAGGCTTATCCGCGTTGTGGCCCCTGTCAGTGCCTCATTCCTTTTTACCGCCGAGCCATGTGCCCCTGTGTGGAGATGCCACATGTGTGTCTTTTCATCTGCTCACAAACCAGGTTTGCCTTTTGTGACTTGGCCAAGTGCCCAAAGCCAGCCGGTTGCAGCACTGGGACCAAACCCCACAGGCAGTGGGCCTCTAAGCAGGGGGCCACCTGCCGGCCACCCTGGCCTTTGGGACACAACCTGGCGGGGGCAGTGCAGGGAAAGGCTTCCTGGAAGCCGTCTGGTTTGACCTGTGGCTGGGGTGAGTGAGTATGCCCGACATGGTGGCCTCCTTCCTGGAGGGAGTGGCGACACCACCAGCAGTGCCCTCCGCTCACAGTTCTGGGCCTGCAGCCCCGACAGGCTCTGGGAGCTTCTGCTTACTGCACTCCCCTGTCCTACAGCATCCGCAGTGTCATGCAGAAGTACCTGGAGGACCGAGGCGAGGTGACCTTTGAGAAGATCTTTTCCCAGAAGCTGGGTGAGTATGGCAGTGGCTCTGCCAGCCACCAGGCTTCACTTCTTGCCCCTACCCCAGTCAGCCCAGCCGTGCTCCCCACTCTCTGGAGATTTGGCCTCCCATCTACTCAGGGTGGAGCAGCCAGCGAGACCCCAGGGTTTGCTCCAAGTCTCTGTGACCCTGTGTGTCTCCTAGCCCCTGCCCATCGGCCCAGGGAGCCCCGTGGTGGGGGTGGGGGCCCAGAGTCTTCCAGGGCCGCCAGGGAAGTTCCTCCTTTGGGGTTTTTGTTTTTGAGAGTTGCAGCTTCCCCTTGGCGCGGCCGCAGCTGCTCTGGGCCGTTGGTAGAACTGACAGGAAGAGGCGGGGCCCTTCCTGTGGCGCCTGCCGAGCTGTGGTTGGCCCCGCCCCACCCCATGGGCCCTCTTTGTAAGCAACCTGCCTGGCGCTGGCCCTCCATTCCTCCTCCAGCTGGTGTCTGATGCCTGCTGTCAGAAGTTTCATGCGACCCACCCTGTGGACCTGGCCTGGAGGGCAGGCTTGGGGCAGGTCTCGGGAAACAGGCTCCAGCCCCACATGGCTCTGATTTGGCCTTCCTGAGAATAGGAGCTCAGCTCTGGACAGGGGGCATCCTGGCCTGATGGGATCAGGCACTGGACGTCAGCCTGGGGGAGTCGGTGTGTCAGGAAGCACAAAGTTTGGGTCCCAGGCCTGTGCCATGTGCCCTCGGGCAAGTTGCTTCACCTCTCTGAGTCTGCTGGTGTCCTCACCTGGGAGATGGGACTCATGAGTCCCACTGCACAGGCCTGTCACAGTCAGATGAGAGCACTGTGCCCACTGTGAAGCCTGGTCCCCATTCCTCAAAAGCCCTGCACTAAAGGCCAGGCAGTGAGGACTGAAGTGATGGCCACAGCTCTGACCCAGGTGCCCATGCGGTGTCCCCGAAGGCATGGGAGGCTGCCAGCTTGAGCCGGCTCACCCGTGTCAGACTGGAGGCCTGAGAAGGGCCTCTGTCCCCGGGTAGTGCTCGGGGGCCAGGTCCCTGGGCCCAGGCCCAGGCCCCTTACTCAGGCATGAGGGCACTCTATCTGGGGTCCTCTGAGAGCCCCTCCCACAGCCCACCTTGCCTTTCCAGTTCCCTGTGGCCCATACCCCTTCCATGCCCCCTGCCCTGAGGCCCCAGCCCCCAACCTCTTTCCCAGGGACTTGCCACTTGGTAGAGTAGTCCTGAGTTCCGCTTGAGCCTCTGCCACAGGCAGTGTGTCTGACCAGCTCCTTGAGCCCTAGTTTCTCCAACTGGACCCATCCTTCCTGCCTGTTTCTCAGGCCACTGTGCAGATAAGCCAGACAATGCAGTGGGGCAGGGTCCAGAGGAGTGGTGTGGCCTCTCAGAGCCCCCTGCTAACCTCCCCCCCATGCTGCAGGCTGAACTGGCCCTGGTGGCCACAGCATCCCAGGGCCCCCAGACTGGATCGCGTTGCACCTGCACAGCCCGCCCCGGTGCGGGGTATCGGCCTCACAGAGCAGGCACAGGGTCCTGGGCTGCAGTGAGTGGGGGCCCAGGTGCCAAGCCAGGGCTCCCTGATGCCAGAGCTAACACCTCTCTTCTGCCTCACCCATCGCCGTCCAGCTGCCACCTGGGGAAACAGATTTCAGGAAGAGGGTAGAAACATAGGGGCCCTGACCCAGAATCCAGGTGTCTTCAAGTTGGCAGCAGCCTTAGTGGCTGCCTGGCCCACCCCTTGCCTGGGGCCGAGACCACCTTTGCCATCTCCATAGCCAGTTCTGCCCAGGGAGCTCAACTCACACCATCTGCAATGATGGGAAGGCCTCGGAGGCATGGCTCTGTGACCTTACACTGTTGCCTTCAGGGTACCTGCTCTTCCGAGACTTCTGCCTGAACCACCTGGAGGAGGCCAGGCCCTTGGTGGAGTTCTACGAGGAGGTGAGGCCCAGAGGCCCGGGCCCTGCTCTGCCCGGAGAAAGGGAAGGAGGTTGGGGCAGCTTTGTGGAATCCACAAGCCACCTGGTGTGGGCACCCCCATTCCCTGCTGGGCTATAGATGACCTGCAGGAATCCTGTCCTCCAGATCAAGAAGTATGAGAAGCTGGAGACAGAGGAGGAGCGTGTGGCGCGCAGCCGGGAGATCTTCGACTCATACATCATGAAGGAGCTGCTGGCCTGCTCGCACGTGAGTGTCCTCGGCTGGCCCTGTGTGCTGGCCCAGAGTCACCTGCAGATTGGGAGGGGAAAAGAGGACCCTGCAGAGAATTCATGGCCACCTCTGTCTTCCCCAGCCCTTCTCCAAGAGTGCCACTGAGCATGTCCAAGGCCACCTGGGGAAGAAGCAGGTGCCTCCAGATCTCTTCCAGGTGTGTGCCTCCCGATCCCTGCCCAGGCGAAGTCACCTTGGACAGCCCCGGGTCAACGAGCCTGGTCAGCTAGGGGTGGGGCCTGGGCAGCCATGGTCTCGGGGCTCAGTCACCAACTTCCAGCTTCCTCCCTTAGCCATACATTGAAGAGATTTGTCAGAACCTCCGTGGGGACGTGTTCCAGAAATTCATCGAGAGGTGAGAGCGGGGCAGTGTAGGAGAGGAATGGGGAGGGAGAAGCCGCTCTCAAAAGGGTGTGGCTGGTGTGGAGGGCAGAAGCCAGCCTTCATTAGGCCCTGAGCAGGCAGGTGGCTGGCCCATCAGTGGCCCCCTTGCAAGGACTCCTGAGAGGTCAGACAGGCTGCAGGTCATCTTCTCCCACGCTGCCATCCTCAGCACCAGGCAGCTCAAAGCCCATCCCAGGCAGTCTCCTAGCTCCAGGGAGCTCCAGGGACCTAGGAGAGCCGCGCCACCTGTGCCTCTTTCCCATGGGCTGTATAGCACCTTGCTGGCCCACCCGGGCTGAGAAGCATCAGGGTCGTGGTAGGGGTGGGCCCGGGAGAGCACATAGCCCCCGTGACCCTCACAGCCAGAGTTGGTGCGGTGGGTGGGAATTGTAGGCAGATTTCAGCTAGCTTTAGGGAGCAGCTTTTTTAGGGTCACTGCTGCCCAGCCATGGAGTGAGCTCTGTGTCACTGAAGGTATGCAAGCAGGGATGGGAGATGCACTTGTCAAGGATATGGTAGCAGAAGGTCTGGGTTAAACTGGAAGACCTCGTCTCTGTGTGGATCTGATTCCAGCAGGAAGCCACAGCCAGGTGGCCGAGGGCCGAGCTGGGTACCCAAGCAGCCCTGGCTGGCACTGTGGGTGGGCAGGCCCTCAACATATCATTCCTGGAAGAGGACATTAAAGCTCGTGATGTTTCCACATCTACCCTCACGGGACCCCAGGGAGTGGCTGCTGGGTGGGGCAGGCTCACAACAGCATCATCCTTCCCACATTCTGAGTGGCCCCTGAGCCCAGATTCTTCTCTTCCAGTGATAAGTTCACACGGTTTTGCCAGTGGAAGAATGTGGAGCTCAACATCCACGTGAGTGGGCCTGGGTGGGGCATGGAAAGCTGTGCACCCTGCTGCTCCTCTCCGGGGAGCTGGGCCTGAGGCTTGGCTGGGAGTGGGGAGGTCAGGGGGTATCTGTCCTTTAGCCCCCAGGGCCGTGGCTGCGGGGGTCAGGGCCGGGATCCTGGCATGGGGAGGCTGGAGCAGGTAAGTGTGTGGCGAGGATGGCCAGGACATGGGTATGGGGACCCTGGCATGGGGCCAGCCCCTGCTGCCCAGGTGCCTCTGCCCCAGGACTGGGCCAAGGCAGCCTGTGGTGACCGCAGCTGTCACTGCCCCTCAGCTGACCATGAATGACTTCAGCGTGCATCGCATCATCGGGCGCGGGGGCTTCGGCGAGGTCTATGGGTGCCGGAAGGCCGACACAGGCAAGATGTGAGCACCCTGCTCGGCGTGGGGGAATGTCTGGGGGAGCCGGGCTCCTGGGGGCCCTGATGGGCTGGGTTCTTCACAGGGCTACCTGCTGCCCCATGCACTCCTGTCTTGCCATGCTGTTACCCCTGCAGGCTCCTCTGGCCCCAGCCCTCCCTGTCTCTTATTTGTGTCACAGGCTGGTCCTGGGTCTAGTCTTTCCCTCAAGCGCCCTCAGAGGCAGCCCTGGGCCCCTGCTCCCAGGTGTTGATTGCCGACCTCTGCTCTGCAGGTACGCCATGAAGTGCCTGGACAAAAAGCGCATCAAGATGAAGCAGGGGGAGACCCTGGCCCTGAACGAGCGCATCATGCTCTCACTCGTCAGCACCGGGGTGAGTGGGGTGGGCTGGGCTGCCGCTGAGGCTCTGGAACCCCGGGCACCCCTGCTGACTGCCCCTCCCCTCATTTCTCCCCTCCCAGGACTGCCCATTCATCGTCTGCATGTCGTACGCGTTCCACACACCAGACAAGCTCAGCTTCATCCTGGACCTCATGAATGGTGAGTGCTGGCCCTGCCCCAGGGTGGTCTGGGCCCAGGCACGGCAGGCTGGGGCAAGATGCTGAATGCTGCCTGTGGGGCTGCCTCCCTCAGGTGGGGACCTGCACTACCACCTGTCCCAGCACGGGGTCTTCTCAGAGGCTGACATGCGCTTCTATGCGGCCGAGATCATCCTGGGCCTGGAGCACATGCACAACCGCTTCGTGGTCTACCGGGACCTGAAGGTGAGCGCCTTGCTGTCCCTAGGCTGGGCCTCCGTAGCTGTCCTCTCCTTCCTCTCAGCATCCCGGCCACCAGGCCCAGAGGAGTGAGGCTCCTGGGACATGGCCACCCCTTGTCTTCCCATCTCCGCCCCTGCCCTTCCCACCGAGCTACTCTCTGGGTCCAGGTTGTGGCTGGGGACAAGAGAGAGGACCCCACCTTTGCCCTTTCCTTGGGGAGCCATCGTCCTCTCCAGTGAAGCAGTGCCCCAGCTGGCATCTTGCCTGGCCGGGCCCCATCCTGAGTGCCCTGGGCAGCTCACTGGGCTTCCTCCACAGCCGGCCAACATCCTTCTGGACGAGCATGGCCACGTGCGGATCTCAGACCTGGGCCTGGCCTGCGACTTCTCCAAGAAGAAGCCCCATGCCAGCGTGTGAGTGCCCCCCACCCTCTCCCCCCCAACCCCTCACCACTCCCGCTCATGGCCCCCTTGCTCCCACAGGGGCACCCACGGGTACATGGCTCCGGAGGTCTTGCAGAAGGGCGTAGCCTATGACAGCAGTGCCGACTGGTTCTCTCTGGGGTGCATGCTCTTCAAGTTGCTGCGGGGGTGAGTGGCCCGTCCCAGGTGGGCAGGTGGGTCGGGGCTAAGAGAAGTTCCTCCCCAATCCAGGTGGGATGCCAGAGGAGGGGAGCCCATAGCTGCCTTGGTGTTAAGGGTGGCACCGTCCCTGACTTTGGTCACAGCTCATTCATGCTGCCTGCCTCCCTTTCCCCATTCCTGTCCTTTGACGTTGTTTTTGGCCTCTCTTGCCCAGGCATAGCCCCTTCCGGCAGCATAAGACCAAAGACAAGCATGAGATCGACCGCATGACGCTGACGATGGTGGGTGCGGGTCTCAGCGCAGGGCTGCGGAGGGGGTGGGTGGGGGAGCTCCTGTGAGTGCCAGGGCATGACTCTTGCTTCCCACCAGCCAGCAGAGATCTCGGCCACTGACCCCTACTCTGGCCTCCGAGGCAGACCTCCTGCCCCTAGGCTCTTGTCCTCCCCTTGCTGTTGGAGCACCTGACTGATGGAAGCTGCGCCCCATCTGTCCCTCTGCCGGGGGCTTGGACCCCTCTCTCCCCTGAGCTGGGATGGGGTCGAGGGCTCTTCCTAAGCCCCTGCTAATGTCCCACTCCTCTCTAAAGGCTGTGGAGCTGCCCGACTCCTTCTCCCCTGAACTCCGCTCCCTGCTAGAGGGGCTGCTGCAGAGAGACGTCAACCGGAGACTGGGCTGCCTGGGCCGAGGGTGAGTGCCCTGGCGCCTTGGGCATGCTGCCGGCTGTGCCCCCATGAGGACAAGGGCTGTGTCCCGTCACCTGGAACCCCCTCCAAGGTCGCAGCCTCCTTGGAGGAGCTCACAAGTTGGGGCATGGCCAGCCCTGTCCAATGTTCTCAGGGTGGAGGGGCTGCCCTGGGGGTTGGAGCTGCTGGAACCAGCTGGTAACTGGCTTCCAGAGGGGCCCTTGTCACAGACAATGATAATAGCAGCTTTTTATGTTTATTGAACATTTATTAAGCACTGGGCATAGGGTTGCAAAATTTACCAATGTTAAAACCCACAACCCTATGATGTAGGAACTTCTGTTCTCCCATTTGAGAGATGAGGAAACAGCTCAAGCTTAAGGAACTTGCCCAAGTTCACAGAGCCAGAAAGTGGCTCAACCAGGAGTTAAGCCCAGGGCTCAGGGTGGGGCTGAGCCCAGATGACTGGCCTCTCCCCGCAGGGCTCAGGAGGTGAAAGAGAGCCCCTTTTTCCGCTCCCTGGACTGGCAGATGGTCTTCTTGCAGAAGGTAACAGTCTGCGGCAGGGACTGGGGGTGCTCTGCAGTCCCACCCCCGAGCTAATGCCCTGTTCTGCTGCAGTACCCTCCCCCGCTGATCCCCCCACGAGGGGAGGTGAACGCGGCTGACGCCTTCGACATTGGCTCCTTTGATGAGGAGGACACAAAAGGAATCAAGGTACTGGGCCTTGCCTGGCCTCTTGTACCTGGGCTCTGATCCTGGCCTGGGGGAGGATCCCTGTCCCTTCTTATCACCCGTGAGACCCTGTGCCAGCCCTGCCAGCTTGTAGGCCTCAGCTCCTCCTCAGCCAACTTCCCTGGGGGTGGCAGTTGCACTGACCATCCCTACCCAGGGCCCTGGGTCTGGGCAGCCTGTGGCTGATGGTATTCCGGCATCTCTGTCCATTCATGTGCCCCTGCCCCATCCACCTGGTAAAGTTACTGGACAGTGATCAGGAGCTCTACCGCAACTTCCCCCTCACCATCTCGGAGCGGTGGCAGCAGGAGGTGGCCGAGACTGTCTTCGACACCATCAACGCTGAGACAGACCGGCTGGAGGCTCGCAAGAAAGCCAAGAACAAGCAGCTGGGCCATGAGGAAGGTGAGGGTCGCCGGCTGCTGCGGCACCAGGCCCCTGCCTGCTTAGAAGTGAGCAGCTGGCTCGGGTTTAAGGAACTCGCCCTGGATCACAGCCAGAAAGTGGCGGCTCTGGGATTGAAACTCAGGCTGGGGCCGGGCGTGGTGGCTCACGCCTGTAATCCCAGCACTTTGGGAGGCCAAGGAGCGCAGATCACTTGAGGTCAGGAGTTTGAGACCAGCTTGGCCAACATGGTGAAACCCTGTCTCTACCAAAAAATACCAAAAAAAATTAGCCGGGCATGGTGGCACGCGCCTGTACTCCCAGCTACCCGGGAGGCTGAGGCGGGAGGATCGCTTGAACCTGGGAGGTGGAGGTTGCAGTGAGCCAAGATTTTGCCACAGCCCTCCAGCCTGGGCAACAGAGTGGAGACCCTGTCTGAAAACAACAAAAAAGAAACCCAGGTGGGGCCGGCTGAGTCTCCTCTGTCTCTCACCTCAGACTACGCCCTGGGCAAGGACTGCATCATGCACGGCTACATGTCCAAGATGGGCAACCCCTTCCTGACCCAGTGGCAGCGGCGGTACTTCTACCTGTTCCCCAACCGCCTGGAGTGGCGGGGCGAGGGCGAGGCCCCGGTAAGGAGCCCGTGCGGGGGTCTGGGAGCTGGGCTTCCAGGTGGCCGGCCGGCCCGGCTCTTACCCGCACCACCCATCCCTGGCCCTGCAGCAGAGCCTGCTGACCATGGAGGAGATCCAGTCCGTGGAGGAGACGCAGATCAAGGAGCGCAAGTGCCTGCTCCTCAAGATCCGCGGTGGGAAACAGTTCGTTTTGCAGTGCGACGTGAGTGGGGGCTGGGCTGGGGGTGGGAGGGCCGAGGGGCCAGGTCAGGCAGGCTGGGGAGAGCCCCAGCTAACAGAGCTGGGCTTGGCATGTGTAGAGCGACCCTGAACTGGTGCAGTGGAAGAAGGAGCTGCGTGACGCCTACCGCGAGGCCCAGCAGCTGGTGCAGCGGGTGCCCAAGATGAAGAACAAGCCGCGCTCGCCCGTGGTGGAGCTGAGCAAGGTGCCGCTGGTCCAGCGCGGCAGTGCCAACGGCCTCTGACCCGCCCGCCCGCCTTTTATAAACCTCTAATTTATTTTGTCGAATTTTTATTATTTGTTTTCCCGCCAAGCGGAAAAGGTTTTATTTTGTAATTATTGTGATTTCCTGTGGCCCCAGCCTGGCCCAGCTTCCCCGGGAGGGGCCTGCTTGCCTCACCTCCTGCTGCACCAACCCAGCCGCTGCCCGGCACCCACCGTCCTGACCCCAGGGGCTGCCCACTCCCAGTGTCTTCCTGTGGGGGAAGAGCACAGCCCTCTCGCCCCTTCCCTGAGGGATGATGCCACACCAAGCTGTGCCACCCTGGGCTCTGTGGGCTGCACTCTGTGCCCACGGGCACTGCTGAGTGGCCCAGCCTCCCTCACTGGGGTGGGCGCAGCACAGGGATCCGACTGAATTTTCCCACTGCACCCCTCCTGCTGCAGAGGGGCAGGCCCTGCACTGTCCTGCCCCACAGCGTTGGTGAGAGGAGGGGCCTGTTGTCTCCCTGGTCCCCAAGGCCTCCCACAGTGACTCGGGCTCCTGTGCCCTTATTCAGGAAAAGCCTTGGTGTCACTGGCTGCCTCCACTCCCACTTCCCTGACACTGCAGGGCTCGGCTGAGAGGGTGGCATTGGCGGCAGGTGCTGCTACCCTCCCTTCTGTCCCCTCTTGCCCCAACCCCCAGCACCTGGGCTCAGGGACCACAGCAAGGCTACTGTGGGTTGGGCCATACTGGCCTCGCCTGGCCTGAGGTCTCCCCGATGCTGGGGCGGGTGCGACCCCTTCTGCCCAGGACGGGGCCGGCCAGGTGGGCGGGCAGCACATCAAGGAGGCTGGCTGGGGCCTGTCAGTGTGCCCCCCACCCCGGCCCATCAGTGTACCCTTGCCCAGGCTGGCCAACCCCACAGCCCACATCCTGTCAGTGCCGCCACCTTGGGGCGCCGCCTCGCCCACCGCATGCCCCCTCGTGCCAGTCACGCTGCCTGTGTGGTGTCGCGCCTTCTCCCCCCCGGGGCTGGGTTGGCGCACCCTCCCCTCCCGTCTACTCATTCCCCGGGGCGTTTCTTTGCCGATTTTTGAATGTGATTTTAAAGAGTGAAAAATGAGACTATGCGTTTTTATAAAAAATGGTGCCTGATTCGGCTGTCTCAGACTCTTTGTACCTGGTGACTGCTTTTCAGCCTCTGCTGGGCTGGGCCTGAGCGGGAGGGTCTCGGTGGTACCAGGTCTCCTCCACCACCACGGCTTCCAAGGTGGCCTGCTGGGGCCCAGGCCATCTTCCAGGTGGGGTGAGGCAGTGAGTCCCACTCCCCCTGCTGCCCTTCCCAGCTGGCAGTCCTCCCGCCTAGTGGCTGTCCAGTGCCCATTCCTCACCTTTTCTCAGGGAGGAGAGAGCAGCTTCTGCCACTTACCAGGTAAGTAGGAGGAGGTGCCAGCAGTGTTACATCTGGTGCAGTGTCTGGGCTGACTGCGACCTTCTCAGGCCCACAGAACACCCCTGCACAGCAGGCTCCAAGCTGACGCCCCTCCCCAGAAACAGTCACAAGGCATGTCTGCTCTCTAGATCGCGCCGCAGGCCCTTGGCCATCTCTGGCTTCAGCCTCCTCTCTGTTCTCACTGCACAGCCCTAGTAGGGGTCCCTGAGGCCTGAGGGGAACCCCAGCACTAGGCCTCTCCTGTACCCAGAGGCTTCTGGTCAACTTCCCTTTCCTCACGTCCCTGGCCTGCGGGCCCCCGGGGTGACTACACAGATGGGTGGTGTTGCCCACTCCACACAGGGCTTTGCTGGGCATGGGTGGGGCCCATGGCCAAAGCACAGCATGCCAGGCAAAGAAGGGAGGCAGGCAGCTGGGCAGGGTACTCTGGGCTGAATACAAAAGAGTCAGGGGCAGTGGCTTTTGAGCCAGGCCTCCAGCATTGGTGTGGGAAGGAAGGAGGACATTTCTGAGGCAGGGAAGAGCCAGGCACTCATGAGTGGCCCAGGCTGGCCGGAGGACTATGGGAAGGAGCCATGCCTGGAGGCCCTGAATGCCTGGCTTAACCTATTCCAGAGCCAGGTGTGTGCTTGGGGACTGTAGAATGAAGATACAAACGACATGGAGTCCAGACCGGCCGTGCTCAGGGAGCCCTTGAAGGCGCTGAACAGGGCTGAGGGTAGTGAGAGCTGGCTCTAAAGTGACTGCTTGGTTACTGAGTGCAGGATGTGGGGAGGGAGGCGAAGGACAGGAGGCAGGGAGACAAACCGCTGCAGTGGGAGAGGAGGAGATGAAAAGAGGGCAAATGGGAAGAATGTGGTCCAGCAGAAACAGGCTGGACTTGGGGCTGAGCGAGGCAGGAGTCTGGGAAAGGGTAGGTGTGGTTGGGTTGGCTTCAGACACACTGATGGGATAGCATGGGACCCCTGGGCACAGAGATGTCCTGGAGTAAGCTGAAATGTGGACTTGGGGATGGCATCAGGGTGACAATGGGAATGGACAGGCTCTTCCAGGGACGTGGGGTCAGGGAGAGAGAAAAGGCCGTGGAAGAGGGTTGAGAAGGCACTGTCATGGAATTAAGGGCCAGTGGAAAGCTGTGTTCAAGATGGCAGAAATCAGGAGAGGCTGGAACCAAGAAAGTCCTGTCGGGTTGAGTTTGGGGAGGGCTCAGGGAAGGGACGGCCTCTTTGAGAAAAGTGGTGGCCAGGGAGGGTTGCAGCAGGGGTGAGCAGGTGAGCTGATCTGACAGCTCTGGACATTCAGAAGCCTTCGGGCTGCTATCAACCCCAGGACCTCACGGATGACACTATAGCGTGGGGTGGCAAAGTGATCCCACATGGCACAGGTGCTGTGTGATTACAAGGAGAAGGCGGGGTAAAAATGGCAATCAGGCCTTCCAGCCCAGAGTCTCAGAACTGAGGACGCCCTGCAGCAGGAGGTGACGCTCAAGCTAGCTGGCCCTCCTCAATCAAGCTATCCTGCCATGTTCCACGTAGGGAAACGGAGAGCAGAGGGTCAGCCTTGGCCACCTAACAAAACCAGGGCCCAAGACCCCAGGCTGGGCCTCCAGTAATCAAGGGCCGGAACTGAGCTGACGGAGGCCTGCACCCTAGTTCCGGTGTGGGTGGAGGGGCCGGCCCTGATTTCGAAACTCGTCTTCCTCTCCTGACGCTGGCAGCCAAGTGCAGCCTCTGCAAAAGGGACTCGTGCGGCAGGCGAAGGCAGCCGTTCGCCGCGGGCGGTCCTCCGCCGGGACGGCTCTGCCGCTGCCTGGGCCTGCGCCCCTTTCTCCCCGAACTCCTATCCCTGACTTCAGGGCCCCGGGGTCCGCCTCCCCACATCGCTAGGCCTGCAGACACCGGCCAGGTGCCAGGGGAAGGTGCTTCCCACTCAGCCGGCGAGCACTTAGTGGCGTCTGCTAGTTGCTCGTCTCCAGGATAGGTGCTCGGTGATGCGAGGGGAGCCGGGGCGCCCCACTTCACCCGCAACCCCCGGCAGAGTCGGTGACCGCGGGACCTGGGGTAGGAAGACCGGGGCAAGCGAGGGGATCCGCGGGGGAAACGCAGGTATCACAGCTGTAGCAGGACCGCGGCCCGCCGCGCACGCGCGCGCAAGACCCAGGGGACCAGTGCCCGCCCCACCCGGGCCCCGCCTTTCCCTTCCGGACCCGCCACCGGGGGTCTGCGCAGGACTCGGGGCGCCTCCTGCGGGCCGCGGGAGGAGCTGTAACCAGGTCTCCCCCTCCAGGCCGCCCCAGCGGACCCGGGCCCGACCGAGGTCGGGGTGCAGACCCAAGGTCGGGCATCTCCTCGGGCGCGCGGGCCCCAGCGCGCGCTGGCCTGGCCGCGGTTGCCATGGTTGCGGGGGGACGGGGCGCACGCGAAGCCCCGCCCCGGCCCGGCGCAGCCCCGCCCGCCCCGCTGCCCGCTCCGCCCTCCCTGCCGTCCGCGCTGCCGCCGCCGCCGCCGCCGCCGCCGCCGCCGCTACTGCTGCGGGGGCCGCGGGGGGCGCAGCTGGGGCGCGGCTCGGAGGGGAGGCTAGGGGGCCGTGCCAGGCTAGAAGCCGAGGCGGGGCCGGGATGCGGCGCTGAGGCCCAGCATGGCCAGCCCGTGCCCCACCTTCCCGCTGCACCGGCTCGTCTGGGCGAACCGGCATCGCGAACTGGAGGCCGCACTGCACAGCCACCAGGTGAGGCCCCGCTGAGGCACCCGGCCCGTCCCCCGGGTCCCCCACCCAAGGCTGTGGCCTCCGTCCTGGAGGCCGCCCGCCCCTGCTCAGCTCCGCAGCGACATCCTGGGCCTTCCTCCCCTGCACAATCCCAAGCCCAGATCACCGGCCCCTCGCGCTGGAGCCTCTGGCCTCGTCTATCCTGCGCTGGGCCTTGCCCTGCTCGCCCGAACTCGCTTCCGCATCCCCTCTAAGCCAGGCTGAGAACAAGAACCCTGGTCCTCGTCCCCAGGCTCCGACAAACTCCTGACATCCTACACCTCTGCCTGACCAGGCCCCGCCGCCAGACCCCCGGCTCTGCCCCTGCCCTCCCTCCTGCCCTCTCCTCTCCCCTGCCAGGCCACTCTCTGCCATCTCCCTGGTCAGTCTGCCGTCCTTGTTTCCCACAGCGATTCCCAACTCTGCTCGCCCTGGCAGCTTCCCTGCCTTGCCCTCTTCTCTCCTGCCCTTTTTGAGTGTCCCGTCTCCCCCAGCACGACATTGAACAGGAGGACCCCCGCGGGCGGACCCCGCTGGAGCTGGCCGTGTCTCTGGGAAACCTGGAGTCTGTGAGAGTGCTCCTTCGACACAATGCCAACGTGGGCAAAGAGAACCGCCAGGGCTGGGCAGGTACTGCAGAGGACAGGGGCTCCCCCTGAGGCTGGCAGGCGGGGGGCAGTGAGCAGCCAGGCCTGGGGTCATCTGGAGGGCTCCCCTCAGCAGCCTGGTGCCCGCAGTCCTGCAGGAGGCAGTCAGCACTGGAGACCCTGAGATGGTGCAGCTGGTGCTCCAGTATCGGGACTACCAGAGGGCTACACAGAGGCTGGCGGGCATTCCGGAACTGCTCAACAAACTTCGCCAGGTACAGCAGGGCACAATTATGGAGGTAGGGTACCATGGCAGGGCATCACCTGGTTACTGTGCCAGGCCTTGGAAAGGCACCCAGTTTGTGCAGTGTGCCTCCTGCCACCAGCGAGGAGGTCTATCTTGACCCCAGCTCAGGGTCACGTAGGAAAGAAAGACGGCCAGGCTCATGTGGGAGACACTGGGCCCTTTGGAAAAGAAGCCTTGTCAGCTTTGGGCCTCCTGAAGAATGCAGATTACCTGGAGCGGGGACTTCAGATTGACTCCCTGGATTATGGCCTGAGCCCCTGGAATACCTGCTACTATGCACCCTTCTGGAAGCACGCAGAGGGGCCTGGCTGGCAGAGCATACTACCTCATACCCCCTACCCGAGGAGCAGGCTCAGAGGGAGCCACTGTGCCCCCTTCACAGAGTAGGACTCTGAGACCCAGTGGAAGCAAAGGCTCCCCAGTGCCCTGCACAGGCTCATGGCCAGGTTGGGGCTGGCCCTCCACTTCCAGGTGCTTACAGCCTCATTGCCCGAAGACCATTGTAGGGCCCCACTTGGCCCACTCTCTCTTGGGCAGAGTGGTTGGGTGTAGTGGAGCCATAGCAGTGCATCAAGACTTGATGAAGGGCCAAGTGTTGTGGCTCACGCCTGTAATCCCAGCACTTTGGGAGGCCAAAGTGGGAGGATCACTTGAGCCCAGGAGTTCAAGACCAGCCTAGGCAACATGGCGAAACCCTGTCTCTACAAAAAATACAAAAATTAGCTGGGAGTGGTGGCACACACCTGTGGTCCCAGCTACTCAGGAGTCTGAGGTGGGAGAATCACCTGAGCCCAGGGAGGCAGAGGTTGCAGTGAGCTGAAATTGCACCGCTGCACTCCAGCCTGGGTGACAGAGCAAGTCTCAAAAAAAAAAAAAAAAAAAAAAAGAAGGGCTGGGCTGTCTGTGGACAAGGGGCTTCTGGGCCTGCTGGAGACAGCAGCAGGCAGGACCCTGACGAGCAGCTCTGGTTTCTCTTAGGCCCCCGATTTCTACGTGGAGATGAAGTGGGAGTTCACCAGCTGGGGTGAGTGGGGACCTCTGGGCTCCCAGGGATTTGGGGTGGGGCTTTTGGGAAGACCCCCAGTGACCCCTGTGCACCCTGCAGTGCCCCTTGTGTCCAAGATGTGCCCGAGCGATGTGTACCGCGTGTGGAAGCGGGGTGAAAGCCTGCGAGTAGACACCAGCCTCCTGGGCTTCGAGCACATGACCTGGCAGCGAGGCCGGAGGAGCTTCATCTTCAAGGGCCAGGGTGAGCTCTGGACACACTCACTGCAGCATCTCGGCCCTCAGGTTCTCCCGCGGCTTGGGAGGGCAGTGCTGCCCTTTCTCTCCACTTTCCAGATGTGGAAGCTGAGGTTGGGGAAGGAGGGGGATCCAGGGGCCAAGGCTGACCCACTTGGCAGCAGGCAGCTGAGAGTACATGATCGCCCTCTCTGCGCTGCTGGCATCCAGCTCTGATTTGCACCCCCTCTGTCCACCCCCACCGGCCGGCAGAGGCAGGAGCCCTGGTGATGGAGGTGGACCATGACCGGCAGGTGGTGCATGCGGAGACACTGGGGCTCGCTCTGCAGGAGCCCGAAGCACTGCTGGCCGCCATGCGGCCCAGCGAGGAGCATGTGGCCAGCCGCCTCACCTCTCCTATCGTCTCCACCCACCTGGACACTCGTAATGTGGCCTTTGAGAGGTCGGTCGGGGCCTGGCACACCGTGGGTGGGATGGGGACAGACAGCAAGAGCCACCCTTAATGAGGGCAGGGCGATCCTTGAAGACCCTGGTTCAGGCCTCTGGGCTCACTCACCAGGGGCTGCTCAGGGGCAGGCGGGTTGCTGCAGCCCGTGTCTCACTCAGACTGCCGGGGTAGTCGGGCTCCTGTGGCCACCTTTGTAGGGAGGGGTCAGGTCAAGATGTCCCCAGTTTCTTGACTTCTGACCTCATATGCTTTCCCATTAAGACAAAGATTTAGGCTGTGGTTCACGGCAGCTATTTGCACCAATGTTGGCTTGTCATTGGTGTGGCTGTGTTGGGGGCAGAATCCTTTGTGGGTAGCCTAGGAACCTGACCCTTCCAGCAAGAGCTTCTCTGACAACATATGCCCCCTCTTGCCTTAACAGTCAATGGAAACATTAAAAAAAAAAAAAGCTTTATTGAGATACAAACTCATATACCATATACATCACCCATTTAAAGCATACAGTTCAATGACTTTTAGTATATTTATTCACAGATTTGTACATCACCACAGTCAATTTTAGAACATTTTTATCACCTCACAAAGAAACCCCCCACCCTTGAGCTAACTCTTCGCCAAACTCCTCATCCCCTCTCCCAGTCCTGAGCAACCACTAATCTACTTTCTGTTTCTGTAGAATTCTCTATTCTGAGTTCTCATATGAATGGAATTTTATAGTATGTTGCCTTTTGTGTCTGGCTTCTTTCACTTAGTGTAATATATTCAAGGTTCATCCAAGTTGTAGCATGTAACTACTTCATTCCTTTTTGTGGTCATTGTATGAATATACCATATCTTGTTTATTGATTAGCCCATCAGTAGACATTTGGGTTATTTGCATTATTTGGCGATTATGAATAATGCCACTCTTAAGTATTCATGTGCAAGTTTTTGTGTAGACATGTTTTTTTTTGTTTTTTTTTTTTTTTTGTTTTTTTTTTGAGACAGAGTCTGGCTCTGCCGCCCAGGCTGGAGTGCAGTGGCCGGATCTCAGCTCACTGAAAGCTCCGCCTCCCGGGTTCACGCCATTCTCCTGCCTCAGCCTCCCGAGTAGTTGGGACTACAGGCGCCCGCCACCGCGCCCGGCTAGTTTTTTGTATTTTTTAGCAGAGACGGGGTTTCACCGTGTTAGCCAGGATGGTCTCGATCTCCTGACCTCGTGATCCGCCCGTCTCGGCCTCCCAAAGGTAGACATATGTTTTAATTTCTCTTTCATATGTTTTCATTTCTCTTGGGTATATACCTAAGAGTAGAATTGCCAGGTTATTGATAACTCATTAATTGAGAAACTGCCAGACTGTTTACCAAAGGAGCTGTACTGGTTTACATTCCTACCAGCAGCATGTGAGGGTTCCAGTTTCTCCACATCCTCATCATCACTTGTTATTATTCACTCATTTGTTTTCGGAATCCAGCCAGCCTAGGGGGTGAGAAGTGATAGCTCACTGTGATTTTGATTTTCCTTTCCTTGATGACTAATGATGTTGCGCATCTTTTCATGTGCTTGTGTTTATTGGTCAGTTGTATATCTTTGCAGAAATGTCTATTCAGATCCTTTACCCGTTTTTTATTTAATTTAATTAACTTATTTTGAGATGGGGTCTGGCCTTTCACCCAGGATGGAGTGCAGTGACATGATCATGGCTCATTGCAACCTCGACCTCCCAGGCTCAAGTGATCTAAGTAGCTGGAACTACAGGTTCATGCCGCCATGCCCAGCTAATTTTTAAATTATTTGTAATTATTTTATTATATCATTTAATTATTTTGTTTAGTTATTTGTAGAGACAGGGTCTACAGACTGATCTTGAACTCTTAGGCTCAAGCGATCTGCCTACCTTGCCCCCCAAAGTGCTGGTATTACAGGCATGAGCCACCACACCTGTCCCTTTACCCATTTTAAAAATTGGGTTGTCTTTTTGTTATTGAGTTGTAAGAGTTTTATAATTTTAGCTGTTACACTTACGTCTTTGAGCCATTTTAAGTTGATTTTTGTGTATAGTGGAAGGTTCTCTTCCATGTGACTATCCAGTTGTCCTAGCCCCCTTTATTGAAAAGACTATGCTTTTCCCACTGAATGGTCTTGTCACCCTTGTTGAAAATCAGTTGACCATAGATAAATGGGTTACTTTCTGGCTCCCAAGTTAGTTCCATTGGTCTACATGTCTGTCTTTATGCCAATATTATACTACCTTAATCACTATTGCTTTGCAGTAAGTTTTGAAATTGGAAAGTGTGTCTTCCTACTTTGTTTTGCTTTTTCAGGGTTATGTCAATATTTTGGGACCCTTGCATTTTATATGAATTCTATTTTCTTTTTCCTCACAACCCAGTGTAGGCAGAATATATGAATTCTAGATTCAGCTTGTCAATTTCTACAGTCAGATGGGCTTCTGATAGGGATTGCACTGAATCTATAAAGCAGTTTGGGGAATAGTACCATGTAAACAATGTTAAGTCTTCTAATCCATGAACATGGGATGTTTTTCCGTTTATTTGGATCTTCTTTAATTTATTTCAACATTATTTTATAGTTTTCAGAGTGTAAGCTTTGCACTTCTTTTGTTACATTTATTCTCAAGTGTTTTATTCTTTTATTGTTTCTTTTTTTTGAGATGGAGTCTCACTCTATTGCCCAGGCTGGAGTGCAGTGGCATGATCTCGGCTCACTGCAACCTCCACCTCCTGAGTTCAAGCGATTCTCCTGCCTCAGCCTCCCAAGTAGCTGGGATTACAGGTGCCCACCACCACGCCCGGCTAATTTTTGCATTTTTAGTAGAGACAGGGTTTCACCGTGTCAGACCAGGCTGATCTTGAACTCCTGACCTCAGGTGATCTGCCTACCTCAGCCTCCCAAAGTGCTGGGATTACAGGTGTGAGCCACCGCGCCCGGCCACGAAGTGTTTTATTCTTTTTGATACAATTATGAATCAAATATTTTTCTTGGCCAGGCATGGTGGCTCACGCCTGTAATCCCAGCACTTTGGGAGGCCAAGGTGGGTGGATCATGAGGTCAGGAGATCAAGACCATCCTGGCTAACATGGTGAAACCCTGTCTCTACTAAAAATACAAAAAATTAGCCAGGCATGGTGGCGGGTACCTGTAGTCCCAGCCACTCAGGAGGCTGAGGCAGGAGAATAGCATGAACCTGGGAGGCGGAGCTTGCAGTGAGCCGAGATCGCACCACTGCACTCCAACCTGGGTTACAGAGCAAGACTCTGTCTCAAAAAAAAAAAAAAAAAAAGTGGTTAGAGCAGGCTGGGCATAGGGGCTCATGCCTGTAATCCCAGAACTTTGGGAGGCTGAGGCGGCCAGATCACTTGAGGTCAGGAGTTTGAGACCAGGCTGGCTAACATGGTGAAATATCATTTCTACTAAAAATACAAAAACAAAAAAAAATTAGCCAGGCATGGTGGTGAGTGCCTGTAGTCCCAGCTGCTTGGGAGACTGAGGCACAAGAATTGCTTGAACCCAGGAGGCAGGAGGCAGGGGTTGCAATGAGCCCAGATTGCACCACTGCACTCCAGCCTGGGTGACAGAGCAAGACTCCATCTAAAACAATAAACAAATAAATAAATAAAAAAGAAAAGAAAAGTGGTTAGAGCAGACATCTTTTATTCTTGTCTTGTTCCTGATCTTAGGGGAAAAGCATTCAGTCTTACCATTAAGTATGATATTAGTTGTGAGTTTTCGATAGATACCCTTCATCAGGTTAAGGTAATTGCCTTCCATTCCTCGTTTTTAGAGTATTTTTTTATCATAAAAGGACGTTGGATTTTGTGAAATGCTTTTTCTGTGTTTATTGATATGACCATGTGATTTTTTAAAAAATTCTATTGATACATCAATTGACCTATGGATATTGAACCAACCTTGCATTCCTGTGATAAGTTCCACTTGGTTGTGGTGTATAATTATTTTCATATGTTGCTAGATTTGGTTGCCTCGTATTTTGTTGAGAATTTTGTGTCCATATTCACAAGCAATATTGGTCTGTAGTTTTCTTGTGATATATGTCTGCTTTTGGTATCTGGGTGATGCCTCATAAACTGAAGTGGGAAATGTCACGTCTTTGTCTATTTTTTCGAATAGTTTGCGAATAATTGGTATTAATTCGTCTTCAAAAGATTGGTAGGATTCAGTGGTGAAGCCATTTGGGCCTGAGCATGTGTGTGTGTGTGTGTGTGTGTGTGTGTGTGTGTGTGTGTGTAGTTTGTTTTTTTTTTGTTGTTGTTGTTGTTTTTTTTTGTTGAGACAGAGTCTCGCTCTGTCGCCCGGGCTGGAGTGCAGTGGCCGGATCTCAGCTCACTGCAAGCTCCGCCTCCCGGGTTTACGCCATTCTCCTGCCTCAGCCTCCCGTGTAGCTGGGACTACAGGCGCCCGCCACCTCGCCCGGCTAATTTTTTTTTGTATTTTTAGTAGAGACGGGGTTTCACCGTGTTAGCCAGGATGGTCTTGATCTCCTGACCTCGTGATCCGCCCGTCTCGGCCTCCCAAAGTGCTAGGATTACAGGCTTGAGCCACGTGTGTGTAGTTTTTTGTTGTCGTGTTTACCAGTCAGTCTCTTGACTTGTTATCCGTCTATTCAGATTATCTATTTATTCTCAAATTAGTTTTGGTGGCTTGTGCCTCACTAGGAATTTGTCCATTTCATCTAAATTATAAAATTTGTTGGTGTACAGCTATTCATTATATCCTTTTATAATGCTTTTTATTTCTGTTGCTCCTCTCTTTCATTTCTGATTCTGGTATGTAATTTTCGTCTTTTTTTTTTTTTTTTTTTTTGAGACAGAGTCTTACTCTGTCACCCAGGCTGAAGTGCAGTGGCATGATAAGAGCTTACTGCAGCCTTGAACTCCTGGGCTTAGGTGATCCTTCAGCCTCAGCTTCCCAAGTAGCTGGGACTACAGGCATGCACCACCGAGCCCAGCTAATTTTCTTTTTTTGTAGAGATGTGGTCTCACTATGTCATCCAGGCTGCTTTTGAACTCCTGGCCTCAAACAATCTTCCTGCCTTGGCCTCTGAAAGCACTGGGATTACAGGTGTGAACCACCGCCCCCAGCCAAGTCTTCTCTCTCTTTTTTCCCCACTGTGGTCAACCTAGCTAAAGGTTTGTCAATTTTGTTGATGTTTTCAAAGAGCCAGCTTTTGGTTTCATTAATTTTCTCTATTATTTTTCTATTCTCTATTTCGTTAATCTTTACTGTAATATTTATTATTTCTTTCTGCTCTTTCTGGTTTAGTTTGCTCTTTTTCCATTGTCTTAACGTGGAAGGTTAGGTTAAGGTTATTGATTTGAGATCTTCTTTCTTTCTTTTTTTTTTTTTTTTTTTTTTTTTGAGATGGAGTCTCGCTCTGTCGCCCAGGCTGGAGTGCAGTGGCCGGATCTCAGCTCACTGCAAGCTCCACCTCCCGGGTTTACGCCATTCTCCTGCCTCAGCCTCCCGAGTAGCTGGGACTACAGGCGCCCGCCACATCGCCCGGCTAGTTTTTTGTATTTTTTTTAGTAGAGACGGGGTTTCAACATGTTAGCCAGGATGGTCTCAATCTCCTGACCTCGTGATCCGCCCATCTCGGCCTCCCAAAATGCTGGGATTACAGGCTTGAGCCACCGTGCCTGCCCAAGATCTTCTTTCTTAATATAGGCATTCACACATATTATATTACATTTACACTCCTAGGCATGTCTGTCTTTTCTTTTTTTGACATGGGGTCTCACTCCATCGCCCAGGCTGGAGTGCAGTGTCGTGATCTCAGCTCACTGCAACGTCTGCCTCCCAGGCTCAAGTGATCCTCCCACCTCAGCCTCCTGAGTAGCTGGGAACACAGGCACCAGCTAATTTTTTCTGTTTTTAGTAGGGAAGGGGTTTCACCATGTTGCACAGGCTGGTCTCGAACTCCTGTGCTCAAGCAATCTGCTGCCTCAGCCTCCCAAAGTGCTGGGATTACAGGCGTGAGCCACTGGGCCTGGCCTTTACCTGTGTCTCATAAGTTTTGATATGTTGTGTCTTTATTCCTGTTTATCTCAGAGTATTATTTATTCCTGTTTATCTCAGAGTATTTTCTGATTTCTCTTTTGATTTATTATTTGAGACATTGGCTATTTGGGAGTGTGTTGTTTACTTTGCACATATTTGTGAGTTTCCAAAGTTTTTTTTCTGCTATTGATTTCTAATTTCATTCCATTGTGGTTGGAAAACATACCTTGTATGACTTCTGTCCTTTCAATTTTATTGAGGTTTTCTTTCTTTCTTTTCTTTTCTTTTTTTTTTTTTTTTTTTTTTTGAGATGGAGTCTCACTCTGTCACCCAGGCTGGAGTGTAGTGGCACTATCTCTGCTCACTGCAAGCTCCACCTCCTGGGTTCACGCCATTCTCCTGTCTCAGCCTCCCAAGTAGCTGGGACTACAGGCACCTGCCACCACGCTCGGCTAATTTTTTGTATTTTTTAGTAGATACAGGGTTTCATCATGTTTGCCAGGATGGTCTCAATCTCCTGACCTCATGATCCACCCGCCTCAGCCTCCCAAACTGCTGGGATTACAGGCATGAGCCACCGCGCCCAGCCTTATTGAGGTCTTTTTTTTTTTTTTTTTTTTAAGATGGAGTCTCGCTGTGTCTCCCATACTGGAATGCAGTGGTGCGATCTCAGCTCACTGCAAGCTCCACCTCCTGGGTTCACACCATTCTCCTGCCTCAGCCTCCTGAGTAGCTGGGACTACAGTCGCCCGCCACCACGCCCAGCTAATTTTTTGTATTTTTAGTAGAGACAGGGTTTCACCGGGTTAGCCAGGATGGTCTCGATCTCCTGACCTCGTGATTTGCCCGTCTTGGCTTCCCAAAGTGCTGGGATTACAGGCTTGAGCCACCACACCCGGCCGGTTTTCTTTTTTTTTTTTTTTTTTTTTTTTTTGAGACGGAATCTCGCTCTGTCGCCCAGGCTGGAGTGCAGTGGCCGGATCTCAGCTCACTGCAAGCTCCGCCTCCCGGGTTCACGCCATTCTCCTGCCTCAGCCTCCCGAGTAGCTGGGACTACAGGTGCCCACCACCTCGCCCGGCTAGTTTTTTGTATTTTTTTAGTAGAGACGGGGTTTCACCGTGTTAGCCAGGATGGTCTCGATCTCCCGACCTCGTGATCCGCCTGTCTCGGCCTCCCAAAGTGCTGGGATTACAGGCTTGAGCCACCGCGCCCGGCCCGGCCGGTTTTCTTAATATGGTCTTGAAGAGTGTTCCGTGTGCATGTAAGAAGCGTGTGTGTGGTTGTTATTGGGTAGAGTGTTCTGACCTGTTTATAAAGTCTAGCTGTAGTATTGTTCTTAATCTTCTGGTTCTTTGTTGATCTTCTAGTTGTTCTATCCATTATTGAAAGTGGAGTACTGGAGTCTCCAACTGACATACTTTTATTTTAGCTTTTTATTATGGAAAATTTTAAGCATATATGAAAGAAGAGATAATGTACTTACTCATCACCCAGCTTCAACATTTATCAACATCTTGCCAATCTTACTGAATCTGTCCTTCCTTACCTTTTTTTAAAATTTTTCCTAGAGTATGTCAAAGCTCATCCCAGATGTCCTAATGTTTCTAGTAAATGTTTCTGCACAATTCTAAAAGATAAGGATGTTTTTAAACCCAGCCCCGACACTATCATACCTCACAAGATTCATGCTAATTCCTCAGTTTCTTCTAGTCCCAAGTCCATGCTCAAGTGTCCCCCGCTGTCCAGGCACCCTATTCAGGGGTCCTCCATGTTTCACAGTGAGAAGGGACCCTCAGAGTTGGGCACCCCAGGCAGGCTGATTGGAGGGGGATTTGGAAAGAAAGGCTTTGGCCACGGTGTGAGGGTACAGGTCCTCACCAGCTCCTGTTTGGTCTGTTTCAGGAACAAATGTGGTATCTGGGGCTGGCGGTCTGAGAAGATGGAAACTGTTAGCGGCTACGAGGCCAAGGCAGGAGAGGCTAGTGGTGGGGGGCTGGGGGTAGGAGATGAGGTCCAGGAACTCAGCTCCTCTCCACATCCATCCCAGAGTAGCCCTTGGGCTCTGGAAACCCTGAGCGTTTGTGGGAATTCAGCGGGCCTGAGTGCCCATCCCCTGCGGAGTACATAGGGCTCACCCACATCACGGGCCCCTACCCAGGGTACCAAGATGAAATGAGGAGCGTGTTCCTCTTGACCCTGGGGCTGCATCTCCTCGTTGGTGACTTCCCAGGGTTCAAACCCTGCCATCTCCTCTATTTTGGGGAGCAAGATCTCATCTGTCTCTGGGACAGGAGGACTTGGGTTCTGCACTGGTGAGGCTGAGTGTGGGGAGCAGGCTCTGAGCCCCCAGCTCCCCGTGTCCCCTGCTCCCCAGGTGTACAGTGCCACCAACGTGGAGCTGGTGACACGCACACGCACGGAGCACCTCTCTGATCAGGACAAGTCGAGGAGCAAAGGTAAACCCAGGTGCGCCTGCCTGCTGCCTAGTCACACCATGTGGTGGGGCCACCCTGGCCTGGGGTCAGGGGCCAGAGTTTCCCGGGATGAGCTGGGAGGCCTCCCCATTCCCGTCTGCCCCCTCTTCCCCGAGACAGGAGGCTCCCAGGGTGGAGGTGGGTGGGGACAGTGCGGGCATAGTGGCCCCCTCACCGGCTCCCACCCCTTCTCCGTAGGGGGGAAGACTCCGTTCCAGTCCTTCCTGGGGATGGCCCAGCAGCACTCCTCCCACACCGGGGTGAGCCAGGGATGGGCTGAGACAGGGCCGGCGGGGGCTGAGCCTGGGCGGGAGGGCGCGCGTCATCGCCCTGATCGCTGAGTCTGCCCTGGAACCCACGCAGGCCCCTGTGCAGCAGGCAGCCAGCCCCACCAACCCCACAGCCATCTCCCCTGAGGAGTACTTCGACCCCAACTTCAGCCTGGAGTCACGGAACATTGGCCGCCCCATCGAAATGTCCAGCAAAGTACAGAGGTGAGGTCTGAGAGCGGGCTGGGGACTTGCCTCGGGACGGGGGCTCTTGCAGACCCCTCTCTGGGCCTGTTGTAGTGAGGGGCCCACTCCCTCAGCTGGCTTCTCTCTGGACTCCACTCTTGGAGGCAGGAGTCATGTCTTATCCATGGTCCTCAGCCCTTAGAAAGGGCTTGGCACAGACGACCAGTAGCTTGTCTTTGATGGATGGATGGTGCCACCCATGTATGGTTTTTTATTTAATTTCATGAGTACCTGCTGGGGCCAGCGTGGCACGGTGGGAAGGGCCCCCAGCGACATGGCCTGGGAGTGGCGCGTCCACCTTGGTGGAACAGAACAGTTATGCTTTTGCCCCGTGAGGAGCCCTGAGCAGGTGTAGGTGGTAACAGCAGGCACAGTGCCTGCACAAGCCTAGCACTCTCACCACCATCTCAGGAGGATTCTTTTTTTTTTTTTTTTTTTTTTTTTTTTTTGAGACGGAGTCTCACGCTGTTGCCCAGGCTGGAGTGCAGTGGCGCGATCTCGGCTCACTGCAAGCTCCGCCTCCCGGGTTCCCGCCATTCTCCTGCCTCAGCCTCCTGAGTAGCTGGGACTACAGGCGCCCGCCACCGCGCCCGGCTAATTTTTTGTATTTTTAGTAGAGACGGGGTTTCACTGTGGTCTCGATCTCCTGACCTTGTGATCCGCCCGCCTCGGCCTCCCAAAGTGCTGGGATTACAGGCTTGAGCCACCGCGCCCGGCCTGGAGGATTCTTTTAGCCACCACACAGTTGCTGGGATTCAAACCCTGACAGTCTTGCCCTGGGGTTTGCTGCACACAAAAGTTTGGCAACACGTGAGGCCAGCTCTGGGCTGAGGAGGAGAACGGGGCGATGGGCCAGGCCCAGAGAGAAGCCCACAGCCTGGCACCTGGCCTCCTTGTCCAGACCAGACGAGCTGGTGCGAAATCCTCAGGAGCCCCAGCCTGGGCCCAGGGAGGAGGGCAGCTTGGGCCACGTGGCCAGGACACCAGCTCCCAGGGGAGGCAGGCAGTGGCATCTGAGCAGAGCAGGGCACCCCAGGCCAGGCAGAAGGTGGGTAAAGGCAGCTGCCCACAAACCAGAGGGCAGTCCTCAGTGGAAGGGCCACCAGCGGTGCCTTACCCATGTCCTGTGGTCGGCTGGGCAGGTTCAAGGCAACACTGTGGCTGAGTGAAGAGCACCCGCTCTCCCTGGGTGACCAGGTGACACCCATCATTGACCTAATGGCCATCAGCAATGCTCACTTTGCCAAGCTGCGCGACTTCATCACCCTGCGCCTTCCACCTGGCTTCCCCGTCAAGATTGGTGAGAGGCTGGGCCCAGGCAGCGGGAGGACCTCAGGCATGGCACCCTCCCCTCAGCGCAGTCCCTGGAAGGCTACAGGGGCCGGAGGCGCAGTTGGCTGTCCACCAGGGCTCAGGTGTGGCTGTCTCCTCACAGAGATTCCCCTTTTCCACGTGCTCAACGCCCGCATCACCTTCAGCAACCTGTGTGGCTGTGACGAACCCCTGAGCTCGGTGTGGGTGCCGGCCCCCAGCTCTGCTGTCGCCACATCAGGTACCCCCACGGGAGGAAGAGGTGGCCTGCACAGCTCTCTGGTCACCAAGTCCTGCGGGTTGAGCGTGGCCCCTCTGCCGCCTGCCTAGGGAACCCTTTCCCGTGCGAGGTGGACCCCACCGTGTTTGAGGTGCCCGAGGGGTACAGTGTGCTGGGCACGGAGCGCAGCGAGCCCCTCCGAGATGAGGACGATGACCTCCTGCAGTTCGCCATCCAGCAGAGCCTGCTTGAAGCGGGCACCGAGGCGGAGCAGGTGGGACTTGTGCAGGGGGTGGGCTCTGGCCTCTGCAGCCACAGGGCAGAAGTGACAGCTATGGGCTCTGGTGACTGCAGGTGACCGTCTGGGAAGCCCTGACCAACACCCGGCCTGGTGCCCGCCCTCCTCCCCAGGCCACGGTTTATGAGGAACAGCTTCAGCTGGAGCGGTGAGCCCCTCATGGAGCTGGCTGGGTCCCTGTCCCCCGAGCCCGGGTTTGGCGGGGAGGAGGATAGCAGGAAGGTGCCAGGACCCCAGGCCCTCTGCAACGCCACCCTCCGTCAGCAGCACTATCTGCCACCAAAGGTGGTGTGAGGGGTGGGGAAGCAGGGCCCTGCCCTGTCTCCTCTGCGTGCCACCCTGTCTTTGCCCTTGTCCTCCAAAGCCGGTCCCCATCCCCTCGGCTTCTGCCCCAGCCTTGGCGCTCACTCTCCTGCTCTTCCCTCCCCTGCCCTCCCTGGAAGGGCCCTCCAGGAAAGCCTGCGGCTGTCCACAGAGCCCAGGGGCCCAGGATCCCCTCCCAGGACGCCCCCAGCCCCCGGCCCACCCAGCTTTGAAGAGCAACTTCGCCTGGCCCTGGAGTTGTCTTCACGGGAGCAGGAGGAGCGAGAGCGGCGCGGGCAGCAGGAGGAGGAGGACTTACAGCGGATCCTGCGGCTGTCACTCACCGAGCACTGAGCCACAGCCCCGGGAGGGCTGGCCAGGCCACTCCCTGCCCGCTTTTGTAATTTATTTATTTATAAACTCTCTGCTGCTGGGCTTGGGGCCTGGAGCCCCAGGGATGGTCGGGCAGGGGAGACAGATGGAAATAAAGAGACTGTCGCAGCAGGGCACTCTGCTCACTGGGCTGGAGTGGTGGGGACCCTGAAGGTGGGGCGCTGTGGAGAGACACTGTGGGTGGCGGCCTCAGACCTGGGCTTGAATCCTGGCCATGGTCCCCTTAGCCTATCTGAGCCTCAGTTTCTTCAGTTGTAAAATGAGACCACCCCCCACCCTCTGCCCCTCAGGGCTGAACGGAGCTGGCGAGAGTCACATGTCCTTACCAAGCAGGCGTCCTGTGACAGATCCCCTGTGCCCTGTCCTACCTGCTGGGGACCCAGTTCGTCCTGCCTTCCAGCCTGGTCTTCTGGAAACCGGCCCACGTGCCTGTTGGGGAGGGAAAGGCAGGGTCCCCAGGCCCCATTCACCTCCAGCTGGGAAGAGCCCCCACACCGACCCCTGCAGCCAAGCCCAGGCCCTGGCCGTGACTGCCGCTTGTTCTCTACGGGTGGGATTGCGAAAGCCACTTCCCCCGCGTAGCTGGAAGTCCTGCCCTGCTCGCCTCCGAGGTGGACCTGAGAGCCCCTCTTGAGCTTCTGGGTTATTTGTAAACCCCAGGCCGTTTTCCCCGGAAGCCTGTTTCCCAGTGGTTCCTGTGGAGTGGGAACTAGCAGGCCGACCAGCAGGGAGAAATGTTTGGGGTGGGGGCCCTTGGCCGAGGGCGCGCCGTGCCTGATCCTCTCTAGACCTGTCCCCCACACCCCCCCCCCCGCCTCCGCTCTGCCTCCCTAGGACCCGCCTCTGCAGGGCACAGGACGCTGGAGGCCCAGAACAGCTCAGGTGCTCCCGCTGGGCCGGCCGGGCGCTTCCTGGGAGGGGGACCAAACTCCCGGCCTCCAGCTTCTGCCCTCAGGGTCTCCGGGCTCCGCACCTGCGCCCGTCCCCGGCCTCGCCCCTGACCTGTGCCCAGGGGCTGGGCGGGCCGAACCGCGGAGACGGGAGGGACGGGGCCCGGCCGCCCTGAGAAGCTCCGCGGGTCCGGCTGGGCGAGTGTCTGTCCCTTTAAGGGCCGCCCCCGAGGAGGTGCCAGGCCCGGGTGGCGCCGTCTCTCCTTCCTGGTCCTGCAGGGCCAGGACTGTCCGCGGGGTTCAGGGAGGGGGCCGTGCCCGGTGCCAGCCCAGGTGTCCCCGGCCTGGCCCCATGGCCCTGGTCACAGTGAGCCGTTCGCCCCCGGGCAGCGGCGCCTCCACGCCCGTGGGGCCCCGGGTGAGTGTGGACCGGCCGTGGTGCCGCCCACGCAGTTGCTGCCCGGACTCGGGAGCGCGTCCTGCCAGCCAGCGGGCTCCTCTCGAACGGGGGCATGAGGAGGGGGCTGCGGGGCTGGGGCTGGAGGGCGCTGGGGGCCTCGAGGGTCTCCGGTACTGGCGCCTGGGCACAATCCAGAGCCCTGCGCGCCTCCCTGGCTGCGGAGGCCCCGATCTGAGCGCTCTGCCCGCCACCCTCGGCGCCCACCCAGCCGACCTGGCCTTGGGCCAGGGCTCCACGGGGCCTCCCGGTGGGGCATGGACTGGGGTGGGAAGACGATTGGCATCTGGCGCCTTTTCTGGCCTCCCCCCACCCCAGAATTCCTGAGAGAGGGGAGAGGACAGCCCTCCCCGCCCTCACCCTCCCCTGGGGCTGATCTCTCGGCAGGACCCGGCGGTCCAGCGAAGGAGTCGACTCCAGCGAAGGTGAGCACCGCCTCCCCCACGCAGATACTTCCGTCTGCCCCGGGCCTGGCCACGGCCGTCCTGGACTCCCGGTGCAGGGACAGAAAGCTCCCCGGAGGACGCGCAGCCGAAGCCCGCTGCCAAATTTGTGGGGCAGCGTTTCCGGTGGGGCCGGCTGGTGGGCTCGCCGTAGGGCGACCTTTGCCTTCACCGTCCCCCTGGTCAGCTGGGGCTTCCTCACCCACTGCCCTGGGCTTTGGCTCAGGTGGTGGCCACGGGCCGAACGGCAGGAGGGTGTGAGGAGCCTGAGGACTCCTGGGTCCCCGACCAAGTTCCCAGCAGCCCCTGAGTTAAACAGGTGGGAGGGGAAAGGGAGCAGCCCCCATCCCCTGGCAGGTGAGCAAGAGTAGAGGGGCTGAGAGTTTGGAAGCCCCCAAAACTGGTTCTCAGTTTGGTGGCAGCATTGCCAAGGGGCCAAGGGGTTAGAAATGCAGATGCTCAGGCCTCCACTCCAGACCTATCGACCGCGTGGGAGCCCATGAATCCGAGCAGACAAGGGCTGCAGGTGAATGTGAGGCATGCTAGACTTTGAGAGCCCCTACCCTAAGGGGGATGAGGGGCCATGACAGTTGCCCACTGCCCTACCAGGCAGAGCTTTGCAGTGCTCCGAGGGGCTGTCCTGGGGCTGCAGGATGGAGGGGACAATGATGATGCAGCAGAGGCCAGTCCTGAGCCAGCGGAGGAGCCCCCGAATGAGGAGGAGCCCCACGGGGACCAGACAGACTTCGGGCAAGGATCCCAGAGTCCCCAGAAACAGGAGGAGCAGAGGCAGCACCTGCACCTCATGGTGCAGCTGCTGAGGCCGCAGGATGACATCCGCCTGGTGAGGGCCCATCTGGAGCTCCAGCGGGTGGGGCAAAGAGACACACCTGAGGGCAGAATGGAGCCCTGTGTGTGTGTGCTTGGGGAGCAATGGTGTGAGGGCAGGGAGCAGCCTGGGGAGTGTTGGGGTTACCCATACCCCAGTGACCCTGCTGTTTCAGGCAGAGATGTTTTGGCAGGGTAAGGTCATGGCTGCAGGTCTCTGGAAGGGAAAGAACAGGGGAGGTTTGTCCTGTGTGAGCCAATAGGGCCAAATTAGGTCCAAGAGGTGGGAATTCCAGAGGTATGTTTCTCCTCAACCAGTAGAAGACTTCCCTGATGACATGAGCTGTCCCTAAACGGACCAGTGCACAAGGCAGGCTTGCTGGACACCCACTGGGGGTGGATGTGCTGGAGGGACTGGGGCAGAGGGGAGGAGGATTCCAGCCACATGGAGGAAGGGAGTCCAGGTGGAGCCGAAGCACTGGTGTTCAAATGCTTGTGGAGACAGCTCGCCGTCCTCCGCAAGACATGGCAAACAGGATGCAGTGAATCTTCTGTAAAACTGAATTTACGACAGAAATATCATCCCCTATTGTGAGATTTTGTCCTTAGTATTTCTTTGGTGATAAACATTTCTCAAATGAAATGATAGCAATGGCAAGTGACAGGGTTTAAAAAACAAAAACAAAAACAAAAAACCTCCTTCTTGCTGGGCACGGTGGCTCATGCCTGTAATCCCAGCACTTTGGGAGGCTGAGAAGGGAGGACTGCCTGAGCCCAGGAGTTCAAGACCAGCCCAAGAAACATAGGGAGACCTCATCTCAATAAAAAACTTAAAAATGAGCCAGGCATGGTACATAGGCCTGAGGTCCCAGCAACTTGGGAGGCTGAGGCGGGAGGATCATGTGAGCCTGGAGTTTGGGGCTGCAGTGAGCTGTGCTGGTGCCACTGTACTCCAGCCTGGGCAACAGAGTGAGACCCTGTCTCAAAACAAAAACAAAAACAACCTCCTTCCTCAGCAAAAACAAAAAATGTGCAACCTGTGTCAGTCCCATTCCCCACTTTTTTCCACACAGTCCCTCCTTACCCACTGATTTTACATCAGGGAAGAAGGGGGATGGGAGAGGAAGGAGCAGTGTCAGCGCTGTTCTGGGCCTGGGGTGTCTAGGTGGGGAGCAGGGTCCTTGGGGCCACTTTGACCCTGGGCTCCTCATCTCTCCCAGGCAGCCCAGCTGGAGGCAGCCCGGCCTCCCCGGCTCCGCTACCTGCTGGTAGTTTCTACACAAGAAGGAGAAGGTCTAAGCCAGGATGAGACAGTCCTCCTGGGTGTGGATTTCCCTGACAGCAGGTTCGAGCAGGGAGAGGAAAGGAGGGGCAAAGAGGTGAGGGACAGGGGGGACAATGGCTTTCCCTCTGTCCCCTGCCAGCTCCCCCAGCTGCACCCTGGGCCTGGTCTTGCCTCTCTGGAGTGACACCCAGGTGTACTTAGATGGAGACGGGTAAGCAGTGGCAACTGGAGGTCGGGGGGCAAGAGGGTGGAATAACTGAGTGTGACATATGTGACGGGGCCTGGGCACCGGGGTACAGTAGAACTTTAGGTTGGGACTCTGGGGACTGCTCCCAGCTTCATGTCAGATTCACTGTGATCCTGAGCAAGGCACCTGACTCCTGGGCCTTGGCTGTATCCAGCAAAAGGACAGGTTCTCTGTCGCAGAACCTGGAGTCCGGCCTCACCTGTGCCTGGTCTCCTGCAGGGGCTTCAGTGTGGCGTCTGGTGGGCAGAGCCGGATCTTCAAGCCCATCTCCATCCAGACCATGTGGTAAGGACAGAGGCTGCCTGGACTCAGGCCAGCCTCTCCTTCGAAGGAGGCTGCAGGGCCTGGGGAAGGGCAGCAAGGGAACAGTGTGACCCAGCCTCTCCTCCTGTCTCAGGGCCACACTCCAGGTATTGCACCAAGCATGTGAGGCAGCTCTAGGCAGCAGCCTTGTACCAGGTGGCAGTGCCCTCACCTGGGCCAGCCACTACCAGGAGAGACTGAACTCCGACCAGAGCTGCCTCAATGAGTGGACGGCTATGGCCGACTTGGAGTCTCTGCGGCCTCCCAGTGCCGAACCTGGCCGGTCAGTGTGGGGAGGGGAGGGCCTGGGTGGACGGGGAAGGCAGGATAAGGCAGTGGGAGGCATGGTGGAGAGGGGAAGGGGCCCCTTGACTGAAGGGCTTTGCTCCCAGGCCCTCAGAACAGGAGCAGATGGAGCAGGCGATCCGTGCTGAGCTGTGGAAAGTGTTGGATGCCAGTGACCTGGAAAGCGTTACTTCCAAGGAGGTAGGTAGAGGGCCCGGGGAACAAGTCCCCTCCAGCAGGGGCCGCGAGCTTGCCTTTCCTGGGAGCCCTCCCCACCTTGCCTGTCTCCAGTCCTGAGCCATTCCTGGATGCCTTGGCCTTGGCCCTAATGCATCTAGATGGGACACGATGCTGTCCTCAGAGGCCCCAGAGGGAAGGTGGCGGGTCAGGCACTAGGAGAGCTCCAGCCTCTCTTGCCCTGGGCTCTGCCTGCAGATCCGCCAGGCACTGGAGCTGCGCCTAGGGCTCCCCCTCCAGCAGTACCGTGACTTCATCGACAACCAGATGCTGCTGCTGGTGGCACAGCGGGACCGAGCCTCCCGCATCTTCCCCCACCTCTACCTGGTGAGCTGCAGCCGGGCCTGGGCCTTGGGGACCGCTGGCAGCTGCGAGGGTGGGGGCCAGGAGCAGAGGCTGGAGGAAAGGGGGAATGTGCTGTTCGCTGTCTCCCAGGGCTCAGAGTGGAACGCAGCAAACCTGGAGGAGCTGCAGAGGAACAGGTAGGGCTATGAGCCCCTTGGGCTGCCCACCCCATCTTCCGTTCTCCTGGCCTCCCTGCATTCGGTGGTAGCCAGCTTCAAAAACCCCTGGACCACCCTCAGCAGCTGCCAGCTCTGCTTCTAACTCTGTTCTGGGGCTGTTGCCCTGGTGTGGGCTCCCAGGTGGGGACACGAGACCCACTGGCCAGCCCCCGCCCAGTCTCCTCCCTTCCCCGCACTGTGAAACAAGGACAGAAACAAAGGGCCTCAGCCACGCCAAGATGAGAAGCAGCAGAGCCCACTGCTGTAACTGCCTTGGACAAGCAGAAAAAGGCTCCTCTTGCGTGTGCCTGTGGTCCCAGCTACTCGGGAGGCTGCGGCAGGAGGACTGCTTGAGCCCTGGAGATTGAGGCCGCAGTGAGCCGTGATCATGCCACTGCACTCCAGCCTGGGCAACAGAGAGAGACCCTGTCTCTAAAAAATAAGAAAAAAGAAAGAAAGAAAAAGCCTCTTTTCCACCTTGCCCTGTCTCAGGGAAGAAGGAACTGCCCTTCTCCCCATGGGGACCTGGCTGTCTGCTCTGACAGGTACCTGTCATCTGCCCACCAGGGGCTTCTGGGAGACCTGCTGTAGCCCCTGTCACCCCCTGCTGCAGACCCACCCACTTTCAGCTTAGGTCAAAAGCTGTTTTCTAACTCATTTCCGAGAATAACGGAAGGGCTGGAGTTGCAGTTGAGCCAGCTGTCTGAACCAGATGAGGAAACAAGCCCAGCAGGGTAAAATGATTGGTCCAAGGTTGCAGCCATCTGACAGCTGGGTCACTTCTCCTCCCACTATAACTGCTGCCTCCATGTGACTTGAAACTTAGAGCTAAAGAGAGGCCCAGAGGCTGCCAGGTCTGATGGCCAATGGGCCTGGTGCCTCTGCCCACGTCAGCCTGGTCTTGGGCTTCTGGGACAGGGTCACCCACATCTTGAACATGGCCCGGGAGATTGACAACTTCTACCCTGAGCGCTTCACCTACCACAATGTGCGCCTCTGGGATGAGGAGTCGGCCCAGTTGCTCCCGCACTGGAAGGAGACGCACCGCTTCATTGAGGCTGCAAGGTCGGTCTCTAGGCTTTGCTGCCTGCCCCACTGTGGCTTCAAGAGGCCCCCAGTGCCCTCCTCCTGCCCACTCTGCCATCAGCTGTGCCATTCCTTCCAGCCCTCAGTGTCCTTCGCTCCTTCTCCTCTACTCTCAGTTGGTTGTGAGCCCTTTACTGGCCCTCCCCTGCAGGAGGTGGGTCCTTCATGGTGAGGGGAGGGTGCTGAACCTGGCCCGCTTCCACAGAGCACAGGGCACCCGCGTGCTAGTCCACTGCAAGATGGGCGTCAGCCGCTCGGCGGCCACAGTGCTGGCCTATGCCATGAAGCAGTATGAATGCAGCCTGGAGCAGGCCCTGCGCCATGTGCAGGAGCTCCGGCCCATTGCCCGCCCCAACCCCGGCTTCCTGCGCCAGTTGCAGATCTACCAGGGCATCCTGACTGCCAGGTATGGGATGGGAGTGAGTGGCAGGGGGTGAGTAGGTGGGTTTGCTGGGGGTGGCTGCTGGGTCACTCAGAGCTGACTCAGGGCCACCTCCTCACAGCCGCCAGAGCCATGTCTGGGAGCAGAAAGTGGGTGGGGTCTCCCCAGAGGAGCGCCCAGCCCCTGAAGTCTCTACACCATTCCCACCTCTTCCGCCAGAACCTGGGGGTGGTGGGGAGGAGAAGGTTGTGGGCATGGAGGAGAGCCAGGCAGCCCCAAAAGAAGAACCTGGGCCACGGCCACGTATCAACCTCCGAGGGGTCATGAGGTCCATCAGTCTTCTGGAACCCTCCTTGGAGCTGGAGAGCACCTCAGAGGCCAGTGACATGCCAGAGGTGAGGCTGGGGCTGGGGGAGCTCAGCTTGCAGGGGTGGGGGCCATAAGGAGGGAGATGGGGAAAGACCAGGATGGGCATTTGACTGTAGACCTGAGCAGGGCATACCCCAGCTAAGTCTGGCCCACCCATGCAGGGTGTCCTGGTAGGACCCAGGGGGCCTGGTCCCAGCCTCCTTCACAGTCAGTCCAGTACCTCTTAGTACCCAGTGTATCCAGCCTGTCCCATGAGTACCCCTGAAGACGGGCACCAGCCACGTCCTGGGCCCCTGAGAACAGCTGAGACCCAGTGAAGGCACGTGGGGGCGCTGTAGGCACAGGCTGGAGAGGGGTCATGGGGGCAGGGCGGAAGCAGCACCTGTTTCCAGGGCTCCTGGGTGAGCCAGCCCCGGCCGGGGTCGCCAGCAGGTTCTAGCCAGACCACAGGACTAACTGTCTAAGGGGCAGAGCTCCCTCCCCAGGCCATGAGCTCCACAGGCCCCTGCCGGCCCTGGGGGCGATCTCTAACCCCATGGTGGGGAGGCTAAGGTAATCTCTGAAGCCCCTCCTGGGTCTGAGGCGCAGGACCTCAAAGGATGGGGTGGGGAGGAGAGTGCACACTCACACCGCCCAAGTCCTGCCTAAGTGAGCACCCTCAATGCCAAGTGCTGCGGGCACAAGCCTAAAACTGGGAGCCAGGCCCTGTATGGGACTCAAGGTCAAATGGCTGACTTGGAGGAAGGAGTGTCCACTGAGGGCAGGAACATCTGGAAGAGGCTTCCTGGAGGAGGTGTGGATGGGGAAGGATAGGGAGGCGTGGCGGGTGTGGGCATTGCGAAAGGCAGGAGGTCCTCACCCAGCACTGGACACACGCATCCACCCAGCCCAGGTCAGGGGCTAGTGCCAGCACGGGTTTCACCTGCTGGCTGCCTGTGCAAAGCCAGAGGAAGGATAGGAGGGGCGGAGGGCAGGGAGGCCTGGGTCTCCAGAGAGCTGAGGAGGGCTTCTGGGGGCCAGAAGGAAGCTACGAGCAGGCAGGGTTCAAGCAGCAGGCAGCAGGGCTGGGGTGTTGTCTTCCCTCCTGGGGAAGCATGGCTGTGGACAGCTTGGCTTTTGACTTGGGTGCCACAAACATTCCGGCCCTCGCCTCCTCCCGGCTCTGTGGTTGGCGCCCCTGCCCCAGATCTTCCTGGCTCTGCTTGGGTGCCCCATGGCTTCTATGTCCTCGCACCTGTCCAGGTTTTCTCTTCCCATGAGTCTTCACATGAAGAGCCTCCACAGCCCTTCCCACAGCTCGCAAGGACCAAGGGAAGCCAGCAGGTGGGCAAGGGGCCTCAGCCTGCCCTGAAGTCCTGCCAGTCAGTGGTTGCCCTCCAGGGCAGTACCCTGGTGGCCAACCAGACCCGGGCCTTCCAGGAGCAGGAGCAGGGGCAAGGGCAGGGAGAGCCCTGCGTTTCCTCTACGCCCAGGTTCCGGAAGGTGGTGAGGCAGGCCAGCGTGGACGACAGCGGAGAGGAGGGTGAGGCCTGAGCCCTCACACATGCCCACGTTCACCTAGACACTAAATAGAGGATCCACAACTCTTTGGAGAAACACCCTCACGTCTGTCGCTGCACATTCTTCTCAGCTCCGCCCCACACCCCTGTCACTACAGCCTCACCTCCTACAGCCTTAAGTCCCAGACCCATGTCCACCTGTCCAAGGGCTCAAGACTTTCTACTGGGATGTGGTAGAGGGATTGAAGGTGCCTTTGGGGCCAATAGCACCCTAGTTTCATTCTCAGCTCTTGCCCTGAACACTCACCTGTGTCACAGAATAAAAACAGAGTTTCCAGCACAAAAAGGCTCATGCCTCTCCCCCGCTCCCCCTCCCTGCACCTCCTATCCTCTCCCAGTTCATTCCTGGAATCAGTCAGGCCAGGGAACCAGTGGCCCCAAAGGCAGGCGGATCCTCAGGCCCCAGCTGTGGGAGGCTGGAAGGGCTGGCAGGTCGCTTCCCTCGTCCACCTCAACCGGTCCAGGTCTTTGCTGCTGTCCCCAGACCTCCTGTGACACCACGCCAGATTACAGGGCGCCAGGCCAGAGAGAGTCTGCTGTTTGTCCTTTGTGGCCTCTGGCTAGTCAGTTTTTCATAGCCTTATAGTATCTGACTTTGTATTGAGAAATAAAACACATTTTCATATTCGGTTATTTTCAATGTGACAATGAAGCTGTCTGTGTTGCAGTCAGACCCTTCTCTGCTGGCCGGGGAAGGTGGCCGCCGCTTCCTCCCAGCAGTCTCCTCACAATTCCCAGGTGGCTGGTGACAGATCTATTTGGGGGAGTGCCGTGTTTGGGCGTGGCGCAGGAGGAAGATTGGGTAAGAGAAGAGAGGAGGTCAGTGCTATCTCCCCATCTCCTGGGGCAGGGCCTGGTACATGTGACCTGCTCACACCCACTCAGGCAGGTCGGGCAAGGGAACAAGTCCTCACCGGGCAGCAGGCATGTGGCTCCACTGTGAGAGCTGGAGGGGGTTACTCATGAGGAAGTGCCTACCTGGACAAGACCAAGCCTGTTCCAAAAGCAAAGACTCCTTTGGACACTTGATGCCAGTTCTATGGCATATTTTGGGTCCCAAGAATCATCTTCCTCCTGCTACAATGCAAAAGGGCCTGATTTTCCAAGCCAGCCTATTGCTGCCTGGGAAGAAGGACCCTTGGTGGCCCTTCCCCTCCTGCCCAGGGGTTCCTTCTGCTCAACTTTAATGTCCAAGAAGAGTTAGTCGTTCCATCTGTTTTTTCCTTTTTTGAGACAGAGTCTTTTTCTGTTGCCCAGGCTGGAGTGCAGTGGGGCGATCATGCCTCCGTGCAGCCTTGAATTCCCAGGCTCAAGTGACCCTCTCACTTCAGCCTCCTGAGTAGCTAGGACCACAGGCACGTGCCACCACACCTAGCTAACTGGCTGTATCTTTGTCACTTCTTTTGTGGGTTTTTTGTTTGTTTTTTGAGACAGGGTCTTGCTCTGTCACCCAGAATAGAGTGCAGTGATATGATCTTGGCTTTCTACAGCCTCAACCTCCCGGGCTCAAGCGATCCTCCTGCATCAGCCCGGAGTAGCTGGGACTATCTGCACATGCCATCATGCCCAGCTAATTTTTCTTTTTTTTTTTTTTTTTGTAGAGACGGGGTTTTACCATGTTGCCCAGGCTGTTCTCGAACTCCTGGGCTCAAGCGATCCACACATCTCGACCTCTCAAAGTGTGGGATTACAGGCATGAGCCACTGCGCCTGGCCCATCTTTGTCACTTCTATCCCTCTTCCCAAGATTATGTATGCTCTCTGCTCTATAATACACAACACTGGTTTGGGGAAGGGGCCAGATTCAACTCCTTCCCTCAAAGCAGTCCTCAGAGATGGGAGCTGGCACCAAGCATTCTCAGTGACTGAGACTTCACACCCAGTTTTAAGAATGAATCTCTCACCCGGGCCCTGGTGGGACTCCCAGCACTGCTCTAACCCTGAAGTGCTCAGTGGCAGGAGACTCAGATTTAGCCCCAGCTTCACCACTTATGAATTACTTTGCTTTGAGTCTCTGTTTCTTTCTGTAAAACAACGGGATTAGACCTGGAAATCCCTAAGTACCCCTCTACATTTTGATGCATTTTATTTTATTTATTATTTAATTTTATTTTTGAGACCGGGTCACTATTCATCAATAAATGACCACTTAACTGATGGATTCCATCAAATAGAACATGTGTTTTTTTTGTTGTTGTTGTTTTTGAGACGGAGTCTCGCTCTGTCGCCCAGGCTGGAGTGCAGTGGCCGGATCTCAGCTCACTGCAAGCTCTGCTTCCTGGGTTTACGCCATTCTCCTGCCTCAGCCTCCCGAGTAGTTGGGACTACAGGCGCCCGCCACCTCGCCCGGCTAGTTTTTTGTATTTTTTAGTAGAGACGGGGTTTCACCGTGTTAGCCAGGATGGTCTCGATCTCCTGACCTCGTGATCCGCCCGTCTCGGCCTCCCAAAGTGCTGGGATTACAGGCTTGAGCCACCGCGCCTGGCCATTATTTTTTTAAATGAGGCAAATCTCTCATGTACCATTTGTGGGCAAAACTCCAATGGTGTTTCCTCTGCCCTCACACCATCACAGTTACCAACACATAAGACTGGTGACCAAAGGTATTGGGTGGGCCAGGAGCAGTGGCTCACACCTGTAATCCTAGCTACTCAGGAGGCTGAAGCAGGTGGATCACCTGAGGTCAGGAGTTCGAGACCAGCCTGGCCAGCATGGTGAAACCCCGACTCTACTAAAAATACCAAAAAAATTAGCCAGGCATGGTGGTGGGCACCTGTAATCCCAGCTACTCAGGAGGCTGAGGCAGGAGAATTGCTTCAACCCAGAAGGTGGAGGTTGCAGTGAGCCAAGATTGCGCCATTGCACTCTAGCCTGTGTGACAAGAGTAAGACTCCATCTCAAAAAAAAAAAAAGTGTGGGTGTCTCTCCCCACACACCAAGCAACAGACCAGCTGGGTGGCCTCCAATTCCATTCCAACTCTGTCTACCGGGAGACAGTGTCAGATCCCACAGGTTGAGGGCTCAGCCCCCAAGACTGCATCTCCCTTCCCTCAAACCGTAGTCAAAAGTCCAGGCCTCCAGAACTTCTGCCTGACCAGCTTCAAGTTGGGGTTCCCATGATCCCCTCTTTGGGTTTGATTAATTTGCTGGAGCAGCTCACAGAACTCAAAGAAACACTTATGTTTAGTGGCTTATAATAAAGGATACTACAAAGGATAAAGATGAAGAGATGTGTAGGGTGAGGCATGGGGGAGGGTGCGGAGTGTGCGCGCCCTCCCTAGGTGCCCCACCGTCAAGGAACCTGCACATGGTCAGCTACCCAGAGCTCCAAGAAGCCAGTCCTCTTGGGTTTTTAATGGAAGCTTCATGACAACAGCATTCCTACACCAGGGTATAGGGTGAGGAGGAAGGTCTTTCTGAAAGTGGGGGGGAACAGTAGAGCCCTGCCTTGGGGCAGGGGAAAGGAGGGCAGAATGTCAAGAGGTTGTTTCCTGTGGCCTGCTCCTGAGGCCTGACACACTCAACATTAGAACAAAAGACTGAAGAAGGGCTATGAGGATGATGAGCCAGGAGCCCTGGACGAAAACCAATGTATGTATAACACCACGGTACCGATGTAGAACTCGGTGATATGAACAAATTTTCAAAGTATAGAATAGTATGTTAACATGCTGTTGTCTGTATTTAAAAATATACCGATACCAATATATTTGATTACATAAGCATGGGGTACCTGGAGTGCCTCAAAAGGCAGCTGGTAACAAATCATTGCCTGAGTAGACGTGAAGGACTGGAGGACAGAGTAGGAGCGAGATTTACTTTTCATTTTATATCCTTCTTTATTATTTTTTGCCCCTTTAGCAATTTGTGTGAGCTTTGTGTATACACAGGGTTCCTTTTTTTTTTTTGGAGACAGAGTCTCGCTCTGTCTTCCAAGCTGAGTGCAATGGTGAAATCTTGGCTCATTGCGACCTCTGTCTCCCAGGTTCAAGCAATTCTCCTGCCTCAGGCTTCCAAAGAGCTGGGATTATAAGCGCGCGCCACGATGCGCAGCTAATTTTGTATTTTTAGTAGAGACAGCATTTTGCCATATTGGCCAGGCTGGTCTCGAACTCCTGACCTCAGGTGATCCAACCACCTTAGTTAGCCTCCCCAAAGTACTGGAATTACAGGCGTGAGCCACTGCACCCAACCCATAGGATTCTTAATTTTTGTAGGTTTTGTTTTGTTTTGTAGAGATGGGGTTTCACTATATTGCCCAGGCTGGTCTCGAACTCCTGGGCTCAAGCAATCCGCCTGCCTCAGCCTCCCAAAGTGCTGGGATTACAGGCATGAGCCACCACACTTGGTGCCCTCTTGTCTGTATTTTTGATGCAGTTTCCCCTTCAGTCTTCATTTCCCTGATTGCTGACTTCTGACTTCTTAGAATCCTCTTGGATTCTAGTGGATCCCACAGCTAGTGAGCCCCACAGCTCTGAGTTCCTGATCAGACCTGCCTTCTGAGATGCACAGGCTGCAGGAGGGCAGGGCCTGGCCTTGGCTTCCCCTGACACTCTCACCACCACCCACCCATCTGCAGCCCTAGGTTAGGAATACTGAAAGGGCAGCCTGGGTAGGACTCCTAGTTGGCCACAGAATGAGGGGTAGCCCCCAGTGTTTGCTCAGCAGAATGGATCAGGAATCAGAACTAGCTTCCCTATACCCCACATCTTGTGGCCCTTAGGCATACCACCCAGATAGGTGCCAAGGATTCCTCTTCTGGAAGGGAGGTAGAGGCTAAATTCTGGCAATGTCTAGATAGCATGTATTGTTAAAATGTATCAAAATGTAGCCAGGCATGGTGGCCCTGTAGTCCCAGCTACTCAGGAGGCTGAGGTGGGATGTCTTGAGCCTGGGAGGCAGAGGTTGCAGTGAGCCGAGATCACCCCACTGTACTCCAACCTGGGTGACAGAGCGAGACTCTGTCTCAGGAGAAAAAAAAAAAAAAAAAAAAGCACCCCTGTATATACTTTTTTTTTTTTTGAGACACAGTCTCACTCTGTCGCCTGGGCTGGAGTGCAGTGGCGCCATCTTGGCTCACTGCAACCTCCGTCTCCCGGGTTCAAGCGATTCTCCTGCCTCAACCTCCTAAGTAACTGGGATTACAAGCGCCCGTCACCACATCCAGCTAATTTTTTGTATTTTCAGTAGAGACGGGGTTTCACTGTGTTGGCCAGATTGGTCTTGAACTCCTGACCTCGTGATTCACCTGCCTCAGCCTGTGCTGGGATTACAGGCGTGAGCCACCGCGCCCGGCCTGTATATACTTTTTCATGCACACATGATCACTAAATCTGTAGGATAAAACTTCTAGAATTCTTGAAGCAAAGGCTTTCTTTCCAAGAAAGTGCACCAATTTATAGTGAATGGCAATGCCTGTGTCCTTAACGGACTACCCAGCCTACACATCAATGTCATCATCTTGCAACACTCCCAGAGGGAGAAAGGGCAGGCATTATGATTACCACCGTTTTTAAGCAATTAATTAATTAATTACTTTTTTGAGACAGAGTCCCACTCTGTGGCCCAGACTGGAGTGCAGCGGCACGATCTTGGCTCACTGCAACTTCCGCCTGCCTCCTAGGTTCAAGTGATTCTCATGTCTCACCCTCCTGAGTAGCTGGGATCACAGGCATGTGCCACGACGCCGGCTAATTTTTGTATTTTTAGTAGAGGACGGGGGTCTCACCATGTTGGCCAGGCTGATCTCGAACTCCTGACCTCCGCTGCTCCACCCCCTTCGGTCTCCCAAAGTGCTGGGATTACAGGCGTGAGCCGCCGCACCCGGCCCAATACCATCGTTTTCTAGAAATGAGTAAACTGAGGCTCAGAGAAGTAACTACTTAGTCTAACAGAGCCGGAATCAGATCCTGGGTTTCTAGATTCTGATTCCAAGAGCCTAACTCGGCAGTGGGGAAGGTGGCTCCTGGGCAGTCAACTGACTGCACAGTTCCGCCCAAGGCGGGACCTGGATCTAGAAGTGCTCGGAGCTCGCGGGTGGGAGGATCAGGATGACTGCTGCTCCCGGAGCCAGCTTTCAACTCCCACCCCGCACAGGAGCCTCAGCAGCGCGAGGCGTCGCCCAGACCAGACCTGGAACCCTTGCAGCACGACCGCGGCGCGCTTCCCTCCGGATCCAGCTCCCACCGTCAGAGCGTCCTCCCTCCGCCGCGCCCCGCTCAGCCCAGGCTGGGGCGGGGCCTCGGAAGCGGTCGCCCTCGCCCCGGACAGGGCGGTCCCTCGTTAGGCCAAGTTTTCAAACGGCAAAATCAACCACGCGGAAGAGACTCTGCCTTCTCTTCACTCCGCATCCCAAACGCCTCAGAGAAACTGCCTTTCAGACTTTCGCGGCCTCTCCTGTGCCCGCAGCGCCCGGGAGCTGGGGACCCGGGTTAGCCACATCGACCGCAACGTTCGCGCGCCACCTTGTGTCCGTTCCTTTAGCTTCCAGGGACAACCCGGAAACCACATTTCCCAGCGTGCCTAGCGCCTCTGCGCAGGCGCAAATAGTTTCCCTCGTTGCCATGGGAACCTCGCCCCTTCTAGAGTCCCGGCCGCTTGACTCAGCGAGGCGCGGTGTGGTTTTTTCCTGAGGTACTCTGGGGCTGGGACCCGGTCTGCAGAAGGTCCAGGGGGCGGCGTAGGGGGATTGAGGAGAGGAGACCAAGCCGGCCTTGCCTCCGGGACCAGCGCTTCCAAATAATCTGGGGCGTCCCGGCGTGCACACGCTCCTGAGGCCTTGCCGTTCTGAGGAAAGGGGCTGGCGAGGCGACCAGGGTCCGCGATGCCGGGGTCCGGCTGTGGCCCGCGAAGGCCCGCTCGCCCGCGCCGGCGTCTTGTCACCGCGAGCCGAGGGCCTTTGCGCGGCCGACAGGTACTCCCGGGAGCTGGCAGCCCACGGGGAGGGTTCGCGGCTCAGGTGAACGCGGAGGTAGAATCAGACAGGGCGGTGAGTGCGCCCGGGGCTGGATCTGGCTCAGCCGCTGGTGGATTCGGAACCCGGGAGGCCCCCAGGCCCTGTGGGCTTCGGTTCCCCCGCTCTGTAAAATGAGGCTTGGACTGGAATTCTAGTGCCCATTGCGATTCCGTTGCAGAGCCGTCCCTGGCTCTGTGTGACCTACGAGTTCCTTCTTCTGTAAAATAAGGAGGCTGAAACGGATGATCCCTAACGTCTCTTCCGACGGTGCAGTATGTTACACACTGCTGGCTCCATTGCCCCTTATTGCACCCCAAGTGCAAGAAGAAAGAAAGGAACCTGGGATGATCTGAGCAAGACTCTCAGCTTGGGATCTAGAGTCAGAGAAACTTGGGTTTGTGACTTTGGACAAACTTATTACATCTCTTGAGACTCAGCTGCTTCATTTGCAAGATTGGGGATAATGTTAATACTACCTCCGGTTTTTGAGGATTAAATGAGATGACACATGTAAGTTTTTAGCCCAGGGACTGCATAGAGGAAGTGCTATCCCAGGTCCCAGCTATCGTTTCTGACAATTTCTACAACAGTCCCTAGCCACCATAAGACCTTTTCTTAATTTTTGAATTCACTTTATTTCTGGGCAAGTTCATTCTCCTAGGAAGGACGGTTTTTTGTTTTTTGGTTTTTGTTCGTTTGTTTGTTTTGAAACAGTGTCTCACTGTCACCCAGGCTGGAGTGCAGTGGTGTGATCTCTGCTCACCCCACCCTCCTCCTCCTGGGTTCAAGCGATTATCGTGCCTCAGCCTCCTGAGTAACTGGGACTACAGGCGTGTGCCATTACTCCCGGATAATTTTTGTATTTTTTGGTAGAGATGGGGTTTCTCCCCATGTTGGCCAGGCTGGTCTCAAACTCCTGGTCTCAAACTCCTGGCCTCAAGAGATCTGCCCACCTCGGCCTCCCAAAGTGTTGGGATTACAGGCGTGAGCCACCACACCTGGCTAGGCAGGATGGTTTTGAGGCTGATTTTGATGGGGAAACCTGAGTCTTTTTACCCAAGGTTGGATGCTCAAGGCCAGTGTATTGCCTCCATTCAGCTGTAGGCTGAATTATAGCGTTACCACACAGCATTTAGGGAGGATGCAGGCTTAATGCCACATAGCAGGGTAGACACTTAAGGTTCATAGAGGATATGAGTACTTACATGTTATGATGCAAAAGCAGCTGAATATAGAATTATGTATTTACATAAGACTGGTTACTTTCATGGTTGTAAGGAATGCATAAGAATTCTATGCTGCTTGCATTGAGTTCAAGCTTTGTGTTAATTGAGAAAATTGTAACAAGGAGTTTTAAATTAATGAAAAAAGTATATATTTTAAAAATCTGGGAACATCCAATAATTTCACAAACAAGCCTTCATTCGTCCAACAAACATCTTGTCTCACTTTATCTTCCAGGCTGGAGGGCAGTGGTATGATCTCGGCTCACTGCACCCTCTGCCTCCTGGGTTCAAGCGATTCTTCTGCCTCAGCCTCTCAAGTAGCTGAAATTACAGGCACACACCACCATGCCTGGCTAATTTTTGTATTTTTAGGAGAGGTGGGGTTTCACCATGTTGACCAGGCTGGTCTTGAACTCCTGACCTCAGGTGATCTGCCCACCTCAGCCTCCCAAAATGCTGGGATTGGCCGGGCACGGTGGCTCAAGCCTGTAATCCCAGCACTTTGGGAGGCTGAGACGGGCGGATCACAAGGTCAGGAGATCAAGGCCATCCTGGCTAACACAGTGAAACCTCTTGTCTCTACTAAAAAATACAAAAAAAAACTAGCCGGGTGTGGTGGTGGGCACCTGTAGTCCCAGCTACTCGGGAGGCTGAGGCACGAGAATGGCGTGAACCCAGGAGGCGGAGCTTGCAATGAGCTGAGATCGCTCCACTGCACTCCAGCCTGGGCGACGGAGTGAGACTCCGTCTCAAAAAAAAAAAAAAAAAAAAAAAATGCTGGGATTACAGGTGTGAGCCACCGTGCTTGGCTTTCCATGAATATTTTTTGAGCACCTACTGTGTACATGGAACTGTGCAGGGTGCTCTGAGGGATATGAAGATGTAAAAGACACTTTCTCTGCTCTCAGGAAATACAGTCTAGTAGAGAAGATCAATTATGCATTAAAAACATAAAATTCAAGTAGAAAGTGATGTGTCATAGAGAGGCCCAGGTTACTGCTCTGAAGATTCAGAGGCAGGAGACATCGCTGCCGAGTCACACTGTATAATGAGAGAATAAAAAAGACAGCATTTGAAACTCCTAAAGCATGTAAACAATGTAGATATGCCAAGAAGTAGGCAAAAGATATTCCGGGCACCCATTCCATAACTTTGAGATACATGAAGGAGAGCTGTCTGTAGCCCTGATTAAATGGTGAGCTTCTGGGAGGCAGGGAGTAGATTTTGGTCAGTGTTTTCCTCCCCTGATTGGCACATGGCTGCCATGGTAAATATTAGCGAATGAGTAGGGGCTACGAGTTTCGTGTGGAGAGGAATGGAGCTGTGGTCTCTATATTACCCTGAAGCTCTTTGATTAGACTCACATGCTGTCTCAGAGCCATTCTTCTAGGGGAAAGAGGCGAATCGGCAGATGATTATGGGGCAAGGGCCATATTGTTGGCATCTTTAGTGCAGTACCAGCTGAGAGCCCAGGGAACAAGGTCTCATCAGTGGATAAGGGGTTTGTGAGCCTGTTTCCCTGGAACCAAGGTGAAGAACCATGAGGGAAGGAAACGGAAGCATAGGACCATGCAGCAGTCCTCAGACCAGTGACGGACACTCCCTTGACTCTTGTGTCCATTCTTGGGTTTTCTTTTTCTATGGCCCACTCCTTCCTAGGGAGATTTCTCTCCCATCTGTGACCCAGTTGGTAGTGGGAAACTGTGTCCACCATGCCAGCAGATTGCCAAGACCTGCCGCTGCCGCACAGGAAGGAAGCTGGCTTCAGCACACCATCTTCAGGCTGACTCCCAGGGCCCTGCCCTTTTCCAGTTCTGGCCAGGGCTGAACCTGCACTAGGAGCTAACCTTGAAGGAGACCCCTTCGAGACAGGTGTTTAATGGCCTGTGGAGGGGAGAACGACCTCAGGAGCTGGGATAGCAAAAGTAGAAAAGATTAAAAGGAGAATGGCCTGAGGACAGGGCAAATCCTCCCCCAAGTCCCGTTTAATTCATCCAAGGTCTAGATTCCCACTGGAATCTTCTGTTGCTCAGAAGGTGGAGTCATCCTCAGAAAAAGGAAGCTGGGGAGAGATTAAGCAGATGCAACCAGACAGGGGATAGAGCACAACTGACTGTCTTTTTTGTCCCTAGATATGGGATGTTGGAGGACATCTGGGGACCACAAATACTCCTTCTCCTGGAGATGCAACTCAAGGTGAGCCTTTATACCATCCTTCTGGCAACCCGTGCTCCCTCTCCAGAGAATGGTTCTTCCTTTTCATCCTTCTTTCCCACTTTACTCCCGCTCCACGGGCCACAGGTAAGGGCCTGCAGGGTGTATCAGGATTTCCTTATAGCTAAGTGCCATGTGAAGCCTGAGTAGCTCCAGGCCTGGTACTTGATAAGAGGTTATGACAGCCCAGAGCCTGCCATGGAGGCCTCTGTCTGCCTACTTCAAGGGCGTTATGGTCCTATGCAATTTACTAAGCACTGGCACTTACATGTGATCTCATTTAATCTCAACAGCTGTAAGGTCTTGTATTGTGACTTTCACTTTTCCACGTGAGGGATCTGATTTCTTAGGTTGTAGGTCAAAGAACTAAATGATACCACTGAGAGCAGTGATCTTTCCACCGCCTCCATAATCACTGACAGGGTGCCATCTGTCTGCTAGTGAGAACACGGTCCTAGGTTAACCTGAAACTAGACCAAGACTCTCCTTTTTTCCCATTTCAGCTAGAATTTCCTGCCCATTTTCCTCAGTGTCCTATCCCAGCACAGCTTCTCTGTGTCATTGGACACGTTTGATATGAGTTTCTCGCTCTCATGCCCTCAGTACATGCTGACTTGTTCTCAGGGCAGCAAGTCCCATCAGAGAGCTTGTGCTCTTCCCCTTGACTCTGCCAGGTGCACCCTCTCCCAGGTAGGCACCCTGGGTAGCTGTGAGACTTTAGGGGATTCTGTATCTGGGTTAGAGAACCAGGAATAGGAAAACTGTTCCCCTGCTGGGTGGGGAAGGAAGTTAGCAAAAGTTTGCCTGATGGGATTGGCCTGGATAGTAATGCTACACCCTATGCGACCCCATCTCATTGGCACCCCTGGCAGAGCAGCTCAATGAGCCATAGAGGTAAAGGTGGAAGGTGAGTGTGGCAGGGAAGGTAAAGGCTCAGGCTAAAGGCTAAAGAAGGGTCCCACCTGCTGGCATAACTCAAGCCGGAGCCATGGAGGTGGAGGTGGGAGACACGTTTGGGTAAAGGAGGATGCCCCTGGGGAGAGGGAGCTGGTTATATGCATCCTACATAATTTATCTTCATATGGCCTGAGAAGGCTTGGAGCTGGCCTGCTTTGCCCAGAACAGCAGCAGCCTGTCTCCCCAGGCAGCGCACACTGCTGTGCAGCTCCTCTCTTGGTTTGGCGGACGGACTCCCATCCTCTGATGGCCCTCGAGAGACCTTTTTCACACCCTCCACCCTCCCTGGTGGCTCAGCTAGATGCCTCCTCCAGCTCTATCCGCCGTCTGAGATCTGATCATCCCAAATGTTCCTATGCCAGGCTGAACTCTGCCTTCTCAGAATGTCCTCACTCCTGCCAACCTGAAGCTCTTATTTTCAACACAGAAATGGGAAATTGGGAGGGAGGCTGAGTGCCATGGGGCCTAGAGTATGTGGTTTGGAGGCAACCAGTGGAATCATTCTGGGGTTAATGGGATGCCTGAGCTGATAAGCAGAGATCCCCCCGGCCCCTACTCCCGAATATCCCTGTGGTGGGTGGCGCTGCGTGGAGCAAGGCCTATATGCAGCACGATCCGCAGGTGGTCCCCACTTGCCCACCCCACCATCCTGCTGCAGCTTCACCCTCACCCTCCACCTCAGCCCTGTTCATTTCTCTCTTCCCTCTTTCCCTCCTCTCCTCCCTCTAGGTAGTGCAAGCAGCAGCTGTTGACCCCAGTGGCACATATGCTTGCCTGGCCTATCTGCACTTGAGCTTCCTACGGGTGCCCATCTTGGCCTGCATGCTGCAGGACTTGTGCTTCTGTGCAGATACCTCTGATTCTTCTCCTCTTCAAAAGGAAAAAGGACTCAGATAAGAGAGGAGGTTAGGGAAAGAAGACTTGAACTACTTTTTTTTTTTTTTTTGAGACGGATTCTTGCTCTGTCATCCAGGCTGGAGTGCAGTGGCGTGATTTCAGCTCACTGCAACTTCTATCTCCCGGGTTCAAGTGATTCTCCTGTCTCAGCCTCCCAAGTAGCTAGGATTACAGGCGCATGCCACTGTGCCTGGCTAATTTTTGTACTTTTAGTAGAAATAGGGTTTCACCATGTTGGCCAGGCTAGTCTCAAACTCCTGACCTTGTGATCCGCCCGCCTCGGCCTCCCAAAGTGCTGGGATTACAGGCGTGAACCACTGCACCCGGCCCAGACTCTCTATTCTTTTGCTGAAGGCTTTTATCAATCTGATGCCAGCCTACGTTTCTGGCTTTCTCTCCCAGAACATCTTAGTATGTACCGTTCACTGTCATCACACTAGACTACCAACTGTTTCTCAAAAACACTTTTTCTGCCTCTTCACCTTTGCTCATGCTTATCTTTCTATCTGGGAGGGTTCCTTCCACCATTCATCTCTCCATTTAAAAATATTTTTTGAGCACTTTTTATTTTGAAAAATTTCAGTGCAGAGAAGTTGAAAGAATAGTACAGTGAACAGCTATGTAACCTACACCTGGATTCGCCAGTTGTTATTGCCATGTTTCTTTCTTTTCTCTCTCTTTTTATCCTGGACCAACTGAAAATAAGTTGCGGGCATTATGACACTTTACCCCTAAATATTTTGGTCTGTATCTCCTCATAATAAGGACGTCATCCTGCATAACCACAATCTTTTCTTTTCCTTTTTTTGTTGAGACTGAGTCTCACTCTGTCACCAGGCTGGAGTGTAGTGGTACGACCTTGGCTCACTGCATCCTCCACCTTCTGGGTTCAAGCGATTCTCCTGCGTCAGCCTCCCAAGTAGCTGGGACTACAGGCGTGCAACCCCATGCCCAGCTAATGTTTGTATTTTTAGTGGAGATGGGGTTTCACCATGTTGGCCAGGATGGTCTCAATCTCTTGACCTTGTGATCTGCCTGCCCTGGCCTCCCAAAGTGCTGGGATTAAAGGCATGAGCCACTGCGCCTGGCCAGTCTTTTCTTAAAAAAAAAAAAAAAAAAAAAATCTGGGACTGAGTGTGGTGGCTCATGCCTGTAATCCCAGCACTTTGGGAGGCCAAGGTGGGAGGACCGCTTAAGGCCAGGATTCAAGACTAGCCTGGACAATATAGTGAGATTCCCATCTCTACAAAAATATTTAAAAATCAGCCTGGGTGACAAAGTGAGACCCTGTCTCAAAAAAAAAAAAAAAAAAAAAAAAGAAGATAATAATGTGATTATTAGGCCAGGCATGGTAGCTCATGCCTATAATCCCAGCAGTTTGGGAGGCCAAGGCAGGAAGAGCACTTGAGCCTAGGAGGCTGAGGCTACAGTGAGCAATGTTCTTGCCACTGCACTCCAGCCTTAGCGACAGAGTGAGACCCTATCTGTAAAAAAAAAAAAAAAAAAAAAAGTTAAAAATTAACTGGGCATGCCAGGCGCGGTGGCTCACACCTGTAATCCCAGCACTTTGGGAGGCCAAGGTGGGTGGATCATGAAGTCAGGAGTTTGAGACCAGCCTGGCCAACATGGTGCAACCCCGTCTCTACTAAAAATACAAAAATTAGCCTGGCATGGTGGCAAGCACTTGTAATCCCAGCTACTTGGGAGGCTGAGGCAGGAGAATCGCTTGAACCTGGGAGGCAGAGGTTGCAGTGAGCCGAGATCGTGCCACTGCACTCCAGCCTGGGCGACAGAGAGAGATTCCATCTCAAAAAAAAAAAAATTTTTTTTAACTGGGCATACTGGTGTGTGCCTATAGTCCCAACTACTCAGGGGACTGAGACAAGAGGATGGCTTGAGCCCAAAAGTTTGAGAGGCTGCAGTGAACCATGATTGCACTGCTGCACTCCAGCCTAGATGACAGAGTGAGACACTGTCTCTAAAACACAACAAAAAATAAAAATGTGGTAAAATATACATAAAATTTACTATTTGGCTATTTTAAAGTATATAGTTGTGGCATTACGTACATTCACAGTGTTGTGTAACCATGACCACTATCCATTTCCAGAACTTCTTCATCATCACCAACAGAAACTGTACCCATTGAATGATAGCTCCCCATTCCCCCTGGTAACTTCAGTTTTACTTTCTGTCTGTGAATTTGCCTCTTTTAATTACCTCATATAAGTTGAGACACACATTATTTGTCCTTTGATGTGTGGCTTACTTCACTTAGCATATTGTTTTTAAGGTTCAGCCATGTTGTAGCACATGTTCAGAATTTCAGTCTTTTTTTAAGGCTGAATAATATTCTCCTATATGGATAGACCACATTTTGTTTACTGATAGACATTTGGAATGTTTTAGCCTTTGGCTGTTGTGAATATGCCACCATGAACATTGGTTTACTAGTATTGGGATCACTGCTTTTAATTCTTTAGGGTACATACTAAGAGTGGAATTGCTGGATAATATGGCAATTCCGTTAACTTTCTGAGAAACTGCCACCTGTTTTACAAAGTGACCAAGAAATAAAAATGCAATATTATTATCTAGACTACAGATCATAATTACATTTCTCTAAATATCCCTATGTTTTCCATTACAGCTTTAAAAAAATATCTGATTCAGGATTGAATGAGGGATCACTGATTGTATTTGGTTGTCATGTCTCTTGATTCTTTCTTAATTTAGAATGGTCTTCCTGTCTTTTTGTTTTTCATGACATTGACATTTTTGAAGAATCCAAATTGTCTTGTAGGATATCCTTCAATTTGGGTCTCTTTGAATGTTTCTTTATAATTAGATTCACAGTAAGCCTTTTTGCAAGAATACTACATAATACTACAAGAATACTAAGGATATTGTATAACATGTTCTTCCTATTCGTTGCATTACTTTAGTCATGTAATGTTGCCTTATCCCATTATTGATGATACTGAGTTTATTTTACTTTTTATTTTTATTTTTTCTTTTGAGGCAGAGTTTCACTCTGTCACCCAGGCTGGAGTGCAGTGGCACGGTTTCCGCTCACTGCAACCTCTGCCTCCTGGGTTCAAGTGATTCTCCTGCTTCAGCCTCCCTAGTAGCTGGGATTACAGGCATGCGCCACCATGCCCAGCTAATTTTTGTATTTTTAGTAGAGACAGCGTTTTGCCATGTTGGCTAGGCTGGTCTTGAACCCCAAACCTCAGGTGATCTGCCTGCCATGGGCTCCCAAAGTGTTAGGATTACAGGCATGAGCCACTGCGCCCAGTCGATACTAAGTTTATTTACTCGGTTAAGATGGTATCTGCTAGATCTCTCTATTGAGAGGGAGCTCTTTTCCACATGTAAAAATAAATAATTTGTTGGGTGGTAAGTTGAGACCATGTGAATATGCTGTTCCCCAACAATCTATCAGCCATTGGCCTTAGTGTTAATAATCCTTGCCTAATTTATTTATTTCATTGTGTTTGTAATATTTATTTATTTATTTATTTATTTAATTTTAGAGACAGGGTCTTGCTATGTTGCCCAGGCTGGAGTGCAGTGGCTATTCACAGGCGCAGCCATGCATACTACTGCCTCAAACTCATGGGCTCAAGTAATCCTAATATTTACAGATAGAAATTTTTTTTTTTTTTTTTTTGAGACGGAGTCTCGCTATGTCGCCCAGGGTGGAGTGCAGTGGCTGGATCTCAGCTCACTGCAAGCTCCGCCTCCCGGGTTTTTACGCCATTCTCCTGCCTCAGCCTCCCGAGTAGCCAGGACTACAGGCGCCCACCACCTTGCCCGGCTAGTTTTTTGTATTTTTTAGTAGGGACAGGGTTTCACCATGTTAGCCAGGATGGTCTCGAACTCCTGACCTCGTGATCCACCCGTCTCGGCCTCCCAAAGTGCTGGGATTACAGGCTTGAGCCACCGCGCCCGGCCATTTTTTTTTTTTTTTTTTTGAGACGGTTTCTTGCTCTGTCGCCCAGGCTTAAGTACAGTGGCGTGATCTCGGCTCACTGCAAGCTCCACCTCCTGGGTTCATGCCATTCTCCTGCCTCAGCCTCCCGAGTAACTGGGATTACAGGCACCCGCCACCACGCCCAGCTAATTTTTTTGTTTTTTTAGTAGAGACGGGGTTTCACAGTGTTAGCCAGGATGGTCTCGATCTCTTGACCTCATGATCCGCCCAACTTAGCCTCCCAAAGTGCTGGGATTACAGGCGTGAGCCACTGCGCCTGGCCAGAATATATATATTTTTTTTTTTGAGATGGAGTCTCACTCTGTCACCCAGGCCGAAGTGTAATGGTATAGTCTTGGCTCACTGCAACCTCCGCCTCCCGGGTTCAAGCTATTCTCCTGCCTCAGCCTCCTGAGTAGCTGGGGCTGCAGGCACAGACCACTACACCTGGCTAATTTTTGTATTTTTAGTAAAGACAGGGTTTCATTGCGTTGGCCAGGCTGGTCTCGAACTCATGACCTCGTGATCCGCCACCCCCCCCCCACCCCCCGCAGCCTTCCATAGTGCTGGGATTACAGATAGAATCTGTACAGAGGTGTTTTTTTTTTTTTTTTGGATGGAGTCCTGCTGTATCACCCAGGCTGGAGTGCAATGGCACGATCTTGGCTCGCTGCACCCTCCAGCTCCTGGGTTTAAGCAATTCTCCTGCCTCAACCTCCCAAGTAGCTGGGACTACAGGCACACACCACCACACCTGGTGATATTTTGTATTTTTAGTAGAGATGGAGTTTCGCCATGTCGGCCAGGCTGGTCTCGAACTCCTGACCCCAGATAACCCACCTGCCTCGGCCTCCCAAAGTACTGGGATTATCGGCTTGAGCCACCGCACCTGGCCTACAGAGGTTTTAAGTTAAAATGAGGTCTTAGGGTGGACCCTACTCCTCTATGACTGGTGTCCTCATAAGAGAAAATTCAGACATAGACACATAACAGAGGAAAGATGATGTGGAGACAGCCATCTACAAGCAGAGGGGAGAGAATAGAACCTGGAACAGATCCTTTTCTCATGGCCCCCAAAAGGAATCAACCATCTCAACACCTTGATCTCAGACTTCTAGCCCCCAGAACTGTGAGAAAATAAATTTCTGTTGTTTAAGCTACCCAATCTGTGGTTCTTTGTTATGGCAACCTGTCTTAGTCTGTTGTGTGATGCTATAACAGAATATCTGAGACTGGATAATTTATAAAGAACAGAAATTTATTCTCTCATAGTTCCAAAAGCATCCAAGTCTTCTGATTGCATCCTCACATGGCAGAAGGCACAAGAACAAGAGAGAATGAACTCTGTGTCTTCACACGGCAGAAAAGCAGAAGGGCAAGAGAGAGTGAACCCACTCCCACAAGCCCTCTTCATAGTGATATTAATCCATTCATGAGGGCGGAGTCTTCATGATCTAAAAACATCTTAAAGGACCCCACCTTCTAGGCCGAGCATGGTGTTTCACACCTGTAGTCCTAACACTTCGGGAGGCCGAGGCAGTCAGAACACCTGAGATCAGGAGTTCAAGACCAGCCTGGCCAACTTAGTGAAACCCTGTCTGTACTAAAAATACAAAAATTAGCCAAGCGTAGTGGTGCATACCTGTAATCCCAGCTACTCAGGAGGCTGAGGGAGGAGAATTGCTTTAACCTGGGAGATGGAGGTTGTAAGGAACTGAGATCGTGCCACTGCACTCCAGCCTGGGCGACAGAGCAAGACTCCATCTCAAAAAAAAAAAAAAAAAAAAAAAAAAAGACCCCACCTTCTAATATTATTGTGTTGGGGACTGAGCTTTCAACACATCAATTTTGGGGACACATTCAGACCACAGTACAACTCCAGCAAACTAATGTAGACCTATGCCCAGCCATATTAATAACTACTTTCAATATAAACACTCCAATTTAACACTCCAACTAAAAGACAGCAGCCTGGGTGACAGAGTGAGACAGTCTTTAAAAAAATCAAGATCCAACTATATAGTATCTAAAAGAAATATACAGTTGACCCTTGAACAGCATGGGTTTGAACTGCCTGGATCCACACAAGTTTGTTTGTTCCCTCCCCTCCCCTCCCCTCCTCTCCCCTCCCCTCCCCTCTTCTCTCCTTTCTCCTCTCCTCTCCTTTCTCCTCTCTTTCCTTTCTCCTTTCCTTTCCTTTTTCCTTTCCTTTCCTTTCTCCTCTCCTTTCCTTTCCTTTCTCCTTTCCTTTCTCCTTTCTTTCTTTTTCCTTCTTTCTTGCTTTTTTTTTTTTTTTTTGACGGAGTCTTGCTCTGTCACCCAGTCTAGAGTGCACTGGTGTGATCTTGGCTCACTGCAACCTCTGCCTCCCGGGTTCAGGCAATTCTCTGCCCCAGCCTCCCGAGCAGCTGGGATTACAAGCACCTGCCACTACGCCTGGCTAATTTTTTTGTATTTTTAGTAAAGATGGGGTTTCACCATCTTGGCCAGGCTGGTCTTGAACTCCTGACCTCGTGATCCACCTGCCTTGGCCTCCCAAAGTGCTGGGATTACAGGCATGAGCCATCATGCCCAGCCAGTTTTTTTCAATAAATACATTGGAATTTTTTTTTAGAAATTTGCAACAATTTGAAAAATGTACAAACCAACCACATAGCCTAGAAATATTGAAAAATTAAGAGAAAGTTCGGTATGTCATGAATGCACCAAATATAGATACTAGTCTGTTTAATCATTTACTACAATGAAATATAGATAAATCTATTACAAGAAGTTAAAATTGGCTGGATGAGGTGGCCAAGACCTGTAATCAGAGCACTTTGGGAGGCCAAGATGGGAGGATCACTTGAGGCACGTGCATACTGTCCTAGCTACTCAGGAAGGTGAGGCAGGAGGATCACTTGAGCCCAGGAATTTGAGGTTACAGTGAGCTGTGATCATGCCACTGCACTACAGTCTGGGCAACATAGCCAGACCCTGTCTCTACAAAAAAATTGTTGAAAAATTTTTTTTTTTTGAGACGGAGTCTCGCTATGTCGCCCAGGGTGGAGTGCAGTGGCCGGATCTCAGCTCACTGCAAGCTCCGCCTCCCGGGTTTTTACGCCATTCTCCTGCCTCAGCCTCCCGAGTAGCCGGGACTACAGGCGCCCACCACCTCGCCCGGCTAGTTTTTTGTATTTTTTAGTAGAGATGGGGTTTCACCGTGTTAGCCAGGATGGTCTCGAACTCCTGACCTCGTGATCCGCCCGTCTCGGCCTCCCAAAGTGCTGGGATTACAGGCTTGAGCCACCGCGCCCGGCCGAAAAAATTAACTGGGCATAGTGGTACACACCTGTAGTCCCTGTTACTTGGGAGATTGAGGTGAGAGAATCGCTTGAGCCCACGTCAAAATTGCAGTGACCTGTGATCATGCCACTGCACTCCAGCCTGAGTGACAGAGGGAGACCCTGTCTCAAAAAAAAAAAAAGAAAAATTTCGATGCCGTATTAAATCATAACTGCATAAAATTAGTACATACTGTACTACTGTAATAATTTTATAACCACCTTCTGTTGCTATTGCATTGAGTTCAGTTGTTTCGAGTATCCACTTAAAATGCTGTGACACTAATCATCTCTGCATGAGCAGTTTGCCCTCTAGTAACTTGCCTATTGCAGTAAAAAGGTGATCTCTTGCAGTTCTCATGGAGTTTTCATTGTCTCGTACAATACCACCTTGAATTTCGGCATAGGACCCAAGTGAAGTGCCACTATTAATGCTGGGAGCACTCCAGGAAGCAGAGAAAAGTTATGACATTTCAAGAAAAATCTGAGTTGCTTGATATGTTCCACAGATTGAGGTCTGTACCTGTGGTTGTCCACTATTTCAAGATAGATGAATCCAGTGTAAGGACTATTGTAAAAAAAAAAAAAAAAAAAAAAAAAAAAAAAAAAAAAAGAGGAAATCGGTGAAGCTATACCAGGAGGTGTGAAAATCTTGCACTTTTTGCAAAATACCTTTTTATGTCATATTGAAAATGCAGCTTTTATGTGGGTGCAGGATTGCTATAAGAAAGGAGTACATGTGGACTCTAATGTGATTTGAGAAAAAGTGAAGTCATTACATGACAAAGCAAAAGGAAGGTGAGGGATCTAACGCTAGAGAATTTAATGCCATCAAAGGATGGTTTGGTAGTTTTAGAAAGAGGTTTGGCTTTAAAAATGTCAAGAGAGGCTGGGTGCGGTGACTCATGCCTATAATTCTAGCACTTTGGGGGGCCAAGATGGGAGGACTGCTTGAGCCCAGAAGTTTGAGACTAGCCTGGGAAACATGGCAAAACCCTATTTCTGCTAAAAGTACTAAAAATTAGTCAGGCATGGTGGCATGCACCTATAGTCCCAGCTACTTGGGAGGCTGAGGTAGGAGAATCACCTAAGCCCAGAGGTCGAGGCTGCAGTGAGCTGTGTTGGTGCCACCGCACTCCAGCCTGAGTGATGAGAGTGAGATTCTGCCTCAAAAGAAAAAGAAAAAAAAAAAAAAGTCAAGATAACAGGAAAAGCAGCTTTTACCTACCAAGAGACAAAAGATGAGTTCTGAGATGCCAATAAGAAAATAATTGAGGCCCAGCGCGGTGGCCCACACCTCTAATCCCAGCACTTTGGGAGGCCGAAGTGGGTGGATTGCTTGAGTTCAGGAGTTCAAGACCAGCCTGAGCAATATGGTGAAACCCCATCTCTACTAAAAACAAAAAAAGAAAAAAAAAAAAAGGCCGGTCGCGGTGGCTCACGCCTGTAATCCCAGCACTTTGGGAGGCCGAGGCGGGCGGATCACGAGGTCAGGAGATGGAGACCATCCTGGCCAACATGGCGAAACCCCATCTCTACTGAAAATACGAAAAATTAGCTGGGCGTGGTGGCGGGCGACTGTAGTCCCAGCTACTTGGGAGGCTGAGGCAGGAGAACAGCGTGAACCTGGGAGGTGGAGCTAAGTGAGCTAAGATCGTGCCACGGCACTCCAGCCTGGGCAACAGAGCGAGACTGTCTCAAAAAAAAAAAAAAAAAAAATCACCAGGCGTGGTGGCAAATGCCTGTAGTCCCAGCTACTCAGGAGGCTGAGGTGGGAGGATCAGCTGAGTCCAGGAGGTTGAGGCTACAGTGAGCTGTGATTGTGCCACTGTACTCCAGCCTGGGCAATGGGAGTGAGACTTTGTCTCAAAAAAGAAAGAAAAGAGGAGAAAAGTACCTGCCTGGACAGGTTTTTAATGCAGAAGAAAACAGAAAACCACAAAAGACCTCTATTAGTAAGGAAGAGAAGTGAGCAGTAGGATTTAAGGAAAGAAAAGATAAACCAACTCTACTGTTTTGTGCAAATGCAGTCAGGTTTATTATGAAGGCTGCCCTTATCTATAAATCTGCTAACCCCCAAGCCGAAGGGAAAGAAAAACACCAGCTGCCAATTTTTTGGTGGTACAACAAGAAAGCCTGGACAAGCACCCTTTTTCTGGATCGATTTCATTGATACTTTGTCCCTGAAGTCAGGACGTACCTTGTCAGTAAGGGGATTGCCTTTTTTTGTTGTTTTTTGAGATGGAGTCCCACTCTGTCACCCAGGCTGGAATGCAGTAGCGTGATCTCAGCTCACTGCAGCCTCCGCCTCCTGGGTTCAAGCGATTTTCCTGCCTCAGCCTCCTAAGTAACTGGGATTACAGGCACACACCACTATGCCCAGCTAATTTTTGTATTTTTAGTAGAGACAGGGTTTCACCATGTTGGCCAGGCTGGTCTCAGACCCCTGACCTCAAGTGATGTGGCCGCCTCGGCCTCCCAAAGTGCTGGGATTACAGGGGAGAGCCACTACACCTGGCCTGGTTTTGCCTTTTAAAATTCTCTTGTTATTGGACAATGCCCTTGGCATTGAACCCCATCAGTTCAATACCGAAGGTGTCAAAGTGGTCTACTTGTCTCCAAACACACTGTCTCTAATTCAGCCTCTAGATCAGGGGATCATAAGGACCTTAAAGACTCATTACACATATACATGGTATTCTATGGAAAGGACTGTCAACTCTATGGAAGCGAACCCTGATAGAACATTGTGGAAGTCTGGAAGGATTGTACCACTGAAGATGCCATCATTATTATGGAAAAAGCCATGAAAACCATCAAGCCTGAAACAATAAATTCCTACTGGAGAATACTGCATCCAGATGTTATGCATGATTTCACAGGATTGATGATAAAGCCAAGCAAGGAAATCATGAAAAAGATTGTGGATATGGCAAAAAAGATGGGGTGAAGGGTTTGATATGGATCTCAGGGGAATCGAAGAGTTTAATAGACACCACCCAAGACAAATTAACAGAAGATGACATGATAGAGATGAGTGCTTCTGAACCTGTGCCAGATGAAGAAGAAGATGTAGAAGCAGCAGTGGCAGAAAACAATTAACATTAGACAGTCTAGGAGAAGGGTTCTGATTATTCAAGACCACTTTTGACATCTTTTATGACATGGACCCTTCTGCGATGCAGGCACTGAAACTCAATCAAACAGTGGAAGAAGGATTAATACCATATAGCAGGGGTCCCCAGCCCTCAGGCCACCGGCACCAGGCCATACAGCAGGAGGTGAGTGACGGGTGAGCAGGCAAACACAAGCTTCATCTGCATCTACATCTCTTCCCCGTCACTTGCATTTCCATGTAAGCACCACCTCTTGTCAGATCATAGGAGAGCAAACCCCATTGTGAACTGTGTGTGTGAGGGATCTGGGTTGCCAGCTCCTTATGAGAATCTCATGCCTGGTGATCTGTCACTGTCTTCTCTCACCCCAGAAAGGACTATCTAGTTGCAAGAAAACAAGCTCAGGGCTCCTACTGATTCCACCTTAGGGTGAGCTGTATAATCATTTCATTGTGTGTTACAATATAATAATAATAGAAATAAAGCACACAATAAATATAAAGTGCTTGAATCATCCCGAAACCACCCCCTTAACCCCATCTATAGGAAAAAGGTCTTCCATAAAATCAGTCCCTGGTGCCCAAAAGGTTGGGACTGCTGCTATATAGAAACATTTTTAGAGAAATGAAAAAGCAAAAATGTCAGACAGAAGTTACAATGTATTTCCGTAAAGTTACACCAGAGTGTGCCTGCCTCTCCCGCCTGCCCTTCCACCTCTTTTGCCTCTGCTGCCCCTGAGATAGCAAGACCAACCATTCCTCTTCCTCAGCCTACTCAACATGAAGGCAATGAGGATAAAGACCTTTATGATGATCCATTTCCACTTAATAGCAAATATACTTACTCTTATAATTTTTGTTTCTTTTCTTTTCTTTTTTTGAGACAAGGTTTCACTCTCACCCAGGCCAGAGTGTAGTGGTGCGATCTCGGCTCACTGCACTTCAACCTCCTGGGCTTCCAGGCTCAAAAGATCTTCCCTCAAAACTCCATCTCCGGCTGAGCACGGTGGCTCGTGCCTGTAATCCCAGCACTTTGGGAGGCTGAGGTGGGCAGATCACCTGAGGTCAGGAGTTTGAGACCAGCCTGGCCAACGTGGTGAAACCCCGTCTCTACTAAAAATACAAAAATTAGCCAGGCATGGTGACACACACCTGTAATCCCAGCTCCTTGGGAGGCTGAGGCAGGAGAATCGCTGGAACCCGGAAGGCAGAGGTTGCAGTGACTCAAGATGGTGCCACTGCACTCCATCCAGCCTGGGCCACAGAGCGAGACTCTGTCTCAAAAAATAAAAAATAAAAATAAAATAAAAATAAAAACCATCTCTACAAAAAAATATGAAAAATCAGCTGGGTGCAGTGGCTGTAATCCCAGCAATTTGGAAGGCTAAGGCAAGTGGCTCACTTGAGGCCAGTAGTTTGAGACCACCCTTGCCAACATGGTGAAACCCTGTGTCTAGTAAAAATACAAAAAAAGGCCAGTGCAGTGACTCACACCTGTAATCTCAGCACTTCGGGAGGCCAAGGCAGGCAGCTCACTTGAGGTCAGGAGTTCAAAACCAGCCTGGCCAACATGGTGAAACCCCATCTTTACTAAATATACAAAGAAATTAGCCAGGCATGGTGGTGGGCACCTGTAATCCCAGCGACTCAGGAAGCTGAGGCAGGATAATTGCTTGAACCTGGGAGGCAGAGGTTGCAGTGAGCCTGTAATCCCAGCTACTTGGGAGGTTGAGGCAGGAGAATCGCTTGAACCTGGGAGGCAGAGGTTGCAGTGAGCCAAGATTTCACCAATGCACTCCAGCCTGGGCAACAGAGTGAGACTCCGTCTCTAAATAAATAAATAAGTAACCAACAAATGCACAATTGTCAGAGATTTGAAAACCTTTTGGGCTGGGTGCAGTGGTTCATGCCTGTAATCCCAGCACTTCGGGAGGCCAGAGCAGGTGGATCACCTGAGGTCAGGAGTTCTAGACCAGCCTGGCCAACATGGTAAAAATCCGTCTCTGTGAAAAATACAAAAATTAGTCAGGCGTGGTGGCAGGTGACTGTAATCCCAGCTACTTGGGGCGGGGGGCTGAGGCAGGAGAATTGCTTGAATCCCAGAGGCAGAGGTTGCAGTGAGCCAAGACTGTGCCATCGCACTCCAGCCTGGGGGACAAGAGTGAAACTCCATCTCATAAAAAAGAAAACCTTCTTTTGGTAATTGAGAGAACAACTAGACAAAAAAGCAGCTGCATATAGAAAACCTGAACAATACCATCAACCAATTTGATATAGTTGACATTCAAGAAACTCCACCAAATAACTGCAGGTGATCCACCCACTTCAGCCTCCCAAAGTGCTGGGATTACATTTTTTTCAAGCACACATAGAACATTAGCCAAGCTAGATTATATCTGGGCCATAAGATAAGTCTCAGTATACTTCTAAAGATTAAAATCTATTGCTTAAGGCCAGAAATTCAAGACCAACCCAGGCAACATAATAAATAGATAGACCCCATCTCCATAAAAAGTAAAAAACTTAGCTGAGCATGGTAGCATGTGCCTGTAGTCCCAGCTACTTGGGAGACTGAAGTGGGAAGATTGAGCCCAAGGAGTTGGATGCTGCAGTGAGTATGATTGTGCCACTGCACTCCAGCATGGTTAAAGAGTGAGACCCTATCTCTATTAAAAAAAAAAAAAAAAAAGAATAAAAAGAAAAAACCCCAAACAACCTTACAGAATATATACTCTCTGATCATCTGATCACAATGAAATTAAATTAGAGACAAATAATATTAATAGTAACATATCTAGAAAATCCCCAAATGTTTAGAAATTAAAGAATATGGCCAGGCGCGGTGGCTCAAGCCTGTAATCCCAGCACTTTGGGAGGCCGAGATGGGCGGATCACGAGGTCAGGAGATCGAGACCATCCTGGCTAACATGGTGAAACCCCGTCTCTACTAAAAAATACAAAAAACTAGCCGGGCGAGGTGGTGGGCGCCTGTAGTCCCAGCTACACAGGAGGCTGAGGCAGGAGAATAGTGTAAACCCGGGAGGCGGAGCTTGCAGTGAGCTGAGATCCGGCCACTGCACTCCAGTCTGGGCGACAGAGCGAGACTCCGTCTCAAAAAAAAAAAAAAAAAAAGAAATCAAAGAATATATTTCTAAAGAATCTATTTTTAGGCCAGGTATGGTGGCTTACACCTGTAATCCCAGCACTTTGGGAGGCCGAGGAGGGAGGATTGCTTGAGGCCAGGAGTTTGAGACCAGCCTGGGCAATATAGCGAGATCCTGTTTCTACAAAAAATAAAATTTGCCAGGCATGGTGGCACATACCTGTAGTCCCAGCTACTCGAGGCTGAGGCAGGAGAATCACTTGAACCCAAGAGGTGGAGGTTGCAGTGAGCTGAGAACATGCCATTGCACTCCAGCCTGGGTGACAAGAGTGAAACTCTGTCTCAAAAAAAAAAAAAAAAAAAATTCTGTATAACTAATTAATCAAAGAAGAAAACACAAATGAGAAAATATTTCAAACTGAAGCATATGAAGGCATAGAATATCAAAATATGTGTGGTGCAGCTAAAGAAGTACTTAGGCCGGGCGTGGTGGCTCACGCCTGTAATCCCAGCACTTTGGGAGGCCGAGGTGGGCGGATCACAAGGTCAGGAGATCGAGACCATGGTGAAACCCCGTCTCTACTAAAAATAGAAAAAATTAGCCGGGCGCAGGGGCGGGTGCCTGTAGTCCCAGTTACTCGGGAGGCTGAGGCAGGAGAATGGCGTGAACCCGGGAGGCGGAGCTTGCAGTGAGCCGAGATTGCGCCACTGCACTCCAGCCTGGGCGACAGAGCGAGACTCCGTCTCAAAAAAAAAAGAAGTACTTAAAGGAAAGTTTATAAAGTATCTATATGAGAAAAGAGAAAGGTTTAAATTTTTTTGGGGGGGGTCGGAGGGACAGAGTGGGACACTGGAGTGCAGTGGTGCGATCTCGGTTCACCGCAACCTCTGCCTCCCAGGTTCAAGTGATTCTCATGCCTCAAACTCCTGGCCTCAAGTGATCCACCCACCTCGGCTTCCCAAAGTGCTGGGATTACAGGCATGAGCCACCGTGCCCGGTGGAAAGGTTTAAATTAATAATTCTGTGTTTCTACCTTAAGAAGCTGTAAGAAGTTTGGCAGTTTCTCAAAAAACTAAATAGAATTACCATATGACCCAGCAGTTCTACTCCCTAGTATATACGCAGGATAATAAAAAACACGTTCATAACAGTGTTAGCCAAAAACTGGAAGCAATCCAACTGTCTATTCACAGATGAATGAATAAACAAAATGTGGTATATCCCTATAATGGAATATTATTCAGCCGTGAAAAAGAATGAAGTGGTTATATGCTACAAGATGGATAAACCTTGAAAACCTTATGCTAAGTGAAGGAAAGCAGACACAAAATGATTCCATTTATATGAAATTTTCAGGGCTGGGTATGGTGGCTCATGCCTATAATCCCAGCACTTTGGGAGTCTGAAGTGGGAGGATTGCTTGAGCCCAGGAGATCAGCGGGGGCAACATAATGAGATCCTCTCTACAAAAAATAAAAAATTAGCCAGGCGTGGTGACGTACACCTGTAATCTTGAGGCATGAGATTCCTTGAGCCAGGAGGCCAAGACTGCAATAAGCACCACGGCACTCCAGCTTGGGCAACAAAGTGAGACCCTGCCTCAAAAAAATTGTAAAAAATTAATTATAAAAATAAAAATTTTAGAATAGACAGATCCATATAAACAGAAAGCAGATTAGAGGTTGTCAGGGAGGAATTGGAACTGACTGCCATTAAGCACAGGCTTTCTTTCTGGGGTGATGAATGTATTACAGAATTAGACAGTGGTAATGGTTGCACAACATAGTGAATACACTAAAAATCACTGAATTTTACACTTTAAAATTGTGAATTTTGGAGGCTGGGCATGGTGACTCATGCCTATAGTCCCAGCGTTTTGGGAAGCCGAGGCGGGTATATGGCTTGAGTTCAGGAGTTGGAGACCAGCTTAGGCAACATAGCAAGATCCCATCTCCACAAAAAATACAAAAATTAGCCTGGTGTGGTGGTGCGTGCCTGTAGTCCCAGCTACTTGGGAGGCTGAGGTGGAAGGAACCCTTGAGCCTGGGAGATAGAGGCTGCCGTGAGCCATGATTGCACCACTGCAGACCAGCTTGAAATGACAGAATAACACCCTGTCAAAAAAAAAAAAAAGAAAGAAAGAAAATACATACACACACACACAGAGAAAAATAGCAAAGCCAAAAGCTGATTCTTTGAAAAAATAATAAAATTGATAAAACCATATCGAGACTGATTAAAAAAAAAAAAAATACAGGCCGGGCGCGGTGGCTCAAGCCTGTAATCCCAGCACTTTGGGAGGCCGAGACGGGCGGATCACGAGGTCAGGAGTTGAAGACCAGCCTGGCCAACATGGTGAAACCCTGTGTCTACTAAAAATACAAAAATTAGCTGGGCTTGGTGGTGGGCACCTGTAATCCCAGCTACTCAGGAGGCTGAGGCAGAGAACTGCTTGAACCCAGGAGGCAGAGGTTCCAGTGAGCCGAGATTGCGGTACTGTACTCCAGCCTGGGCGACAGAGCAAGACTCCATCTCCAAAAATAAATAAAATAAAATAAAATAAAATAGTAAGTCCCTAGTAAGACTAAGAAAATAGAGAAAATATAAATCCCCAATTATCAGGAATGAAACAGTGAAATTAATTAAGAATAGATCCTAAACCTAAATGTAAAAGCTAAAACAATGAAATATCTAGAAAAAAATAGAAAATATTTGTTACTTTGGGGTAGGTAAACATTTCTTAGGACATAAAAAGCAGTAACAAAAAAAAAAAGATAAATTGGATTTCATCAAAATTTAAAACTTTGGGCCAGGTTTGGTGGCTGACGCCTGTAATCCTAGCACTTTGGGAGGCCAACACAGGTGGATTACATGAGGTCAGGAGTTTGAGGCCAGCCTGGCCAACATGGTGAAATCCTGTTTCTACTAAAATTACAAAAATTAGCTGGGCATGGTGGCACATGCCTGTAATCCCAGCAACTTGGGAGGCTGAGGTAGGAGAATCGCCTAAACCCAGGAGGCGGAGGTTCCAGTGAGCCAAGATCACGCCATTGCACTCCAGCTTGGGCAACAGTAGCGAAACTCCATCACACCCACAGGCACACATTTTAAAACTTTGGTTCTTCTAAAGGTACTATTAAGAAAAAAATTCTGGCTGGGTGCAGTGACTCACGCCTGTAATCCCATCTCGTTGGGAGGCTGAGGCAGGCAGGTGGATTGCTTGAGGTCAAGAATTTCAGACCAGCCTGGCCAACATGGTGAAACCCTGTCTCTACTAAAAATACAAAAATTAGCCAGGTGTGGTGATGGGTGCCTGTAATCCCAGCTACTTGGGAGGCTCAGGCAGGAGAATCCCTTGAACCTGGGAGGCAGAGGTTGCAGTGAGCTGAGATCGCCCCACTGCACTCCAGCTTGGGTGACAAAGTGAGACTCTGTCTCAAAAAATATATATATATATTCAAAATATTTTGTCTGGAACCACTAAAGACCCCAAATAACCAAAGCAATCCTAAGCAAAAATAACAAAGCTGGAGGCATCATACTACCTGAGTTCAAAATATACTACAAAGCTATGATAACCAAAATAGCATGGTACAGTCATAAAAACATACACATAGACCAATGGAACAGTATAGATAACCCAGAAATAAATCCACACAACTGATTTTCAGCAAAGGTGCCAAGAATATACATTGGGGAAAAGATGGTCTCTTCAATAAATGGTGCTGGGAAAAGTGGATATCTACATGCAGAAGAATGACAAAAATTAACTCAAAAGGGATTAAAGACTTAAATATAAGACCTCAAACTACAAAACTACTAGAAGAAAACACAGGAGAAATGCTTCATGACATTGACCTAGGCAAGGATTTTTGAGATAGGACCTCAAAAGCACAGGCAACAAAAGCAAAAGTAGGCCAATGGGATTACATCAAACAAAAAGCTTCTGCACAGCAAAGAAAACAATAGAGCATGGCCAGGCACAGCGGCTCACACCTCTAGTCCCAGCTATTCTGGAAGCTGAGGTGGGAGGATTGCTTAAACCCAAAAATTTGAGGCTGCAGTGAACTGTGATTGTGCCATTGCACTCCAGCCTGGGTGACAGAGCAAGACTCCATCTCAAAAAAATAAAATGGTAGAACTGCTTTGGAAAACAGACTGGCAGTTTACTTTAAGGTCAAATATGTATATGATATATAACGTAGCAATATGATTCTTTGGCATATAGCCAAGAAGAATGAAAACTGCCCACACAAAGACTTGTACATGAATGTTTATAACAGCTTGATCCATCAGAGTCTAAAACTGGAAACAACCCAAATGTTCATCAGCTGATAAATGGGATAAACACATTTTAGTATATTCACACGATGGATTTTTTTTTTTTTTTTTTTTTTTTTTTTTTTTTTTGAGACAGAGTCTTGCTCTGTCACCCAGGCTGGAGTGCAGTGGCGCGATCTCACCTCACTGCAAGGTCCGCCTCCCGGCTTCACACCATTCTCCTGTCTCAGCCTCCCGAGTCGCTGGGACTACAGGCGCCTGCCACCACGCCCGGCTCATTTTTTGTCTTTTTAGTAGAGACGGGGTTTCACTGTGTTAGCCAGGATGGTCTCGATCTCCTGACCTCGTGATCCGCCCGTCTCGGCCTCCCAAAGTGCTGGGATTACAGGCGTGAGCCACCGCGCCCAGCAATTTTTTTTTTTTTTTTTCCACATAGAGATAGTGCTTCACTCTGTTGCTCAGACTGGTCTCAAATTCTCTTGAGCTTAAGTAATCCTCCTGCCTTGGCCTCCCAACATGCTGGGATTATAGGCATGAGCCACTGCACTTGGCCCTTATTTTTTTTTTGGAGACAGAGTCTTGCTCTGTCACCTAGGCTAGAGTGCGGTGGTGCAGTCACAGCTCATTACAGCCTCAACCTACCAGGCTCAAGGGGTCCTCCCCAACCTCAGCCTCCCGAGTAGCTGGAACCACTGGTGCAAGCCACCACAGTGGGCTAATTTTTAACATTTTTTGTAGAGACAAGATTTCGCTATGTTACCTGGGCTGGACTTGAACCCCTTGCCTCAAGCAGCCTCCCGCCTTGGCCCCCACATATTTGGGATTACAGGTGTGAACCACTGCACCTGGCCCAGTCCCTTATGGATGATAGACTTTTAGGCTATTTATATTCTTTGCTATTACAAAGAGTTTTATAATAAATAACTTTACATATGTTATTTTACACATACCAACATATCTGTAGGATAAATTTCTAGATATAGACTGAAAAGGATAGGTGCATTTATAATTTTGATAAATAGTGCCAAATTAGCGTCCTTAGAGTTGTACAAGTGTATACTACAGCATTACGGGACTGGAATAGTCAGATCCTGGCCAGCCATTCTCCCGAGAGCATGTGGAGAAATGGGCTGGATGGCTCACTGCAATGATGAGCGTCTCTACTCTGCACCTCGGAGGACCTTGACTGAGCACTGCATGGCCAGCCCAGTGGAGGCACAGGCTTCAAAACAGGATATAAAAAGGGCCTGCTTCTGCAGTTGACAGCTTTGATGCCTTCCTCACTGAGAAGACCTTAGGAAAAGATGGCTCCTGCCATTAAGACCACACAACCCCTATGGAGAAGTGACTTAGAGCCCAAAGAGTTGCATTTACAACTCTCATACAAATGATTCTCATGCACTAGACAGGATCAAAAAGTAGGTGTGAGCAGGCTGGGCACGGTGGCTGACGCCTATAATCCCAGCACTTTGGGAGGCCGAGGTGGGCAGATCACCTGAGGTCAGGAGTTCGAGACCAGTCTGGCCAACATGGTGAAACCTTGTCTCTACTAAAAATATAAAATTAGCCGGGCATGGTGGCGCGTGCCTGTGATCCCAGCTACTCGGGAGGCTGAGGCAAGAGAATTGCTTGAACCCGGTAGGCAGAGGTTTCTGTGAACCAAGATGATGCCACTACCCTCCAGCCTGGGTGACAGAGCAAGACTTCATCTCAAAGAAAAAAGAAAAAACAAAGTAGGTGTGAGTGAAGTGGGAAGGTTTGGTCAGCTTTTTTTTTTTTTTTTTTTTTTTTTTTGACAGGGTCTTGGTGTGTTGCTCAGGCTGGAGTGCTGTGGTGGGAATATAGCTCACTGCAATTCAACTTTACAGGCTCAAGCGATCCTCCTGCCTCAGCCCCACTGAGTAGCTGGAGCCATAGGCGTGTGCCACCCCCAGCTAATTTTTATTTATTTATTTATTTATTTTTTGTAGATACAGAATACCCCTTTGTTGCCCAGGCTGCTCTCAAACTCTTGGGCTCAAGTGATCCTCCTGCCTCAGCCTCCCAAAGTGCTAGGATTACAGGGGTGAGCCACTGTGACCAACCTCAGCCAGCTTTGAGGCTTACTATGTAGCCAACGTTGTGTTAGGTATACACCAACAGAGATAAAATATTCTCTAGCATTGGAAACAATGAAGCGTATTGTTGTGGCAATGTGACATGCTGTAATAAAGCAAATAGGTTATCATGGGAAGCAGAGGGGAAATCCTTAACTCTCTTCAGGGAAGGCTGCACAGAGGGAAAAACATCCTTCAGTCAAGGGCAAGGCCTGCAGGCATAGGAACCATTGGTGCCTCTAGGTGAGGTGAAGGGGCATCCACGAGGTCAGGATGGAGGCTCACATCCCAGAGGGAGTTCCTAGGAGATGCCTTTTCCTTCAAGAGACAAAGGACCAAAGTTGGGCTCAAGAAGGACTCAGACCCCAACACATAGTCTACCATCACTTGTCCACCTTGTGACACCACTACTCATCCTTATATACTCAGCTGAAGGGTTGTCATAGGCCAGGCCCATTCCTGTCTTGCAGCATTGTTTGAAGTTCACCTCCGTGTCTGTTTTTTGTCTCCCTACTACAGTGAGCTCTTGGGGCTTAGGGCCTGGGGTTCTAATCATTTGCATCTGCCATGACTAGCACAAAGTTATGGTTTTCTAGCTTAGGACTCAGGTGGATAAACTGGAGACCTACCTGTGTGGAAAACTAGGAATCATTTTGAGAATCTCTCGAGTCTCAGAGGTGGCAGTAACCCAAATTGGCCTCAAGCTGGCACTGTTGTAGTTTTCTTCTGTTTCTAGACCAATTCAGAAACTTTATTCTTTCCTGTGTTGACTTTAGTTTCTTGGTAAATTAGCTCCTTAAACCTTCAAGCTACTAGTGAGTTTGTCTGAGGGTGGATAAATGTTGCCACACCTGAGTCAATAAAGAATGAATCAGCGTGGCCTTCATAGAGGGGTGTGGTACTGGTAGTTACCATGACAGCCAAAGACACTAGAGAGAACTACAAAACGGAGATAGAGGGAAGTGGGAAATGGAGGAATGGAATGAGGTCTAGTCCCCTCCATGCTTCCTGACAGTATCTTCCTTGATGTCTCTGCAGCATCGCACCAGTGACCTCTGGGACACTTGCTCTGCCTTGGTTCTCCTGCCACTCTGAGCACTCTTCCCCTCTGGTTTGCTGGATCTTCTTCCACCATTTTCTAGAGCGAATTTTCCCAAGTGTGATGCTTGGTCTTCTCTTTGCCTGTCTCTCTTGAATCTTTCATCTGTGCGCATAGGTCAGTTCTATGCAGGTAATTTCCTTGTCCCCCAGATACCGCCCCTCCCATGATCTCTCTGCTGGACTTGAGCTCTGTTTCCATTTCCTACCAGGTGTTTCCATTTGGGTGTCCTGTAGTCATCTGAAACCAAGCATGTATAAAATTGAGCCTGTCTTCCCCCTCCCAGTTTCCATTTTTCTTCCCATGGCATCAGTATTCTCTCACCCACCCAAGCTCAAAACCTGAGTCATATTTGACACGTCCTCCCCATTCTTCCCTTCCCAAATGCAAGTTTTGCAAACTTCCTTTGCAACATCTCTTATAGTTCTTTGTCCTTTTCTTTTTTTTTTTTTTTCTTTTTTTTTTTTTTGAGACGGAGTCTCGCTCTGTCACCCAGGCTGGAGTGCAGTGGCCGGATCTCAGCTCACTGCAAGCTCCGCCTCCCGGGTTCACGCCATTCTCCTGCCTCAGCCTCCCGAGTAGCTGGGACTACAGGCGCCCGCCACCTCGCCCGGCTAGTTTTTTGTATTTTTTAGTAGAGACGGGGTTTCACCGTGTTAACCAGGATGGTCTCGATCTCCTGACCTCGTGATCTGCCCGTCTCGGCCTCCCAAAGTGCTGGGATTACAGGCTTGAGCCACCGCGCCCGGCCTATTTTTTTATTTTTTAATTTTTTTTGAGATGGAGCTTCACTCTTGTTGCCCAGGCTGGAGTACAGTGGTATGATCTTGGCTTACTGCATCACTGCAACCTCCACCTCCTGGGTTCAAGTGATTCTCCTGCCTCAGCCTCCTGAGTAGCTGGGATTACAGGCATGTTCCTCTATGCCTGGCTAATTTTGCATTTTTAATAGAGACAGGGTTTCACCATGTTGGTCAGGCTGATCTCAAACACCCAACCTCAGATGATCTGCCCACCTTGGCCTCCCAAAGTGCTGGGATTACAGGCGTGAACCATCGCTCCCAGCCAAATGCTAGTTTTGTATGAGTTTATGTGGAAACCTCTGTGGTATATACTTCACAGCTCTGCACATCTAGCCTGTGGCACACACATGATTCCCTCCTGCTTGCCTTTGTTCAGCTCATTCCCTTAGTCTAGAACACTATTCTCTGGCTGGGTGTGGCAGTTCACTCCTGTAAGCCCAGTACTTTAGCAGGCCAAGGCAGGAGGATTGTTTGGCCTCAGGAGTGTGAGACCAGCCTGGGCAACATAACAGGACTATCTCAGTGTATGACACGTGCCTGTAGTCCCAGCTACTTGGGAGACCAAGGCAGGAGGATAGCTTGAGCCTGGGAGTTTGAGGCTGCAGTGAGCCATGATTGCACCACTGTGCTCCAGCTTGGGCAACAGAGCAAGACCCTTTCTCAAAAATTATATATATATGTGTGTGTGTGTGTGTGTGTGTGTATATATATATATATTATATATATTTTTACATATATAAAATATTATATATATATGCTTTTTAGTATTTCTGACGTGCCGTTCAAACTGAGTGAGGTGGTGGTAGATGTATCAGGGGTACTTGAAAGCAGCCATAGGCCACACGTGGCACATCTTCCTGGAGACTTCATTTTATTTAATTATAAATAATTTCACCTACTTTTAGCTACTCCAGGCTGGGCACAGTGTTTCACGCCTGTAATCCCAGCATTTTGGGAGGCTGAGGTGAGTGAATCACTTAAGGTCAGGAGTTCAAGACCAGCCTGACCAATGTGATGAAACCCCATCTCTACCAAAAATACAAAAATTAGCCAGGCATGGTGGTGGGTACCTCTAATCCCAGCTACTTGGGAGGCTGAGGCACGAGAATTGCTTGAACCCTGGAGGCAGAGGTTGCAGTGAGCCAAGATTATCCCACTACACTTCAGCCTGAGTGACAGAGTGAGACTCTGTGTCAAAAAAGAAGTACAGCTACTCCAGACATATGGAGTAGAATGCAAATTGGTGAAAGAAATGACTAAGAACATTCCGTGTGGTGCTGTCCCCTGCAGTGGGAAGTCTGCATTCGCCCTGCGGTGGAAGGTGGGAAGGTGAGAAACAGGGACCCCTGATTAGAAGGGGCTAGGTGCAGATGAGGTGCGGCAAGGGGAATACAATGCAGCGGGAGGGAAGTGGCAGTCCCTGTGCTCGAGGCTCCTGCAGCGGGTCCCTGTCACCTGTGGTGCTCTTTCCTTTCTGAGAACTCAGACAATTCAGTCTCTATACCACTCCTATGTTGCCTCAGGAAAGTACTTGTATTACATGGTTTTCTAACTTGCCACATATGTAGTCCTTATCTCCTCAACAACATTCTTATCCTCCAACATCTGGAGTGCAGGTGTGGGGTGAATTCAGGCCCTGGTGTTTACTGATTGAGCAAGGCACTTTTCCTCTCAGCTTTGGTTTCCTTATCTGTAAAACATGGATAGTACTTCCCTAATGAGATTGTTCTCAGGATTCAACTAGATAACATGTGTGCAGCATTTCACTTAGCAGATGGCATGGATAGGCACTTAGTAAACATCAGAGCCCTCCCAGCAGCGCCAGGCTCTTAGTAAATATCTGATTCTTGAATATTCCCATCCCCAAATATATCCCCCTACCTGAGACTCCTCTCATGTTCTCTGTCTCCCTTCCTGTCACAGTGCATGTGTCTACAGAAGGCCACCCTCTTTGCGTATCCTGGTTCCTGGCCCTCCTCACCCTCACAAAGATCTCACTCACACAACTGCCTTCTCATCTCCTGTAACCTCAGGTTCTCTCCCTACTGGATCTCTCAGACTACTTCTCTCTCTACACTCACTCCGGGGATCTCATCCACTGTTGCGGCTTTCAAGGCCATCTAAAAGATTCCCAAGTTTATATTTTAAACCTAGAATGCCTCAGAATCCGAGACTTACATATCCACTGCCTATACCCCGTGTCCCCTTGGAAGTGGCACAGATACTTCAGCATGTCTAAGATGGATCTCCAGATTCCCACCCCACCCTTCCCACAAGTTTTCCCATCTTAGTAATGAGAACTCTGTCCTTCCAGTCACCCAAACCAAAACCTTTGGAGTTATCCTTGGCTCCTGCCTCTTAAATCCCACAGTCCTATAGGCAAGTCCTGCCAGTCAGCTCTTCCTTCAAAATACAGAGTGTACCTGGCCACTTCACCTCCTCATGCTGGTCCAGATCAAGCTCAACTCTCATGAGGCCAACTTCAGAGGCCTCCTGAGTGGTTTTGCTACCTCTGTTTTCCCCAGCTCCACAATCTTGTTTTCCACCAACAGAGTAATGTTTTCTAAACATCAGCTGACTCTGTCATTTATTGACCTCAAGCCCTCCAGTATCTTCCCCTCTCACTCAGAATCAAATCCAGATTTCTTATCATGGCCCTAGGGACCAGCCTGTTGCCTGTCTTCTCTCAATTCCCACTACCCTTCCTTGCTCCCTGGGCCCCAGCCTCACTGGCCTCCTCAGTGCCTTTCCTGGAACAGGCTGGAAACACTCCTCCCTCAGGGAGCTTCTCCTTGTTGCTCCTTCTGTCTGGAACACTCAGGTGCAGACCTTGCTCCCTTCCTTTCTTCAGGTCTCTGCTCAAATGCCACCTTAGCAGAGGGCCTTCCCTGACCAGTCTCTCTAACATAGCGCCCTGGCATCCTTGGACCCTTTCTGATCTCAACTCTGATTTTGCTTACTACTGACTGCTACCTGACATAATTAACTTACGTGTTTGTTTTTGTCCATCTCCTGACCATTAGTAACACCCCAAGGGGACCTTTGGTGCCTGGCACATAGTGAGTGCTCAGCAGCTGGGTGGGAGCTGTGGCATAGACTGGAAGAGCTTAATGCAAGTGGCCCCTGGTCACTGCACTGCCTCTTGCCTGCTGTGTGCTTTTGGACAACTTTACTTAACCTTTCTTAGTTTCAGTTCCCCTCTCGGTAAAACTTACCTGGAAGGTTTTTTAGGAGGATTCGAGATAATACATTTAAAGTACCCGAAACATGATCAGTGCTCAGTAAGACAGGGGCTACGCAGGCCACTTAGCTGCTCTCTAGGCCTGTTTCCAACAAGTTACTAGTGCTGCCTCCATCTGCCCCCAGGATGGAGGGCTGCTACAGTAGATGAAGGTAATGCTACAGAAGCAGTTACTGACTCTATTCTCCATGTCATACCCTGACCCCGGGTCTCCTGAGCATTGTTTCTGGCTCCAGCCAGTTCTCCATCCCCCAGCACCGTCAGTTTCTTTTTTCTTTTTTTTTGAGACAGAGTCTTGCTTAGTTGCCCAGGCTGGAGTGCAGTGGTGTGATCTCGGCTCACTGCAAGCTCCGCTTCCTGGGTTCATGCCATTCTTCTGCCTCAGCCTCTCAAGTAGCTGGGACTACAGGCGCCCGCCACCATGCCCGGCTAATTTTTTGTATTTTTAGTAGAGATGGGGTTTCACCGTGTTAGCCAGGATAGTCTCGATCTCTTGACCTCGTGATCCATCCGCCTTGGCCTCCCAAAGTGCTGGGATTATAGGCGTGAGCCACTGTGCCCAGCCTTTTTTTTTTTTTTTTTTTTTTTTTTTTTTTTTTTTGAGGAGTCTCCCTCTGTCACCCAGGCTGGAGTGCAGTGGCACAGTATCAGCTCACTGCCAGCTCTGCCTCCCGGGTTCACACCATTCTCCTGCCTCAGCCTTCTGAGTAGCTGGAACTACAGGCGCTTGTCACCACACCCGGCTAATTTTTTGTATTTTTAGTAGAGACAGGGTTTCACCTTGTTAGCCATGATGGTCTCCATCTCTTGACCTCGTGATCCGCCCGCCTGGGCCTCCCAAAGTGCTGGAATTACAGGCGTGAGCCACCATGCCCAGCCATCAATTTCTTACCAAAGCCCCTCAGATGATGGCCATGTCTGAGCAGGTCCTGCAAGTTGAGACCCTCCCCAGCCCTGCTTTGATCAAGGTGGTCCCTGATGTGGGAAGCCTGAGGTGCTTGCTGGGAATGTATAGATATGTTTGGACTTCATGCGCCATGGACCCCAAAGGTCCTTCTCTGGCAAAGCACCCATGTTTGTGAAGTGGGCACTGCTTAGCAAGCCAGGTGGCTGGCGGGTCAGGTAGGTTTTTCCTGGCTGCTCCAGGAAGGTGAGTCGTGAGTAGTTTCCCTGTGGGCCACCAGGGGGCACCAGAGGTCGCTCAGCTCTTAGAGGACTTGATCCGTCTCTTAAGCTGTCTATGTCTTCTTCCTCTCAGGCCTAGGACTTTCTTGAAGGAAAAGAACTGTGGTGGTGGTTCTCCCATCTCCTAACTTGCTAGGGACTGCCAGTCAAAGCAGGGCCACAGTAAAGGACTGAAGGTCAGGATTCCAGGCTTAATATTCTTTATTGGTAAGCATTAGTGAACCCCTTGCCCTGGGAGCTCAGCCAGTCCTGCTCTGATTCCTAGCCATAGGTGGGACAGCATCTTTGCCTCATGGATCAACTGTCCACGTCTGGCTGTGCCTAACTTGCCACACCATGGGTCAGGGAGACAGGCAGCAGGTACTGGAAGGTGATGGCCAGGTCCTTTTCCCCAGTGACCACTCTCCATCTAGAAGCACTCTGCTTCAGCTGCACAGGCTCTTCCAGGGGGGCTCTGAGAGCCTGCTGGTTAGATGGAGGAGTTGAGCCTCTGACACCTCCAGGTTCTGCCTGCCAAGGGTTCCTCCGCAGCGGGGCTGAGCTGAGCAGGAGCAATGGGCTCTTGCTTCTGTCCTGAGATTCTTGGGTGATTAGCAAGAGAGCCAAGGGCAGGAGGTCATACGTGGTGCCTCATAGGGGATAGAGATGCCAGAGGCTGTAGAAGATGGGGTGGGAGGGAGGGATATCCCAGAGAGAGAGAGAAAGAGAGAGAGAGAGAGAGAGAGAGAGAGAAAGGGTCAGTTGTTGAGTCCCTGGATCTGATTTCACCAGCTATTCTTGGCCATGCCCATAGTCCTTGGGAAACCCCTTGGTTCTAAATAGATAGTTCCTTGGTTCCTGGGTGTACCTTTGCCCCCGACTAGCTTGTGGAGGTAAGAATTATTGGCCGGGTGCGGTGGCTCATGCCTGTAATCCCAGCACTTTGGGAGGTCGAGGCGGGTGGATCACGAGGTCAGGAGATCAAGACCATCCTGGCTAACACAGTGAAACCCCATCTCTACTAAAAATACAAAAACAAAATTAGCCGGGCGTGGTGGCGGGCGCCTGTAGTCCCAGCTACTCGGGAGGCTGAGGCAGGAGAATGGCGGGAACCCGGGAGGCGGAGCTTGCAGTGAGCCAAGATCGCGCCACTACACTCCAGCCTGGGCGACAGAGCGAGACTCTGTGTCAAAAAAAAAAAAGAATTATTACAGTAGCGTGTCCTCCTTCTTGCCTGTTCAGCAAGGCCCTTCAACCCTCCATCCATTTCTCCCTCAGGTCAGGAGAGCAGGGTGACGGTGCCTGGAGAAGGCCCTGGCTCCCCTGAAAGCCCTCCCGGCCTGTCTCTGACCTGCACTGGAAGCGGGGGTCTCCGGGGTGGGTCTTCAGCACCTCCCACACCTCTGGGGGAGGCTCCAAGCCCATCTGCTTGGCCCGACACCAGCGCTGCAGCCGTGTGATCCCTGCCAGGGTAGGAAGAAGACTCTGGAGCCTTGTTGGGGGTGGGGTAGAGTCTGAGCTGGAGAATGTGTGTGTTCAGGGGAGACAGTGCCTGAGGGTCAGAGTCACGCAAGCGCTTGGGTGACTTCAGAGACGTGTGGGTGACGGGACTGGCTGGGAGAGGCACCTCCGTGGGGCTGGGTGGGTTCTCACCGGTGCAGGGCCCGTACTGCCAGGCCAGGTCAAACTGCCTCAGCAGCTCCAGCTCCGCTTCCTCCTCGTCGCGGGGCTGGGGCTCCTCCCCTGCAATGACAGCTGCTCTTCAGTGCGAGGCTGGCCTCAGTCTCCTGCCCCTCACCTCCCAGCCTTCCTCACCACCCCTTTGCCTCTGCCACCCCGCAGCTAGACCTGGTGTCGGGAGGGGAGGACAGGCCACCTTTCCCCTTCCATCTGCCCCTCTGCCCACGTCCTCTAGGCCCCTCCGTGTCCACTCCTCCTGCCTCCCTCACACGTCAGAGACCTAGCTCGGATGCCAGCTCCCCCTTGCTGTGCCCAGCGGGCCCCTCCCTCCTCTTCACAACCGGGTAGGAATCAGTGATGAGCCGCTTCCGGCCCATGGCGGCCACCCAGGCAGGCAGAGGAAGGAGGCGACTGCGGGGAAGAGGAGAGACCGGCCAGTGGGCGCGAGAAAGACAGCTGCTGAGAGAGACAGACGGGGCCAGGCCAGCGGCAGGCAGACAAGATGACCCAGACAAACCGAGAGAGGAAGTCGCTGGGGTCCAGGGAGGGACGCCTCCCCCACCCCAACAAGGGCGCAAACAGGAAAGACTTCAGCCAATGGCAGGACGCCTCTGTGGGGCGGGGCCCTGGCGCTAGCCAATGGTAGGCAGTGTAGGGTGAGGGGTGGGGCGGTGCCACAGCTGTGGGCTGCGGGAGGAGGGGCAGGCTGGGGCGGGGGACCTGTCAGGATGCCCCTACTTCACCACCTCCCCCGGCCCCCATTGGTCTGCTGTGGGTCCCGAGAGACTTGAAGAGAGTTATCCTCAGCCTCTCACTTCCCGTTTTCCCTTCCTAGGCAAATGTTCTTTTCAGCTTCGCTAATCCCCGTGGCCAGTTTGTAACTCCCTAGAGCCCAGCTGGAGCCTTCACTCGGTCCTTTGGCCCGCCCAGCGTTGTGGGGGCAGGTTTGGAGGTCTGAAGAGAGTTTGGTCTAATCCAGGCCCCTTCCCTGCTCCCACCCAACCCCCACCGGCCCCAGGAGACCTGGCTGGAGAAGCCCATGGGTTCTGAAACCTCCTTTCTCACAGTCTGTGCCCAAAGATGCTGCCCACTCTTAGTCCGAGTAAGTGTTTGCTGTTTTGGCTCTCCTGGGGTCCCAAGTCCTGCCCCACCCGCCCCACCAGTCAGGAAGATTCCATACTGGAAGGCAGAGCAAGGGTCTGGTTCCCCCACCACAATGGGTTTTGATCCCCAGTTCTTCATTGGCAAAATCTGCCCTCTCACAATAATGTGAATCTGAGCAGAAAATATTAACAGTAAACCTAACACTCATGTTGCACATACCATGTGCCAAGTACTGTTCTAAGCACTTTCCCACATATTAATTAAAAGAGATGTCAAAAAGTTTTTGAAAGTAGGAAGTATAGCTCAATGATTATCACTGCCGAGAGTCACAGGCATTGCAGGGCCCCAGTCGAACCACAGTCTGTCTTGGGCCCAGGAGCTCACTGTCACAAGGCAGACAGATGTACAGTTGTCAGTGAGAGGCTATAATTCCTACCAGAAGAGGAAAAGGGTGGGTCAGAGATTGGTTAGGACCACAGGGATGATTAGCATTGGAAGGCCTCCTGGAGGAGGTGGACTGCTGTAAACAATGTCTCTCAATTCTCCACCCATGACCTTTGTCCCTTGGGCTCCTGTCATCACTGACTCATCCATACTGCTGCCTCCCCCTCATCAACTTCCTGGCAGGAGGCAAAAGTACTGGCCAGTGGGAGTCTGGGAACCAGCACAGGGACCAGCCCAGCTCTAATCACCCTCCAGAGATCCCATCCGGTTCTTCCTTCCAGGGATACTGGGAGGGTGGGGCACAGACTCCTGGGCTGCCGCCTGCTCAGAAGCCTCTGCCGCCTCCTTTCCCTGCTCTGGGGTCTGGGTGCTCTGCACTGGAAGAGGGCTAAGCCACTGGTACTTGTGGGCACAAGGGAGGAAGCTGCTCTGGAGAGGAGACCACCAAAGGGGAAGTACAGGAGCAGGCCATGTCTTCAGGGTCCACGTCCTGCCTGGCTCCCCCCATCGGCGTCCTGGAGGAGGGCTGGTGGAGGAGGGAGCTTGTCAGGGCACTGCATGGAGCTGGAGGGCCCTTTCTGCTGTATTGTTTGGGCTGGGCCTATTCTAATCCCCCCATCTGCCTTGTGAACTAAGTGGGGCCCACATTCAGGGAGACAGTGTCCTTGCGGAGTTGGGGATGGAAGCAGGGAGGCCCTCTCTACCAGGGCTGGGGAGGGCCTAGGTGCTGAGTCCAGTCAGGCACTGAGTATGCTAGGTAGGGATGGCATATAGGCTCTGGGGGATTGATTACCCCCTCCCCAGAGGGCCTCAGCAAGGGTTCCTGGGCTGTTTCTAGAGGTGTGTGGCACCCACCTCCTGAGTCCAAGCCCTGAGGGATAGGGAGCCATGGGTGGGGCAGACCCCTCCTCATTCCCAAGTCCCTCCTACCCCTGAAAGCTGATAGCCGTGGGGCCCTGCCACCGCCCAGGGAGCGTGAAATGGGGTGTGCTGCTGGGCAGCCACAGCAGCTCCTGCCGCCGCCTGGGACTATTGCCTTTTCTCCTTGGGTAGCCTCTGGCATCCTGAGCTACTCTGTAGATGTTGGCTGGGCTGTCCCCGCCAGCTTCCCCAGCTTTGCCTGGCTCAGGCACCCACCCAGCCTGGAAGATGTCTCCCTCAGCCTTCAGCTACCCCCAGACCCAAGAAAAAGATTCAGAGTGGTCAGCTCAAGTGCAGGCACCCTAGGCCTGGCTTTCTGGCTTGGAGTTGAGGGAACTCTCTGCAAGCAGCATTGCTGTTCTCTCCTAAATGGCAGTGGGGTTGGGCCCCCAGGGAAGAGTTGGCACCTAGGGATTTTGGAACCATCCCTGTCCAACTGGCATTCCCTGACTCAGCACCTGGATTCCTAAGGTGCACAGCTGACTAGGCTGGACCTTGGCCTTTCCATCCTCAGGTCTTTTTCCTTCTTTGCTCTCCAACCCTATCCACCTTCTGTACCTTCTTGCCTAGAATCCCTTCCCCTACTCAGGCAGCATCCTGGCCTCATTCCCTAAACTGCTGTCCTGGAGCCTGTTCAGGCTTCAGGCTGGATGGCCAGGCCAGAGGTCTGGGTTGGGTGCTGAGTTCTCTCTCCCTGCGGGAATGTCCTGAGACCCTTATGTCAGCCCGGACACCCAGAGGCTGGTGATGAGACTAGTAGGAGTGACCTTTGCACCTCAGCCTGGTAATAATACCCAACACCCTTGCTTCAGGGCCAAGTCCAGAGTCCTGGGGGTCCAGGAGAGAAAAGAACTGAAACAGGAACCCAGCACCTTCCCAGGGGATGAGGCCCACCGCTGACTGCACTCAAGGGAAGAAGGATTAGGTCCGGCTTAGCTCAGACAATGTGGCAGGATGGGGGCCTCAGCACTGTGCCTGCATTCCCTTCCCCCTCATCACCATGAGGTTTGTGGGGAGAGCAAGGTAGAGCTGGGAAGGTGGAGGCAGGTGGAGAGAGGGGAGCAGCTGCCTGGGGCCCAGTGGGCTGTGGGATGGATCCAGCTCTTCTTCCCTCTCGCCGGTACCCTCCTTCCTCAGGCCCTTGGGCTCTGCCACCTACCCTGAGCTGGAAGTCAGTCCCACTCAGGAGATTCTGGGCAGCCAGAATACCCCTGGCCCCGCCCCCAACATACTCACACCCCGTGGGCCCCATTCCTCACCCTGTGGGCCAGAATCCTTTTAGGCAGTCATTCCTGGCCCCTCACTACCCTCCCAGACACTCCCTCTTCTCCTGGTCCAGGTTCTCTGGCCTAATGTGCTTCCATGGCAGCAGCTTGAGGGCAGAGGAAGGAGTCTCTGGGTTTTTTTTGTCACTGCTGTCTTCTGTCCTGCTCCTACCACCCTCCACACATCCTTCTGTAGTCACCTCCTCTTTCACTTTGGCCATCCAGGCTCTGGAGCAGTTCTGGGAAGACTTGAAAAGGGGCCTTCTGGCCATTCCTCACCTTGGCCACCAGGTGTCAGACTTTGCCCAGTTGGGTGGGAGGAAGGTTCTAGTTAACCATTTCCACCCCATCAGCCTGGCCTCAGAGAGAGATCTGGGCAAGTTGGGGAGGAGCCTAGAGCTGACTGCTGAACTGGCAAGGCTGAGGCACCCTGAAAGTTGAGACTGGAAAAAGAACTGGAACTCGGGCCCTACAGCTTTCTGCCAGATCGGCCTCACTGCCACTGCCCCCACACCACCCCATTGACAAGGGCTTTGTCCCCTGCTGGGAAGTTCAGGGGAGGCTGAGTCAGGGAGCTTGAGAATTGAGGGAACAAAGGCAGGGACAGTTGTAGCTCCACAGCAGAGGGGAAGCTGAGAGGGAGCTGCCCGTCGGAGTGCCCAGCCAGGACTGAGTCACTAGTCCTTGCCCTCTAGGTTAAGGGGAACAGAGGGCCTCCCTTTGCCTTTCCCCATTTGGGGTGGCTGTGGCAAGTGAGAGTGTGTGTGTACATGTGTGTGTAAGCTCAGTGCTTGAATGAGTCTCTCATATCATGAGGCAGCCTATAAGTCTTGGATGGTGGGTCAGTCTTTGCAAAAGTGGAAAACTGGCAAGGTCTGAGTATTTTACCATCTCCCATCAGAGCTTCCTCTAGCCCCACTTCCCCCAGAAGTTGCCCCTGCCCCAAGTGATAGTTCTCCATTTTATGCTCATTCTTTCAAACATAGGTGTGTTTCCAAGCACCCAAGATGATGACGAGATTTCTAATCCTTACATGCTATCTGGAGATGACGGAGAGGAGGGTCTTCTCTCGCCCACTCCCCCTATCCTTGTGGGGACATAAGGACTACTAGAGATAACGCACCCTCCACCCCTTGACATTTCAAGGTCTTAGAGTCTCATGTTAGCCTCTGGATACATGGGCCTCTGACTCTAAGGCCATACTTATGAGGTAGAACCTCGATAACTAACAAAACTCATCAAATCTCCTGAAGCAGTTCTGGATGGAAAACCAATGACTCACTCACAGAAAATGCTAATGCCCTATGATCTGCCAGGTGCTCCCTGTGCCATGGTGCTGGCGTTTTCACAAGATGCCTGTGGGACACAGTGCCAAAACACGAAGGAACAGCTCACATCCCCTGTCACCATCATTAGGGGCTGTTTGAGAGAGTTCAAGAACTCACACTCTGAAGTGCCCTCTCATGGTGCTCTCGTCCCCCTCTCCCTCCACCACCAAGGGAGCCTTCTGCATCCTCAGCATTTGGGAACCCCAGCGCTGCCCATTCAGGATTCTTCTCCTGGCCTATTCCCCTCCTCTGTTTCCCTCCACTGACCACTCTGCTCACACTGCCTGGCTCTGGCTCCCAGCCAATTCCAGTAGTTTCCAGCAGCCTAGAATCCCCCTTGATTCTCTGCCGTTCCTGCCTTGCCAATCCTCAGCCTTGGAAAATGCCCTCTTCTCCAGTCTGTCCCTCTCTCTGAAATGCTAAGGAATGTCACCGCCCATGGTGACAGGTCCACGGCAAAGGTGCCTGCTGATATCACCGGGTTCTATTTGGCTGCCTAGACACCCTTTGGCTCTCCTCTGGTTGTCTCCTTACTCCATTTGCCAAACCTCCCCATTTTTCTCCACCCGCCCCCTACTCAGCAATAACATGTTTAGATCACAACAACAACAACAAAACAAACAAAAGCCTTCTGTGATCTTGCTAACCTTTCTAGATGTTTTTGTTTGTTTGTTTGTTTGTTTGTTTGTTTTTGAGATGAAGGAAGTCTCGCTCTTGTCGCCCAGGCTGGAGTGCAGTGGTGGGATCTTGGCTCACTGCAGCCAGCTCTTCTGGGGCATCTGAGACTATTGATCAGCTCCTTCCTTCACCCAGGCTGGAGTGCAGTGGTGTGATCACAGCTCATTGCAGCCTCGACCTCCCAGGCTCAAGCGATACTCCTGCCTCAGCCTCCCTTGTAGCTGGGACCACAGGTGCGCCACCATGCCTGGCTAATTTTGTTTTGTTTTGTTTTTTGTTTGCTTGGGGTTTTTTGAGACAGAGTCTTGCTCTGTCAGCAGGCTGGAGTGCAGTGGCGCAATCTCGGCTCACTGCAACCTCCGCCTCCTGGTTCAAGCGATTCTCCTGCCTCACCTCCCTAGTAGCTGGGACTACAGGCGTGCGCCATCACATCCAACTGATTTTTGTAGTTTTAGTAGAGATGGGGTTTCACCATGTTGGCCAGGATGGTCTCAATCTCCTGACCTCACGATCCGCCCACCTCGGCCTCCCAAAGTGCGCTGGAATTACAGGCCTGAGCCACCGCTCCTGGCCAATTTTTGTGTTTTTTATAGAGATAGGATTTCACCATTTTGACCAGGCTGGTCTTGAACTCCTGGGCTCAAGCGAGCCTCCTGCCTCACCTTCCCAAAGTGCTGGGATTATAGGTGTGAGCCACTGTGCCTGGCCTTTTCTGTCAATTTCCAAAACACTATTGTCTTGACACACTTTTAAAATTTTTCTCTAATATAGCAACCCTATTAACTGATGTCTTGACGCTCTTTAAATCAGTTTAAGTCAAATTATCAAGGTTTGGCTGGGTGCAGTGGCTCACACCTATAATCCCAGCACTTTGGGAGGCCGAGGCAGGCAGATCACTTGAGATCAGGAGTTCAAGACCAGCCTGGACAACATGGTGAAACCCCATCTCTACTAAAAAAAATAAAAAAAATAAAAAGTCGGATGTGGCGATGCATGCCTATAATTCCAGCTACTCAGGAGGCTGAGGTGGGAGGATTGCTGGAACTGGGAAGCGGAGGTTGCAGTGAGCCAAGATCACACCACTGCACTCCAGCCTGGAGACAGAGCGGGACTCTGTCTCAAAAAAAAGAAAAAAAAATTATCAAGGTTTTACTGTGCCAGGCATTACACCAAAATGCTGTAGGGCTGGGCACAGTGGCTCACACCTATAATCCAAGCACTTTGGGAGCCCACATTGGGCAGATCAGATTGAGGTCAGGAGTTCAAGACCAGCATGGCCAATGTGGTGAAACCCCGTCTCTACTAAAAATACAAAAATTAGCCAGGCATGGTGGTGGATGCCTGTAATCCCAGCTACTTGATTGGCTGAGGCAGAAGAGTTTCTTTTTTTTTTTTTTTTTTTTTTTTTTTTGAGACGGAGTCTCGCTCTGTCGCCCAGGCTGGAGTGCAGTGGCCGGATCTCAGCTCACTGCAAGCTCCACCTCCCGGGTTCACGCCATTCTCCGGCCTCAGCCTCCCGAGTAGCTGGGACTACAGGCGCCCGCCACCTCGCCCGGCTAGTTTTTTGTATTTCTTAATAGAGACGGGGTTTCACCGTGTTAGCCAGGATGGTTTCGATCTCCTGACCTCGTGATCCGCCCGTCTCGGCCTCCCAAAGTGCTGGGATTACAGGCTTGAGCCACCGCGCCCGGCCGAAGAGTTTCTTGAACTTGGGAGGCGGAGACTGCAGTAAGCTGAGATGGTGCCACTGCACTCCAGCCTCGGTGACAGAATGAGACTCTGTCTCAAAAGAAAAAAACAATAAAACACTAAAATGCCGTAGTGATGCAAAGATGAATAAATCATGGGCCTTACCCTCAAGATGTTATTTGCTTGAAAAAGACAAATATGCCGGGCATAGTGGCTTACGCCTGTAATCCCAGAACTTTGGGAGGCCGAGGCGGGCAGATCACGAGATCAGGAGATTGAGACCACCCTGGCTAACATGGTGAAACCCTGTCTATACAAAAAATTAGCCGGGCACGATGGCGGGCACCTGTAGTCCTAGCTACTCGGGAGGCTGAGGCAGGAGAATGGCGTGAACCCGGGAGGCAGAGCTTGCAGTGAGCCAAGATCACGCCACTGCACTCCAGCCTGGGCGACAGAGTGAGACTCCATCTCAAAAAAACAAACAACAACAAAAAAGAAAAAGACAAATACACTTAACTATTTTTTTTTTTTTTTTGAGACGGAGTCTCGCTCTGTCCCCGGGCTGGAGTGCAGTGGCCGGATCTCAGCTCACTGCAAGCTCCGCCTCCCGGGTTTACGCCATTCTCCTGCCTCAGCCTCCCGAGTAGCTGGGACTACAGGCGCCCGCCACGTTGCCCGGCTAGCTTTTTGTATTTTTTAGTAGAGACGGGGTTTCACCCTGTTAGCCAGGATGGTCTCGATCTCCTGACCTAGTGATCCGCCCGTCTCGGCCTCCCAAAGTGCTGGGATTACAGGCTTGAGCCACCGCGCCCGGCCTATTTTTTTTTTTTTTGAGACAGTTCACTCTTGTTGCCCAGGCTGGAGTGCAATGGCACGATCTCGGCTTACCGCAACCTCTGCCTCCCAGGTTCGAGTGATTCTCCTGACTCAGTCTCCCTAGTAGCTGGGATTATAGGCATGTACCATCTCGCCTGGCTAATTTTGTATTTTTAGTAGAGACGGGGTTTCTCCATGTTGGTCATGCTGGTCTCGAACTCCCGATCTCAGGTGATCAGCCCGCCTTGGCCTCCCAAAGTGCTAGGATTACAGACATGAGCCACCACACCCGGCCACACTTAACTAACTCTTATTCTGCCCCATCTCCATCTATCTGAATTCTGCCCATCCTCCAAGATTGGTGTCAAATCCCACCGCATGCCTTTATGGAAAAGGTAACTATTGAGCACTTGCTGTGTGCTCTGCACTGGAAATACAGCTGTGGAAGTCAGCAAGAACTTCAGATACCGTTTTCTCCCCTAATAGGGCTCACAGCCTAGAGGGCCTTCACCTAACTAGATGCAGTCTGTCTTTCTTAGTCTTCTGTAGTATTTTGCCTGGATCTTTCTGCATTTAATCGAATCCTGCCTTATATTCTACCATTTGCAGGGAAGGGTTTCTATTCGTTTTTCTAGATTGTTTTGTCCAACACACTCATTGAGCACCTTCTTTAGGATGGAGTCTAAGTTGGGTGCTGGTATAGTGAGACGAAGACTCAAAAGCTGCCCCCAAGAAACTCAACAGGATAGCACTGTGTAAGCTCTCTGATGATAGGACCTCCTCCTTACTTACCTCTGTATTCCTTATAGCCCCTACTTAATGCTTTGCATATCACAGGCCACAGCTTATTTTGACTATGTATGGAGACAGCCCTGATACCCTCTCCTTTCTATCTTGTTATACAGGGGGCAGGGCCTGCAGGTGCCCCTGGCCATGCCTGGGCAGATGTCTCGACCTGAGGAGCCTGGACCCCTCAGGGTGGGGCATGTTCCCTCTAACTTAGGCCAGATGACTCAGGGACATTTAGCAGAGCTGGCTTGCCTCACCCACAAGCAAGTCAGTAGCTCTTGCACCTACATTCTGACCTCTCCCTTTTCTAGTGGTTCTTGCACTTGCCGGCAGCTCTGTGTCTGCATCGCACAGATATGCCTGTGGCCCTTATTATTTCAGGTACATTGACCTTTTCTTCCCTAGTAGATTATAAGCTCTGTAAGGGCAGGAGCCAAATTAGGTTTTAGGCTTCTTTTGGCTTTTCTACACCAGTTAGCACAGTGACAGGCAGGTAATTAGGTCTTTAAAATATTTGTCAACTGATTGACATTGCCATCATTTCTTACTTTCTTCACTTAAGGTATTGTCTCCAGGAGGCCCTTATAAAATACTCATGTAGGATGTGAGGACGATCTGGCTGTGACATCTGTCACTCCATTGATCACCAGGGTTGATTCGGCTGATCTGGCTGGCTAGGCGGGTGTCCCCTTCCTCCCTCACCGCTCCATGTGCGTCCCTCCCAAAGCTGTGCGCTCGATCGAAGAGGACAACCATCCCTAATAGAGGAGGATCAGTCTTTAGTCAAGGGTATACTAGTAGCCTCACTCCCCTGCTAGAACCTCCAAACAAGCTCTCAAAGTTCATAAAATATCCATGTATTACCTGGGAGCTGTTCATCCATTGACTTACCCAGTGGTTCCTAACTAAAGTGTCATGACATGCTGCTAGAGCCTAAGTAATCTGTAAGGACTATAGCTGCTGCTGCTATAGCCAAGCATCTGCCCTTTGTTGTTCCTGTTATCCTTTCCAGCATTCTTAGAAGGGCGTTCAATTATCCCCGCTTTACTGACAGGGAAACTGGTCACTCATAGGTTATGAGTCTGAGGTTTGAGCTTAGGGCATCCTTTGAATAGCACCTATCCCATTCTCTCACAATCTGAGTTTTTCTTTTCTGGAATATGCTGTCTTACATTGGAGAGAAAGGAGTGGAGTTATAGCTAAGGACTGTGACTTGGTCAGTCTGTTTCCCTCCTAAAGAGAGGAAGGGTGTTGAAGTGAGGGTCACTGCTCCTGAAGCCCCAGTGGACAGAGACAGGCAGGAGTCCTGGGGAAGCTGGGGAGTGAAGCCCAGGGGCTGACTGCTCAGGGTAGAGCACCAGAGAGGCAGATGAATAGCTTTGCTCATCACAAGGAGGCTGGGCAAGAGGGCAGAAATAGAAATTCAAGGTGGGAAGACAGACCTTTGATACCGTTAATGCAATCCAGGAAGGTAAGGTTGGCTGGGTGAGTGGCTCACGCCTGTAATCCCAGCACTTTGGGAAGCTGAGGCAGGTAGATCACCTGAGGTCAGGGATTCGAGACCAGCATGGCCAACATGGTGAAACCCCATCTCTACTAAAAAAAAAAAAATATCCTGGCATGGTGGCGCACCCCTGTAATCCCAGCAACTCAAGAATCACTTGAACCCAGGAGGCGGAGGTTGCAGTGAGCCAAGATCATGCCACTGCACTCCAGCCTGGACAACAGAGTGAGACTCTCAAAGAAAAACTGAGGCCAGGCGCGGTGGCTCACGCCTGTAATCCCAGCACTTTGGGAGGCCGAGGCGGGCGGATCACGAGGTCAGGAGATCGAGACCATCCTGGCTAACACAGTGGTCTCTACTTAGCCAGGCGTGGTGGCAGGCGCTTGTAGTCACAGCTACTCGGGAGGCTGAGGCAGGAGAATGGCATGAACCTGGGAGGCAGAGCTTACAGTGAGCAGAGATTGTGCCACTGCACTCTAGCCTGGGCGACAGAACGAGACTCCGTCTCAAAAAAAGAAAAAAAAAAAAAAAAAAAAAACCAACGAATCCCAGAAAGGTGAGGAAGACTGAGCAAAGGCTGGGTGAGGGAAACCTGGAGTAGACACAAGCTGTGTGGGAGGACTGAGGATCAAGGAGTTGGTGGTGGGAGCAGGAGTGGACAAGTCTGAGGTGCGCCCATCACCCCAGTGCGGGGAGGAAGAGCGCCTCTTCTCAGAGCTCTGTGCAGCTTCACCAGAGGCAAGCAGGGAGTGGGAGCCGGGGCGGCAAGAGAGTCTGATGAGCACCAGGAGGGTTGAGGCCGGGCAAAGAGACTAAGTTCTGGGGCAAGCATTTTATTTGTTAATACAAGAATAGAAATTCTGCAATAAATATCATCTAATAAATAACATCTCCAAATAAATAAATATTAATACAACACACTTAGAGTCATGAGTGGGTGGGGCTGGGGGGGCAGGGCCTGGGGGAGCTGCCACCCCACACCCCAAAATGCTACTGCAATGTAAACTTTCAGGAAATCCTGTGGTGTGGCTATGGTTGCCCTCCCCAGCCTGGGCAACCCACAGATACCCTGGGAAAGGGGGCAGCGAGGAGGCACTGTAAAGCTGGAAGACAATTCGAGGCAAGGTCCTGATGCTCAGCTTGGCTTTTGTTTGCCACTCTGTGCTTTGGAGACTCCTGGGTCTGTTATGGTCTGTCCCTGCCCCTTTGCTTTCAGTATTTTCTCTTCTGGTTTATAGGGAACCTCCAATGCAGACCCCACCCCTGCACTGTTAATCTTATCTCTTTTTGTGTAGAACTGCCACCATGTTTGTTTCCTGAATTGGATGTATAGAGTGATTTGGGGGTAAGGGAGCAACACCCATTCAAGGAGAGTGGGGCAGCCAAAGGGCTTCACCCCAGAAAGTCATGTGTGGTGGTGGCCCCTCAACTCCTGCCTTCCAGGTGTGCCACCTGAGGGGCTGGGTGGGCATTGGCCAAGTGGTAAGCAAGAAGCAGGAGGCCATGAGAGCCTCTGCACCAACTTGAACCACTTCAGACTCCCTCGAGCATGACTTCCTGTAGAAACAGGACAGGACAGGGCCTATTGCACCTCCTCCCCAGCTCAGTAGACCTTTGGGAGGTGGGGAGGAGACAAGGCTGATCACATCACACGCCCAGCCGGTCCAGGAGAGGGCCAGAAGCTCACAGCTTCTGTCTCCTGGCTCAACAGGTGTTGGCATACAGGGCTGGCTCTCCCAAAGTGGGTGCAGGGTTTGAAGGGGGAGCGAAGAGGAGGCGGCAAAGGTCAGAAGTCAGAAGCCGTGAGCCCCCAGGTGCAGGGTGACTGCAGCTGCTGGAGGCTGCATCTTCTTCTTGAGCCGGTTGAAGTCCTTGGCCGAGCGCCACAGCCAGGTCTGCAGCTCCTTCAGCAGCCAGAAGTCATCCATCTTTTGGAGGAAGTCACTGTGGGCAGGGCCAGGAGTCCAAGTGGGTTCAGTCCCAGGCAGCGGCTGGGGCAGTGGGTAGCCCAGAGCTGCCATGACGCCTGCAATGCTGCCCAGCAGGCCCTGGAGGCTGGTGCAGAAGTGGGCCAGGCTGCGGCGCAGCTCAGCAGTGGCAGCCTGACGGTTGAGGCCACGCAAGTAACACAGAAGGTGGCTGTAAGCCTCGTAGTTTTGGGTCAGCCGCAGTTTGTCATTGAGGCTTTGCCACACCTCCAAGTTAACAGTGGCCCTGGGCAGAGTCTCTGCCCCCAGGCGGGGAGGGTTGAAGTCAGGCTCGTTGAAAGGAGGGCCCAGGTAGTTCAGCTGTGAAAAGGAGAGGGTGATGGGGAAGGAGGAGGGCAGAGCAGCTGTCTCATCACCGAGGAGATACCTGCTCCCAAAGTTTCTATTTTTTGTGTCCCCTGACACTGGCCCTGTCTCCATGCTAGGCTTCTCTGTTCATGGCCTCCCTGAGTTTCTCCAATAAGGATATCATTTGTATGCAGATGACAGCTGAAGCAGTGGCGGTGATGAGCTCTCCAATGGAGAGGCGTAGAAAGAGGAGGAGGAGACGCAGGAGACGCTCAGGAAGGACGTGCTGATTGGCTTGGTGGGCAAACCTTGGGAAAGTGCCCGCTGTGAGGGCAGGACAGAGAAGAAGAGGAGCCTGGAGGAGCCAGGGGGCGAGGCTGGAGAGGTAGAAGGTGGCCCAGGAGAGTGCAGAGGCCAAGGAAGAGTTCGAGAAGGCAGCAGTGCTCAGCAGTGTGGCTGCAAAACAGACAGCAAGGAGAATGAGCCTTCAAAACACTGTCGGGCTTGGCAAGGAGGTGCCTGACGACCTTGGAGAGAACCACTGCTGGGGCCTGGAAGCCAGATTGCAGGGGGTTAAGAAGTGAGTGGGTGGAGAGGAAGTGGAGGCAGAGGGTGTAGACCACTCCTTCGAGAAATTTGGCAGAGAAAGCCAGGAGAGAAAAAGGGTCGGGAACTAGAGGGGGCAGTGGAATGAAGCAAAGGTTTTCTGCACAAGGAACAAGAGAGAGATGAGAGGGGCCCATTGGCACCAGAGTCCCATTTGCCACTGACATACCCGGGCCCACCAGCTGAGGGGCTGGGGAGAGACGGGTACTCACTAACACTCCGAAGGAAGGGTTCAGTTGAAAGGAGCTAGGCTGCAGAAGGAAGAAATGGAGGCAGTCTCATGAGTAGGACAGGAGGAAGGCTATGGAAGACAGCATGGTATAGGGAAGAAGGCAGAGCCCTTGCCAACCCTCGGGGGAGCGGCTGGGGCCCAGGGAAAGGGATGAGGGCGATGTGTAACTGGGAAAGAAGGGAGAAGCAAGGGGAGAGGCCTGGGATAGGCAAGGGCCCAGGGGGAGGTTCACACGCTGACAAGCACAGAGACAAACTAATTTCCTCGGTGTATCCTGGGGCTGGAGCCAGCTCCCCCGCCACCCTCCTCCCTTTTCTTTCCCTGGCTCCAGAGTAGAGTCTGGGATGTGGAAGAGGAACACGGGAAGAGGGGGCCGGTTCCCCATGGTCCTCGGCTCCTCCGACCCTCCTTCCTTCTCTCCTGGGCTCTCTGAACACCTCTGGACCACCCCCAAATCCTTATAGCATCACCTCCATCCACACCCTAAACCCCCTGCCACTACTGCCTGGGTTCCCTACAGTCCCCTTCCCCCATGACCCTCGTAGGAGGCCCAGCTAGAATGGGAGAGGCAGACGGAAGGGAGGCCCCTGGGTCCAGAGCAGCAGGGCCCCAGGTCTGGGGGTAGAGGCGAGCTGGAACGCAGGCATGGGAGGTGGGGCCCCTCCATCCCCACCCAACCCCGCCCGCGCAAGAGACACCACAACACGGTGTAAACAGAGGAGACTTCCCCGGCCCCCAGGGGGAGGCGGGCGGCTGGGCTGGCAGCCAGTGGGGCAATGGGCCAAGGCGGGTGCGAGGCCTGCCCACATGCCTAGTCCTGGGGCGAGGGATGGGGAGATGGGGGGGCCACCTAAGAGGGAAGGGCAGTAGATAAGCCAGACAGGGGGACTGGTGGGAGCCAAAGAGCCCCTCCTCACCCCATCATTTACCAGGACCCTCCACGATTAGGACTGTCTTCCCCCAACTCCTCACTCCTCCCCAACTCCCAGACTCCTACTCTGGATACTCACATAGGTCCCAGCCAAGCTGCGGAGTTGGTGCTCCAGGTAGCGGGTGAGGTCATAGGTTTTCTGGATGGAGGGGCCAGGCCCTGGGTCCCCTGTGCGATTGAGAGCTGGCACTGCAGGGAGGTGCCAGAGCACCGTGCACAGGCACGCTAACATCCCCCACGAGTCCCCTGTGGGCAGGATGGACGAGAAGCATGAGTGCGGCCCAGGCCCACACGGGGAAGCATCTGGCAGCCCCTCAGGTGTCTGTCCCCACCTTGGGCTGGAAGGTGGGTGAGGGTGGGACACCAGATGGGAGGCAGAGGGGATGGAGGAGGGAAAACACCCCTGGCAAGAGGGGAGAGAAAGAGAGGTGTGTGTGTGTTTGAGGATGAGGACTTGGCACGCCTAAGTATCTATCAGTAGATACTTGAGAGTATATCTGTGTGTCAGCTGAGAGAGTCTTTGGCATGTGTGCCACTGTGTGTGTGCCAACATATATGTGTGTGTACATGGAGGGACAGGGCCAGGCCTAGGGACTACAGGTCGACCTGCCTGTGTTCCAGTTGTACCATAGCTTCCTGCCAGTCTCCCAGTCCCACTGCAGCTTGAGGGGAGTCACAGGGTGGGAGATAGCACATGTCAGAGCTGGCAGGCTGAGCAGTCAGCCCCAAGGGAGGAAGCAGGAGAGAGGCAGCCGCCAAGAACACAGTCGTCCATAAGAGGCAAGGTATAGGGTTAGACCACCAGGGTCGGGCTGCCTTATGGGGCTAGTTTTGGGTATATTCTAGGATGTGATTCCTGAGTGTGGGAAGCATAGGGTGGGGTTAGATTGAAGATTTAGTGCTCACTCTCAGGGAATGGTGGCAGTGTGGAGGTTCACACCATTCTTGGTGTTAGGTGGGGAAAAGTTGGACTTCAATGAGCCCTTTCCATCAGCCTGTGAGGGTGGGGACAGGAAGGGAGAGGGGTGCATTTGACGAGTCAGGCTTGTTGGCTGATGGCACTGCAGAGTTTGGACATCCCAGGATACCAGGAGTCCAGAGGCCAGGGTTGGGTGCTGTAAAGAGTGACATGGATAGTGGGGAAATACGCTTTTCTGGGATTTTAAGTGAGGACCAAGGTGAGGATTGAGTGGACACTTTGGACTGGCAAAGGCAGTTAGGGTTTGGCTAGGATAGATATAATTGGCATTGGGCTAGGTTAGATTTAAGGACTGGGTTACTTTAAAAGTTTCAGATTAGTTTAGACTTGGGATTTGGTTGATTTAGTGTGGTTGAGGTTTGAGTCCAGCAGGGGATGTGGTGAGGTCTGGGCAGGCAGAAGGTGAGCTGGAGGGCTGTGACTTGGTCGGTTTAGATACCAGATGGGGCGCTGCTTATGTCATGAAGAGCAGGGCTAGTTTGGGTTTTCAGCTTGAATAGGTGTGAGGTCACGAGTGGTTTCTTTCCTTTATTTTTTTTTTTTTTCCTTTTTTTCCTTTTTTTTTTTTTTGCTGCCACCTTCCCACCACTCCTATAGTTCATATTTTATACTCTCAGATTTTTCTATAATGACATAGGTTGCTTTGATAGGTAGAAATAACTTAAATAGATATAACACTTTGCCCATGGTTAGAATGGGATTTGAAGAAAGAATGAAGACTAGGTTAGGTTTAATCACAGCGCTGGGGCAGTTTTGGAGAGGGCTACTAACTAGGAAGGATGCAAGACTCCATTTGTATAAAACATCTCTTATGGAGGACAGGGGTCAGTGAGGACTTTGGCAGTGGCCCCCTGGTCAGTATGGACTCTTTCAGATGTGTGGCTGGCCAGCTTTACTGAGGGAGCATGGGGGTGGGGTACCACCAGTCACAGGGTCTTAGTTTGAGGCAAGTGTGAGTGTGTGTACACACGTGTATTTTAGGACAGAGAGTAGGGTCAGGCACTCAACTGCTCCCTAGGGAGACTGGCTCCCCCTTTCCTGTGCCCTCTGAGCCTGTGGCTTCCTCCTGGATGCTGCTTTCCTCACTCTTCCTTTCTATCCCCAGCTCTTGCCTGACTCAGTTCCTTTCTCCTCCCTGTTCCTCACATTCCAACACAACTCCAAGCCTGGGGATCTGGCAGTCACCTCTAGGATCCTATGGGTACAGAGTAGAATTAGTTTTGGAGATTGGAGACCTGCTGAATTGGGCAGCGGCCCTCCCAGCCTTGAGGTTGCTTTCAGCATCGAGTCTGGCTTCATTCAAAGTTAGCGGCAAGGCTGAGGGTCCCAACTGAAGCAGGAGCTGGGAGCTAGGCGTCCCTCTTTACCCACATGTTGACTGGAGTTCTAGGTTCTGCCTATGTCACGGCCAAGAGGTATAGTCAGGAACCCAGCTCGGGACTTATCCCTCTCCCATTCTGAGCCCTGTGGGACATCCCTAGGGGAGATCAGCTCCCTACACAGGGACAGCAGGGGGAGAAGCCTTTGGATAGACAAGAACTAAGTCATCTGGGCAGAAAAAACGGCTCATGAAATTAACCAGACGAGGCCGGTGTTTCCAGGAATATTTCAGTTCTGAGGTAACTGTCGTTGCAGGCTGGGGGTGGGGGGGGCGGGCAGGGGAGAACAGAAGGATCCGACGGCCCACAGAGAGAACTAGAAAGAGGGAAGGGCTCTCAGGAATCCAGAGGGAGAAGAGGTTAGGAGAGGAGAAAGGGGGGTAGAAGGACAGGGCTCTGCCCCTGCTATGACAGCTTTCACTCTGGGCAAGCCGTGCCCATACCCGTGTCTCAGGCAGCAGGAGGAAAGCAGTGTGGGGTGAACACTTGTGTAGTTGTGAGCTCAGGAACCCAGCACAGCTCGCCTGCCTCCTGAGGAGAGTGCATGGTGGGCTTCCTGGAGCCCTCATCCATCCTCCCTTAGGCTCATGGTATGCAGGTGGACCCTGACCACTGGGGCTGTGTCCTGGGTCCCCCTCTCCCCCTCCCCACCAGTCCTGGCCCCCAGCCCGCCCCCGCCTCAGCTCTGCCTCTGGCTGCTGCCCACTGATTGTTTACATCCCCTCTTCTCTGTGTGTTTATAAATCTGGCTGAGCACGTGAGGAGCTAATGAGTGCAGCTCACGTTTCCTGCAGCAGCCCCCCACCCCCTATCCTGGCCCCCACCCAGCCAGCCCCTAATTCCATCCAGATCCCTGGGCCCTGGGAACCAAGGCCCTCCTCATGAAAACACACACACACACACACACACACACACACACACTCACTCTCTCTCTCTCTCTCTCTCTCTGCCCAAGGAAGTGACCAGCCACCCAGACAGCTGCACAGGCAGGCGCACCCGTGTGCACGTCTTTAGCCACTTTAGCCAGCTGCCCCTCAGTCCCTGGCCTGGACGCCCCCGGGCTGAGCTTTCCCAGTGAGGGTGAGGGTTCAGCCGTGCAGATGTACCAGGGTGGTTAGGGTGGTAGGACAAGTCAACGGGAGTCTTTGCACCTGGGACTATAAGAGCTAGGCTAAGAACTGTGAGCCCTAAATGTTGTAGCCAGGGAGGCACTGCAGGGCTCCAGAGGTGGGGCATAGTGGCCTCAGGCTGGACTGAATATGGGAGCCAGGAGGAAAGGCCAGACCAGGACCAGCGCTGGCTGCTGCGGTTGGAGGGGTCTGTTGAGAGGAATTGAGGGATGGAGTGGGTTAGGCAGAATAGGTGAGGAGTGGGTGAGGGATGGAGTAGGTGAGGTCCAGGCATTGTGACTGTAGGAAACTGCCCTAGGGGCGTGTCCTGACCTGCCTTCACAGGCAAAGGCCCACAGAAACCCATCATCCTTCTACCCTGTGGTCTGCTGCCTTCCCCTCTCTTACTTCCCTCCCTTCTGCCTTTTCCTTGGTTCCCTTTCCCCCAGGCCACTGAGAAGTGGCTTGGTGAGTGGGGACACATGGGCCTGGGAATTGGGAGACCTAGTTTTGCCACCAACCCCTTTGGTGACTGTGGGCTTGCACAGAGAGGTCACACTATGCATGCTCAGTTCCTCCCAGAGGAAACATGCAGGGCTTCATCTCTCCTCTCCTCTCCAGCATCCCCCTTCCTGCCCTTCTCTTCCAGCCTAAATGACAGAAGTCACTGAGGCCCAGGGGAAGAAGCTGAGGGTGGGCCAGCCCCCCTGCCTTATGAAGTCAGTAACCAAGCAAGCGAGACAGGAGTTGGGCTTTGGCTGGAGCGAGAGGGTTCCTGATTGTGCCGCAAGAGGGCCCTGGGTGTGCTCAGGGAGGCCAGTGAGGAGCCAGGGGGTAGCCCAGCAGCCCACTGAGAGCCAGAGGCAGGGGGAGCAGTGAAGGAGGAGTCCAGGGCAGTGGTGGGTGAGTTAGAAAGGGTGTTGTTATCAAGAGGGGTGCGGGAGGGGCTGGGGGAGAGTGCAGGAGCCAGGTGTGCACAAGAGGTGGGACGTGGGGAGGAATGTGAAGTGTCAGCCAGTGGCTGGTGTGCAGGGGTGGCACGCAGAAGTGTGACGGACAAGAGTGTGGGACTGTGAATGAAGGGGACAGGGAGCCATTGCACCCATCAGCAGTGTCACTTCTGGGGCTGCTGGGTGACAACTGCCATCTCTGCTTCCTCCCCTGGTGGAGTGTGTGGCTCCAGGGTAGTGAGGGTGTCTGAGCTGGCTGGAGTGCGTCTGGTCTGTTAGGGGAATATGTACTCCCGTCCTGTCCGGTGTGAGGGGCAACGTGTGCTCCCGAGCGGTAGCGGAGGTCAGTTGGGGGCAGTGAAAGCACAGAGGTGTCCCTGGATCAGGGTCAGAGAAGGAGGACCCGGCAGAGCAGTGTGCCCAGTGCCCCCCACCCCCAGCCTCTCTCCAGGGCTTAGCCTGCACCCGCCCGTCTCCTCTCCTCTCCTGGCAGCCCCTCACACCCCGGGGGGAGGGCCAGGCTGGGACCTGGGGGAACAGAGGTCCTCTGGGATTGGCGGGGGTCTGTAGGGAGGGCTCCAGCAGCCCTGCGCGGAGTTGTGGAAAGGAAAGCGGGTCGGGAGAGCAAGCATGAGAGGACTCTGGCGAGCCCCGGGGACTCCTTCGAAGGTTTCCTTCGAGGGGCTCGGCCGGAAAGCTGCACGGCGGCGGTCGCCAGCTGGCCCTCCCTCCCGGCGGTGACCTCTCGCTCCGGGACCCCTCCCGGCGCTGCGCCTTCCCTCTGTGTGGCCCCGGCGCCCCCGGCCCCGCCCCCTCCCGCTCCCGCCCGGTCGCTCCTTCCAGGCGGCGGGGGCGGGGGCGGGGTCCGGGGCACCCGGCTCCGGGCTCTGTCCGGCGCTGCCCTTTCCCGCGCGTCAACTCCCCTCCTGCCCGGGCTGAGCGGCTGCTCCCGCCGCTCCCTGGCCGGTGACAGACTTTTTCCTGCCGGGTCCGGCCCGGCTGCGCCCGCCCCCCGCCCAACAATAATCACTCCCAGGCCACGGTGGCCCGGGGGACTCGCAGCCGCCGTCCGCCGCCCCTACCTGCCGCCGGCTCCCCGGCCGTGGGCACCATGGAGGGTTCCGGCCGCGCGGCGCGCAGCTAGGAAGCCGCGAGTCCCGCGGCGCGGCTCGGCCTGTCCGGTCCGGCCCGGCCCAGCCAGGCTCGGCGCTGCCCTCCGCCCTCCTCTCCGCCGCCCGCCCTTCCTCCCGCCCGCCCTCCTACCCCTCCCGGCGGGCCGGGGAGGGAGAGCGGCGCGGCCCGAGGTGTCGGCCTCCCCTCGCCTCCCGCCGCCCGGCCTCGGGCTTCCCCGGCCTCCCTCCCTCTTCTTCTCCCAGCCCCTCCTCCCACCCGCAGCCTCGCTCCCCGCCTCGGACTCTCTGGCCCCAACTTGTGCGCGGGGCTCTGGGGCTGGGGCTCCAGGTTGCCGCCTCCCCAGGTCTGCTATCGTCCGGGCTCCCCGCCGCTCCCGGCTATCTCCTGGCCCCGCCGTGCGGACTCCAGGAATGCGGCGTCCCCGCCTGGCCCCTCTCGAGGGCGCCCAGCCGCGCCTCCCCCGGCTGGAGCCCAGCTCGGTGGCCCGGCCCCGGCGCGGGGCTCCCGGGGGTCAAGGCAGGACGGGAACCGGATCTCGTGGCTGCTCGGCGGGGCGGGGGCCGGGGCCTCGGCCGCCTGGCTCCTACCTGCTCGGAGGTCCATGGGGCTGGGGCCAGGCCGGCCGGGTGCGGCTCCTCTCCCGGAGGCTGGCGGAGTGGGAGGGCGAGCCGCGGCTCCGGCGAAGCTTTAATAATCCCATCCGCCAGGCCCACTCGCAGGTTTTTTTCGCTCGGTTTCGGGTTTTTTTTTTTTTTTTTTTTTTTTTCGGTGTGGGACATTCTGCAAACTTTTTTTTTTTTTCTGACGTGTAAAGCTGTAACCACAAATTGTAGCGGCCCTCCCCGGGGTGGGGGTAGGAGGGGGGAGGAGGGAAGGGAGGGCTTCTGGGGCTCCCTCTCCCTCCCACAGCACCGAGGGGGGGGTGAGGTGAGGCGAGGCTGTGGCGGTACCACCCTGGGCCTCCTGGGGGAGGGGGCGGGGAGGCCATCAGTCCGTCTGAGGACTCCCGGGAGCCAGTGGACAGCGCCGACTTCGGGTGGGCTTCTCCCCTGGCGTTGGCCTGGGGACACCACCCCCTGCCCCCTGCCCGGTGCGGGGTCCCAGCTCCCACGCTACCTCTGCCTGTGCGGGGTCCCTGCTCCCACCCTACCTCTGCCTCCTCATCTCTAACCTTCCCTCCTCCTCACCCTTGAGTAAATGCAATGACACATTCTCCCAAATGCCAGCAAGCTGGCCTGGGAGCAAGTGATGGTGTTTTTCCTGCTGCCCTTTGTCTGGGCTGACCGCCCCCCTTGCCTATTGTCCCGCCGCTTGTCCCATTTCCAAAAGCTAGAGCTAAGCGAGGCGCTGGGGCTGGGGCAGGTGACTAACCAGCTCACAATGCCCCCTGCGGGGGAGGAAGAGGGCACCACAGGCCCACTGCCCGGCCCAGAGGCGAGAAGAGGCCACTTGGCGGGACTTTTTCCCTCAAGTTCACAAGGTTCTTCATTCTTCCTCCAGTGACCAGGGAGAATGCACATGGGTGGGGGATTTGTAATTCATTAATCAGCACGAGGCACCGGACCAGTTTCAACACCACAGGCTTCTTGGGTGACTCAGCGGGAATGCTCCGATTCAAGGCGATGGACCGCCTGAGCGTCCCCATTTGTGAAATGCTTCCCCATGAAGACGCCTGGCAATCTCCTTCCTTTGGGGTTTCGGGTTGTTGGTTTTTCCGGTGGTGAGGTGGGGGTGGCTTGGCAGTGAGGGCTCCCCCTCCTTCCCGCAGGCCTGGGTTGGGACTTGCTGGGCAGGATACCTGGGGGTATGCCTGGACCCTCCCAGAGGGGTCCGCTCCTCCCTCTCCAAGGGTGCCAGGGAGAACATGCTCAGTGAAGGCAGCTCTCACCCAGGGCTGGGGACTGCCCTGCTTCATGATTTTCCTGGGGGACAGTCATGTGGTCCCCAAGGCTTGGGTGCCCTATAACCACACCACCAATTAAATCACTGGGTAATAAGTTGCTTTTGTTGTTGTTTATTTATTGTTTCAAAGTGGGAGAGGCCAGTGGTGGGCCAGACCTGGAAGGTGATGCCTCTGCCTGGAGTGGCATCCGAGATTTGTCCCCCACTACTTCCTGGTGCCCCTGGAAGAAAGGGAGGGCACTCTGCCAGTCCAGCCCCCGCGCCTCCAGCCTGTGGCCTGGGCAGGCATCCTGATCATGGCCAGTGCTGGGTCCCGGGGCAGCTCTTCCCTTCTCTGTACTGTGAGCACTGAGCTGGGGGTGCGGGGGGGTGGGGAAGAAGTTTGTTTTCAATTACCTCACTGGAGTGGGACAGACTTTGTTGTTGGGTTTTTTTTCCCCTCTCTCTCCTTTCTTCCTTTTTTTTCCTAAACAAGGAGAAAAAGAGCTGGGAAAGGAGAGCTGGCTTGGGTTGGGGGGCAGGGGACTTTGAGGGACCTTAGTAGCAGCACTGATGAAAACTGCCTGGAGGGACCCTTGTGAAAAGTGCTTAGGGCCTCCCTCCGCCCCCTACCCCCAACCACTCTACCTCCTCCCTGCCCCCACCAGCCAGGACTCTGGAGTTTCAGTGACATTCCTGGTGGGTGAGCCCAGTGATTTCTTGATGCCCATGCCAAGGTCAAGAAGGCAGATGCCCATGGGTGCATGGCACTGAGGCCAGCCAGGAGGTCCCCCTAGCTCCTACCCTTTCAGAGGGAGGGGGCCAAGAAGGAGGGAGAAGGGGAGCAGCTTCAGCCTCTCCCTCCACCTCGCAGCCGCTCCTTGTGGAGTCTGCACAATGTGGTTTGGATTTGACTGAGCCCCTCAGCACCTTATAAAGCACCTTGCTGAGTCAGGGAGAAAGCAGCCCCAGTGTGGGGGGAGCGGAGGGGAGGGGTGCTGAAGAAAGAGGCGGGGGCAAGAGAAGAGGGGTGAGACCAGAGAAGGGACAAGACTGGGAAGGAAAGAGGAGACACAAAGAGGCAAATGGGTGGGAGTGGGAAAGAGGGGAGGAGGGAGCTGGGAGGAAGAGGGGGAAGCAGCAGATGGGGGAGAGGAAGAGACTGAAGCAGAAGGTGGGAGTGGACACCACCACCCCCAGCAGACATCCACCTGGGGCCGCCAGAAAGCACTGGTTTGCCGGAACTGAGGGCTGCAGCTCTGAAACAGGGACCCAGGCCAGGTGGGTACAGGGACAATTGACTTTACACACAGCCCCCCAGCCCCCAGTTTGTCTTTGAATCTTAATGTAGTGACCCCACGAGCTGGGAAAGTTGTGTTCTCCCTCTGCCTCTTGTCTGGACTTGCCTCCCTGCCCTCTCCCCTCACCTAGTGGGGGCCAAGCCTCTCACTTCCCCTCCCCCACCTTCTGCACTGCCAAAGGGAAAAGCAGCTCCATCTCCAAGCTGCCAGTGCCCCTCTGCCATGCCTGGGCAAAGGCAGCAGGCTGGGAGCTGCCAGTTGGGTTGGGTCGGGGGCTGGAATAAAGACGGTGCCTTTATCCTGCCAAGTCCCTAAATGGGGGTAGCTGCTGGGGTTTGGGGAAGAAGGAAGAGAGGAAAGAGCAGGAGTGGCCCCTCCAGGGTTTCCGTAGGATGGGGCAGGACAGGTGGCTGCCCTCTGATTTCCAGTTGGGGGACCTCGGGAAAGTTCCTGCTCCCCTGTGACTCTCAGAGAATCTTGTTAGGGGCCCTTCCAGTGCTGACAATCTGGGGTTGCTGGTGGGAGGGCAGAGCTTAGAGGAGATGCCAGTCCCCCCAGCTCCAGACAAGCATGGGAAAGAGAAGCGCTCCGTCTGCTCCAGGGGCACATTGTGCAGGCACTTTCTCAGTCTCTGCCAGGTCCTGTTAAGGACAGAGAGAGAGCAAGGAAAACCCATCCCTGCCTTTAGGAATTTCACAGTTGGGGCTTACATCTGTAATCCCAGCACTTTGGGAGGCCCAGGCAGGAGGATTGCTTGAGGAATTTGAGATGAACCTGGGCAACATAGAGACCCCCATCTCTACCAAAAATTTAAAACTTAGCCGGACATGGTGGTTCGTGCCTGTAGTCCCAGCTAATCAGGTGGCTGAGGCTGGAGGATTGCTTGAGCCCAAGAGTTTGAGGCTGCAGTGAGCTATGACCACTACACATGGTCTTTGTTGCCTGGGGCAACAGAGCAAGACCCTCTCTCAAAAGAAAAGGAAAGAATTCCAGTCTAGGGACACTCATTAAACTGTCTGACATCAGCCATAGGTGGCAGTGGGTACATTTAGGGCAAGGAGGATGGTGGGAGGAGAGCTTCCTGGAGGAGGTAGAGCTTTGGGGCAGAAATGTGGATGGACTGAGCTAGAAGGGCAGTGGCAACCACAGGCAAAGTGCCAAGGTAGCACCAGGTGCAGTCCAGGATTCCCTGCAGCGGGCACAGAGCTGCTCTGAGAGTCAGGAAACCTCCATTCCAATTGGCCAGTGTGACCTTGGGACAAGCCGGTCACCTCTCTGTGTGATGGGATCTGACCACCTCTGCCCTCCTCTCCACAGGATGGTGGGAGTAGTCTGTGAGCTGATGAGGGGCCACTGGCTTGCTGCCTTCTCTGGCCTTTTAAAGATTCCAGGCCTCACCATCCACAGGGGGGTGTCAGGTCAGGCCCTCAAGAAATGTGGCTGGCTGGGGGCCAGAGCTGGCACCAGGTGATGACTGAGCTGCCCTCCAAGGGGTGAGGGTGAGTCAGTGTAGGCTCAGGGACTGGCCAGGGTCCCACCCTTCCTCCCCACATGGTGACATCCCCAAGGAAGGCTCTCCAGGTACCCAAAACACCATGTTGCACACAGCTGCACAGTTAGCACTGATGGGACCCTGGCCCAGGGAGTGTCCAGGTTCCTGAACTAGGGGAGTCTCTAGCTGGTCCCCTCTTGACAGTTGTGTTGGAGAAACCCACAGAGGTGAGTAGGGACACTCATTCATTCATTTGTTCACCAAACGTTCCCTAAGTTTTGGTGCTGGAGACACAGAGAGGAGCCCTAGGGGGTGGGTGGAGGGGCGGAGGCTGACCTGGGTGTTGGGAGGAGAGGCAGATGCCTACTACAGTGACTCCTCCAGCCTACTGTGATGCTGGTATTTCTTACTAACATTTACTTTGCTGAAATACTAACAATAGTTTACGTGCACGCAGCTGTTCCCCACATCAGGCACAGTGCTAATGCTTTGCGTGGGCTATTTTATTTATTTATTTATTTATTTATTTATTTATTTATTTATTTATTTTGAGATAGAGTCTCACTCTGTCGCCCAGGCTGGAGTACAGTGGCGCGATCTCAGCTCACTACAAGCTCTGCCTCCCGGGTTCACGCCATTCTCCTGCCTCAGCCTCCGGAGTAGCTGGAACTACAGGCGCCCGCCACCACGCCCGGCTAATTTTTTTTTTTTTTTTTTTTTTGTATTTTTAGTAGAGATGGGGTTTCACCGTGTTAGCCAGGATGGTCTTGATCTCCTGACCTCATGATCCACCCACCTCGGCCTCCCAAAGTGCAGCGATTACAGGCGTGAGCCACTGCGCCCGGCCTAGTTTATTTCACCTTTGCAGTAACTCCGAGACAGGAGCTATCATTTCCCTATTTATACATGAGGAACCTGAGGCTTCATGAGACAAAGTCACTTGTCTGAGGTCACACAAGCCTGGAAGTGGTAGAACCAGGACTGGAACCCAGTACAATCCAACTTCAGCAACATGCTCTTTTAACTCCACCATGCAGGTGCCAGCCTGAGGAAGGGGGCCAGAGGCACATCTTGAAAAGAGGAGTCTGGGTGCTGGGAACAGACTTCAGCAATAGCAGGACTTGGCTGAGTGCCCCTGGCTATGAGGCGTCTAGCCTGGCACAGCTGGTCTCTTCAGGTCACTCAGATGTTGCTTGGGGTATAAAGAGAGTCATCCAGTGCCTGGAGAATCCTGGCCTGGAGCACAGGGAGACCTGGGTTTCCTCCCCACCACCGACCCCTTACATGAACTGGCAATGTGCAGCTGAGCCAGGCACTTCTCATCACCTTCCCACACTAGAGGGCTCAGCTAGAACTCTGGATTCCATTAGCAGGGAGTTGGGAATCCCGGAATGAGCATTAAACTGGGAGTTAGATGATCACCCCTGTCCCCGCCCCACCGCCACAGCAGAACAAGAGCAAGGGCTACCCTTTGCTTCCTGAGGGCAAAGTGAGCCCTAGATAGGTTCAGAGGTCCCACCCAGGACATCCCCTGGGATTCGGTGTCCCCAGGAGGAGGCCTTCCTTTCTGCTGCCTCGTGTGCACACTCTCCAGTGTACGTGTGCAGGCACCACTGGGGCCCCAAGGGTAGGAGGGGGAAGGAAAGGCAGGGTGTGTGTGTGTGTGTGTGTGTGTGTGTGTGTGTATGCACACACTTTCCCTTGCCCTCCAGTAGGCAGGAGCCCAGAGGCCCTGCCTCACCCTAAGCTGGCTGTGATGTCAGCGGAAACCCGGAGGCAGAGGGCCTCTTCTGACCTCAGCAATGGCCCTACCCTGCCCTGGGTCCCCACCCACACCTGACCCAGCTCAGGCTTCCCAAAGGACTCCCCCCAATACTTCCTGCTTCCCGGGGAAGCCAGAGAGAAGCTGAGAGGAACAGGGCCTTCTGCCTGTCCCTCTCCTGCCCTAGCTGGGCTCTGCCTCCTGATCTGCCAGGGTGTCTGGGTGATGGGTGTGTGGAGGGCAGGGCAGAAGGGATACCCCCAGGTGCTCCACTCCTCCCTCGCCCGCCAGGAGCTTTCCCCGCCGTTCTCCCAGGATGTTCCATTGCCCTGGCCAGCCCATGCCGCGGGCTCTGTGACTCCGTCTCCCCTGGCAGAGGAGTGGGGTTGCCTCTCCCTGGGCTGGAAGATCTTTATCCTGCCCTGCTGAGTCATGCCGGCTCCTCCCGAACTCTCCTCTCCCTCCTACCCCGCTGTCCTCCCCTCCGTCAGGCTTCTCCCAGCTTTCTCCAGACTGCCTGGGCTCCCCAGGGTCAAAGGATGGACACCACCTTCCCTGGGGCCATCCCAGTGATGGGAAGCCCCATCTCATGGGCCTGCCATTCCAGTACCACTGAGAGAGTGCCTGCTCTGCCTCCACCAGCTGTGTGACCCCCACCAAGTCTCTAACCCTCCACACCTCTGTTTTCTCCATGTAAAACTGAGTAAGGGACAACTGAGTGAATATAGGTCAAATTGCTGGCACTTAGAAGCAATCAATGACGTTTTATTTATTTATTTATTTATTTATTTATTTATTTATTTATTTATTTTTGAGACAGTCCAGGCTGGAGTGCAGTGGCATAATCATGGCTCACTACAGCCTTGACTTCCGAGGCTCAAGCGATCCTCCCACCTCAACCTCCTGCGTAGCTACAGATGGATGTCACCATGCCTGGCTAATTTTTTGTACTTCTTTTTTTTTTGAGACAGAGTCTTGCTCCGTTACCCAGGCTGGAGTGCAGTGGTGCAATCTCAGCTCACTGCAACCTCCACCTCCCAGGTTCAAGCGATTCTCCTGCCTCACCTTCCTGAGTAGCTGGGATTACAGGCGCCTGCTAATTTTTGTATTTTTGATAGAGACGGGGTTTCCTCATGCTGGCCAGGCTGGTCTCGAACTTCTGACCTCAAGTGATCTGCCTGCCTCGGCCTCCCAAAATGCTGGGGTTATGGGCATGAGCCACCACTCCTGGCCAATGTTTTTGTATTTCCTTGTAGAAATAGGGTTTTGCCATGTAGCTCAGGCTGGTCTCAAACTCCTGATCTCAAGCAATCTGTCTGCTTCAGCCTCCCAAAGTGCTGGGATTACAGGTGTGAGTCACCTTGCCCAGCCAATAATGTTAAAGAATCTTGTTACCTGCCCCTCATACCGTATCCCTCTGTCTTTGCTAATGGTGTCCTCTCTATCCAAAATGCAGCTGCCCCTGGCGAACTCCCCATGGCTACTCATGTAGACCCTTTGTTCTTCTGCCTTCTTCCTGAAGCCTGTCACTATCACCCCCGCTCTGCTCCCCACCAGACTTCACTCTCCAGGGCCCTTGCTGCTCTCTACTTTGTGTTATGCGTGCTCTCTAGGGACCCGTCTCATCTCTCTCCTCTTTTGTTCCTGAGAGATTCTTGTGGGACTTCAGTGGGTTGAAGAGGGCTGGAGGTGGGGAGGGTGGAATCTCAGGGCACAGTCAGCTCTGAAGGCATGAGAAAAACCAACCAGTCATGACCCAGCCCCGTACTAGACTTTCAGGGTGTCTAGAAGACATGGGTGGTTTAGGTCTATGGAGAGTTCAACCACTTTTTTTTTTTTTTTTTTTTGAGACAGAGTCTTTTTCTGTCACCCAGGCTGGAATCCAGTGGCGTGATCTCGGCTCAATGCAACCTCCCCCTCCCAGGTTCAAGCTATTCTCCCGCCTCAGCCTCCCGAGTAGCTGGGATATAGGCACCTGCCATCATGCCCGGCTAATTTGAGCTCACCTCGCTTTCTAGCACCCCCAGCCATCTTTCTGAGGCCCACCTTATGGTCCTTAACAGAGCACTCTGTACATATTTCCATTTCAGCCTTTGGCTGTTGCAGAATTTCAAAATGAAACAGGAACTTAAGGAGATATACAAAGGGCTATAATGCAGAGAAAGGAGAGGTCAGAAGAGGGAGACGTTAGGGGAGACTTTGGAGATGTGGGAGGGAGAATTTGAGCGGCAAAAAAAGGGGGGCCACACCTGGCCTGGAACCAGGACAAGAGTTGGGGAGGAGCTGGCATTCAGACCCACGGAATCCCATCACCTCCCAAAAGCTTTTGGAAGTCCCTGCTATAATATGCCTTGCTGAACAGTGTGGACCTACAGAGAAACACAGCCTGCCTGCCAGGGACTCGGGAGCTGGTGGGAAAGAGGGCAACATAACTTTAATACCAACTAGAGATACGGGCGGCCTGCAGGAGGCTCAGTGCAGACAAGGGCACCTGAAGCAGGCCTCCTCCAGCTTCCAGCTCAGCAGGGAACTTGAGAAAGATCCCTTGATTCTTTAGTATCAGAAAGTCCAGATCTACCACTTATAAGTGACCTGCGTGGGCAACATAGCAAGATCCCCCCCAACTTCCCCCAAAAATTAGCCAGGCATGGTGGCACACACATGTAGTCCTATCTACTCAGGAGGCTGAGGCGAGAGGATTGCTTGAGCCCAGGAGTTCAAGACTGCAGTGAGCTATTGAGCCACTGCACTCCAGCCTGGTTGACAGAGTGAGACCCTGTCTCCAAAAAAAAAAAAAAAAAAAAAAGTGAGCCTTTTAGCCTCACCAGACCTCCAGGGTTCAGTGAGGCCCAGATGAGATAATAAAGCAAAAGGGCTTTGCAAGCTGCAGAGCTTAAGGAGATGGGAGAGACCTCTGATCTCCCCACAGTGTAGGCTGTCACTCCTGTTTACTGAGCTCTTCCCAATTCCCTGTCTCTGCAGTGAAGCATTTGAATATGGCACGCAATCTCACGTGGCCCTCCTGAGGCTGGTGCTGTTGTAGTTGCCATTTTACCATGGGTAAACTGAGGCACAGAGTTATATAACTTGTCCAAAGCACACAGGCAGGCAGCCTGGCTCTGGAGTACCCGGTTCTTAATTAGTAGCTCCCTCCCCATCTTGCCCCTAGTTCCCAAAAATCTCCTCCCTGCCCCTATCTCCCCTGTAATAGGCCTGTCTCAGCCTGGGAGGATGCTCTCTCTGTGCCCTTCTGTCCCACCCAGCAAAACATGAGCACAAAACTGCCTCCACAGAGGCCTGCCCCAGGTGGATCATCAAGGTTTCTGTTCCCGGAGCTGGCACTGGACATGGTGTCTGTCTCCCTCTGCTGGTCTCTTAGGGGACAGCCCAGCCAGGATGCTTTCCCTGAAGCTGGTGGCGCCTTTTCTCTCCCAAACAGTGGATTCTGAGTGTTGGAGAGGTTGAGGAAAGGCCAGGGACACAGGCCAGGCTCTAACTTATGGGACTCCACATTGCCTCTTGGGGTCCGTGTTGCCAGAAGCCTGCCTCCAACAGGAGTGCAAAGGGGGGTGCTAGGGAGACCAAGCCACCTCCCTGATGCCTGCCCTGGGGGACAGGCCTCAAAGAGCCTCCTTCCCCTTCTAACCCATGAATGGAGCCATCATCCATGGATGTATCTAAATCTTTTGTGAAGCTGTTTCTATTTCCAGCTGAGACGACATCTTGGGGTAATGAGTTCCATCAGTGTCCTCCCCTGCTGGGTGAAGCACACTGCCTTTGATTTGTCCTAAACTTACCTCACTTGCGCTCCAAGGGGGCCTGTAATTCCAGTGTGCCAGGTTTTGGTGAACATGCCTGAACTTCTCCCTTCCCATCCTCACTGTGGGTTTAAAAAAATTCATCCCATCTCCCCTCCACCTCCAGCCCTGCAGACTCAAAAGACCTGGTCCCTCATCTGTGCACAGTGCCTGGCAGTGTGGGCACATCCATTATCTCATGCCAGGCTCTAGCAGCTTGGGAGGAAGGCAAGGGCTCATATTCTCCTCTCGAGGCAGAGGCGCCGGAGGGCCCAGAATCATGGGGCCAGCACTTGGTGCTGCTGGAGGCAGCAGCAGCACCAGCAGCCTCTCTCCGGAGCCTCTTCCCAATGGGCTGACTCTTCTGATCATAACCAAGAGTCTTTTTTTTTTTTTTTTTTTTTTTTTTTTTTTTTTTAGATGGAATCTTGCCCTGTTGCCCAGGCTGGGGAGTGCAGTGGTGAGATCTCTGCTCACTGCAGTCTCCATCTCCCGGGTTAAAGTGATTCTCCTGCTTCAGCCTCCTGAGTAGCTGGAATTACAGGTGTGTGCCACCACGCCCGGCTAATTTTTGTATTTTTTTTAGTAGAGACAGGGTTTTGCCATGTTGGCCAGGCTGTTCTTCAACTCCTGACCTCAAGCGATCCACCTACCTTGGCCTCCCAATGTGCTGGGATTACAGGTGTGAGCCACCATGCCCAGCCAAGAGTCTTCTGAATATTTTCCAGTTTCTGGACACCAGGCCTTTTCTCTGTAAGATTTCCTAGGGAGACTTTCCTCCTGGGTTCCTTGTGTAGATTCACCCTGGCTTTGTCCAAGCTGATGGTTTGTTTTGTCTCCAGTCCTGGCCCAAGGATACTGTGAGGATGACCCGAGCTGGAGGGGCAGGATGTAGCAATCATAGTCACAGCAGTGCTCACGGCAGATTCTAAGAGCTGCATAAACATTGTTACTCCTCACAACAGCCCTTTGAGGTGGAAGGAGGCTTGGAGAACATAAGCAACTTGTCCATGTTTGCACAACTTGTTTTTAAGTGATAGAGATTGCGGCTAGGCTGGATTCAGACCTACTCAGGCTGGCATCCACAACTGCATTCTCAGCCTCAACAGACAATCATGGGTTCAAGTCCTGAAACCTCTCTGAATTCCGTAATCTTCAGCCATTCAGAACAGACTTATTACACCACTGCTGTGTGCCAAACATCATTCTGATTTCCAGGAGAAATGCCAGGGAACAAGAAAGGCAGGAGCAGAGCTTGACTGGGGGGCTGGCAGCACTTGGAATGCCACAAACTCATTACAAGCAGGGCAGGTGCCCTGCCAGCTCAGTGTCCCCACAGCTCAGAGCTGCCTTGCCTGCCTGGTTACCCCCCAGTAACCATACAAATGCCAGTCCCTGTGTGTGCATGATGAGATGAAGACAAGCCCGAGTAAACTCCCAAACCCGAAATTCCTCTGCCCCTTCTGACTTTTAGTTACCCCGATCTGGCAAAATGCCAGCCATGAGTAATCCCGTCTGTGCTCCTGTGTCTGTAAGGAGGGCTGCATGGGGCATCCCATGGTGGGACGGAGCAGTGCCTGGTAAATGAGCCCCACCAATGGCTCCTCAGTAACTGTGCTTTCCTGGCCAACTCATGCTCTAACCTCACCCCTCTCAGACTGTTTCTTCCTCCAGGAAGCTCTCCCTCATGCCCTGACCAGGTCTTCCCAGGGACATATTCACATAGCCCACGTCATCATCATTCCTGATCCTTCTCAAAGGTGTAATTTCATATTTACTTTGATGATTCTTTGGCTAATCTCAGTCTTCCCCCACTAGACCCCAGTCCTCCCCAGCTCAGGAGACTGGACTCTGCAGAAGGTGCAGCTCCTCCAGCCACCCATACTTCTGCTCAGAGCCTTGGCACTGACCCTTCCCTCTACCACAGCGCTCCTTCCCAGACGTCTGCACTGTTCACTTCCTTGCCTCCTGCAGGTCTTTGTTCAAATGGCGACTTCTCAGTGAGGCCAACCTGTCCATGCTAGTTAGAATCGAAGCCCTTCTCCCCTGACACTCCTCTCTCCCTCTCTGGGTTTTCTTTTTTTCCATAACACCCACCACCTTCTTGCATACTATAGGGTTTTACTCTGTGCCCAGGCTGGAGTGCAGTGGTATGATCGCAGCTCACTGCAACCTCTGCCTCCCAGGTTCAAGGGATCCTCCCACCTCAGCCTCCTGAATAGCTGGGATTGCAGGCATATGCCACCATGCCTGGCTAATTTTTATATTTTTGGTAGAAACCTTGTTGCCTAGGCTGGTCTTGAACTCCTGGACTCAAGCGATCTGCCCACACTGGTGTCTCAAAAGTGCTGGGATTATAAGTGTGAGCTACCGCATCTGGCCAGCATTTTTGTCCTGTACTCTCTTTCCTATAGTTAAAAAAGTGCATCCAGGATGTGTTGAATGAATATATGTTGAGTGAATGAATGAGCACCAGGGTCTCAAGCTTCTATTCCATATCTGCCCCCACACATTCGTACACACTTACATGCCCACCTGCTTATAGGAGGCCACCTCTAATGGGGTATGCCAAAGACCAAAAATTTGGTGTTTTTAAAAATTATTTTATTTTCTTCATTATAGTGACAGGGTCTCACTACATTGCCCAGGCTCATCTCTAACTCCTGGGTTCAAGCAATCCTCCCTCCTCAGCCTCCCAAAATGCTGAGATTACAGGTATGAGCCAGCATGCCCAACTAAAAATCTGGGGTTTGAAAGAATTCTGACTAAAAGATTAGCTGGGCATGGTGGCATACACCTGTAGTCCCAGCTACTCGGGAGGCTGAGGTAGGAGGATCACTGAGCCCAGGAGGTTGAGGCTGCAGGGCTGCAGTGAGCCAGGATCATGCCACTGCACTCCACCCCGGGTGACAGAATAAGGCCCTGTCGCAAAAAAAAAAAAAAAAAAGAAAGAAAGGAACGAAGAAAGGAGGGAGGGAGGGAGGGAAGGAGGGGAGGGAGGGAGGGAGGGAGGAAGGAAGGAAGGAAGGAAGGAAGGAAGGAAGGAAGGAAGGAAGGAAGGAAGGAAGGAGAAAGCTCCTGAGAGAGCATCTCATTGAATGGCCCTCATTTTATTCAGGAAAAAACTGAGGCTCAGACAAGGGCCTGATGCCATCTGAGTGGGGCTGAAGCTGCATCCAGGTCCCTGACTTTGAGCACAGACCCCAGGTCCTCATACCTATCTCTCACCCACACACAGGGTTCCTGGTTCCTGGTTGCTCCCAGCTCCTTATCCCGCTGTGTGCCCCCTCTTCTGCACCTGAAGTGGGTTACTGGATATGCCAAATGTAGGCCTGGAAGGGATTCCTGGCCTCAGATTGGAAAGCTACCTTCCAGGGGCCAGAGGGTTGGGGGAGGTGCAACAGCCAATTATAGCTTCTCCCCCAAGCTGGGATGGATGAGAGGCGTAGGGGAGTCACGGGGCCCCTTCAGGATCACAGCATGTCAAGGTTAGAAGGGACCTCAGTGAGTACCTCCTACTCTCCCCAGCCCCCACCAACACATCATACAGATGAGGAAGCAGCTGAGACAGGGAGGGATTTGCACAAATCACACAGCGGGACAGGAACACATCCTACCACGGCTCCTGGCTTCCCACTCTAGCCTTCTTTCTCTTCTAAGCCTTTCAGAAAGTTCCGAGTTCTGACTTTTGGCAAGGGAGTGGGAGGGTAACTGAAAAATGCTCAATATGAGTCGAAAGACTGTATGTCGACCGGGGGCAGTGGCTCACACCTGCCCCTGGCTGATACGAAGGGCCGACATGGTTCCTGCCCTTGTGAGGTGGACAGACCAGTGGAGAAGACAGATGTAAAACGTATGAAAAAAAGCATATGTCTCCCTTCTCTTCTGCCTAGGGTCCTCAAGGCCATAGGACTCCATAACTCTACAGGTGTCAGGGGCAGAAACAGGACTATGTGAAGATTCACAGCCTCCCATTTCCTTGCCTTCAGGGAGCTTCAGCATCTACCCTTGTTCCAGGCGGCTGCTCAGGTAATGAGTACGAGGCAGAGGTGGGAAGGCTGTGCTGGTTTACACGTGGTGGGGGAGGGGTCCAGAGCACAGGATGAGGCTGAGAACATGGGGACAACTATCAAGCAGGGAGAGATGGGACTGTGGGTGGAGTGCTAGAAGTTGAGTGTTTCTTTCAGCACTGTGCTAAGAGTGACTTAGAGACAGCTCAGCTGCACTTGGCTCATGCTAATTTATTTGTTTGTTTGTTTATTTTTCCATGCCCTTTGTCAACAGGAACGGTTTATAGATATTCACTCATTCATTTTTTGAGACGCAGCCTCACTCTGTCGCCCAGGCTGAGTGCAGTGGTGTGATCTTGGCTCACTGCAAACTCCACCTCCTGGGTTCTAGCGATTCTCCTGCCTCAGCCTCCTGAGTAGCTGGGACTACAGGCACGTGCCACCATGCCTGGCTAATTTTTGTGTTATTAGTAGAGATGGGGTTTCACCATGTCAGCCAAGCTGGTCTTGAACTCCTGGTCTCAGGTGATCTACCTGCCCCGGCCTTCCAAAGTGCTGGGATTACAGGCATGAGCCATCGCACTTGGCCTTTTTTTTTTTTTTTTTTTTTTTGAGAAAGGGTCTGGCTCTCTTACCCAGGCGCTATCTTGGCTCACTGCAACCTCTACCTCCTGGGCTCAAGTGATCCACCCGCCTCCGCCTCCCAAAGTGCTGGGATTAAAGGTATGTGCCGCTGCACCCAGCTGGTTTACACATTTTAAAATGTAACATCTATTTATTCATTTACTGAGTGCCAGACCCTGTGTGAGGTACATACAGCAACAAACAAAACAGATATGGATGCTGGGCACGGTGGCTCACGCCTATAATCCCAGCACTTTGGGAGGCTAAAGAAGGAGGACTGCCTGAGCCTAGGAGTTCAAGACCAGCCCGGGCAACAGAAGGAGACCTTGTCTCTAACAAAAATACAAAAAAAAAAAAAAAAAATTAGCTGGCTGTAGTGGCACGCGCCAGTAGCCCTGAGCTACTCGGGAGGTTGAGGTGGAAGGATCGCTTGAGCCTGGGAAGTTGAGGCTGCCGTGAACCATGATCGTGCCACTGCACTCCAGCCTGGGTGACAAAGCAAGACCCCATCTTAACAAACAAAACAAAACAGAACAAAACAAAACAAAGCCAAGGCCGGGTGCAGTGGCTCACGCCTGTAATCCCAGCACTTTGGAAGGCTGAGATGGGCAGATCAGTTAAGGTCAGGGGTTTGAGACCAGCCTGGCCAACATGGCTAAACCCCATCTCTAATAAAAATACAAAAATTAGCCAGGCGTGGTGGCACACGCCTGTATTCCCAGGTACTTGGGAGGCTGAGGCACAATAATTGCTTGAACCCCAGAGGCGGAGATTACAGTGAGCCAAGATCGCGCCACTGCACTCCAGCCTGGGTGACAGAGCGAGACTCTGTCTTCAGGAAAAAAACAAAAACAAAACAAAACTAGATATGGTTCCTGCCCTTATGAGGCAGACACACTAGTGAGGAGGACACATGTTAAATAGGAAAACACAGGTACGAAATAATGTGATAAGTGCTGTGGCTAAAACAGGGCCTAGCTAGAGCGTACTGGGGTGCTGGTGGGGACAGAAAAGGCCTCACTGAGCCCGGAGGAAGAGAAGCACCACCACATTAGAAGGGGTAAGATGATGCCAAGTGGTGGGGACAGCTAAGGATGTGCTAAGATCCCCAGGTGGAAGAGGAAGTGGGGGGTTCAGGGAGCCCACACGGTTGGCATGGCTGTGCAGGTGATCAAGGGGAGGCAACAGGTGCAGAAATGGGTAGGGACGGCTCCTGCAGGTTCAGGGCAGAGTTTGGATTTTATGGCAACCACTTGGAGTGTGCAAACACAGGAGAGGCATGACACAATGGACATTTTAGGAGGGTCACTTTGCTGCTGTATGGAGAGTGGCCTGGGGGGGGGCAGGGTGGAGGCAGGAGACCATTGAGAGCTGTTACAGTCATCCAGGTGAGAGGATGGTGACCTAGGCCCTGGAGATGGAAGAGGAGGGCAAAGCTGCCACCTGTTAAGTTACCACCTGTTTGGGAGGCAGAGTGGTCAGGACTTAACTGAAAGATTGTGTAGGGGTGAGGGCGAGCATGAGGTCAAGGATGACTCCCAGCATACTGAGCCGGATGCCCAGGGACAGGGGGCACTATTTCTATGGATCCCCTGGGAAGGGGAAGGGAAGAGTTACCTCCTCCCCCAGGACTCCACGGAAAGGGCCAGGGCTGGAGACCAGGGGAGCGGAAAGAGAGGGAGAAACAAAGTGTATGCATGTATCCAAATGTCAGCTGTACTCTCTCTATGTGTACAATTATTATGTATCAATTCAACTCATTTGAAAGTGGGTCTGGAGAGCAAGGGGTGCAGAGACAAATAAATCTTCTCCACTACCACAGGATCTGAGGGGCAAGGCACAGACAGGCCCTACAGGAACACAGGGATGCCCTGGGCCCTTCAAAGAACCACCAGAGCCTTGGTACTGTGGGGAGAATAGGGGTCAGTGAGTTTCTCTAGGACTCCCTTACATTTTACTCACCTGGACCTGGAGGCCCAGGAGAAGGGGAAGACCTTCCAGCTGATGCAACCCCACCTGGCACACAGTCTGTTTTTTTTTTTTTTGAGATGGAGTCTCGCTCTGTCGCCAGGCTGGAGTGCAGTGGCACGATCTCGGCTTACTGCAACCTCCACCTCCCGGGTTCAAGCAATTCTCCTGCCTCAGCCTCCAGAGTAGCTGGGACTACAGATGCTCGCCAACACGCCCGGCTAATTTTTGTACTTTTAGTAGAGAAGGGGTTTCACAATGTTGGCCAGAATGGTCTGGATCTCTTGACCTGGTGATCCGCCCGCCTCAGCCTCCCAAAGTGGTAGGATTATAGGCATAAGCCACCACGCCCGGCCAGTCTGAGGTCTTTTAAAAACACAGGCCCGGGCTGGGCGTGGTGGCCCATGCCTGTAATCCCAGCACTTTGGGAGGCCAAGGCGGGCAGATCACTTGAGGTCAGGAGTTCAAGACCAGCCTGGCCAACATGGCGAAACCCGTCTCTACTAAAAGTACACAAATTAGCTAGGCCTTGTGGCAGGCGCCTGTAATCCCAGCTACTTGGGAGGCTGAGGCAAGAGAATCCCTTGAACCTGGGAGGCGTGATCGTGCCACTGTACTCCAGCCTGGGCGACAGAACGAGACTCTATCTCAAAACAAACAAAAAAACCCCCCACACAAAAAAAGACCAAAAAAAAAAAAAAAAAAAAAAAAAACCCAAAAAAAACCAGGCCGGATGCAGCGGCTCACGCCACTTTGAGAGGCCAAGGCGGAAAGATATCTTGAACCCTGGAGTTGAGACGGGCCTGGGCAACATGGCAAGACTCCGTCTCTACAAAAAAAAAAAAAAAAAAAAAAAAAAAAAAAGCCGGGCGTGGTGGGTGTGCCTGTGGTCCCAGATACTCAGGAGACTGAGGTGGGAGGATACCTTGAGCCCAGGAGTTCCAGGCGACAGTGAGCCGTGTTCGCGCCACTGCACTCCAGCCTGGGTGACAGAGCAAGAATATGTCTCGGGGAAAAAAAAAAAAAAAAAAGGCACATAACCACGATCTACCCTCGTAAAACATTTCTAGAGCGTCCCAGCGGTGCCCCTCATCATTTGGCGGCCCCTAAGCCTCTCTGAGACTCACAGACCTACTCCCCTCTCCAGGGGGCGGAGCCCACACCGCTGAGCATTTACTCTTGTTCCTCCCTCTGCCAGGAGCACCGTTCTACCCCTTTCTGCCTGGAGAAGCTGCCGTTTTTCCTTCAAGGATCCTCGAAGCCAGAAGGAGCAGCCACCTCCCACTCCCAGCTGCTGCAAGCAAGCTGCTTTGACCTCTTTCTAGAGTTGGGGATTGCTGCTGGAGTTCGAGTCTCCGGCCCAGAGTGGGTGCGATGGTCTTGCTTGCACCCTGTATCCTCCGACAGACGCCCGGGAACTCTACTCAGTGGGTGACCCCAGAGAGCTCGCACCCACATTCGGACTCCGAGTCTAGCGCTCGGTCCACTGCACAGGAACCTCGCGCCCCAGAGCTGCGTCCTCTCTGCCCTTCGCGATCCGATGCGCGGCCCGCGGGACGCCCCGATCTCCAAGGGCGCGGAAGGCCGAGGCGTGCCTGGAGAGCCAGGAGCAGCTGACGGGCGCCGCGGGCCTCCCGGGTCACGTGACACCCGGGGCAACGTGCGCCGTCACGTGACGGCGGAGCCTGTGAACGTTTTTCTCACGTGACGGAGGCGCCTGCGTGTGGACCAATGGGGAGGCGGGGGAGGGGCTGGCAGGGGCGGTGCGCGGGAAGGACCCCGGGCTCTGAGGTCGCGGAGTGTGGGGTAGTGCTGGCCGCTGGCTGGGCGCTGGGGCAGCATGAAGTGCCTGGTCACGGGCGGCAACGTGAAGGGTGAGTGCGGGTCGGCCTGGCAGCGGCGGTGCAGGAGCCGCGGAGTCGCCAGCCTAACCCCCTTCCGCTCTCCTCCCCGCAGTGCTCGGCAAGGCCGTCCACTCCCTGTCCCGCATCGGGGACGAGCTCTACCTGGAACCCTTGGAGGACGGGGTGAGGGGCTGGGGTGTGGGGGGGCGGGTGGGACTCTAGCCGGGAGCGGGTAACCCGGACTCGAGTCTCGCCCCCACTAGGCGAGATGACCGCTGGCAGATTTGTCGGCAGAGTTTCAGTTTCTCAGCCTAGCGCCTGTCATCTTCCCAGGCCGGTGTGTGAATTGAAAGCTGGCCTCCTGCGAGCTCCCAGGGGGTAACGTGCCCTTAGAGAAACTCGGGGAAGGCCTGGGTGTGCGACCGCTCCTCTGCGGCAGCAGCGCCGAGGCCGACTCTGAAGGCTTCATGGGGAAGGAGGGTTTCAGCAGGTGGTGGCAGAGCGGGAGGACGATAGAGCAAGTGTGGGAGCAGAAGCAGCCGGAGGGCTGGGTCTGTGGCTGCCCCCTGACCACGTCCCTCTCCCTGCTCTTCGTGGCCCAGCTCTCCCTCCGGACGGTGAACTCCTCCCGCTCTGCCTATGCCTGCTTTCTCTTTGCTCCGCTCTTCTTCCAGCAATACCAGGCAGCCACCCCTGGTCAGGACCTGCTGCGCTGTAAGATCCTGATGAAGGTGAGGCCCTTCCCCCAGCAGTGGCACTGCCCCACCCCAGGAATCTCCACTAGCTGTGCCTCTGCCCTGGGGTACTCAGTAGATGCTAAGTGGGGAGAGAGACACGTGCAAGTCCAATCCATGCAAAACACAGGGAGGGCCTTGGTAAAAGCATCACAGCGGGGACCTGAGAGGGTGGTGAGGCTCAAGTTCGTCAAGAAAGGTAAGCAGGTCTTTTGGCCGGGTGCGGTGGCTCACACCTGTAATCCCAGCACTTTGGGAGGCTGAGGTGGGCAGATCATGAGGCCAGGAGTTCAAGACTAGCCTGGCCAACATGATGAAACCCCGTCTCTACTAAAAATACAAAAATTAGCCGGGTGTGGTGGTGGGCGCCTATAATCCCAGTTACTTGGGAGGCTGAGGCAGGAGAATTGCTTGAACCCGGGAGGCGGAGGTTGCAGTGAGCCAAGATCGCACCACTGCACTCCAGCCTGGGTGACAGAGCGAGACTCCATCTCAAATAAAAAAAAAAAAGAGAAAGGTAAGCAGGTCTTTCAAGGCATTGCAAGCATAAGGAAGAGCATGAATGAGGCCTAGAAGGATGCCAGTGTCCCGTGTGATGTGGGAGCCCTTTTCCCAGAGTTACATGCTGGGCCCATGATTGGTGTGGGCCTACACGGGACAGGAGAGCTTGTTGCAGAGATGCGGTGCTAGGCTGAGGTGTCTTATCCCATTTAGTCCTTCCTGTCTGTCTTCCGCTCACTGGCGATGCTGGAGAAGACGGTGGAAAAATGCTGCATCTCCCTGAACGGCCGGAGCAGCCGCCTGGTGGTCCAGCTGCACTGCAAGTTCGGTGAGTGGGCAGCCGGCCAGCCAAGGGGTGCCTCAGCAGGGAGGTCGGCGAGGCCCACTGAGACCCTATCGCCCATCCAGGGGTGCGGAAGACTCACAACCTGTCCTTCCAGGACTGTGAGTCCCTGCAGGCCGTCTTCGACCCAGCCTCGTGCCCCCACATGCTCCGCGCCCCAGCACGGTGAGCACACCCCTGCCCTCAGCTCAGCTCCAGGTCTCTCTCTTCCTTCTTTGGGGCCTCAAGGGTTGATTTAAGAAGGTATGTCCTTCATTTCCCTACAGAGTTTCTGTGAACCTCAAAGACATCCCATGGCCCGCTATGTGCTCAGGTCCTTACCTGGCTCTTTAAAGGCAGACGGTGGCATGGAGGAGGGGCAGGCGCCTCCTTGCTCCATTCTCCTCACTGTTAGGAGCCTTCGTTCTCCATCCCAAAGGTCTGACTTGACTTTCTGGCTGCTCAGACCCATTCCAATTCCTCCTCTAGGGAGCAGATTTCTGGCCTGCCACCAAATCTCTTGTCTGGCTTGAGTAACCTTGAAGGTCTTCCCTTAACCTGTGGCTCAGAGGCTCACACCCCTTCTCCGGCCTGGGCATCCTTCCAGAGGTGCTCCCCACTCAAGGGCAGCCTCTTTTCCTGACTGCCCAGGATCAAGGAGTCCCCAAGGCCAGGGCAGGAGGCTGGAGGGGAGGTTGTGGTTCAGGAGGGCTGCCTGAGTAATCAGCTGTGGGTGGAGCCATTCTGGGCAGTCCGAGCACCGGGGGCTGTCTGGGGCCAGGGAAGCAGGGACTCCAGTGGAAGCAAAGGTCCCTGGCAAGGACCAGTTCAGAGAGGAGTGGGCTCTCCCCCTGTCCCTGTCCCACGCTGGACACTGCTTGTATTCAAGTGGCCCAAGGTCCTGCTTATTTCTCAGGGTGACTGAATGTCCCTTTGGGTCCTGACATCTGTTTCCCTAGGTTCTCTTGAGCCAGCACTGCTCAGAGCTCTTTTGGGTAGAGAGGGGGGCCAATTCCTTGGGCTGCATTTAGGGTTTTTTTGTTGGTTTTTTTTTGAGATGGAATTTCGCTCTTGTTGCCCAGGCAGTGGCACGATCTAGGCTCACCACAACCTCCTTCTCCTGATTCAAGTGATTCTCCTGCCTCAGCCTACCAAGTAGCTGGGATTGTAGGCATGCGCCACCATGCCTGGCTAATTTTTTGTATTTTTAGTAGAGACAGGGTTTCTCTATATTGGTCAGGCTGGTCTTGAATTCCCGACCTCAGGTGATCTGCCCGCCTCAGCCTCCCAAAGTGCTGAGATTATGGGCGTGAGCCACCGCGCCCTTTTGTGTGTGTGTGTGTGTGAGATGGAGTCTTGCTCTGTCGCCCAGGCTGGAGTGCAGTGGCGGGATCTCGGCTCACTGCAAGCCCCGCCTACCGGGTTCACGCCATTCTCCTGCCTCAGCCTCCCGAGTAGCTGGGAGTACAGGCGCCTGCCATCACGCCTGGCTAATTTTTTGTATTTTTAGTAGATGGGGTTTCACCATGTTAGCCAGGATGGTCTTGATCTCCTGACCTCGTGATCCGCCCGCCTCAGCCTCCCAAAGTGCTGGAATTACAGGCATGAGCCACCACACCTGGCCCCCAGTCTCTTTTTTTTAAAAAATGAGCAGTCGTTTCTCTCATTTTGTTTGTTCTGAGACGGAGTCTTGCTCTGTCGCCCAGGCTGGAGTGCAGTGGTGCAATCTCAGCTCACTGCAATCTCCCCATCCCAGGTTGAAGCAATTCTCCTGCCTCAGCCTCCCGAGTAGCTGGGATTACAGTTATGCACCACCATGCCTGGATAATTTTTGTATTTTTAGTAGAGACGAGGTTTCACCATGTTGGCCAAGCTGGTCTCGAACTCCTGACCTCAAATGATCCACTGCTTCGGCCTCCCAAAGTGCTCGGATTGCAGGCATGAGCCACTGCACCCAGCTACTCTTTTTTTTTTTTAATCCTTGTGCAGGAGCCTCGCTAATCTTTTGCATGCTGCAGTTTTAGCGTATGTGCTGCTGAAGCGAGCGCTGTCTCATGAATAATTTCAAATATATGTAAAAGCAGATGCAGCTCCCGTCCCCACTTGACTTGAAGCAAATTCCAGATGTGATCTCATCTGTATAGCAATGGGTATCCCTAGAGGATAAGGATTTCAGGGCTCTTTCTGAAGGCCGGGTTTGTAGGGCGGCATGAGTGCCATGTCCTGCCTCTGGATCCTCTCCCTGCTCTGCATGGTCAGGTACCACCTGCCAGGTTTGAGCAATCACTGCAACCAGCCCCTTCCTGCCACCTTATCTGGGCCTCGTCCACCGTGTGCTAGGCCTGCGCATATCCATGCGTGTGCATGTGTGACCCCCACCTCAGGTCCTCTGTGAGCAAAGCCCTGGGCAGGGCCAAGCATTGGGGGTAATGCTCCGCCCCGTTCACAGGGTCTTGGGGGAGGCTGTTCTGCCCTTCCCTCCTGCGCTGGCTGAAGTGACGCTGGGCATTGGTCGTGGCCGCAGGGTCATCCTGCGCAGCTACCATGAGGAGGAGGCAGGTGAGGGAGCTGGACGTGACCTGGGACAGAGCAGAGCGGCAGGTGGGAGAGGGGTGGGGCCCAGGTTCCTCCTATTCTTCCCCAACAGACAGCACTGCCAAAGCCATGGTGTCCGAGATGTGCCTTGGAGAGGAGGATTTCCAGCAGCTGCAGGCCCAGGAAGGGGTGGCCATCACTTTCTGCCTCAAGGAATTCCGGGTGAGGTTCCCCCCACGCACTTGCCGGTCCTGTCCTGCCTGCCCAGCTCAGCCCAACCCGGGGCCTCACCTGCTACCTCTTTCCTCTCAGGGGCTCCTGAGCTTTGCAGAGTCAGCAAACTTGAATCTTAGCATTCATTTTGATGCTCCAGGCAGGTAATTCCCAGCCTTGGGACAGGGAAGGGCTCTGGGATGCCAGGAGCTGAATGGGATGACCTAGCTTGGGACCCCCATCCCCTGCCCAGGCCTGCCATCTTCACCATCAAGGACTCTTTGCTGGATGGCCACTTTGTCTTGGCCACACTCTCAGACACCGACTCGCACTCCCAGGACCTGGGCTCCCCAGAGCGTCACCAGCCAGTGCCTCAGCTCCAGGCTCACAGGTGAGGGCACCTCCCCCAACTCCTCCTCTCCCCATGTCTGTGCACTCCAGCCTGAGACTGCAATTCCTAGCTTCTGCACCTTCCTGCAATGTGTTCTCTCCCGCTTCCCTCCTGTTCCTCCTCTCTCTCCATCAGGCCCCAGTCCCTACCCCTACAGTGCTCACAGCTGCCAGCCCTGCAGACTCAGCCTTCTTGGTCAGCTGTACTGAGACTCCTCCCACCCAGGGAAGCATCCCCAAGGCCCTGCTGGCTTCCTTCTCTGGCTGAGGCCTCCCCTCTGAGCCTCCTCCCAGGCCAAGGAGGGAAAGGGCTGCTGGGAGGCAGAAGCTGCCTGGGCTGGGGGAAGCAGGTGGCTGGAAGAGCAGGTGGGCTGGGGAGGATGGCCCAATGCACTTTCAGCACAGGAAGCTGGGGCTGGCCCCCAGCCCAGCCTGTCCCCGGCCTCCTGTGCTCTCCAGCTCCTGTCCCCTGGGAAGGCGGGGGCTTGGGCCCCATGTGGCCCAGTTCACAGGGCTTGCTGTTCCTCTCCCCTAGCTGAGCTAAAGCAGCCGCCAGGATGCCTTCCTCAGGCCCCTACCTGAATTCTGATCAGACATTCCTGGCCCACCCCTTCCAGGAAGCCACCACTTAACCCCTGCATCCTCTCCTCTCCAGCCAAATCAGGAAGTCATAAAACCAAGAGATCTTCAGTGGTCAGGGGGCCCCGGAGCTCCCTTGGAGCCCTCTACGGTGGGGCCCTGCCTCTGCTCCCCATTTCCTCCCTGATACTCTGATTCTGCCTGCAGCATACCCCACCCAGATGACTTTGCCAATGACGACATTGACTCTTACATGATCGCCATGGAAACCACTATAGGCAATGAGGGCTCGCGGGTGCTGCCCTCCATTTCCCTTTCACCTGGCCCCCAGCACCCCGAGAGCCCCGGTCTCCACTCCGAGGAAGATGAGGCTGAGCCCAGTACAGTACCTGGGACTCCCCCGCCCAAGAAGGTAGGGACTGGAGGTGGAGGCAGGGGCAGGAGGTGGGGAAGGCAGCAGCCTCCAGAACTCACTTGTTCTCTTTGCAGTTCCGCTCACTGTTCTTCGGCTCCATCCTGGCCCCTGTACGCTCCCCCCAGGGCCCCAGCCCTGTGCTGGCTGAAGACAGTGAGGGCGAAGGCTGAACCAAGAACCTGAAGCCTGTACCCAGAGGCCTTGGGCTAGATGAAACCCCAGCCAGTAGAAGAGCTGGGTCTCAGCCCTGGGGATCAGAAAGGTGGGCTTGCCGGAGCTGAGCTGTTTCACTGCCTCTCGCAGGCCCCAGCTGGCTGTCACTGTAAAGCTGTCCCGCAGCAGTCAGGCCTGGGCCCTGTTATCTCCCCACAACCCCCAGCCAATCATGACTTTCCAGACCTGGCCCTGAACTACTGACGTTCCTACCTCTTATTTCCCATTGAGTCTCAGGCTATACTCCAGCTGGCCAAGGCTGGAAACCTGTCTCCCTCAGGCTCACCTTCCTAAGGAAAACATCACAGCAGGTGCTGCCGGCCCCTGATGATCCAGCTTCTCTGCCAATCATGACCTGACCTGTTCCTTCCTGAAGTCCTGGGCATGCATCTGGGACGCCCGTGGAGCTGACAGTTTTTCTTGCTTTCCTGATACTCTTTGGTGCCGACCTGGAATTCTAAGAGCCTCGGACCTGCGTGTGTGGCTAGGGTTGCCCTTGCTGGGGCCTGGTGCCCAGCCTCCCAAGTAGCTCTGCGCAGAGGAGCTGCCAGGCAGCGTCTTAGACGCGAGACGGAGGCCATGGCGAGAATCCAGCTTTGACCTTTATTCAAGAGACCAGATGGGTTGCCCCAGGATCCGGCTGCCAGCCCTGAGGCCAAGCACGGCTGGAGACCCACGACCTGGTCTGCCGTTGCCCTGAGCTGCAGCCTCAGCCCCAGGATCCTGCTCACAGCCACCGCTGATGCAGGCAGGAAGCAGCCCTGGGGGATTGGACGCTGCTATTGATTCATTAAAAAAAAAAAAAAAGAAAAATACACCAAGGCTCCATGTTCCCCGTGACAGGTGGGCCTGAGGGGCCGGGGTGACCCCCCCCCAGCATGGCAGCATGATTTCTGTACAATCCATCCATCATCTGGGGCACAGGCGCGGGGTGCAGGGGCTATTTCTTGGCTTTGGCGGAATTGCGGGGTGGGGTGATGGGCCGGCCCCCAGGGTTCAGGCCACTGAACTGCCCGTACTTCCCCTTGTTCTTGTCGGCGGGCTTGAGGATCTAAAAGAGACAGGGTTGGTCAGGCTCATGGGGCTGAGCCACGGGGCCTAGTAGCTCCTTTCTTCCCCACACTCACCTGGAAGGAGCACATGAGGGTCTCGTCCACGCTCATCATGGCGCCAGCATTGTCAAACTCGCCACAGTAGTTGGGAGCTGAGAAAAGTGTCACCAGCTGCCGCTTGGCAAAGAACTCATAGCCATCTTCTACCACCTGGGTGAGGATCGGAGCAGTCAGTCCCAAGTGCAGGCAAGGCCCTCCCCTTCCCCCACCACAGACGGGAGCCACCAGCCCACCTGGTGTGCTCGGCAGATGAGGTCCAAGTCGTGCTTGTGGAGGAACTTGGCCACCACCTCGGCTCCAAAAGTAAAAGAGACGCCACGGTCGTTCTCGCCCCAGCCCTGCACGTCCTTGTCAGGGTCAGACCAGAGCAGGTCACACAGCAGGCCCTGGTCAGGCACGTCTGTGGGCCGCATGATCCGCCGAATCTGCTCCATGGACTGCAGGTCCGGGGAGAGGCCTGGAGGGCCAGAAGGAAGGTCACTTCCTCAAACAAGGACATCCTTCCTCCAGGAAGCCTTGGCCAGTGAGCCTCACTTTTCCACCACCCTCCTGGTCCCTCCACTGGTCTCCTGGGTGCCCAGGCAGGCAGAAGCCATCCCCTTCCCCTCAGCTTTTTCAAGTTCCCAAACAGGCACAAAGGCGCCCCTGGCCTCCGGAGCACAGAGCTCCTGGGAGAAAGGAGACAAGCCCGCCCCATGTAGAATGCACATCAAGGAAGTGAGTGCAGCCCAGCACAGGGGGGTATGGGAGACACTTCCTGAAAGGAGTGACTTCCCAGATGACAACTAAGGAGAGCTCACCTCCGTGGCAGCAAAAGATCTTTTCGTCCACTATGGCCGCAATGGGCAGGCAGTTGAAGCAGTCAGTGAACGTTTTCCACAGTTTGATGTTGTAGCGTCTCTTGCCTGCCCAGAGGGAGGTAGCTGTGAGGGGTCTGCCTGCTCCACCCTTAGCCGGGGTCTCTGGGCTATTCAGCCGCAGATGGGAGAGAGTCAGGCACCAATGCAAACCACCCCCACCCCTGCCGCCTGTCAGCCTTCCAGGAGTAATTCTAGTTACTTTTTATTTTAATTTGTAATTTAAACAAACAGGATCTGGGCAGGGCATGGTGGCTCACACCTGTAATCCCAGCACTTTGGGAGGCTGAAGCAGGCAGATCACCTGAGGTCAGAAGTTCAAGACCAGCCTGACCAACATGGAGAAACCCTGTCTCTACTAAAATACAAAAAAATTAGCCAGGCGTGGTGTCGCATGCCTGTAATCCCAGCTACTCGGGAGGCTGAGGCAGGAGAATCGCTTGAACCCGGGAGATGGAGGTTGTGGTGAACTGAGATCACACCACTGCACTCCAGCCTGGGCAACAAGAGCGAAACTCCGTCTCAAAAAAGTAAAGAAACAGGGTCTTGTTCAGTCACCCAGGCTGGAGTGCATTGGCAAGATCATAGCTCACTGTAACTTGGAGCTTCTGAGTCCAAGTGATCTTCCCGCCTCAGCCTCCCACCAGAAGTAATTCTAAAGCACCCGAGTCCACTGGAAACTGAGTTCCAATCTGGACCAGCCTCAGGGTTGGCACTCCTTGCACGCCCCGGCCCACGAGCCGGGCCAAGTACAGGTCTGGTTTATCTCAGCTTCTGGACAGCAGAGCTCATCTGCAAACATCCTAAATGCTTAGTAGCAAATGTAGAGGGAACGTCACCAGGCAGGGCCCTGGGGGAAAGCACTAGAATACGGACAGTCCTTCAGTCAGCAACCATTCCCCAGACCCCATGCCAGGAGGGGCAGGGCAGGCACAAGAACGGACCTGGGCCCTGCCTTCGTGGAGTGCACAGTCTTAGCAAGTGTCTGTCAGATATCAGGCCAATGTGAAGGTCCCACTGAATGACAAGGAGTGTGGTTCAGGACCCGGGCAGCCCCAGACGCTCAGACCACTCACACTCATCGTAGAAACCGTAGATGCGGTTGATGCTGGCGCACTCGTGGTTCCCACGGAGCAGGAAGAAGTTCTCGGGGTACTTGATCTTATAGGCCAGCAGCAGGCAGATGGTCTCCAAGGACTGCTTGCCCCTGTCCACATAGTCCCCCAGAAAGAGGTAGTTGCTCTCCGGAGGGAAACCGCCATACTCAAATAGTCGCAGAAGGTCATAGTACTGGCCGTGTATATCACCTGTGACCCAGGGAATCGGGTAAGCTAGATGCAGGGTCTAGACCTGAACCCAGGACCAGGACTGGGCTCAAGGGAGGAGGACTCCAGGAACTCTGTGGGGGCCAGTGCCACTTTCAGGAAAGCAAGGGGACCTGGGTCGGGGGGCTCACCGCAGATCTTGAGGGGTGCCTCCAGCTCCAGAAGAATGGGCTGGCTCAGGAAAATCTCCCGGGATTTCAGGCACAGGCCGCGGATCTCGTTCTCTGTCAGCTGTACATTCTTGCCAGGCCGCGAGCCCTGCACTGGGGGCGCAATGGGGTGTCAAGACCCGGGACCCTGACAGGAGGAGGGTGGGCGACACGGGTGGCCCCATGGATACCTCCGGGGGCGCCTAGGCCTCCTCGGCTGCTCCTTGCCCGCAGGCAGCTGTTGCTGCTGAGCCTCCCGGGACCTCGGCCTCAAGCCTCCCAAGGGAAGCCCCCAACTACCCTCAGCGCCTCGGGAGGCGACTGTCGTGCGCAGGGGGCTGCCACCCAAACACCTCACAGCGCAGGACCCCTTCCTGGACCGGGCTTCCCGGGTTTCTCCCTCGCCTCAAGAACCCAGGCAACCCGTGCGCCCCCGGCCCGGGAGAGGGGGCTGCTCCGCGCGTCGGAGCGGGCCCAGGACCTCTCAGGCGCGTCCGCGGGGGGGCGGCTGCGGCCACCGAACCTCGCGGCCCGTCCCCGCCCAGTCTAAGCTGGCCCCGGGGGCCCGCCCGCGCGCCACTTCCGGGCCCGGCAGGGGGCCCGGGAGCGGCGGACGCAGGCCTCCCCCGCCGCGACCAACCTTCTAGCAGGCGCCCGATGATCGAGTCAAGGTTGAGCTTCTCGCTATCGGACATGGCGGCGCCGCCGCTCCAGCCCAGCAGCTCCGGGCCCGCTCCTGCCTCCCGCCCTCCGGCAGCCTCCTTCCGGCCTGGCTCTCCTTCCGCCCGCCCCAGTCCGCCCCCGGCCCGCGGCCCCGCCTCCGGGCCTCCCGGGCCCGCCCCGCCCGGTCCCCCGCGCTCTAGCGCCCCCGCTGGACGTGAAGCGCCGCGGCCCGGGGGGCGGGGCCTTGGCGGCGGGCTGGGGGCGGGGTCTGTCGGGGGCGCGTCCAACTGGTTACGCCCCAGAGGAGGCGCCCAGCCCGGTTCAGAGGATGTGGGGCCGGAAGAACTGTGGAAGTTGTTTTTCTCTTTCAAAAGCAGAACAGCCGTTCCCACCCCTGCCCTGGGTGGAGGGTGTTGTGAACATATTAATAACCGGCTGCTAGGCACTGAGGGTTAACTGCTCGAAGTGCAGGAAAGGAAACTGAGGCTCAAGAGATATGAACAGACTGGTGCAAGACCTGGACCTCGCATTCACGTACGACCCCCTTTTTCGTGGGTCTCCGTGGCCCCCAGGCGGCTGACCACACTCAAAGACAGCTACGGCTGAACTTCCAGCGCACTTTGGTCCTTGGGGCATGATAAATTAATATTTTCTTACAAGTCCCATAATTAGCTTTTATTTATTTATTTTTTTTGAGACAGAGTTTTGCTTTGTCGCCTAAGCTGGAGTGCAGTGGCGCGACTTTGGCTCACTGCAACATTCGCTTCCCAGGTTCAAGGGGTTCTCCTGCCTCAGCCTCTGGAGTAGCTGGGATTGCAGGCGCGCGCCACTGCGCCTGGTTTTTGTGTGTTTAGCAGAGGTGGGGTTTCGCCATATTGGCCCGGCTGGTCTTGAACTCCTAACCTCAAGTGATCCACTGGCCTCGACCTCCCAAAGTCCTGGGGGGGTTACAGGCGTGAGCCAACAAGCCTGGCCCCATAATTAGCTTTTGAGTAGCACAGTAATATTGCAGGGTGTGCACGTAAAAAGAATTACTATATGAGCAGACATGGCTGGGTGCAGTGGCTCACGCCTGTAATTCCAGCGCTTTGGGAGGCTGAGGTGGGAGGATCGTTTGAGGTCAGGAGTTCAAGACCAGCCTGGCCAACATGGTGAAACCCCATCTCTCTAAAAATACAAAAAGTTAGCTGGGCATGATGGCAGCCGCCTGTAATCTCAGCTATTGGGGAGGCTGAGGCAGGAGAATCACTTGAACCTGGGAGGCGGAGGTTGCAGTGGGCCAAGGCCCATTGCACCCCCTAGCCGAGGTGACAGTGTGAGACTCTGTCTCAAAGGAGCAGACGATAAATTAACCTTAATTCTTGTTGGAACCCTGAGTTGGGTGCTTTACATGCCAGTAACCTCAGAACTGGAGGTGGGCCTGCTGTGGCGGCTTAGGCCTGTAATTCCAGCACTTTGGGAGGCTGAGGTGGGATGGTCTCTTGCGTCCAGCCTGGGCAACACGGCGAAACCTCATCTCAACAAAAAAATACAAAAATTAGCTGGGCATGGTGGTGCACGCCTGCAGTCCCAGCTACTAGGGAGGCTGAGGCAGGAGGATCTCTTGAGACCAGGAGGTGGGGGTTGCAGTGAGCCCAGATCCTGCCATTACACTCCAGCCTGGGTGACAGAGCATGACCCTCAAGAAACAAACACAAAGGCCAGGCGCGGTGGTTCATGCCTGTAATCCCAGCACTTTGGGAGGCAGAGGTGGGTAGATCACCTGAGGTCAGGAGTTTGAGACCAGCCTGGCCAATGTGGCAAAACCCTGTCTCTACTAAAAATACAAAAATTAGCCGGGCATGGTAGTGCATGTCTGTAGTTCCAGCTACTTGGAAGACTGAGGCAGGAGAATCACTTGAATCTGGGAGGTGGAGGTTGCAGTGAGCTGAGACCGTGCCACTGCACTCTAGCCTGGGCAACAGAGCAAGACTCTGTCTCAAAAGAAACAAACAAAAGAATTGGAGGTGGCCTGGCCTCTGTGTCTAAGAGGCCTGGGCCCTCCACACCCAGCACAGGAACTCAAGCCTTCAGTCACTGGGGCCATGGGGAGGGTGGGAGGAGCCCACAGCTCAGGGGCACTGGGGCAGGCAGGAAGAGCCTCAGAGAGGAAGGGGTGACACCCCCCACCCTTGGGAGGGGCCCCCAGCGGTTGCTGAAGCTGTGTGAGGAGGAGGAGGAAGTGAGAGGAGGAGGTGAGGTGCTGCAGGAGGTGAGCTGGGCTGGTGGAGACAGAGGCTGGGCCTGGGGCTGGGTCTCCGGACAGAGGCCTGGCTTTTCTGTCAGGGCAGGGCCTAGCCCCCGCCCCCATAAAAGAGGAGACATAGTTGGCTTGGTGAGATACCCTGAAACCTCCCCACTCTCACCCCGCAGCCAGGCCCCAGGCTGGCCGGGAGTGGCCCCTCACACTGGTTCTCCCCACTTTCTCTGCCTGTGGCATTGAAGGCCCCAGGCACCATGGCCCAGGCCCTGGGGGAGGACCTGGTGCAGCCTCCCGAGCTGCAGGATGACTCCAGCTCTTTGGGGTCCGACTCAGAGCTCAGTGGGCCTGGCCCATATCGCCAGGCCGACCGCTATGGATTCATTGGGGGCAGCTCGGCAGAGCCAGGGTAAGGGGGCAGGGTGAGGGATGGTGGGATGCTGGGACAGAGGACGGGGGCTGAGGGCTGAATTCTGGAGGGAGGCCGGGAGGGTCTGGTGGTAGGGATTGGGAGGGGGACTCAGCCAGTAGCACCCGTCCGCAGGTGCCAGGTGGAACACTAAGGTGGGAAGGGTCGGGGAGGCCTCTGTACATCTCTTACCCCCAGCCTCCGAGGGTTCGCACCCACCACTGGGGCAGAACATCCTTCCCCTTTGAACCTCTGGCTCAGGAATCCCAGATCCGAATCACAGACCCATACCTCCTCCTTCCCCCTTTCCCCAAGCTACAGACAGAAACACAAGTCCAGATATAGACAGAAACTTGCCCCAGGTCACACAGGAGATCAGACACAGACCCAGATTCAAACTCGGGACTCCGGGCTTCCAGTCCAGGGCTCTCTCTAGCCAGCTTCCCCTATGAATTGTGTCCCTGTCCTGGGTGACAGCCAATCAGCACCTCCCCCAACACACACCCACTCACCCCTTCAATCTCCTGCTTCTGCCCACATTGGGGCCACATCCTTTCCTGTCCCCATGACAAGCATTGGTGGCTCCTGGGTCACAGGTCACCCGACAGGGCTCCCAGAGATCCCTAGGGCCAGGAGCTGGGTTCACCTGGGTAGCCTGGAGGGTGGCAGTGTGGGCCCTGGGTAACAGCTGCCCAGCGCCTGGATACCTGTGCCATGCCTTCCCAGGCCGGGCCACCCGCCTGCAGACCTCATCCGCCAGCGGGAGATGAAGTGGGTGGAGATGACCTTGCACTGGGAGAAAACCATGTCCCGGCGGTACAAGAAGGTGAGGGGCAGGGCAGGGGCACTACTGGCCCCCAGCAGTACAAGAAGGTGAGGGGCAGGGCAGGGGCCCCGTTGGCCTCCGTGGCTCATTCCTGTCTGCCTTGGCCCACATCTTGGCAAAATGTACTCACCCTGTGTCCCAGCACCTCCTGCCTTTGCTCCCTGCCACCCAAAGTGGGCCTCTGCCTGCTGATGAGTTGTGCCTGGGGCCTGCCAGTGGGAGCTATGGAGGCTGCCTAGTGGAGCCCTTGGCCTTGCCCACAGGTAAAGATGCAGTGCCGGAAAGGCATCCCGTCTGCCCTGCGTGCCCGGTGCTGGCCCCTGTTGTGCGGGGCCCATGTGTGCCAGAAGAACAGCCCTGGCACCTATCAGGTGAGGGAGTGGGCAGGGGCCCCAACTCCCCTACCCAGAGCCCCTCACCACACCAAACCCTCACACCCACCTTCCTGGCTACCCACAGGAGCTGGCAGAGGCCCCTGGAGACCCACAGTGGATGGAGACCATTGGCAGGGACCTGCACCGCCAGTTCCCCCTGCACGAGATGTTTGTGTCACCTCAGGGCCACGGGTACGAGGCCGGTGATACCCAGGGACCCCCAGCCCCACAAGCCCTGGGTGCTCCAGCCCACTTTCCCCAGCCCAGCTGTACAGTCTTGCATCTCAGGGGACCCAGCAAGGCCCAGGGAGGCTGAGACCTGGGCAGAGACCCCCAGAGGGTGGAGAAGGGGGTGCCTGCAGGACTGGCCCCTTATGGGGTCTTCCGGCACAGGCAGCAAGGGCTCCTGCAGGTGCTCAAGGCCTACACCCTGTATCGACCGGAGCAGGGCTACTGCCAGGCCCAGGGGCCTGTGGCTGCTGTGCTGCTCATGCACCTGCCCCCGGAGGTGAGTGACCTTGACCCCGCTCTGGGAACCCTAGTGACCTAGGCCCAGGGAACCCCATCCCCAGGAACTGCGGCCTCAGAAACCTGCGATCCTTGATTCCTGGACCCCGTCCTAGTGACCCAGGGCCTCATGACTGCCAGCCTCACAGACCTTCAAGCCTAATGACCTTGACTCCAGGAACCTGGGACCCTTGATCCCAACCTTGACCCCAGTCATCTAGGAATCTGGATATTATCACCTTGACCTCATGACTCCTGATTCTGAACTTGGGGACTGTGACCCCAACCCCAATGACCCCAGAAACCCAGGACTTGAACTTTGGGACACTCCCAATCCTTGGCCAGTGAACCCCAACCCTGTGACCTTCAAATCTAACACCATGAGACCTGTGATTTCCAACACCCTAAACCCCTCAGCAGGCCCTGTCTTGGGCAGAGGGGGGTGCTTTTGGGAAGGGCTCCCAGGAACTGAGCAGGTTAGGAGTGGCCCTGAGTCCAGGCTCCTGTGGTGCCCAGGCCCTCCCCTTCACTCCTTTCCCCTGTCCTGACTTCCCCTCTGCGGTCCCTTCCTTGGTGGGCACTTACAGGCCTGTGCCCTGCCCCTTCCCCAGGAGGCCTTCTGGTGCCTGGTGCAGATCTGTGAGGTCTACCTCCCCGGCTACTACGGGCCCCACATGGTGAGGGGCTGGCATGGGGAATGGAGGAGGGAGGGGCAGGGGCCCGGTGAGTGGGTGGGGGTCTGGGGACTGAGGGAGGTTGAGCCTGAGCTCTGGGGGTGGCGGTGCTGGCCTGCTGACGGACGTGGCCACAGGAGGCTGTGCGGCTGGATGCCGAGGTGTTCATGGCCCTGCTGCGGCGGCTGCTCCCGCACGTACACAAGCACCTGCAGCAGGTGGGCGTCGGGCCCCTGCTCTACCTGCCCGAGTGGTTCCTGTGCCTCTTCGCCCGCTCCCTGCCCTTCCCCACAGTGCTGCGTGTCTGGGATGCCTTCCTCAGTGAGGGTGAGTGGGGCAGCCAGTGGCTGGGGCAGGAGCCTTGGGGTATGGGTGGGTAGGTAGCTCACCAGCCCCAGGGTTCCCTTTTTGAGCCTCAAATCACAGGACTGGGTGTACCAAAGGTGATGGCCTGGTGCCTGGTGGTACATCACCTATCACCCATCACCCAGGCACCGCCTGGTGCAGAGCTGGGCCAGAGAGGCTTCCAGGGGAGGCAGATGGGGCAGGAGCTGGGTGATCACAGCACATGGAGGCCTGAGTGTCTCAGGGACAGTAGGAGGCGTTTCTCCCCAGAGCCCGCAGGCACCTGCTGCGTGCTCACTGGCTCCGGACGTGGATCTGCAGCTGGGAATCAAGTGATCGAGACCTTCATTCTGGCGGGGGTGGGGATGGGTGGCGACAGTAACCAAATTCACACAAGATATTTATAGATTGTCAGAAGTGCCATGAAGAAAATAAAACTAGGGATGTGACAGAGTGTCAGGGGAGCGCAGGGGCGATGGGTGCATTTAAGCTCCTTCTGGCTGCTCTGTGCAGGAGGAGGACTCCCAGGGGTGCCTGTGGAGGCCTGGGGCCAGAGAGGCCACTGTCCCCAGGGGCCAGGCTACAGTCCATGAAGGAGGGAGGGCTTGGAGCCATGAAGCCAGAGAAGTGGAGGCTGGGGGCCAGGCCAAGAACAGGAGGGGAGTCGGAGCAGGGCCAAGCTGGACTCCCTGTGTCTTTGGGACTCCGCCTTGATACTGCCATCGGTAACCCACCTGCATTCTGTTCTATATGTGAGATCTGGAGGTTGCACCTTAAAACGTGGTAGAAATCAATCAGCATGCATACTGAATGCCTGTCGTGTGCTCGGCCGGCTTCCTGCCCTCCGCACAGTGGAGGACCATTGGCTGGCTTAGAGTTCTGGTCACAGGTGTCCAAGTCGCTATTCATGCGGTCACCTCCCAACCAGCCTCAGACCTCGAGAGCAGGGCTGGGCAGAGCTGGGCAGGGCCTGACCTGCCCGCCTGAGAGCAAACACCACACAGGCTCCCTTTATCAGAAGGACGATAGCATGAGTAGTGATTGTTTCTTGACAGTCACCATCATCACTCAACCTTGCCGGTCCCCTGGTGTCTCTTCTCAGATCAGAGGCTGCCAGGAAAGGATTCTGAGGCTCCAGGACTAGCCCAAGCTTGCATTGTGGGGAGTGCACCAAGTGCTATGCTCCTAGCTTAGGGGAGAGCAGTTCTGCCTAGGATCTTTCTAGAATCAGAGGGTCACAGATCCAAGCTGGAAAGGCCCTTAAAGGGCTCCACCTGACCTTTCCTCATGGAGATGAGCAAGCTGAGGCCCAGGGAGGGCTTGGTGTGAAGGCATCAGTAGCCCCAGGCTCCTGGCAGGAAGCTGGTGGCTTGGAGGGGTGGAGCCTTGGGGTGTGGGCAGGGAGCTAGCTCACCAGCTCCGGGGTTCCCTTTTGGAGCCTCGAGTCATAGGACCAGGTGTGCTGAAGGTGATAGTCCTGTGCCTGGTGGCACATCACCTGTCACCCGAATGCCGCCTGGGGTAGGAGCTGGGTGATCATAGCACATAGAGGCCTGACCGGCTCAGGGAGGGTAGGAGGTGCTCCTCCCTGGAGCCCACAGGCACTTGCTGGCTCCAGATGTGGATGGCATCTGAGCATCAAGCGATTGAGACCTTCATTCTGGCGGGGGTGGGGATGGGAGGTGACAGTAACCAAATTCACAAGATACTAACTCTTCCCCAAAGCATCTGTGGCTCTTGAGGCTGACTTGACCAGTGCAGTGGGCTGTGTCGCCCAAAATGCAACTCTACCCTCTGTCATTGTACCTGAACTAGGGGGGCAGAGCTGCAGGAGAGTGGCAGGCACATGGCTGAGGGCAGGTTTGGGTGCAGAACTGTGGAGGGGCAGGGCCGGCCTCCCAGTGAGTGAGCCTCCGGCCTGCAGGTGCCAAGGTACTGTTCCGTGTGGGGCTGACATTGGTGCGCCTGGCGCTGGGCACTGCAGAGCAACGAGGGGCCTGCCCTGGCCTCCTGGAGACACTCGGAGCCCTTCGAGCCATTCCCCCCGCGCAGCTGCAGGAGGAGGCCTTCATGTCACAGGTGGGTGCCCCCACCTCTCCTCGGACTTGCCCAGCCCCTGCTGCATGGGGGAAACTGAGTCCCAGAGCAGGAACCCAAAGCGAGAACGGGGACTTAGTTCCTGTCCCCTGAGCTTCAGAGAACACGAAAACCCGAGGCTTCTAGTGGCTTTCTGTGGCTCCCCAGCGAGGCTGTCTGTCAGCCCCTCAGTCCTCAGCCACTTCCTGGGCTGGGGACCTCAGTTTCCTGTTCCTGCCTTGAGGCCGGGCAAATGCAGTACCAACTGCTCCCCACAGGTGCACAACGTGGTGCTGTCAGAGCGGGACCTGCAGCGGGAGATCAAGGCCCAGCTGGCCCAGCTGCCCGATTCTGCGCCGGGGCCCCCGCCCCGGCCACAGGTCCGCCTCGCTGGGGCCCAAGCCATCTTCGAGGCCCAGCAGCTGGCAGGGGCACGACGAGGCGCCAAGCCTGAGGTGCCCCGGATTGTGGTGCAGCCCCCAGAGGAGCCCAGACCACCACGGCGGAAACCCCAGACCCGCGGCAAGACTTTCCATGGGCTCCTGACTCGGGCCCGGGGCCCCCCCATCGAGGGGCCTCCCAGGCCCCAACGAGGCTCCACCTCCTTCCTGGACACCCGCTTCTGAGAGGACCATGGACTCAGTGTTCCCCAGTCTCAATTGCCTGATGGCTGATGCCAGCCCTGCAAATGGGCACCGCACTTTACTCTTGGGACTCGGCTTCCTTCCAGGCAAGGACCAGGCAGTGGGGGAGGAGGAGGTCCTCTGTGGTACATACTGGGTCAGACACTAGCATGGAGGAGGGTCACAGAGTGGGGCACCTGAGGACTCATGGAACCGTCCTGGTGCCCAGGCCCTCACAAGTACCAAAGCCGGCACCATAGGAGTCAGGGAAGGGGTTGGCTGGGTGAAGGGACCCCAGAGGGCTCCAGGAATAAAATCTTTTTGAACTTGGATCTTCGGATCTTCAGATCTTCAGAGCCTTGGATGGCGCTGGATCAAATGCCCTCCTCCCAACCCCAGAGAGACAGCCCCTTCCCCTCCTCCCTCACCTGCCCTTCCCAGCCCTGGCCTCTCCTGGTCCTGCCCTGGGGACACACTGAGGCTGCCCACTGGCAGCTGGGGAAGGTGTTTACATAAGTAAGAGCCAATTGAAAGTTACCCTGCCCTAGCGTCTGGGGACAGGAGTGGCTTTTGCACCTGCAGGAGGAGGGCGCCTCAGTGGATGGCGAGTCCAGGAGTTCTACCCCCTTTTCTGCCCTCCTTCCCCTCCCTCCAGGGTGGTTCAGAACTCGCTGGGATGGGGGACTCTAACCCAAGTCCTCCCCGCACCCATGGTCCTGGTCACATCTGTCAAAGGGACCCAGGCAAGAACAAAGGCCTAGTGTGCCGCGGACAAAGGAGAAAGGTCCCGCCAGCCCTCGCCCCTCCCTGATCCCTGTGTCTGCCCCCTCGGGACCGCCACCATGGAAACCCCCTCCCACACTCACTAATAGCCCCTGTGGGTGCCTAGGACTTGAGCCATCGCCAGGGCAACAGGGCTGGTTCCGACACAGGCGTGTGTCCCGCAGTGCCCGTTCCCAAGTGCCCGCCTCTCAATGGGGAACACGGCAGGACTCCACATGGATGGGAGGCATCTGCAGGCTTGGGCTCCACAGGTGGTCATTGGGTGGGGTGTCAGTGGAGTCACCTGTCAGACTCTGGGTTTGGAATGTTCTTGCGACAGGGCCACAGGCTGCATCTATGTGGCAAGTGCCAGGTCCTGGCTCCTGGGCAGACCTGTCCTACTCCCAAGGAGCCTATCCCCTGGAATAGGGAATCATGGTGGCCCAGACCCTTATCTGTCATTTATCTGGGGGAAACTGAGGCTCAGGAGAAGCAGGAACTTGCAGAAAGCCTTACTATCCATGGCAGACCCAAGGTTTACCCCTGCCCCGACCACTGGCAGCTCCCCGCCAGGCAGCCCCCCTGGGAGTGCTGTCTCCTTCTCCTTCCCCACCCCACCCCCAATCCCGCACCAGCCTGTGTGTGTGGAGGAGGCAACAGTCGGACTCCTGTGCGTTAGAGAGCACTCCAGAGCCTCCTCCGCCCACTCCTCCTCACCCCGCTGGGGTGCCTGCAACTTAGTAATAGCCTCCTTACCTGTAGTTTACAAAACCCTTTCCCAGACACCCCCTGCCAGACCCTCTCTCTGCAGGTGGCCCCCGATATCCCTGTTAGAGACACAGAGGCTCAGTGAGGACAAGGACCTCACCCAGGCCCACAGTGAAAGGCAGAGCCGGCTGGAATGCAGAGGCAAGGCTCTGCGCTGTGTAGACTATGCCTTAGCCTTAGACGAGGAGTATCTTGGAATCTCAGGCACTGTAGCAGGCAGGGTGGCCGGGGTCAGGGGGCACTTGTCCCTGAAGTCTACTTGGGAGCTCCCCACCCTCCACAGTTCAGCTCTTCGCCTGGGAGAATAAGGGAGCAAGGTGCAGCAGCCTCAGCCCTGGGCCGAGGGTCTGTCATGAGCCTGCGGGGGCACGATGGCAGTGGTTCACCCTGGACACAGACCCTAGGAGCAGGTGGTCTCCGGCAGGGCCCCTCTAGCTGGGGCTCAGTCACTGCCTTTCCTACGCAGAAGACTGTTTTCTGGGCAGCCCTTCTGTAGGTTTCCTTATCAGCCATCTGCATGGGAGCCCTAGCTCATGGGTCGGACAGAAGAGGACCAGTGCTCTCCTGGCGTGAACCCTCGCACCCATGCGTTCTCACAGGCTCTCCTCCGCAGGGCTGCGCCGGCCCCCACAGCACCTTTTTGACAGCTAAGGAAAGATGTGTCTCCTCCAGGCAACATGCAGCCTCACCAGAGTGCACGGTGTAGCAGAGTGGGGCATGACCTCTCACCCAGGTGCCTCTGTGCAGGGAGCAGCCGACACAAACATGCTCAGAGAACCTAGAAAGTCCCTACAGATCTGCCTGGAAAGGGGCTCAGAGAAGGGAAGCGAAGCATCGGAGGGCACGCAGTGTGTGGGGACAGGAGCTGGGAGGGCCCTGGCATGTCTGTCAGCCTGTCTCAGAGTGGGGCATGCAGACTGGACACGAGTCGGGGCATGCAAAGGAGTGGATGGGGGGCAAATGGGTGCCCGCCATGGATCGGGGGGACCCACGGTCTCCATCTTGCACTGCCACCCACTTGAGGTTCCCTGAATTCCCACACTGTTCCAGGCTCCCAGAGGGGTCAGACTTGGACTCCCCGACATGGGAAAGGCCCTTTCTCCTTCTCTGAGCCTCAGTATTCTCCCGCGGATAATGGGATTATAATAGCCTCCACCCCAGCCTCAAGAGTGCTCTCCCAGCTCATGATGGTGACGATGACTGTTCAGTCCAGCTGCGCAGCAGCCAAAGCACTCCCTCTCCTCACCCCACCCCTACCTGACTTGGCTCCGCCTCAGGTGATGTCCAGGCTTTCCCGGCAGGGGCAGAGCAGAACCACCCTGCCCACCTGCCTGCCCCAAGTCCCAGGGCCCTGAGCTTGGGCTGCAGCTGCCCAACTCTGATTTTCCTCCGGCAAAAGCCAGTGCAGCCAGGGACCAGCCAGGGTGGCCTGGGAGAGGGCACACCACACAGCTCTCCGTGCGGGCATGCACGTATTCTGGTAGAAGATCCCAGCTCTGCCTCTCACTAGCTGTGTGACCTTGGGCAAGTCACACGACCTCTCTGAGTCTCATAATTGCTCCCTTGCATGTGAAGTGTTAAGCCTGGGCTAAGTGTGCACTGTATCCCCATTTGAAAATGAGAAAACTGAGTCCCCGGGGCTGCAGAGCTTGTTAAATTTGTTGTTACGTGTCAAAAACTCATGCTCTTTGGATCACAACCAGGCCCCACCGTGGGACCCCATGGGCACTCAGGCCACCCAGGCAGCAAGGGATTGGGTCTCCTGGGGTGGCTGTACCTCATTCCTGGAGCCTGGGCCAGCTGCTGGGAGGGCTGCATGTGGGCCTGGAAGTTGTGTGGGGAATGTGGGCTGGGCTAGGCACCCTGGAGAAGCCATTTCCGCTCTCTGCCAACCCCTCCAGTGGTAGACAGGGATGTATCTGCACAGACTGCCCTGTTTATGTTGCGGAAAGGGTCCAACAGCTGTCATCTCTGTCCCTGATGTGTGTGGGCCCCTCAGTGCTCTCCCCCAGGCCAGGAGGCTCTCAAGGACAGCCAGGGCTCAATGTGTCCAGCTCCGAGACAGGTAGGGAGAGGGAATGACTGGGGACTGTGAGGGGGAGGAATCAGAGCCATGGGCTGCCCTGCCTGGGAGAGGGGAAGCAGCCCCATTCTAGGCTGGGGAGACTGAGCTTCAGATCACAAAGGGGAGGGGCCCAGGTCCCACAGCCAGAGCTAGGATTGAAACCCACTGGTAGGACACACTCCAGGAGAGGGTGTGAATCTTTGGCTGTGCTTCTGTGGGTAAACTGTGGCTGTGACCCAGGTCTCTTGGGGTAGCTTCTGTGGTTGTTTGGGTGGGTGCACTTGGGTGTGAGTATGTGTGTCTTGGGGAGATTATAGCTTCAACTCCGGGTGTGAAGTCGACCTAGGTGGGTGTTGATGAGCAGAGCAGATTTCTTTTCCTTTCTTTCTTTTCTTTTTTCTTTTTAAAGAGATGGGGGGCTGGGCACAGTGGCTCACACCTGTAATCCCAGCACTTTGGGAGGCTGAGGCGAGCAGATCACGAGGTCAGGAGATTGAGACCATCCTGGCCAACATGATGAAACCCCGCCTCCACTAAAAATACAAAAATTAGCTGGGTGGACTGGGCACAGTGGCTCATGCCTGTAATCCTAATGCTTTGGCAGGCTGAGGCAGGCGGATCACCTGAGGTCGGGAGTTCGAGACCAGCCTGACCAACATGGAGAAACCCTGTCTCTACTAAAAATAGAAAATTAGCCGGGTATGGTGGCGCATGCCTGTAATCCCAGCTACTCCAGCCTGGGCAACAAGAGCGAAACTCCTCCCCCCGACAAAAAAAAAGTAGCTGGGTGTGGTGGCTCGCACCTGTAGTCCCAGCTACTTGGGAGGCTGAGGCAGAAGAATCACTGGACCCGGGGAGGCGGAGGTTGCAGTGAGCCAAAATCGTGCCACTGCACTCCAGCCTGGTGACAAAACAAGACTCTGTCTAAAAAAAAAAAAAAGGGATAGGGTCAAAAAAAGAGATAGGGTCTCGGCTGGGCACAGTGGCTCATACCTGTATTCTCAGGACATTGGGAGGCCGAGGCAGGCGGAGCACCTGAAGTCAGGAGTTCAAGACAAGCCTGGCCAACATGGCAAAACCCGGTCTCTACTAAACACACAAAAGTTAGCCAGGCATGGTGGCTTGTGCTTGTAATCCCAGCTACTCTGGAGGCTGAGATAGGAGAATCACTCGAGCCTGGGAGGTGGAGGTTGCAGTGAGCTGAGATCACGCCACTGCACTCCAGCCTGGGCGACACAGTGAAACTCTGTCTCACAAAAACAAAAACAAAAACAAAAACAAAAACAAAAAAAAAGAGAGAGCTAGAGATAGGGTCTCACTGTATTGCCAGGCTGGAGTGCAGTGGCACAACCAGGACTCACTGTGGTCTCGACCCCTGGGGCTCAGGTGATCTTCCCACCTCAGCCTCCCAAGTAGCTGGGATTATTACAGGCCCACACCACCTCAACAAGCTAGTTTTAAAATGTTTTTTTTTTTTTTTTTTTTTCTATGCTGCCCAGGCTGGTTGCAAACTCCTGGGTTCAAGCAATCCTCCTGCCACAGGCTCCCAAAGTTCTGGGATTATAGGCAGCCACCACACCAGAAGAGACTGGATCTTACAGACATCCTGGTCCCTGTGTGCAAGTCCACTGGGCCCAGAAGTGAGGAGGAGGCTGCACAGATGTGCAGAGACCCTGGCCCAGGAGGGCCTCTCTGGGAGAACGTGCAATAGGGCAGAGCGCTGGCGGCTGGGACAGAAAGCTGCAGGGCTGGGAGCTCCGGCCTCTCTCCAAAGGTAGAGCTCAGGGCTGTGTGCCCCAGGCTGCTCTCCCGGGCACACCACCCCTAAGGGCGGGCCCTTGTACCAGTCTCTGCCCGCTCCGGCTCTCCCCGCCCCTCCTTTACATCTCTTCTCCACGGTGGCCTTCCTCTTTCTTCACAGCCCTAAGTCTGTGACCCCTGACGACAGTCCCTGTCCATCTGCACCTGGCCCTCTGTCGGGACTTCCTCTGTGTCTCTGAAGACCTCCGTCTCTCCTTGCCTGCTCCGTGCCCTCCTCCTGCCGGGTTCGTGTCCTGCCCCACGCCCCCAGGTCTGGGACGTTTTCGTGGCGGGTGGGGCAGGCACGTTCCTGGCGGGTCCCTATCGGTCCCTGTCGGTCCGTCCGCCCCGCGCCGCCCCCGCCGGGCACTGGGCATGCCCCGGGCGTTTCTATATAAAGCGGCGCCGCTTGGGCCCGGCGCTGTGCCACTGCCACCGCCGTCGCCGCTGCATCCCGCCCGGTCCGAGTCCGCCCACCACGCCCGCCCAGCCTCTACCGCCGCCAGGTACCCAGGCTCCGGCCCCGCCCCGGGAGAGCCAGGGAGGGGGGCGGCCGGGGCAGGAGTCGCGGGGACGAGAACCCCGCGCGCGCCCGCGCTCCGCGGCGGGACCCTCGACGCTACGCTCCCCACCCCCGGGACCTGGCGCCCCCCACTCCCCCCTCACTGGAGGGGCAGAGCCCAGCCGGGACCCTAGGGCAGGAAGGACCTGTGAGCGCGTTGGGGCAGGAGCCACTCGGTCTGGGCAGCAGAAATCCCTCCCCATCTTCGGGGTGGGGGTGGGGCGGTCTTGGCCTTTCTCTGCAGGGACAGGTGTTGGCCACCTCTCCACTCCCAAAGTCTAGGGGCTGGAAGGCCAGGCAGGGACCTGGCTGCCCTGACTCCTTCGTCTCTCTGTCCCTCTGTCTCTGCCATCAGTCTTTCAGCCACTCCACCCACGAGATGGTGAGTCTCCTGCCGTCCCTCCCCCACAAGGCCCAAGTCCCTGGGCAGAGAGAGGGCCCAGAGGACAGCAGGCAGCACCCAGGACCTAAGCCTGGGGGTTGCCCCATGCAGAGAGCTTAGACCCACGACCAGCTTCCCCACCCCCACCCTGCAGCTGCATCCTGGGAGGTGGGCACTCTTAATGCCCTGTGACAGTCATTCATTCCACGGCCCCTCAGGGAGCTCACCTTCTACGAGAGGGCACAGAGGCTCTGGCCCTGGCAAACTGGGATTCAAGCCCAGGTGTGAGGCCTAGTCCTCTGCCATCTGGGCCACAGCACACCATCTCCCAACAACCAAGAGATTCTCTTCGTCCCAGCCTCATCAGCCCCCAGGGGATGGGACAGGGCAGGCACCAGGCAACAAGGCCCAAAGAGACCTCATAACTTGCTCAAGGTGGCTGAGCCTGTCCCCTGGAGGACAGACCCAGCAGGCAGGCCTGTCCAGGCGTGGGGACTGCAAAGAACAAGAATTCCATTCACACGGAGCCTCCCAGCAGCCCCATATGGGGTGCGCCAGCCTCAGAGAGGGGAGGGACATTAGGTTTCATCCAAAGAAAGCATTTCCATGACTCAAAATATCTGCAAAGAGGGGTCCCAGCCCTCCCCCTCCTAATGTCTAGCCCAGGGCTGGGCACACAGTAGGGCTTCAAGGCCTACGTGGGGATGACAGGGAATCACATTTAGGTGTCGGCACACTCCATGCTGGGTCATGAGAGAGAAATAAGCCACCCCAGAGTGATGGCTGGGTTCATTCATTCACCTGCTCTTCGGTCAACAAACATTTACTGAGCAGTGGCTGTGTGCCAGGCACGGTTTAGGTGCTGGGGTTGCCTCCATGAACAAAACAAACAGAAAACTCTGCTGCTGTGAAGCAAGCTAAGGCGGAGCCCAGCGTGGGGGCACGGGGGGTGCTGGTCGGCAGGACACTGCTTCCTGCCATTCCTCCAGGGGCACCGCACAGAACAGTTTACAAAGCACTCCCACCATCGCGTTCCCATTAATGCGCCTTCACCCCCAACACAGGCCTTTCCTCTCCTAGTCCCCGGGACGGTGTCAGCCCTGAACACAGCCCAGGCTGGGAGAGTGGGGGGCTTACACCCTTGGGTGACTTAATGTGACCACTGGCCCATCCTGCCCAAGATCCACCACTTCTGCCCTCTCAGCTCTCCCTGGATCCATCTGGTCCCGAGTGGGATTGCCCACTGGGCTCCAAGGACCTGGAGGATGAGGGCCCCTGGGGAGGGGGCTCTGGCCTGCCGCCCACAGGCTGCTTCCCTGGCTCCTGGCGCCAGGACGTGGGCCTGGACTGCAAGGGATCCCCCGAGGGGACCGAGGCCCGGGCCTGGACTGTCTACTACTACAGCCTCCTGCAGAGCTGTCTGCAGCAAGCTGGCCTTCCGGAGACCCAGGACCGCAGCCAGGCGCCCCGCACAGGTGCCCAAGGGCTCCCTGGAGGGGGGCACCCCTGGGGGCAGGGAGGGGCCCCCAGCCCAGTCTGCTTCCTCGTCCATGTCAAGGTCAGCCCCTTCCCCCAGGCTCTGGTTCGGTCTGAAGGCAGGAAAGGCACAGCTAGTTGGCCTAGGGTAGGCAAACATTGTTTGCAAGGGCATCTGGCACCAGTGAGGTCAAGGATTGGGCTCTCTGCCCTCACCCCCTCCCCAAAAAGACCCAGCCCTGGGATTGGGAAACTGTTGTGTGGCACTGAAGCTTCTAGAGAAAGGTCTCGGGAGCTGCGGCAGAGGCAGCTCAGCAGCTGAGACCCCCCAGACTCCTCCCCTTCTGCCCCTCCCACGCCTGTTGTATATACAGATTTTGTGTGGACAGAGGGTTCGCAGGTAGAATACCTGAGAACCACAGACTCGGTCCCATTGTACAAACTGGGAAACAGGGGCTCGGAGGAACACTGACTCCTCCGAGGTGACACAGAAGGTCAGAGCTCAGGCTAGAACCCAGGTCTCCAGTCACCCAGCCTGCAGCACTTCTGGAACAACTGCCGAAAGGGGGGAGCCCGTCTCACAGGGCAGGACTGGCGGGCACGTCCACTCCCTGTCTGTCCCCTGTCTCGTCCGATTCCTGGGAAAACTCTGGGGGCCCAGGGTGAGGCCATGGGTGTGGAGGTGGTGGAAGGTGGGCAGAGAGACAACAAGGGCGCCCCTGGTGAGCTGGGCCATGTTCTCTTTCCCGAGGCTGTCCTGGGGCGGAGGTGACCTTGTGCGTTCTGGGCTCCCCCAGCACCTTTCTGCCTGTGCTGCTGGAGGGTGGGGTCCAGAGCCCGGGTGAGTGTGTGCTCAAGTTTCCCCATCCCCTTCTACAGAAAGGGCAGCCCTGCCCTGGCCCAGCTACATCCCAAAATACCCGCCAACCCTGGCAACTGCCTGCATTCCACTGGAGCAGCTGCCATGCCGAGTGGGGTTGGGTTCTGGGATCAGCTGCCCCCACTCCGCTACCCAGGGGCCCGGGCATGGGCCATCAAGCCTTCCCTGGCCAGCCACTTGCCTTCTTTGCCCACAGGAAACATGCTCCTTTGCCTGTCCCCTGCTTGGTTGATGAAGGTGCCAGCACCTGGGCAGCCGGGTGAGGCAGCCCTGCTGGTCTCCAAGGCTGTGAGCTTCCACCCTGGGGGCCTGACATTCCTGGATGACTTTGTCCCCCCACGCCGTGCCACCTACTTTCTGGCAGGCCTGGGTCTGGGGCCCAGCCGGGGCCGAGAGGCAGCAGAGCTCGCCCGTGACCTGACCTGCCCCACAGGAGCTTCGGCTGAGCTGGCCCGGCTGCTGGAGGACCGGCTGCTGACAAGGCAGTTGCTGGCCCAGCAGGGTGGTGTGGCTGTGCCAGCGACCCTGGCATTCACTTACAAGCCGCCAGGGCTGCTGCGCGGAGGGGATTCCAGCCCAGGGCTACGGCTGGTGGAGCTGAGTGGCAAAGAGGGCCAAGAGACGCTGGTGAAAGAGGAAGTGGAGGCTTTTCTGCGCTCCGAGGCCCTGGGTGATGTCCTGCAGGTAACAGTCTCTTGTCCACCCCGAGGTCTGTACAGATGCCAGCAGGATGGGACCCAGGCACGGCTACCAAGTCTGGCTGGGAAGGTGTCCCTACCTCTTAGCCCTGCCACTGCCCCATCTCTAGGGCAATCCCCTGCCCTTCTGCCTCAGTTTACTCACCGGCTCCTGTGGTGGAAGCGCCCCACCCTGCAGTACCTGCGGTGGCGTCCAGGAGGCCTCTTTCCGTTCCTTGCTGCAGGTGGCTGTGAAGCTCAGTGGCTGGCGCTGGCGGGGGCGGCAGGCATTGCATCTGCACCCACGGGCAGAGCTGGGTGCAGTGGTGAACACAGTGCTGGCACTGCTGGAGAAGCTGGAGGAGGAGGAGAGTGTCCTGGTGGAGGCTGTGTACCCACCTGTCCAGCTGCCCTGCTCAGGTGAGAGTCACCTGGGCTGGCCAAGGGTGGGAGCTTGGTGTGGCCTTCTGGCCACTCTGTGCTGGCCTTAGACCTCCTTGTCTTCCCCCAGATGGTCCTTCACCTGGCCCTGGCCTGGCCGTGCGAATCTGTGCTGTGGTGTGTCGGACACAGGGTGATAGGCCACTGCTGAGCAAGGTGAGTGTGGCCCAGGCCCAGGTTGTGACCCTGCCTGCCACACCCCAGTCCAGTCCCAGTGGTTTGCCAAGGGCCCCTGAGCCGTCTCTGGGCAGAGAGGACAAAATCCTTAGAGGGATCGAAGTTGCCTCTGGGGAAACTACTGGGTCTGACCCGTCTTCACTTTCCTGCAACCCTTCCAGAACCTCTCCCACACCAAGAGCCCCTGCCCCTGTGCTCAGCCCCACGCTGGGTAGTACCAGGGCCCAGGGGGCTGAATTGTCTTTCCAGAGGGTCTTGCCCACCTAGAGGCTGACCCAGGGCTTCCTGATAAACCTCTAGTGCCTGGAGCCCTTCAGGAGGGGCCTCTAAGCTGGGGAGTTCAGGAAGGCTTTTAGGGACCCTACTGGGTACCCAGCTCCAGGCTACACTGAGAGGGAGAGATTCGACCCTGCCCTCAGGGAGCTCCAGTGGGGTAGGGGAGACGGGAGATGCTAGGACGGGGCACACCAGGGTGGCCCAGGCCCTCAGGGCTGCAGGAGCCATCCTGGAGCGGGACGCCAGCTGGGCCTGGAAGCCTGGGTAGAATCCCTGGAGGGGTCTGGGGACCAGATGGGGAGTGGCAGCAATTTAAGACATGCTGGAGGACGGGGCTTCTTGAATGTCCAGTGAGGGGTCTGGTCTGAATCTTGGCACAAGGGGGTGGGGGTGTGCATGGGGGGCAGGAGTGTGTGGGCCTCCCTCTGAGCCGCCCCCTGCCCAGGTGGTGTGCGGCGTGGGCCGCGGAGACCGGCCTCTACGGCACCACAACTCCCTGCCGAGGACGCTGGAGGTGGCGCTGGCCCAGTGCGGCCTGGGCGAGGAGGCGCAGGTGGCGGCCGTGCGGCAGCGCGTTAAGGCGGCGGCCGAGGCCGCGCTGACTGCCATGCTGGCTCTGGAGGCCGGCCTGAGTGCCGAGCAGCGCGGCGGGCGCCGGGCGCACACGGACTTCCTGGGTGAGTGACGGCGGCCGGGACGGGGGCCAGGGCCCGGAGCCGAAGGCCAGGGGCAGGAGGGCGGGGTGTGCCCGCGCTGAGCTCGCGTTCCCCGCCGGGCGCAGGCGTGGATTTCGCGCTGACAGCGGCCGGCGGCATGCTGACCCCCGTGGCCCTGGAGCTGAACGGCGGCCTGTGCCTGGAGGCGTGTGGCGCGCTCGAGGGGCTGTGGGCCGCGCCGCGGCTGGGGCCGGCAGCCGCCGAGGCGGCGGCCGCGCCGCTGGTGGAGACCATGCTACGGCGGTCGGCGCGCTGCCTCATGGAGGGCAAGCAGCTGCTGGTGGTCGGCGCGGGCGGCGTCAGCAAGAAGTTCGTGTGGGAAGCGGCGCGCGACTACGGGCTCCAGGTGGGCGGGGCTGAGCCCCAGGTCCTGGCACGAGCGGTGGAGGCGGGACTCTGGGGCGGGGCCTGGAGCAAAGGGGCGCGCTTGGGGCGGGACCCCCCGCTCTAGGGGCGGTGCTTGGGCGGGGCATCCTGGCCCGGTACACGGAAGCCTGGGCGTAGGGGCGGGGTCCGCCGTCCTGAGAGGGTGAGGAGACTCCGCTAGTTCTGTGCCTGCCTGGAGTGAGAGGCCATGGGGAGAGGCAAGGAGTCCTCCGCAGAAAGAGGAGAGGAGCCCGGGTAGATGGGCTGGAGGAGGGACAGCGTTAGCGCCAGAGCGGGGGCCTTGAATGCCAGGCTAAGGAGCCTGGCTCTGTCCTGGGGAAAGGGCGGGCCCTTTGAGGTTGAATTCCTGACACTTGGCACACAGGACCCGCAGAGGGTGCTGGGGAGCCGCATACAGATCCTGAATCCAGTTCATAGCAGGCAGGTAGACTTTTATTTTGAGACAGGGTCTCACTCTGTTGACCAGACTGGAGTGCGGTGGTGCGATCACACCTCGACTTCCTGGGCTCAAGCAATCCTCCCACCTCAGCCCCGCTAATTTTTTTTATTTTTTATTTTATTTTATTTTTAATACCGAGTCTCACTCTGTCTCCCAGGCTGGAGTGGAATGGCACAATCTTGGCTCACTGCAACCTCCGCCTCCTGGGTTCAAGTGATTCTCGTGCCTCAGCCTCCTGAGTAACTAGGGTTACCGGCGTGCGCCACCATGCCCAGCTAATTTTTGTATTTTTAGTAAAGACAGAGTTTCACCATGTTGGCCAGGCTAGTCTCGAACTCCTGACCTCAAGTGATCTGCCCGCCTTGGCCTCCCAAAGATCTGGGATTACAGGCGTGAGGCACCGCGCCCGGCCTGCCCGGCTAATTTCAGCATGAGCCACCGCGCCCAGCCTGCCCGGCTAATTTTTAAATTTTTTTTTTTTTTTTTGAGACAGAGTCTCGCTGTGTCCCCCAGGCTGGAGTGCAGTGGCGCGATCTCGGCTCACTGCAAGCTTCGCCTCCTGGGTTCACGCCATTCTCCTGCCTCAGCCTCCTGCGTAGCTGGGACTACAGGCGCCCACTACCGCGCCTGGCTAATTTTTTGTATTTTTAGTAGAGATGGGGTTTCACCGTGGTCTCGATCTCCTGACCTTGTGATCCGCCCGCCTTGGCCTCCCAAAGTGCTGGAATTACAGGCGTGAGCCACTGTGCCCGGCCAATTTTTAAAATGTTTAGTAGAGACCGTATCTCACTCTGTTGTGCAGGGTGGTCTTGAACTCCTGAGCTTAAGTGATCCTCCTGCTTTGGCCTCCCGAAGTGCTGGGATTACAGGTGTGAGCCACTGCGCCTGGCCAATTTTTAAAATGTTTAGTAGAGACCGTATCTCACTCTGTTGTGCAGGGTGGTCTTGAACTCCTGAGCTTAAGCGGTCCTCCTGCTTTGGCCTCCCGAAGTGCTGGGATTACAGGTGTGAGCCACCGCACCCAGCCAAGTAGACATTCTTATCCCCATTGAACAGATAAGCAAACAGGCTGTCTCAAGCTGGCCCTAATCTAGCAAAGTGGCTTCCTCTCCCCTCTCCCACCATGCAGCACCCCCTGGGGACACCACCTCTGTGTTCCCTGCCTTGCTCAGTGTTTTCTCCACTTGGAATGCCATACCACTGCTGAGGCTGTGTTACTTTGCAGAGAGCCGCCCTCCCACTCTCTTCAGTGGCTGCCTCTGCCCTGGGTTCCCCCAGCAGGCAGTAAGCTTTAGGGGCACGGGGCCCCACTGGATTCCTCCCAGTGTCAGAGCACTTGGGGTGAATGATGACCAAACCACTTGTCCCCAGCCCCAGCCCTGGTAGTTTCTCTGCAAGCCCCGGCCAGTGAGGCTGCCTGTGGGAAAGAGTCTGCCGTGCTCTCTCACACCCTCCTCTCTGTGCTGCAGCCCCTCCCACCCAGATCATGCCTTTTCCTCCTGCAGCCACCTGGCTGACTCTTATTCTTCAGCTCCCAGCTTAGGCATTGCCTCGTCTAGGATGCCTTCCCTCCCCTCCAGCCTGTATTAGATGTTGCACTTCTGCCTCTTCCATTTATTCAGTCAATCCTCAACACATATTTATTGAGCACCTAGTGTTTGTGCACTCGTATCCCCCGAAGACCTGGGCCATCCTAGGCCCCATCCTATCCCCCTAGCACCCAGTACTGGCTGACCTGGATATGCCCCGCCCTGTGGCTTCTGCAGCTGCACCTCGTGGAGTCAGACCCCAACCACTTTGCATCCCAGTTGGTACAGACCTTCATCCACTTTGACATGACCGAGCACCGGAGGGATGAGGAGAATGCACGGCTGCTGGCAGAGTTGGTGCGGGCTCGCGGCCTAAAGCTAGATGGCTGCTTCTCCTACTGGGACGACTGCCTGGTGCTCACAGCCCTGCTCTGCCAGGAGCTGGGTCTGCCCTGCAGCCCCCCAGCTGCCATGCGCCTGGCCAAGAAGAAAAGCCTCACCCAGCTGCACCTGTTGCGCCACCATGGCCCACCCTGGCCTGCGCCCTCCCTCCATGCTGTGCCCTGCTGCCCACTGGAGAGCGAGGCTGATGTGGAGAGGGCCGTGCACCAGGTACCCCTGCCGGGTGTCATGAAGCTGGAGTTCGGGGCAGGTGCAGTGGGCGTGCGGCTGGTAGAGGATGCACCACAGTGCCATGAGCACTTTTCCCGGATTACCCGAGACTTGCAGGGCGAGGCCGACCACCCGGGCATTGGGCTGGGCTGGGGCAATGCCATGCTGCTGATGGAGTTTGTGGAGGGCACCGAGCACGATGTGGACCTGGTGTTGTTTGGTGGGCGGCTGCTGGCTGCCTTTGTCTCCGACAATGGCCCTACCAGGCTGCCTGGCTTCACTGAGACGGCGGCCTGCATGCCCACCGGGCTGGCATCAGAGCAGGAGGCACAGATGGTGCAGGCAGCCTTCCGCTGTTGCCTGGGCTGCGGGCTGCTTGATGGGGTCTTCAACGTGGAGCTCAAGCTGACCGGGGCTGGGCCTCGGCTTATCGAGATCAACCCCCGCATGGGTGGCTTCTACCTGCGTGATTGGATCCTGGAGCTCTATGGCGTGGACCTGCTGCTGGCTGCTGTTATGGTGGCCTGCGGCCTGCGTCCTGCCCTGCCCACCCGCCCACGTGCTCGTGGCCACCTGGTAGGCGTCATGTGCCTTGTGTCCCAGCACCTGCAGGCCCTGAGTTCCACTGCCAGCCGTGAGACCCTGCAGGCCCTGCACGACCGTGGCCTGCTACGCCTCAATCTGCTGGAGGAGGCCCTGGTGCCTGGGGAGTACGAGGAGCCCTACTGCAGTGTGGCCTGTGCCGGGTCCAGTCCCACCGAGGCCCGCCTCCGCCTGCTGGGCCTCTGCCAGGGCCTGGGCATTGACGGGCCCAGCTACCCTGTTGCTCACTTCCTGTCTCACTTCAAATAGCACTGGGGCCAGGGGGCAGGGAAGCAGTGCTGGGAGTAGGGACTGTGGTACCCTCTACTCCCTGGAGCTCTTCCTGCCTCTCTCCACATCGCCATGCCCCAGCCCCAGCCTGGCCTGCTGCAACGCCTAGGTCTGTTTCAGAGCAGCAGGGCAATTTTGACACCAAGGCATCCTGGACTCAAGGGCCTCTTGCCCTCCCAAACGCCCCAGTCCAGCCCAGAGCTTCCCCAGCATTCTAGACTTGGAGAAGTGACAGTGACCGCACACACACACACCCCTCTGTCGCCAGCTCCCCAGGTGGGAGTGAGCCCAAACCCAGCCCCTCCTGTCCACCCCTCCAGGTCTCACTCTCTTCCTGCCACCTACAAGAGGAGAGGACCTGGCTGGGCCCCAAGCCTTGGACAAATCCTAGAAAAACCTGAGACTAGAACCCTTGTCTTTCTCTTACCCAAATTCTAGGATAGCTCTAGAGCCTGCTAAAAACTTGGCGGCATCCAACCTGCCTCATTCGGCCTGAGCAGTAGAGGCAGGTGGACCGTGGACAGAAGCAATCCTCTTTCCGCTCACCCCGGGCAGACACTACTGCCTGCGTTCCCCCGATGAAAGGAAACAGGCTGAGAGAGGAAAAATGACTGCTCCAGCATTATACCACCGTGGAGGGTGGGTCACAGGACATGATGCAGGGTCCAGGTTTCTGTTTTGATCAAGTCTTACATGCCCATTCAGCTTCTAGGCCCCCCTCACCTCCCTGCCCTCATTCACGAGTGGCCCTGAGACATGTGAATGCCTCCCTCCTATGCATCACAAACCTTCTCCACGAAGCTTTGGTGCTTTGGCCTCCGGCACACCTAACTAGCATTGGCAAAGGAGTCTACATTCTCTTCCTCATTCAGGGAAGATGCTTTAAGAACTCCTGCGTCTGTGCAGCACAGGAACTGGAGACAGCTCCCCAAGCATCCCTCCCCAAATAAAGGCTTATGTACTAGTGAAGTGTCTAGATAGGTTCTCTTGACTGGACAGCTCCTCCCAGGATCAGCTAGATAGGGGGTGGGGAAGGGGATTCAAGGGGATTGGGGATACTTGTAGCATCTGGAGCTAAGGGAAAACCACCCCACTGGCCTGGTGTCTGGGTTGCCCTGGGTTGCCAGGGGCCTGCCCTATACCCACATCAAGACCTGAACCTGAGGATCTCCTTTGGTAGAATTACAACCAAAGGGCCACATCCAACCAGATAACCCTCTGTGTGCCTGGAGACCCTTGAATTCTGTCCACCTCAGTTCATACCCAACCTCCCCTATGCAAACAGAATGCACACCTAGACAGCTTCCAACAATCAGAACTCACACCCAAGGCCTGGTCTGGCCCAAATTCACTTCCACACGTTCCCATCCAACAAGAATCCATACCCAATCTTTTTTTTTTTTTTTTTGAGATAGAGTTTCACTCTTGTTGCCCAGGCTGGGTGGAGTGCAGTGGCACAGTCACGGCTCACTGCAACCTCTGCCTCCAGGTTCAAGTGATTCTCCTGCCTCAGCCTCCCAAGTAGCTGGGATTACAGGCGCCCACCACCAGACCCGGCTAATTTTTGTTTTTTTAGTAGAGATGGGGTTTCATCATGTTGGCCAGACTAGTCTCGAATTCCTGACCTCAAGTGATCCACCCACCTCGACCTCCCAAAGTGCTGGGATTGCAGGTGTGAACCACTGCGCCCCGCCAAATCCATACCCAATCTAAAGTCACAGACCACGTGTCGCAGACCAGATTTACTGTGTTGAGTGTGTTCTTTCTTTCTTTTTCTCTTTTCTTTTCTTTTCTCTTTTCTTTTCTTTTCGACGGAGTCTTACTCTGTTGCCCAGGCTGTAGTGCAGTGGCGTGATCTTGGCTCACTGCAACCTCTGCCTCCCAGGTTCAAGCGATTCTCCTGACTCAGCCTCCCAAGTAGCTGGGATTATAGGCATGTACCACCACGCCTGGCTAATTTTTGTATATGTGATAGAGATGAGTTTCACCATGTTGGTCAGGCTGGTCTCGAACTCCTGACCTCAAGTGATCTGCCCGCCTCAGCCTCCCAAAGTGCTGGGATTGCAGGCATGAGCGACTCTGCCTGGCCTGTGTTCATTCTGTCAGCAGAGTTTTTGTTTTTTGCTGGGTGCAGTGGCTCATGCTTGTAATCACAGCACTTCAGGAGGCCAAGGTAGGAGGATCACTTGAGTCCAGGAGTTCAAGACCAGCCTCCTGGGCAACAAAACAAGACCTCCTCTCTAAAAAAGAAAGAAAAAAAAGAAAGAAAGAAAGAAAGGAAAACAGAAAAAAAAATTAGCCGGGTGTTTGGTTGTGGTGGCATGTGCCTGTCGTTCCAGCTACTTGGGATTGGAGGTGGGAGAATCACTGGAGCCCAAGAAGTCAAGGCTGCAATAAGCCATGATCTTGCCACTGCACTTCAGCCTGGGTGACAGCATAAGATCCTGTCTGGCCGGGCGCGGTGGCTCAAGCCTGTAATCCCAGCACTTTGGGAGGCCGAGGCGGGCGGATCACAAGGTCAGGAGATCGAGACCACAGTGAAACCCCGTCTCTACTAAAAATACAAAAAACTAGCCGGGCGAGGTGGCGGGCGCCTGTAGTCCCAGCTACTCAGGAGGCTGAGGCAGGAGAATGGCGGGAACCCGGGAGGCGGAGCTTGCAGTGAGCCGAGATCGCGCCACTGCACTCCAGCCTGGGCAACAGCGTGAGACTCCGTCTCAAAAAAAAAAAAAAAAAAAAAAAAGATCCTGTCTGAAAAACTAAACAAAAGAAAAAAACAGTAAAGTTTTGGGTTTTTTTGTTTTTGTTTTTTTTTAGTTTTTTTTTTTTTTTTTGAGACGAAGTTTCGCTCTTGTTGTCCAGGCTGGAATACAATGGCGTGATGTTGGCTCACTGCAACCTCCGCTGCCAGGTTCAAGCAATTCGCCTGCCTCAGCCTTCCTGAGTAGCTGGGATTACAGGCATGTGCCACCATGCCCGGCTAATTTTGTGTTTTTAGTGGAGGCACAATTCTCCATGTTGGTCAAGCTGGTCCGAGCCACCGCACCTGGCCAAGTTTTGGGGTTTTATTTGTTTTGAGACTTGGTCTCACTCTGTCGCCCAGGCTGGAGTGCAATGGCGCGATCTTGGCTCACTGCAACCTCCGCTGCCCGAGTTCAAGCGATTCTCCCACCTCAGCCTCCTCGGTAGCTGGGAGTACAGGTGCGTGCCATCACGCCTGTCTAATTTTTGTATTTATAGTAGAGGCAGAGTTTCATCAACTCTTGGCCTCAAGTGATCCACCCACCTCGGCCTCCCAAAGTGTTGAGATTACAGGTGTGAGCCACCGCCTCTGACCTTTTTGTTTTTTTGAGACAGGATCTCACTCTGTCACCAAGCCTGGAATGCGGTGGCACCATCATAGCTCACTGTAACCTTGAACTCCTGGCCTCAAGTGATCCTCCCTACTTGGCTTCCCAAAGTGTTACGATTACAGGCGTGAGGCATCGTGTCCGGCCTCAACAACGTTTTTTGAAGTGTCTATTCTGTACCAGGTGCCTAAATGTGCTTAACCTGACGAGGGAGTAAACGCCAACAAAATCTCATATTTACAGGTGTATCACTGACCCCCAAACCCTATTTAAGGCGGGAACCTGGCAACATAACCTGGCAGTGAGCTGGCCACTCAGTAAATGCTCCGATCTGCAGGGTCCTCGAGCCAGAGGCACTTTGAGGAGACCCTGATGCCACTGTCTCCCTTTCAGGAGCGAACGGAAAGCAAGGCGACCTGCCTTTCATCACGCAGCCGGCCTGGCAGTACCCGGCTCCAACAGGGCTGGGGATTGTATTTACATTCACACCTGCATACACTTCCGACCCTGCCCCATCCAAACTCAAAACTCTCGGTAGAACCAAAACGGGCTCCCAGAGAGCCGTGCTGGGAAGACCAAGGGTCCTGCCGAGAGGATTCCGCAGGCTGAAGGCTGGGCGCCTCGCCACTCTAGGACTACAATTCCCGAGAGGCCTTGCGACGGACGCCATCTTTGTTCCCCACCAGGATAAGCGATTTTGCGGAGGGGGAGTAAGACTTGCGTCATCGGCGCGCGCGGCCGCCGTCGCGGAGAGATGATGTTTAGGTCCGGAACTGTCAGTCGGTGCGCGGCCGGGTACGGGCCGAGGGGCCCGCGGGGCCGGCGCCTGCATGGCGGCCGTGTTTGATTTGGATTTGGAGACGGAGGAAGGCAGCGAGGGCGAGGGCGAGGGCGAGCCAGAGCTCAGCTCCGCGGTGAGTGCCCCGCCCTGGCGCTACTGAATCTTGGAGCCGATCCTGTCACCCAGCCGAGGCCGGAGCAGCGGCTCCGCACGCCCGGAGCGGGCTCCGACCCTTTGCAGACCCAGATCCTTCTCAGATCCCGGCCTCACCCCGACCTCTCTTCCAGAACCCCAGCCTTTTCCCCCGATTCTCCTTTTCCTGCCCTCGGCTTCTTCCCAGTTCTTGCACATCCCATGCCAGCTGCCATGCCTGACACCCTTCTCTCCTGGGCCAACCAGTCCAACCTGAGCGGGAGCGGGGAGGTATCCTGGCACCTTCCTTGGCTCTTACCCCTCGGTTTCTCACAGGACGTGTGTCCCTTTGCCGAGTTGAGGGCAGCTGGCCTGGAGTGAGTGAGGGTCGTGTTGGGGGAGAGGGGAATGGAGTGGGGAAGGGGAACTGGGGAGCACTAGAGCCTTGTCCTCATTAACCCCTTGTGTCTGTAGGCCTGTGGGACACTATGAAGAGGTGGAGCTGACTGAGACCAGCGTGAACCTCTGCCCAGAGCGCATCGGGCCCCACTGCTTTGAGCTGCTGCGTGTGCTGGGCAAGGGGGGCTATGGCAAGGTAGGGGCGGGCGCACCCTCCTCCTGTCTCCCAGCCTCCATCTGCAGGCAGCAAAGCGTTCTCAAAACAAAGTAGACTTGTGAATCAGCAGGGCTTCTAAGGGGATTCAGAGCCAGAAACATAAAGGAGGGAAGGCCAAATCCTCTCCAATCGGACTTGAAATCTTCACTGCCCCACCCTTGGCAGGGCCTAGGCCTCCTGGTCCCAAAGCCAGAGCTTAGGGTGGGACTTCTTGAAGATAGGATGTGGAGAGGGAAGTTGATCCTGTCTCCCCTGCCCTACAGGTGTTCCAGGTGCGAAAGGTGCAAGGCACCAACTTGGGCAAAATATATGCCATGAAAGTCCTAAGGAAGGTGAGTCACTTGTTCAGCCAACGAATACTGTGTGACTGCCATTCCCAATGTGCTGTACCAGGCTTTGGGAAGACAGCAGGGAACACAGTGGAGGAGGGGCCCTGTCTTTGGCATTTACTTGTTTATTGTCTGTTGTGATGTGTATTGTCTTGCAGTAATTCTCAATGGGAGCAATTTTGACTCCCAGCAGACATTTGACAACATGTCTGTACACTGTTTTTTTTTTCCCTTGTTTTGAGAAGGAGTTTCGCCCTATCACCCAGGTTGGAGTGCAGTGGTGTGATCTTGGCTCACTGCCACCTCCGCCTCCCAGGTTCAAGTGATTCTTGTGCCTTAGCCTCCGGAGTAGCTGAGATTACAGGTGCCTGCCACCACACCCAGCTAATTTTTGTATTTTTTGTACAGGCGGGGTTTCACCAGGCTGGTCTCTAACTCCTAATCTCAAGTGATCCACCCGCCTTGGCCTCCAAAGTGCTGGGAGCTGGGATCACAGGCATGAGCCATCGCGCCTAGCCATTTTTTTTTTCTTTTGGGATAGAGTCTCGCTTTGTTGCCCAGACTGAAGTACAGTGGTGCACTCTCTGCTCACTGCAACCTCTGCCTCCCGGGTTCAAGGAATTATCTTACCTCAGCCTCCTGAGTAGCTGGGATTATAGGCGTGTGCCGCCACACCTGGCTAATCTTTGTATTTTTATTTATTTACTTATTTATTTTGAGACGGAGTCTCACTCTGTCTCCCAGGCTGGAGTGCAGTGGTGCGATCTCAGCTCACTGCAACCTCCACCTCCCAGGTTGAAGTGATTCTCCTGCCTCAGCCTCCCGAGTAGCTGGGATTACAAGCATGAACCACCATGCCTGGCTAATTTTTTTTGTATTTTTAGTAGAGATGGGTTTTTGCCATGTTGGCCAGGCTGGTCTTGAACTCCTAACCTCAGGTGATCCACCCAGCTCGGCCTCCCAAAGTGCTAGGATTATAGCCATGAACCACTGTGCCTGGCCTAGTTTTTGTACTTTTTAGTGGAGACGGGGTTTCACCATGTTGGTCAGTCTGGTCTTGAACTCCTGACCTCAGGTGATTCGCCTGCCTCAGCCTGCCAAAGTGCTGGGATTACAGGTGTGATCCACTGTGCCTGGCATGGACACATTTTTGATTGTCAAGGCGAGAGAGGAGAGTTACTGGCACCCGGGGGGTGGAGGCCAGGGATGCTGCTGAACGTCCCACGGTGCACAGGGCAGCCTCCCACAACAAAGAATGACCTGGTCCCAGGTGTCAGTAGTGCCCAGGTTGAGAAACCCTGTGTTAGAGGATAAACCCATCCCTGGAAATGATGATGGCTGACAGCAGCAGAATTATGGAGAAATACAATGGAGTGACAGAGCATGGCAGCAGGTAACAGATGGATGGTCTGAGGAGCTCTGGATGCCCCCAGTTTTTTTCTTTTGAGACGGAATCTCGCTCTGTCGCCCAGGCTGGAGTGCAGTGACCGGATCTCAGCTCACTGCAAGCTCCGCCTCCTGGGTTTACGCCATTCTCCTGCCTCAGTCTCCCGAGTAGCTGGGACTACAGGCACCCGCCACCTCGCCCGGCTAATTTTTTGTGTTTTTTAGTAGAGACAGGGTTTCACCGTGTTAGCCAGGATGGTCTCGATCTCCTGACCTCGTGATCTGCCCATCTCGGCCTCCCAAAGTGCTGGGATTACAGCCTTGAGCCACTGCGCCCGGCCTTTTTTTTTTTTTTTTTTTTTTTGGGATAGTCTCAACCACATCAAACTGACTGACTTTGGACTCTGCAAGGAGTCGATCCATGAGGGCACCGTCACTCACACCCAGGCTGGAGTGCAGTGGCGGGATCTCAGCTCACTGCAACCTCTGTCCCTGGGTTCAAGCAATTCTCCTGCCTCAGCCTCCTTGGTAGCTGGGATTACAGGCGTGTACCATCGTACCCAGCTAATTTTTCTATTTTTAGTAGAGACGGGGTTTTGCCATGTTGGCCAGACTGGTCTCAAACTCCTGACTTCAGGTGATCCACCTGCCTCGGCCTCCCAGAGTGCTGGGATTACAGGTGTGAGCCACCGCGCCCAGCCTGGATGCCCTAGTTTCTAACCAATTCCTGTATCTCCAGGCCAAAATTGTGCGCAACGCCAAGGACACAGCACACACACGGGCTGAGCGGAACATTCTGGAGTCTGTGAAGCACCCCTTTATTGTGGAACTGGCCTATGCCTTCCAGACTGGTGGCAAACTCTACCTCATCCTTGAGTGCCTCAGTGGTATGAGTGTGGGCCCAGGCAGGGGTATGTGGCGGGAGCAGGGAGCCAGCATAGGAAGCTCTGGGGGGAAGCTCTTGAGAGATGAGTCTGTGGGGGTTGGCTAGGGGCCCCCACTCTGTCCTACCCATCCACCCATCTATCCGTGCATCTGTCCCATCATTCATTCATTCATTCATTCAGCAAACGTCTGTCCAGCACCTACTGTGTCCCTCACATGTGTTGGGGGTGGATGGGCATGGTGGGAATTTGGGTAGAAGTCCAGAGGATGGTTGTGTCTCTTCCTACTCCCCTCCCTGTTTTGTTCTTCTCTCCTGTGTGCCCTGCATCCTGTCAAGTCCCCAGTCCAACTGGTTCATTCACTGTAGCGTCCTACTCTATCAGTCTACTCTCAGGGGCCTGGTGGGTTGGTCAGAGCACTTTTCTAAGTGGGCTGAGGCCTCCTGCTCACCTGCTTTCTAGTGTCTCCTCCTCGGACTGCTGAGGTCATAGAGCCTGGGGCTGCTCCCGGACCTTCTATTCAGTCCTGTGGCTTGCTGCCCAGATCAAGCCTCACCCCTAGGCCAGCTGACCCCTGCTGGCTGTGAGCAGTCTTGGCCTGCCTTTCCCTCGTTTGGGCCAGATGAACCCTGCGAGCTTCTGCCTCCATGCTCTACATTCGCTCTGTTCATCTCAGCATCCCCTTAAAGTCCCAGCAAACCGCACTTTCTCTGTTCTGTTGTGTTGGGATTCACGCTGTCTTCCCTGTCTCCTCTGCGAGATCTTTTGGGCTAAGCTCTTGGAGCTGTGGCCTGGGCCTGGCGTATTAGAGCTGTTGTGTACATGTCTGTCTCCCCAGTAGACTGAGCGTCCTGAGGGCAGTGGCTGGGTCTCTTCATCCTGTCCCCAGCTTCACCCAGCACAGGGCCAGGCACCGAGTAGGCGTCGGTAGATGTTTGCTGAATTGAATTGAATCCCCACGGCAGCTCTGTGAGGCAGGTAGGGCAGGAATTATGAGCTCCGCTTTCCCCAAGAAGAAATAGACTCAGAAAGTGTAAAGGGACTTGGACCCAGCATGTGGCTGCTGACGTGTTTGTGTGGCAGGTGGCGAGCTCTTCACGCATCTGGAGCGAGAGGGCATCTTCCTGGAAGATACAGCCTGGTGGGTGTTAACTCCTCCACTTTCCTGAGGCCGCCGGGTCCCTGCCCTACTCCCGCCTTCACCCTGTTTTGTTTCTGCAGCTTCTACCTGGCCGAGATCACGCTGGCCTTGGGCCATCTCCACTCCCAGGGCATCATCTACCGGGACCTCAAGCCCGAGAACATCATGCTCAGCAGCCAGGGTGCGCCTGTGTGTGCGGGCAGCTGCCGGCGGGGTCTGCGATCTGTGGGGAGGCCGAGGAGCTCTGTGGGTGGGGTGGGGCCCTGGTCATGCCTCTCCACACTCTTCCTCAGGCCACATCAAACTGACTGACTTTGGACTCTGCAAGGAGTCGATCCATGAGGGCGCTGTCACTCACACCTTCTGCGGCACCATTGAGTACATGTAAGTGGCACTTGGCTGGCCCAGGGGTCGGGAGGACAGCCCGAAGGGGCATGGCCTGACTGACAGTTCCACCCGGACCCCAGGGCCCCTGAGATTCTGGTGCGCAGTGGCCACAACCGGGCTGTGGACTGGTGGAGCCTGGGGGCCCTGATGTACGACATGCTCACTGGATCGGCAAGTCCAGCCTCCTGGGAGGAGGAGGGGCAGGGGCAGGGGTGGGAGGAGCCCCCCTACTGGGGCAAGGGCAGGGCCTGGTGGGAGGCCCACAAGGCTCCTCTCACCTTCCTCCTCCTCCAGCCCCCCTTCACTGCAGAGAACCGGAAGAAAACCATGGATAAGATCATCAAGGGCAAGCTGGCGCTGCCCCCCTACCTCACCCCAGATGCCCGGGACCTTGTCAAAAAGGTGGGACTCCTTTCTCTCTTCTCTGGGGCCCTGCCAGCCACTCAGCACGTGTTCTTGAGTCTCTCTGGGCTATGGGGAGGCCAGGGCCACCCTGCCCTGTGCAGTTTGCCTCTGGGAGTAAAAGGAGCCCCTCCCTTGAAGTCCGGGATTCAGCCCAGGTCTCAGCTCTGTCACAGACCAGCTGCTGCCCTAGCCCAGACCTTAGGCTGAGTCCTAACTGGGGACGTGCTTGTGATGAGCTGGCCACACTTCCATCAAAGACGAACATCAGAGGTGTTAGAGGGAGGCCGGGCAGCCACATGGGGAGTTGGTGCCTCACCAAAGCGCCCTGGGGCAATGCCAGGGCCCAGGAGCCTCTGCAAAGCCTTTGTGGAGAAGGTGGCTCCATTGACCAAAACTTGAAAGTCCCCAGGGTATCCACAGGTGGGAACCACACCCAAAGGCATTCTCTCCCATGTCACCTGACCCCCACTCCGGCTAGCCCTGGGATGTGGGGACACAGGAACAGTACTGCCCAGGCCCTCACCCTCTCTCCTGGTCCCACAGTTTCTGAAACGGAATCCCAGCCAGAGGATTGGGGGTGGTCCAGGGGATGCTGCTGATGTGCAGGTGGGTTTGGGGCCACCACCAGGGGTAGGGCTGAGTCTCCAAGGGTGCCAGGAATGGGGGTAGGGCCCCAGGGCAGAGGGAGTAACCAAGGAGGCAAGCAGGTGAGCTGTTAGTGGGTTCGGGGCATTCTCTACCCACAGAGGCATCCCTTTTTCCGGCACGTGAATTGGGACGACCTTCTGGCCCGGCGTGTGGACCCCCCTTTCAGGCCCTGTCTGGTGAGCAGCAGGCCCAGTGGCCGGTGGCCGGTGGTGGGTGGCAAGTGGAGAACCTGCATCTTGGTGCCCTCTGATCCCTCCCCCTCTCTGGTCGGCCCACAGCAGTCGGAGGAGGACGTGAGCCAGTTTGATACCCGCTTCACACGGCAGACGCCGGTGGACAGTCCCGATGACACGGCCCTCAGTGAGAGTGCCAACCAGGCCTTCCTGGTGAGTGCGGGGGCCTGGGGACTGTGGGACCAGGGCAGGGATGGTGGCTAAGGATGGAAGTTACTGAGTGTCGCATGGCCCTGCCTCCGACCCCAGGGCTTCACGTACGTGGCGCCGTCTGTCCTGGACAGCATCAAGGAGGGCTTCTCCTTCCAGCCCAAGCTGCGCTCACCTAGGCGCCTCAACAGTAGCCCCCGGGCCCCCATCAGGTACTGAGGGATGTGGGGATGTGTGGCTGGGATAGGGACACTAGCAGGCAGGACGCCAGCTCCAGCCTTGGGTGCCTTGGCCACGTCTGTCAGCCAGTGTTGGCTTAGGTTGCTGTGTCTACGATGGGGACCTCAGTCCCTACCCCCCTTGCGGTCAGGCTGCCTAGGTGGGAGTTTGTGGAGCCCACGGCCTGTGTGCTTGGGCAGGTGGGAAAGTCTGCCTTCCTTGATCGAGTGCTGGGAGGCCCTGGCAGGGCCTAGGAAGCTCTTACTCTGCCTTGGTTTCCCCTGCAGCCCCCTCAAGTTCTCCCCCTTTGAGGGGTTTCGGCCCAGCCCCAGCCTGCCGGAGCCCATGGAGCCACCTCTACCTCCACTCCTGCCACCGCCGCCGCCACTGCCACCCTCAATCACCGCCCCTCTCCCCATCCGTCCCCCCTCAGGGACCAAGAAGTCCAAGAGGGGCCGTGGGCGTCCAGGACGCTAGGAAGCTGAGTGGGGTTGAGGGCAGCCCTTGAGCCCTATCCCTGCGGCTGTGAGGGCAGCAGGTCCCTGGGCCAGTGTCAGAGACCTGGGGGTGTGTCTGGGAGTGGGGTGTGAGTGCGTGCGAAAGTGTGTGCCTGCTGGGGCAGCTGTGCCCCTGAATCATGGGCATGGAGGGCTCCAGGCTACGACTGCTGGGGCCAGAGCGCTGCTGCCCACCATGCCCTGCGCTCAGCTAGCTGCTCCTGTGGAAGATTAAAGGGCTGAATCATGGCGCTGACCTGACTCTTTGCGCTGCACGCCTGGGGGCAGGGGTGGGTTGGATTGTGCCAGGGGGAGCCCCTGGTCTGGGAGGGAGGGGTCTCTGTAGGACCACAGGGTCACAGGCTGGAGGAGTTTTATTTCAAATGGTTGCCTGATGCCTGTGGGGGTGGGGGTGGGGGTGGGGGTAGGGGTGGGGCCGGGGCCCTTCCCATGGTGAGGGGGGTACACGTGGACTTGGGAACTGGTGGGGGGTGACAGTCTGAGGTGTGGTCATGTGGGGTGGGGGTCCAATCCAGCCATGGCATCTTGGGAAGCAGAGGTACAGGGAGTGAGTGGCCGTGGCAGAGATGGGACACCAAGACCAGCTGCTACAGTGCGGTGACATGGAGGCCCTGGCCCCCAGCTGCCCTGGCGCTGTCGTCCCAGGCCGCGCTGCCAGCAAAGGCGTGCAGGTCACTCAGCAGGGCCTCAGCACTGCCCCCTGCGCTTGCTGGTCCTGGGGAGCCAAGGACCAGGTCGCCCTCCGTGTCACTGTCTCTGGCTTCCTCAGCCCGCACGGGGACCTGCTCTGGGCTGGACGCCTCTCCACATAGCTGCTCGCCTTCCCCGGGGTCAGCCTGCAGGCCACCATCCGTGACGTGGTCATAGTCTGCGTCCTGCTCATCCTCCTGGCGCTCAAGATCATTGTCTGGGGACCCCAGCTCAGCTCGGGCCTGCAGCCAGCGGCCCGGGGGGCTGGCCCAGAGCAAGCGCTGTGTGCGGCCCCACAGCGCGGCACCCAGGCGGGCCGGGTGGTAGTAGCCCCCCGAGTCACGGCTGAGGCGGCGCCAGGCCAGTGCCAGGCCGGTGACCAGCAGCAAGAGCAGCAGCAGCAGCAGGACAACGGTGACAGAGCTGGAGCCCACGCTGTCCTCCGCGCTGCCACCTGAGCCCAAGGCCCCTGGCAGGGCCAGCAGCATCCCGAGCCCTAGGGTGCAGGGCAGAGCCTGTGGGAGACAGGCAGGGGCTCAGAGGGCTCAGCACCTGGGATGGGGCCTAGTGCGGGGCAGGCTGGGTGATCAAGACCACTTTCCTTTTTTTCTCTTTGGGATCCTCTTGGGACAGCCAAGCAGAGAAGGCCAAGGCCTTATTTGGTCAACCAGGCTCTGGCCCTGTGAGATCAGCCCCCATTCCTCCAACCTCCTCCCTACCACTCGCCTCCCCCAACCGCTGCACAGAGCCACCTGCCTGGGGCCTTCGCACTGGCTGTTCCCTCTGCCCGGAAAGCTCCACCTCCTCCCACCCTCCCCTCCCCCAGGCTGCATGGCCTGCTCACTGTGCTCAAAGGTCACCCCAGTGAGGCTGAACCTGACCTTAACCTCTACCCTGATGTCTATCACTGCAGCCCACCCCAGCACCCCCTAGCACCCCCTAGCACTCAGCGCCTTTTTCCTCTCATGCCACCTAATCAAGAGATAACTGTACTCATTTTTTATGTCTATTATCTACCCCCCACAATAAGCTGCTAGGAGAAGGGGGCTTTTTGGGTCAAGCATGTTAGTAGGTAGTCAGCGTGGGTGAAACATGTCTAGGCTGCCTGGGTGGGTGGGGGAGGAGATGGGAGGGAGGGAAAGAGGTTGCTAGTTGGTGTCAGGGCTCGCTCTCCCTGAGGCCTGGGATGGAGGATGGAGGATGGAGGGGCCTGGACCCTCCCCGAGGCAACTGCTCATCTTCTGCTTGGCCAGGTCCCCAAGCAGGGCTCCGGGAGGCCCCTCTTCCTCCCTCCCCACCACGGGGCTGCCCCAGCTGCAGGGTTTCCGTTCCACTCCCAGTCCCTGAGGGCCCCAGGCGTGCAGGGCCGGGGGGCTGGGGGAGGCGGGCGCAGCTGCCAGAGGAAGTCTGCGGTTGGAACAGGCTAGGTGGGGGGTGTCGGGGGAGGGGTGCTGAGGTGCAGCCAGCCTCCCCCAGCACCCCAGGCTGTCCACCCAGGTTCCAGGAATGCAAGTTCCCGCTCACAGGAAGACCAGGTGAGGGCCTTCCCCGGGCTCCTCAGGGGGGCCTGGTCCAGTGTGGGGTGCCGGGGGCCATGCCCGGAGTCCCAGAGAGCCCAGCTCAGGTGAGAGAAAGGTCCAGCCTCTGCCATACTTCTCTTAGGTCTCACCTCTTCCCCGGAGCCAGTGTGGGGCCCTCCTCAGCTCCACCGGCCCAGACAGTCCAGCCCCGACCGCCTGTGGCCCCCATCCCAAGAACCCGGGGGGTTCCGAGGCTCACCATTGGTCCACAGGCCCCTCCGCGCCGGGCACCCACCTCCAGCTCTGGCTGTGTTGAGCGAGAAGTGAGCTCAGTGCTCGTCTGCAGTGAAGGGTGGCCCGGGCTTCCGCTTCCTGCCCACATACCCCATCTGCCCCTCCCTGCTGCAGGACCCCTGGTCCACACCAGACCCTCCCCGGCCTTCCTGGAGGAGGCTGGGCTGCAGGGCCTGTCCTCCAAGGGAGAAGCAGCACCAACTTGAAGCTGGATGCAGCCTTGCATGTGTGCCCAGGTCCTCTGCCTCAGTTTCCCTGCCTGACAATCCAGGGGAGCAATGTCTATGGGGCTGCTCACTGCCCCCACACCAGCACATGGGTGACTCCTGCGACATCATCTGTCTCCAGGTTTCCAGACTTCTCAGCCCCACCCTTGCAGCGGCAGGTCAGCCCGGCTTTTAGAAAGAGAATTTTATTTGGAATGAAAATATAGAGCCCACCTTCCCGCCTCCTCTGGGGAGGGAGCAGAGGGCTGGGCAGTGGTCGGGGAAATGGTCCCTCAGAGGAGGAGGAGCTCGCCTGGGCATGGAAATCCTCCACAGGAACAGTGAAGAAAGCTGGGTGGTGGCTTCGGCCTCGGCCCGGGACAGGTCGGGGTGGGAACCGACCCCTGCGCTGCCTCAGAGGCCCTGGGCAGCCAGCCAGCCGGGTGCGACCCGCTGGCAGAAGCTGAGTGGGAAGGGGGCGGAGGAGGAGATGAAGGTGGCGCATGGCTGCGGCCCTACGCATCCCCGTTCTCCATGCGGCCCAACTGCTCCTCCAGGCGGCAGATGCGCTCCCCCTGCTCCTTGACCAGCGCTCTCAGGGCCCGCAGCTCCTGCATCACCTCCTCCAGCTTCCCAGCCTCCTGTGGGGACATGAAGTGGGGGTAGGGGGTGGTGGTCAGGGGCTGCTAAGCCATAGCCCTCCCAAACCCACCACTACCCCAGCGAGGGAGAGCAAATGGCCCAGGCCCACACAGCAGGCCAGGGCCACAGGAGGGGCTCCCAGCATCACCCCTGCCTGTGGGTGCATACCCCAGCTCTGGTCAGGCTGCCGCTGGGAGTGGCATCAGCAGCAGTGGTGGTGGCTGCAGGGGCCCCCAGGCGGGAGGAGCCCAGGGCCGCGGCGGGCCGGCTGTCAGACAACACGTTGCGCCGGCTAATCTTCAGGTCCCGCTGCTTGCTGGGCACGTAGGCCTCCCGCAGCGAGATGAGGATCGGGTCAGCGTCCCGCCCGCTCACCCACTCCTCAGCCTCCAGGGCTGCCTCGGGCCCGGCTGTGTCGGGGTACAGATCATCCTGGAAGAGGTCCGACTGGGCAGGGGGCCAGGACGTCAGGATCAGTTGGGAGGCCCCATAGGGTCCCCTCATCCCTGGGCCTCCAGGCTTGCACTCTGTTAACCCATTCTCCCATGGCCTGGCCCCAAGGGGCCTCTCGAAAGCTCCATTGTGGCCTTTCACTTCCCTTCTGGACGCCGCCAACAGCTCCCTCTGAAGCTTTCCCACCCTTCTGAGCAAGGCCCCTGTCACCACCTTCCCCTGCAGGCCACAGGCGCCACTGTGTGGCTTTGTGGGATTCTGGGGTCCATGGACTGTGAGCTCCTGGAGCAGGCCCTATCAGCTCAGCTCTCAGCTTCACTCCCCAAAATGTGCCTGGCATGTTGAAAGAGCAGTCGGCAAACGCTGGCCAGAGAATCATGGAAGCGTGTCCAAGGCTCTTGGTATCTGAGGCCAAGCCACATGTGGCCCGGTCCCCTCTTCATGGGATTCCCCACTGCGGCCAGACTCCGTGTTCCTCTCTCCATTCCCACCACCGTGCCCTTCGCCTGGCCTGCCCCCAGTGGATGGCGCCACCCTAGCTGTGCTATGGGTACTGCCTCCTTCAGGAAGATCTCTGGCTCCCACTCCCTCCCTGACTGCCTGGCATCCTTCTCCTGTGGCTCATCCAGGGCAGGGCCCCCACTCACCCTGTGTCTCATCCCCACTTGCCCCCTGACTGGCACAGCCCAACAGCTGGCTGGTACAAGGGCAAGCTGGCATCTGTCCAGCTCACTGCCCACAAACCATACTAGGTCATGTTCCGTTCACAGGCCTTGCCCTAGTCACAATTGCATGGCCCGCCTGCTGGAGAAAGGGGCAAATGAGCAGAGGGACAGGTGGCCTCACCTTTCTTGGCACAGTCATGACGATGGGCTCACACTTGCGCTCGTGAAGTTTGTAGAACCTGGGGATGCGAGGAGCAGCTGTGGGTGGAACACCCGCCCTCCCCACCGCCAGCTCTCCTGGCTCCCAGCATCCTTCACTTCCAGTCCTCACCCCAGGACCTCCACAGGCTGACCCCTAAGGCGGCTAGACCGCCACACAGGCTGCCTCATGACAGTTCCCATGGCCCGCCGGGCCTCCCTGGCCCAAGGTTTCAGCCTGCTCCCGAGCAGCCTCCAGTGACCTGACCTCTTACCTTGGATGCCCCTGTCCCTGAGTGGCCTCGCTGGCCCTCTTACCGGGCAATCTCGCACTTGCTGACCTCCAGGCCCCGCTTGGGCATGCTGCCCATGCCCCGCTGGGGCTCCTTGCTGGTGAATGTGTTCAGGAAGTGGATGTAGGGGGGCTCCTCTGTGATCTCAAAGTACCGGATGCTGGAGTCACCCTGTGTGGGGAGGGGGCTCAGCACCCGGGCATGCCTCTTCCCTGCCCCTCGCCAGCCCTGCCCAGCCCCACCTTGCCGCAGACGTAGACCACACTGGTGTCGGGGTCGTAGAAGGGCAGCAGGGCCCCGTTGCTCGAGTCCAGTTCCTGCAGGGCCATGGGTTCCTCGAGGTTTTCCTGGCACATTGGGGGCAGTCAGGCCAAGCAGAACCTCCTCGCCCCCTAATCCCAAACCAGGACGGGCCTTAGCTGGCCTCACTAAGGCCAGCCAGCACTGCCCCCTAAATGCAGGTGGGCCCTCTGCTGCCTCTATGCCTTTTCCCACATGACGACCCCCACCTGGCCCTCCTGGCTCCACTTTTTTCCCAGGGTCCCTCTTTTCCAGCTTCCTCCAGGCCTTAAGACTATGCCCAGGCTACTGAACAAGTGCTGAAACATACCCCACCGTGGGGAGCCTGGGGTGCCAGCAGCACCAGCCCCAGATCAAGGGGCCCTGGAGGTCACTGTGCAGAAGCAGAAAGGGCTGGGGGAGAGGACGCTTCAGGGCAGGGCCGGGAGGCTTGCTGGAGGAGGAGGCTTGCTGGAGGAGTGGGGAGCCCTGCATAGGCAGTGGGTGGTACAGGCAACCAAGGGAGAGAAAGGTTCTTTCGTTGGTATGAACATGGGCAAAGACACGGAGGCAGTGGGAGGCCATGGGGGAGTGGCGGGGCAGTTGGGCGAGCAGGGGGCAGGAGAGGAAAGGCTGACAGAGTTCCCAGCCCTGAGAGCCTCAAGTGCCAGGTAGAGAACCTAGGAACCACAGGCCTCTCCGGTGAACCATGCCTGCCTGGCCCAGGGCAGAGCTCTCCAGGGTGGGGCCCAAGTCTCAAGCTTGCCCCCTTAAGCTGGCCACTCACTGGGTCCCAGAGTGCCAGCTGCCGCTCACTCATTCGGCTGAAGCCCGTGGTGAACACCTTGCCATCTGCCAGGAAGATGGCTCGCATGGGCCGGGCCCCCTCATGAGCCTTCTCCCGCTCCTGTGGGGGGGACAGGCTGGTCAGTGCAGTGCCCTGCTCAAGGCCCTGGGCCTATTCACAGCCATCCTTGCCCTCTGAGGCCACATACTGCCATCAGGGTGCCCCGACGGGGGTCGATGACGCGCACGCTCTTGTCCTTGCACGCTGAGCAAAACAGGCTGCCGTTGCGGTTCCAGCTGACGTTGTAGATGAGGTCAGGGTGCAGGCTGTCCAGGCGGAACAGCTCCTCTGCTGTGCCCACGTTCCAGATGAGTACCACGTTGTCACAGCCTGGCAGGTGAGGGCTGTCAGCTCAGGCCAGGCGGGTGGCAGGAGGCCATTAGCTCACCAGGCCAAGGCCCACTCTGCCCACCACCCTGGGACAGACTGGGTCTCTCCAACTCTGAGGGCCTCAGCTTTCCCATCTGTCAGGTGGGCCCTGGAGGGGCTGCTGGGGTGTATGGAGAGGTCCGTGGGGGGACAAAACGGGGGGCGGTGCAGACCTGCACTAAGCAGCACGTTTCGGGCCGTGGGGTGCCAGGCGATGATGCCCACTCGCTTGGTGTGCCCCTCCAGTACCACCACCGGCTCTGTCAGTGGGGAGGTCAGCCCATTCTCTGGGATCTGCCACACCTGTGGTAGGGACAGGGCCACCAGGCTCAGTCCTCTGATGGCCCTACTGCTGGCCCCCTTGAGCCACGCCCGAGACCCTGGCCCAGCCAGTCCTGTGCCTCACCATGACCGTGCAGTCCTCCGAGCCGCTGGCTATGACTTCGTCATTGTGGGGACACCAGTCGATGTCCAGGACAGGTCCCGTGTGCCCACACACCGTCGGGTAGGCCTTGTCAATGCGGCCCGTCTGTGGGCACGAGGGGGCAGTCAGGGGGCTTCATCCCTCCCGGAGTCTTGGTCTTCCCTTCCATGGAGTGGGAATGACGTGCAAGTCCTGGCTCACAGGTGGCCCAGATGTGACTGTGCCCCACTCGCCAGGTGAGCAGGAAATGTTTGCTGCCTCTAATCCTGACTCTATGGCAACAGGCCACTCTCTATCTGTGCTAACACTTGGGGCAATAAATGTGGGTTATAACGCCTGCCCAGCAGTGTGAGAAATGGCAAGATGAGGGATTTGAGGTATGCAGAAAGGCCCAGCAGGGGTGGCCGAGGTGCCTCCTCTTCCCCCCAACCCTGACAGGACCCACCTTGCTTAGGGGGAGCACCAGAAAGGCACCCCCGCCACTGGCCTCCACAATCACTGCCAGGAACTTGGGGTTGACAGCGCAGAAGGTGCTGTCCCAGGTAACACGGGACACGCGAATGTCCTCATAGCACTGGTCGTTCTTGACCGGCTGCCCGAACACATGCCGGAATTTGCTCTGCCGGACCACTTTGCGGAAGGACATGTCTGCGGGACAGAGAGGCCGGGGTCAGCGCTGTGCAGCCGAACAACTCCAGCCCTCCCTAGGCTGCTGAAGGTGAGCCGAGAGGAGGCAACCGGGAGCCTGGCCACTGTAACCCTCCTGGGTCTCAGTTTCCCCAGTTACAGAATGGGGTCACAGGTGCAGAGCCTGGCCGCCTCTCACCCGGCAGGCAGTGATCTGAGGGGTAAATGCTCCGGCCCGGATCACCGCTGAGTGCTGAGGGGCTTTGCAGGACGCAGGGCCCCTCCCTGGCTCTGGTGTGTGTGCGGGGCAGGAGGTGGGAGGTGCCGGAGTTGGAGAGCTCTCAGCTCTGCTGTAGGTCCCAGCCAGTCGGGAGCAGCCTCCTTCCTGCCTAGAGATTTGGAGGCTGGGTAATGGGGAGGAAGGAGAGAGGAGGCAGGAAAAGTCTCTCTACTGTGGGGCCAAGTGAGGCCCCAGTTCTGAGTCCCAGGGAATGTCCAGGGAGCCCCGGCATGACCCCCAGGAAGAGATGGGGGTCGGGACGCAGCTGCCGGCCGCGAAGCAACCCAGAGCGGCCTCGGAGCGGGGTCCAGGGTGAACCAGGAGCCCAACTTCCAGGGACCCCCGCCCAGGAGAGGAGAGGATGGGCAGCCAAGGGGAGTAGGACTGAGAGTGGGCGCAAGGGAGGGGAAAGGCTCCTGGGACCCGCGATCCCCGCTCAGCCCCCGCAGCCCCGCCCAGCCCGCGCCCGCGCCCCCAGCCCCGGCCCTGCCGCTCTTACCGGGGGCACCGGGGTAGCCCGGGGCTGCGGCACCGGCTTCGGGCGGCTCCGGATCCCGGCCTCTGGGAAGCAGGAAGCGGGATTCAGGAAGTGACAGAGGGACCGGGAGCGGGGGCGGGGACGGGGCAGGGGCTCGCGGGGGCGGGGCCGAGGTCACGCGCGGAGGGGCGGGGCGGGAGGCTGAGCGGCGCCGCCGGGGGCGGGGCCAGGGGAGCCCCGCCCCCAGGACCCGGTAGGGCGCCCCCCTCTGCAGCTCCTGGGGAAGAAGGGGGCGGGGCAGGACCGACGGCGGCCGCCGCAGAGGCGCCGCAGGTGCGGCTGCAGGCTTTCCGCGAACGCAAAGCCCTTTCGCGGTCCTGCTTCTCACAGTAGCATCCGCAGGAGTCTCCAGGATTCGGTGAGGCCCCGCCTTCCCGGCCCCCGACCGAACGCACGCCTCCAAAGGGCCCCATTACCGCCCCCAACAAATAAATGTAGAATCTACACGGACCGTGGATATGTTCACGTGACTCTTTTTAAGTTATAAAAGTTCATGCTCTTGGTTAACAATATAAAGAAAATAACAGCAGGTGTTGGGGTGGTTTTTTTTTGAGACAAGGTGTGTCACCCGGGCTGGAGTGCAGTGGCATGATCATGGCTCACTGCAGCCTCGACCTCCTAGGCTCAAGGGATCCTCCTGCCTCAGCCTCCCAATTAGCTGGGACTCCAGACACAAACTTAGCCACGCCTGGCTAAGTTTTCTTTTACCTTTTGTGGAGATGGGGTCTCTTGCTCTGTCACCCAGGCTGGTGTTTTTTTTTTTTGTCTTGTTTTGTTTTGAGTCTGTCTCCCAGGCTGGAGTGCAATATCACGATCTCGGCTCACTGCAACCTCTGCCTCCCGGGTTCAAGCAAGTCTCCTGCCTCAGCCTCCCGAGTAGCTGGGACTACAGGCACGCGCCACTATGTACAGCTAATTTTTTTTTTTTTTTTTTGAGACTCTTGCTCTCTTCCCAGGCTGGAGTGCAATGGCGCGATCTCGGCTCACTGCAACCTCCGCCTCCCGCATTCAAGCAATTCTACTGCCTCAGCCTCCCACGTCGCTGGGATTACAGGTGCCTGCTACCATGCCCTGCTATTATTTTGTATTTTTATTAGAGATGGGGTTTCGCCAAGTTGGCCAGGCTGGTCTTGAACTCCTGACCTCAGGTGATCCACCTGCCTTGGTCTCCCAAACTGCTGGGATTACAGGCGTGAGCCACCGCGCCCAGCCCCCCAGGCTAGTCTTGAACTCCTGGGCTCAAGCAATCCTCCTGCCTCAGCCTCCCAAAGTGCTGGGATTACAGGTGTGAGCCACTGTGCCCATCGAGAAAACAGCAGTGTTTATGGAATGAGTGGAAGACCCAGGAGTCCCATTTTTCGGGGTAAACACCTGTGCATTCTGCCGAGCCTTCTTATTACAAGTCGAAAGGGGGCCATGGCCAGCAAGTCCCTTGCACCTTGCCTTCTTTTCTCCACCATCTCCCTTGGAGGCCTGGAAATCCATTCACAGGCCTCTGTCTTCCTCTAGCCAGCTCCTGTGACAAGGAGCCCAGACTAGCCTCTCCAGATCCACCCCATCCCATTCCACACGTGGAGTGTACCCCTGCTCCCTTAGGCCAGCGACTCTGGGGCACTGGCTACTTCCCTTATTCCTTCCTTGAGCATCCACTGCCCTGGCTGACCGATGGCACCGTCCCTTTCCTAGAAAGAGACGGGTGGAGGAGGAAGCGGGGGAAGAGCAGAAGCCACAGGAGCCTTGTCTCTGGCTACAAGAAGCCCCCACTGTGTGTCTGAGAGTTACCTCGGGCTTGTCCCCCATCTCATTCCCATCACCACACCCCATTGAGGAAACAGGCACAGAGAGGTGCGGTGCCCGCCTGCTTGGGTCCAAAGCCCTTGCTTTTCCTACTGCTGTATAAACCCTGGGGCTGGAAGGATCTAGATCCCACCCACCTTCCTTCCCACCCCAAGACCTGGGCACATCCTGTTCTCTCCATCTGGAAACTCTTTCCTCAGATCCCAAAAAGTCTCCATTCCCCACTCAATCCAGGTCTCTGGTCAGATGTCACCTCCTCCTAGGGCTCTCACGGACCACTCCTCACCCAGCCACTCTCTGGGCCTTGCTTGTCCTGACTGCATTGTTCTTTTTTTTTGGAGACAGGGTCTTGCTCTGTTGCCCAGGCTGGAATGCAGTGGCATGGTCCTAGCTCACTACCACCTCACACGCTGGGGCTCAGTCCTCCCACCTCAGCCTCCCAAGTAGCTAGGACTACAGGCACGCAGCACCTTGCCTAGCTAATTTTTATTTTTGTAGAGATGGAGGTCTCCTGTGTTGCCCAGGCTGGTTCCAAATTCCTGGCCTCAAAGGCCTCAAAAAATCCTCCTGCCTCAGCCTCCCAAAACTCTGGGATTACAGGTGTGAGCCACCACCCGGCCTGTGTTCTTCTGCGGTGCCGCCTGATGTGCATCAGGTGCTTATTGGTGTATGTGCTTTGTGTCAGCCTCCACCAGAATGTCAGCAAATCGAGGGGAAGGACTTTGCCTATCTTCCTACTGTATTCCCAGCACCTAGAACAAGACCCAACACTCGGTATGAGATCAAGTAATGTATGAGGAATGAATGAATGAGCAGCAACCCTGAATGTAGAATTGAACAATATTCATAATCACAACTCTCAGAATCAATGAAGGAGAGGGAAGGAAAGGCATTTCTCACCTGGAGAAGGAGTGAGTCTTCCAGACGGCAGCAGGAGACTGGCCCCCTGGGATGTGGTAGGCAGGAGGTGTGTGACTGGGCAATGTCTTTGGGCTGAGCCCACCTTCATGCTCATTTTCTCTAACACAAAATCCTCCTCCATGGGCCACTAGGAGAACTCTTTTTTTTTTTTTTTTTGAGACAGAGTCTCGCTCTGTTGCCCAGGCTGGAGTGCAGTGGCGCAATCTCGGCTCACTGCAACGGAAACCACCTTTGCAAAACTGTGAGACAGTGAAAGAGATCTAACTTAACTGAATCCATCTTGCTTCTTTTTTTTTTTTTTTTTTTTTTTGAGACGGAGTCTTGCTCTGTCGCCCAGGATGGAGTGCAGTGGCCGGATCTCAGCTCACTGCAAGCTCCGCCTCCCGGGTTTACGCCATTCTCCTGTCTCAGCCTCCCGGGTAGCTGGGACTACAGGTGCCTGCCACCTCGCCCAGCTAGTTTTTTTGTATTTTTTAGTAGAGACAGGGTTTCACTGTGTTAACCAGGATGGTGTCGATCTCCTGACCTCATGATCCGCCCGTCTTGGCCTCCCAAAGTGCTGGGATTACAGGCTTGAGCCACTGTGCCCAGCCTCCATCTTGCTTCTAATCTCTAAGCGGTCCTTGTTCATTTCTGGGTGTAGGTTGAACTAATTTTGGGAGAAACTTAGTTTATAAACAAAGACGGTAACAGCCCTTTCCCAAAGCAGACTTCCTCGTTGCCTGGGGACTAGATTGCCTTTGTAGGACTAACATTAGCCACAAGATTAGAAATTATGGTTTAGGGCCAGGTATGGTGGCTCACGCCTGTAATCCCAGCACTTTGGGAGGCCGAGGTGGGCGGACCACCTGAGGTCGAGAGTTTGAGATCACCCTGGCCAACATGATGAAACACAGTCTCTACTAAAAAATGCAAAATTAGCTGGGCGTGGTGTGCATGCCTGTAATCCCAGCTACTCAGGAGACTGAGGGAGGAGAATCGCTTGAACCCGGGTAGTGGAGGTTGTGGTGAGCTGAGATTGCGCCATTGCATTCCAGGCTGGGCAACAAGAGCAAAACTCCATCTCGAAAAAAAAGAAATTATGGTTCAGGAGTCAGGCAGCTGGAGACTACAAGATTCGGATCCTCCCTAAGCTGCTCCTAAGATCAGCGCTTGAGATATTTTGCAGACCCTGCACTTGATGGATCAGCTGGTACCACCCAGATCAATAAACTGGCTCCTCTGATCTTGTGGCCCCCACCCAGGAACTGCCTCAGTGCAAGATGACAGCTCTGACTCCCTGTGATTTCATCTCTGACCAATCAGCACTGCTGGTTCACTGGCTTCCCCCACCCACCAAGTTATCCTTACAAACTCTGCTCCCCAGATGCTCAAGGAGACCAATTTGAGTAAGAATAAAACTCCAGTCTCCCGCACAGCCGGCTCTGCATGAATTACTCTTTCTCTATTGCAATTCCCCTGTCTTAATGAATCAGCTCTGTCTAGGCAGCAGGCAAGGTGAACCCCTCGAGGGGGTTACACAACCTGTGTCTCCCGGGTTCAAGCAATTCTCCTGCCTCAGCCTCCCGAGTAACTGGCATTACAGGCATGCGCTACCACGCCCGGCTAATTTTTTGTATTTGTAGAGACGAGGTTTCACCATGTTGGCCAGGCTGGTCTTGAACTCCTGACCTCAGTTGATCCGCCTGCCTTGGCTTTCTAAAGTGCTGGGATCACAGGTGTGATCCACCGTGTCTGGCCTGAGAACTCTTCTTTATTCTGCAAAACCCTTCAGGCATTCCACCCCATCCTGTCCCACAGGTGGAGTCTGCCCCACCTCCCTCAGGCTGGCGGCTTTGGGGTACCAGCTACCTCGCTTATTCCTTTCTTGAGCATCCACTGCTCTGGCTGACCAAGGGTGATGGTCAGCACTGCTCTTTCTCCTGGATAGAAATCACCCATTATGGGTGGGATTCCCCTTGGGGTCCTTGGAAGTGGGGCTGGCCCACTCCCCAAGAGGTGGGGTTTGGAGTGTGGACCAGAGCTGAAGGCAAGCAGTTGGTGCTGAGGTTTTATTTCCCAATCTGCCTGCCATGCTGAAAAGGCTCTGGGAGCCCTGCCCAGGAAAAGGGAGAAGGGCACTGTGGAGTGCCCCAAGGGGGACCAGAGTCCAGGCCCTGAAGTTCAGAGTGTGGACTTCAATGGGATGGGGAGAGCAAGAGCTTCCCTTGTGGAACAGGAGGCAGTGCCGTGGTGGGGAGGCCTGGGGGGCAGGCAACCTGCCACTCAGGCGCTGGCCTGTGGCTCAGTATTGGTCCCAGGGCTGAGTGAGACCAGGGGGTGCCCACTGCTGTCATCAAATTAATGGCTGACGATCACGAACGCTTCATAGGGATTCACAGTCCTGCAAGATGGATTCCATTATTAAGACCCTCATTTTACAGATGAGGAAACTGAGTCCCAAAGAGGCTAAGAGCTTTGTGGAAGGTCACACAGCCTGTGGGTGGTGGAGCCAGGATTCAGACAACCCCTGATGGTCACCAGAGAGTGCACCTTTTTTTTTTTTTTTTTTTTTTTTTGAGATGGAATCTCGCTCTGTCGCCCAGGCTGGAGTGCAATAGTGCGATCTCGGTTCACTGCAAGCTCTGCCTCCCAGGTTCATGCCATTATCCTGCTTCAGCCTCCCGAGTAGCTGGGACTACAGGCGACCACCACCACGTCTGGCTAATTTTTTTGTATTTTTAGTAGAGAAGGAGTTTCACCGTGTTAGCCAGGATGGTCTTGATCTCCTGACCTCGTGATCTGCCCACCTCACCCTCCCAAAGTGCTGGGATTACAGGTGTGAGCCACCATGCCCGGCCAAGAGAGTGCACCCTTTTTTTTTTTTTTTTGAGACGGAGTCTCGCTCTGTCGCCCGGGCTGGAGTGCAGTGGCGCGATCTCTGCTCACTGCAAGCTCTGCCTCCCGGGTTTACGCCATTCTCCTGCCTCAGCCTCCCGAGTAGCTGGGACTACAGGCGCCCGCCACCTCACCCGGCTAGTTTTTTTTTTTTTTTGTATTTTTTAGTAGAGACGGGGTTTCACCATGTTAGCCAGGATGGTCTCGATCTCTTGACCTCGTGATCCGCCCGTCTCGGCCTCCCAAAATGCTGGGACTACAGGCTTGAGCCACCGCGCCCGGCGAGAGTGCACCCTTAACCCCACCCAGGTGGCTCCAGAATGGAAGGCTGGCCAGAAGGCATCTAGCTAGTGCCCAAGAAATACTGGATGAATGAATTCAATAAATTCATGCCTGGCCAGAAATCTCTCTCCCATGGGCCTCAGTGCCCAAAATTCCATCACTACGACTATGCTTCTGGTATCACCACCACCACCGCCCACGGCACTTCCCATCCCTGGGCTCAGTCAGTGATCAGAACTGCCAAGCCTGCAAGGGGAACATGATCACTCCATTTTACAGAGGAGAAAATGGGTTGAGACGAAGTTAGTAACCAGAACCCAGACCTGACTGTATCACCCTAGGCTGCCTGCACCGTCTGCTGCATTTGGAAAATGCAGGTGTCTCTGGGAAGGGTTGCACATCAGACATCATTGTCATTTATACCTGCTGGGAAGGGCATCTCAGTTGCTGAAGGTCACGATACTGAGCTAATGGGATAAGGGGGTATGACTGGAACACTGGGGGTCGGGAGAACGCAGGTGCGGTGGGTGCCAGGAGAGGATGATGGGTAGGAAAAGGGAAGTGGAGTGGGGGTTGGAAGATAAACCTTCAGCACTTCTAGTTTTTTCTGCAGCATCAGCAGCTTGAGAGGGAAGAACTGGTTCTGCCCTAGAGAGGCTATGTGACCTCTGGGAGCCTTTGCCCTTTATAGAACCACTGGTGCCCTGAGCTGTGTGTGCTTGGACAACTTCCCATCTGTGCACTTGGGCTCAGATAGAGGGAGGCTGCTATTCAGGCAGGATCGGGGCCCTCTGTACCTGCAGCCCCCACAGAGAATCTAGTGCTGCCCTCCACGGGAGGTGGGGAGCAGGCGGATGCTAATCGAACTTTTAAATAGAGTCAGACTTTGAAGTCCTCTGAGGCCCCCAAAGCACAGGGGCGGCCCTCTGATCTTAGGCCACCTGGGTGTCTGCAGCCCAGACTGGTCACAAGATCCCAGATGCCTGGGCCAGGTGGTGGCTCTCCCTGCTGCCTCCTCCATCCATCCCCAGCCTCTAAAGGGACATCCCTGTATGTGGATGAAGGAGAAGAAAGGCCAGTTTGCCAAGCCCCTCCGTGCACCAGGCTCTTGTGGGTGCCTTACACACTTTCTCATTTCATCCTCTCAATAGCCGATGACACGGGAGCTTGGAAGGTGAAGTTGCTCCTCCAGAGTCGCTCAGCTGGGACATGGCAGAGCTGGGTTTGAATCCAGGCTAGGCAGCTCTTGCCTCTTCTGGCGCCTTGCTGAGGGAGGCCCTGCCCCAGCCTCAGTGACTGTTGGGGGAAGGGGACTGGTGGACCAGGCTTGGCCATGCCAGGCCAGCTTGTGGGTCACCAGGGCCTCAGGCTCCTGCTTGGGGCTGGTGGCTCCTGTGAGGCCCTCTTCTCTGCAGGGACTTTTTTGTTTCACATCCTTGTGTCCAGGCCCAGAGGAGAAGAGGGAGGGAAGGACCAAGGGGAGGTCAGGTCAAGCCCGGGGAAAGTGCCCCCTGTTGTCCTGCAGGACTGAGGCCCAGGGGAGAGTTGTCAGCAGGGTCTGGGGTGTTGAGGGACAGAACCCTGCAAGACGCCATTAGCTGTGGTTCGGAGGCTGTTGGGCAACTGTGTGTGTGTTGGGAGCAACCATGGAAAAGGCTGGTGGCTGGGAGCAGGGGACGCTGACATGGAACTGCCTGCGACTTTTGGCTGGTTTGTTTCCCCTCCCTCAAGTCCTCCTTCCAGGCCCCAGGGACTCGGCAGGGTTTTTAAGGACAACGCCGTCCGCAGCTCCCCACCTGTCTGACTGGCTGGTTCCTCTGTCTCCCCTGTGCTCTCTCACCGCTCTCGTGGGCCTGGGCGTTCCTGGACTTTCACGTGGGGCCTGCACCCTGGGCCGTCTCTGGCGGGGTGCCACTGGGGCTTTCTCCTTCAGAGACAGGAGGTGTGGCTGGGTCCTCAGGGGCCCCTGGGGTGGGATGTGAGGATGGGGCTGGGGAGGCTTCATCACAGGGACTGGGCACACTGGCAGCGGCTTCAGGGGTCTGGACCTTAGTGTCTGACTGTGGCTGGGCCGTGAGGTTCAGCTGTGGCTGGGCCACAGAATCAGACTGTGGCTGGGCCATGGGGTTCAGCTGTGGCTGGGCCACGGGGTTCAGCTGTGGCTGGGCCACAGAATCAGACTGTGGCTGGGCCATGGGGTTCAGCTGTGGCTGGGCTGTGGGATCTGATCGTGGCTGGAGTATGGGGTTCACCTGAGGCTGGGCCACAGGATCCATCTGTGGTTGGGCCTCTGCCATCGGCTCTGGCAGAGTTGGACCCTGAGAATCCAGCTGGGTCTGTGGCTCAGCTGGCGTGAAGCTGCCCGGCCGCTCCTCGCAGAGAGCTGCCGCGAAGGACGAAAGCACAGAACGCAGCAGGGTCCGGAGGTCGGCACTGGCCATGAGGCAGAGGAAGGGGCTGAGGCAGCTGTTGAGCAGGATCAGGTAGTCGGAGTAGACCAGGGCTTCCCAGAGCAGGTAGCCGGAGTATATGTCCCACAGGAAGGCCAGGTAGAGCAGCTGGGCCAGCTGGTAGGGCAGCCTCAGGACCACGTAGGCCGACAGAATGGTCCTGGCCACACGGGCGAAGCCCTGGCAGGCTGCGGGCTGTTGTTGGCGGCGGCAGGTGCGACAGGCTGTGGCCTGGGTGAGCACATGGCAGACGAGCAGCAGGAGGAAAGGCAGGAAGCCCCCCAGGACCTCCAGCATCCGCAGCGACAGCTCCTCGCTGTCCCAGAAGTCCAGGCAGATGACCAGGTCGTACCACCAGACGGCGGCCTCAGGGAAGACCAGCCAGGGCACGCTGAAGAGTGTGGCCAGCACCCAGACCCCGGCGCAGACCCAGAGGGGCAGGCGGGCTGGGCGGTGCCCAGGGTACCAATGTGGGCACAGCGCCAGCAGGCAGCGGTCCAGGCTGAGGGCAGCCAGCAGGAAGAGGCCGGAGGAGTAGGACACGCCCCACAGGAAGTAGTAGAAGCGGCAGGCGGCTGTCCCCAGTGGCCAGTGCCCCCCATGCTGGATCTCCAGGATCTGGAAGGCCGCTGCTGCCAGGAACAAGAAGTCAGAGAGGGCCAGACTGAGCAGGAGCAGCGCCAGACGCGTGCCCGCTCCATGCCGGGCCTGGGAGCCAGCCAGCCACGCCATCAGCCCATTGGCTGGCAGCCCAAGGAGCAGCAGGGCCACCAGGAAGACCGTGTCCCAGCCACCCTGGGGGTAGGAGTCTTCATCATCAAGCTCCGTGCGGGGCCCGTGGCCGGTGGCACCCAGGTTGGCTTCCATAGTAGTGTGCATTTGGGGTCCCTGGAGTCCTGCTGGACACGGAGTGGGTGCCTGGTGAATCAGTGATGGTGTGAATGACTGAGTATGGGAGAGACGGTGCTGTGTGTCTCCAGGCAAGTCGCCATCCCTCCCTGCGCCATTGTCATCGCCTTGTGGATAGTTATCCTCTGCCACGGACTTGAAGTGGGTGACCTCATGGAGTCCTCATACAATCTACTTTACAGGCGAAGAGAGGAAAGTTCAGAGAATTAGTGAAGGTAGGAAGGGAGGTGCCAGGGCTCAACCCAGACTTTTCTTTCTTTTTTTTTTTTTGAGAGACAGGGCCTTGCTCTATTGCCCAGGATAGAGTGTAGTGGCACAGTCCCTGCAGTCTCCACCTCCTGGGCTCCAGCGACCCTCCCATCTCAGCCTCCCTAGTAGCTGGGACTACAGGTGTGCACCCACTACTCTTAAAATTTTTAGTAGAGACACAGTCTCACTATGTTGCCCAGGCTGGTCTTGAACTTGTGAGCTCAAGTGATCCTCCTACCTTGGCCTCCTAAAGTGTTGAGATTACAGGCGTGAGCCACTGTGTCCAGCCAGACTTAATCTTCTGCCATGTGGAATCCCACTGTGTCCGGGTAGACTAACCTGGAGACTTTCAAACATTGTTTTTTTTTTTTTTTTTTTTGAGACGGAGTCTCTGCCGCCCGGGCTGGAGTGCAGTGGCCGGATCTCAGCTCACTGCAAGCTCCGCCTCCCGGGTTCACGCCATTCTCCTGCCTCAGCCTCCCGAGTAGCTGGGACTACAGGCGCCCGCCACCTCGCCCGGCTATTTTTTTGTATTTTTTAGTAGAGACGGGGTTTCACTGTGTTAGCCAGGATGGTCTCGATCTCCTGACCTCGTGATCCACCCGTCTCGGCCTCCCAAAGTGCTGGGATTACCGGCTTGAGCCACCGCGCCCGGCCTCAAACATTGTTAATGGTATGGAATTTTGTCTTCAAGTAAAGTATTCTAAGGCTGGGCACGGTGGCTCACACCTGTAATCCCAGCACTTTGGGAGGATCACCTGAGGTCGGGAGTTCAAGACCAGCCTGACCAACATGGACAAACCCCATCTCTACTAAAAATACAAAATTGGCTGGCCGTGGTGGCACATGCCTATAATCCCAGCTACTCAGGAGAATCACTTGAACCTGGGAGGCAGAGGTTGCAGTGAGCCAAGATCGTGCCATCGTACTCCAGCCTGAGCAACAAAAGCAAAACTCCGTCTCAAATAAAAAAAAGATTCTAGTGGAACTCCTATATGAAGTAAAAGGGGGTGCTCAAATTAAAGGAGGGAAGACTACCCCCTACCCCCCTAGGGTTCCAGGGAACACAGTTTGAAGACCATTTGGTCTGCTCATCACAAGGCCCCTTTATACCTACTCTCCTGGGCTTCGAGTGTTTAGGATTACAAGAAGTGAGGGCTCTGGTTCCCATGGGCCCAGGGAACCCAAAGGTAGGGAGTCTGGAGCAATGGGAACCCCTCCCCTCCAGCGAGTGTCACTCATGGGCTCAGGATGAGGTCTGAGTCTCAGGACCCTGGCAGCCTGGGGCCAGGAGGGCCATCCTAGGAGCCCCTGGTGCCTCTCCAGCATCTTCCACCCCACCGTGACCCTCTCCTGCTTCCCACCGCTCGGGCAGGTGGTGACCCCTGTTTGTCTCCTGGAGCTGCTAAACGGAGAAGGGGAGGGGCTCTGCAGTGGGATGGTGGTGGGACGGTGAGGGTGAGGGGAATTGGGGGGCACCCAGACCTGGGATCCAAGAGGCCTGCAGCCCCACCCCGCCCTCCCCCACTGGCAGAGGGGATGGAGTTTCCTTTTGATGGCAAGGAGAGCCCAGGTGGTGGTGCAGTCTGAGGAGGGAACAGATGCCCTGAAGGGCTGGCCCTGTCCATGGCCCATGGCTCCAGCCACTTGGCCTTTAGTTTGGTGCCCTCCACACTCCCAGGGTTCCTCCTCAGGCCAACCCCCTCTGCTGTCTCCATTCCCTACTGGATCAGAGCCCTGGGCACCCCCGGCCTGGGGCCCTGACCAGTGAGGGCTGGCTTACCTGGGAGACACAGGCCGATGGGTGGAAGGAGCAGGGCGTGCCTGCCTGCCCAGCGCTCCAGCTGTCCCCCCAGCCCTCACCGGGGCCTGCTGTGTGGCGCCTGGCGGCGCTAAGGCGGGTGGGCAGGAAACCCAAGCTGAGAGGACATCAATCATTCATGGGGCTGCTTGCCGGGAAACCCTAACCCTGGCCCAGTAGGGCCAAGTGACCAGCCAGACCCCCTCCCCCAGCCCTGATGGACCTGGACAGTCAGACCCTCCTCCTCAGGGCTTCTCCAGCCCAGGGCAGACTCTAAGACTCCAAGGTCCACCTCCTCCCACATCACCCGCCGTGCTCCTCAATACGGCATTCGAGGCATCTGTGATCTGGTCTCTTTCTCCATTTCACATGCCCTCTGCTCTGGCCAGGATGTCACCCATCGGGGGTCCCAGTGGGCCACTCGCTCATCCTTTCCCACCTCCCAGCTGTTGTCCACATGCCTCCTCCCGCCTGAGGTGCCTTCCCTGGTCCTCTCTGCTAACGAAGGCCTCCGCCCATGTCACAACTGGGCTGAGTCTCTGCACCCCGGCATTATTCCCCATGTTTTATAGATGGGGAAACTGAGGCCGGGAGGGGAATTTGCTGGATCCCCCAGCTAGTAAGTGGCAGATCTGGCATCTGAGGCTCATGGCAGCCACCACGTCCTGGTGCCCCTTGCTTCTGACCAAGGACAGTTCTCTGGACCCATCTGGCTCTGCCCTAGCCAGTCCTGAGGCAGAGGACTGGGATTAGGGCTGAGGCTGCCTGCCTCACTTACCCTAATCCCCCTCAGAGCCCGATCCTAGGCTCTCACCTCTAAGAGTGGGGGTGCATAAGCAGCTTTATGGGTCCTGAAAGTCAAGGGTGCCCAGGGGTGATTTGTCTCTGAGCCCTGTTATCCCTCCCCCATGGCCACAGAGCAGGCAAGGGGGCAGCACGGCCCAGACCCGGCCACTGGCCCTCAGAAGCCCCCTGCAGGGGTTGTGACTCCCAAGAGTGATGCAGAGGAGCCCCCGCTGACCAGGAAGAGGAGCAAGAAGGAGAGGGGGCTCCGAGGGTCTCGAAAGCGCACTGGCAGCTCTGGGGAGCAGTCAGGCCCCGAGGCCCCAGGGAGCAGCAATAACCCTCCGAGGACTGGAGAGGGCCCAGTGGGGGCACCCCCTGCATCCCCTGGGCCGGCCTCTTCTCGCCAGTCCCACCGACATCGTCCTGACTCCCGGCATGACGCTGCTCAGAGGATGTACGGGCCCCTGCTCAATCGAGTCTTCGGGAAGGTTAGGTGGGACCTGGGTTGGGCTGGGGGTCCTGGGGATGGGGCTGGAGACACACCCCTTGGGCTCAGCCCACCCTGCCCCTGGGAGGCCCTCTGCCTGTTCTGCCCCAGACTAAGCCTGGGCTGTGGGGCAGGGTTGCTGCGGTTTGGGGTAGGGTGGGTCTTAGGCCAGCGTGTGTGGTGGGCAGAGCCAGCATTCACACCAGGGCTCTGTGGGAGCTCCAGGCCCCAGGAGCACAAAAGGGAGCTTGCTCCTTCTGGGTCCCACGAGGCTTCAGCGTCCTTCTTCTACCCTGATGGGGCTGGGCCCTGCCCAGACCAACATGAGTAGGGGATGGAGGAGGAAGGATGACAGAGCCGTGGCTGACCCTGGGGACATCTTGGACCCTCCCTCTGCAGGACCGCGAGCTGGGCCCCGAGGAGCTAGACGGTGAGTGGCTCTTGCGGCTGGCAGGGGTGGGAGCTGTCCCTGAGTCTGGCTGCCTGGGCCTGACCTCCCTCCCCCACAGAACTTCAGGCCGCCTTTGAGGAGTTTGACACTGACCGTGACGGCTACATCAGCCACCGGGAACTGGGTGACTGCATGCGGACCCTGGGCTACATGCCCACCGAGATGGAGCTCCTGGAGGTCTCGCAGCACATCAAGATGCGCAGTCAGTATGGGAGCCTGCCCACCTGGGCAGCCTGCATGGTTCAGGGGGTTACCAGGGGCTGGCAGGAGGTGGCCCTTGGGAGTCCATTGGGGTGCTGGTGGGAGTGAGGGAGTGTGGCGGTGTCCAGGCAGGGGCACCGGGTGCAAGCTCCTGCCTGTCTGTGTGGGAAGGCAGGCCAGCAAGTCAGTCGGGAGACCCAGGAGAGCCCCTTGGGGCTCAGGTTCAGGACCCTGGCTCGGGATGTCTGTTGCCATGGCCGCTGTACACATTTGCTCCTTCCACCCAAGCCCTTCCTGCCTCGCTGACCCAGAAGCCCCTGACTCAGTGATAGAGTTCTTTCCACTGGTATTAGTCACCTGGCACCCTTTCCTTCTCTCTCCCTGTGACCCTGCCTCAGCCCTGTGCCCTGGTGGCAGCTGCCTGAATCGGGGTTGCCCTGATGCGAGAGGACCCCAGCCACGCCTTGTGACTCAGTGTCTGATGGCAGGCACTGTGTGGTTCCCCTTCGCTGGTCTGTCCTCAGACAAATCTCGTATTCACTTCATTCCCGGACTCCGGCATTTTTTCCGTATAATTTCCAAAATGGGGATGTGATTTACAATTGAGGTGGACATTTAGTGTCATGCTTCTTTTCTATCCCCAAAGCAGTTGTGTGACCATGAGTGCTTTGTGTGACTGATGGCATCTTAGAACTGAGGCACAGACCGCATGCGTGTGTTCAGAAGTGGCATTTATTGCTGCCCACTGGGCTCCAGTACTTCATGGCCATGAACTTGAACCCCATGGAGTAGGCTCCTCGCCCCACTCCTAGGATGAGGGAGGGTCAGTAAGTCAGCCAGTGCCACGCACATCAGCAGCAAGGCCAAGACTTGCAGCGGGCACTATCTGGCTCCAAAGCCTAGTCTCTTCCTCGCACACTTGGGTTCTTTGCCAAGAGCAGCAGCAGCCCCGGCACCCCAGCAGCCAAGGACGGGGGCTCCGGCCTCTGCTGCTGCAAGTGTGGACAGGGGTTTCTTCCTAGGTGCAGAGCCTGGGGGTGGGGGTGCCTGGCCTGTGGGATGTCCCTCCTTTGACTTCAGCCCTTATGCCCTCACCATTGTGACACTCTTCCTGGGTCCGCAGTGGGTGGCCGTGTGGACTTTGAGGAGTTTGTAGAACTGATAGGCCCAAAGCTGAGGGAGGAGACGGCGCATATGCTGGGGGTGCGAGAGCTGCGCATCGCCTTCCGAGAGGTGCGGAGTGTGGTGAGGTGGGCAGAGGGGGGCAGGGCTGGGTGGCATCCTTGCCGGCCTCTCACTCAGGTCTCAGCCTTGGGAAGGCCCAGAGCCCTGCAGGAGATGGGACTGGGGCCCAGGGATGGGTCAGAGAGGGTTCAGCTCACTCTCAGCTAGGGGATCCATCCAGGAGGACTTCCTGGAGCAGGAGGCAAACCACCTTGGTGTGGGAAGATGGGGAAGGTGTGCATGGGCAGAGATGGTGGGTGGGGGAGCATCTAGGTACAGGCAGTGGTAAGAGTGGAACTGGCTGGCCGGGTGCGGTGGCTCAAGCCTGTAATCCCAACACTTTGGGAGGCCAACATGGGCAGATCACCTGAGGTCAGGAGTTCGAGGTCAGCCTGGCTAACATGGCAAAACCCCATCTCTCTTAAAAATATAAAAATTAGCCGGGGGTTGTGGTGGGCACCGGTAATCCCAGCTACTCAGGAGGCGGAGGCAGGAGAATCACTTGAACCCTGGAGGCAGAGGTTGCAGTGAGCCGAGATCGCGTCACTGCACTCCAGCCTGGTGACAGAGCAAGACTCCATCTCAGAATAAATAAAATAAAAATATAGATAAAATAAAAAATAGAAGAGTGGAGCTGGCTGCAGGCTGAGGCAGCTTTGGGTGGGAGGGGCTGAGCCTTGCCGGGACCTTAGTTTGACAGGGACAGGGATGGACGAATTACGGTAGCGGAGCTGCGGGAGGCTGTACCGGCTCTGCTCGGGGAGCCGCTGGCGGGTCCTGAGCTGGACGAGATGCTCCGAGAAGTGGACCTCAATGGGGATGGCACCGTAGACTTTGATGGTGAGTCTCCTTCCCAGAAAACCCTCCCGTCCTTCCAGGGCCCAGGCTGAGCCCAGCACCTCCTGGGATCCCTGACGTGGACTGGCCCAAGCCCTGCCCTTCTGTCCTGCAGAGTTTGTGATGATGCTTTCCCGCCACTGAGGCTCCAGGAGGGAATATCTGTTGCCCCTGCGGCCCCAGACACCGGCCGGACCCAGACTACAGCCCTCCCGCAGGAGCCTCCAGGATGGAGATCGAGGAGACCCAGCAGCCCCCAGACTTCTTCTGTCCCTGAAAACACCTGGCCTCGAGGTCTGCTTATGTTACCCACCCATCCTCATCCTTACTTCCCCCTACTCAAGCTGCCTGGAGAAGACCTGCCCTCAGCTGTCCACCGTTCCTCAGTGTGAGCAAGATTTGGGTCTCTCCAGACTCCTGGGAGGTAGGGAGTTGCCTGGCACTAGTGGCATTCAGTGGGGACACCCCAGTGGCATGATGAATGGAGAGGATGGCTGGACCCCTCCCACTACTTATATTTATAGGTTTTTTTTAATTGAATGAACTTGAGCCGGGTGTGGTGGCTCACACCTGTAATCCCAGCTGTTAGTGGGGCAGAAGCGGGAGGACAGCTTGAGTCCAGGAGTTTTGAGACCTGCCTGTGCAATATATTGAGACCCCCATTCTCCACAAAAAGGAAAAATAAAAGACAAAAAACAAACAAACAGGCCGGGCGCGGTGGCTCACGCCCGTAATCTCAGCACTTTGGGAGGCCAAGACGGGCGGATCACGAGGTCAGGAGATCAAGACCACCCTGGCTAACACGGTGAAACCCCGTCTCTACTAAAAACACAAAAATTAGCCGGGTGCAGTGGCGGGCACCTTAGTCCCAGCTACACGGGAGGCTGAGGCAGGAGAATGGCGTGAACCCAGGAGGCGGAGCTTGCAGTGAGTAGAGATTGCGCCACTGCACTCCAGCCTGGGTGACAGAGTGAGACTCCGTCTCAAAAAAAAAAAAAAAAAAACCAAACAAACCCAAGCGTAAAAAAAGCGAGCTTGAAAGAAAGAAAGGGATGGCTCCATGTATCAAAGACAAAGAAATCGAAGCTGGGGTTGCAGGAGTGAGCTGACCCTGAGGGGTTTCAGATCCGCCTAGAGGCTTGGGCGCCTGGACTCCTACACCCATGAGTGACAGAAGAACTGTAGGAGTGTGGGGAGCAAGAAACAAACCCCCTGGATACATTTCAGGGTCTCCAAAGGCTAAGATATTAATCTGTCTGCACGGACCAGTTGGAGAAAGTGGCAAGGAACAGATGTTCAGGGCCGGGAGTGGAAACAGCTACCCTAAAGAGCCTGGAACTCCAGGGCCTGCCCTTCAAGCAGGAGTGTGGTCTCTCTCCAGGGTGTGAAAAGCTGAGAAAAACTGGAAAAAAACCCTGCTGCTCCCAAAGGGGAACTTGTGATAAAAACTACAGATTATCGGGCCAGGAGTGGTGGCTTACGCCTATAATCCTAGCACTTTGGGAGGCTGAGGCGGGTGAATCACCTGAGGTCAGGAGTTCGAGGCCAGCCTGGCCAACATGGTGAAACCCCGTCTCTACTAAAAATACAAAAATTAACCGGTCGAGGCAGCACTCAGCTACTCAGAGGCTGAGGCAGGAGAATCGCTTGAGCCTGGGAGGTGGAGCTGCAGTGAGTTGAGATCACGCCATTGCACCCCAGCCTGAGCAACAGATCGAGACTCCGTCTCAAAAACAAAACAAAACAAAAAAAACCCTACAGATTATAAAAGTAAAGAAACCACCATGAAGGAGACGAGGCAGAGACAAAAACAAGAGGACTGGCATATCAGTGTACATAATACAACCGCCTAAGAGACCACAAGATACATGCAAATAAAAGAGGGCTAAAAGGAGAAGAGAGATTAACATGCAGTAATAGAATAGCATCAACAGAGAACCGGAAGATTTAAAAAGTAACCCAACAGGCCAGGTGTGTGGCTCATGCCTGGAATCCCAGCACTTTGGGAGGCCAAGGTGGGCGGGTTGCTTGAGCTCAGGAGTTCGAGACCAGCCTGGGCAATATGGTGAAACCCTGTCTCTACTAAAACTACAAAAATTAGATGGGCGTGGTTGTGCTTGCATCTGTGGTCCCAACTATTCTGCAGGCTGAGGTGAGAAGATCGCTTGAGCCCAGGAGGCAGAGGTTGCAGTGAGCGGCGATCACACCACTGCACTCCAGCATGGGTAACACACTGAGAATCTGTCTTTAAAAAAAAAAAAAAAGCCACGGCTTCTGTTAAAAAAAAAAAAAAGAAAAAAAAAAGAAAAAAAAAGAAAAAAAATATATATAGGAATGAAAAAATAATGGATAAGCTAAACAGCAGATTAAACACAATTTAAAAATTAATGAAGAAGCTATATCTAAGAGGTCACTTATAATGTAACACTGAGAGACAAAAAGATGGAAAATATTAAAGGGTAGGTAAAAGTCACTAGAAGACTGGGTGTGGTGGCTCATGCCTGTAATCCCAGCATTTTGGGAGGCTAAGGCAGGAGGATCACTTGAGGCCAGGAGTTTGAGACCAGCCCGGCTAGCAGCAAGACCCTGACTCTTGTATTTTTTTTTTTTTTTTAGTAGAGACAGGGTTTCACCATGTTGTCCAGGATGGTCTCAAACTCCTGACCTTGTGATTCACCTGCCTCAGCCTCCCAAAGTGCTGGGATTACAGGTGTGAGCCACTGCGCCCGGCCAGACCCTGACTCTTAAAAAAAAAAAAAAAAAAAAAAAAAAAAGGCTGGGTGTGGTGTGTGGTGGCTCATGCTTGTAGTCCCAGCTATTCAGGAGGCTGAGGTGAGAGAATCACTTGAGCCCAGGAGTTGGAGGCTGCAGTGATCATGCCACTGCACTCCAGCCTTGGTGACAAAGTGAGACCCTGCTTCAAAGAAGAAGACAGATAAGTCCTTGGGAGTCTCAGGTGGAGGAAATATATAGAGAATGAGCGATAAGCAATAATCAAAGAGATAATGGCTGAAATTTTTCCATAAAGACTTCCACAGACTTCAAGTCCCCAGACTGAAGGAACAAACTGAAGCCAGAGTAGGGTAAATAAAAATAAATGTATATGCCGGGTGCGGTGGCTCACACCTGTAATCCCCGCACTTTGGGAGGCTGAGGTGGACGGATCATGAGGTCAGGAGATCAAGACCATCCTGGCTAACACGATGAAACCCCCTCTCTACTAAAAATACAAAAAATTAGCCAGGCGTGGTGGCGGGCGCCTGTAGTCCAAGCTACTGGGGAGGCTGAGGCAGGACAACGGTGTGAACCCGGGAGGTGGAGCTTGCAGTGAGCCGAGATCTCGCCACTGCACTCTAGCCTGGGTGACAGAGCGAGACTCCATCTCAAAAATAAATAAATGAATGAATAAATAAATAAATAAGCATATATCTGGATATATCCTATTGAAACTGCAGAATAAAAAAAGCAAATCTTATTAAAAAAAAGAGCTGCTCATGCAACCTGCTGGCGAAGTTTATAGTGCAAAGTCAAGTTACCAACAAATGAGTGTGGCTATGTCGGAAATGTAATAAATAATAGTAAAACTTCATTTATTGACGTGGAAATTTGAATATTATCTAACTTTATGTTATAAAATCTTATTATTATTTGACTTTTCTCCAACCGTTACAAAATATAAAAACCATTCTGTGGACTATACCTTGCTGATTCCTAATGCAGACTTCTAATGATGGAAATCACCACTTCTGAAATTGCTTTCTGTTAGGATTGTAGAATGAAGTCTGGTGAGGTGGCTCAGGGGTTGGAGACCAGCCTGGCCAACATAGTGAAAACCTGTCTCTACTAAAAATACAAAGATTAGCTGGGCATGGTGGCATGTGCCTGTATCTTAGCTACTGGGAAGGCTGAGGCATGAGAATCGCTTCAACTGGGAGAGGATGCAGTGAACCGAGATTGTGCCACTGCACTCCAGCCTGGGAGACAGTGAGACGCATCTCAAAAAAAAAAAAAAAGAAAAAAAAAGAATGATAAAAAGTTGTTAGTTGTGATTCTGTGTTAATTGCCATTTGTTCATATTCAATGATTTTTGTCATTTTTCCTTTTTCCTATGTTTGTTCTGATTATATTTATTGAAATGTAATTTTATGTCTAACCTGATAAACTGGGGGCTTGTATTCTGCATTTTTATTTTTTTTTGAGACAGAGTCTTGCTCTGTTGCCCAGGCTGGAGTGCAGTGGCGCAATCTCGGCTCACTGCAACCTCTGCCTCCCAGGTTCAAGCGATTCTCCTGCCTTAGCCTCCTGAGTAGCTGGGATTACAGGCGTGCGCCACCACACCCAGCTAATTTTTTTGTATTTTTCATAGAGATGGGGTTTCACCCTGTTGGTCAGGCTGGTCTCGAACTCCTGATCTCGTGATCCGCCTGCCCTGGCCTCCCAAAGTGCTGGGATTGCATGCATGAACCACCACGCCTGGCCTCTGTATGTTTATTTCATTTTTCTAGTTTTTAAAATTTTTGTTTTTTTTTTTGAGATAGATCTCACTCTGTCTTCCAGGCTGGAGTACAGGGGTGCAATCATGGCTCACTGCAGCCTCCCAGGCTCAGTGATCCTTCCACCCCAGCTCCCCAAGTAGCTGGGACTATGGGCGCCCAACCATGCCTGGCTAATTTTTGTATTTTTTGTAGAGATGGGGTTTTGCCATGTTTCCCAGGTTGGTCTCGAACTCCTGGGCTCAAGTGATCCTCCCACCTTGGCCTCTCAAAGTGCTGGGATTACAGGCATGAGGCATCACACCCGGCTAGTTCTTCTTATGAAAGTACCGGACCATGATGGATTAGAAATAAAAACTGGTCCTTTACCACAGCTAGTTGGAAGACCACTGGTTTAGGAGTTCCTGCATCCAATGGGTACCCCCAAAGTGCCTTGAACGGGGGTTGAGGGTGGGAAGTCTGTGGGGCCTGGAAAGGTGGGAGCGACAGCAGGAGTCTGGGTGTCCATTCATCTAACTCAGAACCCTGAAGGCCCCGCTGTGTTGGGTGCTGCAGTGGTTCGTGGGACCCATGTTTCGGTGGGGGAGACAGACTGTGCGGGCAGGTGCACCAACAGGGCCTCCCAACTCTTGCTCACTCAGCCAGCCTCTTGGTTGGCTGGTAGGGGAGACCAGCTCAGTGCTGGTTTCCTTCTCCCTCCCCCACAGTGTCATGGGAAGAGCCCTGGGCCAGGGAGCTGGAGCCCTGGGTTATGTTTCTAATTCTACCTACCACCTGCTGGCTGTCCTTGGGCAAGTCAGTCCTCATCTGTAAAATGGGACTGAGGTAATGAAAATTATGAGATATAACCCGTGTTCACTGCTTAGCGCAGGGCCTAATGCCTTTTTTTTTTTTTTAAAATAGAGACGGGGGTCTCACCATGTTATCCAGGTTGGTCTCGAACTCATGGGCTCAAGTGATCCTCCGACCTTGGCCTCTCAAAGTGCTAGGATTACAGGCTTGAGCCACTGCGCCCGGCCATCCTGGTGCCTTTTAACAACTTGGTAACTGGTAGCTACTATGATCTCAGATTTCAGGCTTCTCAAAGATTCTGTTTCTTGGTTCCTAAGATTCTGAAATGCTCTGATTTTCCAAAATTCTGAGATGGTTTGTTTCTAACATTCTGCATTTCCAAGTCTTTGATCACTGAGGGTGTCCGTCAGGCACGGCTTCCTATGCCCTCTGCCCCCAGGTTCTCCCAACCTCTGGGACTGGGAAGGAAGGCAGTGGGTGGAGGGGGCTGGGCCGCTGCCTTGGCATGGCCCACATTCAGGGCTGGCTGTGGCAGCCCAGGGCCCCAGAGCCAGGCTGGAACTAGGATACCAGCCTCCAGGTCCCAGGCCTGCGTCATCTCTGAGTGCTCTCGGCCAGGGCCACCAGACAGAGACGGGCTGGTTGAGTCATCCAAGGGCTGGGGGTGGGGCAGGCTGTTCTGGCTGCCTCCTGGCTGGCAAAGCAGGCTTTCTACGGCCAGCTCTGCCCCTAACATGCCCCGTACCTTTGGGCAAGCCTCAGCATCAGGGCTGCCACGCGTTCGGTGGTACTCGAAGCCCTTCAGCCTCAGGGTCAGTCCTTGGGAGGGGGGCTGTGGTCAGGCTGGTGGGCTGGGCTAGTGGTAGCAGGGCAAGAGGAGAGCAATTGCCTCTGGTGGAATTAACTACTCTTTTATTAGCACAAAATAATAGCAACCTAGCAGCCGCATGGCCCGAGAATAAGTTAAGGCACAGAGCAGGCGAGGGGCGGCTTTCCCAGGGCCAGGCCTGCATTCCCCAAACTTCCTGAGCAAACTCCCTAGGGGCTGGGGTTTTGAGGGCCCTGGAGGGCCTCTTCCCTTGAGATGAGGGAAACGGAACAGGGCGTGGGTCAGAGAGACGCCCACGTGGATGCAAGGAGTCCACGCTGCGCCGCGGTCACTTCTCGCGGTCACTTCTCGAAGTAGGGCAGGTAGAAGAACTGGAAGCCCCGGTGGCCCTTGACCGCGCAGTAGATGAAGATCACGTGATAGACTGTGGGGCGGGGCCTGTCAGCGCAGAGGCCCCTCCCCTCCCCACGACCCCGCCCTCAGTCCCGCTCCGCAGCCCCTCCCCTCCTCTCCCCGCGGCCCCGCCCCTTCCGCCTCGGTGCCCGCTCCCACCTCCAGGCACCAACAACAGGAAGCCCGGCACGAAGAAGATGGCGCTGGAGACACCTGCGGGAGGGACCACAGCCCGGTCAGGGCAAGGGGGCGGGGGCTGCGAGGCCTTCCGGGCTGCCGCTGACTGCCCGGGCAAGCCTCTCTCCCAGCTGAAAAGTGGCCGTGTACTGCCGGGAGGTGGGAGGGCTTGCCGTGGACACAAGACAGGGGTGTCCTCTGCCTGTGGGGGCGGGAGGGTCGCTCACCTGGAGAGGGGGTCGCCTCCAGTCCCACGCCGACCAGGATCAGCACTGCACACAGACGGAGCCGCGGGGGTGGGGGCAGGAGCAGTGGTGAGGGCGGGGGCTCCCACCCCCAGCCCGGCTCAGCCCTAAGGAATGATGCCCCCCACCACCTGAGCTGAAGGTGCCCTAGGCAGAGACCCTCTCCAGGAAGCTCACCAAGCTCTGTTTCCAGAGCAAGGCACTGAGCAGGCCCTGGGAAGTGTGTGAAACTTGAGAGATTTTTATTTGCTCCTTGGGGTGGGCTTTTAGTCATTCAACAAACATTTATGGAACACCTACTGAGTGCCTGGTACTGGGAATTCCGCCCTGGAGGGCAGAAAAGGTCCCTGCCCTCATGGCCCATCCTTAGTGGAGGAACCAATAAGAACCTGAAAGCTAACAGTACAGGTGATCGGGATATGGGAGGTAAGAAGAGGGCAGTGCAGGAGTCCTGGGTCCCCAGTTAGAAGAGGGATGGGGGAATGAGGAGCTGGACTTTGGGCTCTGCAACAAAGGGGGGTAGTGAGCCTGGGAGAATGGGGGGCCACCATCGACTGCTGTGTGCTTTGTGCATTGCCCCGACTACTTCTAAAAGGGTGGGCCAGGTGCGGTGGCTCATGCCTGTAATCTCAGTGCTTCAGGGAGCCAGGGCAGGAAGATTGAGGCCAGGAGTTCGAAGCCAGCCTGGGCAACATAGCAAGATTCCCATCTCTAAAAAAAAAAAAAAATTAGCCCAGTCCAGGCATGGTGGCTCATGGCTATAATCCTAGCACTTTGGGAGGCTCACTTGAGTTCAGGAGTTCAAGACCAGCCTAGGCAACATAGTGAGACCTTATCTGTATTTTTTTTTTTTTTTTGAGACGGAGTCTCGCTCTGTCGCCCAGGCTGGAGTGCAGTGGCCGGATCTTGGCTCACTGCAACCTCCGCCTCCCGGGTTTATGCCATTCTCCTGCCTCAGTCTCCCAAGTAGCTGGGACTACAGGCGCCCGCCACCGCGCCTGGCTAGTTTTTTTTGTATTTTTTTAGTAGAGACGGGGTTTCACCGTGTTAGCCAGGATGGTCTCGATCTCCTGACCTCGTGATCCGCCCGTCTCAGCCTCCCAAAGTGCTGGGATTACAGGCTTGAGCCACCGCGCCCGGCCATCTCTATTATTATTATTATTATTATTTTATTAATTTTTTTTTTTGAGACGGAGTCTCGCTCTGTCTGTCGCCCAGGCTGGAGTGCAGTGGCGCCATCTCAGCTCACTGCAAGCTCCGCCTCCTGGGTTCACACCATTCTCCTGCCTCAGCCTCCCGATAGCTGGGACTACAGACACCCGCCACCACGCCCGGCTAATTTTCTGTATTTTTAGTAGAGACAGGGTTTCACCGTGTTAGCCAGGATGGTCTTGATCTCCTGACCTCGTGATCTGCCCACCTTGGCCTCCCAAAGTGCTGGGATTACAGGCGTGAGCCACTGTGCCTGGCCTCTATTATTATTTAAAAAAAAAAAAAATTTCCCTAGTCCCAGCTACTAGGGAGGTTCAGCTGGGCGGATGGCTTGAGTCCAAGCGTTTGAGGCTGCAGCGATCATACCACAGCACTCCAGCTTGGGCAACAGAACAAGACCCCATCTCTAAAAAAATAAAAAGGGCTGGGCATGGTGGCTTACGCCTGTAATACCAACACTTTGAGAAGCCAAGACGGGTGGATCACCTGAGACTAACATGGTGAAACCCCACCGCTACTAAAAAAATTCAAAAAATTAGCCAGGTGTGGTGGTGGGCACCTGCAATCCCAGCTACTCTGGAGGCTGAGGCATGAAAATTCCTTGAACCCAGGAGACGGAGGTTGCAGTGAGCTGAGATTGTGCCACTGCACTCCTGCCTGGGCAACAGAGCAAGACTCCTTCTCAAAAAAAAAAGGGGGGGGTATAGGGTATGATGGGGGCTGGAACTCACTCCCTGCACCCTAGAAAGGCCCTCTAAGGAGCTCTGGTAGCCCCAGACTTGCCTTGCTGGGTTGAGAGGGGACAAATGAAAGAACTTGGTAGCACTACCAGGGCCGGTGTGCAGCGGTGCTGGGAAGTGGCAGCCCCCTCCCATGCACTCAAAACACCCAGAGAGGAGGCCAGATTGTGTGCTGGGGGCCTGGCTGGCTGGGAAGCCTTGGCCTTCCTGGAGAAGCGGAGAGATGAGCCAGGGTAGCAGCCACAGTTGGTCCCTCCTTATGGGTCACTCGTGACCCCAACCCTGGATCCTTTCTGGGGACTCTGCCTCCTGTACCCCAAAGAACGAGGTGCCTGGGAGCCAGAGGACACCTGGTGTGAGATCTGCCTGCTCTGGACCAAAAGTTCCCCTATCTGAGCAATGGGTAGGAGAGGGGTGCTTGTCAGCGCCTAGATGCCAGATAAGGGGAAGTGCCAGGTGCCCTGCGGCTCTGCACTGGCTGGGAACTCGGCATCCCTGAGCCCCTACACGTGGCTCTTCTGGGCACCACCTCACTTGTAGGACTTCTGTAAGGTGGGAAAATAAAACTGCCCTGTACCTTGCCCAAAGTAGACACAGAATAAATGGTAGCTGCTACTCTTCTGTCCTCTAATGGATTAAACAGGTTAAATTTTTTAAAAAAGGAAAAGTCTCTGGAGTGATAAGCCAGGTTCCATTTTCAGCTATGTGTGATTTCCTGATTGTGTGCCCAGGTTGCATGGCCTCTGTCTCCTCACCTGTAAACTGGTGCTGTGATGATGGCAGCCAGCTGCCCCCTCAGGATGCTGGGAGGCTCAGTGTCAAGGGGGAGGCAGAGCCTGAACAAAAGGAGGGCAGAGCCTTCCACGGGGCCCCTCTTGACTCCAACCCTCAGGGCCACTCACCCAGCCCCAGCAGCAGGAGCAGGAAGGAGGCCAGCACCACTCGACGGTTCTTCTGGATCAAAGGGTGTTGGGTCCAGCTGGGTGGCAGGAGAGCAGGGTGAATGTGAAGGAGGTGGAGGAAGGGGGTGCAGGAGGCTGCAGGGGTAGAGCCAGGGCTGCTTGGCTGGGGGCTCAGGTGGGCAGGCTTACCTGCAGCAGGTGTTGTAGGAGCGCTGGGTGCCGCTGCTGATGGTGCTAAAGGACCACTGGGAGCTGCGGATGGAAGTTCGGCCGGAATCCCTGTAGGACAGGCGCTCAGTGAGGGGCAGGGAGGCAAGGATGGGGTCGCTTTGGGACAGAAGTCCTGATGAAGTACAGGGTGTGGTGCAGGGACTGGGGCTGGCCCCTTGCAGGACAGTGGACTCTGAGAGGCCTCGGTGGGTGAGGATGAATTTAGGGACTGGGGATGAGCTAGGGGTGTCTTTAGGACAGGTGACCTATATGAAGGTGGGGGCCAGACCAGACTAGGGGTTTCTGAAAGAGGTGAGTACAGCTGGGCACTAGGGTAGGGTGACCCTGCAGTGTAGGGGACCCTGTGAGGAAAGTGAGGGTCAGACTAGGAATCAATAGGACAGGATGGAAGTGAGTGAAGTGGGGTGGGCGACTGAGCAGGGTCCCTGGGGATAGGAGCTGGGGCTGGGGTACAGGGTTGGGTCCCCACCTGGCCCTAACCTGGTGCTGACTCCCCCATCCGGCTCCGGAGAGATCTGGGCTCCATCCTCATCGTTCTCCAGGTTCTGTTGCAGAACACAGGTCTCAGGAGGGTTGCTAGGCTGGGGCCCTTCCTCACCCCTTCCCAGGGAGAGAAAGCAGGCCTACACAACCATTTGCCTGGCCGCCTGGCAGCTGCTCACCTGGCCCTCCGCCCTCCCTGCAGAACGGGTTTGGTGAATCACAGAAACCAGGTAGGAGGTGGGTGGATGCCAGGGCTTTGGGGAGCAGGAGCCTGCACGGGTCCCAGGGAAAGGAGAGCTCCCAACTTTGGGAGTCAGGGTGGAGCTCTCATTCAGTGGCCTAGAATGGGAGCTTGGGAATTGGGGTGCCAGGGAAGGCCAGGCCCAGGGTTCCCAGGTTCAAGGTACAGGGATCTGGTCCAGGTCTCCAAGAAAAGCAGCCTAGGGTTGGTGGAGGTTTTCTGGGAAAATGGGGATTGATTTCTGGTTTAGTGGGAGCCAAAGGGTGGGCAAGGACTGGTCATGTCAGAGGGGCTCCAGCTCTTAGGGGTGATGGTGGAATTAGGGTGAGGGCTTTCAGAATAGAGAAAGGCGTGCGGGTTCCCATCAGCTTAGCTGGCCTGGGGCACAGGGGATGCTCCTGCGTGTGGGCAAGGTCTGGTTCAGATACAGAGGAGCTCCCCCAACCCAGCGGGGGCCAGGGGCGATACCCAGGATGAGTAGGGAATCGGCTGGGTTCCCCAGCTGGAGTTGAGGGATGAGCTCCTGGGCCTGGGCTGTGGACTCTTCCCGGCTGGCTGGGGCCCGGTATCGGAACTGGGAGGGCCTGGGCAGGGCTGTGGATTAAGAGTCACGTCCGGGGGTGGGGGGGCGGTCTCGCATTTCAGCTGGGGCCTCTAGGCAGATTCTCCCCCGAGTTGAGGCCTTTGGGGCCCGGCCTGGGGTCCCGTCCGGCCGGGGACAGGGGGTGAGGTGGGCCGGGCGGTTCACCTGGTAGCGCAGCCGGGACTGCTTGTCCTCGTCAGCCACCTCGAACCGGGCCCGACGCTCGAAGTGCAGCGGCCCAAAGCGCGCGACCCCGCTGGCCTCGGGCCCAGGGCCCGCGTCCTCCAGGGACAGCTCGAAGGCATCATCAATGCTGAACTGGGGCCGGGCGGCGCTCATGGCCCCGGCCCGCTCAGGCGCCGTGCGCCGCCGCCATCTGCGCCTACACGCCCAGCGTCGCCGCGGCCCCGCCCCCACATGCCCCGCCCCTCCGGCCCTGGCTCCGCCCCACACGCCGGCTCCGCCCCACACGCCGGCACCGCCCCCGTTCGCCCTAAGCAGGCCAGAGCTGCCGAGCGCCGAGCGGGCTGATGGGTGGGAGCCTCTTCAAGACTGCGCGTGCCTGGCCAGTGACGCCACTCAGTGGCCGCCATGGCGAGCGACAGCCGATGCCGGGCTCTGACACAGCCCCCAGACCTGTAGGTGGGGGCCTTGGGGGGGCTCCACGCCCCAACCTCCAGGTCCCTGACAGGGCCTTTTGCACCGCAGCGTGTTCCTCGAGTGCCAAGGAGACTCCTGGAAACTGTTTCCCCACCTTACTCACAACAGCCCTGAACCGCAGGGGTACTCTCCCCATTTTTGCAAATGTGGAAACCGAGGCTCAGAGAGCTTATGTGTCTTCCACTTCTCCAGTCCAGTCTTCACGCAGCAGCCGAAGTGATCTTTTAAAACGAATCTTTTTATCTCTGTGTTATTCTTAAATGAAACCTTTTTAAAAAATTATGCTACTGGCCGGGCTCGGTGGCTTACTCCTGTAATCCCAGCACTTTGGGAGGCCGAGGCGGGTGGATCACTTGAGGTCAGGAGTTCCAGACCAGCCTGGCCAACAGGCGAAGAAACCCTGTCTTTACTAAAAACACAAAAAGTAGCCGGGCGTGGTAGCGCATGCCTATAGTCCCAGCTACTTGGGAGGCTGAGGCAGAAGAATTGCTTGAACCCAGGAGGCAGATGTTGCAGTGGGCCAAGACTGAGCCACTGCACTCCAGCCTGGGCGACAGAGCAAGACTCCATCTCAAACAAAACAAAACAAAACAAACAAAAAACCTTCCCTTGGTTTTCCATTGCACTTAGAATAAAATCTGAACTCTTGGCAGGGCATGTGGCTCACACTTGGGGAGGCCGAGGTGAGTGGATCACTTGAGGTCAGGAGTCCGAGACCAGCCTGGCCAACAGGGTGAAACCCAGTCTCTACTAAAAATACAAAAATTAACCGGGCACGGTGGCCTGTGCCTGTAATCCCAGCTACTTGGGAGGCTGAGGCAGGAGAATTGCTTGTACCCTGGAGGCAGAGGTTGCAGTGAGTGGAGATACCACTGCACTCCAGCCTGGGCAACAAAGCAAGACTCCGTCAAAAAAAAAAAAAAAAAAAAAACCATGGGGACTGGTGAGGGTGAGGGTGGAAGACAGCAGAAAGCAGAAGTGCTCTGTGAATTAGGTGGACCTGGGTTCAAATCCCCATTCTACCACTTGGAAGTATTTGGGACTTTGGCAAACCCCTCATTCATTTCTGCCACAAGTATTTATTAAACATCTACTCAGGGCCAAACACTGTTTTGGGTACTATAGATACAGTGGTGAATAAAACAGTGCAAAATGAGACAATTTCAAGTGCTGTGTGATGCAAAACTGACTTTAGATTCCGCCGTCAGATGACCTTTCCAAGAGGTGACATTTGAACAGGAATGCCGATGATGAAGGAGCCAGTTCTGAGAAAAGCTATGTTCAGTGTTTTCCTGGCACCAGGGAACAGCACGTGCAAGGGCCAGGAGGTGGGAAGGAGCTTGGCCTGTGGAGGAAGAATGTGAGAAAGCCAGTGAGGCTGAGCAGCGAGGAAAGGGGAGGGGTGACCTGAGCCTGGGAGGAGTAGACGGGCCCGAGAGCCTTGAGAGCTTTGTGGACCTTAGTCAAGAGTTAAAATATTATTATTATTTTTTTTGAGACGGAGTCTCGCTCTGTTGCCCAAGCTGGAGTGCAGTGGCGCGATCTCAGCTCACTGCAACCTCCGACTCCTAGGTTCAAGTGATTCTCCTGCCTCGGCCTCCCGAGGAGGCTGGAATTACAGGCATGAGCCACAGCGCCCTGCCTAACTTTTTGTTTTTCTTTTGAGACAGAGTCTCGCACTATCACCCGGGCTGGAGTGCAGTGGCAAGATCGCGGCTCGCTGCAACCTCCGCCTCCTGGATTCAAGTGATTCTCCTGCCTCAGCCTCCCGTGTAGCTAGGATTACAGGCGTGAGTCGGATTATAGGTATGAGCCACCACACCCGGCCTCCACGGTTCATTTTATGGCCTCATATACAGAGCTGAGTCAAGTCTACTTCTCAGTTTGTTACACATCAACACTATGAACAAGGGCCCCCTCGAGTTATGTTAATTCACTTTCCCTCTTTCACTTCCCAGCTTCCTTCCTCTCCCCTGCCATCCATCAGACCCCATGTCAGCACGCTCAGTCGGCGTCCTTGAAGCCTGCCTGGCTCTGTACCATGCATGGCACTGTCTCCTACGTGGATGTGTTTGTGATTTTCATGCCTGATGTCATGCAGGAAATTCAATTCTGTTATTTACACGTTTACATTTTCGCTCTCGATGCTGTTTTCCACATGCATCTTGTTTGTTGTTTCTACAAGCTACATGCGTGTTATACCATGTTGAGTGTCTAGCACCTTTATGATCCACCTCACCTCCACAGTGTTGCACACTCAAACTGGCCTCAACCCCGCCATCACAGGCATCCCTGCAGTTAACATCTTCCTGCTGTCCCGTTATGGACTGTGGGAGAATTCCCCTTGGAGTGGGATTTCCAGGATAGAGTACACGCACTCATGACTTCACAAAGTACCACAGATGCTCTCCTGAGTGGCTGTGAGAGTTGACACTCGACCTGGAGGCTTCCGGTTCTCTCAGGACTTGGTACCATCCAACATTTTAATGGCTTGCTGATCTGATGAATTTAAAGTGGTACCTCATGCTCCTCTGAGTTCTCTGATGGCTGGAGAGTTTGAGCCGCTCTTTGTGCCCTTGTCAGCCATTGGGATTCCCTCGTCTGTGAACTGGCTCTTCATATCTTTTGTCCTTCTTTTTGCTATTGGGTTTCTAGCCTTTTTTCTACTAATTTGCATATCTAATATCTAATCATTAATTCCTTGCTGGTTTATGACCTTGAACATATTTCCTATCTGTCTGTCTTTGTCTCCTTGTCTAACATGCTCTTTTTTTTTTTTTTTTTTTTTTTTTTGAGACGGAGTCTCGCTCTGTCGCCCAGACTGGAGTGCAGTGGCCAGATCTCGGCTCACTGCAAGCTCCGCCTCCCGGGTTCACGCCATTCTCCTGCCTCAGCCTCCCGAGTAGCTGGGACTACTGGCGCCCGCCACCTCGCCCGGCTAGTTTTTTGTATTTTTTAGTAGAGATGGGGTTTCACCGTGTTAGCCAGGATGGTCTCGATCTCCTGACCTCGTGATCCACCCGTCTCGGCCTCCCAAAGTGCTGGGATTACAGGCTTGAGCCACCACGCCCGGCCTAACATGCTCTTAGTTAAAGAATAATCACTCCTTCTCAGGCCGGGTGCAGTGGCTCATGTCTGTAATCCCAGCACTGTGGGAAGCTGAGGCAGGAGGATCACTTGAGCCCAGGAATTCAAGATCAGCCTCAGCACAGCAAGGCTGATGCGGGGCAGGTGATCCCCAAAATTGGGGCTTAGCCCAAGAGAGTTTTTGACTTCACCTGGGAAAAAATTCAAGGGTGAGCTGGTGGTGTTAGACAGCACATCAAACTTTTGTAGTGTCGCTCTGTCGCCCAGGCTGGAGTGCAGTGGCACGATCTCGGCTCACTGCAAGCTCTGCCTCCCGGGTTCATGCCATTCTCCTGCCTCAGTCTCCCGAGTAGCTGGGACTACAGGCGCCCGCCACCTCGCCCAGCTAATTTTTTGTATTTTTAGTAGAGACGGGGTTTTACCGTGTTAGCCAGGATGGTCTCAGTCTCCTGACCTCGTGATCTGCCTGCCAAAGAGTCTAGAAATTCTTGAATTCTTGAATTCCCTTTAAGGCCTGACCTGTGTGGGTGGCTAAGGATTCTAGGGTTTGAATCAAGTTCTTCATGGTTGACTCGTGGTAAGCAGAGCCACCCAAGGGTGCCACTAGTCCTATTGCTGCCCTGATTCCCACCAAAATTAATCCTATTGCCACTTACTTCTGGTGTTCTTGGGTCTTATGGGGTTACAGACTGTGGCCTCTGGAGGGGCAAGAACAGCTATTATACATTCACCTCTGTTCCAAGTTTTTTTTTTTTATTTTTTAAGACAAAGTCTCAAAAAAATTAGCAGGGCGTGGTGGCGGGTGCCTGTGGTTCCAGCTACTCGGTAGGCTGAGGCCAGAGAATTGCTTGAACCAGAAGGCGGAGGTTACAGTGAGCCGAGATTGTGCCATTGCACTCCAGCCTGAACAACAGGGCAAGATTCCTTCTTTTTTTTTTTTTTTTTTTGAGATGGAGTCTCACTCAGCCACCCAGGCTGGAGGGCAGTGGCGCGATCTCGGCTCATGGCAACCTCCGCCTCTGGAGTCCAAGTGATTCTCCCGTCTCAGCCTCCTGAGTAGCTGGGATTACAGGCACCCACCATCCCACCCGGTTAATTTTTGTATTTTGGTAGAGACGGGATTTCACCATGTTGGCTAGGCTGGTCTTGAACTCCTGACCTCAGGTGATTCGTCTGCCTCGGTCTCCCAAAGTGCTGGGATTATAGGCGTGAGCCACCTCCTGTAATTTTTTTTTTTTTTTTGAGATGGAGTCTCGCGCTGTCACTCATGCTGGAGAACGGTGGCGTGATCTCGGCTCACTGCAACCTCCGCCTCCCGGGTTCAAGCAATTCTTCTGCCTCAGCCTCCTCAAAATTCTTTTTTTTTTTTTTTTTTTTTTTTGAGACGGAGTCTCGCTCTGCCTCCCAGGCTGGAGTACAGTGGCCGGATCTCAGCTCACTGCAAGCTCCGCCTCCTGGGTTCAGGCCATTCTCCTGCCTCAGCCTCGCGAGTAGCTGGGACTACAGGCGCCCGCCACCTCGCCCGGCTAGTTTTTTTTTTTTGTATTTTTTTAGTAGAGACGGGTTTCACCATGTTAGCCAGGATGGTCTCGATCTCCTGACCTCATGATCCGCCCGTCTCGGTCTCCCAAAGTGCTGGGATTATAGGCTTGAGCCACCGCGCCCGGCCCAAAATTTTAAATAAGGATGGAATTTGACATTGCGCGACTCTGTTCACATGCCTTGGCCCTAGTCCCAGCCTTGCCTCTCTGTGTCTCAGTTTCCTCATCTGTCAGAGATAACAATAATGCTTTCCTCATAGCAGGCATCTGCTTAATTATAAATTAATTAAATGAGTTAATACACAGTAAAGAGCACAGCACAGTGCCTGGCACATATGAGCACTTGAGAAATGTTAGGTATTACTCTAATCAATTTTAAGATTCTTAACTCTATGGATTCCATCTTTGAATATGGTGCAAAGAGGGATTTAGATTTATTTTAATGTAGAGTTTTCACAGAGCTACCTACCAAACAACCAGTTCTTTTTTTTTTTTTTTTTTTTTTTGAGACGGAGTCTCACTCTGTCGCCCAGGCTGGAGTGCAGTGGCCGGATCTCAGCTCACTGCAAGCTCCGCCTCCCGGGTTTATGCCATTCTCCTGCCTCAGCCTCCCGAGTAGCTGGGACTACAGGCACCCGCCACCTCGCCCGGCTAGTTTTTTGTATTTTTTTTAGTAGAGACGGGGTTTCACCATGTTAGCCAGGATGGTCTCGATCTCCTGACCTCGTGATCTGCCTGTCTCGGCCTCCCAAAGTGCTGGGATTACAGGCTTGAGCCACCGTGCCTGGCCTTTTTTTTTTTTTTTTTTTAATAGAGTCTTGCTATGTTGCCCAGGCTGGAGTGCAGTGGCGCAATCTCGGCTCATTACAACCTTTGCTTCTCAAGTCCTATCAATTCTCGTGCCTCAGTCTTTTTTTTTTTTTTTTGAGACGGAGTCTAGTTCTGTCGCCCAGGCGGAAGTGCAGTGGCGCGATCTCGGCTCACTGCAAGCTCCACCTCCCGGGTTCACGCCATTCTCCTGGCTCAGCCTCCCTAGTAGCTGGGACTACAGGCGCCCACCACTGCGCCCAGCTAATTTTTTGTATTTTTAGTAGAGACGGGGTTTCACTGTGATCTCCATCTCCTGACCTCGTGATCCGCCCGCCTCAGCCTCCCAAAGTGCTGGGATTACAGGCGTGAGCCACCGCGCCCGGCTCGTGCCTCAGTCTTTCGAGTAGCTGGGATTACAGGTGCCCGCCACCAAGCCCAGCTAATTTTTATATTTTTAGTACAGATGGGGTTTCAGCATGTTGGCCAGGCTGGTCTTGCACTCCTGACCTCATGTGATCTGTCTGCCTCGGCCTCCCAAAGTACTGGGATTAGGTGTGAGTCAGTACCCCTGTCCGGTCCAAACAACCAGTTCTTTTTCCCTCTGGACTGTGGTGCCATTTTTATCATACAGCACTTATAGAGCTGCCTACATATATATTGTTCTAAGCTCTCTTTTTGGTTCTTTGGCCCACTTCACTATTTCTCACCAGTATCTTACGCTTGTCATCATTATGGTTTTCGGTGTGGTTTAATGTGAGGACCCAGCCCCTTCTCCTTGGTCATCTTGTTCAAACTTGACCTAGCTTTTCATGGACCTTTATTCTTTATAGAAATGTTACAAAAATGTTTTCCAAGTTCTTAAAAAATCCTCCCAATTTCTATTCGGATTTCATTGAATTCACAGATTAATTTCAGAAGAAATCACATCTTTGTGTTAAGTTGTTCTGTTTATTAACAAGATATGTCACATCAGTTATTGAGATCTTTTTTGTTATAAAATTTTGTTGTTCAGGCCAGGCACAGTGGCTCATGCCTGTAATCCCAGCACTTTGGGAGGCCAGGGCAGGCGGATCACCTGAGGTCAGGAGTTCGAGACCACCCTAGCCAACATGGTGAAACCCTGTCTCTACTAAAAATACAAAAAATTAGCTGGGCATGGTGGTGGGCGCCTGTAGTCCAAGCTACTTGGGAAGCTGAGGCAGGAGAATCGCTTGAATCCTGGAGGCGGAGGTTGCAGTGAGCTGAGATTATGCCTGGCGACAGAGCAAGACTCCATCTCAAAAAAAAAAAAAATTTTGTTCAACAAGTTCTGAGTTGTGTTTATATTTCCTACTTCATGGGTTTTATTGATGCTGTGAATGATACTTTAGTCTCTTTTTTTTTTTTTCTCTTTGAGATGGAGTCTCACTCTATTGTCCAGGCTGAAGCGAAGTGGTGTGATTTTGGCTCACTGCAGCCTCCGCCTTCCAGGTTCAAGCGATTCTCCTGCCTCAGCCTCCCGAGTAGCTGGGATTACAGGCATGTGCCACCATGCCTGGCTAATTTTTGTATTTTTAGTAGATACGAGGTTTCACCATGTTGGCCAAACTGGTCTTGAACTCCTGACCCCAAGTGATCCGCCTGCCTCAGCCTCCCAAAGTGCTGGGATTACAGGTGTGAGCCACCACGCCTGGTCCCTTATATTCTATTATACTTTTCGTTTTTTTTTTTTTTTTTTTTTTTTTGAGATGGAATTTCGCTCTTTGTTGCCCAGGCTGGAGTACAGTGGCATTTAGCTCACTGCAACCTTCGCCTCCTGGATTCAAGCGATTCTCCTGTCTCAGCCTCCCAAGTAGCTGGGATTACAGGCACCTGCCACCACGCCTGGCTAATTTTTGTATTTTTAGTAGACACGGGGGTTTCACCATGTTGGCCAGGCTGGTCTTGAACCCCTGACCTCAGGTGACCCGCCCGCCTCGGCCTCTTAAACTGCTGGGATTACAGGTGTGAGCCACTGCGCCCGGCCGCTTTTTTTTTTTCCCCCCTGTAACATTGCTGAACTCTGGGTTTTTTGTTTTGTTTCTGTTTTTGAGATAGAGTCTCACTCTGTCTCCCAGGGTGGAGTGCAGTGATCTGATCGTGGCTCATTGCAACCTCAGCCTCAGGGGCTCAAGGGATCCTCCTGCCTCCCAAGTAGCTAAAATCACGGCATGTGCTACCATGCCCAACTACAGTTTTTAATTTATTTGTAGAGACGGGGTCTCCCTGTGTTGCTCAGGCTGGTCTCAAACTCCTGGCCTCGAGTAATCCTCCTGCCTTGGCCTCTAAAAGTGTTGGGATTATAGACATGAGCCACCATGCCTGGCCTTCTAATTTGTTAAAGTAGCCTATAGATTATGTTGGATTTTCTATACCCATATAATCTGCCAACAATGACAGTTTACTTTCATTTCTTTTTCTTGGCTTATTGTTTTGGCCAGGACTTCTTTTTTTAAAAAAATTAAAATTCTTTTATTTTTTTGGATATAGGGTCTTGCTCTGTTGCCCAGGCTGGAGTGCAGTGGTGAGATCATAGCTCACTGCAGCCTCGACCTCCTAGGCTCAAGGGATCCTCCTGCCTCAGCCTCTTTAGTAGCTGGGACTACAGGCATGTGCCACTACGCGCAGCTAATTTTCTTTATTTTTTTTCTTTTTGTAAAGACAGGGTCTTGCTATCTCGCCCAAGCTGTTACTCCTGGGCTCAAGCGCTCCTCCTGCCTCAGCCTACCAAAGTGCTGGGATTCTAGGCAGGACTTCTAACACTTACTGAGCAGCGTCGTTGATAGAAAGCATCATTGCATCATTGCCTTATTCCTGATCTTCAAGAAACTGTGGATACTTATTCCATTATACTTAATTGTATGCAGCTTTTATCAGCCTGAGACAATTACTCTTTGTTCCTGTGAGTTTTTATCATAAATCGTCACAGAAGTTCATAAAATGCTTTTTCTGCATATTTTGAGATAACCATTTTCTCCTTTAGTTCACCGACATGGTGAATTGCAGTAATAGATGTTTATAATGTTGAACCATTCTTACATTCTTGGAATAAACTCTACTTGATCTTCATGCATTTTTTTGGAAAAAAAATTATTCTTCTTATTTTTATTTATTTATTTTTTTTTGGGAGTCTCACTCTGTCCCCCAGGCTGGAGTGCAATGGTGCAATCTCAGCTCACTGCAAGCTCCGCCTCCTGGGTTCACACCATTCTCCTGCCTCAGCCTCCTGAGTAGCTGGGACTACAGGTGCCCGCCACCACGCCCGGCTAATTTTTTTTGTATTTTTAGTAGAGATGGGGTTTCACCCTGTTAGCCAGGATGGTCTGTATCTCCTGACCTTGTGATCTGCCTGCCTCAGCCTCCCAAAGTGCTGGGATTACAGGCGTGAGCCACCGTGCCAGGCTTTTTTTTTTTTTTTTTTTTTTTGAGACAGAGCCTCGATCTGTCATCAGCCTGGAGTGCAGTGGCGCGATCTTGGCTCACCGTAACCTCCACTTCCCCGGTTCAAGCGATTCTCCTGCCTCAGTCTCCCTGAGTAGCTGGGATTGCAGGCGCCTGCCACCACTCCCGGCTAATTTTTATATTTTTAGTAGAGATGGGGTTTCACCATGTTGGTCAGGCTGGTCTTGATCTCTTCACCTCGTGATCCGCCCGCCTCTGCCTCCCAAAGTGCTGGGATTACAGGCGTGAGTCACCGTGCTAGGCCGGAAAAAAATTATTCTTAATTGTGGCAAAATACACATAACATAACATAAAATTTACCATCTCAACAGTTTTGAAGTATATACTCAGTGGCGTTAAGTATATGCACAGTTATGCAACCAATTTCCAGAACAGTTTCGTCTTTCAAAACGGAAACTCTACACTCATCAAAGAACAACTCTCTATTTCCCACCCCCCTTCCCCCAGCCCTTGGCAACCACCATTCTGCTTTCTGTCTTTTTTTTTTGAGATGGAGTCTCGCTCTGTCACCCAGACTGGAGTGCAGTGGCACGATCTTGGCTCACTGCAACCTCTGCCTCCTGGGTTCAAGCTATTCTCCTGCCTCAGCCTCCTGAGTAGCTGGGATTACAGGCGCGTGCCACTATACCTGGCTAATTTTTGTATTTTTAGTAGAGATGGGTTTCTCCATGTTGGCCAGGCTGGTCTCAAACTCCTAACCTCAGGTGATCCGCCTGCCTTGGCCTCCGAAAGTGCTGGGATTACAGGTGTGAGCCATGGCCCTGGTTTCTGTCTTTATGAATCTGACTACTCTAGATACCTTACATAAGTGGAATAATACAGTATTTTCCTGTATGTGACTGATATTTCACTTAGCATATTGATTTTTTTTTTTTTTTTGAGATGGGGTCTCACTCCATCACCCAGGCTGGAGTGCAGTGGTGCGATCTTGGCTTACTACAACCTCTATCTCCCGGGCTCAAGCGATCCTCCAGCCTCAGCCTCCTGAGTAGCTGGGACCACAGGCGTGCACCACCACACCATCTAATTTTTGTATTTTTGGTAAAGATGGTATTTTGCTATGTTGTCCAGGCTGGTCTTGAACTTGTGAGCTCAAGGAGATCCAGGAGATACACCCACCTTGGCCTCCCAAAGTGCTGGGATTAGAGGCATTCACCACCACATCTGGCCCATATTGATGCATTTTTACATGACATTAGTGAATTCAATTAGCCTAGTATTTTATTTAGAATGTTTCATATCAGCTGGGCGCGGTGGCTCACGCCTGTAATCCCAACACTTTGGGAGGCCGAGGTGGGTGGATCTCCTTGAGCTCACAAGTTTGAGACCAGCCTGGCTACCATGGCAAAACGCTGTTTCTACTAAAAATACAAAAATTAGCTGGGCGTGGTGGTGCATGCCTGTAATCCCAGCTACTAGGGAGGCTGAGGCAGGATAATTGCTCGAACCCAGGGGGCGGAGGTTGCAGTGAGCTGAGATTGTGCCACTGCACTGCAACCTGGGCGACAGAGCGAGACTCTATCTCAAAAAAAAAAAGTTTTATATCTATATCTATTAGTAAAATAGATGTATTTTTGTCTTATCTTGTGGTGTACTTACCTATTTTATTTAAGAAGATTAAACTAGCCTCATGTCTGTATAAGACTACTTGTTGCTTCAGCATTTGGTAGAACTTGGCCGGGTGCGATGGCTCACGTCTGTAATCCCAGCACTTTGGGAGGCCTAGGTGGGCGGATCATGAGGTCAAGAGATCTAGACCATCCTGGCCAACACGGTGAAACCCCGTCTCTACTAAAAATACAAAAATTAGCTGGGTGTGGTGGCACCCCTGTAGTCCAGCTACTCGGGAGGCTGAAGCACGAGAATCGCTTGAACCTGGGAGGTGGAGGTTGCAGTGCGCTGAGATTGTGCCACTGCACTCCAGCCTGGGTGACAGAGTGAGACTCCATCTTAAAACAACAACATTTGGTAGAACTTACCGGTAAAGTTTCTGTGTTGGTAGAAACAAACAAACACTTTTCCCTTTCACCACAGAGGTCCTGTCAGAGGACCTCTTGGGAAATTAACCAGTACAAATATGTGAAGTGGCTGGGCACTGTGGCTCACACCTGTAATCCTATTGGTTTGGAAGGGTGAGGTGGGAGGGTCGCTGGAGGCCAGGATTTTGAGACCAGCATCATAGTGACTCCATCTCTACAAAAAAATTTTTAAAAAAATTATCTGGGTGTGGTGGCACGGGCCTGTGGTCCCAGCTACTCTGGAAGCTGAGGCAGGAGGGTCTCTTGAACCCAGGAGGTGGAGGCTGCAGTGAACAGTGATTTTACCACTGCACTCCAGCCTGGGGGACAAAGTGAGACCCTGTCTCTAAAGAAAAAATAACTAAGTAAATACATACATAAATAAATATGCATGTGAAGCCTTTAGCGCCTGGGTCGCATTAGAAAGACAATACTCCTTTACAGCGACGATGATGGTGATGACTGGAGGAGGGAGTGCAGAAAGCCCATGCCCCGCCTGTACTGGATTTGCTAAACCTCAGAAAAGGGAAGACGCTTACTGCTGTCATTCACGGCCAGTTTCTAAAGGCGCACAGAAGCGTTGTTTTAGGGCTGGGCGCGGGGGCTCAGGCCTGTAATCCCAGCACTTCAGGAGGCCGAGGAGGGTGGATCACGAGGTCTAGGAGTTCAAGACCAGCCTGCGCCAGATGTTGAAACCCCATCTCTACTGAAAATACAAAAATTAGCCGGGCGTGGCAGCATGCCTGTAGTTCCAGCTATGCGGGAGGCTGAGGCAAGGAATTGCTTGAACCCGGGAGGCAGAGGTTGCAGTGAGCTGAGATCGCGCCACTGCACTCCAGCGTGGGTGACAGAGCGAGACTCAGTCTCAAAAAAAGAAAAAAAAAGTTGTTTTAGCCCCAAAGTACCTCACTTCTCTTTTTTTTTGTTTAATTTTATTTTTTGTTTTGTTGAGACAGCATCTCGCTCTACTCCGTCTCAAAAAAAGAAAAAAAAAAGTTGTTTTAGCCCCAAAGTACCCCACTTCTCTTTTTTCTTTTCTTTTGTTGAATTTATTTTTTTGTTTTGTTTTGAGACAGCATCTCGCTCTGTCAGCTAGCCTGGAGTGCAGTGGCACGAACACGGCCCACTGCAGCCTCGAACTCCCGGGCTCAGGCGATCCTCTAGCCTCGGCCTCCCAAAGTGGTGGGGTTACAGGCATGAGCCACCGCGCCCGGCGCTAAAGCACCTAATTTCTATCATCCATCTATTATTCTCTAATATTAATTGGGCACTACTATGACTCATTTCCGACACCGCAATGGGCCCTCTTGGTCTCCTTGTCCACCTTTCTTTCCCTCTTCCTCTTTTTATTTTTTGAAAGAGAGAGATCCAGGATGCAAGAGTCCCGACAATCATACTAGATATGCGAAAGAAAAAAAGCCGGAAGAAAATACACAAAAATCATAACGCTTTGAGGGTGTGGCTTACGGGTGTTTTTTTTTTTTTTTTTCATTTTCCTAACTCTGCAATGCTGTTATATTACATCCACAACTTCAAACACAGTGCCGCACGGCCGCAGTCCCAATCAATATAGTGACACAATTGTTAGGGACGTCCTCTTCCCGCCCGGGGGGCGGACCCCGGCCCCGCCTCCTTGACAGGCTCAGGTCCCGCCCCGAGACAGTCCCAGGCTCCGCCCCCGAGCATACGCGCGCGCTCAGTCGCAGCGCAGAGAACCAATCACCAACCATTTCCACGCTCGGTCCCTTTTGGCTTCTGCCCTCAACCAAAATGGCGCTAGCTTGGAAGCTGCCGAGGTTCTAGGAGTTGCCGAAGCAAGTCCGGAAGCTACCGAGCGAGTCCGGAAGTTGCCGAAAGGGAGCAGCGGGGAAGGAGGATGGCGGATATCATCGCAAGACTCCGGGAGGACGGGATCCAAAAACGTGTGATACAGGAAGGCCGAGGAGAGCTCCCCGACTTTCAGGATGGGACCAAGGTTCGTGTCTACCCCTCCCCGCTCCCCCTCTGCGGCGTGGTGCGCATGCGAGGCGGGAGGAGGCCTTAGGCGAGAGGTTGCGCATGCCCAGAGGGCAGCGGCCAGTGACCCTACCGCTCACATGCAGAGCTCGACGCTGATTGGGCTGAATTTAAGTAGGGGTGAATTCGGACCTGTCTGCCCCGCCCCCTGGCTCGGCCTTGTAGCAGCATTGGTGGGGGAAGCCGTCAGTCATCACAAGCGGGTTGGGGTTGGGGGTTGATCTCAGTGCTTGGGCAGACACCACGCTGGAGGAAACCGAGGGCGGGGAGTGGTTCTAGGGCATCTGGATTTCAAGGCTTATGATCCTTTGTAGATGGAAGGGCCTTCCGAAAACACTTAGACCAACTGCCACTCTAAACATCCCGAGGCCCTGGGATGTGCAAAGCCGGAGAAAGGGCCCAGAGGTCAGGTCTCCCAGACAGGGACCCTTTGGCAGTCTTCCTGCTGCACTAGTGGCTTGTTTGGGACAGATGAGGGCTGGGAAGTAAAGAACCTCCCACTTGTCTCCTTTTTACCAGGCCCCCATATCCAGCCCCTCTGCCCCCTTCTCCCCCAACCTACAACTCCAGGCTTCCCTGCTTCTGCAGTTGCCTCCTCCTGGAGTGCTTTTCCAGTTGCTACTTGTCTGCAGAGTAGGGAACTTCCCAGGGGCAGCTCCTGTGCCCAGCAGAGCAGTCAGGCAGGACATGGACATTGAGCAAATGAGCACATGCCGCCTGGCCAGCCCTGTGCTGAATCGGGCAGCTAAGCATCCTAGCCCAGTACAGCATAAGTGCTCTGAGAGTAGAGGGGAGCTGCATGGCTGGAGTGATCCGCTATATGAAAAGAGATCTTCTCAGGCCGGGCGCGGTGGCTCAAGCCTGTAATCCCAGCACTTTGGGAGGCCGAGACGGGCGGATCACGAGGTCAGGAGATCGAGACCATCCTGGCTAACACGGTGAAACCCCGTCTCTACTAAAAAAAAATACAAAAAAACTAGCCGGGCGCGGTGGCGGGCGCCTGTAGTCCCAGCTACTCGGGAGGCTGAGGCAGGAGAATGGCGTGAACCCGGGAGGCGGAGCTTGCAGTGAGCTGAGATCCGGCCACTGCACTCCAGCCTGGGCGGCAGAGCGAGACTCCGTCTCAAAAAAAAAAAAAAAAAAAAAGAAAAGAAAAGAAAAGAGATCTTCTCTAAGAGGAGACAGGATGTGTGGTGTGGGTTCATGCCCCCATGTACTGGGTGTTGGTGGTGAAAGAAGGGGCTGGCAAGGAAGATCCTGGATGGAACAGACACCAGAAGGAGAGATGTGAACAATGGCACCCCAAGATCAGGAACAGGTGGTGTTAAATAACCAATCCCCGCACTGATTGAATGCTCACTATTCAAGCATTGTGCTACATGCTTCACACGTTTATTTCCTACACTGTGAGATAGGTACTGTTGTTGATTCCGTTTTACTGATGCGGAAACTGACTTCAGAGATGCAGCATGGTGCAGTTAAGAGCGTGGGCCAGTCTAACCATATCCTGTCGAGTGTTCAATATTCAAACCTCTTTACTCCGCACCCACCCCCAGTGTTATCTCTAAAAACTCTCCCTGCCCAGATTACTCCCAGATGCAGCTCTCCAGTCATTACTTGTCTCTTAAACCTGACATACAGCTCTCTACTCACCATCTCCACCTGGAAGCCTGGTTGGCCACTCAAACTTAACCTGCTCCACCTGAGGCTTCTCCGTGTCAGTTAGGGGAACCAACAACCTTCTCGTTGTTCAGGGCAAAAACCTTAGTGTCTCTGTGGTCCTCCCAGTCTCGCATCCCACATCACATCCTCAATATCCAACCAGGATCTGAGTTCTCACCATTTCTGCCATCAGTGCTTGGGTCCAAGCCATCCTCATCTCCTGCCTGGGTTACTGCAGCAAACTAACTCTCCTCCTGCCTTTTTTGTCCCTCTGTGGTCTGTTCTCGTCCCAGCAGCAGAACCTATGCCAGATTCAATTCCTTTTCTGCTTGGAGCCACTCAGTGGCTCCCATCTCAGAGTAAAAAAACAGAGGCCTCACCATAACCTACAGGCCCTGTGAGGTCCACCCCTACTGACTTGGGTGAGCTCCCCTGCTGACCCCGTAGTGTACCCTGCCCCCTCCTTCACTCTGCTCCTCCACACTGGCCTTGCTGCTGTTGAACACATCATGCGTTTGAAAGGGGAAGTTCCCTTGTCCCCCTCGCAGGACGTGTGATGGGGAGTGGCTCGCCTCTTCAGTGCCCCGCTGCTCAAACCTCTGGGGAAGCATACAGATGGGCAGGCTGTGGGGCTCCGACCTCATGGCAGTGTCTCGGGGTGAATGTTTACAATTCTGTGTGTTCTAGGGTGCTCTTTTAGTTTGTGTATAGGCGGCTTATGTTAACCAGCTCAATTAGACCCCCTTCCTTATCACAAGGACAGAGGGCTTTCTGTAGCCTGGGGATTCTTGCCTTGATGTATCGGAGAATTAGATCACATGTGGGCTTGGAGAATGATTGCAAAGTGTTTTTCCGAGACAGAGTTTCACTCCTGTTGCCCAGGCTGGAGTGCAATGGCGCAATCTCGGCTCACTGCAACCTCTGCCTTCCAGGTTCAAGCAATTCTCCTGCCTCAGCCTCCCAAGTAGCTGAGATTACAGTTGCCCGACATCAGGCCCGGCTAAATTTTTTTAATGTTTTTAGTAGAGACAGGCTTTCACCATGTTGGCCAAGTTGGTTTCAAACACCTTTTCTTTTTTTTTTTCTTTTTGAGACAGAGTCTTGCTCTGTTGCCCAAGCTGGAGTGCAGTGGCATGATCTCAGTTCACTGCAACCTCCACCTTCCAGGTTCAGGTGATTCTAACGCCTCAGCCTCCCAAGTGGCTGGGATTACAGGCACCTGCCACCATGGCCAGCTAATTTTTGTATTTTTAGTAGAGACGGGTTTTTGCCAGGTTGACCAGGCTGGTCTTGAACTCCTGACCTCAGGTGATCCACCTGCCTTCGAGATGGTCTGCCCCTGGAGTTGGGCCACTTGGTGGCCCCAGCTCTCCTCTGACTGCCCCAGCCGAACTCCGCCTCTTCCTGCCAGTTGATGACCTGTCAGCGTGCAGGTGCCTGTCGGTGTGATCTGCTGCTGCTTGCTCCCCTGATGGCCTCTCAATGACCAGGTGCTCGTGTTGTCTTCTGCTGATGGGCTCCTCTAACATCTGACTGCCTGTGTCTGCCCGCTAGGGTCTTGGGTTTTTATAGGCACAGGATAGGGGTGTGGCAGGCCAGGGTGGTCTTGGGAAATGCAACATTTGGGCAGGAAATGCCTGTTCTGACCTAGGTCCGTGGGGGTGGAGCCCTACCCAGGGACCATGCCCTCCTCTACCCAGCACTTCCCTTCTCCCCTTCCATATTATTTAACAGGCCCACGCTCTTCCCTTCCCAGCACCTTTTTCAATATCACATTGTCACACTGCAAGGCTTTTTACACCTGCTGTTCTTTCGGCCTGGAAAGTTCCTATCCCAGGATCCACTTGGCTTGCTTTCTTCCTTACTCCCCCACCCGCAACTCTGTGTAATCCAGCCCTAACCCCCTTGCCCTACTGTTTCCCAAGCACGTGGCTTCACCTGCCATGACACATTGTTTTGTTTGACGCCCATCGCCTCCCTCTACAAGCGCCCTGTGAGCTCCAGGGGGGCAGGGCCTTTTTTGTGTTTTGCTCACTGCCATGTTCTGGTGTCTAGCACAGAGCTTGGGCACATAGTAGGTGCTTAGTAAATATGTGTTGAGAGATGACTGGAGTCAGACTGCTTGGACTCTTGTTCCCACTCAGCCACCCACTAGCCGTGTGGCTTGGGCCTATTCCTCCCCTCCTTGTGACTTAGTTTTCTCACCAGCATGGGAGGATAAAACCAGGTGTAACATCAGGTGGTGTCCCTGGGGAAGCCCCGTCCCTTGTGCCGTCTGCAGGCCGGGGACTGGACTTGTCCTTGGGGGTCAGGGTGAGGGTTTGTGCCCTTGCCTGACCTCGCATGTGGCCCACAGGCCACGTTCCACTACCGGACGCTGCACAGTGACAACGAGGGCACCGTGCTGGACGACAGCCGGGTGCGTGGCAAGCCCATGGAGCTCATCATTGGCAAGAAGTTCAAGCTGCCTGTGTGGGAGACCATCGTGTGCACCATGCGAGAAGGGGAGATTGCCCAGTTCCTCTGTGACATCAAGGTGTCTGTCCTGCACCCGTCTGCGGTGGCTGTCCAGCCAAGCCCTATTCCCTATCCCCAGGGCTCCTCCTCCCTCCACCCTCTGCTAGACTGCCACCCACTGTTTCTTTCTTGTTTTTGAGACGGAGTCTCGATCTGTCGCCCAGGCCAGAGTGCAGTGGTACACTCTCAGCACACTGCACCCTCCGCCTCCTGGGTTCAAGCAATTCTCCTGCCTCAGCCTCCCAAGTAGCTGGGATTACAAACACCCACCATGACGCCTAGCTAATTTTTGTATTTTTAGTAGATACGGGGTTTCACCATGTTGGCCAGGCTGGTCTTGAACTCCTGACCTGAGGTGATCCACCCGCCTTGGCCTCCCAAAGTGCTGGGATTATAGGCGTGAGCCACCATGCCTGGCCCACCCACTCTTTCCAGACCAACAGCCTGCTGATGGCGTCCTGGCCTCCATTCCGCCTTCCCCTATTAGCCAGACTGAGGCCAGGGGACTCATTCTCAAATGCAAACGACCTGTACATCCCTTTGTTTCAAACCTCTATGGCTCCTGGTCACTGTCAGGATAGAGCACAGTAAGTCCTCACTTTATGTCACTGATACGTTCTTGGAAACTGTGACTAAGAGAAAAAACATACACCAGGTGCTCAGCCACCATCATTTCTCTCAGCATAATTTTGTTAAAACATTGATGAGAAGAAAAATTGGTTTCGTTATGTATTGTTTCGCCTACAGTTTCCGAGAACCTACTTAGGACATTGAGGACTTAAACTGTATAAACTATAGCTGCTTACATAGCTTTTTGGGGCTGGCCCCTGCGGTCTCCCCCTCTTACTCAACCTCCCTGCTTTTCCTTTCCATTCCCCTTCTTAGCCAAGATCTTCCCTCTTCCTTCAAAGCTTATTCCTGGGACACCACCTCTAGGAAGCCCTCCTTGACTGCTAGTGGTTGGCTCAACTCCCACCTTTGGGTCCTCCAACCCTCATGCCCTGCATGGCCAGGATTTGCTCTTCTGCCTTGTCCTAGGCTATTGCAGAGCAGGGATCTGGCCTGTTTACTTCTAGCTTTGGGATGCCCAGTGTGAGCCAGTCCAGAGCCAAGACTCAGGAAATACCCGCTGATGGCAACCCGGCAGTTAGCTCCTGTCCAGACAATAGGGCAGTGGGAGGAGTGGGGAGGAGTGGGGAGGACCTGGGTGGGAGGAATCTGGTTCTCACCAGCCGAGCAGCTTTGCCAAGCAAGAGATTAGAGGCTAGGTCTCCTATGCCTGTCTCCCTGTGGGTTTTTTTTTTTTTTTTTCCTTTGGACGAAGTCTCACTCTGTTGCCCAGGCTGGGGTGCAGTGGTGCAATCTCAGCTCACTGCAACCACCATCTCCCGGGTTCAAGTGATTCTCTGCCTTAGCTTCCCAAGTAGCTGGGATTACAGGCGCCCACCATCATGCCTGGCTAATTTTTTTTTTTCTTTTTTTTTTAAGACGGAGTCTTGTAGAGTCTCGCTCTTTCCACCAGGCTGGAGTGCAGTGGCCAAATCTCAGCTCACTGCAAGCTCCGCCTCCCAGGTTCACACCATTCTCCTGCCTCAGCCTCCTGAGTAGCTGGGACTACAGGCGCCCGCCACCTCGCCCGGCTAGTTTTTTGTATTTTTTAGTAGAGACGGGGTTTCATTGTGTTAGCCAGGATGGTCTTGATCTCCTGACCTCGTGATCCGCCCATCTCAGCCTCCCAAAGTGCTGGGATTACAGGCTTGAGCCACCACGCCCGGCCATGCCTGGCTAATTTTTGTATTTTAGTAGAGATGGGGTTTCACCATGTTGGTCAGGCTGGTCTTGAACTCCTGACCTCAGGTGATCTGCCCACCTTGGTCTCCCAAAGTGCTAGGATTATAGGTGTGAGCCACCACGTCTGGCCTCCCTGAGGGTTTTGAAGTGGCTGCCTTGGGCCCGGCTCTGAGGTAGGCCCTCAGTGAGGCAGGAGGAGGAGGAGCTGCTGGGAACAGAATGTGGGGGCCCTAGCACTTTGCATAGTCCAGCTTGTGGGCTTTATCCTCGGGAGGGAGAGGAGGTTAGAATTCCTACTGGGCAGACGGGTTGATGGTAGGCATGTGTCTGTGGTGGGGTTGAGGATGGGGGTAGGTGCTCTGTTTGGTGGCCAGAGAACGTGGCAGAAGCTGGGGCTTCCTTGGGAAAGAGGGCTGAGTGACTGGAGGAGTCCTGAGTTAAAAGCCTCCTGCACTTTAACGGAGTAGGGGCCCCCTTGTTGTCCTCTGGGCCTTGGTGTTTGTTCTCAGATGGTGGTGGGGAAGGGGCTGGGTCTTGTGGACCCAGTGATCCGCCAGCCCACAGTGACAGAGCCCCAGCGTCCTTGCCTTCCTGCAGCACGTGGTCCTGTACCCGCTGGTGGCCAAGAGTCTCCGCAACATCGCGGCGGGCAAGGACCCCCTGGAGGGTCAGCGGCACTGCTGCGGTGTTGCACAGATGCATGAACACAGCTCCCTGGGCCACGGTGACCTGGACGCCCTGCAGCAGAACCCCCAGCCCCTCGTCTTCCACATGGAAATGCTGAAGGTAAGGGGCCGCTGAGCCTGGCCCCACCGCCCAGCCTCAGGGTGGTGCAGGCCTGTCCGCCCAGGGGTGATGGGATCCGTGGGTGGACTGCTGGGGGAGTGGACAGGGACAAGAAAACCTGTGCAGGACCCTTGGCAGTCCTCTGGGTCTCCTTTTCTCCTCCTTCATGTCTCAAATGTCACCTTCTCCAGGAAGCTGGCCCTGCCTACCCAGCCTCCTCGTTCTCTATCTTGGAGGAGCTCATTTCCTTTGTAGCCTCTGCCACGCCTTGAAGTCCCTGGGAATTCATGTGTTTCCTTGTCCATTTAGGAAATCTGCCATGGAGCATGATCTCTGCGAGGGAGGGCAGGGCTTTTCACCGTCTCGTTCACTGTTCTATTCTTAGCACTTGGCACAGTGCTGGGCACACAGGAGATGTGACATCGATGTTTATTGAATGCTTTTTAAGTGACAAGCAGCTCTGCTGCTGGTGTGTGATGTCTGGGGGCGCAGCCAGCCCAGATGTGGGTCAGATGTGTTGCTGAAGCAGCTGTGGTGTCCCCGGGCCCCGCTGTGATATGCCCTGTGCCCTGCAGGTGGAGAGCCCTGGCACATACCAGCAGGACCCATGGGCCATGACGGATGAAGAGAAGGCAAAGGCAGTGCCGCTTATCCACCAGGAGGGCAACCGGTTGTACCGCGAGGGGCATGTGAAGGAGGCTGCTGCCAAGTACTACGATGCCATTGCCTGCCTCAAGAACCTGCAGATGAAGGTGCTGCCCGGAGGCTGAGGGGGAGGATGGAGGGGGGTGTGAAGCCAGGGTGCCCAGGTCTACAGCTTCTCCCCGCTCCCTGCCCCTGTGCTTCCAGGAACAGCCTGGGTCCCCTGAATGGATCCAGCTGGACCAGCAGATCACGCCACTGCTGCTCAACTACTGCCAGTGCAAGCTGGTGGCTGAGGAGTACTACGAGGTGCTGGACCACTGCTCTTCCATCCTCAACAAGTACGACGGTGAGCACTGGGCACTGGGCTGCTGGGGGCTGCGAGTGGTCAGAGTGTGGCCTTTCTCCTGTCACTGCTGGGGCTCAAGACCTAGTCTTTCATACCCTCCATTCTGAGCTCCCACGGGGGCCTGACTAAATGCCCCTACTCGGCAGGGCCGTGGGTCCCCTTGTGCCAATGAAGCATGAATAGTGTATTGGGGGTGGGGCAGGGTGGCATCCTCAGGTCAGGGAGGGCTCTCTCCCCTGTGGGCCTATGGTGCCAGGAGACATGAGGGCAGGCAGCTGGCCAGGATCCCCCCTCATGCCCTTGCATGCCCACTGCCCACTGGCATCCCCTGCAGACAACGTCAAGGCCTACTTCAAGCGGGGCAAGGCCCACGCGGCTGTGTGGAATGCCCAGGAGGCCCAGGCTGACTTTGCCAAAGTGCTGGAGCTGGACCCAGCCCTGGCACCCGTTGTGAGCCGAGAGCTGCGGGCCCTGGAGGCACGGATCCGGCAGAAGGACGAAGAGGACAAAGCCCGGTTCCGGGGGATCTTCTCCCATTGACAGGAGCACTCGGCCCTGCGTTATACCTGCCAAGCCCACCGCTGCAGCTGCCAGCCCTCCTGCCCCTGCTACGTCATGCTTCTGTGTATATAAAGGCCTTTATTTATCTCTCTCCGAGTCTGCCGAGCTGGTCCACTGGGAGAGCCGGGTCATCACCTGGCATTTCCTGGTACTTGGGTGGCTGTTGGGAGGCAAAGAATCAGGGTTCAAATGCTAGCCCCTCCACCTGCCATCTCTGAGGCTTCAGTGTCCCTGTTAGAGAAATTACGATGAGCTCTTTCACCAAGGAAGTGTCTCTCGTTGGCCAGGGCTAGGGCGCCCCAGGAGCCCCCAGTCTTAAGGGGGAGATGAAGTGGGTACAAGCCAGGTAGCTGGGTACCTGAGGAAGGTGGTCTCCTGGTGCTGCCCTCCCCCTCCAGCCTCGGATCCCATGGTCTCCTGGCCTTGGTGTCTGGGGACAGGGTTTCCATGAGAAGCTACACTGGGGCTGAAGTGAGCTGGGTTGGGCTGGAGTGGGCTGACTGTCCAGAAAGAGGCGAGGGCCGAGCACTTCGTGAGATCTTTTGAGGCTCAGGCCCCCATCCCAACCTGCCTGTGACCTGGATGGCCCTGGGTGCGTGTTGGCCTCTCTGTGCACATCAGTGTCCCCTGTTGAACTGGAAACTGGGCTGGCTGCCCTGTGATGCCAGGCACGGGGTGAGTGGGTGGGAACTGGGCTGGCCGCCCTGTGATGCCAGGCACGGGGCGAGTGGGTTGGGTGCAGGTGGCGTTTATTTTCATGGATTTATACACACTGGAAAAGCCTCTGCGCCCACGCCCACGCCCTCCTCCCTCCCTCTGGCGCTGGGTCCCCTCATATGAAAGGGAAGTAACACCGAGGGGCACACGGAGATGTAGGGTGTGGGGCTGGGGGGGTCAGCGCTGGGGCCCCAAGTCTGGGTCCCCAGCCTCCCACATGCAGCCCCTCTGGCCCCTCGGCTGTGTCAATAAATAACCCAGGTCCAGGTGTGGTGTGGGCCTCACTCCTCGCTGTCCAGCTTCAGGCTGATGCTCCGCGCCTTGCCCCGTGCCAGGGTGGTGGGTGGTGTTCCTGGGCCCTCACGATCCACCTGGCTTGGACCTCTGGAGCGAAGCAGTTGGCTCTGTTTGCGCAGGAAGTCCACAGGGGCAGCCACACCATAGCTGCTTTTGCCCAAGGCAGCCCTTGGGGGTCCCGAGGAGGCATGCGAGTGCGAGCCCGCTTCCAGCTGGCCCAGATGGGCCACGTAGCCATCTGACAGGAACTGTGGGCAGAGGTGGGCAGCGATGAGGGGGTGCTGGCCAAGGGCCCACATGCTGCCCTCCACAGGCACCTGAGGCAGGCTGGGGGACTGGTGGCAGGCTTGGCACAGCCTAAGCTGAAGCCTTCTCAATAGATAGGACCCCAGGCTGGGAGCCAGGGCACCTCAGCTGTGCTCCTAGCTCTGCCCTTCTCTGGGCCTCAGTCTCCTCATCTGGAAAATGAGGTCTTAGAGGAAACATAACAGCAGCCAATGTTTAGCCAGCGCTTGCTTTGTGCCCAGCCCTGTGCCTGCTGATGTGCAGTAAATGATGTGATCTTCATAAGCCGGCACAGGCAGTGCCATGATCATTTACATTTACAGACGGGAAACCGAGGCTCAGAAATGTCAGAGTGGAAACCCACGGCTGAGTGGAACCAGCGCCCAGGGTCTTGAGCACATTCCAGTGTGGGTCGTCCCCTCTGGCTTGCCTGGCAGCTGGCAGCTCAAGCTGCTCATGGCCCTTGTCCTCAGAGGATCCCAGGTTCCCTGGAGGCCGGTTAGGCCGCCTCACAGCTTCCCCAGAGTCGGTGGTCCCTAAGGCCTGGGACTCAGGCCCCTGCTCCCTGGGGGGGTCCTGTTCCTGGCCTTCACTTGGCCCTCACCTGGCACTGCGCCTGTAGCTTCCGCACGGCACGGCCCACGATGTAGGTCTGGCTTGGGGACAGGCCCAGCGCTGCGTATACAGCCACATCTTTGGGAGACCCATAACCGGCCACGATGTTCAGTTCTACCTGTGGCGGGAGATGCCAATCAGTCGCCCCGGGGCGGAGCCGTGCAGCTGGGGGCGGGGTCTGTTGGACTTCCCCAGATTGTTCTGGGGGTGGGTCCAGGCAGACTGAGGCGAGGACAGGTTGTAGTCCCACGGGGACGGGGCGGGACCAGCTGCATTTCCCTAGTTGCCCCTAAGTACACGGGGCCTCTCAAACTGCGGGGGCATGACCATAGGGGCCACTGCAGTCAGGCAGGGCCCGGGCCGATCGGGTTGGGAACAGATGGGCCTCCGCTGATCCGGGGGTGGAGGGTCAGGGGAAGCAGGGGCGGGGTCAGGACCCGGAGCCTCCGCAGCCGCCGCACCTCCTGCACCAGGCTCTGCAGAAACACTGCCTTCTGGCGCAGCGGGTCGTGGGTGAGGCCATCGCAGAAGGAGACGACGCCATGGGGGAAGTTGTGCTGCGACAGCCAGGCCACCACGCGGTGCTTCTGCATATCCGGCCGGCCTGTGACATACACGATCAGGTAGCCGGAGTCCTGCCAGTGCCTGTGGGGCAGGGGCAGCGGTCAGCTCCGCTGGCCAGGGGTGGGGTGCGGGTCACCCCGGTGAGATGAGTGGTGGTGGCGGTGGCGGCTCCTACCTGACCACATCCACGGCGCCAGCGCGCACCTTGGGGTCGCTGCCCATGATGGAGACGCTGGCGGTGAAGGAGCCGTCGATGCTGAAGACCACGGCCTCCGTGCCGCGGGCCACCACAGTCAGGCAGCATTCGGCGTAGGTGTGGTCGCCCCTGCGGCCCATGGGGCGGGGCGTGAGTGGCGCCGGGCGAGGCCTGGCGGAGCCCTCCCGCAGAGGCCCGGCCAGCTGCGCTCACCTGACCACCATGCGCACGGGGTAGACCCCGATGCCCAGGGCGCGCTCTGGGGGAACTGCGAAGGTGAGGCGGCCTGAGCTGTTGGTGACCTCGGTGCCAAAGTGGATCCACTTGCCCGACAGCGGCTGCGTCATGATGTAGACATCCACCTGGAGGGGAGAAGGGGCGGGAGGTCCATGGGGGCCCTGCGTGGAGGAGGGCAGAGGCTGGGCTGTCGTCGGGGATGGGTGGGTCTAGGGGCACAACCACCAAGGATCAGGAGCTGTTCCGAGGACAGGAGTTGGGGCCGTGGGACCAGGCGACAGGGCTTCTGGGTCCTGACCTTCTCTCCGGTGAGCGTGACGACGTCCAGGGGCCCATACATGAAGCGCCCGCTCAGCACCTGGGGGCGGCCCTCGCACACTACCGTGTCGCTCGCCCGGTGGTTGGAAGTGACATTCTGGAGGGAGGAGAGGGCGTGAGTCCGCGGCCAGAAAAGGATGGGGATGCTTGGGGAGAGGAAGCGGGTGAGGATCTACGCGCAAACACCGGGGTCGGGGCGGGAGGCGGCAGGGCTTTGAGGGAAAAGGCCAAGTCCAGGGGGCGCACTTTTGTGGACCCCGGCCTGAGAGCCTGGGTGTGGGCCCCGGCTCCAGGGGTAGTGCTGTGACAGGACGGGATGCAGTGGATGAGGCAGGTGCCTACCAGCGCAGATCCAGACCCTAGACCCGAACTAGCCTCAGAGCGGGGGAGGGGGCGGGGAGACCAGCTGTTCGCAGGGGCCGGGCTGGGGCAATGAGGTAGGGCCAGGACCCCAGGGGAGGGGTAGGACTGGGAGAGAGTTGGGTTGGCTAGGGCCCCAGGAGGCGGGGTGCTGGGGGGAGGGACAGGGCCTCTCTGGTGAGGGGGCGTGGGGGCAAGGGGCAGGGCACCTACCCGGATCTTGACCTGCGTGCGTTTTCGCTGCCACTTCTCCCTGGGGAAGGCCGGGCTGTAGATGGACGGCTCCTCGCATTCCGCCAGCTGTGGCCGCTCCTTCTCGATCACCTGCGCGGGACAGGGGGCAAGGCCTCTCTCTCTTAGGGGCGGGAGAGCTGCCCCTCCCCCGCCCCACAGCAGCCCATCCCCGTCCCATTCTCATCTCCCATTCCAAATTCCCAGGCCCACCTGGCGCAGGATGAACGCCACCACGTCGGCGGACTCCCAGTAGCTGGCGTGGAAGAGGTGGGGCAGCGTGACGGTGGGAAAGGCGGTGAGCGCCTCGGGGCAGTACAGCGAGTAGTCGATCCGCTTGGTCCCCCACCAGCGCTCCAGGACTGCACGGCCATGGCAGCGAGTCAGGATGGCCTCCTGCCCCACACCCATCTGCCTGGGCGCTGGGTGCTCTTCCCTCCCTCCTTTCCACCCAGCCTGCTCTTTGCCCAGTTCAGGCTGGGTGCTGGGGGAAAGGGTTTCTCAGCTGGGCTTTGGAGATGGAATACAGGCCTCCCCGACCCCCAGGCTGGACTGCCTAGGTTGGCTGACTTACTCTTAACCACCTCACTGGTGGTGCTGGGGGCGGCTGGCTGGGCTGGGGGCTCAGTGGCCAACTCACTGCCCTTCCAGAAGGCACCGCTAGTAGAAGTGGGTGTCGAGGGCACCAACATCTCCAGTTCCTCCAGAAAGAGACTGGAGTGCGTCTGCAGAGTGTCGGCTGGGGGAGGGAGGGCAAGCTCAGCAGGGGCCTGCCCGGTGGCTCTCCCATCTTCTCACCCAGGGCTTCCCGCACCTCTGCCATCTTCCCTGCGGCCCCTCTGGTCAGGTCCTGGCTGAGGCTGCACTGTGGCATTCTCTCCTCTCAGCTAGCCCAGTGGTCAGCTGCACTTCTGCCAGAATGCCTCTTGCCACTGCCCCAACCACTGCACACCTGTGCCCAGCACAGGCCTGCTTGACCCATACATACCTGGGCACAACCCCCAATACATGCCTGCAGCACACCCCCCAATACATGCCTGCAGCACACCCACCACAGATGCAGCAGTGCACACACGCTGGCTGCTCGTACGGCAGTGCACCAGAATCATGCTGCCAGGGGGCACCCTCTCTAGCTTGGCTAACCTCCCCCACCCAACTTCTGGGCCCAGGAGGTCAGAGGGTCCTGGGGATCCAGACCATCCCAGGGGGAAGGAGCTCCTGGTCCTGGGAGTGGTGGCCTGAGAGGTTTCCCATTGTGTGGGAGCCTCCTCATGCCTTCTGCTACCTCCTCCCTTCCTGTGGGTGCCCTCCTCCTTCTCCCCTTTATCTTGTCTGGGGGCGTACCCAGCAGCAGGGATGAGCCGTCTCCCAGGGGGAACTTCTGGTAGCGGGGCACAGTCAGTGGGGCGATGGCCTGGAACTTTGGGGCCAGCAGGGGCTCGAGGCGTGAGGCGCAGGGGTCAGCCGCATGGAAGAGGTTATAGATCTGCTCACAGGCTGGGCGCATCTGGGCCACTGGGTACCCAGAAGATAGAGAAAGATTGTGGGGTGGGAGTGTCAGCTGGGCACTCTGGGAAGTAGGGGGTGTGGGAGCAGCACCCTGATGTCCCGTGTGACCCTGAGCCAGCACTTCCCAAACTGCACTCCCTGGGAAGTCAGTAGGGCCCTGCTTAAAGTGAGACAGGAGCCGGGCGCCTTGGCTCATGCCTGGAATTCTAGTACTGTGGGAGGCAGAAGCCGATGGATCAGTTGAGGTCAGGAGTTTGAGACCAGCCTGGCCAACATGGTGAAACCCCCATCTCCACTAAAAATACAAAAATTAGCTGGACTCAGTGGCTCACGCCTGGAATCCCAGCACTGTGGGAGGCAGAGGTGGGTGATTACCTGAGGTCAGGAGTTTGAGACCAGCCTGGCCAACATGGCAAAACCCCATCTCTACTAAAAAAAAATACAAAGATTAGTTGGGCATGGTGGCGGGTGCCTGTAATCCCAGCTGCTTGGGATGCTGAGGCAGGAGAATCACTTGAACCCGGGAGGTTGCAGCGAGCAAGATCAGGCCACTGGCACTCCAGCCTGGGTGACAGAGCGAGACTCCATCTCAAAAAAAAAAAAAATGCTGAGAAGAGGGCAGAGGCTTCGATTTGCTGCCATGGTGCCCGCTGGACCCCTTCTAGTGCAGAACATCCCACAGGTGTGAAGCCCCTCCCAGTGGCTTTGGGAGACTCACCCTTGGCGAGTCCCTTCTTTCTGGGCCCCAGGTTCCCCTTCTGTAGCCAGGCCTTTGAATGACTACAGTGGGGAAGTTGCCCGTGCCTCGGGCGAGAGGGAAGGCCAGAGGAGGTGGGGAAAGAAGGGGCAGACAGAGACTAGAGGTGCCCCCACAGCCCCTAGGACTCACCCTCCAGGGCGGGCATCACGGTTTTGCGCAGAGCCAGCACCAGGCCCAGTGGGGAGCCGAAGAGGAAGAAGCCAGAAATCTTGAAGTCAAGGCGGGCAGTGCTGCTGGGGCCGTCAGGCGCCTCGGAAGTGGCAGCGGGTGGGCAGGAGGCTGTGCTTGCCCGCCGGGGCTCCCCGGTGGAGGTGGTTGCAGGGGCTGCCTGAAGGCTGTGGGGGAGGAGGGATGCTCAGTGTTGCTGCCTCTGTAGTCCATCATGCACCCAGGGTAGGGGTGATGGGGCAGGGACGTCACCTGTTCTGAGAGCCCTCGGGCTCAGGACTGGCCATGTCACTGGGGATGCGCTGGGCAGGCAAGGCTGAGGGTTCTGGGCTGGCCCGACCCAGGCCTTCCACACCATCTGCCAGGGGGTCCCGCACTGGGCCAACCTCCGGAGAGAGCAGCTCATTGTTCTGGATGGAGCAGGGGACAGAAACATCTTCAGTCCTGGGGACCATTCAAATTCCACTTACTTAGAAGTGAGGAGTGAGGCTTGGGGGTTAGGCAGAGCAGAATTCCAGAGAAGACATGAACTGGTGGGGCAGCAGGGGGCCTGCCTGCTGGCAGAGGGGTCGCATTCCAGGGGGCAGAGACCTAGAGACGGAGAGGGCCTTCCCGCTCCTGAGGAGGCTGGGTTTGGCTATACTGACCATGCTCCCACGGCGGCTGCTGCCCCGACTCCCGGTGCCTGCGTTAGCACTGTGGCAGAGTGCATCAAAGCCCAGGATGCCACCAACACCGTCTCCAATCAGCACGACCTGTGTGGGAGCAGGGGCACCATCAGGAGAGGCCTTGTCCTCACCCAGGCCAGGCCACAATGGGGGCTGCAGTGGAGGGCAGCAGATGGACTGTCCCTAACCGCTGACCTGCCCACAGAAGCCAGCGCCCTCAGGTGAGCGCAGGAAGGCTGAGTAGGCCTGGTTGGTGCGGGCAATGACAGTGGCCACGGCGCCCTGGTAGCGGGAAGATGAGGTGGCCAGCAGTGGCAGGGCAGCCAGTGGAATGTGGTCTTGGGAGCGAGACAGGCTGTCACCATCGTGGCTGTAGGGGCTCAGGCTGCAGGAGGAGGAAATGTGGTGGGTGGGTGAAGGGCTTCCAGACCCACTCCTGCCATCCAAGTCCCCTGGGCCTGCTGGCAAGCCCTGGCTCTGTGGGTCCTTTGTGGGCAGTGTTAGCCCCAAGAGGCAACTGAAATGGAGCTATTCTCCAGAACAGGTCCAGCCATGCCAGTGACTGACCCAGGTGTCTGGCTTCCTGACCCCTTTCCCCCTCCCCCTGCCCCAAGGCCTCCCTGATCCTAGGAGTTCCCTGCCCTTCCACCCGTGGCTAGTACTTGGAGACAAGGGCGTAGGCGGCGGCACAGATGGGTGGACAGGGCACCAGTCGCAGCGCCACATGGCCCAAGGCCTCAGGGAAGTGGATGCGGGTGACGGCCTCGAAGGCAGAGCTCAGTGTCTGCACATCTGCTTGCTTGGAGTTGGCGTCTCCAGGGCCTGAGTCCAGGATGTTGCCGCTGTGCAGGATGAGGAAGAGGGCGTGGACTGCGCATGTCTCAGTCCCCAGGTCCCCGGCACCATCCGGGCCCTGGGGGGCACAATGGGGTGCAATGGGTGTCACAGCAGTGGCCAGGCCAGTGAGTAGAGGGAGCTTTGATATGGGGTGGCTGACCATACTCGCCTCTGAGTCCCTGGGTGCTTGGGCCCCATCCTCAATGCCTTTAGCTGCCTCGGCTCCAGGCTCTGTAGGGCAAGGAAGCCAGTGAGAGGGATAGAGAAGACCACTGGGATCCCCTCATCTGGCACTTCAGGCACCCAGTTCTGGCATCTGCCAGTCCCTATCTTCCTCCAAACTTCTCCTCCCACCAACTTTCCCAGGTCAGTTTGCATTTCCAGGCCTTTGCTCCTACTGGTCTTATTGCAGTCAGGGCTGCCTCTCTACACAATGCCTGTTTGCCTGGCAAACTTCTCTAACCCTGCCCTGTCCAATGTGGTAGCCATTAGCCACAAGTGGGTATTTAAATTTAAATGAATTAAAATATAATGCATAAAATCTTCAGTTCCTCGGTCACACTAGCCCCATTTTCAGTGCCTGGGAGCCAGTGTGGCTAGTGGCTATCACCTTGGGCAGCATGGACCTAGAAGTTCTGCTGGACAGTGCTGGCCCAAGTCTTCCAAAGCCAGCATAGACATCACCTCTCATGTGAAGCATTCAGGGAATCCAAATTAATTCCTTCATTCTTTGTGTTGTGTCTGAATCGTGACTACATTCTAATCATCCATCCATCCATCCACCCACCCACCCACCCACCCATCCATCCATCCATCCATCTATCCATCCATCCATTCAACCATCCATCCATCCACCCACCCATCCATCCACCCACCCACCCATCCATCCATTTATCCATCCATCCATCCATCCACCCACCTACCCACCCGCCCATCCATCCATCCATCCACCCGCCCACCCATCCATCCACCCACCCACTCACCCAACCACCCATTCATCCATTTATCCACTTATCCATCCATCCATCCTTCATTATTCATCTGTGTATTTAATGAGCACCTCTTCAGATTGCCTCTCATCTTAAGATGCCATTAAACTTATGACCTGCTGTACATGGGCGCTGGGGGCCGGTGTCCTAGGTGGGATCTTTACCTGGCGTTCCCTCTGCCTCCATTGGGGAAGCAAAGGCGTCGATGAAGTCATTGGAGTTCCACTTGGTCATCTCCTTGGGGAAGACCTCCTCACTGTCCGAGAAGCCTTCTGAGGGGACAGGGGGCTGTGTCATGGGGTGGGAGGAGCTGCTTGGGGACATCCCCACTCCCAAAAAGGGCCTCGGTGCTGACCGTGGGCATCAAAGAACTCTTCCTCGGAGCTGTTCTCGGAGTCTCGGGCAATGTTCTGCATGCGCCACTCGGACAAGCTCTGGGGAGACACAGCCCCTGCCGGGCCGGCTCAGCCTCAGCCTGGGAGCCCAGCGGGGAGGGTTGCTCCTCCCATCCCTGTGTCCCAGCCTCACCTCCATGTTGGGATGAGTAGGAGGAACGGGAGGATGAGGACCACTGCTTCCCAAAGCTGGCATCGGGGGAGGCATCTGGGCCAGCAGGGGCCTCAGGCCCATCGGGGGTGCCAGTGTTGCTAGCCCCAGACCGGGCCTCGGTGCTTGGTTTCCCGGGGGGCTGGGCCTCAGACCCCTCACTGCCTGTGTTGCACTTGGCCATGCGCTGGGCCAGCATGCGAGCAGTCTCCTCTTCCAGTGCCCGAATGTCAGCCATGCTCAGTTCTGTCCACTCGTCCTGCCAGCACCAGGCCTGGCGGTGGGCCCGCAGCATCACCCGACGTAGACCTGCAGGTGCCTAGGCATCGGAACTGTCCCCTCCCACTGCTTCCCTGGCACTGCCGCCACATGCCCAGCCTTGAGGTTGGGTAATGGCTCCCCTGGGGACACCACCCACCCAGAGCCACAAAGTAGGGCAGGGCCAGTGCAGTCCAGGAATGGGAGTGGAAAGTGGGGCCTTTGTCTTCCTGCCTGACTCCCCTCCGCCCACTGCCCTTCCTGTCTCTCTGCACACCCTAACTCTCAGCACCGTCCCCGCCCCATCACTCCGGAAGCAGGGACCGATGCTTGTTCTTGCTTTTGGCTGGCTTCCTGCTGACTTCTGAGGAATTAACAGTTAATTAAGTGTTTAACAGTTAATGAAATTGTTGATGGTTAATGAAGGTGTTAATAGTTAATGGAAGTGTTGGCACTCAATGACAGTTGCGGCGAAAGATGATACCCATTCCGGGATATTTTTATCTTAAGCAGAAGAATAAAGTTAGAAACTCTTAAATATCTAGGAAATAAGGTAATGATGGCTGAATGATAATTATAAACTTCTGTGAGGAGATATATCAGAATCTTAGTAGTGGCTATATGTGGGTGATTTTAATTTTCTTATTTGTGCTTTTTGGTATTTTTCCAAATGCAAGATACGGAGTCCTCATTATTCTATAAGCTGAATTTCCTCACCTGTAAAATGGGAATAATCATCGTCATTACCTGGTGGGGTGTTGTGGGTGTTAAGGGAGATCTTGCACAGAAAGTAATTGGCAAAGGGTCTGTGTGTTGCTCTCACTGTCAGTATTAGCTCTTCATATCTGACTCAACCTCCTCCTAATTTACTGAAGAGACATTTAAAGTGCAGAGATGGCCAGCGCCTTGCTGGAGGAACCATGGGTCAGTAGTGGGACAGAAGCCAGGCCGCTGGTCTCCCCAACTAGGGATCATCCCTCTGTGTGCAGATGACCTGGGCACTGAGGCAGGGCTGAGCTGCAGGCGTGGTGGAGTCAGGTTGAGGGGAGGTGTGGAACTGGGGCTCCTGAACACTAGGGCCAAAGGCTGGAACACTAGAAACTGGGAGTGGAGGGGGGGAATCCCAGAGAGAATGACATCAGAGTCACAGCCTCAGCCTGCACTCCTTAGCATGCTGCCAGTTAGAGCAGGTGACCTTCCTGAGCATCTCTAAGTCTCACCCAGCTCATAGGATGATGGAGAATCTTAGAATCTTAATGGAAGCAGCAGCATTTCTGAAAGTCAGGGTCAGCATGGACCTTGTAGCTCATATTACCAGCTTCCTGCTCTGTGGATGCCTGGCTAGGCTGTGCGGCCACCTCTGCCCTAGTGCTCCCCGCCTCAACTGGAAATGATGGCTTTCTGCTTCTGTGTCCCCAGTGGATGGGAGCATCCCTGGCCCTAAACATGGGCATGCTGGGTAAGCAGGACCTCCCGCGGCTGGGTGCTCACCTACATCGTGGATGAACTGCTCAATCTTGGCTTGCATGCCCCAGTAGCGGAACTCAACCTTGCACAGCTTATAGGCACACATAAGGGGCCCCGTTTGCGCCGCCGTCCGTGCCCAGTCATCAGCCAGTGGCCCTCGGCCCGTCTTGACCGAGCGGTACAGCCGGGGGTCCTCTTCTGCTTTGTACTCGCCTGGGGCCACTGCATCCCGCACGATGTCAATGGTGTCTGAGGGAGTTCAGCAAGCATTGAGCAGTGCCAGCCCCTTTGAGCCCCCGCTCCTGGCACCCTCTTGGGACTGGGTGACAGTTCCTGTCCTTTTGCAGATAGGACATGAGGCTTGGAGAGGGCTGGGACTTCTCAGAGGCTGCCCACTGAGGCAGCCAGGAGACTGAGAGGGGCGCCAGGGTCCCTCCATAGCTCCAGGCCTCACCCAGGATGCGCTGTCTCCTCTCGGCCCCACTCAGGTTGAAGACGTTTGGCTGCTGCCCCCCATCAGGCAAGTAATAGGTCTCAATTTCAATGGAGAATTTCTCCACGAAAGGGCAGGTGTACCTGGGCAGAAGGCATGGGTGAGGCTCACTGCCGTACCCACCAGGGCTGCTTCCCTCCTGGCCCTGGACCATGCCCACTTCACCCACTCACCGGGTTCGGGTGTAGGGGTAGGCATTCCAGGATTCCTCTTCTACCTGCAGGGCAGCCTTGGGCAGCAGTGCCCGGAACCAGCCTGGGATGTGGGAGCCCACGTGGTACACCTTGTGTGTGTACTGCCCGCTGCCCCCGGGCCCATCTGTGTAGGGCCGGTTGGCCAGGATCTCCACGCCGCTGCCCTCACCACTAGACTCCTCCCGGCTCTTTTTCTGTGGCCCAAGGGAGAGCAGAATAGGGAGCTCAGCCCCAGCTTAGCATCTGGGATCCCCAGCTTAGGCTGGTGTTCTGCGCAGTTCTGGGGCCCTGGTCCCAGTCTTTTCAACTCCCTGAAACCAGACACTGCCCCACCGAAGCTCCCTGGGATCGGAATCAGATGCAGCCCAGCCCTGCATGGGGTCTGCAACCCAGCACTCAATTCAGTCATTCAAGTATTCATTGAGTGTCTGCTCCACCCCAGGCAGTGTTTGGGATTCTATCAATTGAGATATATTGATGAATAGAACAAAGACACCTGTCCTCATGGAGCTTACATTCTAGTGGAAGAAGACAGACAAAAGGAAAAAGCAAATTATATGGTGTGTTAGAAGGCACTAAGTGTTATGGGAAAAGAAAGCCTACAGTAGGGTACAGGTGATCAGGGTTGGGGGCAGCAGTTTTGATCTGATAGTCAGGGAAGGCCTTGCTAAGAACATAAAGTGACCATGGCTTGAACATGACTTTAAGGAGGTGAGGTGGGAGGAGGTGCTCAAGGCAGGGGGAAGCCAGTGCAGCCCCGAGGTGGGAGCGTACTGGATGTGCTGGCGGGTGGCAAGGAGGCCAGGGTGGCTGGCAAGGAAGAAGGGACAAAGAGAGGAAAAGGGGACCCTGGCCCCCTCCCTCTCTGGGAGGCCCAGGCCACCTCCCAATCCCAGCTCCTGCCACACCCCTCACAGCTTGAGAGCCCCCAGATCCTGCCTTCTATCGCTCTGGGGCTCAGATGGCCCTTTCAACCCCGAGGCAGGGTCCAGGCCCTCTTGCTTTATGAGACTCTGGTCCTGCTGTGCTGGGGAGAGATCTGGAGCAGACTCCCCGGGGCCCTGCACCAACCCGGCCACTGCTGAGGGCCTGCCCTGGCCAACTCTTCTCACTGCCCTACCCGAGAGCCCCCTCGCCCTCCGATCCATGCTGCCCTGTCCCTGCTCCAGGTTTGGCGCCTGGTCCTCACCCCATCTCCCTGAGCTCCAGGGGTAGCCAAGACTCTGCACCTCTCCAGACCCCCTCCCGCCCTCCTCGGCCGCGGAGGCCCCCCTCCTCATTCTTGCCGCCTCCTGGGCGCTTTTTCCTTCCCCGATGGGATTACAGATCCTGAGGAGGATTACAGGAGATCAGAGAAGGGCTGGGCACTTAGCGGGTGAGAAGCACCACTCGGCTCTCCTGCCCCTCTCCCCACAGCCCTTCCCCATCCCCACATCCGAAGGGGGCCTCTCTTGCCTCCTCCGGGCTCCCAGCCGGTCCCAGCCCCGTGGCAGGGCTGGCGGGGTTGGCGGGGCTCCACCCCTTGCCCGGGTGCCCTCTCCTTGCCGCCCTCACCTGGATCATGTAGAGCTGGGCCACCTGGTACTCGTCCAGGCTCATGGGCAGCAGAATGTGGTATTCCTTGATGAGCATCCTGAAGGCGCCTGGCGGGCCGCGCGCGGCCTCCGCTCCTCCTGGCGCAGGGCACGGCGCGGCAGTCAGTGCGGGGAGGCTGCGCGCGGCCCCGAGCCCTGCGCGCCGGCCGAGGTGCTCAGGCCACGGGACCCCATGCCCGGGCCCACCGCGGGGGAAGCAGAGGCGAGCCCAGCGCCGCCGCCCGCGCTGCCGGGGCCCGGAACAGCAGCTAGGCTGAGCGCTGACCTCTTTTCCGCGCAGCCCCCGCCCCCCGCCCGCCCGTCGCCATGGCAACCGCGTGCTGACGCGGGCCCCCCGGAGCGCCAGGCTCCGGCCGGCGGGCGGGAGGGCCACCTTGCCTCTCCCGCTGCGACCGCGTCCTAACCCCGGGAAACGGCATCTCTCGGGGGCGCGCCCTCCGAAGCCCCGGGGCCCCTCCTTCCGGGCCCGCCTTCCGCGACCGGCCCCTTGGGGACCCGCCCCCTGCATCCCTTTCCCGGAGTCAGCGGGGTCCCAGGTCCCCCACTCTCAGACGTCCACCTAGAGCTTTGTTCCCCGAGTGTCTCTGCGCCGAGTGGCCCCGTGCGCCCAGCATCTCTGCCAGGGTTCCCCATGCCCTGCACCAGAACCTACCTTCGGGGACTAGGAATCCCCTCCGCCCTCCAGATCTGCCTTCTTCACCATGCAGGGCAGCCGGGTCCTCGACCTCCCCCTCCCAGCATCCTTCCTGGACCCCCGGCCCTCGCTGGCTCTCCACGCGCCTAGGCAGCCACCCCGTCCTCTTCTGGGGGGGTGAGCCCTCCTCAGGCTGAGGCCAGAGTGGCTCCACTTGGTATCCCACGGGCCCTGGCCCTGGAGACCCGCTCCGCCCACCTGCGCCCCAGACTGGCACCGAGGTTCCGCTGCAGGCACCCCTCCATCCCCCACTCGCACCCCGCGAGCAAGCGAGAGGCCCCGTTGTCCCCACTTCCCTCTGCTCGCCGGCGTCCCGGTCCCCTGCCGCGCTCTCGGCCCGCCTGCCGACGTCCCGGCTCACCTCTAGCTTGAGGCGGGCGCCCCTCACCCAGCCCGGGCAGGGCCGGCCGGCCCGTGGGTCGGAGCCCGGAGCGCCCCCAGCCCCGGCCTTGGGTTCCAGCGGTGGCCGGACCCTCCCGAGGCGCAGTGCCGGCCCATGGCCCCGACCTTCCTCTCGATCCGCCCGCCGGCGCCCCTGCCGTCCCTCCCCGCAGCCCGCCGCGTCACTGCGGCCGCCCCGCCCCTTTCCTGGGCCCGGCTGGCCCTCCCCACCCCGGCGGGGTCCGGGCAGCCCCGCCTGCAGCAGAGGAGGCGGGGAGGCAGGCCCCTGCCTTCCTTCCCCCGGGCAGTGGGAAAGAGGCCATTGCCTAAATTCTGGCACTTCTTAGTCCCTCAGTGCTGACTGGGGTCCCCAAAGACTCTTAGTTCCTATCTCCACCCTAGCCCAGCCCTCCTGTGTACAGTGACAAGGTGGAGTTTGATAAAGGAGGTCCCAGGCCCACTCTCCTCTTCTCACCCAGTCCTTAGATTTGGGACCCAGGGTAGAGGAAATGCCTCCCCACCAGTCTAGCCAGAAGCTGGCGGCTCTGAGGTGCCTCCACCTAGGGCTGGGCTCCAGGGCCCCAGGCCTCTATGGTCACCCAGCTACACGCCCAGGCAGAAGCGGGTTGTCACTCTGAGTGGCTGGGCTAGTCCCTGCATGGGGCCACAAAGCCTCCCCCACCTCTGCCTTCCGGGTCCACAAGTCTGGTCACCCAGCCACCCGGAGTCTGGGCAAAGGCCTCATGAGGCACCGCAAGGCTGGGCTCATGGGATCCCACCCAGCCTGCTACAAGGTGCTGGGGTAGTGACAGCAGCAACCGGCCAGCCCCTCCCCTTGACTGTGAGGCCAAGGGCTGGAAGCAGCAGTGCCCGTTCTCTCTGAGGAGTCAGAGACCTTCAGGGCTGATTCAGAGGCTGGGGTGTTGTCAGGGCATTAGGGCGTTTGAGGGAGTGGCTTACGTGAACTGGCATTTCCATGCTGCCAGGCATCACCGCCAATCCAGAGGAAGCGCCCTCCAGGCCCAGGCTGCCCATAGCGCCAAGGGCTGTGGAAGCAGCCAGGCCCTGTGCTGCCCCCTGGTGGCACCACAGGAAGGCCCAGGGCTCTCAGCGCCACGGCTGGGGCGGAGAGGGCCCGGTTCCCACCTGAGGCTGATGGCCCACAGAGGCAAGTCAAACCCTGTTTAGTCACACCCTCCCCACTCCTAGTCTCCTCTTCCCCTTTCTCTGCCTGGCCCACCCAGGCTTAGCTGAAGAACCAGACCCAGAAAGGCTCAGAGCTGAGAGCACAACTCCAAATCATCTTTTATTAATATAAAAAGGGCATATTTAGCAAAAGACACACAGATAAAAGAGTCACTATGGCTCAGGACACAAGGCAGTGAGGTGCCAGGCCTGAGCCCCTGCTGGGGGAGAAGGACGCTCGGGACAAAGTGGGAGAAGGGCTGGGAAGGGCTGAGCGGTGGGGACCACAGAAAGTTCCGGTGGGCAACACTGTTGGCAGGTCATGGGTGGGACTCATGGGGACCTCGCTGCTAACTCTTGTTGTGGGGGGATGTCCTTAGTGCTGCCACCTGGAGAGCCGCTCCTTGGTTCCTGGAGGGGACCCACCAAGGGACACAGGACAGGAAGCCCAGGATGGTTAGTGCAACTCGGGATGAAGGCCAGGGAGAAGCGGGTGCTCTGCAGTGGCCGGGAAAGGTCCAGACGCTGAGGCCGGGGCGCTTCCTGTTACGTGCGGGCGTTCCGCTCTGTCTCTGCCAGGCACTCTCTGACTAGGGCCCGAGCATGGATGATACCTGGTGGTGGGGTGGGGTCTCAGCAACGCTCCACAGCCCCACCCACTGCCCTCCAGAGGAGGACCCCTGCCTCCCCACTCCCTTTCCCCTTTCAGCAAGAGAAATTCCAAACTAATGACGGCTAGATGAGATTAGAGGTTTGGTTAATCCTCAAGGTTGCCCTGTAGAAGTACAAATTCCCAGGCTCTTCCCTGGAAATGGACGCAATTTCAATTCGATTCAAAACACCTCTCTGGGTAGTAATACTGGCCCTCCTCTAGGCTTGGCTCAGGTGGCCTCCGGATGTCTTTCTTTCCCTAATGGAAGATAGTCCAGTGTCGGTTTCCTAAGCAGGGCGGCCTGGCCTCACTTACCTCTCTTCAGGCGCTCCATGGCGCTCTTGCTGCCAGCATATGTGGGCCGGATCTCTTTGCCCATCTCCTCTATGACTGACAGCAGGTCCGTGTAGGTGCTCTGGGAGCCCTGGGCGCCGGGTGGCTTCATCGCCTATGTCAAAAGAGAACAGGGCAGTGAGCTCAGGCACCTGGCGGGGAGGGGGACTCCAGTCCCCATCCATAAGCAAGCCTTTGGCCCCACTCACCTGCACGTAGCCCATGGAAGGCGGTCCAAAGTCGTTAAACAGCGGTCTAAAAGGAGCGGCGGCTCCTGGCACTGAGCCCGACGGCGACGGGACGCTTCCTGCAGCAACAGGCGCGAGTAAGAGGTCAGCGCGGGGCAGGGACGCCGCCTCCCAGCTTTTCCAAGCCCAGGACCGGGTTCGCCCGATTCCCTCCAAAGGATGCTTCATTCCAGGCTGATCAACTTCAGGGACAAATCCCTCCCACTGCGCTCCACCTACAAGCCCTTACGTGACCACGCCCACTTCACAGGCCAGCAAACTGAGGCTCAGCGAGGGTAGGCGGCAAGCCCAGTATTGCAGAACTCAGGCCGTCTTCTCTTCGAGACCTCGACCGCCCGGCAGGCGAGCAGGGGTGGAGCTGGATCCTCACCTGTAGGGACCGGGGTGCCCGGCCCAGGGGTGCTGGAGCCAGGGGTGCTGCTGGGGGCAGGGGCGATGGGTTTGTAGGACATCCCCAACTCCTGGGCGCGGCGGACGCCAGCCGGCCGCTCCTCGGGGGTTGGCTGCCGGGCCGCTCAGCCGCGCTCTGATTGGCAAGCGGGCTGCACGCCCCTGGTAAATAGAGGTCTGGCCGGAAGGGCGAGCGGGCACGAATGCTCCCTCACTCCCGATTGGTGGGCGAAGATGTCACTCGAGCCTCCTTATTGGCCGAGACCTGCCCCAGCAGGTCGCAACCGCCGCCGATTGGCCTCCGCCTTCCGGACCTCGCACCTGTCTGCTCCGGATTGGGCGGTGGCCACCGCCCTCCGCAATTGGCGAGTTCGCGGCCCGGGCCGGCGCGCTTTCAATCCGATTAGTCCCCAGGCCCTAGAGGCGGGGCCTCGGGAACCCGGACCCGGGGCTGGGCCGCCGGTTCGCGCCGAGGGGGTCTTCCCGGGCGCGGGCGCCACCCTCGCGCCTCACTAGCGCTGCTTCAGACGTCTGCTCCGCTCTGCCCAGTTTCGGCCCAGCAGGGGTTGCTGTCGCCGCTGCCGTGGCCGCTGTCACCGCTGCCGTGCGCGCTTCTCTGCTCCGGGGGCCGAAGGACGCAGGGCTTTGACGTCCCGAGCCCCGCGCCCCACCCCGTGCGCTTTTACGTCACTTTTCACCGGTTCAACACCCTCTCCCCGATCTGCGCATGCGCCCGCCCGAGGCCTGCGTTTGTTCCCATGGCAACGGGCCCTTCATCTATGCCGCCGCGCACCGTTCTTCCTGAGGCTTGGCTTGTCCTCAGGTCCAAGGGCGACCTCAAGGACCCCTTTGCCCTCACCCCCAAGGCCCCGCGCCGCTGCCTCAGTTAGTGATAATGGCCGTAGGGCAAACAGGGATTACTTGTGTGCCGGGCACCGGACCAAATTGGTCAAGAGCACAGACTGGAGCCAACCGCCTGGGTTCGAATCTCAGTACCACCCCCACTAGCGATTTCCCCCAGGCAAGTTTCTCACCTCAGTATGCCTCAGTTTCCCCATCCGTAAAATGGGGAAAATGACAATCTCATTGGGTTGTGTGGATTAAATGAATAGTCATAAAGAGCTTCCTGTCCCACTCCGGGGCCCCCATACCTTTCCACTCCACCACTCAGACCCCTCCCCTCAAATCTCATTCGCCATAAACTTAGACCTCAGACCCTCCTCCACTCACTAACCCTTTCTCCCAGGCTCCTTCCCCAAACTCAGACTTCTCTGGCCTTGTGTACCTTCATGCTCCCAGCTTTGTAGATCTTAATCTCCAGGACAGTCATTCATTCATTCATTCATTCATTCATTCATTCATTCATTCATCCATCCATCCAACAAACATGTTCTGGCCCGGCGCGGTGGCTCACGCCTGTAATCCCAGCACTTTGAGAGGCCGAGGCAGGCTGATCACGAGGTCAAGAGTTCGACCTCGTGATCGAACATGGTGAAACCCCTGTCTCTACTAAAAATGCAAAAATTATCTGGGCGTGGTGGTGGGCACCTGTAATCCCAGCTATTCGGGAGGCTGAGGCAGGAGAATCGTTCAAACAGAAGTTGCAATGAGCCGAGATCGTGCCATTGCACTCCAGCCTGGGTGACAGGGCAAGTCTCCGTCTCAAACAAAAACAAAAACAAAACCCAAGAAACCACACAAAAACCATGTTCTGACTCCCTCCTCCATCTCATGCTTTGTACTGAACCCTGAGGTTAAAGAAATGAACAGGCCATGGCCTCTGTACTCAAGGAGGCCTTATTCTCTGAGACAGTGAAGCAACATCTTCCTTACATTGCAGTAAGTCAGTGGCCACAAGGGAGAACGGGACAGGGTTCATTGGAACTTAGAGGAAGGGCCTGCCGGGTGGCATCACAGAAATATCTCCAGAGCAGGCGGCATTCGAGTAGGTGAGGGTGGAAGCAGAGACCGAGGGGACACTCCAGGTAGAAGGACTGGCATGTGCAAAATCTTAGGAAATGGGAGAGCACAACATGTGCTTGAGAACCAGCCTTTTTCTTTCCTTTTTTTTCTGCCGGAGAGTTCACTGGGAAGTGGAGGTGAAGCCGTGGACATAACCGCAGGGGCAGGAAGGGCACCTTAGGTGACCTGGATGTAAGGAAGCTGAGTTGACCACGGAGTCCAGTGCTTCCCTAACTCCAGCCATTAGGAAAACTACATCAGTTTTGCCATCTATTTAACATTTCCTTTTAATTAATTCACTTTTAAAAATCTTAAATGAAAAGGAAAAGGAATAATGTCCATTTAATCGTGTGCTCACTATTTATAGTTTTCTAATACATATTCAAACTGAACTACTGTTGAAAAGGTGTTGATTAGGTCACCCAAGGACTTCTGCTCCTACCGGTGGCACTGAGGGTGCGTGCCAGAGAAATCTGCTGTGGATAGTAGGTGAAGAGGAGACACTGAAAGTTACACCTTCTTTGGGAACCACCAAGCCCCAACTCCCTCTGTTACAGGAAATGGGTCTGGATCCATATCCCACTAGAGGGTTCTTGGATCTTGCACAAGAAATAATTTAGGGGCTGGGCGCGGTGGCTCAAGCCTGTAATCCCAGCACTTTGGGAGGCCGAGACGGGCGGATCAAGAGGCCGGGAGATCGAGACCATCCTAACACGGTGAAACCCCGTCTCTACTAAAAAAATACAAAAAACTAGCCGGGCGAGGTGGCGGGCGCCTGTAGTCCCAGCTACTCGGGAGGCTGAGGCAGGAGAATGGCGGGAACCCGGGAGGCGGAGCGCTTGCAGTGAGCTGAGATCTGGCCACTGCGCTCCAGCCTGGGCGACAGAGCGAGACTCCGCCTCAAAAAAAAAAAAAAAAAAAAAAGAAATAATTCAGGGCGAGTCCACAGAGTAAAGTGAAAACAAGTTTATTAAGAAAGTAAAGGAATAAAAGAATGGCTACTCCATAGACAGAGCAGCCCTAAGGGCTACTGGTTGCCCATTTTTCTGATTATTTCTTGATGATATGCTAAACAAGGGATGGATTATTCATGCCTCCCCTTTTTAGATCATATAGGGTAACTTCCTGACATTGCCATGGCATCAGTTTACAGATGGGAGTGTAGCAGCGAGGACGACCAGAGGTCACTCTCATCACCATCTTGGTTTTGGTGGGTTTTAGCTGGCCTCTTTACTGCAACCTATTTTATCAGCACGGTATTTATGACCTGTGTCTTGTGCTGACCTCCTGTCTCATCCTATGACTTAGAATACCTTAACCATCTGCAGCCCAGTAGGTATCAGCCTCATTTTACCCAGCTCCTATTCAAGATGGAGTTGCTCTGGTTCAAACGCCTCTGACATTTCCACACCTTAGACCTTCCTACTTTCTCCACTGCCCATCATATTAGTCACTGCAGCCTTGACCTCCTGGGCTCAAACAATCCTCTTGCCTCAACCTCTCAAAGCGCTGGGATTACAGGCAAGAGCCACTGGCCTAATTCCACAAACAAAACAAAATGCCATAGACTGGGTGGCTTAAACAACTAAAATTTATTTTCTCATGGTTCTGGAGGCTGCAAGTTTGAGATCAGGATGCTAGCACAGTTGGTTTCTGGTGAGGGCTCTCTTCCTGGCTTGTAAATAGCCACCTTCTGGCTCTGTCTTCATATGTGCTCCTTGGTGCAGAGAGAAAGAACAAGCTTTCTAATATCTCTTCTTATAAGTGCATCAATCCTGGAAGCTGGGCAGGAGGTGCAAGACTGTAATCTCAGCTACTTGGGAGACTCACATGGAAGACTTGATTGAGCCTAGGAGTTTGACTCCAGCCTGGGCAACATAGTGAGATCCCACATCTAAAAAACAGAAGGGCCAGGCTTGGTGGCTAACTCCTGTAATCCCAGCGCACTGGGAAGCTGAGGTGGGAGGATTGCTTCAAGACCAGCCTGGGCAACATAGTGAGACCCTGTCTCTACAAAAAATACAAAAATTAGCTGGGTGTGCTGGCAGATGCCTGTAGTCCCAGTTACTTGGGAGGCTGTGGTGGGAGGATTGCTTGAGCCCAGGAGGTTGAGGCTGCAGTGAGCCTTGATTGTGCAACTGTATTCCAGCCTGGGCAACAGAGCAAGACCCTAGCTCAAAAAAAGAAAAGTGAAAAAACGAAAAAAAAGGACACTAATCCTATCAAATCAGAGCCCTACCCTTATGGCCTCATTTAACCTGAATTACTTCCTTAGAGGCCTATCTCCAAACACAGCCACACTAGGAGTTAGGCTTCAGCATATGAATTTTGGGGAGACACAAACATTTAGTCCATAACACCTATGTTTGGGGGAAGGGATTTGCTTGGGAGGTGCCTGAGGAGTTTAATCTTGAATTTATTTATTTATTTATTTATTTATTTTTGAGACAGGGTCTTACCCTGTCACCCAGGTTTGAGTGCAGTGGTGCAAACATGGCTCACTGCAGTCTTGACCTCCTGGGCTCAAGGAATCCTCCTGCCTCAGCCTCCCAAAGTGCTGGGATTACAGGCGGGAACCACTGGCTTGGCCCTACAGCAGGTTCAGATGTCCCTCCTCCTTGGAGCAGTGGGCTATGGCAGGAGGGGCACAGAGTTCTCTGAGAGGGGTGGGTGGTAACAACTGTGGCCTATCTTAGAGAGAGGACTCTGTCTAACTCGAGGGAAGGTAGCACAGGTTCCTTGGTACAACGCTTCAGGGGCTCCCCTCTGGTCTCAGCCCTCAGACCCAGAGCTCATCCCCTGGATTTTGCAGCCTTTAACCATTGCAACCTCCAAATCAGAAGTTGCAAAGTGGGGCCCACCCATCTATGGGCTAAATTCAGCCCATAGATGGGCTCTCATTGGCTTGCCTAGTGAATTAAAACTTCATTTTAGTGACCAGCATTGTATTTCTATACAATCCTTTCAACTTTTTTCGTATGTTTGAAAGTTTTTTATTTTGAGACGGTAGACTTGTTGTGTCGCCCAGGCTAGAGTGTAGTGCCTTGATCTCGGCTTACTGCAACCTCTGCCCCCTTGGGTTCAAGCGATTCTTGTGCTTCAGCCTCCGGAGTAGCTGGGACTACAGGCGTGTGCCACCACACCTGGCTAATTTTTGTATTTTTAGTAGAGATGGGGTTCGCCATGTTGGCCAGGATAGTCTTGAACTCCTGACCTCAGGTGATCCACCTGCCTTGGCTTCCAAAGTGTTGGGATTACAGGCGTGAGCCATGGCGACCAGCCAATTTATTTATTTATTTAGAGACGGAGTCTTGCTCTGTCACCCAGGCTGGAGTGCAGTGGCGAGATCTCGGCTCCCTACAACCTCAACCACCTGGGTTCAAGCGATTCACCTGCCTCAGCCCCCCGAGTAGCTGGGATTACAGGTGTGCACCACCACGCCTGGCTAATTTTTTTGTATTTTTAGTAGAGTCAGGTTTTCACCATGTTGGCCAGGCTGGTCTGGAACTCCTGATCTCAAGTGATCCACCCGCCTTGGCCTCCCAAAGTGCTGGGATTGCAGGTGTGGAGCCACCATGCCAGGCCTGTTTGAAAAGTTTTGCAATAAAATGTTGAAAAATCAATGGATGGGCCGAGCACGGTAGCTCATGCCTGTAATCCCAGCACTTTGGGAGGCCGAGGTGGGTGGATCACGAGGTCAGGAGATCAAGACCATCCTGGCTAACACAGTGAAACCCTGTCTCTGCTAAAAATACAAGAAATTAGCCAGGCATGGTGGCGCACGCCCATAGTCCCAGCTACTGGGGAGGCTGATGCAGGAGAATCTCTTAAACCTGGGAGGCGGAAGTTGCAGTGAGCCGAGATTGTGCCATTACACTCCAGTCTGGGTGACACAGCGAGACTCCGTCTCAAAAAAAAAAAAAAAAAAAAAAAAAAAAAAAGAATGAATGAACAAGGAGATACCGCTACATTCTTGTTAGAATGGCTACAATCTAAAACCTGACAATGTCAGTTGCTGGCAAGGGTGTGGAGCAGCAGAGACTTGCATTTACTGTGGGTAGGGATGCAGAATGGTACAGCCATTTCGGAAGATGGTTTGGTTGCTTCTTCCAAAAGTAAACATAGACTTACTCTATGATCCAGCAGTTGTGTTCCTGGGTGTTGACCCAACTGATTTGAAAATGTATGACCACACAAAAACATGTGCATGTTTATAGCAATTTTATAATCTCCAAAACTAGAAGCAATGAGATGCCCTTTTTTTTTTTTTTTTTTTTGAGACGGAGTCTCGCTCTGTCACCCAGGCTGGAGTGCAGTGGCCAGATCTCAGCTCTCAGCTCACTGCAAGCTCCGCCTCCCGGGTTCCCGCCATTCTCCTGCCTCAGCCTCCCGAGTAGCTGGGACCACAGGCGCCGCCACCTCGCCTGGCTAATTTTTTGTGTTTTTAGTAGAGACGGGGTTTCGCCGTGTTAGCCAGGATGGTCTCGATCTCCTGACCTTGTGATCCGCCCGTCTCGGCCTCCCAAAGTGCTGGGATTACAGGCTTGAGCCACCGCGCCCGGCCGAGATGCCCTTTAATAGATGAATGGGGTCGGGCGCGGTAGCTCATGCCTGGAATCCCAGCACTTTGGGAGGCCAAGGCAAGTGGATCACCTGAGGCCAGGAGTTCGAGACCAGCCTGACCAACATGGTGAAACCCCTTCTCTACTAACAATACAAGAATTAGCCGGCCATGATGGTGGGTGCCTATAATCCCAGCTACTGGGGAGGCTGAGGCAGGAGAATCCCTTGAACCCAGGAGGCAGAGGTTGCAGTGAGCCGAGATTGCGCCACTGTACTCCAGCCTTGCTGACAAAGTGAGATGCCGTCTCAAAAAAAAAAAAAAAAAAAAAAGGTGAATGGATAAACAAACTGACATATCCATACAATAGAATATTATTGGGCAATGAAAGGAAATCACCTATCTAGCCATGAAAAGACATCGATAAATCTTAAATGCGTATTGCTAAATGAAAGAAGTCAGTCTGAACAAGTCACATACTGTATGATTCCAATTCTATGACATTCTAGAAAAGGGAAAACTATACAGAAGTTGAACAGACCATTGATTACTGGGGCCTGGGGTAGAGGGAGTAGGACTGAATAGGTGAGGCATAGGGGCATGAAACTCTTCTGTATAAGGAAACTTCTTGTTTTTGTGTGTGTGTTTTTTTGAGACAGAGTCTCACTCTGTCGCCCAGGCAGGAGTGCAGTGGCACAATCTCAGCTCACTGCAACTTCTGCCACTCGGGTTCAAGCGATTCTCCTGCCTCCGCCTCCCCAGTAGCTGGAACTACAAGTGCACGCCACCATGCCTAGCTAGTTTTTGTATTTTTAATAGAGATGGGGTTTCACCATGTTGGCCAGACTGGTCTCGAACTCCTGAACTCGTGGTCCACCTGCCTTGGCCTCCCAAAGTGCTGGGATTACAGGCGTGAGCCACTGCGCCTGGCCAACTTTTTGTGTGTTTTTTTTGATTCAGGGTCTTGCTCTGTTGCCCAGACTGGAGTGCGGTGGTGTGATCGTGGCTCACTGCCGCGTCCAACTCCTGGGCTCATGCAATCCTCCTTCCTTGGCTTCCCAAAGTGGATTACAGGCGTGAGCCACGGTGCCCGGCTGAGTAAACTTTAATGTATGCAAATTTAAAAAAATTAATCTTGGAGGTCAGCGGATCCCAGGATGGAATGCAGAATGCAACCAAAGAAACTAGCTATATTACAAATGTATGCAACAACCTCACTGTAGGGGCTGGGGGAATAAGGTGCTGACCTAGAAATAAGGGAGTCTGTAAGACTAAATGCAAAAGGAACTGCACATAAGCACCGCACTGGAGTTGAAAAAGTGGTGTCCCACAGGAGTATGGGTTAACAGTTCCAAAACCACTGCACATGTAGCTGGAACTGAACAATGAAGTAAACAGAGGATGGATGATGGGGGTCACTGTTGGAATGAAAAGTTACAGATAAGCAAGTGGGGTGGCTAGAATGATCCATGTGGTAATGGACTGGAGTTGGAAGCATCAGGATGAACTCATGTGCGGCTTAACAGAGATTCAGTTGCTTACGTACAGGAACATTTATAAATGTCTGTATACACAGAATAGAATGCACACACACACATATCTCCTCATGTTATCAGCAGAGAAGACCTGGAAACAATTGTCCCTCCCTGCCCCACACCCACTAGCAACAAGCACCCAGTGTAGTGTCCAGATCTTGGTTTCTTTTCCTTTTCTTTTCTTTTCTTTTCTTTTCTTTTTTTCTTTTTTTTTTTTTTTTTTGAGATGCAGTCTCTCTCTGTCACCCAGGCTGGAGTGCAGTGGTGGGATTTTAGCTTACTGCAACCTCCATCTCCCGGGTTCAAGCCATTCTCCTGCTCTGGGGCGGGGCATGGTGCCTCCTGAGTAGCTGGGATTACAGGCACCTGCCACCACGCCCGGCTGACTTTTTGCATTTTTTAGTAGAGGCAGGGTTTCACCGTGTTGGTCAGGCTGGTCTTGAACTCCTGACCTCAAATGATTTGCCTGCCTTGGCCTCCCAGAGTCCTGGGATTACAGGTGTGAGCCACTGTGACCGGCCCCTGCCCCCATTTTTTTTTTTAAAGAGTGACAGGGCTTCGCTCTGTTGCCCAGGATGCAGTGTAGTGGACTGGGCACTATCCTAGTTCACTGAAGCCTTGAACACCCAGGGACAAGTGATCTTCCTGTTTCAGCCTTCCAAGTAGCTGGAACTACAGGCGCACACTACTACACCTGGCTAATTTTTAAAATTTCTTTGTAGAGATGGGGTCTCACTATGTTGCCCAGGCTGGTCTTGAACTCCTGGGCTCAAGTGATCCTCCCACCTTGGTGTCTCAAAGTATAGGAATTACAGGCATTAGGCACAATGCCCCACCCCAGATCTTGGTGTCTAATACCATTCTCCACTAAAATGAACCAGGGCTCCTTGGAGAAATGACTGATTCTGGGACGGGGCAGGAAATATACCAAATAATCCTGGAGCAGCTTGTAGTGCCAAAACGTAAAAAGTGCTAAAAACAAACATACACAATGATGGGAACACAAAGCCAATTGAAAGACTTCCTATGGATCGATCTATCTATCTATCTATCTATCTATCTATCTATCTATCTATCTATCTATCTATCATCAATCATCTACCGAGATCTCCTATTGTTCTGTTTCTCTGGAGAACCCTGACTAATATATAGGGGACTCCGGGCATGTGGTATTGGGAAACCGTCTGTGCTATCTTCACAGTCATTCTGTAAGCCTACAGCTCTTTTGTTTGTTTGTTTATTTATTTATTTATTTTGAGATGAATCTCACTCTGTTGCCCAGGCTGGAATTCAGTGACACAATCTTGGCTCACTGAAACCTCTGTCTCTCAAGTTCAAGCAATTCTCCTGCCTCAGTCTCCTGAGTAGCTGGGATTACAGGCGCCTGTCATTACGCCTGGCTAATTTTTGTATTTTTGGTAGAGTCAGGGTTTCACCATGCTGGCCAGCTGATCTCAAACTCCTGACCTCAGGTGGTTCACCCGCCTCAGCCTCCCAAAGTGCTGAGATTACAGGCATGAGCCGCTGTACCTGGCCTAAATCAGAAGATCTTATAGCTTGCGGCTGCTCTGACTGGCAAGAGTCAGAGGAGTTGGGCAGCAGGTGCCCCCTGTAGCAGGGGCAGGGGTTCTGGACTCGCCGTAGTTTCAACCCTTCCCACTGTTCCTTCCCCAGCCCACTGCAGCCTCAATCTCACAGGCTTAAGGGATCCCCTGCTCCAGCTGCTGTCTGTTGGGAGGTGTGTGTGAGATTTGGGGGAGCTGGGAGCACTTCTTTTGCCAGCAGACACATTGCCCCGATTCAGACACTACACAGCCACTCCCAGTTCTCCAGCCACAGAGCCTGCCAGGCTGAGGCCTGGGGAGGTGGTGGGAGGCTGACCCTGAGTGGGGTTCTGATTTCCCTCTTCCTCATGGCCATCACTACCCCTCAGCCCCTGCAGCAGGGACAGACATCTTCTCAGGCAGCAATACCATCTGTACCAGCCGTGAGGGTGGTGGAAGGAAGGGTGGGAGTGTGGACCCTGGCTCCCAGAGAAGCCACTGAGCCTGGGGCAACTTATCCTTATCCCCAGTTCTGCCAGATTGGCAGAGGTGATTACCTAATTGAGGATTAAGGATTAATTGAGATCTGCCAGGAGAGTGGTGCTGAGGCCCCTGCAGCCAGCTCTAGCACCTCGGCATCCAGTCTCCAGAATGCACAGGGTGCATCTCCAGGCCGCCTGCCTGCTTTGCCCCAGGGCCATCTTGTTGGCAGGTGCCATGTGAGGACCAGGCACAGGCGCTGGGAGCTTTCACCCCTTCGTGACGAGGAAGGACCGGGCTTGTTTGCTCCCACCAGGCAGGAGCTGCAGATGAGGCCTGTGCCATAGCTAGAAGAGGCCGAGATCTGGCCTGGGCCTGTCCTGACCCTGAGGCGCCCTCCATAGTTGGCGCTGTGGTTTCAGAGTCCCCGGGCCTGGGTGCAAGTCCCACCGCCCTTCATCCTGACTGTGTGTGGCTTGATGCACAGGACGGGTCCTGTGTCCTCCTGGAGCCTCTGTGCAGGCAGCGGCCCTGGATTAACCTGGGGGTAATGGAAAGTCATGGCCAGGTCCTGAACAGGGGTGTGACAAAACGCAAGTGGCATTTTAGGAAGAATAACCTGGCAGTGTGTGGGGATAGAGGGCAGTGAGGCCACGTGGTCTCTAGCAGATCACTTAGACTTGGTGCTATTGTTTATGTTATTTTTAGTTAAAAAAGTGTTTTTTAGAGACATGGTTTTGTTCTGTTGCCCAGGCTGGAGTGCAGTGGTGCAATCATATAGTTCACTGCAGCCTCGACCTCCTGGGTTCGCGTGATCCTCCCACCTCAGCCTCCCAAGTAGCTGGGACTACAGGCATGCACCACCACACCTGGCTAATTTTTGCTTTATTTTTGTAGAGATGGGGTCTCGCTCTGTTGCCCAGGCTGGTTTCAAATTCCTGGCCTCAAAGTGCTGGAGTTGCATTCATGAGCCACTTCACACGGCCCTCGTGCTATGGCCTTGATGTTTGTGTCCCTCCAAAATGCATGTTGAAACTCAATCCCCAATGGAACAACAGTAAGGGGTGGAGCCTTCAGAAGATGATTGGACCACAAGGGCTCTGCCCTTATGGATGGGATTAGTGCCTTATAAAAGGGCTGGGGGTGGCGGTGGGGTGGGGGGAGTAGCCAGGCCCTCATGCCCTTCCTGCCTTTCTGCTACGTGAGGCATCCTCTGGAGGAAGCAGCTCAAGGCACCATCTTGGAAGCAGAGGCCTGGCCCTCTGCAGACACCCAACTGCCCGCACCTTGACCCTGGGCTTCCCAGCCTCCATAACTGTGAGCAATAAATTCACGCTGTTTATAAAATACCAGTCTAAGGTATGTTATTATGGCAGCAGGAACAGACGAGGGCACTCAGCCCGTCAATTTCTTCAATCTGGAAAATGGGGCCCTGAAGACTGGGGTATGCTATCGGTGTCCGGGGTCCTCCAGGGGGAAGATACTGAGATGGAGTTAGGGAGGAAGGTAAAGGGGGAGGAAGCAGGACTGGGCAGGCAAGCCTCTCATTCCACACTGATCTGTCTGCCTTGGCTGCCCCAAAGGGGAGCTCGGAGCAAAGACTGCCCATTAGAGGAGCCTTGCATTAGGGAGAAATGTCCAGGTCCTGGTTCCCCACGCTGTGCTCAGTTAGTGGCTGGGGGCTCCCTGGAGGAGTGAGGTGTCAGCCCAAAAGCTGAGGTGTCTCCTGAAGGGGCCAGTGGCTGAGCCCTTCTGCTAACTCACCCACTCTATCCTCTAAGTTGAACTGCACGTTCTTGAGGGGAGCTCTGAGCAGTGTGCCTCCAAGGCTACTGCAGGAAAAGTGACATCAAGCTTGGGAAAAGTCTTTCTGCGGTACTTTCTCCACGCTCAAATGTCATCATGGAGCTAGCAGGAGCTGTTCTCAGGATACACGGCAGGAAATGTGGGGGCCAACACACGCCTGAGCTCGGGACAAGAAGGCTCTGTTTACTGGCTAGGGATGTTTCCTGACGCTTGCTCTGGGCCGGGTCCAGGATCCAGAGAGGAAGAAGAGAGGGTCCCCATCTTCCTGAAGCTCACAATGGAAGGGATTTATGATCCAAGAGGACAGTCCCGGTCCTTGATTTCGGGGGCCAAATACTGGAGCCTCCAGGATGAGCAAGTGAGAAGCAAAAGCCATCTCCCCAGGCTTGGAGATATTTTACTGTCAGAGAGACAGAGACGAGGCCAGGCAGCTTTATTGGAGAAGTGGTGGTGGGGGTGAAGGCAGGCAAGGGCGCTGCACACAGGTGGGATGGGGAGGAGAGCGGTGTCCCTGCTGGAGGCGATGGGCTTCAAAGAACATGCTGGTGGGCAGAGGCTGTGGTCCTTGAGTCCTGTCTGCTGCCTCCAGCTTCTGTACAGGCTCACCGAGACATCATTCGCACAAACTCTGCCAGGACGAAGCCAGGGTTTTGGGTCTGTTCTCTGGACTGCACTAGGAGTGAAGACCATCTGCAGGCCTTGGGGCAGGTGGGAGTGTGGTTGAGGGGAGGGTCTTCAAGGGCATCCTCTGGATCTGATAGGGAATAGGTCTCAGGGCCAGGAAGAGGGGGCTTTGTCTTATGGGGGAAAAAACAAACCCTTGTAATGGAACTTGTTTTCCTTTTTGCTTTGACAGGTAGGAAGCTCAGGAGCAACTCTGGGGCCTACTTATGGGAATGCATTTCCACATAGTAATTTTCCTTGGCTTCTATTATTATTGAATCATTTTTCCCCTTTATGGAAATGCAGCATAGAGGAAGAGCTGGGTTCTGGATCAGGCTGCCCAGATTCAAATCTTGGCTCCATCTACCTGCTTTTGCTTAGTGCCTAGGCTTTCCTGAGAATGGACTTTCTTCTCCTGCCTATGGGGATAACAATTCCTTCCTCTCGGGTTCTGCATGATGATTAACTAGGAGAGGACATTGGGGTGCGTGGCACACGGTCTAGTGCACAGTGGTGATGCTTGCTGTGCGGTTTCTTATCTGCTAGGAGCCTTCCAGGGCGTGTGTTGCTACGTGCGGCAGGGGGTACCTTCGAAGTCGACCAGGCCGTCCCCATTGAGGTCCACGTCCTGGAGGATCTCCTCCACCTCCCGCTGGCTGAGGCGCTCCCCCAGCAGGGCCTTGAGGGCCGCCCGGAGCTCGCCCACGCTGATGCGGCCGTCCCCGTTGGTGTCGAACTGTGGCGGCGTTGGTCGTGGCGTCTGGTCACTGACAGTCATTCACACGCGCAGCCCCTCACTCACGGCAGACACGCAGCCCCGCCCGCCCTCAGCCCCAGTGGCCGCACCTCCCGGAAGGCGTCCCGCAGCTCCCGGACGCCGATCATGTCTGCAGTCTCTGCCAGCAGCTTGGGGCCCATCAGCTCCACGAAATCTTCAAAGTCCACCTTCCCGCCACCTGGAGGTCCCGTCCATTACAGACCCAGGGCACCAGAGACCCCTGCCCCGCCCCTGGCTCTCCCTCCTCTGCCCTCTGCCTTTCCTTCGTGAATGGATCCTTTCCTCCCTCTGCATCTGAAGCCTGGGTCATCTATATTTCCCAATGGGAATCGCCCTCCAAACAAGGCACAGATTTGGCCAAAGGTGAAAGGAAAACCACGCTCAAAACTTCTTGGGCGGGGCGCGGTGGCTCACGCCTGTAATGCCAGCACTTTGGGAGGCTGAGGCGGGCGAATCACCTGAGGTCAGGAGTTCCAGACCAGCCTGACCAACATGGTGAAACCCCGTCTCTACTAAAAATACAAAAATTAGCCGGGCGTGGTGGCGGGTGCCTGTAATCCCACCTACTCGGGAGGCTGAGGCAGGAGAATTGCTTGAACCCAGGAGGTGGAGGTTGCAGTGAGCTGAGATAGCGCCATTGTCACTCCTAAGTGACAGAGCAAGACCCCATCTCAAAAAAAACAAAAACAAAAACAAGAAACCCAAAACAACAACAACAACAACAACAACAACAACAACAACAACAACAACAAAACCCCCCAAAAAACTTCTTGGAACTTTCCTTAATTTTCCTGAAGAGTTCGGTTGGGTTCAAGTCCTGGCTCCAAGGAACTTGCTGTGTGACCTTAGACAAGTCCCTTAACCATTCAGTTGCCTCATTTGCAGAATAGGAATCACAGTCCATGCTGTGCCCACCTCCTAGAGGCGGGTGAGATTCTCCAGGGGCAGAGAGCTTGCCTTGAGAATGACCAAGGTCATGGGCTCTGGGAACAGCCTGTGCAGTCACCTCTGTATCTGGGTTTGGCTTCCTGGGCCCAGCCAGGGCATCTGGAGGACTAGGGATGGGGACAGGCTCGAGGCACATACTGATTTGTTGTGAGATCTCGATGAGCTCCATCTCGGTGGGCATGTAGCCCAGGGTCCGCATGCAGGCACCCAGCTCCCGGCAGCCGATGTAGCCGTCCCGGTCTCTGTCAAACTCCTGGAAGGCGACCTGCAGCTCTGCCAGGCAGGGTGGGGTCAGTCCTTCCCCCATATCCCCCTGATCCTGGCCTGGACCCACCTACCCTTCTCCCTTGGTCTAACCATCCCTCCTTCTGAACGTCAGATTCTCTTTGCTGCCTCAGGGCCTTTGAACATGCTGTTCCTGTTATTTGTTCTTTCAGCAAGTATTTGAAGAGTATCTACTATGTGCCAAGCTCTGCTCTAGGCACTGGGGATACAGCAGTGAAATTTTTCAAAAAGAAAGAAAGAAAGTGGGGGAAACAAATCACGACCGCTTGGAGATGTGGTCTTTTGTCACCTACTAAAGGAGGACATCCCTTTACATGTGGCCTCCCCAGCCCGTTTTTTCCTTTCCTGGAAAGCACGTTCACAATTTATACTTGTAGCCGACTAACTGACGTTGATCTCCAGAGGGCACAGGCCATATCTGCCTAGCCGGCCATGTTTCCCAGTGCTTAGCCAGGGCCAGGCACACAGTGGGCACCCAGGAAGTGTCAGCTGAATGAGCAAATATAAAAGAGGCCCTGTCACCTGCCTGGTGAGTGAGACCAAGAAATGACAGCTGGGTGGGGGTCTGTCATCCCCTCCCTGCTCAGGCTTGTCCCCATTTCCCTGAACCAGTGCCCTGTAGCCTTCTTGCCCCTACCTCCTCCTGGAAACACTGAGGCCCCCACCTGATGCCCCCCCAACCCTATGTCCCCACCCTATGCCCCCCCATGCCCACCTCCCCTCCAGGGAACCAGTTCCTTCTCCAACCCTTTACCTTCAATCTCCTCGGGCCGCAGCTCCCGGTCCTGAAGGGCACAGAGGGGTTAGGAATTCCCCGCTCCTCCTGATGGCTGTGCCCTTCCTTCTTGCTTCTCAGGGCTCCCCACCCAGCCCCACACTGCAACACGCACACGAAGGGCCTGTGTCTGTCTGACTGCTCAGCCCTGGTTCCCACCTAGTTCTGCTCACTGGCCTGGGCGACCAGGTGCCCCCTTCCCTGCTTCTGGCCTAGGTCACTCCTCGGGCCGTCCCCACCTACTCCGTCACCCTCTTCTGGGGCAGGGTGCTCCCTTTGCTGGTGGTGGATCTGGGGTTTGGGCAGAACCTCAGACTTGGTCCCGCCAGCCTCAATGTCACTGTTGATTTCTTCCGTTTCTGGGGTCATTGCGCTCTCCTCTCTCTGCACCCCCACCCCAGATCTGTGTGCCTTTGCTCTGACGTCCCCACTCAATCCTCTTCCCCCCAGCTCCAGGAGAGGCAAAGCGAGGCGCAAGGGCAGGTGGGCTGGCAGGTGAGGGGCAAGGGCAGGCAGGCTGGCGGGACAGCGGTAAGGGCAGGCAGGCTGGCAGGTGGGTGGCCGTACATACGAGTTGGGTGGCAGCAATGCTGGGCCGCAGGAAGATGCAGGCAGGCCCCACCAGGCTGTTGAGCACTGAGTAGCCCTGGATGCCTGGCCTGGGGGCCCCCTGCTCCTTGGGGCTGGAGCTGGGGCTGGGGCAGGAGCCCCTTGGTGGGGAGCCGAGCCACTGCCAGGGGTCCTGCAGCAGAGCCGGCCATGAGCTGGGGCAGTGGCCACCAAGCTCCAGGCCTGATGGCCCTCCCCACTCCTCTCACCAGCTGCTCCTGCCTTTGGAGCCCAGCACGGGACAGTAGGGAAGGGGCTGGGGGGTAGAGAGAGGACCCTCACCCGTGAGCACTTTAGGCAGAAAGGGTCCGTCCTCTAACTGTTCTATTGGGCAAACTGAGGACCAGAAAAGGCAAGAGACTTGGCCAAGGCCACTGAGAGAGCCAGCGGCAGAAAGGGACCTTGTGCCCAGCTCTGTCTCCTAGATGGAGGCTGGCTAGCAGAGAGTGGGGACCTGCAGCCAGGGTGGGGCAGCTGGATGGGCAGCTGGGGGATCTGGTGAGCCTGGCAGGGAAGACCCAGCGGTCTGTGGGAGCCAAGATCAGGGTGGCCAGAGGCTGTGACTTCCAGGAAAAAAAATCTCCACCTGGGGCAGTGGGCAGCCCCCAACCCCGCCCGGCCCTCACAGGGCTCTGCCCATCCCATCTGACCCTCAAGGTCCATTCCGGCCTCCTGGCCTGGGCTCTCCCCTGACCCTCCTACCTTAGGGCCCCGGCGCCGGGGCCTCTTGGCACAGTTCCCCATGGGCCCTGAACCATGCCAGGCCTGGAACCCCGGGGGTGGCCCAGGCTGGGCCTCAGCGGATGCTGCTGCCTGCGGACTCCTGCCAGCCCCCAGCTGCTCCCGGTGAGAGCCTGGGAGTACTGCCGGGGATTTTCCCGGGGTTTTGTGGGGAAGATCGGGGGCGGGTGGGCAGGCGGGGGACCTGGGCCCGGGGCTTGGGTCCTAATCCGGGATTATCTTTGAACGTCTCCGCTGCTGAGGGGGGCCACTTGGGCCCAAGGCCCCCTGGAGAGCACGGATGCCCCAGACTGCGTCCTGAGGGTCTTCCAGACACCCCTTCTCCAGCACCCTCCCCCAAGCCCTGCCTCTAATCTCTCCCAATCAGGGGAGGTTTAATGTCTTCAGAAGCAGGGCTGGGTCCCAGGAGGAGGAAGGCAGGCGCACAGTGTGCCAGGGTGGGCCGTGCCCTCCGAATGGCACAGATGCCGGTTAGTATGGACACGCAGGCCCTCCCACACTGCCTCTCAGAAAGAGGAAGCCACTTGGCCCAGCCCAGGAAGCTCCTGCCTCTCTCTGCCAGGACCCCAGCTGGGCCCTGGGCTCCTCACCTGGGGGGGGCCCACTTGCTTGCCCTTGGCACCCCCTGCCTGGACTGGTGCCCCGCCCTTGGATGAGGAGCAGAAGGGAACCGCCTTGGTGTGTGGGCAGTGGCAGGGCTCGGCGAGGGCGGAGATTGGGAAGGGAAGCCACCCCAGCCCTGACGACCTGAGAGACTCCCCCACTGGCCTCGGCCTCCAGGTCCCCTCCCTGGACTGAGTCCCGGGTCTGTCCTCTGGGGTCCCCGGTTGGGGTGTGGGGTCCCTGCTGTTCGCTCCTGGTCCCCTCACACCCCTGCCCGCATTACCTGCCCGTAGGCTGCCTGCACCTGGGCCTCGAGCTCCCGGAGGAGCGCTCGTCGCTGGGTGGCTGGTGGGCTGCCAGGGGCCCGGCTGGTTCCTGGAGTGCCCTCAGAGGGGTTGGGGTCTCCCGTTGGGAGGCTGCCCTCTGCTGGGTCCTGGGGCTGGGCCATGGAGATGAGGGCTTGGTACTTCCTCCTGGCTGAGGGACGCTGCTCCCCTCCGGCCTCCCCAGTCCTGTGGGAGAGTGGCCTTGTGGGCAGCTGCAGGTGTGGCCCAGGTCCCTGCTGCTCTTCTTTCTGTCCCTTCCTCCATAAACTGGGAGAACCCCATGTCCCCAGAGTCTCCCAGAGTCTCATATCCTCCCTAGCTCCCCGTGGCCCCTCGTGCGGCCCTGTCAGCCTGGTGAACCCCTCATGCTGGTCACAGACTGTGCCCGGGGCTCCACCGGATCACCCTTGCGGCCCCGGTGGCCGGCCCTCCCGCTTGCCTGTGGCTTCCTCCCCGCAGCCTTCTGCCTCCATCTCTGGCTCACGGGTCCCCTGCTGCCCCACACACCCTCCTTGCTCACTTTCCATCTCACCCCTGCCCCTCTCTGCCCCCTGTGCCTCTGTGCCTGTGTTGCCTGCAGCCCAGTCTCCATCCCCTCTGACCCGCCACCATCTCTCAGTCTGGGTCCAGTGGTGTCTCTGCCGTCTCTGACCCACTCAGCCCGTCTCTCTAATGGCTCCTTCCCTCTGTTGCTGCAAGAACTTTCTTGCATTGGTCCGTCTTTCTGTCTGTCCTTCCTTGTTCTTCTTATTCTCCCCACCATCCCGCTCCCAGGAGAGCTCCCGAATTCTGGAAAGGCCTTCCCCACCTCCCCAGCCCAGAGCCCCAGGGTCCCTCTGTGCTGCCCACCTCCCTGCCTCCCTCCCTCCTTCCCAGTGTCCCTCTGTGCTAGCCCCTCTCTCCTCCCCAGGGTCTCCCTGCACTGCCAACCCTCCTCCCTCCTCCCCAGGGTCCCTCTGTACTGCACCCTGCCTCCCTCCCTCCTCCCCAGGGTCCCTCTGCATTGCCCACCTCCCTGCGTCCTGCCAGGACCTCCACCTGGTCCTGCTGACCTTCAACCTCTTGCTTCTCAAGGAAAACGGGTGGAGGTGAGCCGGGCAGCCCCTGCTGGCCTCTTAGGCTTCCTTGCCATGCCCCCAGCCCACTCCCCACCCAACTGCCCACTCTTCAACTCCCAGAATGAGGTCATCATCCTGCCCCAGTTCCATTCCAGGTCCCTCATGATTTATTCACCTGCCCCCCACACTGGCCTTTGTCCAAGGGAACCAGATCCCACTAGGTGCTGCCACCTGAGCTGGTGGCTCTGGCCTCTCTCGGCCACACACGGCCATCCATTCATGTATTCCCTCAGCAAACAGCTGATGCTGGCTGGGCCAGCTGCTGGGGCTATATGACAGACCCCATCTGTGTAGAGAAGCCCACTCTCAGGCATGTCTAACCAGGAAAAGAGCCACCAGACATTCTCCAAGTGCTTGGGGTCATTGGCCCAGGCATCAGGGAGGCTTCATGGAGGAGGTGAGGGGATAAGGCAACGCTGCAGGCATTGCCTATTAATGTTTAACCTGTGCCTGGCCCTGGGTGAGAGCCAGGGTCCCTGGCAGGGATCAGCCTTGAACGTGGAGTGCCCCAGGAGCTGGAACCTGGCAGGTGTGTTGGATGGAGGCCCTTGGGAGGGAGGAAGGGGTTAGGGGCCTCTGGAGAGGATATGGGTGGCAGGAAGTCAGAGAAAATTTTAGAGAGGCTGAATCTGCAGCAAACATTTGTCCAGCACCTGCTCTGTACCTTCCTGGGTGCTGGAACCAGTCCCTACTTCCTGGAACGTTTCACCTGCTGGGAGATGCACATTCAGCAAACCAGAATGACAATGGCCAGGGAAGCGCAGGAAGGGCCAAAGTTGTCAGGAGGGAGGCCTTGGCCGGGTGTAGTGGCTCACACCTGTAATCCCAGCACCTTGGGAGGCCAAGGCAGGCGGATCATTTGAGGTCAGCCTGGTCAACGTGGCAAAACCCCGTCTCTACTAAAAATACAAAAATTAGCTGGCGCGGTGGCACATGCCTGTAATACCAGCTACTCGGGAGGCTGAGGCATGAGAATCACTTGAACCTGGGAGGCAGAGGTTGCACTGAGCAGAGATCGTGCCACTGCACTCCAGCCTGGGTGACAGACTGAGACTCTGTCTCGGAAGGAAGGAAGGAAGGAAGGAAGGAAGGAAGGAAGGAAGGAAGGAAGGAAGAAAGGAAGGAAGGAAGGAAGGAGGGAGAAAGAAAGAGAAAGAGAGAAAGAAAGAGGAAGAAAGAAAGAGAGAAAGGAAAAAAAAAAGAGGGAGACCTTGCTTGATGGGAGTTGAGGAACTGACATGCTAACCGCGAGCAGAGGATGATGGGAATGGCTGAGCAAAGGGAGGGGGTGGCCTCACAGACAGAGGAAAGCCTCCACATCTGAGGGCAGGCCGGGGTTGAGAGGTGAGTGGAAAGGCTGGTTGTGATCATTCCCATTGCCTCAACCTTCAATGTCCTTCAGTCCCACCTCTGCACACAGAGAGCAGGAGTGGCCTGGTCTCCCAGGTGGTAACATCTCTGGAAACATTCCTCGGAGACAGGAATTCTCCTCTGCAAGAGGGTAGAAAGGGCCGGCAGGCCTGGGTTCCCCCATGCACACACTGTGTCACCCTGGGAAAGGTATGTCACCTCTTTGAGCCTCAGTTTTCTCATCTGAAAAGTGGAGGTTGACCTAACATCTGTCTCCCAGTACCACTGTGGAAATTAGATGACAGGACCTGGCAGGTTCCTGGCACATAGGAAGGTGCAGAATGTGGTGGGCACCACACGTGATGAATGATTCCATGTCTAAAGAACCATCTTTGAAAGTAGAAACTGGTGAGAAATGTATGTCCCAAAGTATAATCCAAAACAGTGGGGTCTGTAAGCGCTCAGAGTATAGGGGGTAAAAGAGTTTTCTATCAGGGAGCAAAGGCCTTGTGTCTAAGTGGAGGAGAAAGCCTGGCTTGGAGATCCCCCTGGCTTGTGTTCAATCAGCAGCATCCTGGAGCACTCAGCTTGGTGCCCTCTACTTGCCCAACCTGACTTAGCTAAGCTGGAGTCCTGGCTCCAGTGTCCAGGATGGGTGGATCAGGGATTTGACTAATGGGTAGACAGAGAGAAGGATGGGTAGAAGGATGGTTGGTTGGGTAAAATGGGTGGTTGGATGGATGGGTGGATAATTTGATGAACTGGTGTTTAAATGGACAGATGGAAGGAAAGATGAATGGATGGACAGGAGGACAGATAGTTGGGTTAGTAGATGAGAAGTTGGATAGATGGACAGGTGAGTGGCTGGCTGGCTGGAAGGATGGGTAGGTGATCTGATAGGCTGGTGGTGCAATGGTTGGTAAATGGATGGGTGGATGATTGCATAGATAGTTGGTTAGGTAGATGGTTGGATAGATGGAGGGATGAATGGAAGATGGATGGATAGACAGGTGGCCAGTGATTGTATGGGTAAATGGATAGTTGGATGAATAGGTGGATAAATGGATAGGTGAATGTCTTGATGGACTGGCTATTGAATGTTTGATTGATGGGTGGATGGATGATTGGGTAGATGAGGTTTAGATGGATAGATAGATGGAAGTGAATAGATGGCTGAGAGGATAGACTGCTGGTGAAGGTCGTCTGTGTGTGTGTGTGTGTGTGTGTGTGTGTGTATGTGTGTTTTGAGACAGGATCTCACTGTCACCCAGGCTGGAGTGCAGTGGCACAATCATGGCTCGTGGCTTACTATAGCCTTGACCTCCTGGGCTTAAGCAATCTTTCTCTCAGTCTTCTGAGTAGCTGGCACTATAGGCATGTGGCACCATGCCCAGCCATCTTTTTTTTATTTATTGCAAAGATGACATCTTGTTATGCTTCCCAGGCTAGTCTTGAATTCCTGGCCTAGAGCAATCCTCCCGCCTTGGCGTCCCAAAGTATTGAGATTACAGGCGTGAGACAAGGCTCCCCACAAAGGTTCCATATTCTTCATTAAAAGAGTTCATTAGCGTACAGACTATATTCTGCCTATTTTGGTGTCTCGCATGGTGTCTAACCCATTCATTGCCTGGCATATACTAATCAATGCGTGAATGAAGACTTGTGTCTATCTATCTCCCTCCATACTTTACTGTGATTCCTCTAATGGCAAAGATGATGGCTCCTTCTCCCCTGTTTTTCCCACAAGTCGAACCTAGAACGTGGTACCTGGTAAGCACTCCAAATAGAACCATGTTGAGAATCTACTTTGTAACCATCAGGTAAAGTAAAAAAGACAGACACTGACCACAGTGGGTAAGGATGTGGAGAAGTTGGAACCCTCAGTCTCTGCTGATGGGATTGTAAAATGGTGCAGCCACTTTGGAAAGGAATTTGGCAGTTCCTCAAAATGAGTTATCACATGACCCAGCAATTCCACTCTTAGGTATATATATAGTCAAGGGAACCAAAAACATAAGTTTGGGGCCAGGCAAACATAAGTTTGACTCATGCCTGTGATCCCAGCACTTTGGGAGGCCAAGGCAGGAGGATCACTTGAGGCCAGGAGTTCAATGCCAGCTTGGGCAATAAAGCAAGACCCCATCTTTACAATAAATATAAAAATTAGCCAGGCACATGATGATTGCCTATAGTCCCAGCCACTCAGGAGCTGTACTCCAGCCTGAGTGACAGAGCAAGACCCTATCTCTAAAACAAAACAAAACAGAGCAAAACAAAAAAAATTCCTGTAAGTTCGCACAAAAACTTCTACAGAAATGTTCCTAAAAGCATTATTCATAGTAGACCAAAAAGTGAAATAACCTAAATGTCCATCAACTATGAATGAGCAAAGGCCAGGCACGGTGGCTCACGCCTGTGATCCCAACACTTTGGGAGACCGAGGCAGGTGGATAGCCTGAGGTCAGGGGTTCCAGAACAGCCTGACCAATATCGTGAAACCCCATCTCTACTAAAAATACAAAAATTAGCTGGACGTGGTGGTGCGCACCTGTAGTCCCAGCTACTTGGGAGGCTGAAGCAGGAGAATTGCTTGAACCCAGGAGGCAGAGGTTGCAGTGAGCCGACATTGCACCATCACACTCCAGCCTAGGAGACAGAGACTCCATCTCAAAAAACAAACAAACAAACAAACAAACAAAAAAAGCAAAAAAAACAAAACCCCAAAAAACAAACTATGAATGAGTAAACAAGGGTGGTCTATCACTACAATGGAATATTACTTGGCCATAAAAAGAAATGAAGTGCTGACACATTCTACAGCATAGATGAACCTTGAAAACATTATGCTAAGTGACAAACAGACACAAGAGGACAAATACTGTGTGATTCCATTTATGTGAAATGTCCAGCATAGGCAAATCCATAGTGACAGAAAGTAGATTAGTGGTTGCCAGGGGCCGGGGGGAGGAGGAAAGAGGAGTGACTGCTAATGGGCATGGGGTGTCTTTTCGGCATGATGAACGTGTTCTGGAATTAGATAGGGTGATGATTGCACAACACTGAATATATGGAAAACTACAGAATGCAGGCTTTGCAAGGGTGAATCTTATATAACAATAAAGCTGTTTAGGCTGGACGCAGTGGTTTACAGCTGTAATCCCAGCACTTTGGAAGGCCAGGGTGGGCGGATTGTTTGGGCTCAGGAGTTCAAGACCAGCGTGGGCAACATGGTGAAACCCCGTCTCTACTAAAAATACAAAAATTAGCTGGGCATGGTTGCATGTGCCTGTAGCCCCAGCTACTCGGGAGGCTGAGGTGGGAGGATCGCTTGAGCCCAGGAGATGGAGGCTGCAGTGATCCAAGATCGTGCCACAGAACTCCAGCCTGGGTGACAATGCAAGACCTGGTCTCAAAACAAAACAAAATCTGTTAAAACCCACCAAAAAAGTGCTGATGTGCACATGCTGTGGAGGTGGGGTATGGACTGGGAAAAACTGTGCTTCTGGGAGGAAGAGGAGGCAGCCCCAGGGTAGCCACGGAGCTAGACCACAGGGAAGGCCCATGGAGCCAGAGGGCTGTGGGTAAAAGCAGCCACCCGGAACACCACAGCACCCTGGCGGCAAGCCATCTGGAGGTTCAGCCCGTCTGGTGGCGGGAGACGGGCAGCCCGCTGGACAACAAGGGGTCCTCTCGTTCTCTCAGGTCTGTGATGCTTCTGCACAAAGGAGGAGCGGGTGCTCCAGGCCAGAGCAGGTTCCTCTGAGCCTTGGTCTCCTCATCTGTATAATGGGAACAGGACTCCCTCCCTCCCAGATTGCGTGGAGATGAAATGAGATAATTTTCTATGAAAGCTCTTTGTAAGCTGCTACATGCTGGGCAGATGTTCCTCCAGCTGTGAGTCAGGGATGAGAGCCCAGCCCTGGCGCCACCTCCTCCTCCCCCCAGGCCCAGGCAGCTGGGAGCTCAAATGAGGAGGAGGGGAAGCGCGCCCAACCCTGAGCGCTCGGTGCAGGGGGTGCCCCTGTCAGGGAGATGTTTTTATTTTTTTTCCCAGGCTTTGGGTGGGCGGTTCTGCACCTGGGAAGGACACCTTCTTTCCTCCTTATGGCTCTGAGCCTTCCGGGGGAGGGGCAGCCAGGAGGAGACCCGGACTGGGGGCCAGGTGAGCTTGCAAGGAGGCAGCACTGGGCTCCGCCTGGTGAGACGCAGCCCTCCCGGGTCCAGGAAGCCCCGCCCATCCCAGCCCCTGGCCAGCCGCATCTGAAGGCTGCATTTGCCTTCATACTCAGTCAAGAAATGGTTTGCAGACTATGTGGGGGAGAAAAAATAACCTTTTCCTCAACATTCATGAGTTGTTAGTTGGAATGGACCCCTGTAACAGAAGACCAAAAGAAAAAACAACAATCATGCAGGAGAAACCTCAGTGAAGAGTAACTCCAAACAGTGATGAGATTTCACTCTCATGGTGTCTTCAACAAACAGCAATACATTTTAGAGAAATGACAGGAAAAAAGAAAAAAGCAGCTTTAGGCTTCCAAGAGCGACTACTGTGGGAAGGTAAATCTATGGCAAGAAACGAATGGCGGGGAGTTTATTTGCAGGTTCTGAAAGCAGACAAGGAGGGTCTCCAGGGATTATAGGAATATTATCAACTTACATAATTGCGTGTTTTATAGCCTCTTGTCCTGCAGCCTGTTTTTCCCCAAACCCCGTGTGGCAAGTGGCCACCTTGTTGGTTGGAACCAGCTTCTGATAGACCCCAGCAACTTATAGAAGTGAACTTTCCTCACAACCATGCTAAAGTCTCCAGCCCGGAAGGAGCTATAGCTTCATGACCATAACATGCGGCCCATGTGCTGATGTTAGGGAGCCTCGGAGAGCCAGGGTGACACCATTTTTAAATCATGTCCATGTTGGTATTTTATTTATTAATTTGGAGATGGAGTCTTTCTCTGTGGCCCAGGCTGGAGTGCAGTGGCGTGATCTTGGTTCACTGCAACCTCTGCCTCCCAGGTTCAAGAGATTCTTCTGCTTCAGCCTCCCGAGTAGCTGAGATTACAGTTGCCTGGCACCACACCTGGCTAATTTTTGTATTCTTAGTAGAGACGGGGTTTCACTATGGCCAGGCTGGTGTCGAACTCCTGACCTCAAGTGATCTGCCTGCCTTGGCCTCCCAAAGTGCTGGGATTACAGGCATGAGCCACCACGCTGGCCATTTTTGTTTTTGTTTTTAAATAGAGATGGGGTCTCACTGCATTGCCCAGGCTGGTCTCCAATCTATGGCATCCTGGACTCAAGCAATTCTCATGCCTTGGCCTCCCAAAGTGAAATCAAGACTATCAAGACATTGGCTGAGCACAGTGGCTCACGCCTGTAATCTCAGCACTTTGGGATAAATGTGCTTTGATAAAATAACACTTTAATAGAGTGTCAAGGATAGTTTTCTTCAAATCAATAAAATAATTTTTGTCATTCCGTCAGCCCATCTGCATGTAGGGACAGCTTGGTTTAGCCTTTGCATAGACAAGACATTATCTATCTATCTATCTATCTATCTATCTATCTATCTATCTATCTATCTATCTATCTAACACTTAAAACAAAGACGGTGCACCCTTACTGTTGCTTTCTGAGGATGCCCTACCCTATAATGGAGTAGCTTTCAATAAACTCTTTCCTCACTGCACTCTTTGACTCATCTTGAATTCCTTCCTGCGTGAGATCCAAGAACCCTCTCTTGGGATCTGGATTAGAACCTCTTTTTCTGGTAGCATCTTCTGGTGACCACCACTAAGAGACTGATATGGTTTGGCTGTGTCCCCACCCAAATCTCATCTGGAATTGTAGTACCCATAATCCCCACGTGTCATGGGAGGTTCCCAGTGGGAGGTAATTGAATCATAGGGGTGGTTATCTTCATGTTGTTCTCATGGTAGTGAGTGAGTTCTCACGAATCTGATGATTTTACAAGGGACTTTTCCCCCTTTTTGCTTGGCACTTCTCCTTGCTGCCACCATGTGAAGAAGGATATGTTTGCCTCCCCTTCCACCAAGATTGTAGGTTTCCTGACACCTCCCCAGCCATGCAGAATTGTGAGTCAATTAAACCTCTTTTCTTTATTAATTACCCAGTCTCAGGTGTGTCTTCATTAGCAGTGTGAGAACAGACAAGACCCTATGCCAAGGAAATTCAGTCTGTGCAGCACTAATTGGCCACCTCTGGAAAGTGGGGTCTGTCTTGGTGTCATATTAGGCAAGGCTAATATTTAAGTTAGAGTCCCAGTCCATGGGGTTGGAGTCCTTGCCTAAGGGGTTAGGGTCCTTGGGGCATAATAAAAATAGAAGGAGCCCTGCAAGACATTTGCCAGTGTGTGCCGTGAACTAATCTACCTTGTCCCCTTTGCCAGGTGTGGGAAAGCTACAGTTCTTGTCATTTCCCAGCTTGTTGCCTTTACTTTACTGTGGACTTATGGCAGCCCTGCATGGCTGGTCCACAGGTTCACTCACCTCTGATTACCACTTCCAAAGCTGTTTCTCTCTTTTCTTTTCTGCCTGCTTTGAATCTGCTATTATTAGGCTACTGGTGTTGAGATAAAACTTGCTGTTCAAGGTTACATGGAGATTTTGTTCTGGCTAAAATGTAAACATGAGAAATGCCTTTGAATCTGAAGGAAAAAAAGGTGAAAAGGGGCCGGGCGCGGTGGCTCAAGCCTGTAATCCCAGCACTTTGGGAGGCCGAGACGGGCGGATCACGAGGTCAGGAGATCGAGACCATCCTGGCTAACACGGTGAAACCCCGTCTCTACTAAAAAATACAAAAAAACTAGCCGGGCGAGGTGGCGGGCGCCTGTAGTCCCAGCTACTCAGGAGGCTGTGACAGGAGAATGGCCCGAACCCGGGAGGCGGAGCTTGCAGTGAGCTGAGATCCGGCCACTGCACTCCAGCCTGGGCGACAGAGCGAGACTCCGTCTCAAAAAAAAAAAAAAAAAAAAAAAAAAAAAAAAAAAAAAAAAAAAAGGTGAAAAGGGCTTTTTAAAAACCAAACTTCCGGCCAGGTGCAGTGGCTCACGCCTGTAATCCCAGCACTTTGGGAGGCCGAGGCGGGTGGATCACAAGGTCAGGAGATCGAGACCATGGTGAAACCCTGTCTCTACTAAAAGTGCAAAAAATTAGCTGGGTGCGGTGGCAGGCACCTGTAGTCCCAGCTACTCAGGAGGCTGAGGCAGGAGAATGGCGTGAACCTGGGAGGCAGAGCTTGCAGTGAGCAGAGATCGCACCACTGCACTCCAGCCTGGGCAACAGAGCAAGACTCCATCTCAAACAAAACAAAACAAAACAAAACAAAAAACACTTCCATGAAGTCTGCTTTACCCAAAATGTTGGTCCACAGCTTTCTTTGGATAGCTGGTCAGAAGTCTGAGTCCTTCTCAGTTAAGAAAAGTTTATGATATGGGAAAATATGTTTCTACAGTTGTGGGATGGTTTTCTCTGTAAACTAACATGTGACAAACAGTTCAGGGTTTCTTGCTTCCTAAGTTCTCGGAGTCACGGATGAATGAGTGCTCTTTGTTGTCCCTTCCCTTTCCTTCGTTGTCTCTTTTTGTGCTCAGCCTACTGAGCCCCAGGGGACACAGGGATGCTCGTGTTCCTTTATATTCCCTGGGGACTGGGGGTTATAGGCCCCCCCCACTCAGAGTTGTTGGATTCTGTGGGCTATGCCTGCCAGAGAGCCTGGAGTTGTAGGGTCCTCTGGCTTGGGTGCCACCCTGTTGCATGGGGTTTTTGGCCTTTATGGGTCCAGGGCTGCCATGTCGCCCTGTCAGATAAACTGAGGCTCAGAGGGATGTGTGCCAGCATCTACTGATTCTCCATCCTCCTTGTCCCTTTTTTGGCCACGTTTGCTGTCTGTGCCTCACTAGTGACACATGTCACCCTGCACTTCCATACTCTGGAGCTTACACCTAGCATTTCCCTTCTGGTCTTAATGATTTTCGTTCTTTGGGTTGTTTAATTTGGCATCTCTCTGCGTGGCACTGGAGGCCAAAAGCCTCCCAGGAACTAGTCTCATTGAGAAAAAGAGTAATTTTGTCCAATTCAGAAGTTATCTAAAAGTCAATTAAGGTCTTGAAGATTACTTGTTAAACAAAGTAGAAAGGAACAGTAAGTAAGGGAGAGAGAAGTGCAAAGAAAGTTATGGACACACAGATGTATTTTTGGTAAGGAAGATTATAAAGAAAAGATAATAATTTTGTATGAAAAAGGATCTTGTATGGTAAATTTTTGTCCTAAAGTAAAATGACTGATTATTTAGAGGTTTAGGACAAGACAGAAAGTCCAAGCATGTTGTAGACGGTCTGTGTAAGTCATGATAAGCTTTGTGAAGGGGAATTTATGAAAGTGACTTTGGATGTAACTAAGTTGGTTATAATTAAAAGGAAATCATTTATAATAGTCCTTCTAAGATTGGTCCCCTATGTTACAACAAGATTTTTTTTTTTAAACTATGGCTTTGCTCTCAATAAAATTGCAAGATATTTTACTTGTATTTTATAACCTATTTCTTTTGAAAACTCAGAATCATATCTCAGAAGTTCAACTTTTGCTATGTCTTGTTTTTTTCTCCTTGAGCAGGATAACTTGATTCTGTACTCTTGGCTTTTCTTGGTATGTCTAAGTTTCTAATGTAATCAGAAAACTTCTCACACTGTTTCTGAGAGTCAGGTATTCCCCTGCTATATGCATAGCTTTGAACACACTCTTCCTGTGTCCGGTTAAATTCAAACACTTTTTTTTATTGAGTTTGAATTCCAATTTTTGTAAATGGGCTTCCCAGAAGGAGAAGCAGTCACTGCAGAAGGGTTTTATTTGCTTTTTTGGTAGCTGGCTTAAGAAACAAGACTTTGGCTGGGCATGGTGGCTTACACCTGTAGCCCAGCACTTTGGGAGGCTGAGACAGGTGTATCCGAGGTTAGGAGTTCGAGACCAGCTTGGCCAATACGGTGAAACCCCATCTCTACTAAAACTAAAAAAAATTAGTTGGGTGTGGTGGTGCATGCCTGTAGTCCCAGCTACTTGGGAGGCTGAGGCAGAAGAATTGCCTGAACCTGGGAGGTAAAGGTTGCAGTGAGCTGAGATCACACCACTGCATTCCAGCCTGGGTGAGAGAGTGAGACTCCATCTCAAGAAAAAAAAAAAGGAAACAATGTTTTATAATTCCTCTGCTGTCTTTATTAGGTTTTGGATTGCTAAAACCAATTCTGAGATTTAAAAGGTTTTAGGTTTTATCCACTCTGTAATGCAGTGGTTACATGTTTTTGTTGCTGTTGTTGTTTTTTTTGAGACAGAGTTTGCTCTTGTTGCCCAAGCTGGAGTGCAATGGCATAATCTCGGCTCGCCACAACCTCCTCCTCCCAGGTTCAAGCGATTCTCATGCCTCAGCCTCCTGAGTAGCTGGGATTACAGGCATGCACCACCACGCCTGGCTAATTTTTTGTATGTTTAGTAGAGACAGGGTTTCTCCATGTTGGTCAAGTTGGTCTTGAACTCCCAACCTCAGGTGATCTGCCCACCTCAGCCTCTCAAAGTGCTGGGATTACAGGCGTGGGCCACCATGCCTGGCCAGTTACATGATTTTTAATTACCACTTTGGTTAAATGAGTAACTATTTATTTAGCAATGACCTGTGCTTCTGTTTTGATCAAATGTTTTAGCCTTTTAACATCTTTAACAAACATCCTCAAAATCAAAATCCTGTTAAGTCCCTAACTTAGTTTTATTGCTGGGGCTTATTAAAGCTATAAAAGTTAATTGCTGCAAGGTTGTAGATTTTTTTTTTTTTTTTTTTTTTTGAGATGGAGTCTCACTCTGCCGCCCAGGCTGGAGTACAGTGGCCAGATCTTAGCTCACTGCAAGGTCCGCCTCCCGGGTTCATGCCATTCTCCTGCCTTAGCCTCCCGAGTAGCTGGGACTACAGGCGCCCGCCACCTCACCCAGGTAGTTTTTTGTATTTTTTTTTAGTAGAGACGGGGTTTCACCGTGTTAGCCAGGATGGTCTCAATCTCCTGACCTCGTGATCCACCCGCCTCGGCCTCCCAAAGTGCTGGGATTACAGGCTTGAGCCACCGTGCCCGGCCAAGGTTGTAGATTTTTTTTAACACCTTCTAGTTAGACCATGAAGACCAGTATCACCACTTTCAGCCCCTTGAAAAAGGTCCTTATGAGGTGGTATTAACTAATCCTTGTACTGTTAAATTATAGGGCTTTGACTTCTGGGTATACACATCTCATCTAAAGAAGGCGTCAACTCCTGCCAAGTATCTGATGCCAAACTCAAGTTAGCCAAAGCCTTGTCTTTAGAACTGGGCAAAGGTGACAAAGTAAATTGCTCTCATGAAACACAGGAACAGGCCTGTATTCAAAAACATTAAGATCCATTTAATAACTTTTCCTCTATCTGGAACAATCTAATTTATTATATGCCTTGATGCTAAATAATTCAAATGTTTGGCTACTTGTGAACTTCCTTTCCTGCCATTCTCAAAACTAGGCAGGGCTGGCCAGGTGTGGTGGCTCACGCCTGTAATCCCAGCACTTTGGGAGGCTGAGATGGGAAGATCACTTGAGGCCAGGAGTTCAAGACCAGCCTGGTCAATATAGTGAGACCCCATCTCACTAAAAAAACAAAAAACAACTAGGCATGGTTTATGACCTTTTGTTTAAAATGTTGTTAATTTCTTATATTTTGTTTTACCTCCAGAATTTGAAATGATTCAATCCCTCCAGGCCCAGAGACTATCATATGAGATTGTAAAAGCTGATTTTGAGGGATAAAATTAGTTCAGACCCTCCAAATCAAAGATGGAAATTTCAGGGAATCACTAGCTGGGTACACCTGTCCAAGATTAAACTGGTTTTTGTTTGTTTGTTTTTCTGGAGTTTTGCTTTTGTTGCCGAGGCTGGAGTGCAATGGCACAATCTCAGCTCACTGCAACATGAAGCTAATCAGGAACTAGTTCTCGGCTCACTGAAGTTAATCAAAGATTAAACTTCAGGGAATCACTAGCGGGGTACACCTGTCCAAGAATAAACCTGTTGTTTTTTTTGCCTTTTTTTTTGTTTTCTGGGGATGGAGTTTTGCTTTTGTTGCCCAGGCTGGAGTGCAATGGCACAATCTCAGCTCACTGTAACCTCTGCCTCCTGTGTTCAAGCAATTCTCCTGCCTCAGCCTCCCGAGTAGGTGGGATTACAGGTGTGCACCACCTTCAAAGATGGGCACACAAATGCCTAAGCAGCTGAACAAAACGCTTGTGTTTTGTGTAATTAATTGCTACAAGCCAAGATTACAACGGCTCAATGCATGGAGTTTATAGCTAAGTTAATTTTATAACCTTGCATTTTGGCTTTTGAGTTTTGGCTCTTACATTGCTTAAAGGGGGTCCTAAAGTTGATGAATGCCTGCCTACCTCCATTCCCACCTGACCTAGAATGTTTAATTGACTATACATCTTTTGACTCTAAGTCTCTTGGCCATAGAAGTCCCACCAAGGGACATAATGGACCCAGGACAGGTAGCACACCACCCTGGCATCGATATGGGACAAAATAAAAGCTTGGCCAGGCCGGGTGTGGTAGCTCGCACCTGTAATCCCAGCACTTTGGGAGGCCGAGGCAGGCAGATCACCCGAGGTCAGGAGTTCGAGACCAACCTGGCCAACATGGTGAAACCAAGTCTGTACTAAAAATACAAAAATTAGCCAGACGTGGTGGCGTGCACCTGTAATCACTAGGGAGGCTGAGGCAGGATAATTGCTTGAACTCAGGAGGCAGAGGTTTCAGGGAGCCAAGATCGCACCATTGCACTCCAGCGTTGGTGACAGAGCAAGACTCTGTCTCAAAAATAAATAAATAAGAAATAATAAAAGCGTAGCTATTGATGCTGCCTCTGGCATACCTTGACGAAAAAGGGGATGTGTACACTAAAGAAATAAATAAAACCCGAAAACCCTCAATAGAATGGACCCCTCTCTTGGTCAAAGGGAATTAAAAGAAACCTTTAAAAATGTAAAAATGACTGGGCATGGTGGCTCACGCCTGTAATCCCTGCACTTTGGAAGGCTGAGGTGGGTGGATCACGAGGTCAGGAGATCAAGACCATCCTGGCTAACACGGTGAAACCTCGTCTCTACTAAAAATACAAAAAAATTAGCCGGGCATGGTGGTGGGCACCTGTAGTCCCAGCTACTTGGGAGGCTCAGACAGGAGAATGGTGTGAACCCGGGAGGTGGAGCTTGCAGTGAGCCGAGATCATGCCACTGCACTTCAGCCTGGGTGACAGAGCGAGACCCCATCTCAAAAAAAAAAAAAAAAAAAAAAAGTAAAAATGTAGTTCAGGCCATGATGGGAAGCTGGGGTTCAGACTAGACTCGCTATACCTTTTTCCCTTGGAATTCAGGCACAGCTGACCAGCATTAACATTAAAACAGAGATTGGCCGGGCGCGGTGGCTCAAGCCTGTAATCCCAGCACTTTGGGAGGCCGAGACGGGCGGATCACGAGGTCAGGAGATCGAGACCATCCTGGCTAACACGGTGAAACCCCGTCTCTACTAAAAAAAAAATACAAAAAACTAGCCGGGCGAGGTGGCGGGCGCCTGTAGTCCCAGCTACTTGGGAGGCTGAGGCAGGAGAATGGCGTAAAAACCCGGGAGGCGGAGCTTGCAGTGAGCTGAGATCCGGCTACTACACTCCAGCCTGGGCGACAGAGCCAGACTCCGTCTCAAAAAAAAAAAAAAAACCAGAGATTATAAGACTGACAGAACAGATTCTATGGAAATAAGATATCAAATTATAAACAGGATCTAGGACCATGCCAGGCAAGGGTTAAGTTTCTATCCCAAGGCAAACAGAGTCGTATATTCCATGCATGTTTGTTCAATATACATGTGTCAGGACCGCCTCCATAGACATTCATAACTTCCCTGTTCAATCATGAGGCCTCATCTTACTAAAAACTTAGAAAGAAGGTGCTAGGAGTGGTGGCTCATGCCTGTAATCCCAGCACTTTGGGAGGCCGAGGCAGGCGGATCACTTGAGGTCAGGAGTTTGAGACCAGCCTGGCCAACATGGTGAAACCCTGTCTCTACTAAAAATGCAAAAATTAGCTGGGTGTGGTGGCACGCGCCTGTAATCCCAGCTACTCGGGAGGCTGAAGCATGAGAATCATGTGAACCCGGAAGGTGGAGGTTGCAGTGAGTTGAGATCAAGCCACTACACTTCAGCCTGGGTGACAGAGCAAGACTCCGTCTCAAAAACAAGACAAAATAAAACAAAACAAAACAAAACAAAAAACCTTGGAAAGAAGGATTCCTCAAAGATCAGTTACAACCAAAATGGAGGGTCCCCTATTAGGTATTGTTAAACACTCCCTCTGCTGTTCAACTTCAGGGAATCACTGGCTGAGTACACCTGTCCAAGATGAAGCCTGTTTTTGTTTGTTTGTTTGTTTGTTTTTGTTGTTTTGGGGATGGAGTTTCACTCTTGTTGCCCAGGCTGAAGTGCAATGGCACAGTGTCGGCTCACTGCAACCTCTGCCTCCTGGGTTCAAGCGATTCTCCTGCCTCAGCCTCCCGAGTAGCTGGGATTACAAGTGCACACCACTACATGCGGCTAATTTTTGTATTTTTAGTAGAAACAGGGTTTCACCATGTTGGCCAGGCTGATCTTAAACTGCTGACTTCAGGTGATCCACCCGCCACAGCCTCCCAAAGTGCTGGGATTACAGGAGTGAGCCACTGCACCCGGCAGATTAAACCTGTTTCTTATGAGTCCCCACAGGTACCTGAGAAAGACACCGCCACCTACACTTAAGGTCGGGTCTAGAAGATCTAAAGAAATAAACAGGTAAGTAACATCCTTAGTCCCTCCTACTTAACAACTCCCATCCCATACAGGTTTGCACCCCCAAGAGATACCTATGGCTATGTGGTCACCCATTTAATCAACCTACAAACAACTTGTCTCTTATTTGGGATCATGAAACCCATAGTTACCAGTGTATTGATAATGTTTTGTTCGGGGGTCAATGTACACTGGGACAAGCAAAGCCCTCAATATAAAATTACATAACATCACTGACCCGAGATCTAAGCAGGCAATTTGCTTTATATTGGCTGGGGTTGGGGTTGCCATCAGCTTAATGGGCCCTTGGGAAAAATTTGCCTATCACCAGGCACCTCTTCAAAATTTTGCTTCTTCATTCTACACAGTCTCATAAAACAGGGGACACTTTAGATTAATCAATACTCTCCCTTGATTCCCTCAAATATGTAGTAAAGGATAACAGATTAGCACTAGATTACTTACTGCTTGAACAAGGGGCAGTGTGCACTATAATAAAAAAATCTGACTGGGTGTGATGGCTCACACCTGTAATCCTAGCACCTTGGGAGGCCAAGGCAGGTGGATCACTTGAGGTCAGGAGTTCAAGACTAGCCTGGTCAACATGGTGAAACCCCATCTCTGCTAAAAATTCAAAATTAGCCAGGCATGGTGGCGCATGCCTGTAATCTCAACTACTTGGAAGGCTGAGGCAGGAGAATTGCTTGAACCCAGGAAGTGGAGGTTGCAGTGAGCCAAGATCGCACCATTGCACTCCAGCTTGCACAACAACAGTGAAACTCCATCTCAAATAATAAATCAATCAATCAATCAATAAACTTCCTGCACTTATGTAAACACCTCAGGTCAGATAGAAGAAGATATACAGAATATATATGAACAAGCTGCCTGGTTGCATAAATATAACAAAGGCACCATTCCAGCTATCTGGTCAATCATTAAAATTGCCCTCTGGAGTCTCACTTGGTTTTTGCCCTTCCTAGGGCCTTTGGTAGCTTATCTTGTTATTACTCATCTTTGGCCCTTTCTTGTTTAACCCCTTGGTAAAGTTCATGTCTTCTGTTAATAGATTACGACAGTTCCACATAAAGATGATGCTGGCACAAGGCTTCTGACCCATTCCATCTTTGAGCCAGGAAATAAACACATCCTGCCTTTAGGCCCCGTAAATCAGGCATCCAGAGACTTTTCCTCCTCCAATACTAGGAGGTCCACGTGAATGAGGACCTCTCCTGGCTCCTTAGAGGCCAACTGCAAACCCTTATGAGAGAATCCTGTTGCAAAGATCAAAACCCCCCATCAGCATGAAGAAGTTTCAGAGAACCATCTTCACTCTTCTCTCCTTTAGATTCAGGGTTCTCTCATAAGTAGGTAGGGTAAATGCTAGGGAAGCAGGAGCCTGGGAGAGCCCGAGTGACACCATTTTAAAATTAAATCCGTCTTAAAACTAGCAAGGCATGGCCAGGCGTGGTGGCTCACACCTGTAATCCCAGCACTTTGGGAGGCCAAGGTGGTCGGATCACAAACTGAGGAGATCGAGACCATCCTGGCTAACATGGTGAAATCCCATCTCTACTAAAAATACAGAAAATTAGCTGGGCATGGTGGCGAGTGCCTGTAGTCTCAGTTACTCGGGAGACTGAGGCAGGAGAATGGTGTGAACCCAAGAGGTGGAGCTTGCAGTAAGCCGAGATCCTGCCACTGCACTCCAGCCTGGGTGACAGAGCAAGACTCCATCTCAAAAAAAAAAAAAAAAAAAATTACTAGCAAGGCACTTTCCACACTAGTCATGACCCATGGTTCTAAGATGCTTACAGCTAAGGAATTGGCTTGGTACTGTCTGCAAGAACACATTCCTGCAGCCACAAAAAGTCCAGACGTCCCAATACCTGTAACAACATATGCTTTCAAGATAGTTATGCTTTGATGCACTCACACACTAAAATGTCAAGGATAGTTTTCTTTAAATCAATAAAATAATACATTTTGTCGTGCTGTCAGCCCACTCACACTTAGGCACAAGTTAGTTTAGTCTTTGCATAGATAAGATTCCTATATAAGAAGAACTTAAAGCAAATATGGTGCATCCTTCCTCTTGCTTTCTGAGGACGCCCTACTCTGTAATGGAGTGGCTTTCAATAGGCTCTCTCTTCTCACTGCACCCTGTGACTCGCCTTGAATTCCTCCCTGCGCGAGGTCCAAGAACCCTCTCTTGGGATCTGGATCTGGACCGCTTTTTCTGGGAACATAGGCATAATGACTCACTGCGTCTGCGCAGCTGGGACCTCTCCTCTGCATGTCATCATGCCCCCTCTCCCCTCTCCATCATGCCAGAAAACCCTCCTGTCACTTTCCTGTGGGGAGATGCTGCTTTGGAGAATGCTGTCTGTGTTCTCCTTACTTATACCGAGTAATACAACCCCTGTTCATCTAAACCTGCGTTCTTGAAGTCGTTTGTTACTCGCCAGGTGAAAGAACTGCAGTTTTTCTCTGGTAACACATCCTTGGAGCTGAGAATCTAGAGTTGTCTTTAATTAAGGAGAATTTACATCCTGCCTTGAGGCAGGAGAGGAGAAGGATAGGTAGCGCTCTTTCTCTGTTCGTTGCTTCTTTTTATTTTTATTTTTATTTTTCCTTTTTGAGTCAGAGTCTCACTCTGGAGTCCAGTGGCCCGATCTCAGCTTACTGCAACCTCTGCCTCCCAGGTTCAGGGGACTCTTTGCCTCAGCATCCCAAGTAGCTGGGATTACAGGCATGAGCCACCACACCCAGCTAATTTTTGTATTTTATTTATTTATTTATTATTATTTTTTTTTGAGATGGAGTTTCACTCTTGTTGCCCAGGCTGGAGTGTAATGGTGCGATCTCGGCTCACTGCAACATCGCCTCCCGAGTTCAAGAGATTCTCCTGCCTCAGCCTCCCAAGCAGCCTCCCAAGCAGCTGGTGGCACCTGCCACCACGCCCAGCTAATTTTCATATTTTTAGTAGAGATGAGGTTTTGCCATGTTGGCCAGGCTGGTCTTGAACTCCTGACATCAGATGATCCACCCGTATGGGCCTCCCAAAGTGCTGGGATTACAGGCGTGAGCCACCGCGCCCAGTCAATTTTTTTTTTTTTTTTCGAGACGGAGTCTCGCTCTGTCGCCCAGGCTGGCGTGCAGTGGCCGGATCTCAGCTCACTGCAAGCTCCGCCTCCTGGGTTCACGCCATTCTCCTGCCTCAGCCTCCCGAGTAGCTGGGACTACAGGCGCCCGCCACCTCGCCCGGCTAGTTTTTTGTATTTTTTTTTTAGTAGAGACGGGGTTTCACCGTGTTAGCCAGGATGGTCTCGATCTCCTGACCTCGTGATCCGCCCGTCTCGGCCTCCCAAAGTGCTGGGATTACAGGCTTGAGCCACCGCACCCGGCCCAATTTTTGTATTTTTATTAGAGATGGGTTTCACCATGTTGGCCAGGCTGGTCTCGAACTCCTGATCTCAGGTGATCTGCCCACCTCAGCCTCCCAAAGTGCTGGGATTACAGGCGTGAGCCACGGTACCTGGCTTGTTGGCTCTTTCTTAATTGCCTTCAGCTCAATAATTTATGTCAAAGAGGCATATTTGGGGGTGACAAATTCTGGTTTTCTTCAACTACAAGTCCTCAAAGAGGAAAGAACAAGAGTGGAGCAGCACAGGCTCCTGGAGCCAGACCTGGGTTCAAATCCTGTTCACTAGCTGTGTGACCTTGGGCATATCATTTAACCTCTCTGTGCCTCAATTTCCTCTTCTACAAAATGAAGATGAGCTGGGTGTGGTGGCTCACGCCTGTAATCCCAGCACTTTGGGAGACCCAGGCAGGTGGATCACCTGAGGTCAGGGGTTCGAGACCAGCCTGGCCAACACAACCCTGTCTCTACTAAAAATATGAAAATTAGCTGTCACCTGTAATCCCAGCGACTCGGGAGTCTGAGGCAGCAGAATCGCTTGAACCCAGGAGGCAGAAGTTGCAGTGAGCAGAGATCACACCACTGCACTCCAGCCTGGACGACAGAGCAAGACTCTGTCTCAAAAAATAAAGGCGGGGTGCAGTGGTTCACACCTGTAATCCCACCACTTTGGGAGGTCGAGGCAGGCAGATTACCTGAGGTCGGGAGTTTGAGAACAGCCTGACCAACATGGAGAAACTCCGTCTCTACTAAAAATACAAAAAATTAGCCAGACATGGTGGCGCATGCCTGTAATCTCAGCTGCTCAGGAGGCTGAGGCAGGAGAATCGCTTGAACATGGGAGGCGGAGGTTGCGGTGAGCCGAGATTGCGCCATTGCACTCCAGCCTGGGCAACAAGAGCGAAACTCCATCTCAATAAATAAATAAATAAATAAATAAATAAATAAATAAAATAAAAATGAAAATGGGCCTTAGGGTTGTTATACATGTAAAGCCCTCAACCTATTATTCAGGCCCTAAGAGTTTTTTGTTATTATCATCACAGAGAGAGGATGTGTAAATGGGTATGTCTATTTATTGGAACTGCATTCATCCATGCAATAAGCATTTTTGAGCACCTACGGTGCACTGGTGCTGGGGACCCAGGAATGCGCGAAGTCTTCAGTCCTGGCCCTCTGTGTGGTTTGGGGGTGGGCATGGGAGTGCGTCAATGTGTGATGTTAGGTGTGGGTGCCTCTTGCAAAGCTACTGCCCTGCAGGCAGGGTACATCCATGCAGATGGGCAGGTGGCCCTTTCCCGGCCCTGTCCTCATCACGCCCGACGTCTCCTTGCCCTGACCTGCTCCCTGACTTGGCACATTCCTGGGGTGGGGCCGGGAGGGCTGTGGGGGCAGGGCAGAACAGTGAGTAGGAGGCCTCTGGGCGCCTCCCCACTTCCTGCTGCGCTTCCACTTCACTGCCTGCGAGTCAGTAGGGTTTGGACCGGGTAGGAGGCGGGGCCCAGGCTGAGTCATCAGTCTAACCCAGTCTCTGGGGTCTGACCCCCTGGGCTGCCTGCCCCTGGGCTCCTTAGCTCCAGCGATGGGCGAAGCTCTTTCACGGTCTTCATCCTCTTGTCTGTCTCTCCTAGCGCCGCCCTACACCATCGTCCACTTCCCGACCCGAGGTACAGCCCCAGCTCCCTCAGGAGGACGAAGGGCACACGCCACCGCCGGGCCGCTGAGCCCCCTCCCTGCGCCAGTGCTGGGGCCGGAGGAGAGGGGGCGTGGCCAGGGCCGGAGGGGCGGGGGTTGTGGGGGTGGGGCCTGGACCTGCCTTTCCCGTGTCTTCAGCCCCACGGAGTGATGTTTCGAAGGTGGCAGGAATCTGGCCCAGGGAAATTCTACCTCTTCTTTAGCGAACTTGGGGGTTCTAGGAAAGCCCAGGGTCCCAGGAGGGTGTGGCAACCATGGAAGAGTGTAAAGGAACCCTGGGTGCTGCCAAGGCGCAGCCCACCCCAACTTCCGGAGGCAGCTGCATTCTGTCCCTCGTGGGGCTGAGTTATCTGCCCCTCTCTCCAAGGCACTGTTGGGGCCATGGTCCCCTCTCCAAGAGGCACCCAAGCTAGGGTTTCTGTCCTGTCTCCGTGTCCTGCCCCCCACCCTTCTCGTCCCGTCCCAGGTTGCTGTGAGGATGGGTCTCTCCCTGTCCCCACATTCCCGTCCTGTCCACTCCCCCTGCCCCAGGACGCCCCGAGGCATGGCCTGCTGCTGGCAGGTCAGGGCTAGAGTTGGAAGGAGGTGGTGACCAAGGGGATGAGGCTGCAGGTCCCACTCGAGGCCTCCTGTGTGAGTGACCCTATCAAGAAGGGGCTGGGCCTTAGGGGTCAGGACTAGAGTGGAGGGCAACTGAACTCAATGCCCCTCATGGAGCCGTGCCACCCCCAGCTGGGCTTTGCCCTCCTCCTGTGAACAGGAGTGGTCCCAGTTGAGGGTGTGCAGTGAGCTGTGCACCTCCCCAAGTACCAGGAAGGATACCTCACCCTGTACCAGTCCAGTGCCATCCTGCGCCACCTTGGCTGCACCTTTGGTGAGTCCTGAGGCCTGGGGTGGCCCAGTTCAGAAAGGTACCTGACAGTTGCTTGGGGCCTGAGCTGCTGCACCTGCAGCCACCAAAGTCCTGCCCAGCTGAGAGGCAGGAAGGTGCAGGGCCTGCGTTCCAGAAGGACTCGGGGCTGTGGGGCTGGGGCTGTGGGTGCACATGAGCAGGGCAGGGGCTGTGCGGCTGGGCTAGCCCCCAACCAGGCAGCACCAGGTGGAGTCGCTGCGGCCATCTCCTAGACAACAGCTTACAGGAGTTTGGGTGCAGGCCAGAGGCCACTTTGGGTGGGGCCAGGGGCTTCCAAAAAGACCTTCCTGTCCATTTCTTCCCACTCTGGTCGTACCTAAATCTAGAAAGCCCCCACACAAGGGTGGCAGGAGCCTGGCTCAGGAAGATGCTGTCTCCCCTTCGGCCAGGTTGAGGGTCCAGGAAAGTCTGGGGTCCCAGGAGGGCATAGTAACCAGGAATGGGGGTGCAGAGGAACAGGGGGAGCAGCCAAGGTACAGGCCCATCCCAACTTCTGCAGGACCCAGGAGAGAGAACAGAGGAGAACACCCCCGTTGGGGTCTGCCACCTCTTTATGCCCTCATGTCCAAGTTCTCTTCTGGTCCCCACAAAAAGTCAGACTCGGGCCTAGGAAGACACAGAGCAGAGGCTTGGTCCTCTCTTTGGGGAGACAGATCTGGGGGGTGGGGGGGCTTGGCATGTTTTGGGCAGGGAATTCCTGAGTGCCAGGGATCCAGGGTGTGGCCCCAAAGACAGGCATGGGCCTACGGCCTTTTCACCTTGTGGAGGTGGGAGTAGCAGAGGCTGGGAGAGAAGGCCCTCCAAAGCCAGGGTCACAGAGAGGTCCTGGAGGCCCAGGTCTGACGCCTGTGGGCTTTGTGGGGAGAGGACAGAATCTCAGCCCACTGCCTGGCTGCTGACTAGGGCTCTACGACAAAGACCAGTGGGAGGAAGCACTGGTGGACACAGTGAATGACGGGGTGGAGGACCGTCATGGGCGGGCACTGCAGCCGCCTTATCCACCAGGGTTCTGCGTGAGCCCGGATGCGGCTGGTACTCTGGGACAGTGTGGTCAGGGGCAGGAGGTCACCCTGGTCAGTCTCACCGCACACCTCCAACGGGAGTCACTCCTGTTCACAGGAGGAGGGCAAAGCCCAGGGTGTTTGGGAGCTGCCAGGCACCTGAAGCCTTTTGAGACCCTCTAGCCCAGAACCAGGGTTGACAGGCATTCATCATGGGCGACCAGGTGAGCGCTGGCTCCAGCCCCTCCCAGATCATTGTAGGTCCATTTCTTAGAAGGGCAAACTGAGGCCCAGAGTGGGCCAGTTCACTGCAGCAGAAGCAGCCAGGGTTCTGGCTCCTGAAGCTGCTCTCTCGTGCCGCAGCTCAAGCTCCCTCATACCCCCTGCCCTGCAGGTTTCCTTCACCGACCACAACTGGCCCACCAGGTCCTGGTGAGGCAGGAGAAGAGGGTCTGGAGGCAGGGAACCTAAGGCTGTTTCACGCCAACTTCCTAGAACTAAATTGAAAGGAAAACTCTGACTTTCCAGCCTAAGTAACAAAAGGACCGGATGCTACTCCATTTGACGTTTTCTGCACAGCAGATGGGAAATTGGCTGTCCCCAACAAATCAGACTGGTTGTGAGTGGAGTCTTCGTTTGCAACTTTGTAACTTCACTCCAGCCTATGAATGGTTGCTGTCCACAACCAGACTGATTGCGGGTGAAGTCTTCGTTTTCATATAACTTTGTAACATAACCCTAGCAAACGTTTCATTCAATCAGATGTTGGCACAGGAATGTGACCTTTGTAACTTCACGTCCTCTGATTGGCTGCTTTCTGCAACCAATCAGATTGTGGGCTACCACTTCGTTTACATGAGGTGAGCATGAAGTGACCAATGGGAAACTTCTAGAGGGTATTTGGACCCAAGAAGATTCTGTATCCCGGCCCTTGAGCTGCTGCTGGGCCCACTATCACGCTGTGGAGTGTACTTTTGTTTTCAGTAAATCCCTGCTTTTAGGTCGGGCGTAGTGGCTCACTCCTGTAATCCCAGCACTCTGAGAGGCCAAAGCGGGTGGATCACCTGAGGTCAGGAGTTTGAGACCAGCTGGCCAACATGGAGAAACCCTGCCTCTACTAAACACACACACACACACACACACACACACACACACACACACACACACACACACACACACAGCTGAGTGTGGTGGCACACGGCGGTGATCCCAGCTACTCGGGAGGCTGAAGCACAGGAATCACTTGAACTTGGGAGGCAGAGATTGTGTTAAGCAGAGATCACGCCACTGCACTCCAGCCTGGGTGACAGAGCAAGACACCATCTCAAAAAAAAAAAAAAAAAAAATCCCTGCTTTCATTCTTTTGTTGCTTCATTCTTTCTTTGCTTTGCTGGGCGTTTTGTCCAATTCTTGGTTCAAAACACCATGAACCTGGACAACTTGCAGTCACAACCCTCTACCAGTGACACTGGTGCCCGGCCATCTGGGTACGCTCCCCCTGCTCTCAGCCTAAGTGGCACGCCTCAGCGCCTGGCCTAAGCTTTCCCCTGAGTATGGGAACTGCCCCATCTTTGGAGGCTACAAGATGTGAGCCCACTTAGCCTCCCCACAGGAGCAGGCTTGCCCTTGGGAATCAATAAAAGCAATGAGAGGAAAGCTGTGCTGAGGTCACTGAGGGGCTGGGTGGACAAGGGACCCTCTACTCCATCCCAGGCTGCCTGGGAATGACTCAGGCATAGGCAGGACCGGAGGCTACAGATGACCCTCCCAGGGGTTGAGTGGACAGGGGCCCTGGTGACCTTGGCGGAGGCCTTGTCTGCTGGATGAAGGAGTGGGAGTTGACTCTCAGGGCACTAGGGAGCCACTGCAGGCTTTGGAGCAGAGATGGTGACTTTTAGGAATCAGAGCCTGTGACAGCTCAGGAGGCCTTGGGCACTACCTAACTCAACACCTAATAGATAGGGAAACTGAGACCTAGAGAGGGGAATGGACCACCTAGGTTCACTAAGCAAGTGGGTAGATGGGCCGAGTTGGTGTGCTGGGTCCTAAGCTCCCAGGCTGGAGGCCTGGCTGCCCCTCAAAGGAGCCTCTGCCTGACTGAGATGCTTAGCAGAGGCTCCATGGGGAGGGGTCTTATGCACCTTGGATTTGAGAGGCTGACTGGTAGTTCTGTCTCTGGTGAAGGAAAGCTAACCCCTTTTGGGAGGCATGCTCCAGGAAGAACCCCCTCCCAGTCCCCAAGAAGAAAGTGCTGCAGACCCATCATCTCAGTGAAATCCTGAGGCTTCCGTGGCCCGGAAGACAGACTGCTGCCTGAGGGGGGCGCTGTTCCGGTGGGTGTTGTAACCCTGCCCCAAGGAGCCTGCCAGGAAGGGCCCAGGGCCTGCAGCCTGTGGCCTGTGAGCCTCCTAGGTGCCCCGAGCATTCAGGAGGGCGTGTTCAGCTTCCAGCCTCACCTGGGCCAGGGCTTGGAGTATGCTTGGGATGCCCTGGTGCCTGAGGGCAGGCAGCCCTACCTGGCATGGGGAGGGCTGGACTCCTCGGACCACAGTGGTTCACTGTGCCACAGAGCAGGCCTGGGGGACACTCGAGCATCCTGCAGGTTCCAGAGCAGCAGGAGGACAGGAGTTGCTCTTTTCAAAGCTTCCCACAGGAGCTGGATGCAGTGGCTCCCACTTGCAGTTCCAGCTACTCAGAGGCTGAGGTGGGAGGATTGCTTGAGCCCAGGAGGTAAAGGCTGCAGTGAGCTATGATTGTACCCCTGAACTCCAGCCTGGGCAAAAGAGCGAGAGCCCATCTCTAAAAGTATTTTTTATTTTATTTTTTGAGACAGTCTCGCTCTATCACCCAGGTTAGAGTGTAGTGGTATGATCTCGGCTCACTGCAACCTCCGCCCCCCGGGTTCAAGTGAGCCTCATGCCTCAGCCTCCCAAGTAGCTGGGATTACAGGTGCATGCCACCACACCTGGCTAATTTTTGTATTTTTAGAAGAGATGGGGTTTGGCCATGGTGGCCAGGCTGACCTCGAACTCCTGACCTCAAGTGATCCACCCGCCTTGGCCTCCCAAAGTGCTGGGATTACAGGCATGAGCCACTGTGCCTGGCTAAAAATATCTTTAAAGGAAAGCTTCCTGTAGACAATCACTTTCACACTCTTCAGGGTGACTGCGCTGGGCATTTTGACTGTGTAGCTCTGAGACTGCAAGAAGTCGGAAGGAGAGGCTCCCTGTGGCCAGGAAAAAGGACTGGGCCTGTGTCTGGGTGCCTCAGGACTGGCATGAGGCCACATGTGTGAGCTAGTGCTGCAAGGTGTGGAAGTGACCAGATGGTCATTGGTGAGAGGCTGGGAGCCTCTCTAGCTGGAAAGTTGACAGGTGACACCCAGGACATGTGGTTGGGACTCCCTAGCAGCATATGGGAGGGAGGAGGGTAAGCTTCCTCCAGGCAATGTCCCAAGCACTTGACATATATTAACTCATTTAATCAGCAGAAAAAATCCACCTGGTGGATGCTATTATTATCTCCATTTTATTTTTTTAATTTTGTTTTTTTTGAGACAGAGTCTTGCTCTGTCACCCAGGCTGGGGTGAAGTGGCGCGATCTTGGCTCACCGCAACCTCCCCCTCCTGAATTCAAGAAATTCTCCTGCCTAGGCCTCCAGAGTAGCTGAAATGACAGGGGCCTGCCACCACACCCAGCTAAAGTTTGTATTTTTAGTAGAGATGGGGTTTCACTATTTTGGCCAGGGTGGTCTCCAACTCATGACCTCAAGTGATCTGCCTGCTTCAGCCTCCCAAAGTGCTGGGATTACAGGGGTGAGCCACCATGCCCACCTATTATCTCCATTTTAGAGATGAGGAAACAGAGACACAGAGAGGTAAAGTAACTGCCCAAGTTCACATAGCTGGTCAGAGGCCGACCCAGGATTTGAGCTAAGGCTTTCTGGCTCCACGCCTGTGCTTGAATCACCTCTGCCACAGGTGGGGGCTGAAGCTGCTGGGTTTTTTCTTTTTCTTTTTTTTTTTGGTGGTGGTTGTTGTTTTTTGTTTTATTCTTAAATTCTGACACAGAGTGACTGCAGGAAGCCGGTAACTCTGTTTACTCCCCCTCATTATATGGGGGACAGGAAGCCCAAGAGAAAAGCTCGGCTTCAGCCAATCAGGATGGGGGTGGGAGGGGGACCAGCTTTGGTTTGAAGGTTGGAACATTTGGAACTAGTGGCTGGATTTGCTCCCTGGCTGGGGAGGAGGGACATGCAGGTTACAGATAAAAAGCTGCTGTTCTCAGCTGGAGCCTCTGGCCCTGGCCAGCTGCTGTTCAGGAGCAGGCAGAAGAGGCAGATCCAGGGGGCTGGCATCCGTTCACCCAGGGGTTTGCCCTTTGGTAGTAGCCCTGGGACTGAGAGGTCTGTGGTACCAGCATGGGGAGGAGGGCTAAGGGGTGTAGAGAGTGACCCCGGACCTCAGGGGCAAAACGTGAGGATGCTTGCAGGCCTTGGCGTCAGGTCTCAGCCCACAGGTCTGGTCCCCAGTTGCACCATCCGGGCAGGGCAGCTGCAGGAATTTGGCTCCATCCCTCCCTGCCCCTCCCCCTGCCTCCCCTGCTTGTTCCCTGCTTGGCCAAGGTCCCAGTTGGCTGTGGCTCAGACTCGGGCTCCATTTCTCTCCACCCTCATAAGTGGCCTGAGAACCCTTCCTAGCCCTGCTTGGGGACCTGCAGCTAGATATTGGGGCTCATGACTGCCTTTAGCCAGCTGTGTGACCTTGGAAAAGTGGTCAGCCTTCTCTGGGTCTGTTTCTTTTTGTTTGTTTCCAGACAAGGTCTTGCTCTGTCACCCAGGCTGAAATGTGGTGGTGTAATCACGGCTCACTATAGCTTTGACCTCCTGGACTCAAGTGATCCTCCTCCCTCAGCCTCTGGAGGAACTGGAACTACAGGTGTGCACCACCATGCTTGGCTATCTTTTTAAATTTTTTTGTAGAAAGTGGGAAGGTCTCCCTGTGTTGCTCAGGCTGGTCTTGAACTCCTGGGCTCAAGTGATCCTCCTACTTCACCTTTTCAAAGTACTGGGATTAAGCTGTGAGCATCTGTGCCTGTGGGCCTGTTTCTTCCTCCAATAGCCGAATCCATCACAAAGTGCCATCCTGTTACCACATACCTCCTACGTGTCAGACACTCGGCAGGTCTGCAGACACCCATTTTACTGATGAAAAAACTGAGGTCAGAACTGGAATTTGTACCCAGGAGGCTGATTACCAAGCCTTCATCCTGTCCCAAACAACCTCAGAAAATACTCTTAAAAGTGCTCTGGCTGGGTGCAGTGGCTGGCTCACGCCTGTAATCCCAGCACTTTGGGAGGCTGAGGCAGTATGTCACCAGAGGTCAGGAGTTCAAGACCAGCCTGGCCAACATGGCGAAACCTTTTCTCTAACTAAAAAAGTACAAAAATTAGAGGGATGTGGTGGTGGGCGCCTGTAATCCCAGCTACTCAGGAGGCTGAGGCAGGAGGATCACTTAAACCCGGGAGGTGGAGGTTGCAGTGAGCCAAGATCACGCCACTGCACTCTAATCTAGCCTGGGCGACAGAACGAGACTCCGTTTAAAAAAAAAAACAAAAACAAAAAAACAAAAACACACACACACACAAAAAACCCTCTGGATGAAGTGGCCGGAAGTGGTTATTTAAAAATTTAATATTAGTTAAATGTTAACTATCCTGACTGAAATTAAGTTGAAGCCCCAGGAATTTCAGAAGCAAAAGCAGGGTCACGCACACCTCTGGCCCATTTTGCAGTTTGCCTTCACAGCCAGCACAGTGGGAAGCCAGCTGTGAAATATGTGGGGTGAAGTCGGGGTGCTGAAGCACAGCCGGAAGTCTCGTCTCCCTGCACCTGCAGAGACGGTTCCCTCCGGGAACTGCTGGGCGTTTTTCTGGGAGTCGTTTTTGGCGATGAAACCACGCTTGAACTCCAGACCTCCCCGCTGGAAACTTTGGACAGGGTCAGGGTGGGACCTTTGCATTTCCAGATGGGATTTTCTGCTGCAAACAAGGTCAGGAACATGGCCCTGGATGATGCAGACGTGAGTGTTGTTTGCTTCCCCTTAAACTTAACGTCATGAGCCTTGTCCTTCCTTAGAAGCAGCATCCAGGACAGAAAATACGATACAAGCCTTGGCCCACCTGCCTGGAGTGCCTATCACAGGCTCCTGGCTTAAAGTGTGTCCCACCTTAAAATGAGAAGATGGTGACCTCTCGGAGGTTCAGGCTCAGTAGGTTTAAGTCTTCAGGTAGCACCAGCAACTAGGCCACTCCTGTGGAGGACTGCCATTGCCAGAGTTTGAAGCAGTTGCTTTTTCCTGCTATTCCAAAAATAGGACAACTGCGACCTTTAGCTTATAAATCCAGCCAAAGCAACAGTTGCACACATAACTGGGATGGCCACTCAGCTCTCTTCCTCTAACCCCTGGCCCAGCGTCCCCTGCTGGTACCAGGCCCTGCTCCCTAGATGCAGGGATTGACCCAAACCCTGCCAATCAAAGAGCTTCAGCTCCAGCAACAGCAATTGGTCCAGCGGGGAGAGCACGTGAGCAGAGTTAGGCTTATCAGAGTCCTCCCTGGCCCATCCCAAACACAGCTGGCTGTGGGCCAGGAGCTCCCTCTGAGATGGGAGCTTCTATTCAGGTCAAGAGGCTGTGAGAAGGTGAATTCAGAGTGGACTGTGATGTTGGTTACAGCTGAGAGAGTGGAGCAGGTGTGTGTGTGTGAAAGAGAGAGAGAGAGAGAGAGAGAGAGAGAGAGAGGTGGCGGTGCAGTTTTTAGGTGCCTGGTTCCATTCCGTGAGAGTCCAGTTCCACTTTCCCTGTTTAGGTCATGTGGAGCCCATAAATGCCTCCCTTTTGGAGTTGAGTTTCTGTACTTTCAGCTGAAAGAGATTTCGACAGGTTCAAAATGTGTCCACAAATCCTTTGACGATTTCTCCCTCAAAATTTGGAACCTGGCCAGGGCGTTGGCTCACACCTGTAAACCCAGCACTTCGGGAGGCCAAAGCAGGAGGATCTCTTGAGCTCAGGAGTTCAAGACCATCCTGGACAACATAACGAGGCCCCATCTCTAGAAACAATTAAAAAACAAAATTAGTCAAGTGTGGTGGCATGCACCTGTAGTCCCAGTACTCTGGAGACTGAGGCAGGAGGACCACTTGAGCCTGTCTGGGAGGTTGAGGCTTCAGTGAGCCGTGATCGTACCACTGCACAGCCTGGGTGACAGAGGGAAACCATGTCTCCGCACTCAAAAAAAGAAGAAAAGTAAACCCAATTTCCTACCCCTTGAGTACAGGCTGGACTTAGTGCATGGAAGTGATGGTGCACGACTTCCAAGACTAGGTCATAAAAGACATTGTAGCTTCCATCTTGCTCTCCTCAATCACATGCTCTGGGGAAGCCAGCTGCCATGTCATGAGGACACCCAAGCAGCCCTGTGGCGGTCCAGGTGGTGAGGACCTGAGGCGTTCTGACAAAGCCAGAACTACATCACTCTCCATGTGAGTGCACCAGTATGAAAACGGATCGGGCAGCTCCACGTAAGCCCCAGGTACCATCTTCATGGCCACCTCATTAGAGACCCCAGCAGAAACCCCTAGCTAAAGCACTCCCAAATTTGTGACTCAGAAACGAATATAATAAATGCGTGTTGTTTTAAGCGGCTAAGCTTTAGGGTAATTTGCTATGCAGCAACAGATAAGTAATACAGAGTTCAAACCAAGCCGATGCCATCAAGTCTCAGTAACAGAGGTGAGTGGCTTACGAGGCTCACCAGACAAGGCAGATGCTGAGATTTCACGAGCCGTTTTCCAGAGTCCAATTTTTTGGGTTGGGGTTTGCAGTTGTTTCTGAGTTCTCTTGGCAGAGGTGTTTGTCAGTGTCTGGGATAAAGGCACATCCTTCAGACAGGAGTCTTTCCTGTGATGGTCCCTGATTCCTGATTGTGAGTCTGTGTGGCTGCAGCTTATTCACGCTGGAGAGGAAGGAAGGAGCAGTGTGTAAGAGAGCAGGTGCTGGGCTTGGCTTCAGGTCCCAACTCTGCCCCTGACCTTGAGCTAGATGCCTAAATGAGATAATGCATCCAAAACATTTATCTCAGTGTCTGGAACACAGTAGGTGCTCAATAAATGGCTGAAAACATATTTTGTAAAAAACCAGCTTCAGCTGGGCATGGTGGCTCACACCTGTAATCCCAGCACTTTGGGAGGCTGAGACGGGTGGATCAGTTGAGGTCAGGAATTTGAGACCAGCATGGCCAACATGGCGAAACCCTGTCTCTACTAAAAATACAAAAATTAGCTTGGCATAGTGGCGCACGTCTGTAGTCCCAGATACTCAGATACAGGCGTGAGCTACCTTGCCCAGTCCCCAGTATTTTTTTATTTTTATTTTTGAGATGGAGTCTTGCTTTGTCTACTAGGCTGGAGTCCCGGCGCAGTGGCTCACGCCTGTAATCCCAACCCTTTGGGAGGCCGAGGCGGTTGGATCACCTGAGGTCAGGAGTTCAAGACCAGCCTGGCCAACATGGTGAAACCCCGTCTCTACTAAAAATACCAAAAACTTAGCCAGCTGTGGTGGTGGGCGCCTGTAATCTCAGCTACTGGAGAGGCTGAGGCAGAGAATTGCTTGAACCTGGGAGGCAGAAGTTGCAGTGAGCCAAGATCATGCCACTGAACTCCAGACTGGGCAACAGAGCGAGACTCTGTCTCAAAAGAAAGAAAAGAAAAGAAAATGGGGACATGTAGGTTGAGGGATGCAAAGTAGCAAATCTGTCGGATGAACAAGTTCAGTGATCTCATGCACAGCATGAGGACTATGGTTAGTAATAGTATATGGTACACAGAATTCTTGGTAAATGAGTAGATTAGAGCTGCTCTTGCCACAAGGGGGAAAATATGGATAACAGTAAGATGAGGGATACATTCATTTGTCCCACTAGAGTAACCATTTACTATATACATGTATCTTATAACATCATGTCGTATACCTTAATTATATATTAAAATTTATTCTTTTGGCCGGGCATGGTGGCTCACGCCTGTAATCCCAGCACTTTGTGAGGCCAAGGAGGGTGGATCGAGAGGTCAGGAGATCGAGACCATCCTGGCTAACAGGGTGAAACCCCATCTCTACTAAAAATACAAAAAATTAGCCAGGCGTGGTGGCGGGCGCCTGTAGTCCCAGCTACTCGGGAGGCTGAGGCAGGAGAATGGCGTGAACCCGGAAGGCGGAGCTTGCAGTGAGCGGAGATCGTGCCACTGCACTCCAGCCTGGGTGACAGAGCGAGACTCCGTCTCAAACAACAACAACTATATATATATATATTTATTTATTTATTTATTTATTTATTTATTTATTTTGAGATGAAGTTTCACTCTTGTTGCCCAGACTGGAGTCCAGTGGCACAATCTCGGCTCACCACAATCGGCTTGTGAGCCACCATGCCCAGCCTGTGTCCCCATTTTCTCACCATACCCAGCCCCAACCCTGGTAGTGTTGGGGGTAGTGTTGGGCCCCAAACACTATTTGATTCTCTATCTCTCTACATTTGACTTTTTAAAAAAGTTTCCACATATAAGTGAGATCATGAAATATCTGTCTTTCTGTGTCTGGCTTGTTTCACTTAGCACAATGTTCTCCAGGTCCATCCATATTGTGGAAATAGCAGGAGCTCGTACTATTTATTTATTTGTTTGTTTGTTTGTTTATTTATATTTATTTTGAGACAGAGTCTCGCTCTGTTGCCCAGGCTGGAGTGCAGTGACGTGATCTTGGCTCACTGCAAACTCTGCCTGTCAGGTTCAAGTGATTCTCCTGCCTCAGCCTCCTGAGTAGCTGGGACTACAGGCGCCTGCCACCATGCCCAACTAATTTTTGTACTTTTAGTAGAGGCGGAGTTTCACCACATTGACCAGGCTGGTCTTGAACTCCTGACCTCAGGTGATCCATCCACCTCGGTCTCCCAAAGTGCTGGGATTCCAGGCGTGAGCCACTGTGCTCAGCTGGAGCACATCCTTTCAAAAGGCTGAATAATATTCCATTGTGTGTATGTACCCGTCTCCTTGTCCATTCATCCACTGGGCTCCTAGGTGGTTTCCATGTCTTGTCTATTGTGAACGATGCTGCAATAAACATGGGCTTATAAAGGTCTTTATGTGCTTATAAAGGTCTTTTGGTGACACATACGCTCTTTCCCTTGAGCTTTGTATTAGTTTCCCTCAGAGAAACGGACCCAATGGGATGTGTGTGGAGAGAGAGAGGGGGAGGCAGAGACAGAGAGAGGGAGAGGCAGAGACAGAGAGGGGGAGGCAGAGACAGAGAGAGGGGGAGGCAGAGACAGAGAGAGGGGGAGGCAGAGACAGAGAGAGGGGGAGGCAGAGACAGAGAGAGGGGGAGGCAGAGACAGAGAGAGGGGGAGGCAGAGGCAGAGAGAGGGGGAGGCAGAGACAGAGAGGGGGAGGCAGAGACAGAGAGAGGGGGAGGCAGAGGCAGAGAGAGGGGGAGGCAGAGACAGAGAGAGGGGGAGGCAGAGACAGAGAGGGGGAGGCAGAGACAGAGAGGGGGAGGCAGAGACAGAGAGAGGGGGAGGCAGAGACAGAGAGAGGGGGAGGCAGAGACAGAGAGAGGGGGAGGCAGAGACAGAGAGAGGGGGAGGCAGAGACAGAGAGAGGGGGAGGCAGAGACAGAGAGAGGGGGAGGCAGAGACAGAGAGAGGGGGAGGCAGAGACAGAGAGAGGGGGAGGCAGAGACAGAGAGAGGGGGAGGCAGAGACAGAGAGAGGGGGAGGCAGAGACAGAGAGAGGGGGAGGCAGAGACAGGGAGAGGCAGAGACAGAGAGAGGGGGAGGCAGAGAGGGGGAGGCAGAGACAGAGAGAGGCTCCAAGGAATTGACTTATGTGCTTGGTGGAGGCTGGGTATGTTCAAAAAAGTCCAATGCTGCAGGATAGGCTGGCAGGCTGGAGACCCCGGGAAGAGGTGATGCTGTGGCTCGAGGCTGAGAGCCGTCTCTGCAGAATTCCTTCCTGTTCAGAGAACCTCAGTCGTCTCTCTGAAGGCCCTCAGCTGATTAGATGAGGCCCACCCCCATTATGGAGGGTCATCCGCTTCACTCAAAATCTACTGATTTGTCAATCTCATCTAAAAAATGCCTTCACAGAAACATCTAGAATAATGTTTGACCAAATACTTGGGTGTTGGGGCCTGACCAGGTTAACACATAAAATCACCCATGACTAGTATATACCTTGGAAGTTTTATAGCTGATAGTTTTTCAGCGTGGCTGAACAGTTAACAGTCCCTCCATCTGCAGTGTGAAGAAGTTCCATTTGCTCTCACTCCTGTTGACAGTTGGAATTGTTGTTGTTGTTTTGTTTTGATTTTTGTTTTGAAATGGAGTCTCTGTTGCCCAGACTAGAGTGCAGTGGTGCGATCTCCGTTCTTTGCAACCTCCACGGGTTCAAGCAATTCTCTGCCTCAGCTTCCTGGTAGCTGGGATTACAGGTGCGTGCCACCATGCCCAGCTAATTTTTGTAGTTTTAGTACAGACGGTTTCACCATCTTGGCCAGGGTGGTCTTGAACTCCTGACCTCGTGATCCACCTGCCTCAGCCTCCCAAAGTGCTGGGATCACAGGTGTGAGCCACCGCACCTGGCCTGACAGTTGGAATTGTTAATGTGCTGTGTGCGGTGGTATTTCACTGTGGCTTTAATATACATTTCTGGCCGGGTATGGTGGCTCATGCCTGTAATCCCAGCACTTTGGAAGGCTGAGGCAGGCAGATCACCTAAGGTCAGGAGTTGGAGACAAGCCTGGCCAACATGGTGAAACCCTGTCTCTACTAAAAATACACAAATTAGCCGAGCATAGTGGCACATGCCTATAATCCCAGCTACCTGGGAGGCTGAGGCAGGAGAATCACTTGAACTCTGGAGGTGGAGATTGCAGTAAGCAGAGATCACACCACTGCTCTCCAGCCTTGGTGACAGAGTGAAACTCCATCTCAAAAAAAAAAATTGCATTTCCCTAACAACTAATGACACTGAGCATGTTTTCACCTTTGTATATGCTTAAAGGGTGTATAATAATGGCACACAAATTGTCTTAAGGCTACTTTTTTTTTTAATATTAGGGACTTGACTATGAAATATGGACACAGGCTAGTAATTTATTGTCCCTTTGAAGTCTTTTTTTTTTTTTTTTTTTTTTTGGTAGAGATGGGGTCTTTCCATGTTGCCCAAGCTGGTCTTGAACTCCTGGGCTCAAGTGATCCACCTGCCTTGGCCTTCCAAAGTGCTGGGATTACAGGCGTGAGCCACCACACTTGGCCCCTTTCAAAGTCTTTTTTTTTTTTTTTTTTTGAGACAGGGTCTCACTCTGTCACCCAGGCTGGAGTGCAGTGGTGCTATCTCGGCTCACTGCAACCTCTGCCTCCTGGGTTCAAGTGATTCTCCTGCCTCAGCCTCCCGAGTAGCTGGGACTACAGGTGTGCGCCACCACACCTGGCTCTTTTTTTTGTATTTTTAGTAGAGACAGGGTTTCATCATGGTGGCCAGACTGGTCTCAGAAACTCCTGACCTCAAATGATCTGCCCGCCTCGGCCTCCCAAAATGCTAGGATTACAGGCATGAGCCACTGCGCCCGGCTCAAAGCCTTTACATATTTGCTCAACGTGTATTTAGTTTGGCTGTGTTTCTTTATTTTAAAAGGCCGCTTTTTATTTAAAGAAAAACAAAAGATTGTTTTCAGAAATAGATTCACCTTCCGGGGCTAAAAAAGTCCTAACCATTTCCTACTTCTCTGTCATACTTGTTGTCGCTTCAGGTTGTATATTAATCAGATACAAATTCCACTGAGGTTACAAAGTCCCGCAACAGCAGCAGCTAAAACAAGCTAGAAGTATGTTTTCACTCAGCAACTCGTCCGGTGTCCTCTGCACAGAGCAATGGGCACTCCGTGGTGTTAGGGACCCAGGCTCCCTGCTGCTCTCTCTGCCATGCCAAGGATGCTATCGCTGTCACCTCCATGTTCCAGCCCCGCGGGATGAGGGGTTCTCTGAACAGCACCTTTTGAAGAGGCATCTTCTAGGTTTGCAGTGTAGATGATAAAATAAGTCACTTGTTGGCAACACACAGCATACCTCATGCAGCACGGGGTTTCTGATTTGCAACCGGCCGTGACTTCTAGTGAATGTGCAGCACAGAAACACTCAACGGAGACTCCACTGTTATCACGAAGCTGTTTTTTCTCCCTCTTGAGTACTTCAGTGGGGTGCGGCCAATTTATATTTAACCAGTTATTTCAGGAATCAAGGAGGGCGGGGAGGCACACGGACTGCTCCATTACTGGTTCATTCCGGGGAAGTCTGGGCCCAGCTCCAGCTTGCTGAGGCCACGCTACCGAGTCCACAGCGTCGATTGTCCCTGACTCTAACCAGCGTCTCCCAGAGCCTGCAATTGTGCCACACACAGCAGCAGGGGCGGGGCTCACTCCTCATACTCACTCTTCGACTTGTATTGGGCTGATTTTGATTGAAAGCAACAGAAACCCAACTCAAAGGCGAATGTGCCCATTCAGTTAACTGGAAGATAATGGAGGCTTCTGCATACGCACGTTGGATCCAGGAGCTCCATCAAATTCATCGTCATTTCTCACTCTTCCTCCCCATCAAACATTCTTTTTCTCCCTCTCTCTCTGTTTTTTTTTGAGACAGAGTCTCGCTCTGTCATCCAGGCTGGAGTGCAGTGGTGCGATCTCGGATCACTGCAACCTCCATCTCCCAGATTCGAGCAATTCTCCTGCCTGAGCCTCCCGAGCGGTTGGGATTACAGGTGCCCGCCATCACGCCCGGCTAATTTTTGAATTTTTAGTAGAGACGGGGTTTCACTGTGTTGGCCAGGCTGGTGTCGAACTTCTGACCTCAAATGATCTGTCCGCCTCGGTCTCCCAAAGTGTTGGGATTACAGGCGTGAGCCACTGCATCCGGCCAGCACTATTTTTCTCTACACTGCTTACTTCTCTGTGGCTTCGTTCTCAGGCAGCCTGTTCCTGCAGGGTGGCAAATATGGCCAAGTCACTTTAAGGCTTTCTTGGATGCAAACGAAGAGCAACTCTTTCCTGACAGCATGAGTTCTGGGGTTGCCTTTCATCGGCCTAGCTCCCTGGGTCCTGCCCCTCCCTGAATAATCACTTTGGCTAGGAGAATGCAGTTCCTATCCCCTTGGCAGAAGTGGGCTCTTTCAGTTCAGTCACATGGATTTGGTTCCTCCCAAGAAAGAGAGGTTCTGTTACCAAAGGAAGGGGCAAAGGCTGCTTGGCTGACAAAGATGGCCTCTGTGCCTTCTTTGCTGTGCCCAGACGATGCCTTCGGCCAGCTTTTTCCTGTACTGCTCATTATAAAAACAATATGTAATGAAGTGGAGAAAACTTATTTCTCAAAAATTATTGGCCAGGCACTGTGGCTCACGCCTATAATTTCAGCGCTTTGGGAAGCTGCGGTGGGAGGATTGCTTGAGGCCAGGAGTTTGAGACCAGCCTGGGCAACACACTGAGATCCCATCTCCATTTAAAATATGTATATAAAAAAAAATCCTAGGGGAAGATTGGAGATAGGCTGGTGGGTGGTTTGGACAGAGAGGGGCCATCTCTATGCCTGGGGCCTGGGTGTCCTATTGACAGCTTTTCCTGGGGCCAGGCAGGCAGGGGTGGAGGGCACCAGCAGGAGGAGATGGAGGACTGGGCTATGCCAGGTGCTGCCTCCTCTCCATGCCCCACCCTGATCCTCCATCACAGGCTGATACGCTGCAATGCCCAGGAGGACTGGAGTGAGAAAGCGGGTTCTCCATGATGGAGATTGAAGAGGGGAGAAAGCTACAGGCTTGGTTTGCTCTGCGACAGAGGAGGGAAGTGGCCTTGAGCTGCCGAGGCCTGGGAATTGGGGTTCAGACTGAGCTCTAAGTAAATCTGCAATGGGCAGGAGGCCTAAGGGATCATCTATTTTCTGAAAATCAAAGATGCAGGCCAGGCGCGGTGGCTCACACCTGTAATCCCAGCACTTTGGGAGACCGAGGCGGGCAGATCATGAGGTCAGGAGATGAGACCATCCTGGCTAACATGATGAAACCCCGTCTCTACTAAAAATACAAAAAATGAGCCAGCCATGGTGGCGGGCGCCTGTAGTCCCAGCTACTCGGGAGGCTGACACAGGAGAATAGCGTGAACCTGGAAAGCGGAGCTTGCGGTGAGCCGAGATCGCGCCACTGCATTCCAGCCTGGGTGACAGAGTGAGACCCTGTCTCAAAAGAAAAAAAAAAAAGAAAAAGAAAATCAAAGATGCACTAGGATGTTTTCCAATACCAGCAATCACTTCTCTGACTCTCCAGATACCAGCTTAGTGTTTGAGAAAAGAAAAATCCCTCAGAGCAGTCTGACCTACGTGAGGTGCACGAATGAATCAGGCCAGGAGAGACACTGATGTGGACTTCAGGCGCACACCCCCGGCCGGGAGGTAATCATTTAAAGCATTTTGACTGACGAGCTGCCTCACCCATTAGCTTCATGCTCGTGGAATTTGTGGTACAAAGCATGACGTATAGCCAATCAACAGCTTCTGTTAGTTTACTGATATAGGGTCTCACTATGTTGCCCAGGCTGGCCCCAAACTCCTGGCCTCAAGTGATCCTCCCACCTCAGCCTCCCAAGTAGCTTGGAATAACTCTTATTATTTTAATGTAAATTCCTGGTAAAGGGGCCGGGCCATGGTGGCTCATGCCTGTAATCCCAGCACTTTGGGAGGCCAAGGCAGGTGGATCACTTGAGTCCAGGAATTCAAGATCAGCCTGGCCAACATGACAAAACCCATCTCTACAAAAAATGCAAAAATTAGCCAGGCGTGGTGTTGTACGCCTGTAGTCCCAGCTACTGGGGAGGCTGTGGTGGGAGGATTGCTTGAACCTGGGAGGTGAAGGTTGCAGCAAGCCGATATAATGCTACTGCACTTCAGCCTGGGCAATAGAGTGAAAACCTCCTCTAAAAAAAAAAAATTCTTGTAAACAACTTAGGGATTGCCTCTTTTCTTTTTCCTTAAACACCAGCTTCTAACTGCTGCTAATCAGAGTGTACATTTAGGGCAACTTGAGTCTATGCTCCCAGGTGGCCATCCGCAGGCTTTAGACTCTATACTTAATAATCTTTTCAGAATCTTGTTTTTGTTATTGTTGTTGTTGTTTGTTTGTTTGAGACAGAGTCTTACTCTGATGCCCAGGTTGGAGTACAATGATGCAATCTCGGCTCACTGCAACCTCCACTTCCCGGGTTCAAGCGATTCTCCTGTCTCAGCCTCCCAAATAGCTGGGATTACAGGCTCCTGCCACTGCATCCAGCTAATTTTTGTAGTTTTAGTAGAGACGGGGTTTCACCATCTTGGCCAGGCTGGTCTTGAACTCCTGACCTTGTGATCCACCCGCCTTGGCCTCCCAAAGTGCTGAGATTACAGGCGTGAGCCACCATACACGGCCTGAATCTTGTTACTTAAAGTCCACATTTTGGCACCCCAGATGGAACCTGAAGGGAGCCTCCAGTGATCCCACCACTTCACCAGCAACCAGAGCCTTAGTACCAGCATGAACAACTTACTCACCCTACCTTGCCGAAGCCAGCAAGGATTTCTGATAAGGCCTAATTTCTGATTAGGGTGGAACTCCTCCCAGGCTTGGTTGTGAATTCAGACTTGCTTCAAGCTACACATAGTCTTTACTCAGTGGGGGCTGGAGTTGAAACTCTACTGAGAGGTGGGAGTTTCATCTGTTATTCTCTAGAGACTCTGCTGATCACATAGTCATGATTTTCAGTTTTCTCTGAGGTTAAGATTTTGTTTGTCTTACTCATTAGAGTTTGCAACCTTTTTTCTCATTTCAAAGTTTGATCAGGGAGAAAATAGTTTCTCTCCGAAAAGAGAAAGTAAAATCTTTGTGACTTCAGTGTCAAATCTGTAATCTTCTAAACTGGCCAGGTTCTGAGGCTCGGTTTGAAGGTCTAAAACTGACTGTTCCCCCTGAAGTAAAGATCCACATTGAAAACATCAGCTGGATTTGTGTTTAACACTGTGGCGCCTCCTCATGAAAATATTTAGAAAACTGGTCATGCATAACTTGTGGCGACCCAGCTTATAATGGCCAAAAATGGAGAACTTTGAAATGCCTACATGAGTTCATCTGCATGCACAACTGGAAAAAGCTGGTTTTAGGACCAGACAAATGGGGCCAGGCGTGGTGGCTCACACCTGTAATACCAGCACTTTGGGAGGCTGAGGCGGGCGGATCATGAGGTCAGGAGTTTGAGGCCAGCCTGGCCAACATGGCAAAACCCTGTCTCTACTAAAAATACAAAAATTAGACAGGCATGGTGGCATGCGCCTGCAATCCCAGTTACTTGGGAGGTTGAGGCAGGAGAATCACTTGAATCCGGGAGGCGGAGGCTGCAGTGAGCTGAGATCACACCACTGCATTCCAGCCTGGGTGACAGATCGAGACTCTGTCTCCAAAAAAAAGAACCAAACAAATGAAATGAGAGACTTCAAATAGCACCTAGAAGCTTCTAAAAGACTTTCTGAGAGAAAAAAATTGCCTCCATTCAAGAGGTAAACAAAAAGATAATTAAACTAGTTCTAAATTAAGAAAGACTTCGGAGGCTTTTTCTCTTTCACCTCCAACTGCCCCTTCATCCTCTCCCCTGTGATCTGAACTCATCTCTCTCTGCTAGTTCCCTCGGCTCCCACACATCTCTCAGGCAGAGATTTTTGGAATTCCACAATACACACATTTCCTTCTCTCGAAAGGGGGGAATGTATCTAAATTTGGAACAAAGGAAACAAATGGAACCACTTCACAATGCGAATGACTCTACTGACATTATAAAATACAGATCCAACATTTGTTTTCTCTAAACCAGGACGAATGAATGACACTGATGATTTATTGACCCAATATAGGACAGTACCCTTTAAAAGCCCTGCTGGACTTCACAGTCCCTTGGAGATGTAAATCTTATCAGGTATTTGAAATGTTAACTTCCAGGGAATTGGCTAAGCTGCGTTCTAGTTGAGATCAGATCTGAAACAAGTTAAAATCCTTTCAATGTTCAAATTGCCTGCTTTGCTTCTCCTGCAGGCCTTACAAAGCACTGGGATCTACTGGCTATGATTCTGGGCATTCATGGCGGCAGCCCAGGTTGGACTCCTGGTCAGGGAACCAGTCTTGTTTTTTTAAAATTATTGGCGTGACTCTTCACCTTTTGGGTAGCCATTTGTTATGGGTCCTCTTCCTTTCCATGGGCAGCTTCTGATTTCCTGGGTTTTTTTTTTTCCCATCTGTGGGGCATATGGGGATTTTGAGCCTTTATGCATAGGTGGTGGGCTGAGAAGGTGACATCCTGGAATATGGCTGGACAGAAATGGGGTCACACTCCATTTGCAGCGTGTGATGTCAGAGGCATTTGAACCAGAACAACTCCATTTTGAATAGGGACTGGGTAAAATGAGGCTGAGACCTACTGGGCTGCATTCCCAGACGGTTACGGAATTCTAAGTCACAGGATGAGACAGGAGGTCGGCACAAGATACCGGTCATAAAGACCTTGCTGATAAAACAGGTTGCAGTAAAGGAGCCAGCCAAACCTCACCAAAACCAAGATGGCGGCGAGAGTGACCTGGGGTCGTCCTCACTGCTACACTCCCACCAGCACCGGGACAGTTTATAAATGCCATGGCACTGTCAGGAAGTTACCCTATATGGTCTAAAAAGAGGAGGCATGAATAATCCACCCCTTGTTTAGCATATCATCAAGAAATAACCAGAAAAATGGGCAACTGCAGCCCTCAGGGCTGCTCTGTCTATGGAGTAGCCATTCTTTCATTCCTTTACTTTCTTAACAAACTTGCTTTCACTTTACGGACTCACCCTGAATTCTTTCCTGTGTGAGATCCAAGAACCCTCTCGGGACCCCTTTCTAGTAACAGTGAGACTTTTCCTTCTCTGAGCCGTCTTTAGGGTGGTTCGGGATCTTGTGAGGGTCACTTTGCACTTCTTTGGAGATGTCTTGTGTGTCCTTGGCTAAGTCATAACCTTGGTTAAGGGTTACTGGTTTTGGTGAGTCACTTGAAAAGGAACTTTTGGGTTTTTTTTAAGGTGAATAAAATGTTTATAAATGATAGCCTTCAGGTAAAGTAGCCTTTCTTCTTTTTCAGAGTTATTCATGCTGAGTCCCGGCATGGAGAATGCTTTCTTTGACCTATTCATTAGAGAGCTTCACCCTGAAGTCAGTTATGTAGCCAAGAAACAAGCTAAGGCCGGGCACGGTGGCTCACGCCTGTGATCCCAGCATTTTGGGAGGCCGAGGCAGATGGATCATCTGAGGTCAGGAGTTCGAGACCAGCCTGGCCAACATGGTGAAACCCTGTCTCTACTAAAAATACAAAAATTATCCGGGCACGGTGGTGGGTGCCTGTAATTCTAGCTACTCAGGAGGCTGAGGCAGGAGAATCACTTGAACCTGGGATGTGAAGGTTGAGGTGAGCCGAGATCGTGCCATTGCACTCTAGCCTGGGCAATAAGAGCAAAACTCCATCTCAAAAAAAAAAATTAGCCAGGCATGGTGGCGCACGCCTGTGATCCCAGTTACTTGGGAGGCTAAGGCAGGAGAATTACTTGAACCCTGGTGAGATAGAGGTCGCAGTGAGCCAAGATTGTACCACTACACTCTAGCCTGGGTGACAGAGCAAGACTCTATCTCAAAACAAAAACAAAAACAAAAAACTCTGCTTCTTCTGTGTGTCTTTACGTCTGTCTATCTATCTATCTATCTATCTATCTATCTATCTATCTATCTATCTATCAATATATTTTTTTGAGACAGAGTCTTGCTCTGTCGCCCAGGTTGGAGTGCAGTGGAGTGATCTCGGCTCACTGCAACCTCTGCCTCCCAGGTTCAAGCGATTCTTTTGCCTCAGCCTCCCGAGTAGCGGGGACTACAGGTATGCGCCACCACGCCTGGCTAATTTTTGTACTTTTAGTAGAGACACTGTTTCACCATATTGGCCAGGCTGGTCTTGAACTCCTGACCTTGTGATCAGCCCGCCTCAGCCTCCCAAAGTGCTGGGATTACAGGTGTGAGCCACTGCACCCGACCATGTCTATGTATTTTTATATGTCATGTGTTTGTGATATTTCACTGCCAAAATATATGAAAGAGCTCTAATTAAAGAAAAAGAAAATGTTTAAATCAAATGTTTCATCAGAAAAACAGAAACGAACTCAAACATCTTTTAGTTCACATGACTTGGGTACATTTTTGGTGACTAAGACTAGTTCAATATTGTTGGCTTGGCTGGGCGTGGTGGCTCATGCCTGTAAACCCAGGACTTTTTGGGGCCGAGGCTAGAGGATCACTTGAACCCAGGAGTTTGAGACCAGTCTGGGCAACATAGCGAGATTGTGTCCCTACCAAAAAAAAAAAAAAAAAAAATTCTCCAGGCACAGTGGTGTGTACCTGTAAGTCCAGCTACTCAGGAGGCTGAGGTAGGAGGATAGCTTGAGCCCAGGAGACTGAGGCTTCAGTGAGCCATAATCATGCCACTGCACTCCAGCCTGGATGACACAGTAAGATCCTGTCTCAAAAAGGTGAGATCCTGGAATGTGGCTGGACAGAAATGTGGATTGGACCCCATTTGCAGCTATGATACTATAGTTGGTTTAATAAAAACAGCTCCCAGAAAGAATAAGAAAACAAAAACCAAAACAAACAAAAAAACCAGCTCTGTCTTCTGATCAGCAAAATACCCATGTATGTAAGCCGAGATCGCGCCACTGCACTCCAGCCTGGGCGACAGAGTGAGACTCCATCTCAAACAAAAAAACAAAAACTGACAAGGGGGAAAGTAAAGGAAATTTTTGTTCTAAGGTTGAATGAATGCCAACATTCAACAGGGCTCTTAGGTGGCGACTGCCTAACATTTGAAGGTTGTAAGAATGATTAAGAAAGAACAAACTTAGGAGGATGGCAAGCTTTATTTATTGAACTATTCAAGCATAATTGTTGAGAATGAGTACATTAAATATATGTCAATGGGGTAAAAGTTTAAAAAGGAACTTTTCATAGTTTCAAACATCTTTTGCAGAAACTTAATGCTGTTATGTTAACAACATATTAAGTAATTCATCATCATAAAACGTCTGAGTTGTTTATATGGTATAGAAAACCTAAATATATTTAGATCTGTTAATAAACAAAAAACCAATAACACATCTTTCTGAAAATTATGAGATGGTTTTCACCTACAAATACTGGTATAAAACAGTTTAAGGCCAGGCGCGGTGGCTCACACCTGTAATCCCGCACTTTGGGAGGCAGAGGTGGGCGGATCACTCAGATCAGGAGTTTGAGACCAGCCTGGCCAATATGGTGAAACCCCGTCTCTACTAAAAACATACAAAAATTAGCCGGGCATGGTGGTGGGCACCTGTAATCCCAGCTAGTCGGGAAGCTGAGGCAGGAGAATCGTTTGAACCTGGGAGGCGGAAGTTGTGGTGAGCTGAGATCACTCCATTGCACTCCAGCCTGGGTGACAGAGCAAGACTCTGTCTCAAAAACAAACAAACAACAACAACAACAAAAAACTGTTTAAAATTACATACTTCCTAGGTTTTTCACTGCAAATTAGGGTTACTAAGAGTTAAAATTTGGCAGGGTGCGGTGGCTCACGCCTGTAATCCCAGCACTTTCGGAGGCCGAAGTGGGTGGGTCACAAGGTCAGGAGATTGAGACCATCCTGGCCAACAAGGTGAAACCCCGTCTTTACTAAAATACACAAAAAAATTAGCCGGGCCTGGTGGTGCATGCCTGTAGTCCCAGCTACTTGGGAGGGGAGGCAGGGGAATCGCTTGAACCCGGGAGGCGGAAGCTGCAGTGAGTGGAGCTTGTGCCACTACATGCCAGCCTGGTGACAAAGCGAGGCTCCATCTCAAAAAAAAAAAAAAAAGAGACTTAAAATTTTAGTTAATATATGTAAGTAAAAATACTAAATATAAGAGAAACAATTCAATCTACAGAGTGTATACAGAAAGTAAGACATATTTTTGGTTGGAAGGCTGAGGCAGGAGGATTGCTTGAGCCCAGGAGTTTCAGGTGCAGTGAGTTATGATCATGTCACTGCACTCCAGCCTAGGTGACAGAGTGAGAACTGGTCTAGAAAAAAATATATATGTGTTTTTGGTAAATAAGTTGAAAAGAGGGAGTAAGTTTCAGTTTTTCTTTTGCATGAGAAAACTGTGTGTGGTTGAACTTGTAGGGTCCAGCCTCACAGGGTGGGTGGGTTTTTTCCCTGTGTCCGGAGACAAGAGATTGTAGAAATAAAGGCACAAGACAAAGAGATGAAAGAAAAGACAGCTGGGCCCGGGGGACCACTACCACCAAGACGCGGAGACCGGTAGTGGCCCCGAATGCCAGGCTGTGCTGATATTTATTTGATACAAGATAAAGGGGCAGGGTAAGGAGTGTGAGCCATCTCCAATGATAGGTAAGGTCACGTGGGTCACGTGCCACTGGACAGGGGACCCTTCTCTGCCTGGCAGCCAAGGCAGAGAGAAAGAGAGGAGAGAGAAAGAGAGAGAGAAAGACAGTTTATGCCATTATTTTTGCATATCAGAGACTTTTAGTACTTTCACTCATTTGCTACTGTTATCTAAAAGGCAGAGCCAGGTGTACAGGATGGAACATGAAGGCAAACTAGGAGCGTGACCACTGAAGCACAGCATCACAGGGAGTCGGTTAGGCCTCCGGATAACTGCGACACCAGTCAGGCCCTCCATAATAGGTGGAGGAGTAGAGTCTTCTCTGAACTCCTCTGAACTCCATTCTGCTAAGTGGCGGGTGTTTTTCCCTGGCACTGATGCTACCGCTAGACCACAGTCCACTTGGCAATGGGCATCTTCCCAGATGCTGATGTTACTGCTAGACCAAGGAACCCTCTGGTGTCCCTGCCTGGGCATAGCAGAAGGCTCGCACTCCTGTCTTCTGGTCACTTCTCACTATGTCCCCTCAGCTCCTATCTCTGTATGGCCTGGCTTTTCCTAGGTTATGATTGCAGAGCAAGGATTATTATAATATTAAAGAGTAATTGCTACTAATTAATGATTAATGATATTCATATATAATCATGTCTATGATCTATATCTAGTATAGCTATTCTTACTTCATATATTTTATTATACTGGAACAGCTCGTGCCCTTGGTCTCTTGCCTTGGCACCTGGGTGACTTGCCACCTACATAAACGGACAAGGGGGTAAATAGGTCGGGCATGGTGGCTCACGCCTGTAATTCCAGCACTTTGGGAGGCCAAGGCAGGTGGGTCACTTGAGGTCAGGAGTTTGAGACCAGCCTGGCAAACATGGTGAAACCCTGTCTCCACTAAAAATACAAAAATTAGCTGGGCGTGGTGGCACACACCTGTAATCCCAGCTACTCAGGAGGCTGAGGCATGAGAATTGCTTGAACCCAGGAGGTGGAGGTGACAGTGAGCCAAGATTGTGCCACTGCACTCCAGCCTGGGAGACAGAGTGAGACTCCATCTCAAACAGAAAAACCAAAACTGACAAGCGGAAAAGCAAAGTAAATTTTTGTTCTAAGTTTGAATGCCAACATAAAAAAGGAAGTATAGGATAAAACTGAAGGCTTAAGCAAGTCGTAGAAGATTGATGGAAGATTAATCTCGTGAGAGAAATTTTGTGTGTGTGATCAAGTTGGTTAAAATTGGAAGGGAATTATTTATAAGTTTTTTTTAAAAATGAGCATTAATATCAAAAGCACTGATGCAAGGCCAGAGGCTGAGCCTGTGTGGGAATAACAGGTTTTTCCCTGCAGTGATCTGCTCTTTAATAGAAAATCCCAAGAGGTAATGAAAGATTTATGGAAATCTTACTTTGTGTGGTCAAAGCTGACTGAGATTTGTTGAATTTGTTTATAATATTTTATTAAAATTAGCTTTCATATTGATAATACATTAATATAAGGTAAAATTTGGTTTTCTCCTTTGAACAAGAATTTAGTGTTGTGTTAATAAGAGATAGTAGGCCAGGCGCAGTGGCTCACACCTGTAATCCCAGCACTTGGGGAGGCTGAGGCTGGTGGATCACGAGATCAGGAGTTCGAGACCAGCCTGACCAACATGGTGAAACCCCACCTATACTAAAAATACAAAAATTAGCCGGGGCCGGGCGCGGTGGCTCAAGCCTGTAATCCCAGCACTCTGGGAGGCCGAGGCGGGTGGATCACGAGGTCAGGAGATCGAGACCATCCTGGCTAACACAGTGAAACCCCGTCTCTACTAAAAAAAATACAAAAAACTAGCCGGGCGAGGTGGCGGGCGCCTGTAGTCCCAGCTATTCGGGAGGCTGAGGCAGGAGAATGGCGTAAACCCGGGAGGCGGAGCTTGCAGTGAGCTGAGATCCGGCCACTGCACTCCAGCCTGGGCGACAGAGCGAGACTCCGTCTCAAAAAAAAAAAAAAAAAAAAAAAAATTAGCCGGGTATGGTGGCGGGCGCCTGTAATCCCAGCTACTTGGGAGGCTGAGGCAGGAGATCGCTTGAACCTGGGAGGTGGAGCTTGCAGTGAGCCAGGATCGTGCCACTGCACTCCATCCTGGGTGACAGAGCAAGAGTCCATCTCGAATAAATAAATAAATAAATAAATAAATAAATAAATAAATAAGAGATAGTAAAAGATTTGTTTACCTTTTGAATAAACTTCAAAAAAAAAAAAGCGGGAGAGTTTGCCTCAGGCTGTCTTTATTGGGTATTTCAATTGTTTAGGAAACTGAGTCTCCTCTCTAATCCAAGAATACAGGTTTTTGCTTTTTGAAATCTTTGAGTTATAATTTTGGCTAAATTAATAACTTAAAAAAATTTTTTTCTTAGAGGCCGGGCGTGGTGGCTCACACCTGTAATCCCAGCACTTTGGGAGGCTAAGGTGGGTGGATCAGTTGAGGTCAGGAGTTCGAGACCAGACTGACCAAAATGGTGAAACCTGGTCTCCACGAAAATTAGCTGGGCATGCTGTTGCATGCCTGTAATCCTAGCTACTCAGGAAACTGAGGCAGGAGAATCACTTGAACCTGGGAGTTGCAGGTTGCAGTGAGCTGAGATCGCGCCGTGCACTCCAACCTGGGTGACAGAGTGAGACGCCATCTCAAAAAAAAAAAATTGTTAGGGATGGGGGCTCACTTTGTCACCAGGCTGGAGTGCAGTGGCATGATCATAGCTCACTGCAGCCTCAAGCTCCTGGGCTCAAGGGATCCTCCTGCCTTAGCCTCCTGAGTAGCTAATAATGTTAGCCTGGGCAACATAGTGTGGCCCTGTCTCTATTTTTAAAAAATATTAAATATTAACAAGGCTGGCTAATATTTGACATTTTTGTTTTTATAGAATCAGAGTCACACTATGTTGCCCAGGCTGGTCTCAAACTCCTAGGCTCAAGTGATCCTTCTGCGTTGGCCTCCCAAAGTCCTAGAATTATAGGCATGAGCTACTGCACCTGGCCTAAATTAATGACTTTTATTTTATATTAACCTGTATCCTATTTTGATCATGTGTTTTAAACCTTACTTATTTTAATATCAAGTGTTTTGAACCTTTAATATTTGACATACTTCCCAAAATTAAATTTCAAATTTTAAAAAATATTTGACATACTTCCCAAAATTAAATTTCAAAAAAAAAAATTTTTTTTTTTTTGAGACAGTGTCTCGCTCTGTTGCCCAGGCTGGAGTCCAGTGGTGTGATCTCAGCTCACTGCTACCTCTGCCTCCCAGGTTCAAATTCTCCTGCCTCAGCCTCTCGAGTAGCTGGGACTACATGCCTGGCTAATTTTTGTATTTTTGGTAGAGGTGAGGTTTCATCATGTTGGCCAGGCTGGTCTCAAACTCCTGACCTCAAGTGATCCACCTGCCTCAGCCTCCCAAGCTGCTGGGATTACAGGTGTGAGCCACCACACATAGACATCTAAATTAAATTTCAAATTAAAAAAAAATTTGACATAGTTCCCAAAATCAAATTTCAAATTTTAAAATTAAGTCTTTTTGATCTTATCTATCTTGGACACAAGAAATAGGAATCCCTGGAAGTCCGAGAGAGAAATATTGGGCTTATTTGGTATGTTAAAATCATATACGGAGCACTGTCAAATAAGAAATGGTGTTTAACTTTCTTTTTTTTGAGATGGAGTCTCGTTCTGTCGCCCAGACTGGAGTGCAGTGGCACAGTCTCAGCTCACTGCAACCTCCACCTCCCAGGTTCAAGCAATTCTCCTGCCTCAGGCTTCTGAATAGCTGGATTACAGGGGAGGGCCATCACACCCAGCTAATTTTTGTAGTTTTAGTAGAGATGGGGTTTTGCCATTTAATCAGGCTGGTCTTGAACACCTGACCTTGTGATCCGCCTGCTTTGGCCTCCCAAAGTGCTGGGATTACAGGCATGAGCCACCATGCCCAGCCGGTGTTTAACTTTCTTTGAGTTATATTTGTATAAATGTGTTATTAATGTGTTCCAAAATTGTATGAGATTCTTAAAATGACATGTCTTGGTATATGTTTTCAGTGATAATGTTGTTAAATTTTTGTATGTCACAGAAATAACCAAGTTTCCTTGTCAGTTGCATCTTTAACCACGGCTGGTCTAAGTTTTTTGTCATCCACAGATAATTATTGTTTTACTTTGATTCTCAAAAAGTAGTTTAAAATCAGCTACAGTCCAAAATTGACTTCTTAAGGAAATTCACAGAAAAGGATCCTGACAAGTACTCTTGAGTACAGGTTTCCATTAAATTTATTTATTTATTAAATATTTGTTTGCTTGTGTATGTTTTTTGAGACAGGGTCTCACTCTGTCACCCAGGCTAGAGTGCAGTGGTGTGAACACGGCTCACCGCAGCCTCAACCTCCTGGGCTCCAGTAATCCTCCTACCCTAGCCTCCCGAGTAGCTGGGACTACAGGCATGCACCATTACGCTTGGCTAATTTTAAAATTTTTTGTACAGACAGCCTTTCTGTGTCACTCAGGCTGTTCTCAAACTCCTGATCTCAGGTGATCCTTTTGCCTTGTCCAAAGTGCTGGTAAGATAGAACAGGCAATTAGGGTAACAAAGGGTTAAGGCATAAGCAAAAGAACAGCGGGGCAGCCAGTTCTAGGCAAGATTAGGCAGCACACAGGCCACATCCTCACTCCTGTGATAACGAGACAGAAGTCTCCACTTCTGCCTCTGATTGACCACAGGCGGAGTCTGCACTTCAGCCTCTGATTGGCCACGGGCCAATCCCTTACAGGGTGTAACCAATTGGAAGCCTCTACAGGGCACCTAGGGTGTTACCAAATTCTTTTGGTTTAATAAAAACCCTAAAGAACATTGTAATCAGGGCTACTTGAGCCTGCTCCCACTCTGTGGAGGGTACTTTTGCTTTAATAAATCTATGCTTTCATCTTCTGTTGCTTTGTTTGTGCATTTTGTTCAGTTCTTTGTTCAACATGTCAAGAACCTGGACAACTCACAGTCAAGACTTTCCATCCGGTAACACTAAGACCACAGTCATGAGCTACTGCACCCTGCTTTGGTAACTAAATTTAGAGATCAAACCACTGAACTAAGTAAAAACTTCCAGAACCCTAATAAAGAACTGATGCATTCATGAAGGTTGTGAACCCAGCATGAAGGAGAACAAGAATTAATTATGTAGGACTGAACCGATAGAGGACTAAAATGATTTTTGTGGCTTTTGTTTGTTTGAAACATTGCTGATTCTTTTTATATTTTGTTTTCTAGAAACAAGAAAACTTTTTCTTTTGAGCTATTTATAACTCACAGCCATTGGGCAAAGTATACTTTTGTGAGCAAAATTGAAATATTTACCTTTCTCTCTACCTGATTTCTCCAAAATTTGAACACTATTTGTGACTGTTCTTATTTTATTGCAATATAGTTATTTGCATAAGTTCTATAAGAGTATGTTTTCTTTTGTAACTGGGCACATTGAAGACACTGGTAATTTTACCAAGGCTTTGACTGCAATGGCATATTTTCAGGTATGACCAGATTGTTTCGAGGAGTTGGGGTTGACTGTATAGAGCCAGTAAAAAGCCCTTGGAAAGACTGGTCTGGTACCTGGTTTTTATGACTCCCTTACAAGCTTCCTAACCTTGTGGTGTGGGCGGCAAGCCACGCAGGTGCCAAGGCAAGAGACCGAAGCCACAAGCTGTTCCAGTATAATAAAGAAAACAATTAGAATAAGAATAGTTATATTAGAAATAGAATATAGACATGATTGTATATGAATATAATCAATCATTAGTTTGTAGCATTACTCTTTATTTCATTATTATATTAATCTCTGTTCTATAATTATTACCTGTTCTATACTTATTACCTATGGAAAGCCAGGCCATACAGAATTAGGAGCTGAAGGGACACGGTGAGAAGTGACCAGAAGGCAAGAGTGTGAGCTCTCTATCAAGCCTGGACAAGGGCCACTAGAGGGCTCCTTGGTCTAGTGGTAACGCCAGTGCCTGGGAAAGCACCCATTACTTAGCAGACCTTGGTCTAGCTGTAGTGCCAGCGCCTGGGAAGGCACCCATTACTTAGCAGACCGGGAAAGGGTGTCTCCCTTTCCCCAGGGAAGTTAGAGAACGCTCTGCTTCACCACCTCTTGTGGAAGGCCTGACATCAGCCAGGACTGCCTGCAGCTATCCAGAGGCCTAAATGTCTCCCTGTGATGCTGTGCTTCAGTGATCACATCCTGGTCCACTTTCATATTCCGCTCTGTGCACCTGGCCCTGCCTTCTAGATAGCAGTAGCAGAATTAGTGAAAGTATTAAAGTCTTTGATCTTTCTGAGAAATGCATAGAAGAAATAATGACATAAGCTGTTCCCTCTCTCTCTCTCTCTGCCTCAGCTACCAAATAGGTAAGGGCCTCCTGTCCGGTGGACACGTGACTCGCATGACCTTACCTATCATTGGAGACGACTCACGCTCCTTACCCTGCCCCCCTGCCTTGTATACAATAAATAGCAGCGCAGTCAGGCATTCGGGGCTACTACCAGTCTTCGCGTCTTGGTGGTAGTGGTCCCTCAGGCCCAGCTCTCTTTTCTTCTATCTTCTTGTCTTGTGTCTTTATTTCTACAATCTCTCGACTCCGCATACGAAGAGAAAAACCCATAGGCCCTGTAGGGCTGAACCCTACATTGTGGTAAGGAAAGAATGTCACTGTCTGACAGGCCCAGGAAACTCAAGATATTTGGGACCTTGAGAAGAGAGGAATTCATCCAATTCATACAGGTACTACAGGCACAGGCTGATCATGAATCCTTGGCTTGGCTTCAAAGCCTGGGGAGGTTTTCAAAAGTCCAACCTGAGATTCTTTATGAAAAAGCTCCAGCAGGCCGGGCGTGGTGGCTCAAGCCTGTAATCCCAGCACTTTGGGAGGCCCAGACGGGTGGATCACGAGGTCAGGAGATCGAGACCATCCTGGCTAACATGGTGAAACCCCGTCTCTACTAAAAAATACAAAAAACTAGCCGGGCCAGGTGGCGGGTGCCTGTAGTCCCAGCTACTCAGGAGGCTGAGGCAGGAGAATGGCGTGAACCCGGGAGGCGGAGCTTGCAGTGAGCCGAGATCTGGCCATTGCACTCCAGCCTGGGTGACAGAGCAAGACTCCATCTCAAAAAAAAGAAAAGAAAAGAAAAGAAAAAGCTCCAGCAAAGCCAATTAAAAAGAGGCTAACACGGTGAAACCCCGTCTCTACTAAAAAATACAAAAAACTAGCCTGGCGAGGTGGCGGGCGCCTGTAGTCCCAGCTACTCGGGAGGCTGAGGCAGGAGAATGGCATGAACCCGGGAGGCGGAGCTTGCAGTGAGCTGAGATCCGGCCACTGCACTCCAGCCTGGGTGACAGAGCGAGACTCCGTCTCAAAAAAAAAAAAAAAAAAAAAAAGAGCCTATATGGCCACTCACTGTTCTTATTGCACTTTTTGCAAATAATCAGGCCAAGTATAAGACTAAAACTCATTTAGCAAGAAAATCAGTCCTACTAAGATTTCTATTTGATAGAAATGCAGAACTGGAGAGAGAGAATTAATCTTTCAAAAGTAAACTGTGGCATACCTGTTATTAGATTCCAGCCCTGACCTTTGTTTGTGAGATTTTATTGTTTTCCTATAATTTTGACTAAATCTTGATTTATTTCCTGGCCACAAGTCTCTAAAGAAGGACTGGGTTTTAATTTCCTTCATGATGTTTTTAGTTGAGTCCCTGATGGAATAGGGTTTTTTTGTTTTGTTTTTTGTTTTTGTCATTCTGACAAACTCTGGTTGTGATTCTTTTTTTGTTTTTGTTTTTGAGATGGAATTTCGCTCTATCACCCAGGCTGGAGTGCAGTGGTACGATCTCAGCTCACTGCAACCTCCGCTTCCCTGGTTGAAGTGCTTCTCCTGCCTCAGCCTCCTGAGTAGCTAGGACTACAGGTGCCCACCACCACACCTGGCTAATTTTTGTACTTTTAGTAGAGATGGGGTTTCACCACGTTGGCCAGGCTGGTCTCGAATTCCTGACCTCAGGTGATCTGTCTGCCTCAGCCTCCCACAGTGCTGGGATTACAGACATGAGCCTCCGCATCTGGCCGGTTGTGATTCTTATGTACACTTATATTTGGGCTATCGGTCTCTTGTTGTTTTACTCCTTTTTTTTTTCTTTTTGAGACAGGGTCTGGCTCTGTCACCCAGGGTGGAGTGCAGTGGTGTGATCTTGGCTTACTGTAGCCTCTGCCTCCTGAGCTCAAGGGATCCTCCTACCTCAGCCTCCCGAGTAGCTGAGACTACAGGCACACATCATCACTCCCAGCTAATTTTTGTACTTTTTTGTAAAGACAGGATTTTGCCATGTTGCCCAGGCTGGTCTCGAACTCCTGAGCTCAAACAATCCATCCACCTTGGCCTCCCTAAGCCCTGGGATTACAGGTGTAAGCCACCACACCTGGCCCGTTTTACTCCTGAGAAAACTACGCTCATTGTATTCTGAACACCAAGACGAAGTGGCAGCAGGTATATAAATCAGACGGAGGTCGCATTTTTGCCCCCTGTGATGCCATCCTAATTTGGCTTTTGGTGCTCTTAAAATTCCTCTTTGAGACCTATTCTCCCCTGGCACCCCACAGTGTCAGATGGGACCAGCCAGGGAGGAGCCTTCCTAGGGATACAAGGCTAAGACTAAGGAGTGAAAATGATTTCACTTGTGATGCTTTTTTTTTTTTTTTTTTTAAAGATCTTGATGAAAAGGAGGGAGATGAGCAAAGAAAAGTAGCTCGGAGAAGTCTTAGCTGTGTGAAGTCTGAAAAATTCATCAGGCCCAGAGAGATGTGAGCACGAAACTCCAGCGACCCTCGCGCCTACACCCACACCCTGCCCGGGCAATTGTTTAAAGGCATTTCGTTCCTGTTTCCTGCCTCCCTCACTTTGTTCACGTTTCTGGGATTTGTGACACAAAGAACAATGTACAGCTAGTCAGTAACTTATGTTATTTTATCATAAATTCTTGGTAAACAACTTAGAAACTGCCTCTGTCTTTTTAACTTAAAAACTTGGGCCTCCTAACCTGGACAACATAGCAAGACCCTGTCTTTATGGAAGTTTTTTTTATTTGTTTGTTTGTTTGGTTTTTTTGAGACAGAGTCTTGCTTTGTCACCCAGACAGGAGTGCAACGGCAGGATCTTGGCTCACTGCAACCTCTGCTTCCTGGGTTCAAGCGATTCTTCCGCCTCAACCTCCTGAGTAGCTGGGATTACAGGCACCTGCCATCATGCCTGGCTAATTTTTTTGTATTTTTGTAGAGACGGGGTTTCACCATGTTGGCCAGGCTGGTCTCAAACTCCTGACCTCAAGTGATCTGCCTGCCTTGGCCTCCCAAAGTGCTGGGATTACAGTCATGAGCCACCGCACCAGGCCAAAAAGTTTTAAGAATTAGCCATATGTGACTGTGCGTGCCTGTAGTTCTAGCAACTCAGGAGGCTGAGGTGGGAGGATCGCTTGAGCCCCAGAGGTAGAGGCTGCAGTGAGCCGTGATTGTGCCACTGCACCCCATCCTAGGCAACAGAGAGAGATTTTGTCTCTGAAAAGAAATAAACAAACAGGCCAGGCGCAGTGGCTCACGCCTGTAATCCCAGCACTCTGGCAGGCCGAGGTGTGTGGATCACTTGAGGTCAGGAGTTTGAGACCAGCCTGGCCAACATGGTGAAACCCAATCTGTACTAAAAATACAAGTTAGTTGGGCATGGTAGTGAGTGTCAGCTACACAGAAGATTCAGGCAGGAGAATCACTTTGAACCCAGGAGGCAGAGGTTGCAATGAGCCAAGATTGTGCCACTGCACTCCAGCTTGGGTGGCAGAAACTCCATCTCAAAAAAAAAAAAAAAAAAAAAAGAGGAAGGAGGAACATCAGGAAGACGGGGCATGTGGAGACCTTGGGCCTGCCGCACCCACCCCACCCATGCTCTCTGCCTGCCTGGTCTCCAGCCATGGCTGCCACAGTCAGCTTCCCACTGGTGCCACCTGACAGCCCCTGCCTCAGAGCACCTGTGGCTATCAGATTCTGCCCTGAGGCCTTTTTAGCACAAGTCACCTCCTGGAACCTCCCTGGTGGTCTCAGATGAGACCTGGAGTGCAGGCGTCAGCAGTCATGAGCCCTTGAGTGATGGGTGGGAGGCAGGACATACAGTCCCCTCTCCTCTGTCCCACCTGGCTCCTCAGAAGTCCCTAGAGGACAGCAACCTCAGGTGCCGCCACAGTGCCAGCCCGATGACGCACCTCAGAGGGGCTCTTCTCCTGCCCTGTCCCATTCTCCATGATCCTCCACTCCGTGCCCTGGAACCACTCCCCAAAACAAGCCACTGCATTCAAGCCCCGTCTTGGGCTCTGCCTTTTGAGAGACCCAGCCTAAGACAGCAGGGGGTGATTATAGAAATAATTCTGGGAAGTTTTGCCAACACAGGGAGAGGGACTGACACCTTTTTCCTGTGAAGACTTACTGACAGTCTTCCTCCGCATGGATAAGTAGATAAAACACAAGCTCCAAAGTGCGGGGAGTTTGTCTCCTTCCCTGCTGTGTCCCCAGTGCCTTCAGCCATGGCTGGCACATAGTAGGTGCCCAGGAAACCTGTGTTCAAGGAGGAAGGTGGGGAGGGGCAGCTCTACTGCTCTGGGTCCCCTCCAAACTGGAGCTGCATCTCTTTCCCAAGCGGAGCTGTCCTGGCTTCTGCACTCTTTGGTGTTGCCTCAGGAGGGTTCTAGAACCTTGGAGACTGGGTCTGGGACAGGCAGGACTGGGTCTGAGACGGATGATGCCTGGGGCTTAGCCTGGAGAGGAGGGGCGAGGTGGGTGGGGCCTAAGACACGTGTTGGGAGCAGGGAGGAAAAAGCCTCCTCTGGGCCTGAGTCCTGAGGCCGGGGCTTCTCCCACTCTGGGATGAAGCTCATTGGCCCCTGGTAGGTGTGGGAGGGTTCTCGGGGGTGCTTTGGGATTGAACCCAGAGCATGTCAGGGCCCTCACTCCCTGGAGCCAGCCCTGGAGCGGGCAGAGATGCTGGCAGCAGAACTGGCATTTGGAAATATCCAGGTGAGGACCACAGGGCTCAGCCCAGGGGACTCTGAGCCCCCACCCTCTGCAGAGTCCCCTCAGGCAGGAGGAGGAGAAGCCGAGGGTCTCCTTGGGGAGGGCTCAGCAGGATGGGGCCACGCAGCCCCAGAGGACCAGGCAGGCAGAGTACAAGTGACTGCTGCTGGCACTTACCATGCACTCGCTGTGTGTGAAGCATCGTCTCTTGAAGCCCTCAGCTTGTCCTCACTGCAGGTGAGGAAAGGGAGCATGAGGTTGCAAGTCACACGGCCAAGGTTGCGGAGAGTGACGGAGGAGCCGGGAATTGATCCCAGACCACCCAGCCTAGAGGCTGCGCTCTCACCCCTGAGGCCATGGATGGGAGATGATATCTTAGCGCCAGGAGGGCAAGGCACTTATCTTCTCTATCGCTGGATTCCTTGAAGAGCTGTTCCGCTAACTGCATCCTTCCAGGCTCTCAGGAAAGCAGGCAGGACGCTGGCCACCAGCCCTGGAGAGTTGATGCAGAGGTGAGGGTTGGTCTATCTGGATGACAAGGTTCCTTTCAGATGCAGTCTGAAGGAATGTGACTGTCAGCGGGGTCTGAGGCTGTTCCCACCATGCCCGAAGCACCGCCAACACCAGCATCCTGGCACCGAGTGGAGACTCCCTGGAAAAGGCTCACTGCCACCCATGGGGCCTCCTCCAGCAAGGACAGAAGATGAACTGGGCTTCCAGTTACTCTGGGAGGCCTGGGGAGGATGACTCTGAGTGCTAAGCCACTAAATGCAGCCCCGGTGAGTCTGGTTTGGCTGGGACACCACAAATGATATGGGCAAAGGCCTGGAGCACTAGCCGTCCAGCCCCCACGCCGCTAGCTGCCTCTGGGAAAGTGTTGGACTCAAGCCCAAGCCTGCTTCGATGCCCTGCTGAGCTGGGCAGTCAACCTCGGCTTAGCCTTTGCTGCCCTGATGGAGTCCCAGCCCTTGGGCTGGCTGCACATGGCAGCGTGGTGGGCACAGGACAGCCGTGGATCAAGACCAAGAAAGGGACAGAGGCCAAGGGCTTTCCCAGCTTCAGTACACCTGCTCAGGACAACTGGTGCTCCAAGCACCACGTAGAGCTCCCAGCCCTGAGATGGGCATCCTCAACTCTTTTAAGGGAAGCATCAGCCCATGCCTGCGGCCCATCCATCCCTGTGCCTGGGCTCAGTGAGGCCACTGGGGAACCTTCCCGTTGGATAAGAGTTCAGAACTACGAAGATTAAGCTGGACCAGATCTGCTCATCCTCACAGTACATTTCAGGAGCATCTCAATGGCTCCCACCCTGGCCTGGAACCCTCCTGTGCTGCCAGGATATCAGGGAGGCGCTGGGCACTGCACGGGGAAGATGGCATTGCTATGGAGCCACTGTTGGCAAAGGTCGAATGGGTGACATTAGAAGTCTAGCTTTTCCTGAGGCTGGGGTCTGGACGTTGGTCTAGATCAGGGGTCAGCAAATTTTTCTTGAAAATGCTGATAGAAAATATCTTAACCTTTGAGGACCACATAGTCTCTGTTGCAATTGCTCATTTGGGCCATTGTAGCACAAAAACAAACACAGATAACACACACATGAGTGAGCATGGCTGGGGTCCAAGAAAACTTTATTTACAAAAGCAGGTGATGAACCAAGGCCTGTAGTGTCCCAACCCTTGATTTAGATGGTGAACCATCATGAGCTTTCAGTTCCCTCTCCGGTAGGAATATGGGAGAAACCACAGAGAGAAACAGAGATTTCAGGAAAACAGTAAAATTAAACAAATAAAGTGAGATGTAGCCCCTCCTGCAGGCTGCAGGCTGTTGTGAACCTGTGTGTGTCTGGGTGTACAGGGATGTGAGTAGATGTGCGTGGAGATGTGTGTGTGGGTGGAGGCTGTGCGTGGCTGGAGGTGGCCATGGCAGGATGCCAGAAGGAAGGAGTTTGCATTCAGTTCCTTTCTTACTACTCTCTGGAGTTGTTGAGGGATGTCACTGCTGAACACTGACCCTGGTGCAGGCTAAACTGAAGTTAGCCTCTGCTACCCTCTGCTGGGTGAGGCACTGGGGAGAACAGTGGGACTGACTGGGGTGGGCTTTCTCCCTCCCTCCCACACTTCCCTGGAAACACCAAGCACCAGCACATTAGAATGTGGGGAGCCACCTCCCCCAGCGCTGCTTCCCAAGGTTGGGAAGGGGACAGTCTGACCTCAAGCTCTGTGTGAAGAGTGATAGCAAAGGGGAGAGGTTGGCGGTGGTCTGGTGGCGCTTATCTCCTTCCTTAGCTTTGAAACCACAGGCTGGCATATTACCCGAAAGAATGACCAGTCCCACCAGGGGAAGGGCACAAGCTCACTGGTTCCAGGGGAGACATCTCAGGGGACAAGGACATCCCCTGATGCTGAATGAGTGGAGCACACAGTTGGAGAATACACACAAGAGAAATGCACGAGGACATGAGAAAAGGCACTGGCAATAGGAAGTTACAAAAAACAACAAAAAGAAAGAGTAGATATAAAAACAATAATCGAAGAAAGCCAATAACAGATGGGATGGATCATATGAGGTATGAGACTTAAGGATGAAGAGGTGAGTGACGAGGTCAGCTGGGGAACTCTCCCAGGAAAGATAAACCAGAAGAAACACAAATGACAGTGAAGTGGCCAGGCGCAGTGGCTCACGCCTGTAATCCCAGCACTTTGGGAGCCCGAGGCAGGCGGATCACTTGAGGTCAGGAGTTTGAGACCAGCCTGGCCAACACAGTGAAACCCTGTCTCTACTAAAAATATGAAAATTAGGTGGGCGTGGTGGCGGGAGCCTGTGATCCCAGCTACCAGGAGGCTGAGGCAGGAGAATTGCTTGAACCCGGGAGGCAGAGATTGCAGTGAGCTGAGATGGTGCCACTATACTCCAGCCTGGGCAGTACAGGGACACCCTGTCTAAAAAAAAAAAAAAAAAGGCAGTAAAGTGATAGGAGATAGATTAGGAGGGCTGTTATCTAGATAGTGCAAGTCAAAGAAGAAGAAGAAGGAGGAGGAGGAGGAGGAAGAGGACGAGGAGGAGGAAGAAGATGGAGAAGAGGGAATCTCAGAAGAAACAATGGAGATACATTTCTCAAAACTGAACAAAGATGACCAACCTCAGACCGAAGGGCCAAGAGGCCAAATCAGAGAGAGAGCTTGGCAAGCCAGGAAGAGCACCAAACCTAGACGATTAGAGTGAAATTAAAGAAAACCCAAGGTGACAAAAATTATAAAAGCTTCCTTGTGATCACAGTTCTTCGGTGAAAATTAAATAATAATAATTTAAAAAAAGGACAGCTTGGGCAACATGGTGAAACCCTGTCTCTATAAAAAATACAAAAATTAGCTGGATGTGGTGGCACACGCCTGTAGTTCCAGCTACTTGGGAGGCTGAGGGAGGAGGATCACCTGAGCCTGGAAAGTTGAGGCTGCAGTGAGCCATGATCCCACCACTGCACTCCAGCCTGAGTGACACAGCAAGGTCCTGTCTCAAAAAGTAAAAAAAGAAAAAGAAAAAAGAAAAGAAAATAGGCTGGGCATGGTGACTCACACTTACAATCTCAGCACTTTGGGAGGGCCGAGACAGGAGAATTGCTTGAGCCCAGGAGTTCAAGATTAGCCTGGGTAACATAGTGAGACCCTGTCTCTCTTTTCTAAAAAATTTAAAAATGAAAAAACAAAAAAAGAGAAAATAATTTTTAAAAAGCTTCCGGAAAGAACAGATGACTCTCAGAATAACAAGATTCCATGTGACATCAGACGTCTCAACAGACACAGTTGATACAGGTAGATTAGAGACGATGTCTCGCTGTGTTGCCCAGGGTGGTCTCAAACTTCTGGGCTCAAGCAATCCTACTGCCTCAGCCTCTTGAGTAGCTGGGATTACAGGCATGAGCCACCTTGTCTGGCTTTTAACAGCATTTTTTTAAATGTTGGATTTTCTCAAGAAATTTGATACATTTACTATCACATTTTTGTAGGTGAAAAAAGATCCAAAAATAACTAAAAGAAAAAGTCAAAAAAAGAAAAGGAAAAAGAAGCTGGAGGATGTGCTTTTCCCGACCAGATTTATAACACCATAGTGATTACAAAAAAAAAAAAAAAATGTGGTACAGGCACCAGAGCAAATAGACCATGAATACAACGGCACAGAAAACCAACAGGCAGACCCAGTTACCTACGGCAACTCAACACAGGAGGCCAGGTGCGGTGGCTCACACCTAGAATCCCAGCACTTTGGGAGGCCGAGGCAGGTGGATCATTTGAATCCAGGAGTTTGAGACCATCCTGGACAACATGACAAAACTCTGTCTCTACAAAAAAAAAAAAAAAAAAAAAAAAAATTGGCCGGGTGCAGTGGCTCACGGCGGTAATCGCAGCACTTTGGGAGGCCGAGGTAGTTGGATCACCTGAGGTCAGGAGTTCAGGACCAGCCTGACCAACACGCTGAAACCCTGTCTCTACTAAAAATACGAACATTAGCTGGGTGTGCTGGCACGTGCCTGTAGTCCCAGCTACTTGGGAGGCTGAGGCAGGAGAATTGGCGGAACCCAGGAGGTGGGGGTTGCAATGAGTTGAGGTCATACCATTGCACTCAAGCCTGGGTGACAGAGTGAGACTCCATCTCAAAACAAACAACAGAAATTCAGCTGGGCGTGGTGGCATGCTGGGCCTGTAGTCTTGGCTACTCAGGGCGGGGCAGGGAGTGGTGAGGTGGGAGGATCGATTGTGCCCAGGAGGTTGAGGCTGCAGTGAGCTGTCCTTGTGCCACTGCACTCCAGCCTGGGTGACAGAGCGAGACCCTGTCTCAAAAGACACACAAACAAAACAAAAACACGTAAGTCAGATCAGACTGTTCTGTCGATGGTGCTGGGGAAAATGGCTCTTTACTTAGAGAATAATAAAAGCGGTTTCCTAGCCAAGAGCACATGCTAGAGTGGCCTCTAAATACGAAGGAAAAAATGTGAAGGTAAGAGACACAGTTACTAGAAGACAACATAGGAGAATATTGTTGTGACCCAGGGCAGTCAAGAAACACTTTGAAGGCGGGGGGCTGTGTCTCGCGCCTGTAGTGCCAACACTTTGGGACGCTGAGGCAGGAGGATCACTTGAGGCCAAGAGTTTGAGAACAGCCAGGGCAACATACAGCTCTTAAAAAAGAAAAAGACTTTAAAGGAAATTTCTTTTTCTTTTTCACTTTTATTTTAGTTTTGGGGGTACATGTGAAGGTTTGTTACATAAGTAAACTCGTGTCATGGGTGTTTGTTGTACAGAATATTTCATCACCCAGGTATTATGCCCAGTACCCAATAGTTCTCTTTCCTGCTCCTCTCCTTCCTCCCACCCTCCACCCTCGAGTAAACCACAGTGTCTGTTGTTTCCTTCTTTGTGATAATAAGTTCTCTTCATTTAGCTCCCACTTACAAGTGAGAACATGCAGTATTTGGTTTTCTGTTCCTGCATTAGTTTGCTAAGGATAATAGCCTCTAGCTCCGTCCATGTTCCCACAAAAGACATGATCTTGGTTCTTTTTTACGGCTGCATTAAATGAAGTTTTAAAGGCACAAAACGTAAACACCAACCCCTTCTCCACCACAAAAATCCCTTGATGAATTTGATTCCACTTAAATTAAGGAGTTTTGTTTAATGAAGGACTCCTTGGACAAACTTGACAGTTGATGGAATAGGAGAAGCTGTCTGTCATATTGAAAGCCAACAAGAGATCAATATCTAGAATAAATGAAGATCTGCAAATCAACAGAAAGCAGGCATTAAAGCCAAAGAAAACAGCCTAAGGTGCAGCCACTAAAAGGAATGTGATCATGTCCTTTGCAGAGATATGGATGGAGCTGGAAGCCATTAGCCTCAGCAGGCTAACACAGGAACAGAAAACCAGTGAGACCACATGGTCTCACTTATAAGTGGCAGCTGAACAATGAGAACATATGGTCACATGGAGGGGATCAACACACACTGGTGCCTGTTGAGCGGGGTGCTGGGGAGGGAGAGTACCAGGAAGAATAGCTTACGGATGCTGGGCTTAATACCTGGGCGATGGGATGATATGTGCAGCAAACCATCATGGCACACGCTTACCTATGTAACACACCTGCACGTCCTGCACATGTACCCCAGAACTTTAAATAAAAGTTGAAGGAGCGCCAGGTGCGTTGGCTCACATCTGTAATCCCAGCACTTTGGGAGGCTAAGGAGGGCGAATCACCTGAGGTCAGGAGTTTGAGACCAGCCCGGCCAAGATGGCGAAACCCCGTCTCTACTAAAAATACAAAATCAGTCAGATGTGGCATGCACCAGCTACTCGGGAGGCTGAGGCAGGATAATTGATTGAATCCGGGAGGCAGAGGTTGCAGTGAGCCGAGATCGCGCCACTGCACTCCAGCCTGGGCGACAGAGTGAGACTACGTCTCAAAATAAAATAAAATAAAATAAAAGCCATTTCCACTCCCCTAAGTGACCTCCACCCTGCCCCGCGAATCGCGTGTGCAAGCTCCGGGATCGCAGAGTTCTTAGGGAATCTCCCCTCGCGATGCCCCGAAGCGCCAGTAGCTGTGCGCACTTCATTGCAGTCCTCTTCCTGCTGTCCGTTTACTCCCTGGGCCCCGCTGGGCACCTGGGGAAGAGGGACAGGCTTCCCAGGCCAGCTGCGCGGCGACTCCGGGAGCTCCGAGGCGCCCCTCTGCGGCCGACGCCAGGTGCAGCGGCCGCCGGGACTGGGACCGGCGGGAGCCCGCGGGACCCTCCAGAGGCGCGGCCGGCGCCGTGACTCAGCACTGGGGCGGAGCTGGGCGGGACCACCCTTATAAGGCTCGGAGGCCGCAAGGCCTGCGCTGGAGTTTCGTCGTCGCCGCCGCCGCGTGCGCCATTAGTAAGTCCTCGCGGCCCGCGCCCCCGGGGGATGGGGCTCGGATCTCCCAGCATGGGGCCAACCCACGGCATCAGGCTCGGGCTACCGGCAGGGCCCCTCGCCCACCTCGAGACCCGGGACGGGGTCCCAGAGTACCCAGGAAGTCCCCAGTGCCGTTAGCGGCTCTCAGGGGGCCGCAGCGCCTCGGGCAGGGATGGGACCCGGGGAGGGCAGGCTGCGCGCACCGCGCCTTGGCGTCCTCCCCCGGGCTCCAGCAAACCTTTCTTTGTCCGCTGCAGTGCCGCCCTACACCGTGGTCTACTTCCCAGTTCGAGGTAGGAACCTCTGGCAGGGAGGGGAGGCAGGGGCTAGGGCTGCAGCCCACGGTCCCTCGCGCACGCGGAGAGAACCGAACCCCCCTTATCCCTCCGTCGTGTGACTTTTACCCCGGGCCTCCTTCCCTGTGCCCCGCCTCTTCCGCCATGCCTGCTCCCCTCCCCAGTGTTGTGTGCAATCTTGTGTGGAATCTCTGTTCCCCTGTACCCTCCCTGCACTCCTGACCCCTCCTCCGGGTTGCTGCGAGGCGGGGTCTGCCCGGTCCCCACATCTCGTGCTTCTCCCTCCCCACAGGCCGCTGCGCGGCCCTGCGCATGCTGCTGGCAGACCAGAGCCAGAGCTGGAAGGAGGAGGTGGTGACAATGGAGACCTGGCAAGAGGGTTCTCTCAAAGCCTCCTGCGTAAGTGACCATGCCCAGGCAAGGGGAGGGGGTGCTGCGCCTTAGGGGGCTGTGACTAGGATCGGGGGACGGCCAAGCTCAGTGCCCCTCACTGAGCCATGCCTCCCCACACAGCTGTATGGGCAGCTCCCCAAGTTCCAGGACGGAGACCTCACCCTGTACCAGTCCAATACCTTCCTGCGTCACCTGGGCCGCACTCTTGGTGAGTGTTGAACCTCCAAGTCCAGGGCAGGGATGGGCAAGCCTCTGCCTCCGGAGCCCTTTTATTTCAATCAGCTGCCCCGCAGCCCTCTGGAGTGGAGGAAACTGAGACCCACTGAGGTTGCGTAGCTTGCCCAAGGTCAAGCCTGGGTGCCTGCAGCCCTTCCCCTGTGCCAGACTGCCTCTCAGGTGCCAGTTGAGCTCTGAGCACCTCCTGTGTGGCAGTCTCCCATCCTTCCACGCACTTCCTCTTCCCCTCCTCCCAGGCCGGGGCTCACAGACAGCCCCGTGGTTGGCCCATCCCCGGTGACTGTGTGTTGATCAGGCGCCCAGTCACGCTGCCTGCTCCCCTCCACCCAACCCCAGGGCTCTATGGGAAGGACCAGCGGGAGGCAGCCCTGGTGGACATGGTGAATGACGGCGTGGAGGACCTCCGCTGCAAATACCTCTCCCTCATCTACACCAACTACGTGAGCATCTGCACCAGGGCTGGGCACTGGGGGCTGAACAAAGAAAGAAGCTGCTTTTGCCCTCACCCCCCTACCCCTCACGTGGCTCGGGCTGACCCCTCCTTGGGTCAGGGTGCAGGGGCTGGGTCAGCTCTGGGCCAGGGGCAAGACACAACCTGCACCCTCATTGCCTGGGACATGAACCAGTCAAGTAACGGGTTGTGGGGGAGAGTGCAAGGACAGAGACCTCCAGCAACTGGTGGTTTCTGATCTCCTGGGGTGGCGAGGGCTTCCTGGAGTAGCCAGAGGCGGAGGAGGATCTGTCACCAGTTTCTGGATGGAGGTGCTGGCACTTTTAGCTAAGCAAAGTATGCAGACACAGAGCACATCTGGGGACCTGGGACCAGTTTAGCAGAGGCAGAGTGTGTATGTGTGTGTGTATGTGTGTGTGTGTGTGTGTGTGTGCGCGCGTACACTTCCTTGTGTGTCGGGGGTGGGTAAGGAGATAGAGATGCGGGGAGCAGGCCCAGGTCCCGAAGGCCTTGAACCCACTGGTTTGGAGTCTCCTAAGGGCCCTGGGGGCCATGGAGAAGTCTGAACAGGGCTGTGTCTGGATGTGAGGTCTGGAAGGATCCTCCAGAGAAGCCAGCTCTGAAGCTTTTGCAATCATCTGGTGAGAAATCCCAGCAAGGATGGACAGGCAGAATGGAATAGAGATGAACTGGCAGCTGAAATGGACAGGATTTGGTACTAGCCTGGTTGTAGGGAGCGAGCAGAGGAGACTCTGAGACTCTGGTTTCTGGCCTGGGGCAGACAAAGGGGGCGTCTCAGGGGCTGGGAGGGATGAGAGTAGGAGGATGATACATGGTGGTGTCTGGCAGGAGGCAGGCAAGGATGACTATGTGAAGGCACTGCCCGGGCAACTGAAGCCTTTTGAGACCCTGCTGTCCCAGAACCAGGGAGGCAAGACCTTCATTGTGGGAGACCAGGTGAGCATCTGGCCCCATCCTGTGCCTTCCTCGCCACCGTCTGCTTACAGATGGACATATGTGTGAGCCATTTGTTCAAGCAAAGTGGGGCAGACCTAGGGGATGGGATTAGGCCCTCTGCCCCCAGTTTCCCCAGCCTGCTCCCGCTGGCTGAGTCCCCGGCCCGCCTGCCCTGCAGATCTCCTTCGCTGACTACAACCTGCTGGACTTGCTGCTGATCCATGAGGTCCTGGCCCCCGGCTGCCTGGATGCGTTCCCCCTGCTCTCGGCATATGTGGCGCGCCTCAGTGCCCGGCCCAAGCTCAAGGCTTTCCTGGCCTCCCCTGAGCACGTGAACCTCCCCATCAATGGCAACGGGAAACAGTGAGGGTTGGGGGGACTCTGAGCGGGAGGCGGGCTGCTTGCCTCCCTTTCTCCAGGACCAATACAATTTCTAAGAAAGCTGCTGTGAGCACTGTCTTTCCTGGGAAGGGGTTCTCAGCTCTTAGCCTGGAGGTTGGGGGGAGGGCAGAGCAGAGGGCTAGAAAATGCTGCTCTAGCATAGTCAGTGGCTTCCTGGAGCCCTCAGCCTGGCTGTGTTTACTGAACCTCACAACCTGGAATTGGAAAAAAAAAGAAAAAGAGAGAGAAACAAAGAGAAATAACCATGGTCACCGTCCTGGAGCACCACACAGTGTAGAGAAGGAGAAGTGTCGCGTAGAAACATGCTTTCTAGGCCCAGCAGGCACCTGTCAGAGGGACAGATTCCAGGAAGGAGGGCAATGAGGGGTTCTAGGAAGGAGGGATGTGAGGAGTTCCCTGTCCTGGGACTTTGGAGGATTAGCTGAGTAGCTCCAAGCAGCCCAAGTTGATGGGAGGGTCATTCTGCTTGGATGGGGGCTCTCCTGGCTTCCTGCTGAATTGTGAGTTTTGGTGTGTCCTAGGCAAGCAATGACATTAGGATTATTAGGATTCTCCAGAGAAACAAAGCCATTAAGATACTGTAGGGCAGGCAAAATTTTATCTCTGTCCTTTTAGGGTTTTTTGGCTGGGCCTGAGAACTAAAGATTTGAGCAGGAGAAAAGCATTGAAATTTATCTAGGCTGGGCATTGTGGCTCATGCCTGTAATCCCAGCACTTTGGGAAGCTGAGGCAGATGGATCACTTGAGGTCAGGAGTTGAAGACCAGCCTGACCAACATGGTGAAACCCCATCTCTACTAAAAATACAAGAATTAGCCAGGCGTGGTGGTGGGTACCTGTAGTCCCAGCTACTTGGGAGGCTGAGGCAGGAGAATTGCTCTCGCTCTCTCGCCACCTTGATAAAGATGTGCCTGCTTCCCCTTCACCTGATTGTAAGTTTCCTGAGGCTTCCCAGTTATGCTTCCTGTTAAGCCTGCAGAACTGTGAGTCAATCAAACCTCTTTTCTTCATAAATTACCCAGTCTCGGATAGTTCTTTACAGCAGTGTGAGAATAGACTAATACACTGTTTTGTTTTGTTTATTTTTGAGATGGAGTCTCACTCTAGCGCCTAGGCTGGAGTACACTGGTGCAATCTCTGCTCACTGTAACCTCCGCCTCCCAGGCTCAAGCAATTCTCCTGCCTCAGCCTCCTGAGTAGCTGGGATTACAGGTGCCCACCACCATGCCCAGCTAATTTTTGTATTTTTAGTAGAGATGGGGTTTCGTCATGTTGGCCAGGCTGGTTTCAAACTTTTAACCTCAGGTGATCCACCTGCCTTGGCCTCCCAAAGTGCTGCAATTATAGGCGTGAGCCACTGCACCCAGCCTAATACACTATATTAATCAGAAACTGCCAGCTAACCTCTAACTTGGGACTTTTCACTCTAACCAGTCAAAATTGTTTTCTGTGGCTTCTGCAAATCCATGATTAGGTTTTGCTTCCTGTCTAAGAGAGGCACTAGCTGCTTTCATCTGCTGCCATCTTAATCCATGTGTCACTGAATGCTCAAACTCTTTAAAATGTAAATGGGCTTAAGTTTATATTTCAGCAGATCTGATGTCAGAAGTAGGATCCTTCAAAAGGACATCAGAAGGATCTGAAGGATTTCTCCCCATGCTGGGCCTAATGATGGCCTCCAGGAGCAATGAGCAAACAGGTGTAGGCATTTCACTGAGCCCCCTGCATGCCGCTTTCCACAGCATATTTGAAGGTCATCACTGGTAATTCCCACTCAGATGTATTAGTCCCTTCTCACACTGCTGTAAAGAACTACCTGAGACTGGGTGATTATAAAGAAAAGAGGCTAAGCCGGGTGTGGTGGCTCATACCTGTAATCCCAACACTTTGGTTTGGTTTTGTTGTTGTTGTTTTTTGAATCAGAGTCTCACTCTGTCGCCCAGGCTGGAGTGCAGTGGCACCATTTCAGCTGCAAGCTCCACCTCATGGGTTCAAGCGATTCTCCTGCCTCTGCCTCCCAAGTAGCTGGGATTACAGGCACACGCCACCACGCCTGGCTAATTTTTGTATTTTTGGTAGAGACAGGGTTTCACCGTGTTGGCCAGGCTGGTCTCAAAACTCCTGATCTCAGGTGATCCACTCGCCTTGGCCTCTCAAAGTGCTGGGATTACAGGCGTAAGCCACTGCACCCGGCCAATCCTAGCACTTCAGGAGGCCGAGGTGAGCAGATCACTTGGGGTCAGGAGTTGGAGACCAGCCTGGCCAACATGGTGAAACCCCGTTTCTACTAAAAAGACAAAAAAATTAGCTGGGCATGGTGGCACATGCCTATAATCACAGCTACTCAGGAGGCTGGGGTAGGAGAATCCCTTGAACCCGGGAGGCAGAGGCTGCAGTGAGCCGAGATCATGCCTCTGCGCTCCAGCCTGGGTGACAAGGCTTGATTGACTCACAGTTCTGCATGGCTGGGGAGGCCTCAGGAAACTTACAATTGTGGTGGAAGGCGAATGGGAAGCAAGGCACGTCTTACATGGTGGCAGGGGAGGTGAGGGGGGATGTTCCACGCACTTTTAAACCAACAGAGCACATGAGAACTCACTGTCAGGAGAACAGCAAGGGGGAAATTCGCCCCCATGATCCAATTACCCCCCACTAAGCCCCTCCCTCAACACGTGGAGATTAGAATTCAAGATGAGATTTGAGTGGGGATAAAACCAAACCATATCACATACAAACTCCAGAACTTTAATTGAATTTTGCTGATCTGGACTGGGTTTGGAAGTTGTGATGGAAGTTTAACGAATCCTGTAGGGAGGCTTCAGGTGTCTGACTGGGTCAGACAGAAACTGAAATGGTTTTAGTAAAAGACCTCTAATAGGTAAGGTTCCAGGAAAACAAACAATTCTGGGTTCATTTAAATCCAGGGGGTCTGGGACTCCATCGCAGGACTCGTGCTCTTCTAGAGAAATGAGTGAATCTTACCAAAAATAATTTAGAATTTTAGTGGCCACAGTGGGGAAGTTTTAACCTGAACAAAACTGCTCATCTCCAGACTGCATTGAAAAAAAAGAGGGAGGATCCCAAACACCCCAGAAATAATGGGATGTATTTTTGGTTGGCAAGCAGAGGCTTCTAAGTTCTCCCTCTTTCTCACTAGCCGCCTCTGCCTCCTCTGAATCTGCTGACTTCTTTGCTTGGTTACTTTCCCACCTTGACGATGCAATGAAAAAAAACCCAGCTAGATAAGTTATAAAAGTTAGGCTGTCAAATCAACCATGTCTGTTTCTTTAACTACCCTTATGCCGTGGTTAAAATCTTAAGCTCAGAGCAATAATGAAAGGTATTCCTGTCCGGCATAGAAAATGCTTTGTCTGCCCTATTTGTGAATGGGCTCCACCCTGACCTCAGTAATCTAGTTACACATATGTTGATAGGGACCTGAGGAAGCTCAAAGTTAGATGCAAGAGCAGAATGGTACTGCTCTGAGGACAATAGCCAAGGTCCACAAGCCCCTATTTGGTCCATATATAGGCCAGAAAAAAACAAACTTTTGGCCAGGCACAGTGGCTCACACCTGGCACTTTAGGAGGCTGAGGCGGGCAGATCACGAGGTCAGGAGATCGAGACCATCCTGGCTAACTTGGTGAAACCCTGTCTCTACTAAAAATACAAAAAAATTAGCCAAGTGTGCTGGCAGGCGCCTGTAGTCCCAGCTACTTGGGAGGCTGAGGCAGGAGAATGGCATGAACCTGGGAGGTGGAGCTTACAGTGAGCCGAGATCATGCCACTGCACTGTTTTTTATTTGTTTGTTTTGTTTTGTTTTGTTTCTTTGAGATGGAGTCTTGCACTGTCACCCAGGCTGGAGTGCAGTGGTGTAATCTCAGTTCACTGCAGCCTCGACCTTCCAAGCTCAAGCGATCCTCCCATCTTAGCCTCCTGAGTAGCTGGGACCATAAGCACATACCACCCTGCCAGGCTAGTTTTTATTTTTTGTAGAGATAGGGATTCAAGCTGTCCTGAATATATGTTCTGATTATCAGCAGATACAAGGGCTTTTTTTGTTTTGTTTCATTTTTTTGGTTATTTATTTATTTATTTATTTTTGAGATGGAGTCTCACTGTGTTGCCCAGGCTGGAATGCAATGGTGTAATCTCAGCTCACTGCAACCTCTGCCTCCCGGGTTCAAACGATTCTCCTGCCTCAGCCTCCCGAGTAGCTGGGACTACAGGTGCCCGCTATCATGCCCAGCTAATTTTTGTATTTTTAGTAGAGATGGGGTTTCACCATATTGGCCAGGCTGGTCTCGAACTCCTGACCTTGTGATCTGCCCACCTTGGCCTCCCAAAATACTGGGATTACGGATGTGAGCCACCACACCTGGCCACAAAGGGGGGTTTAAAGAAAAAAAGAATGGGTGGCTTCTTAGCTAAAAATTAACTATTGATTGGATATACATTGTTCTTCCTATCACAAATTTCAGGACTCAAACTCCTGGGCTCAAAAAACAGAATTTAGTGAAGGCTCAAGGCCAAATTGATTAGAAACACAGAGGAACAAAGCAATGGGAACTCAGTTGAGCCATCTGCTTACAAAGGAGCCATGACATGTGAGAGCATTTCTAAGCATCTAGCTATCATGATTTTATTTTTTGTTGTTGACTTAAGACATCTAGAAATGCAAAGCATAATCAATTTAAGAATAAAAAGTACTGGCTGGGCACGGTGGCTCATGCCTGTAATCCCAGCACTTTGGGAGGCCAAGGTGGGTGGATCACCTGAGGTTAGGAGTTCAGGACCAGCTTGGCCAACATGGTGAAACCTGCCTCTACTGAAAATACAAAAATTAGCCAGGTGTGGTGGCGCATGCCTGTAATCCCAGCTACTCAGGAGGCTGAGGCAGGAGAATCTCTTGAACCCAGAGGCGGAGGTTGCAATGAGTTGAGATGGTGCCACTGCACTCCAGCCTGGGCGACAAGAGTGAAACTATCAAAAAAAAAAAAAAAAAAAGAACAAAAAATGTGATGCAAATAAAGACAATTATTAACAAAACAAGTTGAAATCCAGATCTGAAAAGTCTTCTTATTTGTGAAGGTAACAAATCAAATAGATCATGTAATGGGTGTGGCTTTTTGACAGCTTGCAGCCATTTATCCTCTTGAGTGATCCTTCCAAACTGAGTTTCCACTTCTCATCCAGGTTTGAAGAACAAGGTGGGCTGGGCGCAGTGACTCACGCCTGTAATCCCAGCACTTTGGGAGGCCGAGGCAGGTGGATCACGAGGTCAGGCGATCGAGACCATCCTGGCTAACACGGTGAAACCCCGTCTCTACTAAAAACACAAAAAATTAGCTGGGTGTGGTGGCAGGAGCCTGTCGTCCCAGCTACTTGGGAGGCTGAGGCAGGAGAATGGTGTGAACCCGGGAGGCGGAGCTTGCAGTGAGCGGAGATCATGCCACTGCACTCCAGCCTGGGCGACAGAGGGAGACTCCGTCTCAGAAAAAAAAAAAAAGAAAAAGAACAAGGTGACTGGTTGTGGTCAGCTTTGGCGCGAGATCTCTGGTGATGAAAGATGTCCACTGAGGTGGCGCTGCGTTTTTAAAGTGAAAAGGAAATGTGAATCCATGAGTCAATGCCTCTGATGTTAGCTGCACAAGGATTGGTTAACAATACATGACATGATCCCTTTCAACATGGTTGGGGAATACTTTATTTGATGTTTCCAATAAACAAAATCTCTAGGTTGGAAGCTGTGATCTTTGATGTCTGTCTCCAGGGAGATTGCTTTTTAAAAGAATTCTTCATTAATTTAATTTTTTTTTTTTTTTTTTTTTTTTTTTTAGTGAGAAGCTTTATAAGGTCCTGGCAATCATGAAGTATAGCATTTTTAAGAAGAGCTGGCTCATAGACTCCTGCATTCAGGCACATGGACCTTCCTGTTATTTCAAAAAAAGAAAGCTGATGTCGTTGAACTGGGGTACAATGTGAATTAAGCAATAACAATGGAAGAGTCTTAAGCCAGAGAAGGTTCAAGTTTCTATAAGCTTGGCCGGGCATGGTGGCTCACGCCTGTAATCCCAGCACTTTGGGAGGCCGAGGCAGACAGATCACCTGAGGCCAAGAGTTCGAGACCAGCCTGGCCAACATGGCGAAACCCGTCTCTACTAAAAACTACAAAAATTAGCCAGGTGTGGTGGCGGGTGCCTGTAATCCCAGCTACTCAGAAGGCTGAGGCAGGAGAATTGCTTGAACCTGGGAGACGGTGCTTGCAGTGAGCCGAGATTGTGCTACTGCACTCCAGCCTGGGCAACAGAGCAAGATTCTGTCTCAAAAAATAATAATAATAATAGTAATAATTATGTATTATGCCTTAAAGGAAGTTTTAGAACATTCCAGGGATTAAGAGGGGTGGGGAGAGGGAGAGAAATAGTACAGACAACAGTCTTTCATTGTGAGGCAATAAAACGAAAAATAACAAAACCAGGAAACCAAATCTCCCTAACACCTGTACATTTATAAATCTTTCTTAAAATGACTCCTGTCAAAGAAGAAATCAAAACCAAAATTGCAGAACATGTAGCGAGTGATGATAAAGATGCACTATATGTCAGAACCATTGGTCTACTTGACTGGATTGCTATGGCTTTAGAATCAGTCTTGCTATCTGCCAGGGCAAAACCCACCACCCACCCCATCTTCTTCTTCAAAACTGCCTTGGCTGTTCTTGGCCCTTTGTTGTTCTATATACATTTTGGTGTCAGCTTTCCCACTTACATGAAAAGCCCTGGTGGGATTTTGATGGGAATTTGCATGAATTTGTAGATTAATTTGAAAAGATGTGACACCTTTATGATATTAAGTCATCCACCTGGTGAAAGCCCTGTGAACCAGCCTGGCTCCCCCATCCTCCCAGCAGCTGAGGGGCCGACTGGAGGGGACTGTGGGTGCACGATAAAGGAAGGAAGCCATAAATACTGGCCATGGCCTCATGACCTGCTGCAGCCACAGAGGTCCCCTTCAATGTCCTTTGTGGCTTTGAGTTTTGCATGGTGGGAGGAAATCGTCTTTGCAAGGTGCAAAGTGGCCCCAGGAGGAAGAAAATGTAATAGAAGACAACTGCTCAACCTGTTTTTGATCATAAAAACTCAACAGTCTTTTTCTTTTTGCTGATTTATAAGATGAGGCCTGGCGTTTCTGAAACCTGAACCCTTGAGGAATGGGGAAGACGAGTTTCACATTTCTAACAGCTTAGAAGGGGCGTTGAAGGGGCGTGTAAGCTCTTCCTGGTGTCTGTCATCCCAAATAGCCATCAAGGACTATGAGGAGCGAAAAAGAAGAGACTAGAGCTTTTGTGTTAAGGGACAAAGAGGGTATAGGCAAGACTTCAGGTGACAACAGGGGGATGGGCAAAGGACCAATGCGGAAACAATCGTTACCTAGACCTGATCTTCTGGGTTCCCGGATGTGAGTTTGCTGCAGGGAGGCGCCAGCAGGACTGGACCCAGGGGACTGATACTGGTACCTGGGGTCTGTGCATGCCCAAGACCTCCCTGGTCCTCCCTGATGGAAACTGCAGACCATGCCCAATGTGTCAGGATGGTATATGCTGAAGAGGGACCCTGAGATCTTGGCTGAGTGATGGAGAGTGGCCACACCAGGACGGCAGTGCGGAGGGTATTCCATGGCCCTCAAGCTGGGCCAGCAGGGAGAGAGGGCTGGGTCAGATGCGTCATTCATTGTGCTGCTTGCCTTCAATACGTTCACCTCGTCCTTTGCATACCCCGCCGGCCGTGATTGAGTGACTACTCTTTCCAGTTTAAATTCATGGAAAAAAAAGATTTCCAGATCAAGACAGCAGGATGCAACCTGAAACCCACTATGTCTTTCTCAAACACATCAAGACCAGAGAAGAAAAACTGGAAAAACCTTTTTTTTTTTTTTAAGACGGAGTCTTGCTCTGTCGCCCAGGCTGGAGTGCAGTGGCACGATCTCAGCTCACTGCAACCTCCGCCTCCTGGGTTCAAGCAATTCTCCTGCCTCAGCCCCCCGAGTAGCTGGGATTACAGGCATCTGCCACCACGCCCGGTTAATTTTTTGTATTTTTAGTAGAGATGGGGTTTCACCGTGTTAGCCAGGATGGTCTCAAATTCCTGGCCTCAAGTGATCCACCCGCCTCAGCCTCCCAAAGTGTTGGGATTACAGGTGTGAGCCACCACACATGGCCTGTATTTCCTATTTAGCATTCTTTCCCTGTATTTCTTCTTTACTCTGGAAAGAAGCTACTCGGGAGGCTGAGGCAGGAGAATGGTCTAAACCCGGGAGGCGGAGCTTGCAGTGAGCTGAGATCCGGCCACTGCACCCCAGCCTGGGCGACAGAGCAAGACTCTGTCTCAAAAAAAAAAAAAAATCCTTTATTTAGTTTTGTTTTGTTTTGTTTTGGTTTTGAGACAGGGTCTTGCTGTCTCATCAAAGCTGGAGCACAGTGGTGCTGTCATGGCTTACTGCAGTCTCATCTTCCCAGCCTCAAACCATCTTCCTGCCTTAGCATCCCAAGGAGCTGGGATTATAGGTGTGCACCACCACGGCCAGCGAAGTTTTCACTTCTTTTTTTTTTTTTTTTTTTTTTTTGTAGAGATGGGATCTCACTCTGTTGCCAGGGCTGGTCTTGTACTCCTGGGTTCAAGCAATCCTCCTGCCTCAGCCTCCCAAAGTGCTAGGGTTACAGGCGTGAGCTGCCACACCTGGCCTGGATAAACTTTTGTAATAGCAGAGTCCATGAAGTCATCTAGATACAATATCAAAAAGGTAAATGGATAGTATTCCATTCACAAGCAACAACCAATTAGAAATGTAATCAGAAAAGGGATTACAAAAACATAAAACCACAAAAATATCACAGAAAATTCCTGCACTAAAAATGTACAGAATTTAAAAATAATTCTAAATCTTTAGTGAAGGAGCTAAAAGATCTGAATCAATGGGAGTGACCATTCCCTGGGTGGGAAGATGCGTGATTGTAAAGACATGGTTCTTCTCTGAATTCATTTAGAATTCTGTGCACGGAGTTAAACACTCTTGGGACATTTGCTGTGTGTCAGGCATGGCTCTGAGCACTTTACAAGCACCTCGTTCACTTTCTCAGTAACTCTAACCATCACTCCTTTAGGGTATATGTTATCTTCATTTTCCACTTGAGGAAACTGAGGCAGGGGTCATAAAATCTCACTGGTAGGAAGTGACAGAAGCAGGATTTTGAATCCAAGCCCTTAACCTTGAAGCTTTGATGTCACTTGCAGATAATCATGTTTCTAAATCTATTTGTGCCAGCGTGGACTAATCTCAAAAACATTGTGTTGAATGAAAAAAGCAAGGTGTAGACTCATTACGTCGAAATACTAGGCTGGTGCAGCTGCTCATGCCTGTATTCCCAGTACTTTGGGAAGCAAAGACCTGAGGATCACTTAAGCCCAGGAGTTCGAGACCAGCCTGGGCAACATAGAGAGTCCGTGTATATACAAATTTTAAAAAATAGCCCGGTATGGTGACGCACATCTTTGGCTCCAGCTACTCAGGAAGGTGAGGCAGGAGGATCACTTGAGGCTGGGGGGTCAAGGCTGCAGTGAGCCATGATCTTGCCACTGCACTCCAGCCTGGGTGACAGAGTGAGACCCATCTCAAATCAAACGTACAAAATGCCATTACTGCAAATAAAAATCACCAAACACTCATATTTTTCTGTGGGTAAATATAAGTAAAGTAAAAGCACAAGTAAAGTAATTTTTTTAAAGGATTGGAAGATGATATCAGATTCAACAGCATTTGGCTCCAAGATGGCAGGAGGGGACTTTATAGTTTTTTGGTAAAGGTCTAAACTTTTAAGAACCAGTATATTAATATGCTACTGTGAAGTGTTTTAAAATCACCTAGAAAACCAGCCGGGCACAGTGGCTCATGCCTATAATCCCAGCACTTTGGGAGGCTGTGGTGGGTGGATCACCTGAGGTCAGGAGTTCAAGACCAGCCTGGTCAACATGGTGAAACCCTGTCTCTACTAAAAATACAAAAATTAGCCTGTGTGGTGGTGTGCACCTGTAATCCCAGCTACTTGGGAGGCTGAGGCAGGAGAATCGCTTGAACCCAGGAGGCAGAGGTTGCAGCAAGCTGATTGTACCACTGCACTCTGGCCTGGGTGGCAAGAGCGAGACTCCATCTCAATAAATAAATATTTTTTAAGAAATCACGTAGAAACAGTAACGGGTATTGTTAGGATGGTCATAATATGTTATTACTTTTTTCTTGCTTTTTTGGTATTCAATTTCAAATGCAGGAAAAAAATTGATGTTTTTCATTTTCCAAATATAATATTTGATTACAATATTGAGTAAGTCCTTCCCTTGAGAAGCTCTGTGCTGGAGGTTGGGGAAGATCTGATCATGCCTTCCTCACACTGGGCCTGACAATAGATGCTCAAAATAGTTGCATGGGGTTGTTGTAGGACTAGCAGGTTTGTATGCCCATATGTATGCAGTAACAGACCAATTACACTGAGATAGCAGGGTTTGCAGCAGAGAAAGAGTTTAATGATTGCAGGGCATCAAGTTTGGAGATGGGAAGAGACCTTCAAATCCATCTCCCCAAGGAGTTTTGGGCTGGGTTTTTTAAGGAGATTGTGGAGGGCAAAGGGCTGGACATTTGGGATTGCTGATTATCCGAGCAAGGGGCATGAAATAATTGGGATTGGAAATCACATCCTTAGGTGAGCCAGCTCCTCATGGGGACCAGCTGAGTCAGTAGTTTTATCAACATGCAGGACCTGGAGGAATATTTCAAAAGGAAAATTTAACATTTCATGTTCAAGTTGTTATTTATACAGCAGTTAAGGGCAGCTATAATCTAGGGTCTTTGTGACTCCGGGACAACAGGCACCAAACAGCCACGAGGAAGTAGGTTAGAGAGCAGCTGACCTCATGATGAATGCTGAGTGTGCTGAAGGCTTGGTTTATTTTCATCTTTCCCCCCTACTTGTTCCCTAATTGGTTTTATGAAGTTTATAGGGATGGTTGTAGGGTGGTTGCAGAAAACTTCCTGGGCGAGGTGATGTCCAAAGGGCTCCTAGGAGGAGTAGGGCCAAGTCGGGAGGAAGACAGAGCCTCTGGTGCAGATCCAGCTTGCATAGGCAAAACCAAAGGAGCTGGAACTGGGGAGGTCGACAGGTGGCAGCCACAAAGGACCTGGAATGGCAGGCCAAAGGGTCTTCAGCTTTGTTCTGAGGGCAGTGGGGAACCACAAAAACTCTCAGGCAGGAAAGGGGCAAAACGGGTCTGAGATTTATAATAATCCCACTGTTCCATGTTTGCAGAGAAGGGGCTGGAGAAGCCAAAATGTGAGGGTGGGAGACCCCAAGGACACATTGTTAATTTCAGGTGAGAGATGACAGGGCCACAGCCATCTCTCACTGTGCTGGGAATGTTTGGAAGGTAAAGTTGACCAGATAGACACAGTGGATGTGGGATCAGTGGAACAGGAACAAGCCCTTGATACCCCGTGGCTTGTGGTCTGGAGGCTGGTGGGGGAGGCTGATACACAGAGTGACACAGGATGGGATGGGTGCTGAGGAGGTGAGAGCCAGGACCTGAGATGCTGCAGAGGAGGCTCCTGGGAGACGACATCAGAGTGGACCTCCTTCTTCACTTGAGAAGCCTGGCAAGCAGGTGCTCCAGTGGGTGGGGACCAGTGGGGGATTTGTCATTAGGAGACCTCAGGCCCAGTTCTGGCAGTTGTGTCATCCTAGGCAGGCCACTCAGCCATGCTGACACTCTGCTTCTGAAAACAGGGCTCATCATTCCTGAGAATGGAGTTTTCGAGGATTAAGGAGGTAACACATGGCAAGTGCTTGGCACAGAGCCTGCCACTGAATGAACAGAGGCTCCTGCCCCTCACTCTCCATTTCCCAACCCTCTATGCCCAGCATCTCCTGTCCCCAGCATCCCCAACCTGCCTCTCCTTCAGCCTGTATTCCTTTGACCCAGTTAGAGAGAGATGAGGAAGGAATCCACCCATGGCTCCAACCCGCCCCCCTTCTTCTGCCCCAAAGGGAGGGATCCAAGGACTCAGGTCTGAGCCCGGATTAGCTGTGTAATCCCCAGCTTTGCCTAGGCAACCTCTTTCCTTGCCCAAGAGAGGGGGCCTGGGGCTGGCAGCCAGGACTCCTGGGCTCTGGGCCTGATACTACCCTACCTGTCTGGGCAACCTCAGACAGGGGAGAGATGCTCTTGGTGCCTCTCTTGGGAATGTCACTGACGTCCACAGTGACTGTCACATGCGCGTCAGTTGTTCTGTAGGTTTCTCTGTGCGGGGCACTGTGGGAGGGAAGAAAGGCCTAGATTCCAGTCCAGCTCTACCACTCAGCAGCTTCATGCCCACAGACAAAGGACAAAATCCCCCTGAGCCTCAGTTTTTTCATGGACAAAATGGAGTGAACACCTTGTGGGGCTGCTGTGGGGTATGTGAGAAAAATAGCTGCAAAGGAGTTTTGTGAATAGCACATTTTAGAGAGATCAGAAAGGATGATTATAGCACAAAAGAACAGAGATGGTTCCTTCCCAGGAGGACTGGAAAACAGCTGGGGAGAGCAGGCCAGAAAGGTCACTCTCATCACGAGGACCAGAGCAGAGGGTTCCAGGAAACTGAAAAAGATGAGTTCATCAGGCTTCCAAGTCCTCCTGGGAAGGCAAAGGACAGAGGGACCTCCCCAGGTCAGGGGAAAACCGAGGGAAGGGGACAGCGACACAAACGCCCTAAAGTCTAATGATGGCAGGGGTCTTGGGGGACGGGGGTGGGGTTCACAGCAGTGGCCTGGGCGTGATGACCCTCGTGAAGGACGGGGTTGCAAAGCCCTTAAATCCTGGACCAGTGGCTGATTCCAAAGCCAGCAGGGACCATGCCAGGATTTTGGGCAGAAGCACAAAGTGCTGGACTCTCCTGAAAAGGGCTGAGAGAACTCAGCGGTGTAGGGACCAGCCCCACAGGGTTGGTGGGTTTTTCTCTCCATGTGTGGAGACGAGATGTTGTAGAAATGAAGACACAAGATAAAGAGATGAAAGAAAAGACAGCTGGGCCCAAGGGACAACTACCACGAAGATGCGGAGACTGGTAGTGGCCCTGAATGCCAGGCTGTGCTGATATTTATTGGATACAAGACAAAGGGGCAGGGTAAGGAGTGGAGTGTGAGCCATCTCCAATGATAGGTGAGGTCACGTGGGTCACGTGTCCACTGTACAGGGGGCCCCTCCCTGCCTGGCAGGCAAGGCAGAGAGAGAGAAAGAGAGAGAGAGAAACAGCTTATGTCATTATTTCTGCATATTAGAGACTTTTAGTACTTTCGTTAATTTTGCTACTGCTATCTAAAAGGCCTCTGGAACATGAAGGCGGACTATGAGTGTGACCACTGAAGCACAGCATCACAGGGAGACGGTTAGGCCTCCGGATAACTGCGGGCGGGAGCAGACCCTCCACAAGAGGTGGAGGAGTAGTTTTCTGTAAACTCCCCTGGGGGAAAGGGAGACTCCCTTTCCTGGTCGGTCTCCCTTTCCCGTTCTGCTAACCAGCGGGTGTTTTTCCTTGGCACTGATGCTACTTCTAGACCACGGTCCACTTGGCAATGGGCGTCTTCCCAGACGCTGGCATTACTGCTAGACCAAAGAGACCTCTAGTGGCCCTGTCTGGGCGTGACAGAGGGCTCACACTCGTCTTCTGGTCACTTTTATGTTCCTTCAGCTCCTATCTCCGTATGGCCTGGTTTTTTCTAGGTTATGATTGTAGAGCGAGGATTATTATAATATTGGAATAAAGAGTAATTATAACAAACTAATGATTAATGATATTCATACATAATCATATCTATGATCTATATCTAGTCTAACGATTCTTATTTTATATATTTCATTATGCTGGAACAGTTCGTGCGTGCCCTGGGTCTCTTGCCTCGGCACCTGGGTGGCTTGCTGCCCACACAGCTGCGCCAGCAAAAGGATGTGCCATGCACTGACCATCTGCATCCTCTCTGCCTCACTCCAGCCTAGGACTCCGTGAGAGGCCCTCCGGGGAGACCTCTGCGAACAACCCCCTGCCTTGGAGTCTGCAGTCCTTCCTCAAGCACACGGACGCCCAGGGTGGGGAAGTCCACAGTCTGGCAGGGCTCAGACTGGGCAGAATAACTGCAACGTAGTCGTGAGGATCGGGCTGTGGCCTGCCTGACTTCTCCCTCCTCCCATGATACACCGATGCATACAGCAGGTGCACACTAAACGCCAAATCCATAGAAAGTGGAACACATCAGGACCCAGCAGAAGGCGACATGCGAGTTTTGTTTACTCGTGGCATGAAAGGCTGGGAGCCAGCAGGCGTAGTCCACGAAGTGAAGCGGGCTAAGGCGGGCGCGAAAGAGCAGTGGGGACAGCCGCCACTAAATGCCAGCCGGGCAGAGGGAGGAAGGCGGGCCCTAGGCCGGCGGGACCACATCTCCCAGAAGTCCCGGCGCCAAGGCATTGGCCTCTCCGCCCTCCCCCAAGGAGGCGGGGCCGCGGGCGAAGCGGAAGGGGTGCAGCGATGCCAGTGCGCGGCGCCGGCGTCGGGAGCGTGACGTCTTTCCTGTGCGCCACCTAGCGTTTCTATCGCGCCAGTTCCTCAGCCTGAGTGACAGCCTGTGAAGGTGACAGCCTGAGGTGACCCAGCTGGCCCCCCGCGATGCTGGCAGCACGGCGGCTGCTCGGCGGGTCGCTCCCCTCTCGGGTATCTGTGCGTTTCAGCGGCGACACGGTGAGGCCCGGCCTGGCTGGGGCCAGGGGTTTTCGGGGCCCGGTGTCGCGGCCGCGCCTGTGCACGAGCAGTCCCTGGGGTCTGTAGTGGCCTCTGGAGAGCCCTTCTCCCCAGGCCAGGCGGGAAGACTCCCGCTCCGTCCTGGTTGAAGTAGGGGAACGGGTCCCATGGCGGGGCCGACTCCCTTGGCCCGCCGGCTTGCTAGCTTCCCTTGTTTCACAGTCCTCGGCCTGGCGGAAGTTTTGCAGGTTATGAAGCGCCCTTGTTTTCGTTCCTTCTTTGTTAACAGCCTTGTAGGGCGTGAAGGGGTCATTGCCCCATTTAGGGATGCGCACCTCCTGATTTCCTGTCCACTGCTCTGCACCCTGAAGTGGCTGAAAAGTGCTCTTACACGGATGGGAATCCCATCGCCCTTAGCTGGGGCGCTCTCCACTGGGTCGTGGGGCTCCTCATTTTCATCCTAAGTGAGCCGCTCCATCATGTGTGTGTTAGGGAGGCATTTCTTTCCCATCAGTAAACACATTTCGCCTCTTCGGCCGAGTTAGGAATATAAAAGGCCCCTGGCCTACCCAAAGCCAGGCCAGGAAAGGGCCATGCCCACACTCGGCTTGTGGGGCGGTGAGGTGCTGTGATGCAGGTGTGGGCTTTGGCCACCGACAGACCTGGGCTCAAATTCGACCTGCTGCTTTTGACTGTGAGACGTTCCATAAGTTCCTTTTGCTCCGAGCCTCAGTTTTCTCCTCTGTGAAATAGAGAAAATCGTTCCTATCAGAGTTGTTATGAGGATGAAATGGGATTTTGAATGTAAAATGCTTCCATCCAGTATCTGCTAAACAAAATGCTTACTAATGGCCGGGCGCGGTGGCTCATGCCTGTAATCCCAGCACTTTGGGAGGCTGAGGCGGGTGGATCGCTTGAGGTCAGGAGTTCGAGACCAGCCTGGCCAATATGGTGAAACCCCGTCTCTACTAAAAATGCAAAAATTACCCTGGCATGGTGGTGAAAGCCTGTGATCCCAGCTATCCGGAGGCTGAGGCACAAAAATCACTTGAACTTGGGAGGTGGAGGTTGCAGTGAGCTGAGATTATGCCACTGCACTCCAGCCTGGGCAACAGAGCAAGAGTCTGTCTCAAAAAAAAAAAAAAAAGGTTACTAAGTGGCAGTGGTAGCTGTGATGCTATAGATGCTCCCCTAGCCCTAGCCCAGCCCCTCCTAAATAGGGAGACCCAAGATTCTGTAGCTTCTGGCCCAATCCCTCATGGCCCCAGAGCGCTGCTGGGCCTCCTGACCCTCTGTCTCCCCAGACAGCACCCAAGAAAACCTCATTTGGCTCGCTGAAGGATGAAGACCGGATCTTCACCAACCTGTACGGCCGCCATGACTGGAGGTGAGACAGTGCCCTTCGTGTGTTGGGTCCCGGAGCAAGGCGTCCCCTTCACTGCCTTCCCTACTCTGTCCAGGCTGAAAGGTGCCCTGAGTCGAGGTGACTGGTACAAGACAAAAGAGATCCTGCTGAAGGGGCCCGATTGGATCCTGGGTGAGATCAAGACATCAGGTTTGCGGGGCCGTGGAGGCGCTGGCTTCCCCACTGGCCTCAAGTGGAGCTTCATGAATAAGCCCTCAGATGGCAGGTGTGTGCTGGGGAGTGGGGCAGATGTGACTGTGGGAGAGACCTTAGGGGTGGCTGGGGCTTCCCTGGACCTTTGGGCTCTTTAATTAAAAACAGCATGAATGAGGTGGGCACATGTTCCCAGGCCTTAAATGGATGGGACTTACTCTGTGGACTTCCACAGGGGAGACTTACGTAGCAGAATCAACACATGATTTTGACTCAGGCAGACTTTGTTCAAATCCTAGTTCTGCCTCCTAATCATAGAGCTTTGGGCAATTTCCCGGCCTTTGTGAACCTTAGCTTTTTTGTAAATAGGTACAGTGATACCATGCAAGGATTAAAGAGATAATGTTCATACAGCTTTTGGCCTGTATGCTGGTTGGCACATAAAGCAAATGATAAATGTCACCTGCTTTACCTCCTTTTGGTGGTAGAGCTTGAGGAATGCTCTTTGTCACCAAGAGCAGAATCTGGCTCTCAGGGGCAGACACAAGGAGAGATGTTTGGATGAGCCGAATGAAGACCTTTCTTGTGGTTATAGCTGCCCAAAGATAGAATAGGCAGTAAGCTCCCTGTCATTTGGTGGTGAGCAAGCAGAGCCCCTGGGACATGTTGGGAGGGCAGTGAAGGATTGGCTGTCTGAGGAGACATCGTTGAGGCCTCCCTGGGTGGAGTGGGGTAGCATGGAGTTGAAGACCCAGCCCTGGTGGCCCTGTAGCCTGTCTGACCTGTGGGCCCCTGCAGGCCCAAGTATCTGGTGGTGAACGCAGACGAGGGGGAGCCAGGCACCTGCAAGGACCGGGAGATCATACGCCATGATCCTCACAAGCTGGTGGAAGGCTGCCTGGTTGGGGGCCGGGCCATGGGCGCCCGCGCCGCCTATATCTACATCCGAGGGGAATTCTACAATGAGGCCTCCAATCTGCAGGTGGGCAGGGAGAGACGTGGGCAGATGAGAAGGTGCTCAGTGTGCACTTACCCCTCACCCAGCACAGTTGTTCTGAGGTGTTAGCACCTGGTCTCTCAATGGTTGAACTGGGGGAGTGGTGGCCAGTCTTGCATGCATCCCTAATGGGACTTGGCTCCCAAAGCCACCTTCCAGGGCTCCTAATGCTGCTGGTATGATTTTTTTTTTTTGCTTCAAAAATAATAGTATTTATTATAACAACAAGTAGCAAGAAGAACATAAGTGGAACTATGTGTTTAGCAAGAGAGCTGAATAATTATGAATATAAATAATTCCTATTTGGGGAAAATACATTATGTTCATTGCTTGGAACTATGAATAATACTTATATCTGTAGGAAATACAGAAAAATAAAATAGGTTAAGGCAATAAGGATATAGGCAATTACATTTTTATTTTAATTTTTTTTTTTTTTTTTTTTTTTTGAGACGGAGTCTCGCGCTGTCACCCAGGCTGGAGTGCAGTGGCCGGATCTCAGCTCACTGCAAGCTCCGCCTCCCGGGTTCACGCCATTCTCCTGCCTCAGCCTCCCGAGTAGCTGGGACTACAGGCATCCGCCACCTCGCCCGGCTAGTTTTTTGTATTTTTTTTTTTTTAGTAGAGACGGGGTTTCACCATGTTAACCAGGATGGTCTCGATCTCCTGACCTCGTGATCCGCCCGTCTCGGCCTCCCAAAGTGCTGGGATTACAGGCTTGAGCCACCGCGCCCGGCCTTTATTTTAATTTTATAAAGACTTTTATTTTTCCTTACAAACTGGGGTAGTTAGGAGACCTGATAATAGCTACTTCACTTTTATTTTCCTGGCAGCAAAGCAGCTTACTTACGTGTTCCTTCTTGCATATCTGTTGCAGATTATAGTCAAGTTTTCCAATTTGTCTAGCAAAATTTTTTATACCAGGAGCATTAGGATCCTCACCGTAGGAGGCCTTCAAGGGCTTCATGACTCCTGAAGTTATAGGCTGACCCCTGGGCTGGGGGTCAGCTGGGAAAGTCACACCTTTGTCCTGCAGGTGGCCATCCGAGAGGCCTATGAGGCAGGTCTGATTGGCAAGAATGCCTGTGGATCTGGCTATGATTTTGACGTGTTTGTGGTGCGCGGGGCTGGGGCCTACATCTGTGGAGAGGAGACAGCGCTCATCGAGTCCATCGAGGGCAAGCAGGGCAAGCCCCGCCTAAAGCCCCCCTTCCCTGCAGACGTGGGTAAGGCCTGGCGTAACTCTGGGTCAGACTGTGTCCTGTGACACCTGGGATCTGGCTAGGTTCCCTTCGAATTGTTCTTATGGATTTCTGAGTGCCTTCCCGGCTGGGGTCAGATAAAGAGTAGGCTGGCAACAATACACAGGCTCCCCCAGGGCTGCCTGCAGTCCCTCCTCCTGCCTCGGTCCCCCCACACCCATGCTGCTCTGTGGCTCCACCTTCACAGTGCCTGTTCTGAGGCTAAGGGCATGGTGGTGAACAAGGCAATGAGGCATCTCTGGAGTTTGGGGTCCAGCAGGGATAAGAATGATAAGGGGATATTAGAGCAGGGGTTCTGCCATGGGAGCAGGACCCTGGGACACACCTCCCTGCCAGGAAACTTGCCGCACCCACTAGCAGCCACCAGTTGTCTTCCCATTTTCCTGAAGGAGTGTTTGGCTGCCCGACAACTGTGGCCAACGTGGAGACAGTGGCAGTGTCCCCCACCATCTGCCGCCGTGGGGGCACCTGGTTTGCTGGCTTTGGCAGAGAGCGCAACTCAGGCACCAAACTATTCAACATCTCTGGCCATGTCAACCACCCTTGCACTGTGGAGGAGGAGATGTCTGTGCCCTTGAAAGAACTGATTGAGAAGCATGCTGGTAAGGCCTGGGGCCAGCCAGGATGTGGGTGGACAGGTGTCCATGAAGAGAGCCTGAGCGGGAGGGCTCAGGAGACGGGGCTGGGTCTAGGGGCTGACTAAGGGCCTGGGGTCAGGACTAGGCAGGTGTGCCGGCCCCAGCCCTGACCATGCATCCCTTTGGGGACTGACTTGGGGCCCCAGGGGGTGTCACGGGCGGCTGGGACAACCTCCTTGCTGTGATTCCTGGTGGCTCGTCTACTCCACTGATCCCCAAGTCTGTGTGTGAGACGGTGCTGATGGACTTCGACGCGCTGGTGCAGGCACAGACAGGCTTGGGCACAGCTGCGGTGATCGTCATGGACCGCTCGGTAAGGGTTCACACACCAGCCCCAGTCCCTGCCCTCCTGGTTGCTGTCTTCCTCCCTGGGCCTCCCAGAAAACCCTCTTGCCAGCACTCAGGTCTTAGTTCCTGCAGCCTGAGGTAAAGCAAGGTGGAAGAGGAGGGAGGAAGGCCGCTCTGAGGAGAATACCCCGGAGTCTGGGCAGCACAGGGGGCCCAGGGAGGCTGGAGGAGGCCAGAATGCTGGGTGGGCTGGGAAGAGCTTCTGGAACTGGGGGAGGGGCTGTCACTAGGGGGTTGAGGCCCAGGCTTCTGTCTGGCCGTGGGTGCCTGCTGATTGCCCCTTGTCACCCAGACGGACATCGTGAAAGCCATCGCCCGCCTCATTGAGTTCTATAAGCACGAGAGCTGTGGCCAGTGCACCCCATGCCGCGAGGGTGAGCAGCGGGCAGGCTGGGGGTTTGCTTGCCGTGGCTTCACTTAACCTCCACCCCACCATGTGGCCTGCACCCCTCAAGCACCATCCCACATCCTGGCTGGGGAGATCATCTGGCCCTCTCTTGTGGCTGTGGCTGCAGGTGTGGACTGGATGAACAAGGTGATGGCTCGTTTCGTGAGGGGGGACGCCCGGCCGGCCGAGATTGACTCCCTGTGGGAGATCAGCAAGCAGATAGAAGGCCACACCATTTGTGCTCTGGGTGACGGGGCTGCCTGGCCTGTGCAGGTATTCACCGCCCTTCTGCGTAGCGCGGAGGGTGGGTGGCATCAAGGGCCCAGGGTGTTGGGGGATTTTTGGACTCTGTTTCACACAGTCCCCCCACCAACCCCAGGGTCTGATCCGCCACTTTCGGCCGGAGCTTGAGGAACGGATGCAGCGGTTTGCCCAGCAGCATCAGGCCCGGCAGGCTGCCTCTTAGCCCACCACCCTGGCCTGCTGTCCTGTGTCTGTCCGTCTGGAATGCTGGACAATAAAGCGAGTGCTGCCCACCCTCCCGCTGCAGCTGCTGTGACTGTGCTCTTTACCCTTTACCCAGCACCGGATCCTCAAGGGTGGGAGGGGAGAACAGGGCCCAGTCTGCCTCGTGGCCAGAGGAAGGACAGGGTCTCGTCTGGCTTGAAAGAGATGTTTATTTCGGCTCCATGATTTGGGGGGGGGGTGAATGTGAAAGCGGGGAGAGAGGAAACACCTCTCTGACTTGGGACTGGGGGGCGTGATGGGTGAGGCAGCCCCAACCTCCATCATTTTTGTGGGGACACTTTAGGCAGCTGTAGTGGAGGGGCGGCAGGCAGGGCCCCTGGGCTAGTTGCTGAGCTGGACAGGCTTGCTGTCCAGTGGGTGCCACAGCTCCAGGCGGTGGTCACTGTGGCCCAGGCACTCAAGCCAGTGCCGCAGGCGCTCCCCACTGGCATGGCTGCCCAGCTGCACCCCGCCTGCCATGGGGGATGGGTCAGGAACCGCCAGTAGCCTACTGGGCCCCCACCCCAGCTCCTCATGTTCCCACTCACCAATGAAGTCATCAGCCGTGCCCAGGTCATAGTCCCACACAGACACTAGCAGCGTCTTCTGGGCCAGCTCCTCCCGTGGGCCTGAGTAGAAGAATTCCTGCAGGGAGAAGGGCAGAGAGGTGGGAAGGAGGCAGCCTTGGCTCTCCCAAAGTTTAAGAAGCAGGCCTCAGCAGGGGAGTGGCTCAGCATGTCAAGGCCAGGGTTGGCTGGGACCTGCCTGGTCCTGGCTCACCTCATTGAACTCGGGGTTCAGGGTCTTCCTGCGAACACTGGTCTTGAATTTAGATTTCTTCCCTGCATTTGGATGCAGGAAACTGATCGGGGAGGATTGGCAGGTTAGGTGTGGCCCTGGAGAGGTGAGGAGCCACCGTCTTGTCCTCACCTCCCACCTGCCCACCCCATTCACTCACAGGCGCACAAAGGGGTCCGAGTAACCATTGGCATCCATGGGGGCCAGGTGGACGCAGCGCAGCACACCCACCAGCAAGCCACCCCGCTGAGAGCTGTAGCACAGTGACAGCAGGACGCGCCCATGTTCCTCCCAGGCCACCTCTGTCTCCACCTCCTCCTGCAGGTGTAGGCTGAGGTCAGCCCCCATCCAGCCCAAAGCCCAGCCCCTTTAGCCTCCGCGCTCTGGGCAGGAAAGCTCAACCTGGCCCCAAAGAAATCAGGGGCAATGGCTTCATTTCCCAATACAGCCACTCGCACAGTGCCGTGGAAGCGGTCCTATGGGTCAGCTGTACCCTCCAGGGCCTGATCAAAGGTGAGGCTTGCTGACCACATGACCAGTCAGATACGTCTGTCATGGAGGGGAAGGGAACTGGCTGACATGCCAGGAGCTCCCTAAGTGGTCTCCCATCCGGTGCCCATAGCCATCCCTGTAGGCAAGTGGCTCTGAGAGGATGTTCACTTCCCAAGGAGAAGCAGATCTCTTCAAAACCCCACCCTCTTCACCCCTTACTTCTCTGGGGACCAGATTCTGAGTGTTCTTTGCCACACTCTGGGCCCTGGTGCTTCTGAACAGGCTCAGGGAGGAAGCCCCAGGAGGATGTGCTGCTCTCACCCGCAGGGTAGGTTTCCCTTTGCAGAAAGCCCCACCACCTTGTTCACAGGCGGCTCTCAGGAATGCGGGAGTGCTCTGTGAGCACCCACCATGCTCTGGGCGCTGTTGTGCTTGGGATCTGGGGCAGAGGGTACACAGGGCTGGCGCTGGGAGAAGTGGCCTGTTCGTGCCACCTTGGTGGGCCTCAGCCACTTGGGCTTAGCTAATCAACAGCTGCAGCAACTTGTGGTTCCACCAGAGGGCAGGGCACCCGGCACTTTGGGGAGGAGCTGGTAGGGGGCCCTGCTGTCAGCATCCCAGCTGCCTCCCCCACTGACCACAGGGGTTCTAGCTAGGTCTTTGGTCTCCAGTGGCGTCAAAGAAACCTCTGCAGTCACCCTCACTGCCTCCGGACAAGGGCCTGTCTAGGACGGCCTGCCCCAGGAGTGGTCCCCACACTCCCCTCAGGGCCAGACCCCACCCAGTGAGCCCCGCCCGTCTGTCTTCTCTTCCACCTTGCCCAGCCTCCCATCTCAGGCCACGGATAAATGCCGCCAGTTGCAGCCTCTGCCTCAAGGCAGGTGTCTGCCCGGCTGTGCCCCCAAGGGCTCTGCTTGTCCCAGTGCCCCACAGCTCCTCTGGGCTGCCCTGGCAAGGGAGTCACCCTCACTTTGCCATTGGGGACCTGGCTGTCCCCTGGGACAATGAGGGCTCACAGGGCCTGTGAGAGCTGGCCTCAGGTTCCTCCAAGCCCCCTACGCCCCTGCCACCAGGCTTGCCCCCTCATCCCTGTTCAGCCCAGCCGTCCTACCCACCTCATAGAGGGACATGCCGCGGGCTGTGTCCAGGCTCTTGGGCCTCTTGGCCTGAAAGGGAAGAGAGCCTGGTCATCCTGGCCAGATGCTGCCCAGGTCCCCCTCCCTATTCCTCCCCTCTAGCTCCCATCACAAGATTCCTGGCCCCTGTGCCCCACCCTGTGCTCCAGCCCCACTTACCAGCCTCCGCTTCTCCAGATAGATGTTGAAGCTCCTGGCTCGGTTTGGCACCAGCTTCCTCAAGGGCACCTGCAGCTCCCCTAGGGGAGGTGCCCGCCGCCGTCGCCGCAGCCATGGGTCCTCACACACACACAGCCTGGTGGCCGCCCAGGTCAGACCTGGCCAGGCCAGCCCCATCCCTCTGCTCCACCCCCAGGTGGCCCAGGCTGGATCCTCACCTAAGGGTCTTGCACACAGCATCCTGGCGGGTGAAGCCGTGATAGGTGAGTGTCTCCTCCCAGACAGGTACCCTCGTACCTCGAATGGTGCGTGTCCGAAGCTGGCTGGCCTAGGGCCCAAGCAGGGTGGGTCGGGGCCTCCTAGGGTTAAGACCATTCTCCAACCCCCTACCCTGCCTCCCTGGTAGGACCTCCCACTATTTGCACATCCCAGCAACTGGGACCCAGGCCTTGGGGGGTGGGGAGGAGCCAAGCAGAGCCAGGTGGGTGCCGCAGGCTGGATGTTCCACCAGAGGGCAGCAGTGGGGGCCTGGGGCTTGCCCTCACCTTGCTGTTCCCTGGCAGCAGATTCGCTTTGACATACGTGTCCACGGAACCTGAGGCCAACGGCTTGAGGCCCTGGGAACAGACAGTGGGTATGAGATAGGCCTGTGGCCCAGCCCTCTGTCCCAGGGACGCCCACCCCCATCCTCACCTTGGCACGATGAGCTGTGCAGTGCAAGGCACTGTTGTCCGCATCAAAAAGAAGTGTGAACTCCAGGGTGGCCAGGGCAGCTAAAGGCAGGTGGCAGGCAGGGTCACCTCCTACCTCAGCTCAATCTGCCCCCACCCATGGCACATACCTCCTGCCTTGCCCCTCCACGGCCAGATGGCAGGGACACCCCAATGCCTCTCCTGGCTGGACTGAGCTCAGGGTGTCCCCTCCTCCCGCCCCTACTCACTGCTGTCGTCTGAGTCTCTCTCTGGCTCTGGGTCGGGCTGCGGCTGGGGTGCAGAGCGGATGGTAGACGCCGCCGCGGGGCGCTGGTCCGGAGGGTGCAGGGTAGGCTCCGTCAAAGGGTAAAAGTGCGGGAAGTAGTGGGAGATGAGGCGGATGGGCTGGATAGGGCCCGGGCTCACATCGATGGCCATGTGCTCCTGCATGCTCACCCGGGGAGGCCGCCCACCTGCTGCCGCCGTGCCCGCCATGGGGACCCCGACGGGGGGCGGGGACTCAGAGAAATGCCTGAGGACTGGGGCGGGGGGGGAAGCATCGCTGATACCATGCAGGGGACCTGAGGACAGAGCGCAGGGTTGGGGGAGGGGCCGGGGGAGTCCCCAGCCTGGAGGGTCATGGCAGGCTTTGGAGGGGACTGGGTGTGTCGGGAGTCAGTCCAGCTCCCAGTCCTTACCGCTTTGGGAGCTACTTCACCCAGTGTGAGTCACTGCTGCTGGCAATGGGTGTGCACTCTCGGGGGTAGAGCCCGTGACTGCTGTGTCCCCAGTGAGCAAGGGTGACCCAGAGCTCAGAACCCTCCCAGAGCTCTTTCCTAGCTCTGGGGCTCAGCTTCCCTCCTTCCTCTGCCCCCTTCACACTTTGTCAAAGGGAGTTATTTTTACCACCATCATGTGGCTCTGCTCCCAGGTGAGAAGGCTGGAGGCCCGGAGGTGACAGAGGGCTGTGGAGGTGATAAGTGGTTAGTGGGAAGGAGGGAGCGCATAGGAGGAGGGGAGGGGGTGCATGGGAAAGTGGGAGGGGAGCCACAGGAAGGGGCCCCTGTGATTGAGCCCTGCGGGGGTGGCCAGTTTATACTCTGAAACATGAACCAGATCATCCCACCTCCACCCCTGCTTGGAATAAAATCCGAACCCTTTGATGAGGCGCAACCCCTTTTCACCTCACCAAGGAGTGTCCCCTTGGCATCTCACAGTGAGGGCCCACTCCCCTCCCAAACTGGGCCACTCCTACTCACCTTTGGTTTCTGGGTCACCCCCTGCAGGGGATCTTGGCTGGTTTTAATCATCCAGCATTCCCTCTCCTCTCTTCTCCCCAGTTATTCTTTTAATTTTTAATCAACATAACCATAGATATTTATGGGGTACAATATGATGTTCTGATGTGATATATGTAGAAATGTGATTTCTACAATATGCATTGTAGAAAGATTCAGTCAAGCTAATGAAAAAAGAACACTTAAAATGTACTCTTTAAACAACTGTGAAATACACAAGGTGCTATTGTTAGGGATATTTGCCATGCTGTGCAATAGGGCCTTCAGCTTACTCTTCCTGACTGGAACTTTGTACCCTAAGAGCAATGTCTCCCCTCTCCCCATCCCTAGTCCCCTACTTTCCAGCTCCTGGTGACCACCATTCTCTCTGCTTCTAGGAGTTCAACTTTTTCAGATTCCACATAAAAATCAGACCGTATAGTATTCGTCGTTCTGTGCCTAGCTTACTTCACTTAGCATATCGTCCTCTGGGTTCATCCATGTTGTCACAAATGATAGAATGGCCATCTCTGTTAAGGCTGAACAGTGTAGACACGCCATCCTATCCATCCGTCTGATGCTGGGCAGTCGGGTTGCTGCCGTGTCTTAGCTGTTGTGAATGGCACTGCACTGAACATGGAGGCAGACACCTCTTCAGCATGCTGACTTCAATTCCCGTGGATACCATCCACAAGTGGGGTTGCTGGATCACATGGTACCTCTATTTTTGGTGTTCTAAGGGACTGCCATATGATTTTCCAAAATGGTTGCGCTCATTTCCCTTCCCACCGATAGCACGTAAGGCTTCCCTTTCCTCCACATCCTCACGAGCATCTGTTATCTCCTATGGTTTGGTAGTAGCCTTTCTAACAGGTGTGAGGTGGTATCTCATTGAGATTTTCACTTGTATTTCCTGCACGATTAGCGATGTTAAACATTTTTTCATGTGTCTGTTGAGAAATGTATGTTCAGGTGCTTTGCCCATGTTTAAATTCGGATATTTGTTTCTTGTTATTGAGTTCCTTGTTTCTTTTGGATATTAGCCCCCTTATCAGGTGTATGGTTTACAAAGATTTTCTCCCATCCTGTAGCCTCGCTCCTCACTTTGTTGTTTCTTTTGCTGTGCAGAAGCTTTTTAGTTGGGTGCCATCCCATTTGTCTATTTTTACTTTTTTTTTTTTTTTTTTGAGACGGAGTCTCGCTCTGTCGCCCAGGCTGGAGTGCAGTGGCCAGATCTCAGCTCACTGCAAGCTCCGCCTCCCAGGTTTACGCCATTCTCCTGCCTCAGCCTCCCAAGTAGCTGGGACCACAGGCGCCTGCCACCTCGCCCGGCTAGTTTTTTGTATTTTTTAGTAGAGACGGGGTTTCACCGTGTTAGCCAGGATGGTCTCGATCTCCTGACCTCGTGATCCGCCCGTCTCGGCCTCCCAAAGTGCTGGGATTACAGGCTTGAGCCACCGCGCCCGGCCTATTTTTACTTTTGATGCCTTTGCTTTTGGGGTCCTATCCAAGAAATCATTGCCCAGACCAATGTCTAGAACTTTCCCCATATGTTTCCTTCAAGTAGTGTTACCATTGCAGGTTTTTGGTTTTTTTTTCCCCTTTAAGATAGGATCTCACTCTGTTGCCCAGGCTGGAGTGCAGTGGCACAATCTCAGTTCACTGCAGCCTCTGCCTCCTGGGCTCAAGCGATCCTCCCATCTCAGCTTCTTGAGTAGCTGGGACTACAAGCATGCACCACCATGCCTGGCTAATTTATTTGTATTTCTGTACAGACAGGGTTTCACTACATATGACCAGGCCAGTCTTGAACTCCTGAAGTCACGGTGGCCCGCCTTGGCCAACCAAAGTGCTGGGATTACAGGCATGAGCCACAGAGTCCAGTTCGCTTCAGGTTTTATAGCCCATTTTGAGTTGATTTTTGTATAAGGTGTGAACCTCAGTTGTTCTTTGGGAACCACTGCTTCTCAGTCCAGGGAGTTCACCCTCCTACCCAGGCAAGCATCCCAGACTCTATCTATCAATGTATTGTAAATCCAACTGGCCATGTGACAGGCTCAGGGAAGGACATGTGACTCAAGACAGGCCAGTGAGGTGCACTTCTGGGTTAGACTGGCCGGGCGGAGTGGCCATGTTTTCTGCTGATGGATGCTGCTGCCCTCTCCTCAACCTCTCACACTCTGCACTAGAGACAACCTCCCCAGGGCTGAGGCCAGCACAGTGCAAAGCACAGCAAGAAGAGAGCCCCTGAGCCCCTGGATCCAGCCATCCTGCCATGGCAAGTTCAGACCACCCACTCCCTCAACTCTTTCACAGAACCCTGGTCTACCTAGTTGACATCTTATGTAATTCCACTATTATCTGTGATTAATTAATGTGGAATCACATGATTATCTGTGTGACCTGGTCTGAGGTCTCCGTTAGACTGAGCACCCCCTCTGGAGGGCAGGTCAGCATCTGACTGGTCCACAGCTATGGCCCCCACACAGCAGCTGGCACACACAGGGGCTCTGTATGTTAGACCCCTGCAGTAACACCCAGGGGCATGCGTGCACTTTACTCCTCTCTGGGATCCCGGAGCCCAGCACAGGGTCAGCCAGGCACAGCAGAGAGAACAGGAGGTGCAGGCTGAGACACGGGCAGTGCATGCCTAAGAGTGTGGGCTGTGGAGTCTGACAGCCCTGGTTCCAATGCCAGCCTGGGGTCCTTAGGCAAGGTGTCTATCCCTCCTGAAAGCAGTCTCACCAGCCAGAGACAGTGCTGGCCCCGCCTTATGGGCTGTTGTGAGGGTGAGATGAATTGACTTCGAGTACTTGGCACCCAGGAAGTGTCCACTGCTGTGGGGAACGGCGTGACTGGAAGGAGGAGCCCCAGCCAGCAGCCTGGAGTGGTCTGCCCAATGTCAAGGCCCCAGCACAGGACAAGCAGGAGCTCTAGAGCTGTCAAAGGCCTTTATTCAGTCCTGAAGTGGAGCTGGCCTGGCAGGGTGAAACCAGGGGCTGCTGAGGGTGGGCCAGGCCCTCAGCCCCTGGCCAGCTCAGGCCGGCCAGGCGGGGTTGGTAGGTACCAGGTGCCAGCAGCTGCAGGGCAAACTCGGTGATGACAGCTGTGAGGCCCCAGACCCGGTGTGGTCCATGCAGGAAGACAGGTAGTGTGTAGCGGAAGTGGCCACGCTGGCAGAAGTGGGTATAGCCCTGATTCTGCGTCTGCAGCAGGTGGGCTAGCGGGAGTGCAAACACCTCATCCACCTGCAGGCAGGAGGCAGAGAGGGTAGACAGAGAACTGGAACAGTCCAACCCTCACATCCCCCAGCTCACCTCCTCCGAGTTGGGCCTGAGGCTCTGGGGATCCAGTGGGCCCACACCAGCAAGCACTGGCACCACGGTGGCCTTTTGCTGGGGAAGAGGGCAGGCGGTCAGGGAAGCATGGCTTCAGTTGGGTTTGAAGGCTGGGGAGGGGAGTGTGAGAGGAAGACCCCCTTTGCCATGCACAGGCCTTAGGTAGTGATGTTCAGGTCCACCTGCCTGTGTCCTCCAGCCATGCCGACTGACTCAGGTCTCCTCAAATGCACTAGACCTGTTCCCTCTGCTTAGGACAATCTCCCACTTGGCATTCAAGCCCAGGTTCAATCCCTGCCTACCCCATGAAGCCTCCCTGACCCTAATCCACCAAGCTGAGCAGAGGTGGCCCACCCCATCGCCCTGGGCCACCTCTACTCAGGACACCAGAGCTTCCCCAATCTCTTCCCAAGGGGTTGTGTGGGGTGGCGCATGTGACCAGGCAGGTTAGGGGCACCCTTCCACACTTTGTGCCTGTGGGGGTCCATGACCACTCTCCTGGTCCGTGGGGGCCTAGCTCCAGGGCAGGCACAGAGTGAGTGAATGAGGGGGCGGTGGCCTCAGCCAGGTGGCTTACCGGATCATACACAGGCCGCAGCAGGCCCCACACGTGCTCCTCGGGCACTGCCAGGCCCAGTTCCTCCTGGGTTTCCCGCAGGGCCGTGTGCACCACGTCTTGGTCAGCCGGGTCGCACTTGCCGCCTGGGAAACTAAACAGACACAGGGAGTCTGATCCTTGGACTCTTAGGGCCATGGAGAGGTCGGGGTGTCGGCAGTGCGGGGGGCCAGTGGCCCACCAAAGCATCGCCTGCCTCTGCTCCTAGTTTGCTGGGAAGCCCCAGGCAAGCCACACGACCTCTGGAGGCCAGTTTATCTCCCTGAGCAATGGCGATAAGGAAGAGAAGCCCGGGGCAGCGCAGGACAAGAGGGTCTGCAGCAGGAGCAAGAAGATCCTGGGGCTCAGATACCCAAATTCGGCCTATGGTGGCCCCAGTAGCACTGACATTGTCCTCGGGGACTATGTCCTCAAATCCCGCCGGGCGGGGCCCGAACCTCTCCGTAGTCGCCGGCAGGGGGCGGCGTCCGCGTTCTTAGCGGGAAACAGCTCAGAGGGGTGTCCCCGGCTGAGGCGTGCGCGCAGGGACTAGCACGAGGGGTCTAAGCGGTGAGGGCGTGGCGCCCAGGCAGGTGCACTGGAGCCGAGGCACACGGATCGCTGATCCCTCGCCGCAGCCCGTGGGCGTAGGGGCTCTCCCCAGACCCATTTTACGGAGGCGGAAACCGAGGCTCGAAGGGGCTAAGTGCCCTGCCCGAGGTCCCTGCCAGCCGCGGCCTCCGGCAAAGGGCAAAGAATTCCTGGCCGCTGTACCTGACGTCGCCCTTGTGCCTCCCGGTCAGGCGGCTGGACCGCAGCGTATACAGCAGAGCCGGGACCCCGCGCACTGAGCAGAGCGGCACGAGCACCGCGGCCGACGCGGGCCGTGCGCGGAGTCGGGCCGTGGCCCCCGCCAGCAGCCGGCGGCAGCGCAGCTCGCCCTCGGCCGACAGGCAGTCGGGCAGCATGCCGAGTCCTGCGCGGCCGTGACGCGGAGGGCGCGGGGTCGAGCGAGGGAAGAGGCGGGGCGAGGCGGGGCGGGGCGGGGCGGGGCGGGGCAGGATGGGGCGGGGCGATCAGCCCGGGTCCCTCCGGAAGCTGAGAGGGAGAAGGGGCCACCCGCCCGACGCGTCCAGCCCGGGGGGCTGCGGAGCGGCGGCAGTGTCGGGGGGCCTCGGTGGGACTGGGTCTGTTCCGGGGCGGGGCCTGTCCGGAGACAGGGTCTCGGTGGGACTGGGTCTGTTCGAGGGCGGGGCCTGTTTGAAGGCGGGGCCTCGGTGGGACGGGGTCTGTTAGGGGGCGGGGCCTTGTAGGCAATCGACGCTGGGGCGGCCTGGGGGCGGGGCCTGGACTGGAGTTTTTGCTAAGAAGGACTAGGGGGAGCGAGGGGGCGGCTCGAGGTGGAGGGCGTGGCCGGAAAGGCGTGTCCCGGCGGACTGTGCTACCGGCAGGGCCGGGCCGGGGCCGGGGGCGGGGCCGGGGGCGTGGCCGCGGGGAGGGAGGTGGGCGCGGAGCTGGAGGACTTGCCGGGTGTGTCCTTCGAGATCCTGGAACCGCGCGAACCGTGAAGCGCCCGGCGACCGTCCTCGGTCCCGTTGGGTCCTGGCGTTGGGGTGTCTGATGAGGCCTCGCCGGCCCCCGCTGGTCCGTCCCTCCCCTAGGGGCTCCAGGATGTGCGGAGCTGGGATTCCACGGGAACGCCCCTCTAGGACCCCGAGGTCGATCGGTGCACGAGAGGAGCGTCCGGCCTAGCCCTCCCTCTGGTGCTCCCTCCCGGTGCCGCTGAGTGGCGTGCGCCGCTCCCAGTCTTGTCTGCCCCTCAGGCTCCTTCGGACTCCAGTCCAGGCCTTTGATCTCCTTGTCCCAGCGTCCAGAGCTCTTCTCCCTGCCTTGAGTCTTGACCGGATTCCCAAATCCCTCCCCCGTCCCTTCCTCGGCTCCTGTGATCACTGACCACCGTGGTTCCGCACCCTTCCACCAGACCCTGGGCTTGGGGACCAGATGACCCCAGCCTTGCACACAGTATTTAAACGTGGGGTGGCGGGTGTCCGCCATGCCCTGCTGTGTGACTTTGAGCAGATCCCGTGCCTCTCTGAGCGCCAGTTTCGATCCTCATCTGGGCAAGTGCAGCCCTGCCACTGGGCTGGAGTCACCACTTTTAATATCACTGTGTGCTCCCAGGGATGCGGACGGCACTGAGCAGAGCTTCGGGATGCCTACACAGGGCTGATGTGGGGACTGTGATGGGTCTGGGAGTTCCTGAGGGCCCCGCCCTGACCACGAGGACGGAAGTGCTCTGACCACTCGTGCCAAATAGTTTAATGTTAGGGGGAAGAGAGAGGTAAGGCAGGGTTTTTGGGAGTTACCCCCAAAGCAAGAGGGCACAGTATTCAGGCTGCTGGGGTTGGGAGGTAGAAGGCCTGGTTCCAAGCTTGCCATGGTCTCAGCCTTGCTGTGACCCTGGGCAGGTAGTTTCTTTCTGTAGACTTTCACCTACTCTGCTGTCCTTGAGACAGAGGTGGGGCTGGACGGGGTGGGGCAGAGGCTGATTCCCACGCCGGGTGTAAGGTCCAGGGTAGCAGGGCTTCCCCACAGGGCTTCTGCCATCACTGGGAGTCCTGGCCAGGCCCCAGGCACACCACAGTGGGGGACAGGAGCCCCAGCCCAGCTGGGAGAGGCAGGCCTCCTTGATCACTATCAGCCCGGATGTTGGGGAGGGGGTATGGTGCCGGTCGGGTCCTTGGGATCCCTAGGTGGTTTGAGGCTCCAGAGTACAGGCTCTGATAGGTGACAGGCCTGTAGGTGGCTGGGGCCAGCAGGGCCTCAGATGGGGGCAGCAGCTGATGATGGAGCCGAGCAGGGGTCCTGGAGGTGGAAGCTGAAGCTTTGTTGGGGTCTGAGGGAGGAAATGGTCTGAGTGGACTCTGGGCCTCCCATCGTATCCTCAGCCCTCATCCCAGGCCTGCCCTGGTCCCTTCCTGCTCCTCCTTCCCAAGTTACCTACCTCTCAGCCTTTGCCCTTGCTTTTCCCTCTATCTGGAATTTCTTCTTCACCTTCTCCCTCTGTCCAAACGCTTCCCAGTCTTCCAAAGCCCAGTTTGGGAGCCACCTCCTGCAGGAAGCCCGCCTGGCACCCCCTGCCTGTGCTGTCTGTTCTGAGCCCCATATTGTCTTAGGCATGTTTGCTTCCCCCTCTGTGTCCACACAGGGGCCCTGTGGGTTTGCTGAGCTGCTCAAGCCCCTTCCTGGAGGTCCTGTCCCTTTGCTTCCCGCCCACCGTGTACGCCTTAGTCCCCCTGTCTGCAGGCCTGGAGCCTTACCTTTCTTCCTCTCTGTGGCGCCCTTCAGCAAACAGGGACTGAGGCTGCTGTGACTCCGGGCTGGGACACTGAGCAGGGGCTGTGGGGCCACAGGCCTGAAGATGGAGCGAGCAGGAATTGGGGGAGGGGATCAAGGGGAAGAACCCAGGCCAGGGATCATGGCCAGATTCAGATGGTGGGGCCCCAGGATGGGTCAGAGGGTGTGACCCTGAAACAAGGGTCAGGAACTGAGGCCTTAGGATATGCCTGGGGTTGGGAGTGAGGGGCTAGGGTCGGGGTCAGACAGTACCAGGAGTCCGGGTCACTCTCTCTAAAGCCCTTGGCAAAAGGGTTGCTGGCGATTTTCAGCTGGGTGATCTGCAGGAGACAAAGTGCAGTTGTGGGGCTGGCCCTGAGCCAGGCTCAGCCACCTTGTCTTCCCTGGCACCCGGTCCCCTTGGCCCAGGAACTCTGAGCTGATAGGAGTGCGGGCAGGGCCTTGACTGACAGCAGATGCTCAGGATAAGTGGGGAGGGCAGTAGTCTGTGCCAGTGAGGGCTGCAAGCCTCCGGGCTCAGTCTCCACCCCTGTGAAATGGGCCTGCAGCGGGTGCTCCCGAGCTGGTTCACCCACCCTGTGGTTCTGATAGGCCGTCACGGCTGTGAACTGGGTCTCCGTGAAGATGAAGGATTTGAAGTTCTCCTGGGCGTAGCGCTCACTGTCCTTGCGTGGGTCCACGAAGACCACGTGGAAACGGGGCTGGTAGCGGTGCATGGAGTTGAGAATGATCTGTGGAAGGGACAGAGCAGGGGTACGGGGGTGAGGCAGGCCGCAGCGGACTCCCTGAGGCTGGAGTCCTTCCCTCCAAGCTGGAGGCCTGCCCCGGGCCTACTGCCCTGTTCCTTTCATGGTGGCGCAGGGTCTGAGCTGGAAAGGCTGTGGTTCTGTGTTAAAGGCCCCTTGTGTTTGAGGATCCTTGCCTCCGTGTCCTCTCACACCCCACATCGCAGCTGCCACCCGCTGCCTGCGTGCCGGCCCGCCACTGTCACGTTCACTGGTTTCCTCGGTTGCCTCCTGGCCTGTCCTCTGTCCCCGCCTTACCCCTCTGTTTCTTCTCCACACAGCTGCCTAGGAAGCCACATCACATAGCCCCCTGCTCCTAACCTTCCAGCGACTTCCACCCCACACGGTAAAAGCCAGAGCCCCCAGCAGTCAGCCCCGGCCCCTCAGGCACTCGCCTCTTTGGCTTCCCCTCCTGGCTCCACTCCGGCCCCATGGGTGCCTCTTGCAGTTCTGCGGGCCCAGGATTCTCCGGACTCAGGGCCTTTGCACCTGCTGTCCCCTCTGACAGGCATGGGCCCCTCCGTCCCCACCTCCTTCAGGTCTTCAGCTCGCTGCACCCCCTGAGAGCAGCAGCACCCTTTCTCCGCCCCTTCCATAGCTCCGCTTTCTCTTTGGCATTTGTCCCTATCTGAGATGCTGGACACAGTGTCTTCTGGACCCTGCCCCTGCCCCAGGAAGTGACCTCTGTGAGGGCAGGGATTGTTGGCTCTTTGACCAAGTGTCAATGATGCTGTGTCCACACATATAGCGGCCTGGCCTAGGCTGGGCGTTCCATACATTGCCCTCCCTCTCCTTGTGGGGGACAACGTATGCTGGAACATTCCCCCGGCCCCACCCCCTTTTCCACCTGCCTGGACAGCCCTCCCTGCTGTGCCACCCCCACTCCCCGCCCAGCCTTGGCCAGCAGCAGGCCTAGGTGATGGTCACCAAGGCCATTGGGCACCAAGGGCCCCACCAGCCCTGACCCCAGGCCCTTCCGTCTCCGCCGTGGCCCGGGCCTCACGTGGCCATTGTCATCCAGCAGGTTGTTGGTCAGCTTGAGCTTGTCGAAGGACACGATCTGGCGCATCCACTGGGCGCCCTTGGCCGGTGAGTCAGGGTGGAAGTGCACGCGGCCGGGTGTGGCTGGGTCTGCCTTGCCCGCCACCAGCCAGGCCGAGCTGTGGAAGGCATACCTGGGGAGCACAGCGAGGTGGTGAGGGCTGCCCTAACCAGAGTCATACCTGAACAATACGGGCGGGGTGAAGGGCCTGCTGCTGACTCCAACACTGCCCAGCCCACCTTGTGGACACCTGGCTAAGGAACCCAAGGCTCAGAGAAGCCTGCTGAGACCTGAGATCCCTGTGGCTGCACCCGGCTGGTGGATGACAGGATAACCCCTGCTGCCCTGGGCTAGACCTCTCTGCCTGCCCAAGGCTAGCCCACTGCCCAAGGAATGCTGCCTGCCCGAGGCTAGCCTACTGCCCATGGAAGTCTGCTGGGTACCCTGAGCTGGGCTCCCTCCTGCCCTCAGGCTGTTGTTGCCTGTCTGTGTTCCTGCCCTTATGCTGGGCCTTCCTGACATTGCTTGGACAGGCCCCTGCCTCACCTGGGAGTGCAGGAAGGGTCTAATTCCTGGTCTCAGCACCTGAGACCCGAGCCTGCGCCCCAGGCCGGTCCCCGCACCTGTATCTCTTGTCGTCCAGGGGGATGAAGTCCATGAGCAGGGCGTAGTCAGCCAGGGAGTCCATACCCAGGATCTTCACCTGGAAGGGGGGAAACATCCTTCTGCAGGAGGGAGGTGCTCAGCAGCCGGATACGGCTCCAGCCCTGGCCCCTGCCCCGCCCCGCCCCTGCTGCTCACACCTGCCTGCCTTGGTAACGATCATCTCAGTTCCCAGCTGGTTGAATTCCTCCCACAGAGGCTTCATCTCCAACTGAACCGTCACACTGGACACACGTGGGTTCTTGGGGCCCTGCCCATTGGACTCGGCCACAGCTTGGGCCCCAGTAGAGCTGGTGCAAGGGCCTGATGGGAATGGCGACCCCAGCTGGGGCTCCCAGCCAGAGCTGGTTGTGGGTAGTGGGTAGGTCTCTGAGGGTGCAAGTATGCCGAAGCCAGCGGACAGGAAGGCTGCAGAGAGAGGACGGAAGCGTGGGCCTCATGCATCACCCGGCAAGCTCTCATCCTTCAGGCTGCACCTATATGCCTCTTCCTCCAGGAAGCCCTCCCTGACTGCCAGGGCTGTGTTCTCACAGGATCCCCCACTCAGCATCACTCTGTGAAGTAAATGCTCACTTAAAGTCTTTTTTGCCAGCGTGCTCCTTGAGGGTAGTGTCAGGGCCTGTCTTGCTCCCCAGAGAATGTTTGGGCCATCTTGTGTCTATGTGGCCTCAACAAATTGTTTCACCCCTGGAGCCTCAGTTTCCACATCTGTTGGAAGGGTTTCTTTATACCTGCCTCACAAGGCTGATGTGAGGATTAGTGACCACACGAAGGGGCTGGTGCACAAGGGGCCCTTCACGAACAGCATCTGTTCTAGATGATGTGTGTGTGTGTGGTGGAGGGAGGGGGCCGGGGTCTTCCCCAGCTCTGTGGGACCCTGCTTCCCGGTGCTGCTGAAGGAGAGCTGAGCCAAGAAGAGTCCCTCATTCAGCACCAATTACCCATCCCTGACCCTGACAACCCGCCCAGAGCCTGCCTCCAGAAGCCCATCCTGCTGTCTTTTTCTCTGGCCTCTGCACCCTTTTCTAAACATCTTGTCTTTTGATCTGCAATCCTGGCACAAGTCTTGGTCAAATGCTTTGCCACCCTTCACCCCTCCAAAAAAAAAAAAAAAAAAAAACTTAGCTAAATAAGATACCATTTTACACCCATTAAGGTGGCTATTAGAAAAGAAACCAGAAAATAAAAAGTGTTGGTAAGGAGATGGAAAAATTAGAACTTCTTTTTATTTATTTATGTATTTATTTAAGGCAGGGTCTCACTCTGTTGCCCAGGCTGGAGTGCAGCAATGGCTCAGTCATAGCTCACTGCAGCCTCGACCTCCTGGCCTCAAGTAATCCTCCCATATCAGCCTTACAGGTAGCTGGGACTATAGCCACACACCACTATACACGGCTATTTTTAAATTTTTATTTATTTATTTATTTATTTTTAGAAATAGGATCTCCCTACGTTGACCAGGCTGGTCTTGAACTCCTGAGCTCAAGTGATCCTCCCACCTCGGCCTCCTAAAGTGTTGGGATTACAGGCATGAGCCACTACGCCTGGCCTCAAGAAACTGGAACTCTTGTGCACTGCTGGTGAGAATGTAAAATGGTGCAGCTGCTGGGGAGAACAGCATGGTAGCTCCTCAAAAAATTAAAACTGGAATTACTAAACATATATATATTTGTTTTTTTCTTTTTGAGATGGAGTCTTGCTCTGTCACCCAGGCTGGAGTGCAGTGGCATGATCTCGGCTCACTGCAACCTCTGCCTCCCTGGTTCAAAAGATTCTCCTGCCTCAGCCTCCTGAGTAGCTGGGATTACAGGTGTGTACCATCATGCCTGGCTAGTTTTTGTATTTTCATTAGAGATGGGCTTTCACCATGTTGTCCAGGCTGGTCTCGATCTCCTGACCTCAGGTGATTTGCCCACCTCAGCCTCCCAAAGTGCTGGGGTTACAGGCGTGAGCCACCATGCGCAGCCTAGAATTACCATATGATCCAGCAATTCCACTTCTGGGTCTATACCAGAAAGAATTGAAAAAAGGAACTCAAACAGATATTTACACACCCATGTTCGTATCAGCATGATTCACAATAGCCAAGAAATGGAAGCAACCCAGTGTCCATTGGAGAATGGATGGAAGAACAAAGTGGGGCCATCTGTGCAAGGGAATAGCATCCAGCCTGAACAGGGAAGAACATTCTGACACATGCTACAACATGGATGAGCCCTGAATACACTGTTGTGTGAAATAAGCCAGACACCAAAGGACAAATACCATATGATTCTACTCATAGGTGGTACCTGGTGAGGCCAAATTCATAGAAACAGAAAGTAAAACGGTGGTTGCCAGGGGCTGGGAAGGAGGAAATGGAGAGTTGTTGTTTCATAAGGACAGAGTATCAGTTCTGCAAGATGCAAAAAGTTCTAGAGATGGATGCAAATGATGGTTGCACAACAACATTGTTAGAAATGCTTGTTTTCCGGTGCCGTAAAGAAATAGCACTTGGCCGGGCGCGGTGGCTCAAGCCTGTAATCCCAGCACTTTGGGAGGCTGAGACGGGCGGATCACAAGGTCAGGAGATCGAGACCATCCTGGCTAACACGGTGAAACCCCGTCTCTACTAAAAAATACAAAAAACTAGCCGGGCGAGGTGGCGGGCGCCTGTGGTCCCAGCTACTCCGGAGGCTGAGGCAGGAGAATGGCGTAAACCCGGGAGGCGGAGCTTGCAGTGAGCTGAGATCCGGCCACTGCACTCCAGCCTGGGCGACAGAGCCAGACTTAGTCTCAAAAAAAAAAAAAAAAAAAAAAGAAATAGCACTTGAACGGCCAGGTGCGGTGGCTCACACCTGTAATCCCAGCACTCTGGGAGGTCGAGGCGGGTGGATCACAAGGTCAGGAGATCAAGACCATCCTGGCTAACACGCTTGAAACCCCGTCTCTACTAAAAATACAAAAAATGGCCGGGCGCGGTGGCTCAAGCCTGTAATCCCAGCACTTTGGGAGGCCGAGGCGGGCGGATCACAAGGTCAGGAGATCGAGACCACAGTGAAACCCCATCTCTACTAAAAATACAAAAAATTAGCCGGGCGTGGTGGTGGGCACCTGTAGTCCCAGCTACTCAGGAGGCTGAGGCAGGAGAATGGCGGGAACCCGGGAGGCGGAGCTTGCAGTGAGCCGAGATCGCGCCACTGCACTCCAGCCTGGGCAACAGCGTGAGACTCCGTCTCAAAAAAAAAAATAAAAAAATAAAAATAAAAATAAAAAATAAAAATAAAAATACAAAAAATTAGCCAGGTGTGGTGGCGGGCGCCTGTAGTCCCAGCTACTTGGGAGGCTGAGGCAGGAGAATGGCGTGAACCCGGGAGGCAGAGCTTGCAGTGAGCTGAGATCACGCCATTGCACTCCAGCCTGGGCGGTAGAGCGAGACTCCATCTCAATAAAAAAGAAAAAGAAAAAAAAAAAGAAATAGCACTTGAACATAAATTTAATTTCCTCAGCAAGGTCATTTTTTAACTTTTTGCAGAAAGGGGACACTCGCCAGCAGTTTTGCCACGAGAGTGCACCGAACAAAGGAGACAGGGTCATTTACAACCTGACATGTGTCCGGTTCTCATTGGCTGGAATGGGACCTCACATTCTGTATTTGTCCTGATTGCCTAGTAACTTAGAACTTTTAAAAGAGGCAAAGTCAGAGGAGAACAAAGAAGGAGGGAAAACTTGTAGCATGCCAGGGCAAATATTTAGGCTAAATTGTGGGAGCTAAGAACATAAAGTATATTGATTTTTTTTTATTATGGCTAGCAGATATTTAAGAATGTTAGCATAGGTCTTTGAATACATTTTGTTTCGAAGAGAAGTTATTATTTATTCCTAATTATATGGGAGGAAAGTCTTTGAAGAGGAACCACTACTTGTACAATGTGAATGTAATTAATGTCACAAAACCGTGCATTTAAAAATGGTTAAGGTGGGCCGGGCGCGGTGGCTCATGCCTGTAATCCCAGCACTTTGGGAGGCCGAGGCGGGCGGGTCATTTGAGGTCAGGAGTTTGAGACCAGCCTGGCCAACATGGCAAACCCCATCTCTACTTAAAATATAAAAATTAGCCAGGAGTGCTGGCGGGCGCCTGTAATCCCAGCTACTCAGGGGGCTGAGACACAAGTCACTTGAACCCAAGGGGGTGGAGGTTGCAGTGAGCCAAGACTGCACCACTGCACTCCAGCTTGGGTGACAGAGCGAGACTGTGTCTTAAAAAAAAAAAAAAAAAAGCCGGGCGCGGTGGCTCAAGCCTGTAATCCCAGCACTTTGGGAGGCCGAGACGGGCGGATCACGACGTCAGGAGTTCGAGACCATCCTGGCTAACACGGTGAAACCCCGTCTCTACTAAAAAATACAAAAAACTAGCCGGGCGAGGTGGTGGGCGCCTGTAGTCCCAGCTACTCCGGAGGCTGAGGCAGGAGAATGGCGTAAAAACCCGGGAGGCGGAGCTTGCAATGAGCTGAGATCCGGCCACTGCACTCCAGCCTGGGCGACACAGCAAGACTCCGTCTCAAAAAAAAAAAAAAAAAAAAAAAAAAAAAGGTTAAGATGGTAAATTTTGTTATGTATATTTTATAATTAAAATATTTTAAATGGAAAAAAATCCTGAAAAACGAACTATTATTTTATTGCAGCCCCATAAGGGACTGAGGAGCTGGAGGGGCCATGAAAGCCACAGTGGCTGGGAGTCCGGGGACATGGTTTTATTCTCAGCTGTGTCCCCACCCGAGTGGCTTTGGGGCATTTACACGACTGTAAAACCGTGGGATGCCTGGAGCAGAGGGGGGATGCTAGGTGTTGCAGAGATGGATGAACTGGCAGACAGGCGGGTGGTGGAGGCTCCCAGGGTGGCATAGCATCTGCCGAGGTACCAGGTGGACGGCACCTGGCGAGGGTGAGCTCTTAGTATGTGCCTGGGGAGAGTGTGGAGCCCAGGGCCGTGGCTGCGTCCTCAGCAGCCCTGAGAGCTGCATGCGAAGCTCCTGGAATTTCTGCAGCCTCACAGAGGAGGGGGCGTCCTTGTGACAGCAATGGGTCACATCAGGTTTGAGGACCCTGGGCAGGATGGATAGATGGGCTGATGTCCCCCTGCCCCTGCGGCCAGTCCCTCAGAAGGGTAACTGCTTGTCACCCGGCTGCCCTGCTGGGGCAGGTACGTCATCCAGGCGATGCCAGTACCCCCTGCGTCCATGGCGATGGGTCCCAAGGGGAGGGGCTCATGACTTCGCTGGGCCTGGAGGCTTTGCCGGTCGTCACTGGCTCCCAAGTCCTCTACGGGCTCACCCGCTGCCCATCGCAGCCAATGTGCTGCCCCTCGACACTTTCAGGGACTCTGGGGAGGGAGCCTGTCCTCTGCTCAGTCCCTCTAGAAGCCAGCACTCCTTAGGGCCCAGAGATGACAGCTTGCCGGAAGCATCGAGTGTCAAGTCTGGAAGGGAAGCTAAGCCTTCTTGTCCAGCCCCCAACTTGCTGAAGGAGCTGGGGCTCAGGGAGAGGCCTGAGGTCACACGTGCGCAGTGAGGCGCTCATCTCCCGGAACAGCATGGTCCCTGGCCTCTCCCATCATTGCACTTGGGCAGCCGTGAGCCCTGTCCCATGGGGATCTCAGACCTTAGCTTGGGGTGCCCCTGCCCCACCCTCTTGCACAGGGCCTGGGTTCAGCGGGGCTGCCTTGGTTCCCACCCTGCCCACCCACCCTGGAACCTGAGCCCGACCCATGAGGCCACCTCTGCTTCACGTAGCCTACCTGCCATGGAGACAGAGCGGCTGTCCGGCTCCTGGAGAAACACTGCTTGGCTGGGGCTGGGCTGTGGCTGCCACCCAAGGGGACCCTGCCTGCCGGGAGGAGTGGTCACCACTCGTCCAGTCGGCACCTCAGCTCAGCCCTCAGGTGCTCACACAGGCTGTGGTCTCTCGGCAGGACTGTCCTTGCGTCTTCGATCGCCCTTCGTCCACGTCCCGAGGTCGTGGTCTTCCCACTTGAGCTGGACTCCTGGTCTCCGAAGGTGAGATGCAGACTCTGGGGCGTGCAGGGGCCCTTCTCCAAGCCACTCTCAGGCTGTGCTGTCCAAGGCTGTGCCGAAGGAGGGCAGGTGGGCAGGTTCTGACGTTGCAGAGCCCCCCCTTCCTCCCTCCTTGTCCTCCCTCTTCAGGCCCCTCCCTTCCCTAACTAAGAACCCCCCAGCTATTCCTGATCGATGGGCTCAGGCGTGGCAGGGGTGAGTGGGTGGGAGGGTGGTTCTTGAGGACGGCTGGGCATCTGCAGGGGTCCAGGCCTGGCTGACTGGAGGGGCTGGACCCCAGGGGTTGGGAGGCACAGTGGGAGCAGCAGATTGAGGGCTGAATGGCGGAGAGGGTGCCCTCCCACCAAGACCCAGACCCCTGACCTGAGGCTGGCCCCAGCCGGCCGGCAGATGCGCAATTGTCAGGAGGAGTGTGAGCAGGAAACACAAGGGGGCAGCAGCAATGAGTGTGGTCAGCATAGAGCCCCAGACTGGGGTGGCGGGAAGCCCAGGTCCTGTGGCATGCGAATCCACACACACAAACACGTGGATGAACTCAGGGAGCTGCGAAACGCTGGCAGGTCCTACAGTCTCCGGAGTGCCTCAGTCTCCCCAGTTAACCTAAGCACATAATCTCTTCTGCCTGTGATGGTCCAGCCCAGCCTGGAGAGCAGTAAGCCCATCCTGCCTGGCACTGGGGGCAGTGCCCTGGCTGAACGGTGCCCACGTAGCCTCCGTCTGGGCATGAGTGGAAACGGTGAGGCTGGCCCAGGTGAGAAGTGGGCGTCCGCTCTGCCTGGGGGTCTGTCTGTTCTCTCTGGCCTGACTGGGCCCCTTCTCCAGGCTGCCTGCAGCCTGTGCTGGGCATTCAGGGGACACACGGATCACTCTGCAGGGAGGCAGAACCCGGAGGTCCCCCTGAGCTGATGCCGGTCCCTTGGTTGAGGGTGCTCTTTGGCCTTTTGACTCTTGCCCAATGGCACAGAGTGGGTCGTCTGGCGGGAGCACCCCACACCTCCTCCAGAATCCTCTCTTGGGGATGTTGGGTTGACAGTGATCTTGATTCCTAAGAGGGGGCACGGAGGGGCTGGGGGGTGGCAGGGCTGCTTCTCCCTGAGCGCTATGTTCTGGGCGCTCCTCCCTGCAGCTCAGAGATGCCTGTGGCTCAATCCCTTGTGTCTCAGATCTCAGCCTGCAGAGCTGGATGGGACCCCACACGAAGAGGGTGGGCTGGCTCTGGGGGCATGTAACGGGAGGAGGGCCGGCCCCTGGCCCAACCCCACGCCCAGCTGTGTCAGAGAAGGCTGCCAGCGCTCTGGAGTTGCTGCTAGGCAAGATGGGGGTGATCTGTGTGAGATGGAGGGTCTGAGCAGCCCCTTGGGGCTATACCACAAGGTGTAGTCATCTGCCCTGGCCATGGCATGGTGGGTGGGAAGTGGGGAGATGATGGAGGGAGTTGGGGGATCCATTCCAGTCCTGGTGGCTCCCCTTCACCGAGATAACCAAGGGAAGGCCAGGCTGGGATTGTAGTGGCCCCTGATATGTGTGTGTGTGCGATTCTGATCTGTGTGATGGGAAACAGCCGCCCCCCGACACACACATGAGCACACTGACATGCTAACCCACACACACGCAGACACACGGATGAACTCAGAGCCTGCTGACTCGCCACACAGTGCACACACGTGCAGCTTCTGTGCACATGGACTTACCACACGGCACGTGCACAGACGCAGGCATGCACACGCACACACGCAGGCAGGCCTCCCTGCACACCCCTCCCCGGCTGGCCTGCCCTGCCTGCCCGAGGCGCCTGCTGGCCCCCTGCCCCCTCATCCATCTTGCCTGCCAGCCTGTCCCTGGTGCCCTCGTATCCTTCACACCTTCTCATCTCACTGCTCAATACCAGGAGCTGGTGTGGCAGCCGTGGCCGCAGGGAAATGGATGGGGCGGGCGGGGGTGTAGAGGGCTGCGGGAGTGGCACTGCAAGGGGACTCTGGGCTCCAGCAGCCCCAGCTGTCCAACAGGAGTCCATTAGGCTCAGGCAGGTGCGGGCAGTGAGGCTGCAGCCAGGTCGCATGTAGCCCTGCCTATTTGTCCTGCCATGACACCCTGAAGGGTGCCAGCATCAGGACAGAGGGGCCCTCAGCAGCGGGCCTCATGCCGGCTCGCCGGACATCAGTGCGCGGTGTCCTGGGGATGGTGGAAATGATGGCTTCCCAATTAGAGCTGGGAAGTCCCTCTGCCCCAACCCAAGCCACCTCCTCCATGCGTCTCTGCAGTTGGACAGGCTGTCCCACATGGGGACAGCATTGTCTTGCTGTGGCTCTTCCCCCAGCCCTGACTCCCTGCTTGAGCCACTATGGGCACCGGGCTCATTACACACTTGGAAATGCACATCTGGCCACATAGAGATCCCCTTAGAACGCCCAAGCAACTGAGGCTCTTGGAAACACGTGTGTGTGGGAAACACACAGACACGCACGCCAAAGAGCACACGGGGCAGGCGCTATGCATGGACAAACACACACGTGTGCACAGACATGGGCCCGGCTCTGCACTCCCCACACTCACCCTCTGGCCCCAGGACTGTAGGAGGGTTGGGGGGTCCCCCTCTGGGTTGTGGCTTCCTCCGAAAGCCCCTCTGCTGGATCCAGAGCAAAATTCTTCTCCAGGTTCTCCTCCTACACTCTGGGATCCTCCTCTGGGCATGGATGGACAGTTGTGGGCACAGAGGCAGCCACCACTGGCCCCAAGACACTTGTGCATCCAAGGCTGCACTGGCCAGACCTCCCCCACATCCTGTGGTCAACCTCCCTTCCTCCATCCACTGTGCCAGCCAGACAGGAGCTGTGCAGGACAGAGGACACAAACCATGGACCTCTGGACATCTTCCATTTTATAGAATGGGAAACTGAGGCCAGGGGCTGGGGGGCCTGGCAAGGAACATGGTACATGGTAGGTGGCAAAAGGGACCTCTGTGCTCAGAGCTATGCCTCAGGACCCATTGTTCAGATGGGAAGACTGAAGTTGGGGAGGTGTGGCTTGGGTTAGGAAGCTGGGCTCGGGGCAGGGTTCAGCACAGGCATGGCAGGCACGGTGAATGTGAACTTCTCAGTCTGGACAAAGGCAATGCCCTTCTCATAGTAGGCAGCCTCATTAATGAACACGGGGTACACCGTGGACTCCCCGTCATAGAGCAGGTCCTCCCCACTGAACATTTGGAAGATGGGAGCACCGGGCTGCAGCGGCTGGAAGTCTCGGTCCTGGGAGGAGAGCCAAGTCCAAGATTGCTGGAGCCACCTCTGCCCTGGCCCCAGAGGGAGGTGACCCCAGCTTGGCACCCAAAAGATGCCCCTCATTTGTGGCCTTTCCCACCCACGCTTCACTTCCTCAATCCGTGAGACAGCAGGTCTGGTGAGATGCCAGTCTGCTCTGTGTCTAGAAATGAAGGCACGAGTCACCGTGGGGAGGCATGTGCCCATGTGGAAGTGGACCCTCATGGACATGGGCACAGGTATTGAAGCTGGAGTTCAAATCCTTGCTAACTGTGTGACTGTGAGCAAGTCACTTAACCTCTGTTCCTCAGCTTTCTTGTCTGTAAAATAAGGATTACAGTATCTCCTCCTATCATTCTGAAGTTTAAACTAAACAGGTTAATAGTGCTTACAGCATGTCTGGCACAGAGTAAGTACAATATGATTCTTTATTAAATAAAATTTGGCTGGGCACAGTGGCTCACGCTTGTAATCCCAGCACTTTGGGAGGCCAAGGCTGGTGGATCATAAGGTCAGGAGTTCAAGACCAGCCTGGCCAACATGGTGAAACTTCATCTCTACTGAAAATACAAAAATTAGCTAGGTGTGGTGGTGGGCGCCTGTAATCCTAGCTACTCGGGAGGCTGAGGCAGGAGAATCGCTTGAACTTGGGAGGCGGAGGTTATGGTGAGCCAATATTATGCAACTGCACTCCAGCCTGGGCAACAGAGCAAGGCTCTGTCTCAAATAAATAAATAAATAAATTTTAAGGCCGGGCACAGTGGCTCATGCCTGTAATCTCAGCACTTTGGGAGGCCGAGACGGGCAGATCACTTGAGGTCAGGAGTTCGAGACCAGCCTGGCCAACATGGTGAAACCCTGTCTGTACTAAAAATACAAAAATTAGCTGGGTGTCGTGGCGAGTGCCTGTAATCCCAGCTACTCAGGAGGCTAAGGCAGGAGAACTGCTTGAACTCGGGAGGCAGAGGTCACAGTGAGTTCAGATTGCACCACTGCACTCCAGCCTGGGCGATGAAGCAAGATTCTGTCTCAAAAAATAATAATAATAAATAATAAATAAAATAAATTTTAGAATTGTAGGAGGGGCCACCCAAATTGACCGTTACTACTTAACATCTGCAAGGTAGCTGGGCACGGCTGGACTAAGACTGCCTAGCCCTAAACACGGACAGGACGGTGCTGCCTCCATTTGTAAGAAAGTAACTCCTCAAAATGAAACTTCAGGGCACAAAAGGCCACAAAACTGCACCAGACCCTATTCAAAAATGACCCGTGTGGCAGCAAGCAGAGCAGCAGCCAGTGGGTTCTCCCTAGGCACCCAAGAGAAAGGTGTGGAAGCAGGATTGCCCAATCCTGGAACATTCCAGAAGGGAAGGCCTGCAGAGAGACTTGGACGACCTGCCAACAGGCATGGGGATGCTCTCAACTGAAAATCAGAAGACAGTTTTGTATTTGTACCTCCAAGCAGGTGAATTGAGTCATGCCTGCTCCATGTCCCCTCCCTCTGCCTTTTATGGCCAGGGTAAGGTTGTCTCCATCATGCCCTCCACAGGAGCTATGGGGATCACTGTGGCCTCTTGTGTTAGGCCTGAGTGTGGGGTTCCAGGGAAGGCAGCGGGGCCAGGGGAAGTGGGACGGTGGAGCCCAGCCTCCCATCCTGCTCCTCAACCTGAGATGCTGGTGAGCTCATGGGAGGCTTGGCTGCACCCTCTGGGGCTCAGTTTTCCTTGACAACCCTCCTCCCCAAGGCTGTGGCCCCAGCAATCACCCCCCCACCACACACACACCCACCTGCAGCTGAGGATGCACAGTGCCTGCCAGGTTCCCGGCATCAGTGCGAGGGAAGTCCACGACGCCCACGGGTCTATAGGCTTCCATCTCAAAGGCAGGAAAGGCCGTACCTGTGTGGGAGGCTGGGCTTGTGAGCTCATCCCTCCCTCCAGGCTAGGGGACGGAGTAGGCTGTGGGGGAACCTCAGAGCTAGATGCCAGCCTGCCTGTGAGCCTGGCTCCCCAACCCCTGAGCCAGGCCTGCTCTTCCCCAGACCTGTTTCCCGAAAGTCCCCTGGCGTCTCACCCTGGTTGAAGAGTTCAATGAAGTCCAGAACTGTGGCCACCAGGGTCCTCATCCTTGAGAAAATGTCAGCCCGCAGCACACCCTGTGGCTGGGGGCCCAGCTCCAGAGCTGGGGACCAAGAAGCAAGGGGTTAGGCAAGCGCAGGACCCATATACTCCTTGAAGAGGCCCCTCCCCTTGGTGCCTGGCCCCGCCCCTCCAACCCTCCTGGCCCCGCCCACTTCTCAGAAGGTTGCTGCCCACCCAATCCATTTTTGGCCACGGAGTCCAGGTTGTAGCTTTCCTCCCCAGACCGCTGGCACAGGAAGACCTGGCAGGACAGCTCGGGGTACTGCAGCTGGAGGCAAGAGAGGCAGGTTAGGGGCCCAGGCCTATGTGGGAGGGGAAACTGAGGTGGGAGGGTGTTGCATGGAGGAAACACAGGGCACCACCCTCCTTGGCCAGGTCTCTCTCTGCCCTCTGGCAAGGTAGGGGAGGGGGTACCAGGGGCCTGGAGTGCTGGTGGGTGGCAGACCCCAGGGGCTGAAGCCCAGGGAAACTTGGCCCGGGGAAGAGGGGCTAAGCAAAGGAAGCTCCAGCATTGTCCCGTCCTGCCCTCCCTCTCCCCTCTGGGAGGCTGTGTGCTGGGGGCTAGGGCCACCTGCAGGTGGCGACACAGGTGCATGGCAAAGACTTCGTGGGAGGACTTCGCGATTAAGCAGGTGCCCATGTTGGCCGTGGTGTTGTGCAGGTCAAGGACAAAGTCAAAGGCCCGGCCTGAGGCCTTGGGCCCCAGCAGCTGGTTCAGCTCTCGGGCTCTTGTCACCTCATATGGGTCGTCCGGGGTGGGCCTGGAACTGTGGAGATGGGAATGAGTGACAGCGACCCCCACAGTCTCAGTCAGTCTTCAGTGGTTTAAGGGGGAAGGGGCAACGGCCCTGAGCAGCGCGAGGGCTTTCTCTTCCGCCATTGTGGCTGTGTCCGCTCCTGCCCATGGCCCTCTCGGCTCTGCACTTCCTGGTAAAATCCAAGCCCTCAGCCTGGCCCGCCCTCCTGCCTGCCTGCCCACTTGCCTGCCTCTCATGCCCTCACTGCAACCACACAGCCTGAGAACCATGCTGGTCTCACCCCTGGGCCTGTGCTGTGCTTGGCCCTCCACTGGAAATTCCCTCTCACCTCTCTTCCCCTGGCTAGCTTTACTCAGCCTTTGGGGCTTGGCTGGTAGACCATTGCCTCCAGGAAGCCTTTCCTGACTGGTCTCAGCCAGGTTAGCTGCTTTGTGTAGCCCCTGGCCCTGCCTTTAGCCTCCTGGATTATGGTTGCCCGGTTCTTGGTCTCCCCATTAAGCTTGAAGCCAACACCTTGGTCCTATTCCCCATTCTCTCACCTGAGCTGGCCAGAGTCTGGCCTGGAGATAGGACTCAGTGACTATTCATTGGAAGAAGGCATGAACAGTGGTCAGGGCACACAAGTAAACGTGGCCTGTGGGGCTAATCTGAGGGAAGCACCGAGTCTGGGATCCCCAGAAGAGGTCCTGACCCAACCTGCAGTCAGAAAGGGCTTCCTGGAGGAGGTGGCATCAATCTGGGTTTCTCTAAATGTTCAGTTTGTCCCCGTGGTGGAATGGGTCACACAGGCAGAGGGGAAGCAGGAATGAAGACAGGGAGGGCCCTGCTGGTGGCTGGAGGGAAGGTTTGTGGTGGGGACTTGGTGCCTGACTGCCTGGGCCAACCTGGAGGCAAGAGCACTCACTTGAGGAAGCTGCTGGTGAAGGCGCGGTTGAGGTCATGGTCCACGTAGCGGCGGCAGGCGGCTGTGGCTGCCGGGTTGGCCAGCACCGGCACAGCGGAGAAGCTGAGTCTCTGTAGCTCCGCGGGGGCCTGCAGCCAGTGCCGGGCCAGGTAGACACCTGACATCTCGTTGCCATGTGTGCCCCCGGTGACAGCCACGCGACGCAGGGGCTCCCGGGGCACAGGCAGTGAGCACATGCTGGTGTGGGGTGCAGCACCTGGGGGTGGGCATACTTAGGAGACCCTGACCCCGATGCAGGGCCTTGAGCACAGAGCGGGGATGGCGGTGGGAGGCCCCTCAGGGCAACCGCCTGTCAAGAGGTGTGGCTGGCTGGGAGTGTCTCAGCTGTGTCCCCCCTGCACCCCCAGGGGCTCTTTCTCTGAGGAGACAATTTTCCTGCTCCTTTGGAGAAAAGAAGGTTATTTTTCCTAAATTGAGAAGAAGGGCCCAACTGTTCGGGAAGATGGGTTCACCAAGGCACACTCCCTGTAGGAAGAGGACTGTACTCCTTTTTATAGACAGGGAAACTGAGGCACAGCGTGGGGAGTGGAAAGCGTCACCGGAGTTAGCTGTGGAGTGTCTGGGTTCTAGGCAACAACTTCGCCTTCCTGCCCCTCCTGTTTGCTCCTCCAAGCTGGTGCAGGGGTCTTAGGGCAGGGGGTACTTGCCTGCTGATGCGAATCTGGGCTTCCCAGGCCACCAGGACTGGCGTCTAACTCGCAGAGAGGCTGGTATTTATGGGCCTGGAGATCCACAGATGGGAAGTTTTGTGGCAAGTTAGCAGAGAGCAGCTGGCGGGTGGGACGGGCTGAGGTTCACGCAGCCAAAGGTCGGAGTGCTGGGGCTGCTCCACTGCCCCTGCCCCGCCCTCCCCACTCTGTTACTTGTGTTGCCACGGTCCATCGAGTCCAGGTCCTGCGGGCAAGTTCCTGCCCCTGCCCTTTGTCCTTCTGCTGGTCCCCAGAGGGGCCACCTTCCTTAACACCACTAAGAGGTACACCTGCAGTGGGGTGGTGACTCGGGTTTGGTCACCACCAGAGCAGGCTATTGAAAGTTACTAGAGAGGCCGGGCGCGGTGGCTCAAGCCTGTAATCCCAGCACTTTGGGAGGCCGAGACGGGCGGATCACGAGGTCAGGAGATCGAGAGACGATCCCGGCTAACACGGTGAAACCCCGTCTCTACTAAAAAAATACAAAAAAATAGCCGGGCGAGGTGGCGGGCGCCTGTAGTCCCAGCTACTCGGGAGGCTGAGGCAGGAGAATGGCGTAAACCCGGGAGGCGGAGCTTGCAGTGAGCTGAGATCCGGCCACTGCACTCCAGCCTGGGTGACAGAGCAAGACTCCGTCTCAAAAAAAAAAAAAAGGAAAGTTACTAGAGAGGTGTCACCTTGATGGCCACCAAGATGACAAGCTGCTCCTCCTTCGCCACCTGGCAGCATGCCTCTGTCCTTGCAGCCCCCAGAGGGCTGTGGTCACTCCTGAGTCGCCCTTACCCAAAGGTGCCACGGGGAGCCCTAGTGTTACAGCTCTTTGTTGCTTTAAGCAAAATTTCAAAATGTTTGATCCGGGATTTCAGTCATTTTCAAGGACAGTATAACTCAGATGACTCAGTTTGCTCTGTTTTGGAAACGAACCTCAGGCTCATTTTATAGATGTGAAAACTGAGGTTCAGACAGATGTCCGCAGGCACACGAGCCCTAGAGGTGGTAGAGGTGGACTGCCCATGGGCACACACAGCCCTAGAGGTGGTAGAGGTGGACTGCCCATGGGCACACACAGCCCTAGAGGTGGTAGAGGTGGACTGCCCATGGGCACACACAGCCCTAGAGGTGGTAGAGGTGGACTGCCCACAGGCACACAGAGCCCTAGAGGCGGGCTGCAGGAGGCACTCAGGGCGTCCAATCTGGCTCCATCCCCTCCCGATGCCTCTCAAGAGCAAAGTGGGGAAGGATGAAGGTGAGGTCCCCCGCACTCAGCCCTGGGGCCTCTCCCTCCCACCAGGCTCAGCTGTCTGCTGGGAGGAGCTGAGGCCAGTTCAGAAGTCACTGGGGAGTGAGGCAAGCCGCTTTGCCAGGGCCTGCTGGATGCCAGGTGCTGGGACCCCGAGCTGGAGCCTCCCCCAGGCATCCGATCCCAGGCCTTCTTTACCACCACACTGGGTCTCCCCGGGCCAGTCCAGCCCTGCTCCAGATGCCAGGCCCACCAGCCTGGGGGGCTCTGGGTGGCCAGGACCCTCTTAAGTTACACCCTCTCGGAAGCTGCCCCAGATCACACTCAACTCCGTGTGGCCTGGGCTCTCCTGCCCTCCACACCCAGGGCTCCGTGAGCTCAGAGCATACGGATTGTGGGGACAGGGGATTTGCCATCCTGGCTCCCATCAGGGCAGCTGGGACCTTGACAGGGTGTTAAGAGGGGTGGATGGAGTGTGAGGCTGAGCCCCCAGCAGGCCGGGGCTCCCTAGGAGCCCCCTCCAGGGACCACTCCTCCTGGCACCTGGAGCCTCAGCAAAGGGAGGGCAGAGACTGCCATTAGGGGGCCATGCCATGCCATCTACTCCTGTATCTGATCCAGCCCTGGGGGCAGCTGTCACTGGCTCCATTTTGCAGGTGTGGACTGAAGCTCTAGGGGTTGGGTGACTCGACTGAGTCCTTGGCAGGTGGTGGGAGAGGGAGTCAGCAGAGGAGCCTGTCGGCCTGCGTCTGGTCCCTCCTTGCTTGGGGTAGGGGTCTCAGGGACCCCCATGCCGCTTCACCAGTCCCAGGCCATGGTCTTTGTTGGAAGGCCCCGCCAACCCCCACAGAGGCTGGGATCCTGCTGACTCGGTGTGGTGCCTCTCAGGAAGGAAGGGCCTGCTTGGCAGACCTAGCTACTTTGGGGGCTGCTGGGGGCCGGGGTGCTTCCTGCCACGAGGCGCTGGGCCCCCAGCTTCAGGGAGGACAGCAGTAGGGGTGCTGGAAAGTTTCACTTCCCTTGGCTGGGGTCCGGCTTCTGCATTTCAGTGAGTGTTTATGGAACAGAAAGGGGGCCAGGAGCCCATGCAGGAGCCCTCAGAAACAGCAGCCCCCAGTCCCAGCAGTGTGTGTGCATGTGTACATGTGTGTGCATGCATGTGTGCATCAGTAAATATGTGCATGTGCATGAGAGCATGTGTGCGTGCGTGAGCGTGAGAGCATGCATGTGTGCATGAGTGTGTACCTGTGTGCATGTGCAAGAGTATTGTGTTTGTGCATGTGTGTGCGTGTGCATGCGTGTACATGGGTGCATGTGTGTGCATGAGAACGTATGTGCATGTGTGTGTGTGCATGTGTGCATGTGCTTGAGAGCGTGTGTGTGCATGTATGTGAGCATGTGTGCATGTGTGTGTGTGTGTGTGCACACGTGTAACCTGGATTAGACCCCACCTCCCTGACAGGCTGTGTGACCTGGAGAGGTTCAGTGCCCTCTCTGGGCCTTGGCTCCACGCTGTGAAAGTCCTGGCCAAGGACACCTGTGGGGAGTGAGGAACAAAGAGCGGGCACAAGCTTGAAAATGGGCACAGGGAGACTCCAGCGTGAGTGAGGGCAGAGGATGGTGGTGTCATGGGCATCATCACTGGGGCCAATTTCTTCACTGCAGTTGGGGAAACTGAGACCCAGAGAGAGGTCAGAGCTGTGGTGTCCCCCTGTGGCAGCATCCAATTAGATCATGCCTCCTAGCATCACCTCATTGCAAGATGCAATCAGATCACACCTCATTCCCCTATGCTTAGAAAACCTGCGGCAGCTTGGGGAGACACCACTCTGGGAGATGTCTCGGTGTTCTCCTTACTTGTTGCAAGAAATAAAATCCCCTGTTAAGTCCTCTTTAGTTGACACCTGCCAAGCAACCGAGCCCACCGGTTGTGTGGATAACAAAACTCTGGCGACCCAGACGGGGCCAGCTGGGATTCTGATCCTAACTCCTTGACACTCACTAAGGTGAAGCAGTGGGCAGCGGCACCTCCCCCAGGAGAACTCACCCACGTGGCCCTAGAGGGTTGAGGATGACTCCCGGGGATCTTCCGCTTGCTGCACGGCCCATGGGGCTGTCACTTGGCCCTACCCCCGAAACAGCGGAAGCAGCTGCCTGGAGCTTTTGTTCGGTGCTGCTCCTTCAGGGAAGAAAGTGGACGTTGCCCCTTGGGTTGACTGAAAGGGTAAATTCTTTGGATTTAGCAGTGGGATCTCTAGACTTCAGCGCAGTGCAGCTCTGCTTCCAGTTTCTGTCTCTGCTCTGCGTGCCCTGGGGGATTGAGGGGCATCTCCAGCCAGGTCAAGGGCAACCCGGATCTGGGTAGACAACAGTGGGACTGGTTTTGGGAAATCGGTTTTTTTTTTTTTTGGAGACGGCGTCTCATTCTGTCACCCAGGCTGGAGTACGGTGGCGTGATCTCGACTCACTGCAAGCCCCACCTCCTGGATTCATCCCATTCTCCTGCCGCAGTCTCCCGAGTAGCTGGGACCACAGGCGCCCGCTACCACGCTCGGCTAAATTTTTGTATTTTTAGTAGAGATGGGGTTTCTCCGTGTCAGCCAGGATGGTCTCGATCTCCTGACCTCGTGATCCGCCCGCCTCAGCCTCCCAAAGTGCTGGGATTACAGGTGTGAGCCACCGCGCCCGGCACGGGAATTTGTTCTTTTTTAGAGAAACAGATTTTTTCACAGGAGGCTGAGCTGCTGTATCTCCCAGAGCCCCCGCTTGCCATACCCTGGGTTACCAGAAACAGGAGCTCTGCTATTTGATGAAAAAAATGCTTTTTTCAGATAAGTGTTTTTATTGTATTATCACACAAAGCGGGTAAAGTTGTATATATACACATACAACTTTTTACAAATACATGACCATATGTACAAAGGCTAGAAGGAAATATACAGAAAAATATGTATTAAAATACTGGTTTTTTTCATTATTTTATAAGATACTCTACAAAACATTACAATGAGGTAGGACTATTTTAATGCTAATTTCATTAAATGGATTTGTTCAAGAGCTTCTTTGTCAGCCAGGTGCAGTGGCTCACACCTGTAATCTCAACACTTTGGGAGGCCAAGGGGAGCAGATCGCTTGAGCCTAGGAGTTCAAGACTAGCCTGGGCAACATAGGGAGACTCTGTCTCTACCGAAAAAAAAATTAGAGTGGGCGCGGTGGGTCACACCTGTAATCCCAGCACTTTGGAAGGCTGAGGGGGGCGGATCACCTGATGTCAGGAGTTTGAGACCAGCCTGGCCAACATGGCGAAACCCCGTCTCTACTAAAAATACAAAAATTAGCTGGGCGTGGTGGTGGGTGCCTGTGATCCCAGCTACTCGGGACGCTGAGGCATGAGGCAGAGGCTGCAGTGAGCCGAGATCACACCATTGCACTGCAGCCTGGGCGACAAGAGCGGCACTCTGTCTCAAAAAGAAAAAAAAAAAAAAAATTAGCCAGGTGGTGGCACACACAGCCATGGCCCCAGCTACTCAGGAGGCTGAGGCAGGAGGATCACTTGAGCATGGGGAGTTGAAAGTTACAGTGAGCCGTTATCGTACCGCTGCATTCCAGGCTAGATAGCAGAGTAAGACCTTGTCTCAGAAGAAAAAATAAATAAACAAACAAACAAATAAATAAATAAATAAAGAGCTTCTTTGTCAATATCCTTTTGTGGGTATACGTCATAGTCCCATAGTACTTCTTCAGCCCAAGGAGATAAATGTGTATTAGTCTGAAGACCCAGGAGAGAATCTTCAAGAGTTGGCACTGTCACTAATAATGATCTGATTCCTTATGTTATGACGAATATATTCCTAGCTCTGGCCTGTTCTGCCTCATTAAGAGAATATTTGAAGACATTATTCGTGATAACAGCATGAGCATTTTGCAGAAGAAACCCTGGGGACAGATGTCTGCATGAAGCACCTTTATTCTGTGAGTAAACTGGTATTTTTTAATGACCATTTCCTGCAACTGGCAAAAGTCTCCATTCAGTTCTACTCCACAGAGTTGCACCTGCTAAACTATGAGATCACCCCATAAAGACTGTGCTGAGCCTGGAGCTGACGTCAGCCACAACCTTTCCTGATTGATCAGGGAGCGCACGAAGATAAATGAACTTCAATTCCATGAGGGAGAAGGAACAAACAATCAGTCTAAAGGTTCTGTTTGGTGTGAACCACACAGTAGTTGCTGCTTATTTTCCCTTTGTCACATAATGAATCAATGAAGTCTTCATCACAAAGGAATGCATCAGCGTGAATGGTGGGTCCTAGCTGCTGCTGTAGTTTTTGAAGGGTGAGATGTTCTAAGGACAGCATGGTTTCTAGAGGCAAGCAATTCTGAAGGTCTTCTGCAATGGGTTTTTTTTTTTAATTTGGGGACAAGGTCTGGCTCTGTCACCCAGGCTGCAGTGCAGTGGCCCAATCTTGGCTCACTGCAACCTCCAACTTCCAGGTTCAAACAGTCCTCCCGTCTCAGCCTCCCAAGTAACTGAAACTACAGGCACGTGCCCAGCTAATTTTTTTTTCTCAGATGGGGTCTTGCTATGCTATCCAGTCTGGTCTCAAACTCCTGAGCTCAAGTGATCCACCCCCTTCAGCCTCCTAAAGTGCTGAGATTACAGGTGTGAGTCACCACACCCAGCTTTTCTGCTGTGTTTTTCAACACAATGTCTTTATTGCCTTCAGTCAATTCATCTAAATCTCGGGCAGTTTGCATCCTCTGGAGCAGCGCCGGGTGGTCAGCAGAGCCAGTGTAGAGCAGTTACGAGTTTCCTGCCTTGCTGAGTGAAATCTATGCCTTCCAATTTTTAAAATTAATTTTTTAAAAATTAGATTGGTGCAAAAGTAATAGAAGTTTTTGCCGTTACTCTCAATGGCAAAAACAGCGGTTACTTTTGAACCAACCTAATATTATAGAGACGAGGTTCCACCATCTTACCTAGGTTGGTCTCGAACTCTTAAGCTCAAGTGATCTGCCCACCTTTGCCTCCCAAAGTGTGGTGATTCTAGGCATGAGCCACCATACCCGCCCCTCCTGCCAATTTTTTTTTTTTTAAAAACTAGTTGAGTGTGGGCCAAGAGTTGTGGGATCTGTGTCACCACCAATCCCTCCTCTAAGCTGCTGGGTGGGTAATATGGGAAAACAGTAATTATAGCAGGACTCCAGTGGCACAAGCCATGCGGGTAAACTACAAAAAGCAGAAGGGACATTGGGGATGCTGACATCTCAATTGGTTGAGATTGCCCTTAAGGTATTAAGCAACTGTGGCCAAATCCAGGAAGGGGCAAAAAAAAAAAAAAACCCAACAAGGCAACACAAGATAAGAAGCTACCGAGTCTCTTGGCTACAACCAGCCAGTAAGTACACAAGAAACAGTTCACTGCGGCCAGGTGTGGTGGCTCATGCCTGTAATCCCAGCACTTTGGGAGGCTGAGGTGGGCAGATCACCTGAGGTCAGGAGTTCAAGACCAGCGTGGCCAATGTGGCTAAACCCTGTCTCTACTAAAAATACAAAAAATTAGGCAGTCATGGTGGTGGGCACTTGCAATCCCAGCTACTCGGGAGGCTGAGGCAGGAGAATCGCTTGAACCCAGGAAGCAGAGGTTGTGAGCCAATACCGCGCCATTGCACTCTAGCCTGGGCGACAAGAGCAAAACTCTTTCTTGAAAAAAACAAACAAAACAAAACCCAGTTCACTGGAGATGATCAGCCATAAGTAAGATCCCTAGGGCCCCCACTGCCTGGCCAAAGGGCCTCCCGCTCTTGAGACCACAACAATGTGCATATTGTAAACAAGAGGGCCATTGGGTACTAGGGCCATTGGGTACTAGAGTGTCCTAACTGTCCCCAGTGGGTAGGGGAAGAAACTTCCTCGTCAATCAGCCCACCCGATGCTACAGTTTGCTAATAGTGACCAGAAGTGATGGGACTCAGGGGCGCCTCTATGATCTAGGAACTGCTAGATTGGGTAACAATTGCTGTGGGAGAGACTCATGGGTTTTCTAGCTGACACTAGAGCCAGATTTTTGCCTGTCTCCTTTCTACTGTGTTCTTCCTAAAATTTAGTAAAGGGCTTCTGCTGTATGGGACAGATACATTTTAGCTAAAATTGTTAGTTGGACAGAGACAGAGTTGGAATCTGTCTTTTAAGTAGTGAATTTTACTTGACCCGTGGCTAAACTTTTAAAAGTTAAAGCTACAAGATCATTGTTTATATCTGATAGTATGTACAGGTCTGGTTGTATTTGTCTATGGTACCGAATTGGCTTATAAAGAAATGAGTACTCATAAACCAAGCAAATAAGACTAAGTGCTTTTCAAGTTCACATGACGGTAATCTTTTGGTGAATGGAACTAGTCTAAAATTGTTGGTTTCATGGGAATGCTGTGTCTTCTGAAACGCAACTTAAAGGCTCTTACTTTTTTTTTTTTTGAGACAGAGTCTCGCTCTGTCGCCCAGGCTGGAGACAGTGGCGCGATCTCGGCTCACTGCAAGCTCCGCCTCCCGGGTTCACGTCATTCTCTGGCCTCAGCCTCCGGAGTAGCTGGGACTACAGGCGCCCGCCACCACGCCCGGCTATTTTGTTGTATTTTTTTTTTTTAGTAGAGACGGGGTTTCACCATGTTAGCCAGGATGGTCTTGATCTCCTGACCTCGTGATCCACCCGCCTTGGCCTCCCAAAGTGCTGGGATTACATGCGTGAGTCACTGCACCTGGCCTTAAAGGTTCTTACTTTTATGATAGTTGCCTGACATACAGCTATATAAAAAGGTAATTAACAGATAAATAATTTGGAATGATGACTAGCTTTGTCTAATGTATCGGTTCTCATAAGTAATCCTGGTGAACCGCTAAAAATAAATAAAGTATGTAAAGGTAAATGGGATAAGTATCTATCAACTTTTTAATGTAATTTGAAATCCTCTATTAAGTAATGGATACTCATTAACTATGTGAGTTATTTCCAAATAAGACGAAAACTGGAACAAATTGCTGACCATAAATATGTTTGCTGTTGGTCTCTTAAATTTAATTTAAAGACTAAATATGTTTGGGCCTATAAATACGTATAAAAATTATGCTATAGGAAAACATGTTTTTCTAACAATTACAAAATGGCATACAATGGCATAAAATACCAATATGTGATAGTCAGTTCAAGATTTTGTGCTTCCTATGTTTTTAACAAAATTTAAGGGAACTGGATTGGTGCTTGTGCCTGTAATTCCAGCAATTTGGGAAGCTGAAGTGGGAGGATCATTTGAGATCAGGAGGTCCAGACCAGCCTGGGCAAAATAGTGAGACCCTGTTTCTACCAAAAAAAAAAAAAATTAGCCGGGGTGGTGGCACATGCCTACTGTAGTCCCAGCTACTCAGGAGGCTGAGGTGGGAGGATCACTTGAGCCAGGGAGGTCGAGGCTGCAGTAAGCCAAATCAATGCCACTACACTCCAGCCTGGGTGATGGAGCAAGACCCTGTTTCAAAAAATGGAAAAAGATAATTAAAAACAAAAATTTGAGAGTACTAAGGGTTTTTAAAAATCCTAATATACAATTCTATATAGGAAGTGTGCCAAAAGTAAGGTGTACTTAATAAGAAAACAATAAGAAAGGTATAAAATATATTCTTTATTGAGAAAAAAGTAATTTGTCTAATTTAGCAGTTATTTAAAGGGAGTTTTAAAATATGGATTTAGGAAAGAAATAGAAAAAAGATTAAAAGGAACCAGTAAGTAGATGAGACATAGATGTAAAGAAAGTTACAGATGTGAAGCAATGAGAGTAATTTTGTATAGGAAAGAACCTTGTGTGGTCAATCTCTGTCTTAGACTAAAATGACTAGACATTTAAGAAAGAGGAAGTACAGGGCAAGTCCAAGCATGCCACAGGTGTCTGAGTAAGTCATGATTAGGCCTGTGAATGGGAACTTGTGATAGAAGTGTTGGGTGTGATTAAATTGGCTGTAATTAAATTAAATGATTTGTAATAGTTGTTTTTTGTTTGTTTGTTTGTTTGTTTTTTGAGATGGAGTCTTGCTCTCTCACTCGCTTGCCGAGGCTGGAGTGCGGTGGTTTGATCTTGCTTCACTGCAACTTCCATCTCCTGGGTTCAACTTCTGCCTCCCGGGTTCATGCCATTCTCCTGCCTCAGCCTCCTGAGTAGCTGGGATTACAGGCATGCACCACCATGCCTGGCTAATCTTTGTATATTTAGTAGAGACAGGGTTTCACCATGTTGGTCAGGCTGTTCTTGAACTCCTGACCTCAGGTGATCCTGGCCTCCCAATGTGCTGGGATTTACAGGTATAAGCCACCATGCCTGGCCTATAACAGTTTTTCTAAATAATGAATTTGGATATTAAAACATATGACACATAACTTAAAATTTTGGCCCCCTATGTTAAAATAACAGTGGTTTCAGCCAGGCCCAGTGGCTCACACCTGTAATCTCAGCACTTTGGGAGGCCGAGGTAGGTGGATCACAAGGTCAGGAGATCGAGACCATCCTGGCTAACATGGTGAAACCCTGTCTCTACTAAAAATACACAAAATTAGCCAGGCGTGGTGGTGGGCACCCATATTCCCAGCTACTTGGGAGGCTGAGGCAGGAGAATGGCAGGAGGAGGCAGAGCTTGCAGTGAGCCAAAATTGTACCACTGCACTCCAGCCTGGGTGACAGAGCAAGACTCCGTCTTTTCAAATTAGTTTTTGCTTTGTTTTGTTTTTGTTTTTAATGTGAATTATGTACCTGTGTGGTCCAATTTTATATTTTACTTTTCAAGACTCCGTCTTAAACAAACAAACAAACAAACAAAAAAACAGCGGTTTCTTAAGACATTAATTTACTCTTAGTAAAGTTCCAAGAGGCTTTGACATGTATTTCTAAAACCTGCTTCATTAATAGCCATTCTCTAAATTACAAATTAGTTTCTGTTTCTGTTATATTCCTTCTTAATATCAAATTTCTCTGGTTTCAAGTTTATCTCAAAGGTTGACAAAATGGCCGGGTGCGGTGGCTCAAGCCTGTAATCCCAGCACTTTGGGAGGCCGAGATGGGCGGATCACGAGGTCAGGAGATCGAGACCATCCTGGCTAACACGGTGAAACCCTGTCTCTACTAAGAAATACAAAAAACTAGCCGGGCGAGGTGGCGGGCGCCTGTAGTCCCAGCTACTCGGGAGGCTGAGGCCGGAGAATGGCCTGAACCCGGGAGGCGGAGCTTGCAGTGAGCTGAGATCCAGCCACTGCACTCCAGCCTGGGCTACAGAGCGAGACTCCGTCTCAAAAAAAAAAAAAAAAAAGAAAAAAAAAGGTCGACAAAAGCAGTTTTATACCAGTATAAATTGATTCTGTGTTCTGGGTTTTTCTTAATGTGTCTGAATTGTTTCATGTAACCAGGACTTCCCACGGTATTACTAATGTATTCCCCTGCTCACTGGCTTAGGAAAACAGATTGCTTAGGGAGACTGAGCTTTAAAGTGCTAAGGTTTTTCCATGCATGTAACTTTCCATGTTGCTTTTGAAGTCTTTTGATCATCACTGTGGTTAAACGAGTAACTATCATTTGGCAGTGATCTCTGATTCTGTTGAAGGAAGCCATTTGAACTTTTTGACATTTTTGGCAGGCTTCCCTGGATCCAAATCCTAAATGAAGCCATCTGGCCTAAAATCAACTTTGAGATTCTTCCAGAAGGGCCTCCTGGAGCAAGCCTCAAAGGTTGTGTCTCTCATCTTTTGGAGACATTAAATGATCAGGCTTATTTGGTAAATAATATGGGAAGCATTGTCAAATAGAAATGGTGTTAACTTCCTTTAAGTAATGTTTGTGTAAGTGTGTCACTAAACTATGGGAAATGGTTTGAGATTCCTAAAACTCTGATATGCCAAAATATGTGTCATGACTGTGATGATTGTGTCGCATGGTTGTATGCCACACAAATGCTTAAATTTCTGGCAGGGCGCGGTGGCTCACGTCTGTACTCCCAGCACTTTGGGAGGTGGAGGCAGGCGGATTAAGAGGTCAGGAGATGGAGACCATCCTGGCTAACATGGTGAAACCCCGTTTCTACTAAAAATACAAAAAATTAGCCAGGCGTGTTGGCAGGTGCCTGTAGTCCCAGCTACTTGGTAGACAGGAGTGTGACCGCTGAAGCACAGCATCACCGGGAGACTGTTAAGCCTCCAGATGGCTGTGGGCGGGCCTCACTGATGTCAGGCTTTCCACAAGAGGTGGTGGAGCAGAGTCTTCTCTAATCACTGCCCCCCTGGGGAAAGAGAGACTCCCTTTCCCGGTCTGCTAAGTAACAGGTGCCTTCCCCAGGCACTGATGCTACCCCTAGACCAAGGTCTGCTAGGTAATGGGTGCCTTCCCAGGCGCTGGCGTTACTGCTACACCAGGGAGCCCTCTAGTGGCCCTGTCCAGGTGTAACAGAGGGCTCACACCCTTGTCTTTTGGTCACTTCTCACTGTGCCCGTTCAGCTCCTATCTCTGTATGGCCTGGTTTTCCCTACGTTATAATTGTAGAACAAAGATTATTATCATATTGGAATAAAGAGTAATGCTAAAAACTAATGATTAATGATATTCATATACAATCATATCTATAATCTATTTCTAGTATAACTATTCTTATTCTATATATTTTCATTATTATACTGGAACAGCTTGTGCCCTAAGTCTCTTGCCTTGGCACCTAGGTGGCTTGCCGCCCACACCTGTAATCTCAGCACTTGGGGAGACCGAGGTGGACGGATCACTTGAGGCCAGGAGTTTGAGACCAGCCTGGCCAACATGGTGAAACCCTGTCTCTCCTAAAAATACAAAAAAATTAGTCGGGTGTGGTGGTGGGCACCTGTAATCCCAGCTACTCAGGAGGCTGTGCAGGTGAATCGCTTGAACCTGGGAGGTGGAGGTTTCAGTGACCCAAGATTGTGCCACTGCACTCCAGCCTGGGTGATGGAGCAAGACTCTGTGGTAATAAAATAAAATAAAAAGATTGAACAAAACAAAAATAATTACATGAAATTAAGTAATTGATACAAATACTTAAATGTGAGACTTAATATGACTTAAATATGAGACTGTCACCTCACTTTGTTTTCCAGATTCAAGGAAATTTTCTGTCATAAAGTGCCTATAGTTTGTGAGGACTAAACTCTGATTTTTTTTCTTCTTTTGCCCAAATTCCCCCCTAAGGGGCCTGGGGAGTCACGCCCTACAAACCACAGAGTCTCATCAGAGAGGCTTTAATTTTAACCCTGTAGCGTGGTCTGCTTTCTGACCTGACTCTGGCATAACCTCACATAACAAAAAAGAGAAGAAATCAAAATACTTTAACCCGAAATGTATTTCCTTGCCATATCTTGCAACTGCCCTGCAAAGTTGTCTCCTGTGGGAAAAATCTACATTCTGTAGAGAATCCCCTTTTCTCTTTTTTTTTTTTTAACTTCTTTCCAGATCCAGGAGATAATCAGCTAAGAGCCAGGCACCCTTTTATGTTAGATAAGAAACATTTTAGGCCAGTGTGGTGGCTCACGCCTGTAATCCCTGCTCTTTGGGAGGCCGAGGCATGTGGATCACTTGAGGTCAGGAGTTCAAGACCAGACTGGCCAACGTGATGAAACCCTGTCTCTACAAAACTACAAAAATTAACCAGGCGTGGTGGTGTGCACCTGTAATCCCAGCTGCTCGGGAGGCTGAGGCAGGAGAATCACTTGAATGCAGGTGGCAGAGGTTGCAGTGAGCCGAGATCGCTCCACTGTACTCCAGCCTGGGCAACAGAGCAAGACCCCATCTCAAAAAAAAAAAAAAAAAAAAGAAAGAAAAAAAAGAAAAAGAAAGATTTTACCACCTGCTATCTGAGAGCTTCCTCTGCACAATAAAACTTGGTCTCCACAATCCTTTATCTTAACCTGAACATTTCCTTTCTATTGATCACAGGTCTTCAGATAAGCTCAACCAATTGTCAAGCAGAAAATTTTTTAATTTACCTATAGCCTGAAAGCCCCTGCTTTGAGTTCTCCCGTCTTTCTGGACCAAACCAACATATATCTTGCACATATTGATTGATGCCTCACATCTCCCTAAAATGTATAAATCCAAGCTGTGACCTGACAATCTTGGGTACACGTTCTCAGGATCTCCTAAGGGCTGTGTCACAGGCCATGGTCATTCATATTTGGATCAGAATAAATCTCTTCAAATATTGTACAGAGTTTGGCTCTTTGGGTCGACATTTGCAATAATTTGACTAAGTGTCCTCTGTGAACAAAGGCAGAAGTATTCACTTTTTCTCCCTACTTGATTCCTGCAAAATTCAGAAACTATTCATGAATATTCTTATTTATATATACAAAAACAAACAAACAAAAACAAACAAACACACAAAAACCCTGCTCTCTGGGCTGGGTGCAGTGGCTCACGCCTGTAATCCCAGCACTTTCAGAGGCCAAGGCGGGCGGATCACCTGAGGTCAGGAGTTCAAGACCAGCCTGACCAACATGGTGAAACCCCGTCTCTACTAAAAATACAACAAATTAGTCGGGCATGGTGGTGGGCGCCTGTAATCCCAGCTACTAGGGAGGCTGAGGCAGGAGAATTGCTTCAACCCGGGAGGCAGAGGTTGCAGTGAGCAGAGATCGTGCCTCTGCACTGCGGCCTGGGATACAGGGTGAGATGCCACCTCAAAAAACGAAAAACAAATCCTGCTCCCTGTAAGCAGGACACAATTAGAAACATCGATTGTATTACCAAGGTTTGGACTGAATCACCATATTTAAGAAATGTGGGCTGGGCATGGTGGTTCACACCTGTAATCCCAGCATTCTGGGAGGCCGAGGTAGACTGCTTGAGCCCAGGAGTTCAAGAGCAGCCTGGGTAACGTAGTTCTAAATCTGAGATTTCCTTTATGATCAAAGATGAGTGGGAACCCCATTCTACAAGATAAGTGTCAACCTCAGAGAGACAGACTCTCCAGAACAGGTGAATTTATTTGGGAAGAGCAGAGGATGACTATCTGGGCTATGAGTGCTAGGAAGGATCCCAGGCATACGCAGAGGGCCACAGCCAAGGGGAAGCTTTTAAAGGACAGAAGTCCATGTAAGCTGCTTTTAAACAAGGTTTGTTTAAAAGGTTTGTAGGTCACAAGCTGATTGCAGAGTTGGCGATGGTTTTCTGGTGGAGACGGCTTACCTACATGGTAGGTAAGCGTCTGCAGCTCATTTGGAATACTACAGTCTTGAGGACGTGCTTTCGAGATGCCCCGTGTCTGGTCTACACGCAGGAGTGTCTTGTGATAAATCCCGTTCGGGCATGTGTGTGTGAGGGCTTCTTTGTGGCCCCCCTGACTCCATTGTATTAGAGTTTGACTTAAGTGACTCCATTTTGGTTCCAGCAACTTTCACATAAGGAAACTGAGGCTCAGAGAAGTCAAGGGACTTGCCCACACGTCCCAGTAACACTCTGCAGTGGAAGGATGCAAACCCCGGCTTTCTCTGTGGATGGAGCTGCTGTGGGTGAGTGCAGGGTGCTGTGTGAACCAGAGGGGTGGTGCAGAGACCAGTGTGGGATGTGAGAGGATCCCTGGGGGAGGCAGTGCTGGTACAATTGGGACAGGGCAGAGGCGGAAGTGCGTGTGTGCCTAGAGGAGAGAGCAAAGGCCTGGAGAGATCCACGCTCTCAACCGTTTAGTGCTGCTGCCCCTAAGAAGGCAGGGCACCGTATTTTCCAGGGTCACGCTGCCCCTGGGACTGGGCCTGGCCAACCTTGACCGAGAGAGCAAAGGGCTAGAATTGGGGAGGGTGGGATGAGTGAGGTTACTTGGCATGTTCTGTAGTCTCTTGGCCTCTCTCGAACAGCATCCCTCAGATAGAAGCAAGACCTTGCTTTGCAACCCTGGCAGCCAGGATGCAGTCACGTGATAGCTCCAGCAACCTGAGGCTGGGGGAGCCTGCGGTCTGGAGGAACAATGTGAGTTGGGAGCACAAGCCTGTCATGGCTAGACTCAGGTTGCTCTGCGTGACCCGTTGGAGGCGGGTGGGACGCTCACAGGAGGGTGCAGCTGTTGGAGCCCATGCCCCAGCGTAACAGCTGCTGGTTCCAGTCGGTGTAGGGCGGGTAGCGGATCTCCTTTAACTTCTCCAGGCCGGAGGGGGCGAGCAGGCAGGTGCGGTGGTGGGAGAAGGTGTCGAAGGTGAACTTGCCGTGGTACCGGCCCATCCCACTGTGGCCTAGGTGAGCACAGAGAGCAAGGACCTGAGGCCAGGCTGCCCATGCAGCCCTAGCAGCAGGCCACTGCCCTGGCCAGGGGCACACAGCTGGCAGAGAGCTCAGAGAAAGCCAGGCCACTCACAGAGCCATTGTACAGATAGGAAAACTGAGGCCTTGAGAGGCCCAGGGCCCGGATCAAGGTTGAACAGTGAGCGAAGGGACTTCCTCGGTCTGGGGTACCAAAGCCAAGCTTTCCTGGGGGTGGAAATGGGCAGGTACCTACCAACTCCCCCCAGCGGCACAGACAGCAGAGACACATAGAGGAAGCCGTCGTTGCCTGCAAAGCTGCCACTACTGGTCCGCTCCAGCATCTGGTTCACAACCTGCCGGGGAGTGGGAAGGTGGGTGGTGGGCTCCAGTCATGGGAAGAGGGCTTGAGCCCCGCACATTCCACAGTGGAGGTGAGCCTCATCCTCACATGCCCCTCCACCTGCCCCTCCACCCTCTAACAGGCAATAATCTCCCCTCTAAGCGTCTTCTGGGGACAGCACCTGTCAGTGATGGTTGGGGTGCTGTGGGGTGAATACCAACATGGCGCAAAGACCAGGAAGCCCTGCAGGACCGTGGGGCCGGCAGCCTTGAGTCTAACGGTGAGGTTAGGATACTGCAGTGTGGGCTGCAGGCCCCACCACGACCCGCTGGGCTCTATCAGGCCCCCGCTCTGCTCTGTCCCTGACCTCCATCCGAGGCCTCTGCTTGCCCACGCAGAACCTTTGCACAGTCCAGGTGCAGGCTGCTCCGGCCAGGACAGAGGACGGGCCCGCTACATGCCTGGTGGGTTTGGGCCCTGTCCTCTCTGCCAGGCATCCTTGCGCCGGATGCGGTGGTACCAGCTGGCCTAGATATAGTCACCCTTGAGGCATCTGCTGCTCCAAAGCCCTCCTAGGAAGGGCTGTGAAAGGAAAGGGGCCAGTCTGTGCCCCTTTCAGCCCCTCATTGCCCCCAACCTGGTTGTACACCCACCTGGCTGCTGTTGGAGAAGGCGTACAGGGCCAGGGGCTTCTCCTGCCTGTTGATGAACTCGATGGCCTCGTCCACGCTCCGCACATTCACGATGGGCAGGATGGGCCCGAAGATCTCCTCCTGCATCACCGGCTCCGTCTCCTGCACGTCCACCAGCACTGTGGGGGCTGCCGGGCACCAGAGACCGCTCAGCCCCAGAGCCACAGTCAGGACAGCACCCAGGGGTGGGGGTAGAGATGGGGACAGGGCCACGGGCCAGGGCTCCAGGCCAGGATCCTAAGGTCTGACTTCCCACGGCTTCAGGCTTCGGAGTGTTTAGGGAAGAAAATCTCCCCACAGCCCCCAAGAAGGGACCCTAGGTCTTCCCCAGCCTGCTCAGGGCCTGTGGGGCCCAGAGAATCCCCTGAACTTGGTCTCACAGTCAGGGGTGATGGGATTCTTAGAACCCTGGGGTTCATGAGGCAACAGCACCCCAGAATGTTGGAGCCACAGTGTCCCGTGAGCTGCTGAGCCGTACGTCCCATCAGAGTTTAGAACCTGGGGATCGTGGGCTCGGAGAATCTGAGGTTGTGGCCTTTCAGGACAGCCGGTGGTGGGATGGGAGTTCATCTTAGCACGCTGGGCCCTGGAGCCCTGGGATCCAAACTCAGCGAATCCAGGGCTGAGGGACCAGAGTTTGGCCTTGTGGGGCCACAGGCTCGGAAGCACAGAGACGGAGTCACGGCACTGGAGCCGTGGCTCAAGGCCGGGCTCTGACAGTGGGGCCGGCTTTCAGGTGCGGGTCCAGACTCGTGGCCCAGCCGTGGGCCCTCCCGTGAGGAGGGGTCTTGGCCCAGGTGGGCTGTGGTAGGGGCAGCAGGACTCACCGATGTAGCGATCGCTCTCGTCACTCTGGCCCCCAATGGCCACGTGGCCGCAGCCCAGCAGTGCCCGCAGCCGCTGGAACTGTTTCTGGTTGATGATGCGGCCCAGGTTTGGGGAGCTCTGGGGGTCGTCGCCATAGAAACGGGTGATGGTGCTCTGCAGGGCGGGCAGCAGCCTCTCCTGCATCTCGGGGCTGCACAGGACGTAGTCGGGGGCCACGCAGGTCTGGCCGGCGTTGAAGTAGCGGAACCAGGCCACGCGGTTGGCCACGGTCTGGGGGTCGCAGTTGTCGTCCACGTAGCAGGGGTTCTTGCCCCCCAGCTCCAGGGTGACAGGTGTCAGGTGCTTGGCGGCAGCAGTCATGACAATCTTGCCCACACGAGGGCTCCCTGGGTATGGAAGGAAACCAGAGTGGCCGTTCAGTGACCTGGGCCAGGCGGGATGGCCCAGCCCTGGGCCCCGCTCCTCCCTGGAGAGGTGTTGGAGTCAGCGGGCTCCCTAGGCAAGCGGTGAGGAGACCCCATCCTCAACTGGCCTTGACCACACGCTCCAGGCACCTGACTCTTGCCCGCTTTCTTCATAGAAAGTCCTGACCCGCCTCACCGCTCTCCTGGCTGCTGTGGCTCACACACTGGGACCTGCCTCCAGCCCGGCCACCCCAGGATCCAATTGCTCCAATGTGCCCAGGGCCTGGCCTGTGCAAGCAGACGGCCTCTGTGCCAGCTCCAGCTCCCATGTGTCGCCACTGCTGGCCCCAGCCTCCTCCCTCCACAGCCCTCCCACCCTCTGCCCTGCTGATCCCCTCCGCCTACTCTGGGAACCTGGCCTGGCCCCTCACCCGTGAAGAAGATGTAGTCAAACTTGTGCTCCAGCAGCTGCCCTGTCTCCTGGGGCCCGCCCAGCACCACGGCAAAGCAGCTCTGCAAGGCAGGATGGGCGGCTCAGGGTAGCTCGGGGGCGGGCTTAGGGGCCAGCTGGGCCTCCTCAGCCTGCAGGGGTGAGGTATAGGGATGCCGGGCACTGCCGGGGCAGGGCCACCCTCACCTGGTCCAGGTACTGGGGCAGCACCTCCGCCAGGACCTTCTCTGTGCCCTGGCTGATTTCTGATGGCTTCAGCACCACGCAATTCCCTGCAGGGGCAGATGGGGATGTCACTGGGGGAGCCCAGGGTCCCCATGCCCAACCAGGGGCTGGGTTCAGAGGGCATGTGAGGCTGAGGGTGCCTCATAGGCAGGATTCCAGGAGCCTTTTTGGGAGGGGCTACTGGGCGGGAAGAGCATGGGGTTCGGAACTCCCTCCTCACCTGCAGCGAGGGCGCCCACCAGGGGCACCAGGGTCAGGTTCACGGGGTAGTTCCAGGGTGCGATGATGAGGACCAGGCCAAAGGGTTCCTTCCGGATGAAGACCGAGTCCAGCTTCATGAACTGAGGCACAGGGCAGACGGTGAGGCCCTGTCAAGGGCTACCCCAAAGCCCATCCACTGCGCACTTGGGGCCTCACCTCCCCGTGCGATGAAATCCCAGGAAAGACGAGAAAATCAGTGACTTGCCCAGGGCCTCGGTGGCAGAAGGGGGCCTGGACCAGAGCTGCCCGGTGCCCTGCCCTTCCCTCCCGCCGCCTGCCAGCAGGGCTCACCAGGTTCGTGGAGCCCGGTTCGTCCTTCATCCAGGCCTGCAGGTTCTTGAGGGCATAGTCGACCTCATTCTGGCTGGTGATGATCTCAGATACGTCTGCCTCGAAGCCTAACTGTGGTGGAGGTGAGAGAGGTCAGGCCCAGACCCGGGCCAGGAGGGGTCTAGAATTTGAGGAGGGCGCATGCAGGCACCACCAGCACCGGACACATAAAGACAGCTCCTATGGGAGGCACTGCAGTCCCCTGGGAACTGCGCATGGCTGTGATTCTGATCTGTGACTTCGTGGCTGTGTGGTCTTGGGCAAGCGATGTTAACCCCCGAGTGCCTCAGTTTCCTCATTTGCAACATGGGGACAGCCATCAAGCCTGCATCACAGGGTGGCTGTGAGTGTTCAGGAGTGAAGGTCAGGTGCCTGCCACACTCCACATGCCAGGGAAGGGGTCTGTTAAACAGGGATAAAACTAGGGACACAGCCAGTCACTAGGGGGCATGGACCCTTCTAAAAGAGGACAGGGATGCCGCTCCAGCCCCTGCCTGGGCGCACCCTCCACGGCCCACCTTATGCAGGTCCTGGGCCAGTGCATCTTGCAGAAGCTGCTTGTTTTCTTGAAGAAAGCGGCCCAGGCCTTGGAGCTGCGCAGCCCGGAACTCGGCCGGCCGCGTGCGCCCCGACTTGAAGGCCTCCCGCAGCCGCCACAGCGTGTCCTCGAAGGGGTCCATCCTGTCAGACAGGGCAGAGTGAACTGGATGGCTGGGCTGCCCCTCCTTCACAGGCACCCTCCAGCCACCCCAGAGTCTGCACACCCTTGCCCCACCTGCACCCATGGAGGCTCACAGACACCCCACCTCGTACACACACAGACCCACTCGAATGACCCCACGGGGCTGGGGCTGCCTGCGCCACCCCCCCCAACTCACCTGCCTCCCAGGCGTGTCCATGAGGGAGGGCCCTGGGCTTGACCTCCCCCACTCCTGGGAGAGAATCCCCCTCCTGGGCGCTCTGGAAGCCCAGCACACCCCACACCTCGGGTGACCACCATCCCAGCTCTTCACTGCACTTCCCCTCCTTGCACAGACACACACCCACCCACGTTGGCACCTGGCCACCGCTCCGCCCAGACCACTCAGGCGGAACGGAGCTCTCCCCTGGGCCTCCCTCCCTTCTGGGTCTAAACGAGGGACTCGGAGGGTTCTTTGCTCCAGAGCTCACAGAGGTCGCAGACGAGGAAACTGAAGCCATAGACGTGCCCTAGCGCTGACGAGGGTTTGGCACCCGCTCTGGGCGGGGGTGGCACTCGGCGGGTCGTAGAAGGAAGTAGAAGCGGAGGAGAGAGCTCCGGGGTTGGTATCCGTGGGCACAGGTGGCAGGTGGAGGTAGGTTGGCAGAGCTGAGACTGCCCCAGGGCATGAACCCCTCTGGGCTTTAGCCTGAGGGTCCAAGGGAACCCCAGTGGGTTCTGGAGAGGAGGAAGGATCAGGACCATGGGGGTGGGGGAAGGGGTCTAGGGGGACACTCAGGAGGATTGCCAGGTCCTAGCAAGGGGATTCTGAGCATTCCAGCCCAGGGGCTGAAGAATGGCGCGCAAATCCTGTGTCTTTGTGTATCCGTGGGTCTGTCTGTGTCTTTGTGTCTCTGTGTCTTTGTGTGGGTCTCTCTGTGTATGGCTGTCTTTGTGCCCTTTTGTGGGTATGGGTGTCCGCGTGTGTCTGTGTATGTATGGGTGCTGTGTGTCTGTGTGTGTATGGGAGTCTGTGTGCATGGGTGTGTGCATGGGTATCTGTGTCTCTGTGTGTATGGGTGCTGTGTGTCTGTGTGTGTATGGGTGTCTGTATGTCTGTGTGTCTGTGTGTATGGGTGTCTGTGTGCTGTATGTATCTGTGCGTGTGTGGGTGTCTGTCAGTGTGTGTCTGGGTGTCTGCGTGTGTATGGGTGTCTGTCGGTCTGTGTGCGTCTGTGTGTATGTGTATGGGTGTCTGTGTGTCTGTGTGTGTATGGGGGTCTGTGTGTGTATGGATGTCTGTGTTTGTGAGTCTGTGTGTCTGTATGTGTATGGGTGTCTGTGTCTTTGTGTTTGTGTTTGTGTGTGTCCGTGTGTGTGAGTCTGTGTGTGTATGGGTGTCTGTGTGTCTGTGTGTGTACGGGTATCTGTGTGTGTATGGGTATCTGTGTGTGTATGGGTGTCTGTGTGTGTGTGTGTATTGGTGTTTGCGTGTCTGTGTGCATCTGTGTTTATGGGTGTCTGTGAGTCTGTGTGTATGGGTGTCTGTGTGTGTATGGATGTCTGAGTCTGTGTGTCTGTGTGTGTATGGGTGTCTGTGTCTTTGTGTTTGTGTGTGTGTGTCCGTGTGTCTGTGTGTGTATGGGTGTCTGTGTGTCTGTGTGTGTACGGGTGTCTGTGTGTGTATGAGTGTGTATGTATTGGTGTTTGTGTGTGTGTATGGGTGTCTGTGAGTCTGTGTGTTTACAAGTGTCTGTGTCTGTGTGTATGGGTGTGTATGTGTGTATGGGTGTCTGAGTGTGTCTTTGTGTGTATGGGGATGGTGCATATGTGTGTGAGTTTCTGTGTGTCTAGTGTGTATGGGTGTCTGTGTGTCTTTGTGTGTATAGATGTCTGTGTCTGTGTGTGTACAGGTGTCTGTGTGTGTGTATGGGTGTCTGTATGTCTATGTCTTTGTGTGTAAGGGTGTCGTGTGTATGAGTGTCTGTGTGGGTATGGGGGTGTGTGTGTATGTGTGTGTCTGTGTGTATATGGGTGTCTGTGTGTCTGTGTGTGTACGGGTGTGTGGGTATGGGTGTGTGTATGGGTGTGTGGGTATGGGTGTGTGTATGGGTGTGTGTGTGTGGGTATCTATGTGTCTGTGTGTCTGTGTTTCCGTGTGTGTATGGGTGGCTGGGTGTCTGTGAGTATCTGGGTGTGTATGGGTGTGTCTCTCTGTGTGTATGGGTGTCTGTGTGTTTCTGTGTATCTGTGTGTATGGGTGTCTGCGTGTGTATGTATGTGTATCTGTGTGTATGGGTGTCTGCGTGTGTATGTATGTGTATCTGTGTGTATGGGTGTCTGCGTGTGTATGTATGTGTATCTGTGTGTATGGGTGTCTGCGTGTGTATGTATGTGTATCTGTGTGTATGGGTGTCTGCGTGTGTATGTATGCGTGTCTGTGTGTATGGGTGTCTATGTGTGTGTATAGATGTCTCTGGGTGTGTTTCTTTGTGTGTATCGGTGTTGTGTGTGTGTATGAGTGTCTGTGTTTCTGTGTGTGTATGGGTGTCTGTGTGTCTTTCTGTGTATGGGTGCCTGTGTTTCTGCGTGTATGGATGTCTGTGTGTGTATGGATGTCTGTGTCTGTGTGTCTTTTTGTGTGTATGAGTGTCTGTGCCTGTGTGTGTACAGATGTCTGTGTGCATGTGTGTCTGTGTGTGTATGCGTGTCTGTCTGTGTGTGTCTTTGTGTGTATGGGTGTCTGTGTGTCTGTGTGTGTCTGTGTAAGGGTGTCTGTGTGTCTGTGTGTTGTGTGTGTATGGGTGTCTGTGTGTTGTGTGTGTATGGGTGTCTGTGTGTCTGTGTGTGTCTGTGTGTGTATGGGTAACTGCGTGTGTCTGTGTGTCTCTGTGTGTCTGTGCGTGTATAGGTGTCTGTGTGTGTCTCTGTGTCTGTGTGTGTCTGGGTGTCTGGGTGTCTGTGTTTCTATGTGTGTATGGGTGTCTGTGTGTCTGTGTGTGTATGGGTATCTGTATGTCTGTGTGTGTATGGGTGTCTCTGTGTCTGTGTGTTGTGTGTGTATGGGTGTCTGTGTGTGTCTCTATGTCTGTGTGTGTCTGGGTGTCTGGGTGTCTGTGTTTCTGTGTATGGGTGTGTGTCTGTGTGTGTATGGGTATCTGTATGTGTGTGTATGGGTGTCTGTGTGTGTTGTGTGTATATGGGTGTCTGTGTGTCTGTGTGTGTCTGTGTGTGTATGGGTGTCTGTGTGTGTTGTGTGTATATGGGTGTCTGTGTGTCTGTGTGTGTCTGTGTGTGTATGGGTGTGTGTGTGTCTGTGTCTGTGTGTGTATGGTTGTGTGTGTATGGGGGTGTGTGTGTCTTTGTGTGTATGGATGTTGTGTGTATGTTTATGAGTGCCTGTGTTTCTGTGTGTTTATGGGTGTCTGTATGTCTTTCTGTGAATGGGTGTCTGTGTCTGTGTATGGGTGTCTGTGTGTGTGTGTATGGACGTCTGTGCATCTGTGTGTGTCTTTGTGTGTATGAGTATCTGTGTTTGTGTGTGTACAGGTGCCTTTGTGTGTGTTTGGGTGTCTGTATGTCTGTGTCTTTGTGTGTCTGTGTGTATGGGTGTCTGTGTCTATGTGTGTCATGTGTGTGTATGGTTGTCTGTATGTCTGCGTGTGTCTGTGTATGGCTGTGTGTCTGTGTGTATCTGTGTGTGTATGGGTGTCTGTGTGTCTGTGTCTATGGGTGTGTGTCTGTGTTTGTGTGTCTGTGTCCATATGTGTCTGTGTGTGTATGGGTGAGTGTGTGTGTCTGTGTGTGTATGGGTGTCTGTGTTTCTGTGTGTGTCTGTGTGTCTATGGGTGTGTGTATGGGTGTCTCTCTCCATGTGTGTCATGTGTGTGTCTGTGTGTCTGTGTGTCCTTGGGTGTATGAGTGTCTGTGTGTGCATGGGTGCTGTGTCCATGTATGCCTGTGTGGGTGTCTGTGTGTGTGTGGGTGTCTGTGTGCATGTGTGTCTGTGTGTATGGGTGTGTGTGTGTATCTGTGTGTGTATGGGTGTCGGTAGGTCTGTGTGTGTGTATGGGTGTCTGTGTGTGTATGGGTGTGTGTGTGTATCTGTGTGTGTATGGGTGTCGGTAGGTCTGTGTGTGTGTATGGGTGTCTGTGTGTGTATTGATGTCTGTGTGTGTATGGGTGTCTGTGTGTGTATTGATGTCTGTGTGTGTCTGTGTGTCTGTGTGTGTATGGGTGTCTGTGTGTGTATTGATGTCTGTGTGTGTATGGGTGTCTGTGTGTGTATTGATGTCTGTGTGTGTCTGTGTGTCTGTGTGTGTATGGGTGTCTGTGTGTGTATTGATGTCTGTGTGTGTATGTGTGTCTGTGTGTGTCTGTGTGTCTGTGTGTGTATGGGTGTCTGTGTGTGTATTGATGTCTGTGTGTGTATGTGTGTCTGTGTGTGTCTGTGTGTCTGTGTGTGTGTATGGGTGTCTGTGTGTGTATTGATGTCTGTGTGTGTATGTGTGTCTGTGTGTGTCTGTGTGTCTGTGTGTGTATGGGTGTCTGTGTTTCTGTGTGTGTCTGTGTACGGGGGTCTGTATGGGTGTCTCTCTCCATGTGTGTCGTGTGTGTAAGTGTATCTGTGTGTCTGTGTATGGGTGTCTGTGTGTGCATGGTTGCTGTGTCCATGTGTTTCTGTGTGTGTATGGGTGTCTGTGTGTGTCTGTGTGTGTATGGGTGTCTGTGTCCATGTGTGTTGTGTGTGTCTATGGGTGTATACGTGTGTATGGGTGTCTGTGTGCATCTGTGTCTGTTTATGGGTGTCTGTGCCCATGTGTGTCTGTGCGTGTATGTGTGTCTGTGCGTGTATGTGTGTCTGTGTGTGTATGGGTGTCTGTGTGTGTATGGGTGTTTGTGTCCACGTGTGTTGTATGTCTGTCTACGTGTGGACTTCAGTTATCTCATCCCTCAGCTGCAGGTCACAGGGCCATGCCCAGGGTTGCTGCCTCAGACCCGCATTGCTGAGGGCAGTGGAGGTGAGTGGTTAGCAGGGCCTTGGCATCCCCAGTGAGTGTCCTGGAGGCCAGTGGCACCATCTGCACTTGCACCGCACCAAGCACTCTTGTCATATGTGATGCAGGGACAGTGCTCCCCCGTGGACAGAGCCAGCTGAACCAATGGCAGAAGTCCCTGTCCTTATGAATGACAAGATGAGGAGAGCAGCCCCTGCCTGGCTCAGGTCCCAGCTGAAGAATGTGGGGAGACAGGAAGCCATGCTGGGCACCTTCCCAGCCACACCTGCAGATGCAGCCTCCCTCCCCTGGGCAGCGTCGCCACCATTCCTGGCACAGGACCCCCACACTCAGTGTCCGGCCCCCCCGCATGAGGGCCTGGAGGAGGACGCAGCACCCAGGGCTCCGCAAATATTCATCTACTGTCTTTGCTCAAGCCCTGTCTTGGGCTACAACCTGGGTGGATCCTGGGCCCTTCTCTAGTAGCAGAGAGTTTTGGCCTGCAGCGCTTCCAGGTCTTCGGGTTCCAGGGCCCTGCCCCAAAGCTGTGCCTGGAATTCAAGCATCAGCAGCCTCCACCCGGCGCTCAAGCAGCTCCTGGTTACATCAGCTCAGCTCTAACCTCTTACAATGCTCCCTGATGCCTTTGGAGGGATGATCGCCTCCGCCCTGAATCAAGGCCCAGATTGGAGGAGTCTGGGATGAGCTATGGCACACAGATGTCCCGCTGTTCATCCCAGGAACCTGGCCTCAGTGTGGTCACAACTTCCCCAGGTGAGGCAGGTGGGGCAGAGGAACCCCTGCCCTTTCTGAGCTGTCATCACCTGTCCTCACGTGTGCACATCTGGTGCTCAGTGAAATAATCACGGAGCCAGCAGCATCTGCCTGACGGATGAGGAAACAGACAGGGGCTGGTGCCGGACCCAGGCCCTGCCTCTCATCCAAGGTGCTTTCTTGTCCTGCCCACCTGCTGCAGGGCAGGGGTCCTGGCGCTTGCTGGGCGGGGCTGACTGGTGGGAAAGGGAAATATCTTGGACCCCCAAAATCATTAAGCTAAAAGGAAGATTCAAGCTGGAAACTGATCAGGGTCAACCTGCCTCCCCTTTATTTATTTATTTTTTTATTTTTATTTTTTCTGAGATGGAGTTTCGCTCTTGTTGCCCAGGCTGGAGTACAATGATGCGATCTCGGCTCACCACAACCTCTACCTCCCAGGTTCGAGCGATTCTCCTGCCTCAGCCTCCGGAGTAGCTGGGATTACAGGCACGCACCACCACGCCCAGCTAATTTTGTACTTTTAGTAGAGATGGGGTTTCTCCAAGTTGAGGCTGGTCTCGAACTCCTGACCTCAGGCGATCTGCCGGCCTCAGTCTCCCAAAGTGCTGGGATTACAGGCGTGAACTACCGGCCCGGCCCTGCCTCTCATTTTATTCACAGCCACCCCCCACTGCTCACCGAGATAGATGCATATTCTGATTGCCTCCTTTGCAAAGGCTCATCAGAAACTCAAAAGAATGCGGTCTCTCACCTACCTAGGACCTGGAAGCTCCCCCAACCCCCAGCCCCACCCCCTGCTTCAAGATGTCCCTACCTTTCTGTATGGAACCAATGTACTTCATATATATACACACACATATATAAAATGTGTATATGTAATGTATATATATGTATTTTGTGTGTGTGTGTATATATATATATATTTTTTGAGACAGAGTTTTGCTCTTGTCGCCCAGGCTGGAATGCAGTGGCACAATCTCGGCTCACTGCAACCTCCGACTCCCAGGTTCAAGCGATTATCTTGCCTCAGCCTCCTGAGTAGCTGGGACTACAGGCGACCACCACCATGCCCTGCTAATTTTGTATTTTTAGTAGAGACGGGGTTTCACCATGTTGGTCAGGCTGGTCTCAAACTCCCAATCTCAGGTTATCCGCCCACCTCAGCCTCCCAAAGTGCTGGGATTACAGGCGTGAGCCACTGCGCCCAGCCTTGTTACATCTCCTGTCTCCCTAAAATGTGTAAAACCAAGCTGTGCCCCGACCACCTTGGGCACATGTCATCAGGACATCCCCAGGCTGTGTCACAGGTGCACGTCCTCAACTTTGGCAAAATAAACTTTTTTTTTTCCTTTGAGATGGAGTCTCGTTCTGTCACCAAGGCTGGAGTGCAAGTGGTGTGATCTCGGCTCACTACAACCTCTACCTCCCGTGTTCAAGTGATTCTCCTGCCTCAGTCTCCAGAGTAGCTGGGATTACAAGCGTGCACCCCCATGCCCAGTCAATTTTTAGTAGCGACAGGATTTCACCATGTTGGCCAGGCTGGTTTCAAACTCAACTCCTGTCCTCAAGTGATCCACCCGCCTCAGCCTCCTAAAGTGCTGGGATTACAGACGTGAGCCACAACACCTGGCCACAAAATGAACTTTCTTTTATTTTATTTATTTTCATTTTTATTTTTTTACACAGAGTCTCGCTCTGTCACACAGGTTGGAGTGCAGTGGCGCGATCTCGGCTCACTGCAAACTCCACCTCCCGGGTTCACGCCATTCTCCTGCCTCACCCTCCTGAATAGCTGGGACTACAGGCGCCCGCCACCACACCTGGCTTATTTTTTGTATTTTTAGTAGAGAGGGGGTTTCACCGTGTTAGCCAGGATAGCCTTGATCTCCTGACTTTGTGATCCACCCGCCTCGGCCTCCCAAAGTGCTGGGATTACAGGCAAAATAAACTTTCTAAATTAATTGAGACCTGTCTCAGATTTTCTGCATTTACACTGGGGACCCCCGGCTGCTCACCAGGCAGTTCCTGACTGGACCTGGGTCACATAGGTGACCACTCCAGACTTGGCCAGCCCTCGCGGAGCTCACAGTCCACACGTGGAACAATTATGTCATTAGAAACATGATCAGTGTGGCCTGGGTTTCTTCCAGAGGCGGCCAGAGACCAACCCCTGGCTCTGACTGCCATGGGGAAGTCGTAGGGGAGGGCCTCTTGGAGGGCCAGCGATCTGGACAGAGGGACAAACGTGCAAAAGCCCTGTGGGGGTAGATGCTGAGAAATAAGACACAGCGGCAGGTGGAGGCCTGATGGGACCTGTCATATGGAGAGGGACTCAATCCCTTGGCAGTGGCCATGCCTGGTGCAGGGCCCAGAAGGAAGTCAGAGCTGGCATCTGAGGCCAGGCAGCTGGCATGCACATCTCATTTAAGCCTCACAGCTATTATTATTACCCAGTTGGAAGGACGGGGAAACCGAGGCTCTGAGAGACGACCTGATTTGCCCTCCTCACAGCCTCAGTGTGAGGAGGGAGGCCCCTCAGCCCCTCTCCTCACACCAGCCCTGTGACCACGGTGACCACGTGCCAATGTGTGCCTTGCGCCCTTCACTGTCTTCTCAACATCTTCCTGCAGTTTCCAGACTTTTTTTTTTTTTTTTTTTTTTTGAGACTGAGTCTGGCTCTGTCGCCCAGGCTGGAGTGCAGTGGCCGGATCTCAGCTCACTGCAAGCTCTGCCTCCCGGGTTTACGCCATTCTCCTGCCTCAGCCTCCCGAGTAGCTGGGACCACAGGCACCCGCCACCTCGCCCGGCTAGTTTTTTGTATTTTTTAGTAGAGATGGGGTTTCACCGTGTTAGCCAGGATGGTCTCGATCTCCTGACCTCGTGATCCGCCCGTCTCAGCCTCCCAAAGTGCTGGGATTACAGGCTTGAGCCACCGCGCCCGGCTTTTTTTTTTTTTTTTTTGAGACGGAGTCTTGCTCTGCCGCCCAGGCTGGAGTGCAGTGGCCAGATCTCAGCTCACTGCAAGCTCTGCCTCCCGGGTTTATACCATTCTCCTGCCTCAGCCTCCTGAGTAGCTGGGACTACAGGCGCCTGCCACCTCGCCCAGCTAGTTTTTTGTATTTTTTAGTAGAGACGGGGTTTCACCGTGTTAGCCAGGATGGTCTCGATCTCCTGACCTCATGATCCACCCATCTTGGCCTCCCAAAGTGCTGGGATTACAGACTTGAGCCACTGCACCCGGCCGCAGTTTCCAGACTTTCTAAATGCGAATGTAGTATTTCTAGAACCAGAAACAAGCAATGCATGTTGCTTTTAAAATCTGAAACCAAAGATCCGACTTTCGCTTCAACTCCCAAGAAGCTCTCTGCTTCCAATCCCCGATTCTCCGGCACCTCCTGATCACAGCCCTGGTGCCCCCCACCGAGTCCTTGTCTGTCCACAAAGCTGCCTTCTCCCCTAACCTGGGAGCTCCTCAAAGGGAGGACGGGGTCTGTCCCCATCCCTGGGGCTCCTGGGGAACAGGCTTCATTTCCGGGGGTGCTTCCCAGGAGCCTGCCACAGGGCAAGGTGAGGCTCAGAAGACACCAGTGCCCACCTCCCTCTCCTGAGCAAGCCCTGTGCCCACGGCCCCTGCAGCCACAGGCCCCTTGGTGGGCTCGCCCCCTGATCCACGTGCCATGAGTACACATCCCCTTCCCTCCATGCCCCTGGTTCCCACCAGTGCCCTTTACCTGGAGCTCCCTCTGCCCGACCCTCACGCATGTGCCCCCACATACCCCAGCGTGGGCTCTGCTCCCGGGTTCTTCACTGCACCTCCACCCCCTTTCTTGGACATGCTGCCTTCAGATGCGCAGGCTCTGCTCCTACCCCCAGGCCTCAGCCCTGCTGTGCTGACTGCGATCCTCCCGGGAGCCCGGCAGCTCCCAAACCAACTCCCGTGCCCACGCCTGGCAATGGGGTGATCACTGGGGTGATGCTCAGGGTTACCCAATAGGCGTGGGGCAGGGCTGCACGTCCTAATTACGAACTGCCTTTTTCTCACTGCCAGGATCTACAGCTGCTCTGTGTCTGCCCTGTTCTTCCAGGGCCGTGCCCCCAGGGACCACACTACACAGCCAGCTTGGGAACAGGTTAGACAAGTCAAGGCTGTCTGAAGCTTTGCTGTGTGGTTACTGGAATGGGCTAGCAGGGAGTTACCTGATCAGGAAAAAAGATTCCCAGGGGAAGGTCACAGGATGAAAATGTCAGCAAGACCCTGGTGGCAAATGTTGCCTCCACCAGGAAGTCCTCCTAGGACCCAGCCACAGTGGTCCCATGCCACCCATGGCCCCACCTAGGGTCTCCATGCTAAATCTTCATCTCCCTCCTCTCCTCTCCTCTCCTCACTCTTCAGGGTTCACAGGTCAAAATGAGCAACTGTGGCTCTATTTCCACTCCCAATGTGCCCAGCTGGCATAGTCAGGGCAGAGGAAGGGGCCGAGACCTTTGCAGAGAGAACCCTGATGGGTGACGGCACCTGTAGCTCTTGGATAGTGCATTGTTCATTAGTTTATTTACTGTACAACCGTGGGTAAGTTGCTTAAAGTCTCTGAGCCTTTCAGAAGTTAACAATAACACCTAATTGCCATGGTTCTTGAGAGGATCACAGAGGGAGATGTGAGAATGGAAAAGACAGATCACAGCTCCTAGCACAAAATCAGTGCCCCTCAACGTTGCCTGCTAATGTTTCCACAAGTATTTGCTGAGCACCTTCTAGGTTCCCGGGGGGGCAGAATGAGCTCAGGTCCCACTATTGTCCTTCGTGGATGGCGTGACCCTGTCCCCACCCCACCTTCCCCCAAGCCTGAGGCCAAGGACACGCCCTGTTGAGGGCTGTAGAGTCTCTTGGCAGAGTGTGCAGCCCTGTGGGCAGGAGGGACGTCTGAGATAACCCTTGGTTGTGAATGGAGCCAGCCCAGTGGGGGCCACAGCCTGTGACCAAGCCCTGGTCCCGGAATCCTCCGTAGCTAAAGATGTAAATGCCAATGTGACACCAGGAACCGAACTCGGGATGTTGAAGGGGACACAGGGCAGAATCCTAGGGCCCATCTAAGAGCAGCAGATGGGTTATGGCCACTGGGGAGGTCCACTGCCTCCAAACCACTGAATTGTACACTGTAAATGGGTGAGTTGTATGGGATATGAATTCTATCTCAGAAGCTGTTTTGTTTTGTTTTGTTAAACTGAACTGACAAGAAGCCTGAATAGGCTACAAATAAACTAAAAGACGGTCAACCTCAGTAGCAATTGTTAAAATGTAAAATAGGCCCGGTGCAGTGGCTCACACCTGTAATCCCAGCACTTTTGGGAGGCTGAGGCTGGTAGATCACTTGAGGTTAGGAGTTCCAGATCAGCCTGGCCAACATGATGAAACCCTGTCTCTACTAAAAATACAAAAAGTTAGCCAGGTGTAGTGGCATGTTCCTGTAATTCCAGCTACTCGGGAGGCTGAGGTGGGAGAATTGCTGGAACCTGGGAGGCAGAGGTTGCAGTGAGCCGAGATCACACCATTTGCACTCCAGCCTGGGCAACAAGAGAAAATTGAAATCATATCAAGCATGCTCTCAGACCACAGTGGAATAAAACTGGAAATTAACTCAAAAAAGAACCTTCGAAACCATACAAATACCTGGAATTTAAATAACCTGCTCCTGAATGAGCATTGGGTCAAAAAAAAAAATCAAGATGGAAATTTAAAAAATTCTTCAAACTGAATGACAATAGTGACACAATCTATCAAAACCTCTGGGATATAGCTAAGGCTGTGCTAAAAGGAAAGTTCATAGCCCTAAATGCCTACATCAAAAAGTCTGAAAGAGCACAGACAATCTAAGGACACATCTCAAGGGACAGAGAAACAAGAACAAACCAAACCCAAAGCCAGCAGAAGAAAGGAAATAACCAAGATCAGAGCAGAACTAAATGAAATTGAAACAGAAAAAAAATACAAAAGCTAAATGAAACAAAAAGCTTGTTCTTTGAAAAGATAAATAAAATTGATAGACCATTAACAAGATTAACCAAGAAAAGAAGAGAGAAAATCCAAATAACCTCACTGAGAAATAAAACAGGAGATATTACTGTCAGATCTCTGAGCCCAAGCCTGCACATATACATCCAGATGGCCTGAAGCAAGTGAAGAATCACAAAAGAAGTGAAAATGGCCGGTTCCTGCCTTAACTGATGACATTGCCTTGTGAAATTCCTTCTCCTGGCTCAGAAGTTCCCCCACTGAGCACCTTCTGACCCCCACCCCTGCCTGCTAAAGAACAACCCCCATTGACTGTAATTTTCCATTCCTACCCAAATCCTATAAAACGACCCCACCCCATCTCCCTTCACTGACTCTCTTTTCCAACTCAGCCCGCCTGCACCCAGGTGACTAAAAAGCTTTATTGCTCACACAAAGCCTGTTTGGTGGTCCCTTCACATGGACGTGCATGAAATGTGGTGCCGTGACTTGGATCAGGGGACGTCCCTTGGGATATCAATCCCCTGTCCTCATGCTCTTTGCTTCGTGAGAAAGATCCACCCACTACCTCTGGTCCTCAGACCAACCAGCCTAAGGAACATCTCACCAATTTTAAATCGGGTAAGCGGCCTCTGTTTACTCTCTTCTCCAACCTCTCTCACTATCCCTCGACCTCTTTCTCCTTTCAATCTTGGCACCATCCTTCAATCTCTCCCTTCTCTTAATTTCAATTCCTTTCCTTTTCTGGTAGAGACAGAGGAGACACGTTTTATCCGTGAACCCAAGACTCTGGCACCTGTCACAGACAAGGGAAGACAGTCTTCTCTTGGTGTTTAATCACTGTGGGGACGCCTGCTTGATTATTCACCCACGTTTCAGAGGTGTCTGATCACCACGGGGATGCCTGCCTTGATCCTTCACCCTTCATGGCAAGCACCACTTTTGGGGGGCAAGCACCCCCTACTCTTTCTCTTTGTGTCTCCACCCTCTCTTTTCTCTGGACTTGCCTCCTTCACTATGGGCAAACTTCCACGCTCCATTCCTCCTTCTTCTCCCTTAGCCTGTGTTCTCAAGAACTTAAAACCTCTTCAACTCACACCTGACCTAAAACCTAAATGCCTAATTTTCTTCTACAACGCCACTTGACCCCAATACAAACTCGACAGTTGTTTCAAATAGCCAGAAAACGGCACTTTCGATTTTTCCATCCTACAAGATCTAGATAATTCTTGTCGTAAAATGGGCAAATGGTCTGAGATGCCTGACCTCCAGGCATTCTTTTACATATCGGTCCCTCCCTAGTTTCTGTTCCCAATGCAACTCGTACCAAATCTTCCTTCTTTCCCTCCCACCTGTCCCCTCAGTCCCAATCCCAAGCATCACTGAGTCTTTCCAATCTTCCTTTTCTACGGACCCATCTGACCTCTCCCCTTCTCCCCAGGCTGCTCCTCGCCAGGCCGAGCCAGGTCCCAATTCTTCCTCAGCCTCTGCTCCTCCACCCTATAATCCTTTTATCACCTCCCCTCCTCACACCTGGTCCGGCTTACAGTTTCTAGCCCTCCCCTCACCTGCCCAACAATTTTCTTTTAAACAGGTGGCTGGAGCTAAAGGCATAGTCAAGGTTAATGCTCCTTTTTCTTTATCTGACGTCTCCCAAATCAGCTAGCGTTTAGGCTCTTTTTCATCAAATATAAAACCCCGGCCCAGTTCATGGCTCATTTGGCAGCAACCCTGAAACGCTTTACAGCCCTAGACCCTAAAAGGTCAAAAGGCCATCTTATTCTCAATGTACATTTTATTACCCAATCTGCTCCCGACGTTAAATAAAATCCCCAAAATTAAATTCCAACCCTCCAACCCCACAACAGGACTTAATGAACCCGCCTTCAAGGTGTACAATAATAGAGTACAGCCAGCCAAGTAGCAACATATTTCTGAGTTGCAACTCTTTGCCTCCACTGTGAGAGAAACCCCAGCCACATCTCCAGCACGCAAGAACTTCAAAATGCCTAAGCTGCAGCAGTCAAGCATTCCTACAGGACCTTCTCTATCAGGATCTTGCTTCAAGTGCTAGAAATCTGGCCACTGGGCCGAGGAATGCCCTCAGCCCAGGATTCCTCCTAAACCTTGTCCCATCTGTGCAGGACCCCACTGGAAATCAGACTGTCCAACTCACCCAGCAGCCACACCCAGAGCCCCTGGAACTCTGGCCCAAGGCTCTCTGACAACTTCCCACATCTTCTCGACTTAGGGGCTGAAGACTGACGCTGTCCGATCACCTCGAAGCTTCCTGGACCATCACAGATGCTTTGGATGCAGTGCAGGGTAAGTCCATCCCCTTCTTAATCAATATGGATGCTACCCACTCCACATTACCTTCTTTTCAAGGGCCTGTTTCTCTTACCTCCATAACTGTTGTGGGTATTGACGGCCAGGCTTCTAATCCTCTTAAAACTCCCAAACTCTGGTGCCAACTTGGACAATTTTCTTTTATGCACTCTTTTTTAGTTATCCCCACCTACCTAGTTCCCTTATTAGGCTGAGATATTTTAACAAAATTATCTGCTTCCCTGACTATTTCTGGACTACAGCCACACCTCATTGCTGCCCTTTTCCCCAGTTCTAAGCCTCCTTCACATCCTCCCCTTGTATCTCCCCACCTTAATCCACAAGTATAGGACACCTCTACTCCCTCCTTGGTGACTGATCATTCACCCCTTACCATCCCATCCCATTAAAACCTAATCACCCTTACACCACTCAACACCAATATCCCATCCCACAGCATGCTTTAAAAGGATTAAAGCACCAGGCGTGGTGGCTCAAGCCTGTAATCCCTGCACTTTGGGAGGCCGAGGTGGGCAGATCATGAGGTCAGGAGATCGAGACCATCCTGGCTAACACGGTGAAACCCCATCTCTACTAAACATACAAAAAATTAACCGGGTGCAGTGGCAGGCGCCTGTAGTCCCAGCTACTCAGGAGGCTGAGGCAGGAGAATGGCGTGAACCCAGGAGGCGGAGCTTGCAGTGAGCTGAGATCACGCCACTGCACTCCAGCCTGGGCGACAGAATGAGACTCTGCCTCAAAAAACAAAAACAAAAACAGATTAAAGCCTGTTATCACTTGCCTGTTACCACATGAGCTTTTAACTCTCCTTGAGCCTATAAACTTTCCTTACAATTCCCCCATTTTACCTGTTCAAACACCGGACAGGTCTTACAGCTTAGTTCAGGATCTGTGCCTTATTAACCAAATGGTTTTGCCTATGCACCCCATGGTGCCAAACCCATATACTCTCCTATCCTCAATACCTCCCTCCACAACCCTTCCACAACCCATTATTCTGTTTTGGATCTCAAACATGCTTTCTTTACTATTCCTTTACACCCTTCATTCCAGCCTCTCTTCGCTTTCACTTGGACTGACCCTGACACTCCTCAGGCTCAGCAAATTACCTGGGCTGTACTGCTGCAAGGTTCGCAGACAGCCCCCATTACTTCAGTCAAGCCCAAATTTCTTCCTCATCCATTACCTATCTTGGCATAATTCTTCATAAAAACACATATGCTCTCCCTGCCTATTGTGTCTGACTGATCTCTCAAAGCCCAACCCCTTCTACAAAACAACAACTCCTTTCCTTCCTGGGCATGGTTGGATACTTTCGCCTTTGGATACCTGGTTTTGCCATCCTAACAAAACCATTATATAAACTCACAAAAGGAAACCTAGCTGACCCCATAGATCCTAAATCCTTTCCCCACTCCTCTTTCCGTTCAATGGAGACAGCTTTCAAGACTGCTCCCACCGTAGCTCTCCCTGACTCATCCCAACCCTTTTTTCATTACACACAGCCAAAGTGCAGGGCTGTGTGGTTGAAATTCTTACACAAGGACGGGGACCGTGCCCTGTGGCCTTTTCATCCAAACAACTTGACCTTACCGTTTTAGCCTAGCCACCATGTTTGAATATGGTGGCTGCCACTGCCTTAATACTTTTAGAGGCCCTCAATGTGGGGAAAAGAAAGAGAGATCTGGCCAGTCGCGGTGGCTCACGCCTGTATCCCAGCACTTTGGGAGGCTGAGACAGGAGGATCACGAGGTCAGGAGATCGAAACCATCCTGACTAACACGGTGAAACCCCATCTCTACTAAAAATACAAAAATTAGCCAGGCACAGTGGCGGGCTCCTGTAGTCCCAACTACTCGGGAGGCTGAGGCAGCAGAATGGCATAAACCAGGGAGACGGAGCTTTCAGTGAGTGGAGATCGTGCCACTGCACTCCAGCCTGGGCGACAGAGCGAGGCTCTGTCTCAAAAAAAAAAAAAAAAAAGAAAGAAAGAGAGATCAGACTGTTACTGTGTCTATGTAGAAAGAAGTAGACATAAGAGACTCCATTTTGTTCTGTACTAAGAGAAATTCTTCTGCAGTGAGATGCTGTTAATATGTAACCCTAGCTCCAACCCTGTGCCGACAGAGACATGTGCTGTGTTGACTCAAAGTTTAATGGATTTAGGGCTATGCCTGATGTGCTTTGTTAAAAAAGTGCTTGAAGGCAGTATGCTTGTTAAAAGTCATTGCTATTCTCTAATCTCAAGTACCCAGGGACACAATACACTAGGGAAGGCTGCAGGGACCTCGGAAGGCTGCAGGGACCTCCGCCTAGGAAAGCCAGGTATTGTCCAAGGTTTCTCCCCATGTGGTAGCCTGAGATATGGCCTCTTGGGAAGGGAAAGACCTGACTGTCCCCTAGCCTGACACCCGTAAAGGGTCTGTGCTGAGGAGGATGAGTGAAAGAGGAAGTCCTCTTTGCAGCTGAGATAAGAGGAAGGCATCTGTCTCCTACTCATCCCCGGGCAAGTCTCGGTGTAAAACCCAAGTGTATGTTCTATTTACTGACATAGGAGAAAACCACCTTAGGGCTGGAGGTGAGACATGCTAGAGGCAATACTGCTCTTTAATGTACTGAGATATTTGTATAGGTGCACATCAAGGCACAGCACCTTTCCTTAAACTTATTTGTGATACAGAGATCTTTGTTCACATGTTTTCCTGCTGATCCTCTCCGCACTGTGACCCTATTGTCCTGCCACTTCCCCCTCTCCGAGATGGTAGAGAGAATGATCAGCAAATACTGAGGGAACTCAGAGACAGGTCCCTGCACAGGTCCTCCATATGTTGAGCGCCCGTCCCCTGGGCCCACTTTTTTTTCTCTATTCTTTGTCTCTGTGTCTCTTTCTTTTCTCAGTCTCTGGTCCCACCTGATGAGAAATGCCCATACGTGTGGTGGGGCAGGCCACCCCTTCATCTGGTGCCCAACGTGGGTGCTTTTCTCTAGGGTGAAGGTACGCTCGAGCGTGATCATTGAGGATAAGTCAATGAGAGATTCCTGAGTACGTCTACGGTCAGCCTTGCAGTAAGCTTGTGCGCTCAGAAGAATGTAGGGTAACAATGGGACAAACTGAAAGTAAATATGCCTCTATTCTCAGCTCTATTAAAATTCTTTTAAGAAGAGGGGGAGTTAGAGTCTCTACAAAAAATCTAATCATGCTATTTCAAACGATAGAACAATTCTGCCCATGGTTTCCAGAACAGGGAACTTTAGATCTAAAATATTGGGGAAAAAATTGGCAAAGAATTAAAACAAACAAGTAGGGAGGGTAAAATCATCCCACTTTCAGTATGGAATGATTGGGCCATTATTAAAGCAGTTTTAGAATGGTTTCAAACAGGAGAAGATAGCGTTTCAGTTTCTGATGTCCCTGAAAGCTGTGTAATAGATTGTGACGAAGAGGCAGGGATAGAATCCCAGAAAGGAATGGAAAGTTCACATTGTAAATACGTAGCGGAGCCGGTAATGTAGTCAAAGTTAAATGTTGACTACATTACAGTCAACGTTAAATGTTGACTACATGTAGCAGAGCCGGTAATTGTAGTCAACGTTAAATGTTGACTACAATCAATTACAGGAGGTGATATATCTTGAAACATTAGAATTAGAAGAGAAAGGTCCAGAATTAGCAGGGCCATCAGAGTCTAAATCACGATGGCCAACTCCTCTTCCTGCAGTTCAGATGCTTGTAACATTACAACCTCAAATGCAGGTTAGACAAGTACAAACCCCAAGAGAATATCAAATAGAGAAAGTCTCTGTCATGGCAATGCTAATCCAAATACAGTATCCACAATATCAGCCGGTAGAAAATAAGACCCAACCGCCAGTAGCCTATCAATACTGGCCGCCAGCCGAACTTCAGTATCGGCGGCCCCCAGAAAATCAGTCTAGACCGCCAGGAATGTTTCCAGCACCACGGGGCAGGGCGCTATAGCCTCAGCCGCCCACTATGAGACTTAGTCCTACAGCATCACCTAGTGGACAGGGCAGTGCATTACATAAAATTATTGGTAAAGCAAGAAAGCAAGGAGATATTGAGGCGTGGCAATTCCCAGTAATATTAGAGCCAATACCACCTGGAGAAGAGGCTCAAGAGGGAGCGCTTTCCCTAGCTGAGGCCGGATATGAGTCTTTTTGTATAAAAATGCTGAAAGATATGAAAGAGGAAGTAAAACAGTATGGAGCCAACTCCCCTTATATGAGGACATTATTAGATTCCATTGCTCATGGACATAGACTCATTCCTTATCATTGGGAGATTTTGGCCAAATCATCACTCTCACCCTCTCAATTTTTATAATTTAAGACTTGGTGGATTGATGGGGCACAAGAACAGGTCCGAAGAAATAGGGCTGCCAATACTCCAGTTAACATAGTTGCAGATCAGCTATTAGGAACAGGTCAAAATTGGATCACTACTAATCAACAAGCAATAATGCAGAATGAGGCCATTGAGCAAGTTAGAACTATCTGCCTTAGAGCCGGGGAAAAAAGCCAAGATCCAGGAACCACCTGCCCCTCATTCAATACAATAAGACAAGGCTCTAAAGAGCCCTACCCTGATTTTGGAGCAAGGCTCCAAAACGCTGCTCAAAAATCAATTACCAATGAGAATGCCTGTAAGGTCACAGTGGAGTTGATGGCATACAAAAACGCCAATCCTGGGTGGCAATCAGCCATTAAGCCATTAAAAGGACAGGTCCCGGCAGGATCAGATGTAATCTCAGAGAACATAAAAGCCTGTGATGGAATTGGAGGAGCTATGCATAAAGCTATGCTTATGGCTCAAGCAATAATGGGAGTTGCTTCAGGAGGACAAGTTAGAACATTTGAGGGAAAATGTTATAATTATGGTCAAATTGGTCATCTAAAAAAGAATTGCCCAGTCTCAAATAAACAAAATATAACAACTCAAGCTACTACAACAACAGATAAACAGCCACCTGGCCTATGTCCAAGATGTAAAAAAGGAAGACATTGGGCTAATCAATGTCGTTCGAAATTTGATAAAAATGGGCAACCATTGTCGGGAATGTCAGGCCCTGCAACACACTGGGGCATTCCCAGTTCGGCCCTTTGTTCCTCAGGGTTTTCAGGGACAACAACTCCACTGTCACAAATGCCTCAGGGAATGCGCCAGTTACCACAATACAGCAACTGTTCCCCGCCACAAGCGGCAGTGCAGCAGTAGATTTATGCACTATACAAGCAGTCTCTCTGCTTCCAGGGGAGTCCCCACAAAAAAATCCCCACAGGGGTATATGGCCCACTGCCTGAGGGGACTGTAGGACTAATCTTAGGAAGGTCGAGTCTAAATCTAAAAGGAGTTCAAATTCACACTGGTGTGGTTGATTCAGACTACAAAGGCAAAATTCAATTGGTTATTAGCTCCTCAATTCCTTGCAGTGCCAGTCCAGAAGACAGAATTGCTCAATTATGACTACTGCCTTATATTAAGGTTGGAAACAGTGAGATAAAAAGAACAGGAGGGTTTGGATGCACTGATCCTACAGGAAAGGCTGCATATTGGGCAAGTCAGGTCTCACAGAGCAGACCTGTGTGTAAGGCCATTATTCAAGGAAAACAGTTTGAAGAGTGAACAGACACTGGAGCAGATATCTCTATCATTGCTTTAAATCAGTGGCCAAAAAATTGGCCTAAACAAAAGGCTGTTTGTCACAGGACTTGTCGGCATAGGCACAGCCTCCGAAGTGTATCAAAGTACGATGATTTTACATTGTTTACAGCCAGATAATCAAGAAAGTACTGTTCAGCCAATGATTGCTTCAGTTCTTGTTAATCTGTGGGGTCGAGATTTGTTACAACAATGGGGTGCGGAAATCATTATGCCCACTCCATTATACAGCCCCACAAGTCAAAATATCATGACTCAGATGGGATATGTACGAGGAAAGAGACTAGGGAAAAATTAAAATGGCATTAAAGTCCCAATTGCGACTGAGAGAAATCAAGAAAGAAAAGGAATAGGGCATCCTTTTTAGGGGCGGCCACTGTAGAGCCTCCTAAACCCATTCCATTAACTTGGAAAACAGAAAAACCTGTATGGATAAATCAATGGCTGCTACCAAAACAAAAACTGGAGGCTTTGCGTTTATTAGCAAAGGAACAGTTAGAAAAGGGACTTATTGAGCCTTCATTCTTGCCTTGGAATTCTCCTGTGTTTGTAATTCAGAAGAATCCAGCAGATGGCGTATGTTAACTGATTTAAGAGCCGTAAATGCCGTAATTCAAACCATGGGGCCTCTCCAACCCGGGTTGCCCTCTCCCACCATGATCCTAAAAGACTGGCCTTTAATTATAATTTATCTGAAGGATTAGCTTTTTTACCATTCCTCTGGCAGAGCAGGATTTTGAAAAGTTTGCCTTTACTATACCAGCCGTAAATAATAAAGAATCAGCCACCAGGTTTCAGTGGAAAGTGTTACCTCAGGGATTGCTTCATAGTCCAACTATTTGTCAGACTTTTGTAGGTCAAGCTCTTCAACTAGTTAGAGACAAGTATTCAGACTGTTATGTCATTCATTATGTTGATGATATTTTATGTGCTGCAGAAATGAGAGACAAATTAATTGACTGTTATACATTTCTGCAAGCAGAGGTTGCCGACGCAAGACTGGCAGTAGCATCTGATAAGATTCAAACCTCTACTTCTTTTCATTATTTAGGGATGCAGATAGAAAATAGAAAAATTAAGCCACAAAAAATAGAAATAAGAAAAGACACATTAAGGCCGGGCGCGGTGGCTCACGCCTGTAATCCCAGCACTTTGGGAGGCCGAGGCGGGCGGATCACAAGGTCAGGAGATCGAGACCACGGTGAAACCCCGTCTCTACTAAAAATACAAAAAATTAGCCGGGCGCGGTTGTGGGCGCCTGTAGTCCCAGCTACTCGGGAGGCTGAGGCAGGAGAATGGCGTGAACCCGGGAGGCGGAGCTTGCAGTGAGCTGAGATCGCGCCACTGCACTCCAGCCTGGGCTGGGCGACAGAGCGAGACTCCGTCTCAAAAAAAAAAAGAAAAGACACATTAAAAACATTTAATTACTTTCAAAAATTGCTAGGAGATATTAATTGGATTCGGCCAACTCTCTGCATTCCTACTTAGGCCATGTCAAATTTGTTCTCTATCTTTTTTTTTTTTTTTTTTTTTTTTGAGACGGAGTCTTGCTCTGTCACCCAGGCTGGAGTGCAGTGGCGCAATCTCGGCTCACTGCAAGCTCCGCCTCCCAGGTTCACGCCATTCTCCTGCCTCAGCCTCCCAAGTAGCTGGGACTACAGGCGCCCGCCACCTCGCCCGGCTAGTTTTTTGTATTTTTAGTAGAGACGGGGTTTCACCATGGTCTCGATCTCCTGACCTTGTGATCCGCCCACCTCGGCCTCCCAAAGTGCTGGGATTACAGGCGTGAGCCACCGCGCCCGGCCTGTTCTCTATCTTAAGGGGAGACCCAGACGTAAATAGTAAAAGAGTATTAACCCCAGAGACAACAAAATAAATTAAATTAGTGGAAGAAAAAATTCAGTCAGCACAAATAAATAGAATAGATCCCTTAGCCCCACTCCAACTTTTGATTTTTGCTACTGCACATTCTCCAGCAGGCATCATTGTTCAAAATACTGATCTTGTGGAGTGGTCATTTCTTCCTCACAGTACAATGAAGACTTTTACATTGTACTTGGATCAAATAGCTATATTAATTGGTCAGGAAAGATTATGAATAATAAAATTGTGTGGAAATGACCCAGACAAAATAACAAGGAACAAGTTAGACAAGCCTTTATCAATTCTGCTGCATGGCAGATTGGTCCTGCTGATTTTGTGGGAGTTATTGATAATCAGTAGGCAAAAACAAAAATCTTCCAGTTTTTAAAATTGACTACCTGGATTTTACCTAAAATTACCAGACATAAACCTTTAGAAAATGCTCTGACAGTGTTTACTGATGGTTCCAGCAATGGAAAAGCGGCTTACTCCGGGCCAAAAGAGCGAGTCATCAAAACTCAATATCAATCGGCCCAAAGGGCAGAGTTGGTTGCAGTGTTACAAGATTTTAATCAACCTGTTAATATTGTATCAGATTCTGCATATGTAGTACAGGCTACAAGGGATGTTGAGACAGCTCTAATTAAATATAGCATGGATGATGAGTTAAACCAGCTGTTCAGTTTATTACAACAAACTGTAAGAAAAAGAAATTTCCCATTTTATATTACTCATATTCGAGCACACACTAATTTACCAGGGCCTCTAACTAAAGCAAATGAACAAGCTGACTTACTGGTGTCATCTGCATTCATAAAAGCACAAGAACTTCATGCTTTGACTCATAAATGCAGCAGGATTAAAAAACAAATTTGATGTCACATGAGAACAGGCAAAAGATATTGTACAACATTGCACCCAGTGTCAAGTCCTACCCCTGCCCACTCAAGAGGCAAGAGTTAATCCCAGAGGTCTGTGTCCTAATGTGTTACGGCAAATGGATGTCACACATGTACCTTCATTTGGAAGATTATCATGTGTCCATGCGACAGTTGATACTTACTCAGATTTCGTATGGGCAACCTGCCAGACAGGAGAAGGTACTTCCCATGTTAAAAAACATTTATTATCTTATTTTACTGTAATGGGAGTTCCAGAAAACATTAAAACTGACAATGAGGCCGGGCGCGGTGGCTCAAGCCTGTAATCCCAGCACTTTGGGAGGCCGAGACGGGCGGATCATGAGGTCGGGAGATCAAGACCATCCTGGCTAACACGGTGAAACCCCGTCTCTACTAAAAAATACAAAAAGCTAGCCGGGCGAGGTGGCGGGCGCCTGTAGTCCCAGCTACTCGGGAGGCTGAGGCAGGAGAATGGCGTGAACCCGGGAGGCGGAGCTTGCAGTGAGCTGAGATCCGGCCACTGCACTCCAGCCTGGGCGACAGAGCAAGACTCCATCTCAAAAAAACAAAACAAAACAAAACAAAAAACTGACAATGAACCAGGATACTGTAGTAAAGCTTTCCAAAAATTCTTAAATCAGTGGAAAATTACACATACAACAGGAATTCCCTATAATTCCCAAGGACAGGCCATAGTTGAAAGAACTAATAGAACACTCAAACGTCAATTAGTTAAACAAAAAGAAGTGGGAGACAGTAAGGAGTGTACCACTCCCCAGATGCAACTTAATCTAGCACTCTATACTTTAAATTTTTTAAACATTTATAGAAATCAGACTACTACTTCTGCAGAACAACGTCTTGCTGGAAAAAAGAACAGCCCATATGAAGGAAAACTGATTTGGTGGAAAGACAACAAAAATAAGACATGGGAAATAGGGAAGGTGATAACCTGGGGAAGAGGTTTTGCTTGTGTTTCACCAGGAGAAAATCAGCTTCCTGTTGGGATACCCACTAGACATTTAAAAGTTCTACAATGGACCCATCGGAGATGCAAAGAAAAGCACCTCCACAGAGACGGAAACACTGCAATCGAGCACCATCGACGCGCAAGATGGACAAAATGGTGATGTCAGAAGAACAGACGAAGTCGCCATCCACCAAGAAAGTGGAGCCGCCAACTTGGGCACAATTAAAGAAGCTGACACAGTTAGCTAAAAAAAAGCCTAGAGAACACAAAGGTGACACAAACTCCAGAGAACATGCTGCTTGCAGCTTTGATGATTTTATCAATGGTGGGAAGTCTCCCCATGCCTGCAGGAGCAGCTGCAGCGAATTATACCTACTGGGCCTGTGTGCCTTTCCCGCCCTTAATTCGGGCAGTCACATGGATGGATAATCCTATTGAAGTATATGTTAATAATAGTGTGGGTACCTGGCCCACAGATGATCGTTGCCCTGCCAAACCTGAGGAAGAAGCAATGATGATAAATATTTCCACTGGGTATCGTTATCCTCCTATTTGCCTAGGGAGAGCACCAGGATGTTAATGCCTGCAATCCAAAATTGGTTGGTAGAGGTACCTACTGTCAGTCCCACCAGTAGATTTACTTACCACACGGTAAGTGGAATGTCACTCAGGCCACAGGTAAATTATTTACAGGACTTTTCTTATCAAAGATCATTAAAATTTAGGCCTAAGGGGAAACCTTGCCCCAAGGAAATTCCCAAAGGATCAAAAGGCACAGTAGTTGTAGTTTGGGAAGAATGTGTGGCGGATAGTGTGGTGACATTACAAAACAATGAATTCAGAACTATTATAGATCGGGCACCCCGAGGTCAATTCTACCACAATTGCACAGGACAAACTCAACCTTGTCCCAGTGCACAAGTGAGTCCAGCTGTTAATAGTGACTTAACAGAAAGTATAGACAAACATAAGCCCAAAAAATTAATCTTTATACCCTTGGGAATGGGGAGAAAAAGGAATCTCTACTCCAAGACCAAAAATAGTAAGTCCTGTTTCTGGTCCTGAACATCCAGAATTATGGAGGCTTACCGTGGCCTCATACTGCATTAAAATTTGGTCTGGAAATCAAACTATAGAAACAAGAGATCATAAGCCATTTTATACTATCGACCTAAATTCCAGTCTAACAGTTCCTTTGCAAAGTTGTGTAAAGTCCCCTTATATGCTAGTTGTAGGAAATATAGTTATTACACCAGACTCCTGAACTATAACCTGTGAAAATTACAGATTGTTTACTTGCATTGATTCAACTTTTAATTGGCAGCACTGTATTCTGCTAGTGAGAGCAAGAGAAGGCATGTGGATCCCTGTGTCCATGGACCGACCGTGGGAGGCCTCGCCATCTGTCCATATTTTGACTGAAGTATTAAAAGTCATTTTAAATAGATACAAGAGATTCATTTTTACTTGAATTGTAGTGATTATGGGATTAATTGCAATCACAGCTATGGCCACTGTGGCAGGAGTTGCATTGCACTCTTATGTTCAGACAGTAAACTTTGTTAACGATTGGCAAAAGAATTCTACAAGATTGTGGAATTCACAATCTGGTATTGACCAAAAATAGGCAAATCAAATTAATGATCTTAGACAAACTATCATTTGGATGGGAGATAGGTTCATGAGCTAGAACATTGTTTCTAGTTACAGTGTGACTGGAATACATCAGATTTTTGTACTACACCCCGAGTTTATAACGAGTCTGAGCATCACTGGGACATGGTTAGACACTACCTACAGGGAAGAGAAGATAATCTCACTTTAGACATTTCCAAATTAAAGGAACAAATTTTTGAAGCATCAAAAGCCCATTTAAATTTGGTACCAGGAACTGAGGCAATAGCAGGAGTTGCTGATGGCCTCGCAAATCTTAACCCTGTCACTTGGGTTAAGACCATCGGAAGTTCTACTATTGTAAATTTCATATTAATCCTTGTGTGCCTGTTCTGTCTGTTGTTAGTCTGCAGGTGTACCCAACAGCTCCGAAGAGACAACGACCACCATGGAGAACGGGCCATGATGACGATGGTGGTTTTGTGGAAAAGAAAAGGGGGAAATGTGGGGAAAAGAGAGATCGACTGTTACTTTGTCTATGTAGAAACAAGTGACATAAGAGACTCCATTTTGTTCTGTACTAAGAGAAATTCTTCTACCTTGAGGTGCTGTTAATGTGTAACCCTGGCTCCAACTGTGCTGGCAGAGACATGTGCTGTGTTGACTCAAGGTTTAATGGATTTAGGGCTATGCAGGATATGCTTTGTTAAAAAAGTGCTTGAAGGCAGTATGCTTGTTAAAAGTCATTGCTATTCTCTAATCTCAAGTACCCAGGGACACAATACACTGCAGAAGGAAGGTCGCAGGGACCTCCGCCTAGGAAAGCCAGGTATTGTCCAAGGTTCCCCCCATGTGATAGCCTGAGATATGGCCTCATGGGAAGGGAAAGACCTGACTGTCCCCGAGGCCAACACCCATAAAGGATCTGTGCTGAGGAGGATGAGTGAAAGAGGAAGGCCTCTTTGCAGTTGACATAAGAGGAAGGCATCTGTCTCCTGCTCGTCCCCAGGCAATGGAATGGAATCCGTGTAAAACCCGATTGTATGTTCTATTTACTGAGATAGGAGAAAACCACCTTAGGGCTGGAGGTGAGACATGCTGGCGGCAATACTGCTCTTTAATGCACCAAGATATTTGTATAGTGCACATCAAGGCATAGCACATTTTCTTAAACTGATTTATGACACAGAGACCTTTGTTTACATGTTTTCCTGCTGATCATCTCCCCACTATTACCTATTCATCCCCCTCTCCAAGATGGTAGAGATAATGATCAACAAATACTGAGGGAACTCAGAGACAGGTCCCTGTGCCCATCCTCCGTATGCTGAGCACCGGTCCCCTGGGCCCACTTTTCTTTCTCTATACTTTGTCTCTGTGTCTCTTTCTTTTCTCAGTCTCTCATCCCACCTGATGAGAAACACCTACAGGTGTGGAGGGGCAGGCCACCCCTTCACTCAAAATCACAAACTGCTCAACTCACTCTCTACAATTCTCATAACTTCCAAAATCTATTTTCTTCCTCACACCTGATGCACATACTTTCTGACCCCGTCCACTACCTCTCAGCAAGTCGAACTCATTGCCTTAACTCGAGCCCTCACTCTCGCAAAAGTACTACCCATCCATATTTATACTGACTCTAAATATGCCTTCCATATCCTGCTGCTCTAAATACGCCTTCCATATCCACCCCCATGCTGTTATATGGGCAAAAGAGGTTTCCTCACTATGCAAGGGTCCTCCATCATTTAATAACAACTCTTCTCAAGGCTGCTTTACTTCCTATGGAAGCTGGAGTCATTCACTACAAGGGCCATCAAAAGGCATCAGATCCCATCGCTCAGGACAACGCTTATGCTGATAAGGTAGCTAAAAAAGCAGCTAGCGTTCCAACTTCTGTCCCTCACAGCCAGTTTTTCTCCTTCTCATCAATCATTCTCACCTACTCCCCCACTGAAACTGCCACCTATCAATCTCTTCCCACACAAGGCAAATGGTCCTTAGACCAAGGAAAATATCTCCTTCCAACCTCACAGGCCCGTTCTACTCTGTCGTCATTTCATAGCCTCTTCCACATAGGTTACAAGTCGCTAGCCCATCTCTTAGAATCTCTCATTTCCTTTCCATCGTGGAAATCTATCCTCAAGGAAATCACTTCTCAGTGTTCCATCTGCTATTCTACTACCCCTCAGGAATTATTCAGGCCCCCTCCCTTCCCTACACATCAAGCTTGGGGATTTGCCCCTGCCCAGGACTGGCAAATTGACTTTACTCACATGTTCCAAGTCAGGAAACTAAAATACCTCTTGGTCTGGGTAAACACTTTCACTGGATGGGTAGAGGCCTTTCCCCCAGGGTCTAAAAAGGCCACTATGGTCATTTCTTTCCTTCTATAAGACATAATTCCTCGGTTTGGCCTTCCCACCTCTATACAGTCCAAAAACAGACTGGGCTTTACTAGTCAAATCACCCAACCAGTTTCTCAGGCTCTTGGTATTCAGTGAAACCTGCATATCACTTACCTACCTTACCTTTCCTCAATCTTCAGGAAAGGTAGGACGGACTAATGGTCTTTAAAAAACACACCTCACCAAACTCAGCCACCAACTTAAAAAGGATTGGACAATACTTTTACCACCTGCCCTTCTCAGAATTCGGGCCTGTCCTTGGAATGCTATAGGGTACAGCCCATTTGAGCTCCTGTATAGACGCTCCATTTTATTAGGCCCCAGTCTCATTCCAGACACCAGACCAACTTGGACTGTGCCCCAAACACTTGTCAACCCTACTCTCTTCTGTCTAGTCATACTCCTATTCACTATTCTCAACTACTCATAAATGCACTGCTCTTGTTTACACTGCCGGTTTACACTTTCTTCAAGCCATCACAGCTGATATCTCCTGGTGCTATCCCAAATCGCCACTCTTAACTCCCTCTTAAAGTAAATAAATAATATTTGCTGTCAGGGCTATGCTGAACCCCCTTGGGCACTCTCCAATTGGATGTCCTGGGTCCTCCCAATTCTTAGTTCTTTAATACTTGTTTTTCTCCTGCTCTTATTTGGACCTTGTGTCTTCCATTTAGTTTTTCAATTCATACAAAACCACATCCAGGCCATCACCAATCATTCTATATGACAAATGCTTCTTCTAACAACCCCCCTTACCACAAAATCTTCCTTCAGCTTAATCTCTCCCACTCTAGGTTCCCACCCTGCCCCTAATCCTGCTCGAAGCAGCCCTAAGAAACATCACCCATTATCTCTCCACACCACCCCCCAAAATTTTCATTACCCCAACATTCAACACTATTTTATTTTTCTTATTAATATAAGAAGACAGGAATGTCAGGCCTCTGAGCCCAAGCCTGCAGGTATACATCCAGATGGCCTGAAGCAAGTGAAGAATCACAGAAGAAGTGAAAATGGCTGATTCCTGCCTTAACAGATGACATTACCTTGTGAAATTCCTTCTCCTGGCTCAGAAGCTCCCCCACTGGGTACCTTGTGACCCTGAAACTAGGCCTCATAAAATTTAGAAACTAGGCCTCATATAGAAAAAATTAACACCAGGTGGCTCTGGATAGGGTCCCACCCTGCCTCGATAGGGTCCCACCCTGATAGGGTCCCACCCTGCCAATTCCGGGAAACAACCTCATGGGGTCCCACCCTGCCTCGAAGTTCCCGGAATCAGCAACTCCAAGAAAAAACCTCATAAGGTCCTGCTCTAACCAATTAGAACAAGACACCTTGCTCAGGCCATAGCTAGACCCAATTACCACGCGCCTAAAGCTTTGTTTGAATTTCGCGCCTTAAGCTGTGTTTGAACTTGTGTTTGCCTATATAAACAACCTGTAACAAGCACTCAGGGTCCCAGGGCCAACTTAGAGCTTGGGACCCTAGCGCGCTAGTAATAAATAACTCTCTGCTGTGAATCTCGTGTCGGTGATCCTTCGCTGCGACCCCTGCCCAGGAGGGAATCGACAGTTCGGTTCCAACAACCCCAGCCTCTGCCTGCCAAAGAACAATCCCTCTGACTGTAATTTTCCATTACCTACCCAAATCCTATAAAACAGCCATATCCCATCTCCCTTCACCGACTCTCTTTTTGGACTCAGCTCGCCTGCACCCAGGTGATTAAAAAGCTTTATTGCTCACACAAAGCCTGTTTGGTGGACTCTTCACACGGACACACATGAAAATTACAACCGACACCACTGAAATACAAAAGAGCATTCAAGGCTAGTATGAACACCTTTACACACATAAGCTAGAAAACCTAGAAGTGATGGATACATTCCTGGAAAAATACAACCCTCCTAGTTTAAACCAGGAAGAATTAGATACCCTGAACACAGCAATAACGAGCAGTGGGATTGAAGTGGTAATTTAAAAATTACCAACAACAACAAAAAAGCCAGGACCAGATGGATTCACAGCAGAATTTTACCAGACAGTCAAAGAAGAATTGGTACCAATCCTTTTGACACAATTCCACAATATACAGAAAGAAGGAACCCTCCCTGATCCATTCGATGAAGCCAGCATCACCCTAATACCAAAACCAGGAAAGGACACAACCAAAAAAGATAATTACAGACTGATATCCTTGATGAACATAGATGCCAAAATCCTTAACACAATACTAGCTATCCAAATTCAACAACATATCAAAAAGATAATCCACCATGATCAAGTGGGTTTCATACCAGAGATGCAGGGGTGGTTTAATGCAGGCAAGTCAGTAAATGTGATACATCACCTAACCAGAATTAAAAATGACAATCACATGATCATTTCAATAGATGCAGAAAAAGCATTACACAAAATCCAGCACCCTTTTATGATTAAAACCCTCAGCAAAATCAGTATACAAGGGACATATCTTACTGTAATAAAAGCCATCTATGACAAAACCACAGCCAACATAATAGTTGAAAGCATTCCCTCAGAGAACTGGAGCAAGACAAGGATGCCCACCCTCACCACTCCTCTTCAGCATAGTGCTGGAAGTTCTAGCCAGAGCAGTCAGACAGGAGAAAGAAATCAAGGGCATCCAAATCAATAAAGAGGAAGTCAAATTTCCCCTGTTTGCTGATGATATAATTGTTTACCTTGATAATCCTAAGGACTCCTCCAGAAACAACCTAAAACTGATAAAAGGATTCAGCAAAGTTTCTGGATACAAAATTAATTCACACAAATCCGTAGCTCTTCTATCCACCAACAGCAACCAAGCAGAGAATCAAATCAAGAACTCAACCACTTTCAAAATAGCAAAAACAAAACAAAACAAAACAAAAAACTTAGGAATATATCTAACAAAGAAATCAAAAGACCTCTAAAGGAAAACTACAAAACACTGCTAAAAGAAATTAGAGATGACACAAACACATGGAAACACATCCCATGCTCATGGATGGGTAGAATCAATATTGTGACAATGGCCATACTGCCAAAAGCAATCTACAAACTCAACACAGTCTCCATCAAAATGCCACCATCTTTCGTCACAGAGTTAGATAAAACAATTCTAAAATTCATATGGAACAAAAAAGAGCTCGCATAGCCAAAGCAAGACTAAGCCAAAAGAACAAATCTGGAGGCATCACACTACCTGATTTCAAACTATACTCTAAGGCCATAGTCACCAAAACAGTGACATATTGGTCTAAAAATAGGCACATAGACCAATGGAACAGAATAGAGAACCCAGAACTAAACCCAAATACTTACAGGCAGCTGATCTTCAACAAATAAACAAAAACATGAAGTGGGAAAGGACACCCTTTTCAGCAAATGGTCCTGGGATAATTGGCTAGCCACATGTAGGAGAATGAAACTGGATCCTCATCTCTCGCCTTATACAAAAATCAACTCAGGATGGATTAAGGAATTAAACCTAAGAGTTGAAACCATAAAAATTCTAGAAGATGACATTGGAAAAACCCTTCTAGACATTGGCTTAGGCAAGTATTTCATGACCAAAAACCCAAAAGCAAATGCAATAAAAACAAAGATAAATAGCTGGGACCTAATTAAATTAAGAGCTTTTGCAGGGCAACAGGAACAGTCAGCAGAGTAAGCAGACGACCCACAGAGTGGGAGAGAATCTTCACAATCTATACATCTGACAAAGGACTAATACCCTGAATCTTCAACGAACTCACACAAATCAGTAAGAAAAAAAACACAATCCCATCAAAAAGTGGGGTAAGGACAAGAATAGACAGTTCTCAAAAGAAGATACACAAATGGCCAAGAAACATATGAAAAAATGCTCAACATCACTAATGATCAGGGAAATGCAAATCAAAACCACAATGCGATAGCACTGTACGCCTGCAAGAATGGCCACTAAAAAAAAAAAAAAAAAAGGCCGGGCGCGGTGACTCAAGCCTGTAATCCTGGCACTTTGGGAGGCCGAGACGGGCGGATCACGAGATCAGGAGATCCAGACCATCCTGGCTAACATGGTGAAACCCCGTCTCTACTAAAATAGACCAAAAAAAAAAAAAAACTAGCTGGGCGCGGTGGCGGGCGCCTGTAGTCCCAGCTACTCGGGAGACTGAGGCAGGAGAATGGTGTGAGCCCGGGAGGCGGAGCTTGCAGTGAGCTGAGATCCAGCCACTGCACTCCAGCCTGGGCGACAGAGCGAGACTCCGTCTCAAAAAAAAAAAAAAAAAAAAGTAGATGTTGGCGTGGATACAGCAATCACGGAACACTTCTACACTGCTGGTGGCAGTGTAAACTAGTACAGCTTTTATGGAAAACAATGTGGAGATTCCTTAAAGAACTAAAAGAAGAACTACCATTTGATCCAGCAATCCCACTACTGCGTATCTACCTGAAGGAAAAGAAGTCATTATATGAAAAAGATACTTGCACACGCATGTTTATAGCAGCACAATTCACAATTGCAAAATCATGGAACCAACCCAAATGCCCATCAATCAAAGAGTAGATAAAGAAACTATGGTGTGTGTGTGTATATATATATACACACACATATATACATGGTGTATATATACACTATGGTCTATATATGATATATATGGTACATATGGTATATATACACACTATGGTATATATCATATATGATATATATGATGGAATACTACTCAGCCATAAAAAGAAATGAATTAACAGGATTTGCAATGATCTGGGTGAGAGGAATACTACTCAGCCATAAAAAGAAATGAATTAACAGCATTTGCAATGATCTGGATGAGACTGGAGACTATTATTCTAAGTGAAGTAACTCAGGAATGGAAAACCAAACATTGTATGCTTTCACTGATAAGTGGGAGCTAAGCTATGAGGATGCAAAGCATAAGAATGATACAATGGACTTTGAGGACTTAGAGGGAAGAGTGGGAGGGGGGTGACGGATAAAAGACAACAAATACAGTGCAGTGTATACTGCTCAGGTGATGGGTGCACCAGGATCTCACAAATCACCGCTAAAGAACTTACTCATGTAACCAAATACCACCTGCACCCCAATAACTTATGGGGAAAAAATTAGGGGCCAGGTGCGGTGGCTCACATCTGTAATTTCAGCACTTTGGGAGGCTGAGGTGGACGGATCACTTGAGGTCAGGAGTTCGAGACCAGTCTGACCAACATGATGTAACCCCATATCTACTAAAAATACAAAAAAATTAGCCAGGCATGATGGCGTGCACCTGTAATCTCAGCTCCTTGGGAGGCTGAGGCAGGAGAATTGCTTAAATCTGGGAGGTGAAGGTTGCAATGAGCTGAGAGCACACCATAGCATTCCAGCCTGGGTGACAGAGAGAGACTCAAGTCAAAAAAAAAAAAAAAAAAAAAAAGCCAGGCGCGGTGGTTCATGCCTGTAATTCCAGCACTTTGGGAGGCGAAGGAGGGCGGATCACAAGGTCAGGAGATCCAGACCATCCTGGCTAACACAGTGAAATCCTGTCTCTACTAAAAATACAAAAAATTAGCCGGGCATGGTGGCAGGCGCCTGTAGTCCCAGCTACTTGGGAAGCTGAGGCAGGAGAATGGTGTGAACCCAGGAGGCGGAGCTTGCAGTGAGCCGAGATCACGCCACTGCACTCCAGCCTAGGTGACAGAACGAGACTCCATCTAAAAAAAAAAAAAATCAATCAATAAAAACCAAAACATTAGATTAATTAATGTGGGTGGCAAGTCACCCAGGTGCCAAGGCAAGAGATCGAGGGCACGAGCTGTTCCAGTGTAATAAAATATAAAATAAGAATATTTATACTAGATATAGATAACAGATATGATTATGTATGAATATCATTAATCATTATTTTGCAACAATTACTCTTTACTCCAATATTACAATAATCCTTGCTCTATAATTATAACTTAGGAAAAACCAGGCCATACAGAGATAGGAGCTGAGGGGACATAGTGAGAAGTGACCAGAAGACAAGTGCGAGCCCTCTGTTATGCCTGGGAAGGGCCACCAGGGGGCTCCTTGGTCTAGTGGTAATGCCAGCATCTGGGAAGACGCCCGTTGCCAAGTGGACCGTGGTCTAGCAGTAGCGTCAGTGCCAAGGAAAAGCACCTGCTACTTAGCAGACTGGGAAAGGGAGTCTCCCTTTCCCTGGAGGAGTTCGGAGAAGACTCTATTCCTCCACCTCTTGTGGAGGGCCTGACTGTCAGGCCTGCCCGCAGTTATCCAGAGGCCTAACCTTCTCCCTGTAATGCTGTGCTTCAGTGGTCACGCTCCTAGTCCGCCTTCATGTTCCATCCTGTACACCTGGCCCTGCCTTTTAGATCACAGTAGCAAATTAGTCAAAGTACTAAAAGCTTCTGATATGCAGAAATAATGGCATAAGCTGTCTCTCTGTCTCCCCTCTCTTTCTCTCTGCCTCAGCTGCCAGGCAGGGAAGGGCCCCCTGTCCAGTGGACACGTGACCCACGTGACTTTACCTATCACTGGAAATGGCTCTCACTCTTTACCATGCCCCTTTTGCCTTGTATCCAATAAATATCAGCGCAGTCTGGCATTTGGGGCCACTACTGGTCTCCGCCTCTTGGTGGTAGTGGTCTCCCGGGCCCGGCTGTTTTTTCTCTTATCTCTTTGTCTTGTGTCTTTATTCCGACAATCTCTCATCTCCACACACGGGGAGAAAAACCACCGACCCTGCAGGGCTGGACCCTACAAATTAACAACAAAAAAAAAGGAAATGCAAAAGGGAAATCAAAGGACTCACCCCAGAAGGGTGGTGGAAATTTTTGGATGGTTATTAAGAAATGAAATAAATAAAACGAAAATTAATGGAGCTACAACAAAGGTCTTTGCAACACCATCAAAGTCTGGGTGGACCAAAAGGAGCCCATGCTGATCCCCCAACATTAAAGGGCTCCACGTCAATTTTCTGCATTTTCCCCAGATTGGGGAAATTTAAGAACAATCAAAAGACAAAGATTATAATGAGAAAGCTGACATTGCCTGGGGCAATGCTGAGGCAAATTAAGATAAAGATTCAAAAAAGGGCACGAATCCCTTGACTTAGTTCTCTGCTGGGAACTCAAATTCTTTTTCACCAGAAAAGGTAAGATGATCTGGGGGTAGAAAATAAAAGATCGGCCAGGTGCGGTGGCTCATGCCTGTCATCCCAGCATTTTGGGAGGCCAAGGCGGACAGATCACTTGAGGTCAGGAGTTCGAGACCAGCCTGACAAGCATGGCAAAACCCCGTCTCTGCTGAAAAATACAAAAATCAGCTGGGTGTGGTGGAACACACCTGTAATCCCAGCTGCTCGGGAGGCTGAGGCAGGAGAATCGATTGAGCCTGGGAGGCGGAGCTTGCAACAAGCCCAGATGGCACCACTGCACTCCAGCCTGGGTGGCAGAGCAAGACTCCGCCTCAAAAAGAAAGAAAGATAGAAACGGTCTGGGACCAAATCATGAAAATGAATGGGTTGATAGAATGATGAAATCTAAGATATTTAGACAGGCTTTGTGTGTCTTATGAAAATGGTCATTGTATCTGACTGGGGGCTGTTTCTCTTACCTAGTACTATAAAACTGAAGGCATGTAAATCTGCCCTTGGAGAAATGTTAATTGGACACGCTGAACGGGAACTAGTAAGATTTCCTGAGCCCACAGAATATAGGGTAGAAGCTGGAGTGTGAGTCAAAACAAACCCTCCACTTCATGGCCCTTTGTGGAACATTTATTGGAGCTTATGGCAAAAACCTGTGTGCATTTCCCAGTGACAACTGCTGGGACTTTGGACCGGAGAGTTTCCTCTTGCAGGGCACTTACTGCCTTACCGTGGGATGCTAACTAAAGTTACCCCATGCTAATGGAAATAATGGTGCCCAAAAGAGTTTCATGAAAAAATAAAAATGGTTTGCACAGGATCTTGCTATCTGGGGATGTAAGTAGGAGATTCTCATGAGCAGGAAATCTCTTTTTTTTCCCCCAGGACTGACTCTAATTATATGAGGAGCTGCTAGATTCTACAGTGCCTGGTAAACAGCTCTCATTCAGCAAGGGCTGTGAACGACAGTTCCAAGGTGAAGATGCGACAGCTTGTGCAGAAGCTGCTACTCTGTTTAAGGAAGAGTCAAGGAAATCGTTTTCTTTTGAGTTGTTTATAGTTTAGAACATTTGGGTAAAATATGGTTGTGTGAGCAAATTTACCTTTCTCTCTGAGTTCTCCAAACTTTGAAAACCATGATTTTGTGACAATATAGTTATTTGCAGAAGTTTAGAAAGAGTCTTTTCTTTTAAAACAGGGCAATTGGAGACACTGGTTTTCTTTCTTTTCTTCTTTTTTGTTTTCCTTTTTTCTTTCTTTTCTTTTTTTTTTTTTAAACCAAGAGTTTGACTGGAGTAACATATTTTTAGGTAAAGTATGGCAAAGCAAAATTAATAAGAGCCTATACGACCAATCAATTCTTGTTGCATTTTATGTGAAAAAATCAGACCAAGTATAATAAGCCTAAAACTTATTTTGCACATAAATTGATCTTACTATAATTTCTCTTTGGTACAAAAGGAGGGCTAGAAAGAGAAATTGTCTCAAAGGAAAATTATAACACTTATTACTAGATTCCAGCCCTGACTTTTGTTTCTGAGTGCAGATTGAATCATGAATTATCTCTTGGCTACAATAAGCCTCTAAAGAACCAGATTAGAGGCCAGGCACGGTGTCTCACGCCTGTAATCCCAGCACTTTGGGAGGCCGAGGCTGGCGGATCACAAGGTCAGGAGTTCGAGATCAGCCTGACCAATATGATGAAACCCCATCTCTACTAAAAATACAAAAATTAGCCGGGCTTGGTGACGTGCGCCTGTAATCCCAGCTACTCAGGAGGCTGAGGCAGGAGAATCGCTTGAACCAGGGAGGTGGAGCTTGCAGTGAGCCGAGATCGTGCTACTGCACTCCAGCCTGGGCGACAGAGTGAGACTCCATTTCAAAAAGAAAAGAAAAACAAAGAGTACCAGATTATAATTTTTCTTCATATTTTTAGTTGGTGCCCTGATAGAATAGGTTCCTTTTTCTGTTCTGACACACAAATACTCTTTTAATTGTCAAAATACTATTATTATTATTGAGAGAGAGTCTCTGTCACCCAGGCTGGAGTGCAGTGGCATGATCTTGGCTCACTGCTACCTCTGCCTCCTGGGCTCAAGCAATCCTCGAACCTCAGCCTCCTGAGTAGCTGGGACTACAGGCACACACCACCAGGGTCTGCTAATTTTTGTATTTTTTTTTTCAGAGACAGGGTTTTGCCATGTTGCCAAGACTGGTCTCAAACTGCTGGGCTCAAGTGATCCACCTGCCTCGGGTTCCCAAAGTTCTAGGATGACAGATGTGAGCCACTGCACCTGGCCAATTGTCAAATTATTAATGTTATTTATCTCTCCTTGTTTTACTTCCAAGGAAACCAGAATAGTGGCATTCTGAAGACTAGAGATGCTAATCTCCCTCATTTGGCACCCCGCTGGGCCCAATCTGCTTTTTACCGTAAATGCCCTGCTGCTGAAACTATACAAGCACCCTCCCTCTGGGCCCAGGAACTGTTGTGGAAGAGGTGGGTATGTACATTGTAAGGGCAGGGTTTGAGGGATAGTATTAGCTCAGATCCTCCAAATCAAGGATGGGTACACAAATGCCTAAACAGCTGGCAGACAAAGGGACTTTTGCCTTCTGAGCTAATATGTGGCACCGTATAAGTCCGTTCTGACACTGCTAATAAAGACATACTTGAGACTGGGTAATTTAAAAGGGAAAGAGGTTTAATTGACTCACAGTTTTGCATGGCTAGGGATGTCTCAGGAAACTTACAGTTACGGTGGAAGGGGAAGCAACCACATCCTTCTTCACATGGCGGCAGGAAGGGGAAGAATGAGAGCTGAGCCCTTTATAAAACCATCAAATCTCGTGAGAACTTACTCACTATCATGAGATTAGCATGGAGGAAACTGCCTCCATAGTTCTATTACCTCCCACCAGGTCACTCCCACCACACGTGGGGATTATGGGAACCACAGTTCAAGATGAGATTTGGGTGGGGACACAGCCAAGCCATATAGGCACTTTTTCATCCATTCCTAACCATAAAGAATTTTCTGCTTCCTGTAGAATTAAAAGACAATTTTACTGAATGGATATAAAGATACCTTGTGACAAAGCCTCCTGGGTATAATACTCCTAGTTATGAGATTTATGCAGATAGATATATATTTTTAAAAGTTTTTCCAACCATCTTAGAACAAATTACTAAAAGGCCACAAAAAGCACTGCAGCACAACAGAAGTTTCTAAATTCCTTAGCTTAAAAGGTTATAATAATGCTTATGTTTTGTATAGTTAATTGCTATAAGTCTATAACTAAAACCAAGATTACAGTAGCTCAATACATAGAAGTTAAAGATAGATAAAGTCAATTTTGTAACCTCACCTTTGGCTTTTTGTTTGTACAAAAAAATTATCCAGGCATGGTGGTGCACGCCTGTGGTCCCAGGTGCTTGGGAGGCTGAAGCGGGAGGATTTCTTTAGCCTGGAAGGCAGAAGTTGCAGTGAGACAAGATCATGCCACTGCACTCCAGCCTGGGTGACAGAGTGAGACCTCGTCTCAAAAAAAAAAAAAAAAAGGGTTAGTGAATGCCTGTTCATGTCCATCTTTCCTAGAACATTTAAATTGGCTATAAATCTTTGACTTTATGTCCCTTGGCCATAGGGAGTCCCACCAAGGGACAGGATGGACCCGGGGCAGGCCGTCATGCTGCCCTGGCAATGCCAGGGGACAAAATAAAAGTTTTGGTGGCCATTGATGTTGCCTCTGGCAAATCTTGGCCAGAAGGGGAAGACAATAAACCAGAAATAAAATTCTAAAATCCCCAATCATCTAAATGGACCCCTCTCTCAGCCAAGGGTATTCTAACCTTAACCTGAAAAACTAGTTCAGGCCAGGCCATGATGGGAAGTAGGGGCGGGATCTGCTTCATTATACCCTCCTCCCTTTTGGAATTACTGATAGAACACACTCTTAAGTCTGGTAAGAAACATTCACAATCTATTCTCTTTCAAGCCTGCTTCCTGGAGGATTCATCTGCATGATAAAATCTTCGTCTCCACAACTTCGCTGGAGTACAGTGGCATGATCTCGGCTCACTGCAACCTCCGCCTCCCGGGTCCAAGTGATTCTCTTGCCTCAGCCTCCCAAGTACCTGGGACTACAGCCATGCACCATCACGTTCAACTCATTTGCTTTTTTGTAGAGACAAGTTCTCGCTATGCTACTCAGGCTGGTTCCAAACTCCTGAGCTCAAGCGATCCTCCTGCCTCAGCCTCCCAAAGTGCTGGGATTACAGGCATGAGCCACCGTGCCTGGCCTTGGTGCAATTTTTTAAATGGTCAGATGTCAATTCAGGCTCTCTGTTTCTTCCTGTGTCAAATTTTGTAAGATATACACTTCCCTGGGAAATTTACCAATGCGTTCTAAGTTTTCAAATTTATTCATGGTTATTTACAGAATTCTCTTTCCCTTTAAACATTTTGACTGTAGCTATTATTATGTCCTATTATCAGTTAGTTATTTTTGTTTTGTGTGTTTTTTTTACTATTTTTCATTTTTAAAAACTGGATTTACAAATAAAGATTGAATACAAAGTGTGCCATGCGATGACTTGATACATATACATTGTGTATAGTTATTTTTTATCCTGATCAGCCTTGCCAGATGTTGGCAAATATTGGTCCCAGCACTGTGAGAGGCAGAGGTGGGTGATCACCTGAGGTCAGGAGTTCAAGACCAGCCTGGTGAACATGGCAAAATCTCATCTCTACTAAAAAAAATACAAAAATTAGCCAAGCATGGTGGCGGTGCCTGTAATCCCAGCTACTCGGGAGGCTGAGGCAGGAGAATCGCTTGAACCCAGGAGGTAGAGGTTGCAGTGAGCTGAGATTGCACCACTGCAATCCAGCCTGGGCAACAGAGCAAGACTTTGTCTCAGGAAAAAAAAAAAAAAAAAGAACCATCTCTTTTGTTGATCCTATCTCTTATGCTTTGTTTTCTATTTCATATATTTTTGCTCCTATTATTCTTTTATTTTCTTTTTTTTTTTTTTTTTTTTTTGTTTGTTTTTTGTTTTTTGAGACGGAGTCTCGCTCTGTCACCCAGGCTGGAGTGCAGTGGCGCGATCTCGGCTCACTGCAAGCTCCGCCTCCTGGGTTTACGCCATTCTCCTGCCTCAGCCTCCTGAGTAGCTGGGACTACAGGCGCCCGCCACCGCGCCCGGCTAATTTTTTGTATTTTTTTAGTAGAGACGGGGTTTCACTGTGGTCTCGATCTCCTGACCTTGTGATCCGCCCGCCTCGGCCTCCCAAAGTGCTGGGATTACAGGCTTGAGCCACCACGCCCGGCCTACTCTATAGCTTTTTAAAAGCATCTTATTGTTTACAATTAATTGTACTTCTTTGATGTTTTCTTTTTTCTTTTTTTTCTTTTTCTTTTTTTTTTTTTTGAGACAGAATCTCACTCTTGTCACTCAGGCTGGAGTGCAGTGGCACAATCTCAGCTCACTGCAACCTCAGCCTCCCAGATTCAAGTGATTCTCCTGCCTCAACCTCCCGAGTAGCTGGGATTACAGGTGCCTGCCACCATGCCAGGATAATTTTTGTACTTTTAGTAGAGGCAGGGTTTCACCATGTTGGCCATGCTGGTCTCGAACTCCTGACCTCAGGTGATCTGCCTGCCTTGGCCTCCTGAAATGCTGGAGTTACAGGCATGATGTTTTCTTTTTCTTTCTTTCTTTTTTTTTGTTTTTTGTTTTTTGTTTGTTGAGACAGAGTCTTGCTTTGTCATCCAGGCGGGAGTGCAGTGGCAGGATCTCGGCTCACTGCAACCTCCACCTCCCAGGTTCAAGCAATTCTCCTGTCTCAGCCTCCCAAGTAGCTGGGATTACAGGCACACACCACCATGCCTGGCTAATTTTTGTTTGTTTGTTTGTTTGTTTTGAGATGGAGTTTCACTCTGTTGCCCAGGCTGGAATGCAGTGGCGCAATCTTGGCTCACTGCAACCTCCGCCTCCCAGTTTCAAGTGATTCTTCTGCCTCAGCCTCCCAAGCAGCTGGAACTACAGGTGTGTGCCACCATGCCCAGCTAATTTTTGTATTTTTAGTAGAGGCGTGATTTCACCATACTGTAGCAGGATTGACAAGAAATCAGAGAGACCGATGGTGTTGAGAAGGATATTTACTATTTAGGTGCACTACTCCAGTCAGGTTAATATTCAAAGGACTGAGCCCTGAACGAAGAGTTCAGTTACCTTTTTTGGGGGGGGAGGGGGTGAAGCCTCGCTGTTGTCCCCCAGGCTAGAATGCGATGGCACAATCTCGGCTCACTGCAACCTCCACAGCCCTGGTTCAAGCGATTCTCCTGCCTCAGCCCCCCGAGTAGCTGGGATTACAGGCGTCTGCCACAACGCCTGGCTAGTTTTTTTGTATTTTTAGTAGAGACAGGGTTTCACCATGTTGGCCAGGCTGGTCTTGAACTCCCGACCTCAGGTGATCCACCTGCCTCAGCCACCCAAAGTGCTGGGATTACAGGCATGAGCCACCATGCCCGGCTGAGTTAAGTTACCTTTTAAGCATTTTGTGGGGCAGGGGGAGATCTGTGCAGGGGGAAGCATATTACAGAAGCGAGAAACAAAGACAATTATTTAATTAATTGAGACATGCATTGCATCATTTCTTATTTTTCTTTTTTTTTTTTTTGAGACAGAGTCTCGCTCTGCCACCCAGGCTGGAGTGCAGTGGCCGGATCTCAGCTCACTGCAAGCTCCGCCTCCCGGGTTCACACCATTCTCCTGCCTCAGCCTCCCAAGTAGCTGGGACTACAGGCGCCCGCCACCTCGCCCGGCTAGTTTTTGTATTTTTTAGTAGAGACGGGGTTTCACCGTGTCAGCCAGGATGGTCTCGATCTCCTGACCTCGTGATCCGCCTGTCTCGGCCTCCCAAAGTGCTGGGATTACAGGCTTGAGCCACCGCGCCTGGCCCATTTCTTAGTTTTCAAGGAAAAACATGTTTTACAACTTGAGTTTATCTGTCTAGTGACTTTGCAGCTGCACAGCTGGGGAAACAGGGTCTTCACAATGCATGGGAAAGGAGGAGAGATGAGGCTCACTAGTCACAGAAAAGCAGGCAGTTAATTTTTAAAGGACTCCAGCTCTTTCTCTTTCTCAGGGGAACTTGGGTTTTCTTATATACAGCTGAGTTTTTGCTTACATATTCTTTAATTTATTTTTATTACTGTTTCACTTTCCCCCTTTGGTGCTTTTTATAACAAAGGTATTGATAGAAAGCACCACTATTTGACACCTCTTCGTGGAGCTGAGCTGCTTCCTCTACTGGCAGTGGCTGATATCTGGTTAATGCCACAACTGTGTGGTAGTGTCTTGGGTTACTATTGCCTTTATAGTTGACTGAATACTCTTAATAAACTGGGGTAAAAGGCAGGGGAGGATGAGGCAGATGCCAAGAATAAGTTAGAACCCACCAATGAGGGTTTTGAATTTTCCAAAGGTTGAAATACCATCCTCCAAACAAGGAATCCGGGGACCACCCGGACCAAGTCTGAACTGGAACATGGGCCAGCTGTGCATTTTAGCTGTGATTTCCATGACAGCTTAGCCATTATTATCGATTTGTAGGCAAAGGTTGGTTAAACTAAATTTTCTATATACTCTTCCTTCTGAGACTAAGAGGTAATTTAAAGCCAATTTATTTTGATATATAGCATTTCTCATTTGTGTTGCTTGTATTGCCAATAAATCTAGTGCCCTTGATGTTTCATTGGTTATAATTTCTAGGACCACCTGCAACCTTATGATGTGGTTGAGTATATATATAGATGGGGATATGGTACCCCCATGACCCATCTTGCACCCAGGTAGCTGGCCCATAATGCTTCTTTCAGGAGGCCATTTATTATCTTTCCAGTTTTCTAATACTGGTCAGGCTGGTGTCGAACTGATTTTCTTATATAAATATTTAGAGAGATATATTTTCCTCTAGGCATCATATCTCTCCACTCCACAAGTTTTTGATATTTTCATTATTGTTCAGTATTAACATTTGCTAATTTCCTTTATAATTTCTTAATCTACACATTATGTGGAAGCATATATTTTACCTTTCAAATGTATGGTTGTTGATATTGCTTTATTATCCATTTTAACTTGATTACCTTATAGTCGAAAAATCTCATATATATAGCCAGATTCATGAAATTTCCTTTTATTTATTTATTTATTTATTTATTTATTTATTTATTTATTTATTTTGAGACAGTCTCACTGTCACCCAGGTTGGAGTGCAGTGGCATGATCTCAGGTCGCTGCAACCTCTACCTCCTGGGTTCAAGTGATTCGCCTGCCTCAGCCTCCTGAGTAGCTAGAACTACAGGCACGTGCCACCACACCTGGCTAAGTTTTGTATTTTTAGTAGAGACAGGGTTTCACCATGTTGGCCATGGCTGGTCTCAAACTCCTGATCTCAGGTGATCCACCTTACTCGGCCTCTCAACGTGTGGGGATTATAGGCGTAAGCTACCATGCCTGGCCTGAAATTTCTTGAGACTTGCTTTGGTGCATGGTATGTGATCAATTTTATGACTGTTTCATGTATGCTCAAAAACAACATGCCCCCTCTGCCATATATATATATTTCCATTAGCTCAATTTTGCTAATTCTGTTGTTCAAATCTTTTATTACCTTACTATTTTGCCAGTTTGACCTATTTGTCCCTGAAGGAAGCGTGGATTGGGCAAATTTTCCTCCTAATTCTGTCGATGTTTTATTTCTATATTTTGAGTCCATGCTGTTAGGTAGTGCTATAGACTGAATGTTTTTATCTCCCTTAAATTTCCATGTTGTAGCCCTAACGCCCAATATGATGATGTTAGGAGGCTGGACCTCAGAGAGGTAATCAGGTTGAGATGAGGTCCTGAGTGTGGGGTCCCTGATGGAATTTTCTTCCTTATAAGAAAAGAGGCCAGGTGCGGTGGCTTACACCTGTAATCCCAGCATTTTAGGAGGCCGAGGCGGTCGGATCACCTGACATCAGGTGTTTGAGACCAGCCTGGCCAACATAGTTGGCCTTTCTCTACTGAAAATACAAAAATTAGCCAGGCGTGATGGCAGGCGCCTGTAATCCCAGCTACTCGGGAGGCTGAGGCAGGAGAATCCCTTGAACCCAGGAGGTAGAGGTTGCTGTGAGCCAAGATTGGGCCACTGCACTCCAGCCTGGGCAACAGAGTCAGACTCTGTCTCGGGAAAAAAAAAGAAAGAAAGAAAGAAAAGGAAGAGACACCAGATCTCTCTCTCTCTCTCTCTCTTTCTCTCTCTGTACCATATAAGGAGACAGCAAGAAGGCAGCCATCGGAAAGTCAGGAGGAGGGCCCTCACCAGGAACCAGATCAGTCAGCATTGATCTTGATCTTGGACTTCCCAGTCTTCAGACTATGAAAAATAAATTTATGTTTTGTTTTGTTTTGTTTTGTTTCAAGACAGAGTCTTGCTTTGTCGCCCAGGCTGGAGTGCAGTGGCGTGATCTCCACTCGCTGCAAGCTCCACCTCCTGGGTTCATGCCATTCTCCTGCCGCAGCCTCCCAAGTAGCTGGGACTACAGGCACCTGCCATCATGCCCGGCTAATTTTTTGTATTTTTGGTAGAGACGGGGTTTCATTGTGTTAGCCAGGATGGTCTGGATCTCCTGACCTGGTGATCCGCCTGCCTCCGCCTCCCAAAGTGCTGGGATTACAGGTGTGAGCCACCGCGCCCAGCCAATAAATTTCTGTTTAAGCCACCCAGTCTATAGTATTTCAGTACAGCAGCCTGAACTGACTGATACAGTATTTGTGAGGGCTCTGATTTTGTGTAAGTGTTGGCAAGGATGTGGAGCAATTGGAATCCTCAGATGCTGCTGGTGGAGATGGGGAATGGTGTGCCTGCCATGGAAAACAGCCTGGTGGCTCCTCAAAAATTAAACATTGAATTACCATGCGACCCAATGATTGTGTTCCCAGGTATATACTCAAAATAACTGAAAATAAGCATGCAAACAAATACCTGTACACAAATATTTACAGCAGTACCATTCGCAACAGCCCAAATGTGAAAACAATCCAAGGGTTCATCACAGATAAACAAAATGTGGCCTATCCAGACAAGGCAATATTAGCCATAAAAACGAATGGAAGCCAAGCGTGGTGGCTCACACCTGTAATCCCAGCACTTTGGGAGGCCGAGGCAGGCAGATGACCTGAGGTCAGGTGTTCGTGACCAGCCTGACCAGCATGGTGAAACCCTGTCTCTACTAAAAATACAAAAATTAGCCAGATGTGGTGGCACATGCCTATAGTCCCAGCTACTTGGGAGGCTGAGGCAGGAGAATCACTTGAACCCCGGAGGCAGAGGTTGCAGTGAGCCGAGATCGCGCCACTGCACTCCAACCTGGGCGACAGAGCGAGACTCCATCTCAAAACAAAACAAAACAAAAAAAAAATGGAGTTTGGCTGTGAACCCAAAACTGCTCTGAAAAACAAAGTCTATGTTTGAAAAAAGGGTGAAGTACAGACACATGCTGCAATCAACCTGGATTAACCTGGAGAACACTGTGCTAAGTGAAAGAAACCAGACACATACTGTACGGTCCTATTTGTATGAAATGGCCAGCATGGGCAAATCCCCGGAGGTAGAAAGCAGACTGGCAGTTGCCAGGGGATGGAGGTGTGGGAAATGCGGAGTGGTTGCTTATGGGTACACAGTGTTCTAGAGTGTTGAAGTGTTGAAAGAGCCCCGAAGGGCCATCCAGCCTCCATCTTCTGACACCACTTTTGTTTTGTGTCTCTCAAGATAAGGGGAAAATTTAGTGTTTCTTAGAAACCTAACAAGATGCGGTAAGGTCAGGCACTTCCAAGAGCTGACTCATCAGTCAGCCCTTATTCATCCCCAAGCAGATGTATAGTGGTGTTGTGGAGGACCTTTACTGGACACTCTGCCAAATAATTTGAGCGGTATTTGTACTGTAGTTCAATTGGCTGTCCCTTTTACCCTGGCATTTCATCAACCAGAAAAACAAGCAAACAAAAAAAACGCACGACATTGTAAAACAAGAGAAGCCCCTCTTGGGTCCTTTGACCCCCATGTTTATTTAGATGCAACTAGGATTCCACAAGGTATACCAAATAAATTCAAAGCTAGAGATCAAATACCCATGGGGTTCAAATCCCCCCTCCCATAAATAACAATTAATAAAAACCTAGGGACATCAGAAGAAGAATGTGAGTAGGGTAATCTACACATTTTATAAGGGGACTATCCAACATCTTTCCTAGGGGCAGTTTTAATTTTTAATAAAGCAATAGGAAGACTTTTAGTTCATGGCACCCAAGTCTTCAGGACTGATTTAGTTACATGATTTTTAGGAGTTTGATTTATCCTTTTTACTCCCCCTGAAGAGGATAGATGCCAAGGAATGTGATATTCCCACTTTTTTTTTTTTTTTTTTTTGAGACGGAGTCTAGCTCTGTCACCCAGGCTGGAGTGCAGTGGCATGATCTCTGCTCACCGCAAGCTCCGTCTCCTGGGTTTACGCCATTCTCCTGCCTCAGCCTCCCAAGTAGCTGGGACTACAGGCACCTGCCACCAGGCCTGGCTAATTTTTTGTATTTTTAGTAGAGACGGGGTTTCACTGTGTTAGCCAGGATGGTCTTGATCTCCTGACCTTGTGATCCACCTGCCTCGGCTTCCCAAAGTGCTGGGATTACAGGCATGAGCTACCGCGTCCAGCCAATATTCCCACTTTATGTCTAGTACTTGGGCCTGTACTAGATAATAACACATGCAGTAAAATGGATTTCACTGCCTGAATTAATTTTTTTTTTGTTAATCTAAACCTAGGTACAATATGTTGAATTCAGACTTTGGCTGCATTACTGGCAGTTGCACCTGAAAAAACAATGGCTCTTACCCAGTGGGTAAAATGATCTACTATTACTAATAAATATTTTAGGCCACTAATTGGGGGCGTTTTAGTATAGTTAATTTGAATACTTTGAAACGGCCTTAGTCCTGGATTTTTTCCTCTAAGGGATAATTTTTTTAAGGTTTGTTTATTTTTATTTTTTTGCAAATTAAATAACTGTAACTTGTTTGGATAAAGTATAAATTTTAATACATCCATAAACAGAACTGCATCACACATAGCTTGGGGACCCTAATGAGTTCCCTGATGTAGTTGGGACAAAATTTCTCTTATAAGAGGCTTAGATAACATTTCTCTTTGATCTGGAAGTATCCATCTCCCTTTGAGTTTTTTTTGAGCTCTAATCTTTGCTGACTTTTTCGCCTTGATAGAAAATAGGAACTATAGTAGGAGAAGGGAGAAAAGGGGTTAAATGAAAAATGCGAGTCTCAGAAACAGCAACCTGCTTTGCTCTTTGGTCTGCAAGATTGTCTCCTCAACTTTTTTTTTTTTTTTTGAGACGGAGTCTCGCTCTGTCACCCAGGCTGGAGTGCAGTGGCCGGATCTCAGCTCACTGCAAGCTCTGCCTCCCGGGTTCACGCCATTCTCCCGCCTCAGCCTCCCGAGTAGCTGGGACTACAGGCGCCTGCCACCTCGCCCGGCTAAGTTTTTGTATTTTTAGTAGAGACGGGGTTTCACTGTGTTAGCCAGGATGGTCTCGATCTCCTGACCTCGTGATCCGCCCGTCTCGGCCTCCCAAAGTGCTGGGATTACAGGCTTGAGCCACCGCGCCCGGCCTCTCCTCAACTTTTAAAAGAAAAGTTAGGTTGGTGTCCTGGAACATGGACAATGGCTATTTCTTCAGGTAATTGAAGACTATTAAAAACATGAACAACTAGCAGTTCATGAGGAAGTTCTTTACCTTTACTGTTAATTAGTCCTTGCCTGGCCCCAGTTTTCCCAAATGTATGAGATGCCCCAAAGGCATATCTAGCCTCAGTATAGATGGTTTTTACCTGGTTCTGTAAATATTTTAGGGCCTAAGTGTGGATAACTCACAAGATAGAGCAGACCAACTATTTGGTAATCTTCCTGATTTTACTCCTTGTAAGGTCTTCTATCAATTATAGCATATCCATTATGTCGTGTCCCTTCAATTACCCAGGAGGAGTCATCTATAAATAGATGTCGCTCTGTTTTAAAAGGGGTCTCTACTAAATCTGGCCTAACTTTTGTATGATAGTCAATTAAATCTAACCACAAATGTTGTTTTTTAATCAGTGGGTTTCCTGTTAAGAAGCCTGCTGGATTTAGGGAATTATGTTAAATCATCTTTTTTTAATAGAATAGTCTCATATTTTAAGATTCTAGAATCAGTAGGCTATCTCCCAGCTTTTTGGTTTAGGATCACCTTAACTTGGTGAGGGGTGCTCACTGTTAGATACCCTTCAAAAGTCATTTCTTACTTTCTTCAACTGGTATTGCTGTGGCTGCTACAGACTGAACACACGGTGGCCATCCACTGGCAACCGGATCTAATGCTTTCGATAGAAAGGCTACTGGTTGTCGACCACCTCCATGTTCTTCAGCTTCAGTGACCACCCCACTCTATTCTTCTTTAAAAATGGTCACAAGTGGGGGAGATTTCTCTGCCTTTTCTAACTTGGAACATTCCCTTTTAAAATTACCTGGTCTCCCGCATCTGTAGCATCTGTCTTCTCCTTCCTCCCTACCAAGTCCAAAGCTTCTTTGCTCCTCCTCTTTATTTTCACATCCACAGCTCCTATGACACTTACTTTGGCTTTTTTCTCTACAACACTGACCTGGCCGGGTGCAGTGGCTCACGCCTGTAATCCCAGCACTTTGGGAGGCCAAGGCAGGCAGATCACGAGGTCAGGAGATCGAGACCATCCTGCCTAACACAGTGAAACCCCGTCTCTATTAAAAATACAAAAAATGAGCCAGGCGTGGGGGCTGGTGCCTGTAGTCCCAGCTACTCAGGAGGCTGAGGCAGGAGAATGGCGTAAACCCAGGAGACGGAGCTTATAGTGAGCTGAGACCACACCACTGCACTCCAGCCTGGGTGGCAGAGTGAGACTCTGTCTCAAAAATAAATTAATTAATAAAATAAAATAAAATAAATAAAATACTGACCTTGCCTTCTTTTTTTGTTTTGCATTTTTGAATTTCTGAACTTTTTCCTTTTGCCTCCCCTAGAGAATTTTATCGGCCCAGGTCTAGATCTAGTCTCTGGCATCATCTGCCCTGGTGAATTTTGCCAAAAGATTTTTGCTTTTTGCCTTTGTCTTTCCTCATATATATATATATATTTTTTTACATATACTTTTTGAGCCTTTTTTTTTTTTTTTTTTTTGAGACAGAGTCTCGCTTAGTCGCCCAGGCTGGAGTGCAATGGCGCGATCTCGGCTTTGAGCCTTTTTAAATAACTTTTTTATTGATTTTTTTTTAAATTTTCTGATTTTTGTAACTTTTTAGCAATGTCTGGCCAACTGTTAGTAACAAAGCGCAGTTTTAACATTCCTTGCCCAAGAGGGCTTTCTGGGTCTAAGTTAGCATTTTTTAAAAATTTGTTCTTTTAATTAATCTAAGAACCTCATAGGTCCTTCATCTTTCTTTTGTTGGACATTAAATGCTTTGGAAAGGTTTTGGGGTCTGGGTGCTGACTTTTGAATCCCCCTGATTATTATTTTTAAAATTCATTATATTATTTTGGTGGGCAGCATTATTGTTATCCCACTGCGGGTCCTAAGCAGGGAATTTATGACATGCTGTCGGAACATTTTGACCTGGAGGATGTTTACGTTCCCAGATCGTATTTCTTTTTTACCTTGAAAAAAAGATGCCTAGGATGGACATTAATTCAGCCCAAGTATATAACTGAGGGCCTAAAAACTGATCAATTTGATCTGCCATCCTGTTAGGATTATTTAATAGTGGCTTTAGTTCTCCAAACTTCAGACCCAGTAAGGCGAGCATCCACAAAACCAATAGCTTCTCCTCCTTGAGGAACTTTCCTTAAAGGAAAGAATGTTGAAGTTAACTTTTTTGGGGGAGAGGAAAAGGGAAATTGTGAATATCTTTCTTACATTGTTTTAATTTTTGTTGGAGGCTTTTCTTTAAAAAAAGGACATTTAGAATCCGTAGGCTCCTAGGATTCACAAGAATCTGGGTTATATGGGGGAGGAAGAACACGGGTAGGGGGGCCCGGAGTGGCAGCTGGCTCTGGATCAGGTCCAGAAGGGGATCTAGGACAGCAGCAGCTGCGTGGGGAGGTGGTGGCAGGTTATTAAGAAATGGGGAAACGTGGTCTAGAGGGTCCTATCTCTTATTTGATGAGGCCATTTTTGACTCTTTTTTATTTTCTAGTCCCCCTTTGGTCGTTTTTAAAGGATAAAGAATAATAGGCCCTTGCCGCTAGCATAAAGCATAATCAATTTTTCTTGTGACACAGGACTTTTGCTATTAACATATATTATTAAAAGTTGACAGACTTAATCTTTATCTGACCTAAATTTTGACTAAAAAACCGCTGGCTTGAGAATTGGCTTTTTAGTTCAAATGAAGCAACAATACTTAATTATTTGCTGCTTTTTTTTTTTTGCTTAATTTAGTTTTTTCATTATCTTTCCAACACTTTAACATAAGCCTTAAAGGACTATCAGGAGGGATTTGATAGCTTGCATCTTTTTTTGCCCCTGATTTGCTATAAATCTTTCCCGTATTGATTATCAGATAGAGTTAACCTCTTAATCCTGGAGATTTCTTGTCTATGCTGTTTTTTCCTGGCTTGCTTAAATTTTTAACGTTTCGTGCTTGAGGTTTCGTTTTCCCTGAGGAGGATTTAACTCCTCTTTTTCTTTCTGGGGGCTTTTTACACTCTTCAATCACTTTGTCCTACCTGGCCACTTTCCTCACGGGAGTTTAAGTCCCTCTTAGCATTGGTGTGCTGGTATAAACCCCACGGCAGGAAGCCTTATGATGTATCCACGGAACCGCAGGCAAGACTCACTCACTTCGTCCAGCAGTAGGACTTATCACGATGTACACAAGCACCACCACCTGCAGTGAGGTCTATTCGCACACACTTTTAACCTCCAGGATATCCCGACCACCAAGCAAGGACTTTGTCGCCCCCTTGCGACGTTTCTTTACTTTGGTCTGTGCACAGAGTTTACCCGGTCCCTGCCGCAGTGCAATGCTAGCCTGTCTGTCCTTTTCTGCCTTGCTGAGGGTCCAGATTTATTCACCACAACAGGTGAGTCCAGATTCCCAGTCCCTGAGGCCACTGCAATAAGGCAGCGGGACACCTCCCCTGGAGGGGGGGGAATCAGAGATCCCGACCCGAAGGAGACTGGGTGATCCCAGGTGAACCCTCAAGCTGTTGGAAATAAATCGTTATTCCCCAATGTCACAGAGAAGAATCAGCCATCACACAAGAAGCTTCCTCAGCAAGGTGATTTTTACCTTCTGCAGAAAGGGTGCTGTCCGTCAGCAATCCTGCCACGAGCACATACAAAATAAAAAAGACACTAAAATATTTATCCCTTATGCATGAGGTCCCTATTGACGTGTCATTGGCTGGAGCCAGACCTTACCATCTAAACTAAAACCCGATTGGCTAACAGTTTAAAACTTTTTTAAATAGGTAAAGGCAGGGAGGAACAAAAGAAGAAAGGAAGTTGTTTACAAAAGGACTTAGAAAAGTAATAATATTCCCAAATAAGGAAGGAGTGTACGCTGCAATCTGGGACATGCCTGGGTACGTCCAGCACAATATTTTGACTAAGGTATGAGAACATAGAACATACTACCTGCCTGTGAGCATGTTTAACATAGATATTGAACTCAGAGTATACTTATTCTGGTACATTTGCTACATAAGGCTTAACAGAGAGTTGTTACTATACAATAAGAAACTTGAAGAAAGTTAGTTCTGAGAAAAGATATCAATAACATTTATGACTTAAAGGGGAAGCTTTGAAGAGGAACTTTTGCTTTCTACAGTCAAGTTGTCTCTAAGTTGCCCATGCTGGTTTTGATCTGTCTGCTGTGGCCTCCCAGAGTTCTGGGATTGCAGGCATGAGCCACTGTGCCTGGCCCTTCCTTTTGGAAGCCCAGTTTGAATACTGCCCTCTTGTTTCTAGTTATTTGTTATGGCAGCAACCCACCTGCAATACCAAAATCCAGACAAGTTATCTGCTGCAGTATAACAAATTACCCCAAAACTGAGTGGCTTAAAACAGTTCTCAGTTATGATTCCATGGCTTCTGCAGCCCAGGAATCCGGCTGCAGCTTAGCTGGGCCCTCTGGCTCACAGTCCCTCCCAGACTGCAACCCAGACATTGTACTTGATATGGGAATTGCTGTGGACCAGTGCCTGCCTCAGGCTTCCCACCAACCCCTTCCTGGCTTTGAACAGAAATAGTCACAGCAGGCATCTTAGGTGTTATACACAGAAAGACTCTATTTTTGTTGTTTGACCACTGACAGCTTCTATGTCCCCAACCCACCCCTTTGCCCCACATCTGGGCAGCCCAATCAGAGAGCCCAAGAGTGCCCTCCGTCTCTTGGCATGAGTGGGAATCTCAAACCACAACAGGTAATCCTTCCACATGGCAAAAACCTGAGGCCACTTCACCCTCCCCACACAGCTTATTCTGCTCCAGACTAATCTCGAGCCCTTCTTCGGGAGGAAGGGCTGTTTATCCTCTTGATATTTATTATGTGAGTAATAAATTTTATGTCATGCCCATTGGTGCCAATGTCTTTCATCCCAGTATCCACAAATCCCTGGTGGGGGCCCCCCAGTGTCCGGCAGGGATACCAGGCACCCAAATCAAACAATTCATGCTGAGAACCGGAGGGCTGGATGCCAGGACTGGCCTGGACCGGCTCGGCTGATTGCTGGCACGCCTGTGCTCTGGGTCGCATCACTTTAGGGTGGTTCTCCTGGAATTTTCCAAGCATCTGCTTTAAAAGTAGCAGCTTAAGCCAGAGGTAATGATGGGGAAAGGGGGCCGAGGAGCCAGACGTAAAGTGAATCCTGACCCCAGACTGGACCCTACTAGGTGGCAGCATCATTCATTGGAGGGAATGGTTATGTATCTCAGCCGGATGCTGGCCCCACATTTCCCAAACGCTCCATATAAAAAGGCAATAACTCCCTGGGGGGGCCACTGAGCAAGAATTTATATGATGTTCAGATCTCCAGGATTCCCATGGCAGAGGTTCCTCAGGGCTCAGCAAGCAGATACATTGCTGCTGCTATCCTCACTGCTGTGACACTGTCATGGACACTGAGACTCCTTGGAGAAAAAAATTAAATAGAAACCCCCCTAAAATATCCCTAATTACAAAAGGTGAAGATAAAATGACTCAGGTCGAGGAAAAAAATGGTCCTGTCATTCAAAAGACCACCAGGATGGCTACACAGAAAGAAGGGGAGCTTTACTGGAAAACTGGGAGGAGAGACTCGTCTCAAACAAACAAACAAAAAAAGAAACGTAATTGCCATTGTAACAATGTTGCAGAGGGAGTCCTCCATAGGTGATTAGGTCATGAAGGCTTTGCCCTCATGAATGAATTAATCCCGTTATGGCAGGAGTGGGTTAGTGATCACGAGACTGGGTATGTTATAAAAGTGAGGTCAGCCTGATTTCCTCCATGTCTCGCATGCTTGCTTCTGCCTTACACCCTTCTGCCATGGGATGACCCTTGCCTGATGCCAGCACCGTGCTCTTGGACTTCCCAGCCTCCAAAACTGGGAGAAATAAATTTCTTTTCTTTGTCAGTTGTCCAATTTGTGGTGTTAATTTGCAGACTAAGACCAGCTTTCTAATAATGTTTGTTGGGGCTACTTGGATTTTTGAGGCAACATATTCCCACTTACACATTTCATGAAAACCTCTTTATTCAATTTCCCCTAAGTCTGCTCATTATAAATGGCCACTTCACACAAGCCCTCCAGGCTGTGTAGGGAATGGCTCCACCATGGCACCCTGGTGGCCCTGCACATATCCACACAGGCCACAGAGGCAAAAGCTCAAACTGAGGCTCATCTGAGTCATGGCAGGACACCTTGTGACCCTCCAGAGAGTGGGAAGCCTGTAGGAGCTGCTACAACTCCCGTTGACCCCTGTCTCCCCCAGGAGGCTGTCATGAGAAGGTTCTGCATGGCCTTTGGGTTCTGATGAGGCCTGCCGCTGTCTGTCCTGCCCTCCTCTGAATGGAGTTGCTGTTGCAGGAAGTCAGGGACCCTGAATGGAGGGACCAGCTGGAACCACGGCAGAGGAACATAAATTGTGAAGATTTCTTTTTAATATAGACATTTATCAGTTCCCAAATACTTTCATAATTTCTTATGCCTGTCTTTACTTTAATCTCTTAATCCTGTTATCTTCATAAATTGAGGATGTATGTCACCTCAGGACCACTGTGATAATTGTGTTAACTGTACAAATTGATTGTAAAACATGTGTGTTTGAACAATATGAAATCAGTGCACCTTGAAAAAGAACAGAATAACAGCGATTTTTAGGGAGCAAGGGAAGACAACCATAAGGTCTGACTGCCTGCGGGGTCGGGCAAAAAGAGTCATGTTTTCCTTCTTGCAGAGAGCCTATAAATGGACGTGCAAGTAGGAGAGATATCGCTAAATTCTTTTCCTAGCAAGGAATATTAATATTAATACCCTGGGAGAGGAATGCATTACTGGGGGGAGGTCTATAAACGGCCACTCTGGGAATGTCTGTCTTATGTGGTTGAGATAAGGACTGAGATAGCCCCTGGTCTCCTGCAGTGCCCTCAGGCTTACTAGAGTGGGGAAAAACTGTGCCCTGGTAAATTTGTAGTCAGACTAGTTCTCTGCTCTTGAACTCTGTTTTCTGTTATTTAAGATGTTTATCAAGACAATACATGCACCGCTGAACATAGACCCTTATCAGTAGTTCTGCTTGTGCCCTTTGCCTTGTGATCTTTGCTGGACCCTTAGTAGTAGTTCTGCTTTTTGCCCTTTGAAGCACGTGATCTTTGTACCTACTCCCTGTTCTTACACCCCCTCCCCTTTTGAAACCCTTAAGAACAACTTACTGGTTTGAGGCTCAGGCAGGCATCATGGTCCTACCAATATGTAATGTCACCCCTGGTGGCCCCGCCATAAAATTCCTCTCTTTATACCGTCTCTCTTTATTTCTCAGCCAGCCTACACTTATGGAAAATAGAACCTACATTGAAATATTGGGGGTGGCTTCCCCCAATATCTGGCATGCCAACGTGGTTTTCTTTTTCCTAAGTACATGTGGGAACCCACTTCCCTTTGGTAGGTGCAGAGAAACGTTCATCGATCCGGTCCACAGAAACACTTGTTTGGCTCCCCAACGATTGGTGAGCTGTCTGTGTATTGTCCAGGGTAACTATGGGTCACACAGAATCTAAACATTATACTTATCTCTACTATATTAAACTCCTGTTCAAACAGGGGGAGTTCAGGTGCCCATGGAAAATATGGTCACCCTATTTAGGGCAGTGGAAGAACACTGTTCTTGGTTTCCTGAAAAGGGAACATTAGATGTGGAACTATGGGATCGTGTTGGTGCAAAATTCCGAGAACTGGTCCTGACAGGAAATTATGTTCCTGTCACTGTTTGGGGTGATTGGGCCTTGGTATGTGCTGTCCTAATGACATACCAATCCCGTGACCCCCTGCAGTTACCACAGTTTTCTGAATCTGGTGACCCTCTACCTCTTCCTCAGCTTTCCTCTCCCGCTTGGCCTTCATTATCTGCTCAGCCTCTCCCTTTGCCTACTCCTCTCCCATCTGACGATGTTGAGGATTCAATATCTAACTCTGGTGTCTTTGGCTTAATGTCACCCCCTGATGATCTCATTTCTTTTCATGAAGAGCTGGTACTTGTAGCTCCCACAGCCCTGATTTGGACAGCCCAGGACCGTATCTATGCTAACTCTTCCCTCTTCAAACCTTTGCAGCCTTTGCCTCCAGAGCCATCTAATGGCTCTGGGACCAAACTACAATTTACCTGTAATTCCACAGACCCTCCCCTGTTCACTGCAGCCCCTCACCTTCCTGTCATTTTAGTCCCTCAACTGGTCACTTTGCCATCCACTCAACCTGCTTCTCTATACCCTTCTTCACACACAGACACCCCTGCCACTCTGGTTGCACAGGATTGGGACCATAATCACCAGTATGCATCTGCCTCTTCTGCTCCCCCAGTGCCCCTTTCTTATGCTCTCATACTGGCCCACCCTCCTCAACCTCAGTTTCCCTTACCTACACATACTTTTCCTGTCACTTCTATGCCAACTCCGTCTCAAGTGCCTGTTCTTGAAACTTCCATGCAACACGTATTATGCCAGAACAAAGAAACAAGTGGATGAGAGGTGTGGGCTTATCTGGTGGCACTGGAACCTCCCAATGCTCAAGGGGTACAAGTGTGTCAATATGCACCACTCAATCTTACCTTTTTAAAAAAATTCAAAGATGCTTGTACTCAGTATGGTCCTACTTCTCCATATGTTAAAATGGCATTACAGACTCTTTGTACTGAGGTCATTTTGCTTCCTTTAGACTGGAACCTTTTGGCAAAAGCTGTTCTAACTCCATCTCAGCATTTGCAATTCCGTACCTGGTGGTCAGAGGAGGCCCGTCTGCAGGTTCAGCTAAATCGGGCTGATGGCATTCCAGTTACTCCGGCTCCGTTCACAGGCTCCAATAATTACTCTGACACTACTGCCCAATTAGGCTTTGATGCTCTCACCACAGAACAAGTAATAAAGGTGTGTATAAGAGCTTGGGATAAATTACACACCGCAGGCCAAGCTCCTGTTTCTTTTACTACTGTTAAACAGGGTCACAATAATTTATATCCTAATTTTTTGGCTAGATTACAAGATGCTGTTGAAAATCTGTAATTGGACAAGCTTGGTGTAGAATACTTAAAATTTCTGGATTTGATCCAAATTTAATTGTGGTTCCTTTAAATCGGCTTGAAGTTCAAGCCGCTTTTCAATATTCCATACGGTGGCAAATTCACTTGGCTGATTTTATCAGTGTTATGGACAATCATTATCCAAAAAAACAAATTGCTTGATTTTATAAAAATGACTTCTTGGGTGGTCCCTCCCCATTCCTGAGGCCATAACAGTGTTCACTGAGGGCTCCAGTAATGGAAATGCTGGTTATGTGGGTCCTACAGACGAGCTTATTTCTACCCCTTATACCTCTGCTCAAAATGCAGAGTTAATTGCTATAATTACTGCCTTACAAGATTTCCCCAAACCTTTAAATATTGTCTCTGATTCTGCTTATGTTGTACATGCCACTAAAAATATAGAAACCGCTATCAAACATTTTGATAATTCTGAATTGGCTTATTTTCAAGGTTACAACAGGTGGTTCGCCAACGTAGATACCCTTTCTATATTACACATATTGGATCTCATACCACTTTACCAGGACCCATGTCTGCTGGTAACCATAAGGTTGACTGTTTGGTCTCTTTTGCAATCCAAGAGGCTCAGGAGTTCCACAATCTCACTTATGTCAGTGTTGCTGGATTAAAAGATAAATTTGCTCTGACCTGGAAGGAGGCTAAGCTTATTGTCCACCGCAGCCCTCAGTACCAAGTTTTCGTACTTCCAAATCAGGAGCCTGGCGTTAATCCCAGAGGCCTAACTCCTAATGATTTATGGCAAATGGATGTGACTCATGTTAGCACTCCTTTGGCAGACTTTCATATGTAAATGTTTCTGTAGACACCTTTTCAGGTTTTATTTGGGCTACTTGCCAAACAGGGGAAGGCATGGCCCATGTTAAAAGACCTCTGTATTCTTGCTTTGCAGTTATGGGGCTTCCATATCAAATAAAGGCATATGGATATGTTAGTAATGGTTTTGATTTATTTATGCAACAATGGGGAATTTCCCATATTACCGGAATCCCTTACAATCCTCAGGGACAGGCTGTGGTGTAACGGGTCAATCACACTTTAAAAACTCAATTGTCCAAACAGTCTGAGCAATAAAAGCATAATTTAACCACTCCCCACTCCCAATTACATTTAGCATTGTTTACTTTAAACTTTCTAAATGTTCCTAAAGACGATACTCTGACTGCAGCCGAACGCCATTATACAGGCAAAAAATTCTCCCTAAATGAAGGCAAGTCAGTGTTACAGAAAAACTCCCAAACCAATACCTGGGAACCTGGAACAATTATAACGCGGGGAAGAGGGTATGCTTGTGTTTCACCAGGAGATCATCAATCCGCTGTCTGGGTGCCCACGAGGAGGCTTAAACTTCGTGTGAACACTGACAATGAAAACCACAGGGAAGATACGTCTGCATCAGAGACCGCCCTCATACCTGGTGGGATCTGCGCTGACTTCTCAGAAACTGGCACGCCAAATCAAAGTGGGTCTGGTTCAACCCTCCCTAATGGGAACGGAGACCCCTCTAACTAATCCCACTTCTCCTAATTCCCTTTCTTTTTCTCCTTACAAACCTAAAAATCTCACCATTTCTATTAGCCTGAAAATAACATCCCTCAGTTCTTCTCTTCCTCCTTCAGCACTGGATCTTGCTTACAATAGGTTTTATTTAATAATACTCCTCCTTATACATTCTGTCTCACCAGTTTCCCCTCACCCTGATTTACCTGCTACACAAAATTATTCTTTTTTTTTTTTGAGACGGAGTCTCGTTCTGTCACCCAGGCTGGAGTGCAGTGGCCGGATCTCAGCTCACTGCAAGCTCCGCCTCCCGGGTTCACGCCATTCTCCTGCCTCAGCCTCCTGAGTAGCTGGGACTACAGGCGCCCGCCACCTCGCCCGGCTAGTTTTTTGTATTTTTTAGTAGAGACGGGGTTTCACCGTGTTAACCAGGATGGTCTCAATCTCCTGACCTCGTGATCCGCCCGTCTCGGCCTCCCAAAGTGCTGGGATTACAGGCTTGAGCCACCGCGCCCGGCCTACACAAAATTATTCTTATTGGGCTTATGTGCCTTTTCCTCCACTTACTCAACCTCTCACCAGGTTGGATGCTCCTGCGGGAATCTATACTAACAATAGTGTGTGGATGCCTAGAGCAACAGATAACTGTTGCCCTGCTCAACCAGGAGAAGAAGGCACTGCATTTAATGTTACGATGGGTTATAAATACCCTCCTCTGTGCCTCGGACATGCACCTGGTTGTATCCATCTAGAAACTCAAGTCTGGGCTGCTTACCTTCCAGAGAGATTAGTCACGGGAACAGGGACATTTGGTCTCCGGCCTCTCCCTCTCTCCTTTAAGGCAAATGAAAAGGGGAGTAATAGGAGATACCCCATGCTTTCAATATAAACCTGTAGGAAAACTATGTCCTAAAAATTTTGAGGGCCCATCTAAAATTTTAATTTGGCAAGATTGTGTTAATTCCCATGCAGTAGTATTTAAAAATGACTCATATGGTTTAGTAATAGACTTGGCACCAAAGGGTTATTTAAAAAAACAACTGCTCCTCTGGCGGAAGGGAATGCCTGGAGGCTATTTACTTTATTTCTTATTGGGAGGATGAGGATCATCATCCTACTTTGCATAAGAGGTTCAGCTCCTTCTTTCCCTTAAAATGAGAAGATAAGGGCATTACCCTTATGTAGAATTCCATGATTCTAGTCATTCATAGAATTGTGCAACCATCACCACTGCCTAATCTTAGAACATTTTCACACTCTGGGTCAGGCGTGGAGGCTCACACCTATAATCCCAGCACTTTGAGAGGCCAAGGCAGGTGGGTCACCTGAGATCAGGAGTTCAAGAGCATCCTGGCCAACATGGTGAAACCCCATCTCTACTAAAAATACAAAAAAATCAGCCAAGTGTGATGACACGCACCCGTAGTCTCAGCTACTCAGGAGGCTGAGGCAGGAGAATCACTTGAACCTGGGAGGCGGAGGTTACAGTGAGCTGAGATCATGCCAGTGCACTCCAGCCTGGGCGACAGAGCAAGACTCTGTCTCAAAAAAAAAAAAAAAAAAAAAATTAGCTGGGTGAAGTGGCAGGTGCCTGTAATTCCAGCTACGTAGGAGGTTGAGGCAGGAGAATTGCTTGAACCCAGGAGGTAGAAGTTGTAGCAGTGAGCTTAGATGGTGCCACTGCACTTCAGCCTGGGTGACAGAGCAAGACTCTGTCTCAAAAGAAAAAAAAAGAAAAAAAAAAACATTTTCACGCTCCAGAAAGAAACCCGTCCCCATTAGCAGCCACTCCCCATTCCTCCTCCCCCAACCCCTGCCCAACCTGGTCAGCTTCCTGTCTCTAGGGATTACCTGTTCTGGAAACTTCATAGAAATGGAATCATACAACCTGTGGCCCATATGCCTGGCTTCTTTCCCTCTGCACGTTTTCAAGGCTCGTCTGCAGTCAGTACTTTGGAGGCAGCAGAAATGTTGAATCCCATAAGTCCCAGGCTACCCATGGCAACCTCACCTTAACCCCAGCCCCAACCAAATGAAAACCCAAAGCCACCCTCTCCACTGATGCTTGTTTCGTTCCAGACCCAACCTAGGCCCTTCTTCCAGGGGAATCCTCTTGCCATTTACTATATGGTTAACAAATTTTGTCACACAGCCATTGAAGCCTAGGTGTCGTTTGTTCCAACATTCATAAATCCCTGTAGGGACAAGGGTCCCGAGCATCTGGCAGGGATGCCAGGCATCAGATAACACACCACGCATCAGTTATCAAACGCCGCAGCCAAGCCGTAGCTGGGCGGCAATCATCTCAAGGCTGGCCTGGATGCCGCCTGCTTCCAAGTTCATGCCCTGGGGCTGACAAGATTCAGTTTCTCCTGGGTTGTTGGAATAAAGACCTCAGTTCCTCCCAGGCTATTGCCCAGAGGCTGCTCTCAGTTCCTTTCAAGGTAGGCCTCAAAAAGAACGCCAGAAAGTGTGACCAAGACAGAATCGGTCTTCAGAACCTGCCTTCGGAAGTGACAGCCTGTTACTTTTTGCCACTGTATTATTTTTCTTTTCCTTTTTCCTTTTTTTTGAGATGAAGTTTCACTCTTGTCGCCCAGGCTGGAGTGCAAAGGTGCAAACTCTGCTCACTGCCACTTCTGTCTCCCAAGTTCAAGTGATTCTCGTGCCTCAGCTCTCTGAGTAGCTGGGATTACAGGCGCCTGTCATGACACCCGCCTAATTTTTGTGTTTTTAGTAGGGATGGAGTTTCACTGTTAGCCAGGCTTGTCTTGAACTCCTCACCTCAGGTGATCCGCCTGCCTCAGTCTCCCAAAGTGCTGAGATTACAGGTGTCAGCCACCATGCCCGGCATCTTTTTCTTTTTAAATTGAGACAGGGCCTCTCCCCATCACCCAGACTGGAGTGCAGTGGTGCAATCACAGCTCACTGCAGCCTCAGCCTCCCTGGCTCAAGTGATCCTCTCCACCTCAGCCTCCCCAAGAACTGGGACCACAAGACATGTACTCCCACACCCAGCTAATTTTTATTTTTATTTTTGTAGAGACGGGTCTCTGTAGGTTGCCCATACTGGTCTCAAACTCCTGGGCTCAATCTATCCTCCTGCCTTGGTCTCCCAAAGTTCTGGGATTACAGGTGTGAGCCATCAATCCCGGCCTTGTATCAGTTCTTTATCGCTGTGTAACAGATTACCATAAATTCCAAAGCTTGAAGCAACACCCAGGCATTGTCGCACTGTGGATGTGGGTGATGTGGATGAGGAGTCTGGCATGGTGTAGCTGGGGCCTCTGTCCAGGGTCTCACAAGGCTGCAGTCAAGGTGTGGGCCAGCCACGTTCTCAGCTGGGGTTTAGCGTCCTCTTCACACCCCTTCTGGTTGTTGCCGGAATTCAGTCCCCTACAATGGAGCACCGAGGTCCCTGTTTTCTTGCAAGTTGCCATTGGGGACCACTCTCGGCTTCCAGAGGCCCCCTTGCAGGTGGCACCATGGCCGCTTGCTCTGCTCCAAGCCTGCAGGAGAGCGCCTCTCCGCCATGTGCCTTTCTTTTAAAGGACTTGCCTGACTGGTTCAGGTCCACTTAGGTAACGTCCCATTTGATTAGCTCAAAGGTACTGTAGCCCATCACATTCACCCACGGGAGGGCATTAGCGAGATGTGGACACCAGGGAGTGAGAATCTCTCAGGCCAGTTTAGCATTCAGTTGGTTAGCCAGGTTCAGGGGCTCACGCCTGTAATCCCAGGACTTTGGGAGACCGAGGTGAGCGGATCACCTGAGGCCAGGAGTATTAGACCAGCCCGGCCAACAGGGTGAAATCCCATCTCTACTAAAAATACAAAAATTAACTGGGCGTGTTGGTAGTTACCTGTAATCTCAGCTACTTGGGAGGCTGACGCAGGAGAATTGCTTGAACCTGGGAGGTGGAGGTTGCAGTGAGCCGAGATTGTGCCACCACACTCCAGCCTGGATGATACAGCGAGTCTCAAAAGTAAATAAATGGAAAGGTTGCTGAGCGCAGTGGCTCGTGCTTGTAATCCTGGTAGGTTGGGAGGCCGAGGCAGGAAGACTGCTCAGGGCCAGGAGTTTCATCCTAGCATGGACAGCACAGTGCAACTCTATCTCTGAGTAAAATAAAAGAAGTAAAACGAGAATTCAGTTGGTTAGAAGAAACTCACTAGGTCCAGCCCACAATCAAGGGATGGAAATTGCACAAAGTTGTGAAGAGTCAAGGGTGGGAGATCACTGGGAGTCCTTCTAGAAGCTGCCTGTCTCACATACTATGGGACAGCCTCTCTCTCCTAGCTGGGGGTATTTGGAGCAGGTGTCTAATCCTACTCTTTTTTATGTCTGTTGCCGTTTCTCACGGTGATGTGTTTCCTGTGTGTTCTGTCATTTTGAATTGTGAGCTGAGCTTCAGAAGGGAGAATCCTGGGTGGCCAGGTTTAAAGGAGCTACCGAAAGAAGTTTTCTGTTTGGTTTTGCCAGGGGCCTGAGGGTGCCACTAAGTCAAGGCAACTATTTTTTTTGAGATGGAGTTTCACTCTTTTTGCCCAGGCTGGAGTGCAGTGGTGCGATCTCGGCTCACTGCAACCTCTGCCTTCCGGGTTCACGCCATTCTCCTGCCTCAGGCTCCCGAGTAGCTGGGATTACAGGCACACACCACCAGACCTGGCTAATTTTTTGTATTTTTAGTAAAGACGGGGTTTCACCATGTTGGCCAGGCTGGTCTCGAACTCCTGTCCTCAGGTGATTCACCTGCCTCAGCCTCCTGAAGTGCTGGGATTACAGTCGTAAGCCACTGCACCCAGCTGAAAGCAACTTTTTAGTGTTAATTTCTCAACTCTGGCGTTCCTAGACCACACAGGTGGCATGACTTCACTGTAGCAATTCCACACTTACAAAAGAGAAGCCTCAAAACGACGATCTCATGGGAAACTTGTTTGCCACCTAAAGCTCAAATTTTCTCACCTCTTTCTGTTCCTCTGGGTGAAAATTTTTATGTCCCTTTCTCTAAAGGTGTTGCATTTCTGTGACCCCAACTTCATCATGCTTGACTGTAACCCTGACCCCCTGCCTTGTAAGGGTTTCCAACGCTCAACCCAGCCCTGCCCTCAGGCAGCCGCAGCACCAGCTCCTCTGTCCCCACCTTGGTTCTTACTTCCCTCCTCACTTCTGGCCTTAGGGGACTTAACTTATTTTCTCAAGAACTCAGCTATATGTTTATTTTATTTTGTTTATTTATATATTTTTTGAGACGGAGTTTCACTCTTTTGCCCAAGTTGGAGTGCAATGGTGCGATCTTGGCTCACTGCAACCTCCACCTCTGGGGTTCAAGCAATTCTCCTGCCTCAGCCTCCTAAGTAGCTGGGATTACAAGTGTCTGCCACCACCACGCCTGGCTGATTTTTGTATGTTTAGTAGAGATGGGGTTTCACCATTGGCCAGACTGGTCTCGAACTCCTGGCCTCAGATGATCTGCCCACCTCAGCCTCCCAAAGTGCTGGAATTAGAGGCATGAGCCACGATGCCCGGCCTCAGCTATATATTTAAAAGGACGTTTGTTTCTTACCCAGAATTTCTAGGTGTTTTGAAGAGGGAGACTGCTCAGGTTATCTAACCTGCTACTGAGAACTTAAAGATAGGGAAAATCTTGGACTGGAGCTTCTTGGAATCACATAATTGAAAAATCCTGGCCAGGCGTGATGGTTCACGTCTGTAGTACCAGCACTTTGGGAGGCCGAGGCAGGTGGATCACCTGAGGTCAGGAGTTCGAGACCAGCTTGGCCAACATGGTGAAACTCCGTCTCTACTAAAAATACAAAAAAATTAGCCTGGCATGGTGGTGGGCACCTGTAATCCCAGCTACTCGGGAGGCTGAGGTAGGAGAATCGCTTGAACCCAGGAGGTGGAGGTTGCAGTGAGCCAAGATCACACCATTGTACTCCAGCCTGGGCAACAAGAGTGAGACTCTGTTGCAACAACAACAACAAAAAGAAAAAAAAAAGAAAAGAAAAGAAAGAAAAGAAAAAGAAAAACCCCCATAGTGCAGATCAACAAAATCACAGAGTTGCTTTGGGAGCGAGGGTGGCAATCAGACACGGAGGCCATGACACAACCTGCTCATCCACTCAGGGGTCCAGAACCTCCACCCAGTCACCTTATCCAGGGGTGATGGAGACAGGGGAGGTGCCACCTATGCCAGTGTCATCTCTTACGATGAGCTACCCCTGCCTGAAAAGAGCCAGCCGGCTGAGCTTGCTGCCAGGGCCCGTCGCGCTGCCTGGGCTGTGTTTCTCATAACACAGTCCGTGATGTGTGTTTCCCGTCACACAGTCCGTGATGTGTGTTTCCCGTCACACAGTCTGTGATGTGTGTTTCCCGTCGCGCTGCCTGTGCTGTGTGTTTCCCGTCACACAGTCTGTGATGTGTGTTTCCCGTCGCGCTGCCTGTGCTGTGTGTTTCCCGTAACACAGTCTGTGATGTGTGTTTCCCATAACACAGTCCGTGATGTGTGTTTCCCATCACGCTGCCTGTGCTGTGTGTTTCCCGTCACGCTGCCTGTGCTGTGTGTTTCCCGTAACACAGTCCATGATGTGTGTTTCCCGTAACACAGTCCGTGATGTGTGTTTCCCGTCGCGCTGCCTGTGCTGTGTGTTTCCTGTCGCACGGCCTGTGCTGTGTGTTTCCCGTAACACAGTCCATGATGTGTGTTTCCCGTCGCACTGCCTGCGCTGTTTCCCGTCACACGGCCGGTGATATGTTTCCCGTCATGTGTGCACGTGTGTTGTCATGTAGTGCCTGTCACAGGTGTTACCAATCGTGTGTTTGCATGTTGCACACGTGTGGCCTATCAGGTGTACATATGTGTTGTCTGGCACATGTCAGCATCTGGGCATTCTCTGTGTGCCAGATGCCCTGTGAAGCCTTCTCATGGGAAATGCCCAGATAGGAAGAGCAAAGCTAGGAGCCAAGCCTCCAAGTGGCCACTCCATGTGCCCGGGTCACCTTCAGGTCTGCTCAGCACCAGAGCCTCTGTTCCTTGGCACCATGGACATTAGAACTGACTCTGAACTGGGAAGAGCTGTAGGCCCACTATCCAGGCACCCGCTCCCCGTTTGCCCAGCATCCCAGGGGCCCACACCCTTCCAAATATCACCTTGCCCTGCATTCAGAAGTGAATCATCTGAGGGTCAGGTTGCCCAACTCTGACTGGTTTCTCTGGAGCCTGCCAGGAGGATGTCGTCAGCCACCTCCAGAGAACGCTGAGTCAGCAGATGCCCAGGGGGAACTGGAAGCACACAGCACTGGCCTTCACCCAGCCTATGGTGGCACCTCGGGACTGCTTGTCAGTCTGCTTGTCATTGAAGGTCAGCGTGAGGCAGGTAGCGTTCCCTCCCAGATTTAGAAAATGTCAAGTCTCCCATCGCACCCTTTTGTGTTTCTTACAGGGTCTGGGGCGCTTGCAGCCACCAGGCTGAGGGCTCCAACATGTTCCCTCGTTTGCAAAGACACACTTAACAGAGAAGGAACCTGTGGCTCAGATGGGAGACTCCCTGTCCAAGGCCACAGAGTCTGGCCCCAGGGCCCACTAGAGGCTTCAAGAACCAAACTCACATGAGGGCAGAGAGGGAGATGGGGCCACAGTTTAGGGCTGGGAGAATCCGTAGAGCCATGCTGAGGCAGGCATGGAGCCTGGAGGCAGGGACCAGGGACGGCCGCAGTCAGGGGTAGAGGGGCTGTGGGGAGTGAGGAATGGTGTGGGCCAGCCCCGGGCCTGCTGGGGTGCAGCTGGGGGCTCCATGGCCCTCCCACGGCCCCCACTTGTCCTCACCCAACTGTTCAGAGCTCTTCACGGCGGGGGTGTCCCTCTCCTCTGGCCACAAGATAAGCGGGTGGAGGAATGGCACCTTCAGACCTTGTAGGGGGTCTGCCCCTCAACCAGCCTGTTTCTCGTGGGCATCGCAGCTAAGGCTGTAGCCAGGAAAGGGTAGTAACCGACCATACCTGGCCTCCAACCACCACTTCCAAGGCCCCTACTGGGCACCGGGTGACCCCACCGTGGCTCAGAAGTGGACCCTGTACGAATAACGAAAAGGTATGGGTACCGGGGTGGTCGCTGGAGGGCTGAGGATGACTACACAGGCCCCTGGAGGGTGTGCCTCCGGAGTCTGTCCCGCCCTCTGGACCCATGGGGGACCAGCAACGCCGTCACACGTCGAGGTCCCTGCCAGCCGCTCCGCCGCTCCTTTCTCTCGGCTGGGGTTGGCAAAGGCAGGCACATATGGGGAGGGGCAGGGCCTCAGGAGGGAGGACGGAATGGTGGGCGGGGCCTACGGACACCTTGCCCCGCCCCCAGTGGGGTTCCGCACTGCGCACTCCCAGCGGTCCTCCCAGGTTAGGGCCTCCCACCACGGCGCCCAGAGGCCGTGTCAGCCGGGCGTGCACCCCAGGGGCGCTCCGTCCCCCGCGGCCTAGGACTCCCCAGTCAGGACAGTACAAAATCTCTTTATGGCTCATTTTCTGTAAAAAACTGTGGCTCTCGGCGGACCCTGGGGATAGGAGATGCAAAGCGCGCTCCCACGAGGTCGGGGCAGGCGGCCAAGAGCTGGGGGGATCTGGAGCGGGGCCGGGTCGCAAGAAGACCCCGACCCTGCGCCGGGGCTGGGGCGCGTGCTAGGGGACCGCGGGATTTCAGCTGTGTTTTCGAACCCCTGTTCTTGGTTGAGGGGTTCCCAAGGCTCCACCCCGCCTTGGAGGGGGCTGCTGAAGCCCGGAGGTGACCCGGGCTCTGGGAGGGGCGTCCCCAATGTGGGGGAGGAGAGACAGGAGCCTTTGAAGACAGCTCGGGACTCGGAGGGGGTCTCCCCGACCTGAGACGTGGTAAACAGGCCGGCGAGCAGGGAGGCTGAGTCCCGGGACCAGGCGACCCCTCACTGCTCCTCGGGCCCGTCGCCCCCTTGCGCCTGTTCGTAGGGGCAGGGCCGGCGGCTAAGTCCGGCGGGCTCGGGGCCGGGCCTGGGCCCCGCGGGCGGCGCCTCCTCCTCCGCGCCGTCCCCATGCTCGCCCTCCGCGTCGCTCTCGTCCGAGTTGTCCTCCTCCAAATAGCGGTAACCGCGCACCTTGTGCTGGGGCCGCGGGATGCGGGGCTGGCGTGGGGCCACGCCCCGCCGCAGCTTCTGCTCCATCCGCAGGTAGGAGACCGCGGCCGCCACCAGCGTCACCAGCAGCACCGCCAGCTTAGCCTGGGCATAAGGACAGGGATGCCAGGGACCCGCGGTCGCCTCGCCCCGCACCTCCCCGCCTATGCCCCTCGCTGAGATAGGCCCTTCCCTCCTCCTGGAGCCGCCCTCAACTTCTTCAGCCCCTCCACCCATGCTTCCTGGACCGCCTCCTGCAGGCGAGGCTGACATCCCAGCACTGTCCCTTACTGTCGCCACGCCCCTGGGAACCTCAGTGTCCCACGCTGTAAGGGGAGAATGCAAATCCCTTTGCCTCATAGGGTGCATGCACCGGTGTTGACAAACTGCTGGCCACAGGCCCTGCCTTCCCAGGGCTTACAACACTCTGTGTCCCTGACACGCCCGTGGGCTGTAGTGATGCTTTTCATGGGGTTTTGACTATAACCCGCAGTCAGGAATGATTTTACATCATAGCTCAGTACATACACACATATCTGTAGGCATGCTTCCTGCTATTTTCTTTTTTCGAGACAGGGTCGCTCCTTCTCCCCCACCCCACACCCGCTAGAGTGCAGTGGCATGATCATAGCTCACTTCAGCCTCAACCTTCCAGGCTCAAGCCATCCTCCCACCTCAGTCTCCCAAGTAGCTGGAACTACAGGCACGCGCCACCACGCCCAGCTAATTTTTAAATTTTTTGTAGAGACAGGGTCTCCTATGTTGCCCAGGCTGGTCTTCAACTCCTGGCCTCAAGCAGTCCTCCTGCCTCAGCCTCTCAAAGTGCTGGGATTACAGGTGTGAACCACCATGCCCAGCCTGCTCACTGTTTTGTTTTTGTTTTTTTTTTTTTGTTTTTTTTTTGGAGACAGAGACTCACTCTGTCCTCCAGGCTGAAGTGCAGTGGCATGATCTTGGCTCACTGCAACCTCCATCTCCCAGGTTCAAGCCATTCTCGTGCCTCAGCCTCCAGAGTAGCTGGGATTACAGACACATGCCACCATGCCCAGCTAATTTTTGTGTTTTTAGTAGAGGCAGGGTTTCATCATGTTACCCAGGCTGGTCTCGAACTCCAGACCTCAGATGATATGCCCACCTCGGCTTCTCAAAGTGCTGCAATTACAAGCATGAACCACTATGCCCAGCCCATTCCCTGCTATGTTTAGTTCTATTTTTAAAAAATGTTTAGCAACTGGGACTTGCTAGACCGAGCCACCATCTTTTGGGAGCAGAGTATGAGGGCCTTGCCCTGCTTCAGGCCATGAAGGGAGACGACCCAACATCTGGAGAACAGGGTACCAAAGAGCCCACAGGACGGCTGTGATGCACCCACAAAATACCCTCAGAGATGGGCAAACAGACTGGCTGGAGGTGGGCCAGTAAGTGAGGTGCTGAGTTGAGGGCCACCCAGTGGGCTGCAGGAATGGGGCCTTGGCCCAGAGACTGGCTTGGGAAGGGGTGGCGTTTAGGAAACTGTGAAGCCAGGGCAGGGGCTAAGGAAGTACCCATCATTGGGCATGGGGCCCCCAACCCTGCCCAGCCTCACCTTCATGGGCAGGCTCGAGCCCAGGTACACGGTGAAGATGGCCACAGCCTGCCACCAGTGGTAGATGGTGAAGATAAAGTCCTGTCTCTCCTTGTCTTCGTACAAGATTCCCAGGAGTGCTGCAGACAGGCGGTACAGGGCAGGCAGGGGAGAGGTGTCACCTGGGGCCTGGAGCTGCCGAGCTACCACCTATGAACTTTACTAAGCCCTGTGTGAGTCCCAGCCCAGGACCGGAGAGCGCCTAGAAAGTGCTGTAAGCCAGTCCTGGCCTGCCCCCTGGTGGAGACCCTAGTCACCACACCACTCACACGCTAAAGCAGAAATAGGAGCAGGTGCGCTGGGCTGTGTGGATGCAGGTGGTTCAGCTCTGCACCACATGCGTGGCCTCAAAAGAAGAAAGCTCTGTGCTTAGTCATGTCCTGTCCCCAACCCCAGGTGTGCAGTGCCAAGCGTGCAGGCGCTGTTTCTCCTCCTCAGCTGGGGCTAGGGAGATCGAACTGTTTGCAGCTGCTAACTCTGCAAATCAAACCTGAAGCTAAGCATGGAGAGGGGGCTTCCTTTCCAACGAGTCCTCCCAGGGTGGGCAAAAAGAGTAATGAATCGGGAGTCAGGAGACGCGTACTCGTTCTCAGGACTGTAATATCGGCTCTGTGGGTGATTTGGGTACTTAACTCCCCAGAGCCGCTTTTCCCAGTGGTGAGATGAGCTTATGCCTATTGTGTGCTGTGTTCTGAAGTTCTAAAGTAAGAAAGTGGGCATGGCACCTGCCAAATTGTAGGGGCCACTATTAACACCTTCGCCAGGCACTCAGGACATGAACACTCTTGACTTGGGGCCCTGCAGGGTGACTTTACCCCCACAGGGCTGCTATGAGGAGACACAGAGCCCCCATGGTTCACAAGGAGGAGACGGAATGTGGAGCTGGGCAGAGGGGATGCCAGGACCAGACAGGGAACAACATAGGTCCGAGATACCCAGGCAGGACTCTGCCCAGAATTGGCTATCCGTGGGCAAAACGGCCAAGAGACTGTGGTGCAGTGTGGGGCTCCAGCCCCTACTACAGACAGAGACACGGGGCAAGCCCCTGCCCTGCCAGCAGCAGGCATGACCTCTGCCATACGTTCAAAACTGTTCACAGCTTCGGCCCATCAGAACAGATGCTGACATGGATGCCCTGCAGGACCGTGCCCGTGTGTGCTAGCTGTGTCACTGCATGTGCCCATCTGTGGACAGGGAACATCCTGGAGCTGAACTTGGGTCTACCCGCTGCCTTCTGCAAACAGGGCCCTGTTCCCCAGCAGCCCAGACCTGGGGCCTGGACTCTGGTACTGAGCAGACTGGGTTGGAGCTGCAGGCCTGCTCCTCTCCATACAAAGGCCCATGTCTGTATCTATGCCCTGGTGTACACAAGGCCACTTGCTCCTACCACACGCTGCCTGAGGCAGAGACCAAAACATCTGCTCCAAGTGTCACGAAAACTATGCCAAGGTAGGCCCTGTCCCCTGGTATGAAAAGGGAGAATCCCTGATGTGTTTTTCACACTGTCCCTAAGGGGTGTCCACGAGCCCCACACCTACCCTGTGTAGCCACGAGATTTCACACTGACCCTCCAGTGTTGATGGGGCCCTGTGCCCGCCCTGGAGTATTAACAGAATGTTCATGGCATGGAACTCCCACACCTGTCTCCAGGCCCTACCCATCTGTCCCCACTGTGTCCATGAGACTTCCCTTCCACCCCTGGAGTGTCCACAGGAAGCCCCACCTACCTCTGCCATGTCCACAGGACCCTATGTGACCATGGGACCCCATATCTGTCCCTGGGATGTCTATGTCCAGCCAACCGCCCAGAGATAACCATAAAGTCCCCTGCCCCGCCCGCCTCCCCCACTCCCAGTGCCTACAGTTATACTCACTGCTGAGTCCAGTCTTGTTCAGGGCGCTGCCCACACCCCAAAGGGCGGCTGCCACATAGAGGATCCAGCTGTGTTGCAGGACCCGAGGCACAGGAGCCCAGAAAAAAAGGACGAAGGTGAGCAGCAGGTGCACCCCTGCTCCAGCCACCAGGGGCACCGGGCGTGGCAGCCACAGCCCCAGCAGGCCCAGGAGTGAGGCAGCTGAGGCGCCCAGGCTGTAAGCCACAAGGAGGTAAGCCAGCCGCTCCAGCCCCACCGAGCACACGCCATAGCCCTGGGGGGGACAAGGGGTGCGCATTGGAGTCCAGAACAGCCCAGACCTCCCCACAAGAAGTGTTCCTTAGGCCACGCCCTGCCCTCCCTGGACTGCCTGACCTCGCTCCAAGGCTCAGGGGAAGGTTCTGAGGGCAAGTGTGAAAATGCCTGGAGTGTCCCTAGACAGCATGGGCTGTACTCCGCAAGGAACCAAACGCTTTGTGGGTGCCATCCCATTTCAATTCAGAGAAGCTAAAATAACTTGCCCAAGGTAAAGACGGGATGGGGGTAAGAGAGGGAAGAGAAAGCAGGAGGGGAATATTTGGGATAGACATGTACACACTTACACATGTAATTAAAAATTATCCGTTGTTTACTTGAATTCAAATTTACCTGGTTATCTTTTCTTTTATGGGGCAATCCTATGCAGGCTGTACTTACCAAGGCGATACCAGTGCAGGCAAAGAGCACCTCGAAACCGCTGTATATAAAGAAAGGCACGAGATGGCGCAGGCGGTAGTCACGCACGTGCTTGAAGGGCAGCTGGAAGATGTTGCCCCAGCCCACGCTGCGCAGATCGATCTCCTCCGTGGGCCGGTAAGCGGCTCCGCACAAACCCAGCACCTGTGAACCCATGACTTGAGGGGCAGCCAGCCAGGCCCAGGCCCGGCCTCCAGGCTTCAGCCCCGCCCTTCAGATGCACCACAAACCCAGGCTTTGCCCCAGCTCTCGGCCCCGCCTCCCAGCCCAGGGCCCCGACCCTGAGACACACCCACAGGTCCAGGTCTTGCCTCATCCCAGCTCAAGGCCCCGCCTCTCAGCACAAAGCCAGGCCACCACACTCCCAGCCCCTGGCCTCTGGATTCCCACCCCTGCCTCGGACCACAGGCCTCAGCCCCGCCTCCGAGCCTCATGCCCGCAGCAGCACTCGGCCCTAACTCCCCAACTCAGATCACGCTCCCAGGCCTACGGCTCCCCCTCCAGGCCACAACCCGACCCTGGCCACTCCATCTGATCCAGACCCTTTCTCGCAGAGTCAGTCCCCAGACCCACACTCTGCTTCACAGACTGTCCTGCCCCCAACCCAGGCCGCACCAGCAGCATGGCCAGGAAGGCCACTGCCATGAGCACGCTCTCCACCACAATGAGGTTTCCGCTCCGCGGGAGCGTCCGCAGAACCGTCTTGTTGAAGCCGCTGAGGATCCCGTGGCTGTTGGTGCCTGGGAAGGGTGGGGGTGGGAGCGCCGTGAGTGAAGAGTAGGGCATAGAGTCAACCCAGCCACCTGGGTGGAGCCACAGCAGCCGCGGAGGCGCGGGAGAGTGAGAGCAAGGGCAGGGTTCCTTCGGAGAGCGGTTTGGAGGTTTGGGCCACTGGGGCTGGGTGTGCCCCCGGGAAAGGGGTATCTTTCCCCTGCTTCCCACCCTATTGCCCCAAGGCTCAGTCGACCTCACATTTCCATACACACCCCCTGCACTGATTGAGCTCTGACTAGTTGCCTGGCCCCAAGAAAGATCCCACTGGCAGCCTCAGCCCAGATGGTGCCTCCTCCAGGCAGTCTTCCCTGCCCACCCACTCTCCTGGCTGGGTCAGATGTCCTAACTACTTACTCCTACAGGGCCCTGTGTCTTGCCCACCAGAGCCGTGGGGCACTGGGCTGCCAGCCCTGAATCCTGTGAGTGAGGGCCCAGTGTCTGCTGGGAAAGTAAGCAGGCTTTGGGGACTCCTCCCCAACCCCCATAAGGACTAACCGCAGCTCTGCACGTTGTACAGCGTGTGGTTCAGGTCATACAGGTAGTGGTTCAGGAAGTAAATCATGGGCAGCTGGGCGCAGGCGAAGCTCAGCTGCAGACACAAGGGCAGTTGGGACCAGACTCAGGTATAGAGCCAGGTAGGAGTCACAGTCACGTCCAGGCACAGCGTTTTGGGGACAGGGGCCTTCCCAGTTCTGGGGGTAGCGTGGTTACAGGGCCGCGCAGTGAGGAAGACCTCCTCCTGGCCAGCACTGTGGACAGGGGCAGATGAGGTCTCTATGGATGAGCAAGCTGGGGTGTGCTCAAGAAAGGCAGATGGGCAGCCTGGGCAGCATAGAAAGACCCTCTCTCTACAAAAAATAAAAAAATTAGCCGGGTGTGGTAGCACACGCATGTGATGCCAGCTACTCAGACCGCTGAGGTAGGAGCATCACTTGAGCCCAGGAGTTCAAGGTTGCAATGAGCCGTGACTGCACTACTGCATTCCAGCCTGGGCAACAGAGCCAGACCCTGCCCCCCACCCCCACCAAAAAAGAAAGAAAGAAAAAGAAATGAAGTTGGGGCAGATGCAGTGGTGTGTGCACGTAGTCCCGGCTGCTTGGGAGGCCAAAGTGGGAGGATCAATGGAGCCCAGGAGTTCAAAGCCAGCTGGGCAACGTAGTGAGACCAGGCCTCTTAAAAATAACAATAATAAAAGAAAGGAAAACGGGACTAGAGGGATGAGACTGTGGATGGGCTTCAATGCGGGGGTCTGCCCTTGCCACCCAACAATGAGCCATGTGGCACTCACATGGAAGAAGCTGTAGAAGATGGCTTGGAAGACCAGGAGATAGGGCGCATGGGAGCCCCGTGGAGGCCGCTGCTTCAGCCCCTGCCCATCCTGCTCCTTGTAGTGGGAGTACTCATGGTACTTCTGTGCCATCCTGGACCACAAAGGAGAGAAGGCTCTCCCCTGCCCGACCTGTGCCACTCCTGTGTGTCCTGCACCCAGAGCTAGGGGCAGACCAGCCCTGGTGTGGGGAAGCTGAGGCCCAGAGGGTGGAAGGGGCTGGACCGTGATCCCTGAGCCAAAGTTGGTAATAAAGTGGAGGCTTGACCAGGTCTCCAGCCTCCTGTTCTGCTGCCCACCAGGCTCACCTGGTGATGTAGTTGCCCATGGAAGCCCAAAGAGGCACGATGGCCATGCCCAGGGCCACAGCGGAGGGCACAAGCGTGTAGTAGCGCTCCCAGTAGTTGGTGGAGACAAAGAGGGCGTAGATGCCCACAGCCAGGAACATCATCCACTTGGTTCCGAAAAACCTGCGGACAGTGGGAGGCATGCTGGCACCACGGGCCTGCTGGACCACGGCGGCCTGAAGCCAAATGGGGCCAAAACTGCAGGTCCCAGCTGACAGGGCTGTGTGAGGTAGAGAGAGTTGAGGGCCCTGAGATGGAATCTCAGATACACAGACCTGCTGAGTGGCCTCAGGCAAGCTACTGTGCCTCAGTTTTCCCAGCTGTCATATGGCACAGAGCCCAAACCACAGGCCTCTCACCGCCACTGTGAGGATGGAGAGTGGCCCATGGGTATAACCAGACCTCATGCGTGTTCTGGGCTCTCTGACTCTCCCATTCCCCCTTCTCCTCCCAAGCTCATGCACTGTGTCTGTAGGGCCCAGGGACGCCTCCCAGGGGCTTGATTCAGGCTGGGAGAAGAAAGAGGAAGAGGCCCCACTGCTGGGAGCAGCAGAGCCGGAGTCCTGGTGCCCCTGCCTCCAGTCCGTTGCTCTTAAGAACCGTGGTGATCAGTAAGGAAGTTTCCTCCTCTCTGGGTCTGGGAAAAGGTCACACAGTGACAATAGAAGGGGCTTGGTGAGTGACAGGCTGAGGGCCCAATCAGGCCATGGAAGCTGATCAGGCCAAAAACTACTACTGGTATCTTCAGGTTTTCTGTATTTACGCTCCTTAAGTAAAAATGCCAGTAAAAATGTGCATTCACCACTGGTGAGGATGTGGTTTAAAAGTGGCACATATAGGCTGGGCATGGTGGCTCACGTCTGTAATCCCAGCACTTTGGGAGGTGGAAGTGAGCGGATCACCTGAGGTCAGAAGTTTGAGACCAGACTGGCCCAACATGGTGAAACCCCATCTCTACTAAAAACACATAATTCGCCGGGCGTGGTGGTGCACACCTGTAATCCCAGCTACTCAGGAGGCTGAGGCTGGAGAATTGCTTGAACCCAGGAGGCAGAGGTTGCAGTGAGCTGAGATCACGCCACTGCACTCCAGCCTAGGCAACAGCAAGAGTGCATCTCAAAAAAAAAGTGGCACATATAGCCAGAGGTCATGCACACGGCATAACCCTTTGGGAAAGCAGCCTGGTAGTTTTGGCAGGGGGTGAACATGTGAATTTGTCCTTCTGCCAGGGTTCAAGCCTTCAGTCTGCCAGTTACTGCCTGTGGGACCTGGGCAAGTTGTTCAACACCATGGTTTCTTCATGTCTAAGATTAGAGCAGCTTCCTCAAATTCTTGGGAATGAAATTGCACTTATAAAGTGCCCAGCACGGCCAGGCATGGTGGCTCTTGCCTGTAATCCCAGCACTTTGGGAGGCCGAGATGGGTGAATCACGAGGTCAGGAGTTTGAGACCAGCCTGGCCAACATGGTGAAACCCCGTCTGTACTAAAAATACAAAACATTAGCTGGGCGTGGTGATGGGCGCCTGTAATCCCAGCTGCTCGGGAGGCTGAGGCAGGAAAATCGCTTGAACCTGGGAGGCGGAGGTTGCAGTGGGCCGAGATTGTGCCATTGCACTCCAGCCTGGGTGACAGAGCGAGACTCCGTTTCCAAAAAAAAAACTAAAAATAAAAATAAATAAATAAATAAATAAAGTGCCCAGCACACAGGAGACAAGAGTTCACTGCTACTAGTAGAAGTGATAGGTTCCAAAAACCATAAAGCCTTTCGTATGGCTTTGACCTAGTAAAGACATTGTTGAAAATGTATCCTAGGAAAAATAATTGTTTAAAAAATTGGGGGAGTGCTGGATGTGGTGGCTCACACCTGTAATCCCAACACTTTGTGGGGCTGAGGCGGGTGAATTCGAGACCGGCCTGAGCAACATAGCAACTCCCCATTGCTATAAACACTATAAAACTCAGCCAGGTGTGAGCCAGGTGCTCCTGCCGGCCCAGCTACTCGGGAGGCTGAGGCAGGAGGATTGCTTGAGCCCAGTGTGTGGGGGTTGAGGAGGCAGCGAGCTGTGTTTGTGCCACTGCACTCTAACCTGGGTGACAGAGTGAGACTCTGTCTCAATAATAATAATAATAATAATAATAATAATAAATAAACACATTAATTAAAAAAAAAAAACAAGGAAACAACTCAGTGCCGCCATATCTGCAGAAGATGCTACCATCTTGCAAAGTCGTAACTGTGAAGGCTGTAGAGTAGGCTGAGATATGCTCAGTGAAAAGAAGGAAGCAAGCGCTGGGCACGGTGGCTCATGCCTGTAATCCCAGCACTTTGGGAGGCCAAGGCAGGCGGATCATTTGAGGTCAGGAGTTCAAGACCAGCCTGGCCAATATAGTGAAACCCCGTCTCTACTAAAAGCATAAAAATTATCCGGGTGGCAGGCGCCTGTAATCCCAGCTACTCAGGGCACTGAGGTAGGAGAATCGCTTGAGCCTGGGAGGCGGAGGTTGCAGTGAGCCAAGATCATTCCACTGCACTGCAGTCTGGGTGACAGGGCAAGAGTCTGTCTCAAAAAAAAAAAAAAAGTAAGCAAGCGAAAGCAAACATGGCCCGCTTGCATACACAGACACACACACACACACGGGCGTGTCCACACACATGCGCTCTGGGGACAAGGATGTGAATATAATCCACGCATGGTGGTGGGACAGCATGGATAGCCGATTTCCTGGAGGGCTTAGGCGGGGGTTCTTTTTTATGATTTCAGTTATTCTAATCCTGCTTGTGCAACTGGAGATGTTTTAAATTTTCAAATTTTTGTTTAAATGGAGTTTTTTTGTTTTTTTGTTTGTTTAAGATGAGGGAACTCAAATTCACACAATTTGTCCACTGGTCTCCAGGTCCCATCAGGGAGGGCGCTGTGGACTGGTGATGGGGAGGCTGAGCCACATACCTCCAGGGTTCAGATCTGGGGCAGAGTTCCCGGAGCACCTGCCCCGCCATGTGTGTCTGTGAGAAACACCCCTCAGCACCAGTCACAGCGACTGGGCCAGGCATGGGTGCTGGACTTTGCTGACCAACCAGAAACCCCTAACTCCACAGCCCCAACCCAGAAGGCCACGTTGGCTCTGGGAGGCCTCCCAGGAGGCCTGGAGAGGAGGATGTCCCATGAGACCCAGGCAAGCTGGGAGGGAGCTCAGCCCGTGGAAATCTGTTGCTGGAAACCAAATGTGCCCTGAGGCAAAGTTCCTCTTTCCTTCCCCAAATCCGAGTTTCACCCCCTTCACTCTCAGGCTTCCGGGTAGAAGAAGCCTCTCCCTTGCTCTCTCCCACCACAAACACCCGACAGATGAATGCCTCCTGGCCCGCCGGCCTCTACACCCCGCCGAGATGGGAGTACCGCAGCATCCCATGGGACCAGCCACGCCCACCTGATGAGCACTGGTGTGTAGAGCAGGGCGGCGATGGGCGTCACGTTGATGCCCATCAGCATCTTGCTGTCGATGTCGGGCAGTCCCATGTTGCCATATTTCACCTCGCGGTAGGTCTCGTCGTAGTGCAGGATCAGCTGCATCTGCAGGAGGCCTGGGGACAGGACAGGGAGCGGCGTGGAGGGAGCAGCCTGGCTCTGGCCGCCACCGAGCAGAAGCCGGCATGCAGGCCTCCTGGGGACCTGCAATCACCGAAGGCATCCCCTCTGGCAGCGCCCCTCAGGACAGCGTGGGTCCGGGTTGCCACGCCTTCTGCCAGCCGCGGCCACTTGGCCAGCTGGGCCCAGACCCCCACCTGCCTTGCTCCGCCAGCCTCCATTTCCGAAGGGGGCAGGTCTGTCCCGGAGCCTGGACCCCCGCCCCCCACCCACACCGAGGCTCTGGCTGGGACCTGGGGACGCTGCGCTACTTGACCTCCCTACCCCACCCCCACCGCGGGGGGCCGTGGCTGCAGCTGCGAGGGCGGCGGAGGGGAAGTGAGAGCGGGCGGGAGGCCGAGGCCCGCGGTTTCTGTTTCCCGGGCCGGGCTGGGAGCGGGCGGGGCGGCCCAGGGTGCCCGCGCGGCACCTACCCAGGTAGACGCCGTAGGTGAGCATGCCCCCGGCGCTGGCCGCCAGCACGTTCTTGAGCACGCCCAGGCGCTTGCGGCGGTAATAGCGGCGCTCCTCCTCCTCCTCGTTGTAGTTGGGGTACGCGCCCACCAGCTCGTCCAGCTGCGGGCCACGCATGCCGCTCGCACCCGCGATCGCGCCCCGAACCCATGCCCCCCGGTGCCCGCTACCCCCCGGCCCGCCCCGGACCACAGGGGACCCCTGCCCCTCGCGTTCCTGGTCCCCACTCACCGGGGCCTCGGGCCCGTCCGGGACCCCGAGCCGATCCTCGTCGCCCTGCGGTCCCGCGGCCCCCGCCATCGGGTAGAGCGGCGGCTCCGCCTCCATGGCCCGAGCAACTGCGGACTCGCGGCGGTGGCCCCGGAGCCCCTGCGACCGCCCGGCCACTTCCTCCCGGCGGGCGGGACCTGCCCCCGCCCCGCCCTGTCCCGCCCTGCGGGCTGCCTCCTCCAGGACACGTGTGTGTGTGCGCGCGCGCGCGCGTGCAGGGGCGTGCCTGTGTGTGCCCCCTTGGGTGTGAGTTCGAATTCCCACTCAGCCACTTCCAGGCCCTGTGACTTTAGGAATTAACTCCATTTCTTTATGCCTCGGTTTCCTCAGTTTCCTTGACAGTGAAACAGAAATACTTGGCACTACCTCCAGGGCCATGGCAGAATTACTGAGTTAATGCAAAGCCTTGGAAAAGTGCCAGGCCCACCTTAAGCTCCCGTCAGGGTTGCCTGGGTCATCCCTAGCCCCACCTCCAAGTCTGCTGTTACAGCTCATCAAAGAGCCCTACAGAGACAGTATCCTCACCAGCTGGGCCACACCTCCCACCACAGGACGCTACAGCCAGAGCCCACCTCCCATGTCCCCATCCTGCTCCAGTTTGGGCTGTGCAAAAGGGAGCTTGGGTGGGGTCCTGGGAGGTGGAGATTGTGGCCCCCACTGAACTACATGGGGAACCCTGCCACCACCCTGTAGTGGGGCCAAGAGCCACCCGCCCCTGTCCTGCTGGGCACTGGATCCAGGGCTGCAGCGGGAGCTGTGGTGGGGCTGACATTCCAAAGCACTGGCTGTGCACCTGGCTGGAGCCACGGGGCCCCTTTTGAAAATATCCAGATTCTCTGGCCCCTGGGTTCCTCCTGGTTTGAATGCTCTTCCTCCTGCTCCTCCCAGGTGGCTTCCTTCCCACTCAGCTCTGAGAACAAGGGACCGTCCCTGCAGAGATTGCAGCCCTCCACTTCCCTTCTGGTTTTCCGTGCCCTCCCTGTGCACCCCCTCCCCCAACTGCTCTCCAGGTACATCCTCTCCCGAATGCAGAGGATGGCATTGGGCACCTACTGAGTGATCAATACTTGTGACTGGATAGATGCATGAGTGACTGGATGACAAACACCTCCTGCCCCACAAGGATTGCTGGGAAGGTGGAGGGACAGGGGAGGGAGGTGTGAATCTGCAGTGGCTTCAGGCTTCCAGGAGACAGAACTTTCTCCAGGTGAGGATGCCCAAGTGCAGATGTGGGAAACAGACAGGTGGATTCATGCAGGTGGGTGGCTGGAAGTGGGACACAGGAAAGGAGCAGGAGAGAGGGCAGGGCCCGAAGCTCAGGGGCGGGGAGGAGGTGGGAGAGTAGGGCTAAGGTGGGGGCCGTTCTCAGACAGCAGACACTGGCATCATTACACAGCATGATGAGAAAGTGCAATTCTCCTGCCTCAGCCTCCTGAGTAGCTGGGATTACAGGCATGTGCTCCCATACCCAGCTGATTTTTGTATTTTTAGTAGAGACGGAGTTTCACCATATTGCCCCAGGCTGGTCTCGAACTCCTGACCTCAGGTGATCCACCCGCCTTAATCCCCAAAGTGCTGGGAGTGGGCCCCCCAAGCTTTTCAATTTCCCTGAGGGACCCAACCCTCTAGGGCCTGGTGACATCTCTTCCTCCCCTTGTCCCTCTGGGTCTGGGGGTGGTGGCAGCTGCTGTGGTTGCCCATCCTGGGCTCTTCAGTCACCTGTGCTGTGCCACCAACTCCCTGCACTCAATGTCTCCTACTCGAAACACCTGGAGACAGCTGGGCAAGGTGGCTCACGCCTGCAATCCCAGCACTTTGGCTGGCCAAGGAGGATCACTTGAGCTCAGGAGTTCAAGACCAGCCTGGGTAACATAGCAAGACCCCATCTCTACAAAAAACACAAAAACTAGCCTGGTGTGGTGGTGCACACCTGTAGCCCCAGCTACTCAGGAGGCTGAGGTAGGCGAATTGCTTGAGCCCAGGAGGATGAGGCTGCAGTGAGCCGAGACTGTGCCACTGCACTCCAGCCTGGGCGACAGAGTGAGACTTTCTCTCTCAAAAAAAAAAAAAAAAAAAAAAAAAAAAAAAAAAAGCCCTGGAGGCTCTAAGCCCTGACTGACCTGACTGATACATCTCCTCTCTCCAGAAAGGATTTTTTTAGGTGGTTTATGGAGCTGCTCTTGGGGAGCCTGGAGACTACCTAAGAGGCTGATAGGGTGGCCCAGATAAACACACCAGGGTGACCTGCGGGACAGAGATCTGAGCAGGGCCAGCGCTCACGCCAACCCATCCAGGTTGCAACAGTGCACAGTCGCATCCCCAGGAAGGGGCAGCCAGATCTCCCCCCTCACTGTTTGCCAATGCTTGTCTCTATAATAAGGCTTTACTTTCAGTTCTCATTATGAAAATAATCAATGTTCCTTGAAGAAAAGCAAGCAGAAGAGAATAAATATTGCTGTCAACTGGAACTCCCTGAAATAACCTCTTGGAATATTGTTACTCTGCATTGCACTGACACAGGAGCGTGCTGGGCAGCCCACGTGATTCCCTTAACACCACTTCCCTGGCATGGATGCGATTCCACAATATTTTAAACATTAAAGCCAATGGGGATGATGATCACTGGGTCTGGCTCACAGGATGTTGGGAGGTCCCCAGGTTGGGGTGTGCCAAGGGCTCTGCTCAGTGCCTGGCACAGCAAATTCCCAGGTGGCTGCTGCTTTCCACTGATGCTTGAGGCTCCCAAGAGTTGGTGGCAAGGGGCTCACCCAGAGCTGAAGACCCCAGCCCACTCCTGTGCGAGGGCTCCAGGCACCTTGGAAGCACCGTGGGCCGGGGAGCCAGGACTGGCTGGGTGTGGATCCCCGTGTGTCCTTGTCACTGTGTGACCCAGCTGGAAAGCACGGTCAATAATGTCTGGGAATTGTGAAAATTGTGTGAAGTATCTGCACACAGTAGGTGTTCAGTAAAGGGTTGTTGAGTGCATAAATGAACAAGTGACCCGCATTCACGGTTGCCCGTGAGTTCTGACTGTGTCCTGGGCCCTGTGCCCCTGCAGCCTCTAACTTTGCCTCTCCGAGGAGCCAGGGTGGGTCCAGCCTTCCAGGCTGCCAGGGAGGGAGTGGGAGGCAGGACCAGGGCCTCAGGGCCAAGGCCTGGGGCAGCTACTTCCTCAGGAGGGCAGGAGGACGTTCACATGCTCTGGGCACCTCCTGGGCACCAGGTGCCATCAGGTCGGCTCTCATTTCACCCTCACGGTAGCCGTGTGAAGCAGCTAGAGTCAGCCCCATTTTACAGTTGGGGAAACTGAGGCCCAGTAAGGAAACGTGACCTGTTCAAGGTTACTCGTGGGCAGGTGCGGCAGTGAGATGCTCTCGGGCAGGTCTGAGGCCCTGTGAGCCAGGCTCAGGGGTGTGTGTCTGAGAAGTGAGGGAATGAATAATGAATTATGAATGAATGAATGAATGAATGAATGAATGAATGATTCCACCTGATGCCATGCTCATGCCCTGCCCATGCTTCTGTCCTGGAGTTAGGATGGTAGCTCTCAGACCCCTCCAGAGGGGCTGGGGCACTTGGAATGGTCACAGTTCCAGGCCCACGTTCATTCAATGACTTGTTTCGGTCTCACAATCACTTGGGTACGTTCTTCTTACACATCCCATTTTATAGATGGGAAGGCAGAGGCACGGGGGGTTAAGACGCTAACCTAGGTCACACAGGTAAGTGACAGAACCAGGATTTAAGCCCAGACCTCACGCTTAACACCCTCCATGCCAGGCGCCGAGGTACGTGCCCACTGAACCCTCTCATTCACCCACAGATGCCCCCAGGACTGTAGTCAGCCCCATTCTGACATGGGAACTCCGAGGCCCAAAGAGGGGAAGCGTCAGCCCATCGAGGAGGAGGCAGGGCAGGCGGGGCTGCAGCTGTCTGGCCCAGATCCCTGAGCTCCCCTCCATCCGCCCCACCTGGCTGGCCTGGGCCTTGGCAGAGCCCCCTCACCCCAGAGCTGGCTTCAAAAACGAGTCCTCTTGGTGCCATACGCAGAGGGTTCCCCATTTACCCTGGGCTCCCCTCAACAAGGACGGGACTCCCAGGCCCCACTGAGCCTCTGAAGCTTTGAGGAGTAGTGAGGGGCACCCAACCCAGACTGGGGAGGGCCCAGCCCTCCTGTCCCAGGAGGACAGGCCTCTTCAGGGGCCTCCTCCCAGTTGCTCCTGCATTCATGACGAGTTCAACCCCTGTGAGTTGGGGGGAATTCCTCGACCGCTCCCTGGCCAGGGAGGGGGCCCTCGGGATCCTGAAACACCCCTCCCACCTGCCAGTACCCACCAAGATGGGTCCCTGATTTGCTGTGTGGCCTTAGACCAGTGGCTGCCCTCTCTGGGCCTCACTCCCAGCTGAGACCTACAGACTCAGCCCCTGCCCAGCCCTGCCTGGCACCCGCTCGATCTGGCTGAGCTCCAGAGAACGGCAGGGCTGGGCTCTCACATGCTGAGCCACGTGACTGGCAGCGGCTGGGGGCTCCATCCCACACAGAGGAGAGGGGCTCTGCAGTTCCTCACTGCTACCCTATCTAAATCCTCACAGGCCACCAGTGTGGGCGTGGTCCAGAAGACCTCACCGCCCTCCCAGGTAGGCAGGGAGCTGGCGGGTGGGGGCCGTGATGAGCACCTCCCGGGTGCCAGGTTGGCTCAGAGGCCCCAGGGCCAGGAGCCACGGAGACCCAGGGCACCAGGGAGATGGCAGCAGCGGCAGGCCCAGGAAGGGGTATAGAGGAGGCTCCTCCCCGACACCTGTCACCCTGTCCCCTGCCTGTCCACATCCACAGCAGCTTGCGCATCATCCCTGCAGCGTGCTGGCTCAGACAGGTGTATCCGGGGCGGGCTGGGGGCAGGCAGGGACAGGCTTTGGCACAGCTGCCTGTGCCAAACCTGAGGAGGATCGAGACTACAGGAACCACCAAGGTGACCATGGCATCACGACCACGGTCCTAAGCAGAGAGGGAGGCACTCCTCCTGGGAGGCAGAGGGGACATCCACGATGGGTACAGACCCAGCTCTGGAGCGAGAAGCCCTGCCACACCCCCCCCCATGTTTACATCCTAGCCCTTCTGCCCCCACTTCCTCGTTTGTAAAATGTTAGATCTGGGGGAAGACAGGCTCTATGAATGGGGTGGCCCGTGGGGTGACGTGGAGGGACATAGAAGCACAGGGCGCCGGGAGAGGAGCAGGCACGAGGTGTGGTCCCTGAGATGGTATTTCTAGACTCCAGCCACCTTTGGGTGTGACCTCTTTGTTTTGCAGAAGGGGAAACTGAGTCTTGGGTAGGATGTAGCAGGACGAACCACAGACAAAACTCCTCAGACACTGGATTAAAGAAGAAAGAGGTTTATTCAGCCAGGAGGGTCGGCAGACTTGCATCTTAAGAGCTGAGCTCCCTGAAAAATAAATTCTTGGCCTTTTTAAAGGCTTCCAACTTTAAAGGGTCCACATGAAAGGGTCATGATAAATTGAGCAAGCGTGGGGAAGGTGACTTGCTTGACGAGTCCTCAAACTTCAGCCGTGTGTAAACTGGTCAGCCTCCAGAGTGACCAGAGCAGGGCTGTGGTCCTCAGCAGCAGCTTGGTCTCATCTCAGGATCAGCTGGATTGGATGATCTGCGTCCTGCTGGCTGGTCTACTTGTCCTGAGCTGCCAGTGTTAGCTGACTGTGATGAATCTAAGACACAACACATGCAAGTTTAACAGCAGTGGGAGTGGACAAGATTTTCATACAGGGCCTATCCTATGTGGGTCTTAGAGAAATTAGATTTTACTTTTTAACTTAAACACAGTCACTAGATTTAAAGGGGTGTCAGGCTTATCGGCATTTTTATGTACCTAATTATGAACACTTTGGCAATTCTTAAAGCCTGCATTTGTTTCTTAAGGTTAATTCCCCTAGTTTTTGGAGGTCACCTTTAATTTGACCTATGATGTGGGGATGGCCGACCGAACAAAATCTTATAGGGCAAATACCCAGTTTGTTTGGTGGGGGTGCACCTGACTCGGAGGAGGACCATAGGCAGAAACCTGATTCTATCTTAAATGAATTTCCTGGCAATATTTCTTCAGTAGCTGCTCAAGTGTCTGGTTCACGCATTCCACCTTCTCCTGAACTTTGCAGCCGATAGGCTGTGTGTCTCTTCCATTTGATTTTTGACAGTCCTGTTAAATCTTGCACTATTTTAGCTACAGATGCCGGCCTATTGTCTGACTTTAAAGTTAGAGGCAGTCTACACCTGGGGATAATGTCTTTTAACAGTGCTTTAGTCACTTCTTGTACTTTTTGTGTCCTGGTGGGGAAAGCTTTAACTTATCCTGAAAAGGTGCAAACAAGCACTAGCATGTACCGACAGCCTCCGGCACGGGGCAGTTCTGTAAAGTCTACAAGCAAGTTTTCACAAGGCAGGGCTCCTTCTCCTGTTCCGTTTCCCAGAGGAGGGGTTCGTTTTCTGCCCCTTTTGTAACTCCATCTAGTGGCTTAGCCATCGGTGAGAAACTGGAATCCAGATACGGCCGAATCCTGCCACCTTTAACTTCTAATGTGACCGTGGGCTCCTGGAAGCCTAATGAGAAGGTGCCGGGTCTGTCCTATTCCTCACGTCCTTCAGCTTCTGCCAGCCTGATCAGGTCAGAATTTGGTTCCTCCAAGGTGCGGCAGCCCTTGGCCAATGGCCTCTTTGTCTTGCAGCCTTAGCCATTTCCCTCATTGCCTTCTGAACATTTATCTTTCTAGTTTTCTTTCTTTCTGTATCTGGCACATTAATCTTTCTCTAGCCTTGTCCAGCTCTTGAATCCTTGCCTAACTTGACTTCTTCCATGTCTGCATCTCCATCCATGTCCTCTCACATTGTTAATTTTTTTTTTATAAGAGCTGTTGCCAACACATTGGCTTTTTTTCTTTAAGCCTTGAATTTACTTTCCTTTTTTTTTTTTTTCTGAGTTTTTCTGCTCCTACGTCCAGCTGGCGGGGCCAGGCAACGGCATGGGCCCTGCCCTCATGCACTGCTGTCTGTCTCTCCTATTTCCTTTTGATTTCCTTTTTTTACACTTACTCTTAGTCTTGTTTTTCTTTTGCTCTTCTCCTGGCACCGGTCTTTAGCCTCCCTTTTTTTTTTTTTTTTTAGATGGAGCTGGGCTGGGGAGAGGGATTTAAACTTTGGCGTGCCTAGCCGCCATGCTTGTTGCTTTTGCTCTTTCCCTTTTGTTCCCTGGTCACAGTTAACATACACGTTGGTGGCCACTTTTATAGACTGGGTGGTATTCACGCCTGCAACTTCCGCTTGATGTCACCCTGGGCTTGCCCTACAAATGAAGTAATCACCATATGCTAATGTTCAGCAGCCTCAGAGTTAAACGGGGTGTAAAGCCAGAATGCTTCATAGAGTCTCTTATAAAACTGACTTAGGCTCTTGTCAGTTCCTTGAAGCACTTCTGAAATTTTTCTTTTTTTTAATTATTTTTGAGATGGAATCTCCCTCTGTCGCCAGGTTGGAGTGCAGTGGCTCAATCTCGGCTTACTGCAAGCTCTGCTTCCCGGGTTCACACCATTCTCCTGCCTCAGCCTCCCAAGTAGCTGGGACTACAGGCCCCTGCCACCAGGCCCAGCTAATTTTTTGTATTTTTAGTAGAGACAGGGTTTCACCACATTAGCCAGGATGGTCTTGATCTTCTGACCTCGTGATCCGCCTGCCTTGGCCTCCCAAAGTGCTGGGATTACAGGCGTGAGCCACCACGCCTGGCCCTGAAATTTTTCTTATATTAATGGCTTTCTTTTTACCAACTCTTAGCTTCTGCAGAAGTGCCTCTCGGTACCTCTGCAAACGCTGAAACTGAGTTGCGTTCTCTGGGTCCTTTTTGTCCTTTTTGCCAGAGTTCAGCAGGCCCTTTTCTTTATATAATGCTCCATGCACTTGGAGGGTTAAACAGGCATACCGAGAGTCAGTGTAAATGTTTACAGTCTTACCTTCACTGAGTTCTAAGGCCCGGATTAAAGCAATGAGCTCCGCTTTCTGGGCTGAAGTATTTCCTGGGGCAACAATCTGGCTTTAACGACAGTGTCCAGGGTTACCATCGCATATTCTGCATCTCTCTCCCCTTGTGGGTTGATGAAGCTGCTCTCGTCCACATACAGCTCCCAGTCTGCTGATGCCCAAGACTGGTCCCGGAGGTCAGGTTTGCCAGAGTAAACTGAGTCCAACACCTCTGCACAGTCATGCTTGACGGGACTCTCTGATACCAGGAGCAAGGTGGCGGGTTCAGGGTGTTTCCAGTTTAGTGGTTGAAAAGGGCTGATAGGCCAGGCGCAGTGGCTCACGCCTGCAATCCCAGCACTTTGGGAGGCCAAGGCAGGTGGATCATGAGGTCAGGAGATCGAGACCATCCTGGCTAACACGGTGAAACCCTGTCTCTACTAAAAACACAAAAAATTAGCTGGGCCTGGTGGCAGGCACCTGTAGTCCCAGCTACTTGGGAGGCTGAGGCAGAATGGCCTGAACCCAGGAGGCGGAGCTTGCAGTGAGCAGAGATGGAGCCAATACACTCCAGCCTGAGTGACAGAGCGAGACTCCGTCTCCAAAAAAAAAAAAAAAAAAAATTAGCCAGGCGTGGTGGCGGGCGCCTGTAGTCCCAGCTACTTGGGAGGCTGAGGCAGGAGAATGGAGTGAACCCGGGAGGAGGAGCTTGCAGTGAGCCGAGATCACGCCACTGCACTCCAGCCTGGGTGACAGTGCAAGACTCCATCTCAAAAAGAAAAAAAGAAAAGGGTTGATAGATGAAAGTCTGTTGCCCCTGTCCCCGGACATGGGCCTGGTCATCATAATAGATAGGTCCTCGTGTCTCCCTGAGAGGCATTTACATAGCTTGAGGACGGCCAGATCTGAGACGGCCCCTTGCCTATCTTGACTTCCTTCCCTGGCCTCTCAAGGCTCCGATCCTCCCCTTGGAGGTGAGACCTGGGGCGTGTTAGCTCCTGATTCTCATTTCTGGGAGGGCTGTTGGCCTCGGTAAAGAGGGGTAGGCTGGGGCATATGGAGAAAAAATTTCTGTTACCTCTGGCGGCTCCTACAAAACTGGCTTCTCTTGCTGTTTCTGGGACTCTCCTTTTAACTCTGTGTCTACTGGCGAAACTGCTCTTACTTTCACTTTCAGCTTTTTTTTTTTTTTTTATCTTTTGCAATAAGCTGTTAAACAGGGCTGGATTTATGCTGGTTTTTGTTTATATTATATTTAACTATGAGTTAATATAAAGGAATTGATCTGGGTCCACTGGCTGTCCTCTGACTCTTGTCACCACCTTAAATACATTGCCAATTATTCCCTGTCTATACCTTCCGTCGGCTATCCAACACCAAAAGAGGGCAATTCTAATTCACAGAGAGTTCTCAGCCTCTTTGGGGGAGGACGGGGGTTAACTTAACTCTGTAACCCCCTCCAAAACCTTTCATAACGTGCATTTTAACAGAGTAAGTTTTGGCTGAGCGTGGTGGCTCATGCCTGTAATCCCAGTACTTTGGGAGGCCAAGGCAGGCAGATCATGAGGTCAGAAGATCGAGACCATCCTGGCTAACATGGTGAAACCCCGTCTCTACTACAAATACAAAACTTAGCTGGGTATGTTGGCGGGCGCCTGTAGTCCCAGCTATTCGGGTGGCTGAGGCAGAAGAATGGTGTGAACCTGGGAGGCGGAGCTTGCAGTGAGCAGAGATCATGCCAACACACCCCAGTTAGGGCAATAGAGCGAGACTCTGTCTCTAAAAAACAAAAAACAAACAAACAAAAATAGAGTAAGTTTTGATGTTTTGATGACTTTCCTCTTATTTTTTTTCTTTTTTTGATTTTTTTTTTAACATAGTTCCTAGCGGAGTGGGCTTACTTTGTGTCCGACCTGTTTTTCTCTCAAGACAAAACAACATTCACACTACAAGAAGGAAAGGGTAAAATGTTACTCACTCGTCTAATTCACACGAAATCAAAATCAAAACTAAAACCAAAGTGTTGTTAAAGGCACAGCTGTTCGTCAAGCAATTTAAGCCAAGTCAAAATCAAAACAAAACCCAAAGTGCCAACAAAGGCACACTGTGGGTGGTCAGGCCACGCTTCCACTCAGATGGAGTGGGCAAGTTCCCAAGACCAGTCTTACCGTGTTTCAAATGTCCGGTTCCTTCCCCGTGTTCAGCCACTGCGTTGATCCTCCACGGGGGTCTGCTGTGCGCTGCTCTGACGAGGCATCCTACCAGGGCCAATGCTTACCCCGGAGCGCTCTCAGGATCCGCATGCTCAAGCTGGCTGGAGTCCCCCGCAGGGATGCTCTACAGGGCAGGCATAAGCTGCCTAAGGGGCTGCCTTGAACACCCATTAATCACCTTGCTTCCCGGTCAGGGAACCAAGAAAGGTAGTGGGACGAGTCGCAGACAAAATTCCTCAGACACCAGATTAAAGAAGGAAGAGGTTTATTCAGCCGGGAGCGTCAGCAGACTTGTGTCTTAAGAGCCGAGCTCCCCGAAAAAGAAATTCTCGGCCTTTTTAAAGGCTTCCAACTTTAAGGGGTCCACGTGAAAGGGTCGTGATAAATCGAGCAAGTGTGGGGAATGTGACTAGGGGCTACGTGCATCAGCTAACAGAATGGAAAGTTTTACAATGCTTTTTCATACAATGTCTGGAATTTACAGATAACACAAGTAGTTTAGGTCAGGGGTTGATGTTATTATTATTATTACTTTTTAAAACTACCAGGGCCGGGTGGTGGCGCCAAGGTCTTCTGGCTATTTCTCTTACTTCTGTTTTTTCTAACTTTTTGCTTTCTCTCTTTCCTCCTGTCTTGTAAACCAGGCAAGGCGGTGGGAGGAGGGCAGGAGTAGTAGTGGTCTCCTTCCTTAGGGAGGCATCGAGGGAAGGCTGGGAGTGGGGAAGGCTGGGAGTGGGGAAGGCTGGGAGTGGGGAAGGCTGGGAGTGGGGAAGGCTGGGAGTGGGGAAGGCTGGGAGTGGGGGGCAGAGACTTCCTTACTATTCTGGGCCACAGAATATAACATTCCACTAATATTATAATATAATATACCTGATACAATGATAGTTCCCCTCCCCACACCAGGATTCCCAGGGCCACTGCCCCACTTCTCGTCCTCAGGCTGGCCCTCAGCTCGGAGCTCATCCCTGCTGTGTGGCTCTAGCCTGGCACCCTCTGGGCGTTGACTCCTTCTCTGTGGTCTGGGAGGAGATGTCGAGGCCCCTGAGGGAGGTGGTGGTGAAATCTCGGCTTGCAGCCTCCAGCCCGCCCAGAGCCAGAGTCAGGCATGAGGCCAGGGCAACTCCGCCTCCCGGGGGCTGGCCCTGCATTGGACATTTCTTAACAGCAGGGCTGCCGGGCAGAGTGAGACAGCCAGGAGGAAGGGCAGCTTGGCAGAGCCTCAGGTACAGTATTCCGGGGAGGCTGGGGCTGTAGTGGGCCAGCAGTCAGGGCCAGAGTCCAGCTCAGCAACTGTGGGTTGCAGGCAGCCCAGGCGGGCCTAGCCACAGGCAGCTGCACTCAGGGGCCGCCATGTCCTGGCTGAGCTCATCTGCCTGCCTGCTGGGGGAGAAAGCAGAAGGAGGAGAGGCAGGGCTGGGGAGTGGCAGCGAGGTCCCGGGCACCCCACTGGCTAGCAGGCACCCTTCCGTTGTCCGAGCTGGGCTGCCACCACCTCCTCTTCCTGGGATTCCCGGACACCCTCCAAGGGAACCAAGGGACCAGTTCTGGGCCCAGCTGCCCCAGGAAGGACTGTGCCCTCCTTCCCTGCAGCGGGTCAAGTATCTCTTCCAGCAACAGCTGTTTCCTGGGCACCAGCCTGCATGCCCAGCACTGATGCGGGGACGTGGCGATGAATGACTCTGGGAAAGAATTGTTCTTAGCAATGGACTTTGTCAGGGTCCAAGGAAGGAGTAGCCAGCCAGCCCCGCCCTGCCTGCAGGAGGCCCTTCTCATCCCAGGAACTGTGCCCCAGCAGGGAGCCGGGGCTGCTCAGCCGCTTTGTGGCCCAGGGTTGGGTCGGCCCAAGCCACAAACGTGGGGATGCGCTGGTCCCTGGCTCCCCAAGGACCCCATGGAAGGGAGGGGCTGCCGAGCTTTGGGAGACCTCATGAAAATCCAGCTTAAGGCCATCAAAAGACAAAATGACAACACATTTAGTTATAGATCAAATTGGCTTCTATTCATGATTCGTGAATCTGGGCAGCCTGCATTCTACAAAATGGAATGAGAGTTCCCACCAGGCTGTGGCGGAACGGAGAGTTCGTAAGGCAAGAAGGAGGAAACAGAAAAATAGGAAACACCAAACTACCTAACACTGGGTCACTGCAGACACCCGGTCACTGCAGACGGCTGTTTTCTAAGGGGTAAGGCAGAGGGGACTCCCTGATGACGCCAGCCCAGGTGGACTGGAATCTCCTCCTTCCCGGAGAAATTTGTCTGTTGTTTTGGGTTCTATCTGCTTCCTTAAAGCTTCAGTTTGATGACGTGGTGTTTGGCATAAGTGCCTCCATTTTGGTTCGGTCTTGTCTGTTGGGGCCTAGTACAGGAACTCAGGTCAAACCACAGCCTCTCATCATGTTTGTTGAAGGAAGCTAAACTGCAGGAGATCAGAATCAGAGACCCTGTGGTATTGGGCCTGTGGGTCCCCTGATGCTGACCTGGTGATCCCCGCCTTCTGGCTGCCCTGATGGGGGTCCCCCCAGGCCCTCTACTCACCATGTTCAGTCCCTCTGTCACCACATCACTGTCCCCAGTTGGGTCTCAGGGTGATGTCCGTGTCTCCTCAACACCCACCCTGGATCAAGGTCTCTTCAGGCCCCTCTACAGAGGGGCTGCCCCCAGCCCTCCCCTGTACATCCGTCCTCCGTGGACACTGAGCACTTCTCGGGCTCCCAGTGCTTGAATTCTCCCGACAGTGGTGTGGGGGCTACAGCCAGTGCCCCATTTTACAGACGGGAAAAGTGAATACAAAGAGGTCAAGCAACCTGTCCAAGGTATCCCCACTCACACGTGGTTGCTGCAGTTTGAACCCAGGTCATTGGGCCCCCAGACCACACCGTGCTTACAGGATGCTCTTAGAAGGCCCGTGGTATAGATGAGGAAACTGAGGCAGGAAGAATGAGAGAACGGGCAGAGCCTCTGTTTCCTTGGAATCCAACCCACTTGACGGGCCGGGGTGTGAACGAGCAGAGGGGTCTCTGCCCGGGGATGGTCCCTCAGCAGGACGGTCCCTGCTGTGAGGTTGGGGGCAGCGGCTTGGCCAGCCATTCACTCCCTGTGATATGTCGTCCCCGTTCCTGCCCGCTCTGTTCCCAGAGCCTGTGGGCACCTGCGGCGAGCACCCAGGCTGGCATAGTGCCCAGCGTGCGGGCACCTGAGTATTGCTTTTAGAGGCCTGCGGCCTTGGGGTGAAGTGCCTGGTCCTGCACCGGCCCCCAGGCCAGAGGAAACAGAGCCACTGTCTTCATCACCAAATGATGTGGCAACTCCCCCCCACCCCAGAAGCTGTAGGTCTGGGCCAGATGTGCCTCAACCTGTGATGGGGGGCCATGCCCCAGAGACCCTTGGGCCCATCAGCCCCCGGACCTCAGTGGCTCAGCCCCAGGAGGCAAGAGGTAGGCTTAGACCCCACAACCCAAGCACTGTGGGGAGTGGCAGCAACGGTGAGGAGGGAGGCCAAGGAAATGGAATCCAAACAGCAAGAGACCTCCCCTCACTGGGCACCCCTCCCACAGCCGGCCTGCCAGAGTCCACCCGGCCCTGGGTCTGCTGTCCAGGCCCCAACCCACTGTCCCTTCCCCCAAGGACTTGGCTGCCCGTCCCCAGGGGACTATGAGGGAGGTGGGAGCCGGGGTGGGTAGCCTTCTGCTCCTCTGGATTTGGGTTTTCCAGTGTGAGGAGCTGGGTGGCATCAGGCAAGCTCTAGCCCTCTCTGAGCCTCAGCCTCCATCTCCTTCAGTGGGGTGAACAGCAGCCCCTCAGTAGGCAGCCGTGGTGGTGAAATGAGTAAGGGCAGGCACGGGGATCATACGCAACTTCCTTATGACCTCACACTGTGGGAGAGGCGCCGCGGGGGTGGGCTTGGGGGCCGCCAGCCCAGTGTCTGATTTAGGAGTTCCCTATTCTGTGTGACCACAATGGCTGCCCGGCACCCTCGGTGGGTCACAGGCCCAGGATCCCCCGATCTCAGGAGGAAGGCAGCCTTGGCTTCTCCACTTGCGAGGGTCCTGCCCAGCTCCCTGTCCCCTGCTGGGCACTCCCTGGGGGCCTCAGTCCAGAGTGAGTGACCCGTAGGGGCAATGCCAGGGCTGGTTGCTCTGTGGGAGAGATGTGTCCTGTGGCCCTGGTGAGTTGGTTTCAGTGTTGCTAGGAGGGTTCTGGAATGTTCCATGCAGAACTCCATCCCTCGCAGAGCTCCCGGCCCACAGTCCACCATTCACATTACGTGCCTTGCATTTTTGTGGTTTCTGCAGAGAGTCTTACAAAGGGCGAGAGAGGTGCAGGCGTGGTTTGCCTTTGACCATCGGCAGAAGTCTGAAGGTGAGAGTAGAATGGAGAATGACCCAGGAGAGTGCGGAGTTGGAGGAGATAAATATTTGCAGGCTACTTAGCAGAACACCCAGAGCTGACCTTTGTCGAGTACTTTCTGTGGGCACAACAGCAAACATTTTATGCAGCGTCATGTCATTTAATCCTCACAATGACACCAGGTGCCATTAGCATCCCCATTTCACAGATGAGGAAACAGGCAGAGAAGGTGAGTTACTTGCCCAAGGTCCCACAACCAGTAAGAGGCAGAGCCCGGAGACAGGCCTGATGGTGGCTCGAGAGGCTCATTCTTGGCTCCTGGGTCTCAGTCCTGCTCCCGTGACGGGCCATCGCCTATGGGGACCGTGGTGCCTGTCCTGTGTGCGTGCAGCTGCCCAGCTTCTCCCAGTCAGAGCAGGAAGATGGTGGGTTCAGCCTGCCTGCCCCCGCCCCCCAATCACTCCAGCTGAGGGCTGGCCTGGGTCTCCCGACCAGGTTGTCAGCAGCACAGTGGTCCAGCAGGGCCATCCTGCAGACCGAAGCAGGTCCCACCCTCAAGGTGGCCACTTAATAATCACCCACAGCCTTGTACTCACTGACGCTGGGCCCTGGGCTCAGAACAGACTGTGTGGTCTCATTATCAGCTGGCAGGTGCCATCATCACACCAGTAACATGACAGGCTTCGAGCACTAGTTCTCAAATAAGTAGGAACAGAGGGGCCTGCTCCCAACCTAATGAGGGGGAAATAAGGGGGATGTGGATAGGGTTGGGAGGTGGGTAGAGTGTAACCAGACGTTTATCACATAGCAAAACTCAGAACGGTGGGGAGCAGAGTCAAGGGGCCACTGTGACAGTGGATGGGGGCATAATCTGGGTGGGCTGCCTGGAGGAAGCATCGACCAACCTGCGATCTGGAGGAAAGGGACTCAGAGAGGAAAGGAGGAAAGGGTCCCCACAGGTCCTTGGCACCAGGCCGAGGAACGAGTGCGCCAGAGCGCTCCTTCAATGAACTTCAAGTTTCAAGTAAACAGGCAGGGCTCGGGGGAATGTCTAGGCCCCTACCCTGCCTGCCAGCCCTGGCTGGCACCAGCATGGAGGCAGGAACGCCCTCTCCCACCCCCGATCCTCTCCCCCACAGCTGTTTCCGCCTCCCAGCACCACAGCCCCAGCAGGGCGGACAGCAGGGCCTCCAGGAGGCCCGAGGTGTTGTCCCTCTTCCTGCAGAAGCTCAGGCACAGGGAGAGGAGGCTATTGCCCACCGGCCTGGCCTCCCTGGGCAGTGCCCCCCGGCTGGGGACAGGGAAGGATGGAGAATTCTGTGTCTGGAGTGCTCCAAGGTGGTGGCCATGGTGGCAGTGGGTGGGATACCCCCTCTACTCATTAAGCTCCTGCTTACTCCATTCAGGCTGGCAGGGGTGAGGCCGCCCCGCCTCCAGGAGGGGCATCAGGGCAGGGCAGAGGCCATGGCTTGGGGTTAATTTCTGTGCGGCAGGAAGAAGCGTGGCGCTCTGCCTGCTGCTCACCCTCGGGGGGCTGTGGTGGAACAGCTGTCCCCAAGCCCACATCCAGTCCTTCAGCCGCCTCCAGGTGCATGGCAGAGGGGAGTGGTGCGAGGGGCTTCATGTGTGTCTGGGAGTGTTCACTGTTGGGGGTAAGGGGTCGCAGGCAGCCTCAGTCCCCGTGGGGCATTCTGAGTGGGTCCCTGTGTGTGTGTGAGGTAGAGGTGTCTGCAAGCCCCTGTGGGTGCAGGCAGGTCAGGGGTGCCCAGACCCTGGGGCGGCTGGGTGGTGCCCGCGAAGGAGGGGCAGCCCTGGCCACCCAGTTCATGCCGCCCCATCTGGCAGGATGGACCCCTTTGAGGACACGCTGCGGCGGCTGCGGGAGGCCTTCCACATGGGGCGCACGCGGTCGGCTGAGTTCCGGGCTGCGCAGCTCCGAGGCCTGGGCCGCTTCCTGCACGAAAACAAGCAGCTTCTGCATGACGCGCTGGCCCAGGACCTGCACAAGGTGGGCTGGGGTTGGGGTATGAGAGGGTGCACCAGGGGCAGGGGGGCACGGAGGGCAGCTGGGACAGAGGAGGATGAAGGCAGCTGCGCCCTCCATGAAGGGGAGTTGAAAGCAGCTCCTCCCCTAGGCCAGAGCCGCTCTTGCACATTCATCCAGTCACTCATTTCTGTATTCATGTAGCAACTATTTGCTGAGCACCTACTATGTGCCAGGTACTATGTGCCAGGTACTGTTCTAGGCTCTGGATATACAGCAGAGAATAAAACAAAGTTCCCACACCTACGAAGCTGACCTTCTGTCAGAGACAAAAAAACAGCAAATAAATAATTGCACATCGAGGCCGGGCGCGGTGGCTCACGCCTGTAGTCCCAGCACTTTGGGAGGCCAAGGTGGGCAGATCACTTGAGGCCAGGAGTTCAAGACCAGCTTGACCAACATGGCGAAACCCCGTCTCTGCTAACAATACAAAAATTAGCTGGATGTGGTGGTGGGCGCCTGTCATCCCAGCTACTCAGGAGGTTGAGGCATGAAAATCGCTTGAACCTGGGAGGTGGAGGTTGCAGTGAGCTGAGGTCACATCACTGCACTCCAGCCTGGGCAACACAATGAGACTCTATCTCAAAAATAATAATAATAATAATTACACAGCATGTTGGGTTGAAATATGTGCCCTGGAGACACACCCAGGGTGAAGGGGAGAGAGGGGCCAGGATCAGGGTGCTGTTTTATATGTGGGGGTCAGGGAAGGTTTCTCTGAGAAAGGGGTCTTAGAGCAGAGACATGAAGATGGAGGGGGAGGCTCCCCATGGACGCTGGGGAGATGGCAGCAGGCACAGCATGTGCAAAGGCCCTGAGACAGGAGGTGCTGGGCGTTTCTGCTTGAGGAGCAGCAAGGAGGCCAGCTTGGCTGTGGGGAGTGGGAGAGGAAGAGACAACAAAGACGAGGCCCGGGGCACGGGCCACACTAGCTAGGACCTCACAGGCTATGAGGTCTTGGGCTTCTCTCTGGGTACAGCAGGCATCGTGGCCTCTGTCTGGACCCTGAAGGCCTGGGGCCTTAGCCCCTCCCAATCCCAGTAGCAGCCAAGGCAGAACCCCGAGAAACACACTTCCCCCAACCCCTTACCCATCAGGGCCTGGCCTGCCCCTGCCTCAGGACACCTGCCCCTGCCTCAGGACACCTGCCCCTGCCTCAGGACATCTGTCCCAGGGGCTGCCCCTGGCTCCTATTCTCTGGACAAAATGTCTCCTCCCTTTGCCTTGAAGGCCATAGTGTCCAGATCTTCCCCTAGCCCATTGGGTTCCCTGGGGACAGACTCCCCCGCCACCACTGAGCTTCTGCCACCGGCCACCTACCTGCCTTCATGAGACTTGACCTGACATCTGTCTGGTCCCTTTTCTCCCTTCGGCTCAGATTCTGCCTCCTGCCTTCCCATCCCAGGTGCAGAAGCAGGGCCCTACAAAGGGAGCAGTAGCCCAGAACATTCAACCTGGTCTCTCTCTCTGGCCCTGGTCAGCCCCCTGTCCCCACCCTCAGCAGGCAGCATCTGCCCAGCATCACGTGCACCCTCTCAGTTAACCCCTTGGTGAATCTGGCTGGACAACCACGCACCCAGCGGCCCCCAGACGAGGCTCAGAGAGCGCATTCTTGCCCGAGGGCAAGCAGCCAGGAAGAGCAGAGCCAGAGTTTGAACCTGGCTCAAAATAGCCCAGTCTCCCAAAGTCAGGTCCCAGGTGACCTAGGAGGCATGATGGGCAGGCCACCAGGCTCACGGGGCCAGAGCACAGGCTGTGGGAATGTCCATGTGGAAGGCACCTTCACCGAGCCTCCGTGGCTGGGAGGGGCTGGTGCGCGTGGCGTCTTCCTCCCTCTGGGTGGAAGCCAGCTGTAGCCCTGGCCTTGCCCCTGGTTCGCTGAGTGACCTCAGGCAGGGCATCCCCTTCTCTGGGCTTCGCTGGTCCTCCGGCCCATCCAGCACCCCCTCTGCCCTGACCCGGGAGAGCCCGCACCCCATAACCTCAGGCGCTGCCTCAGGCAGGCAGACAGCCTGGCCCGGTGTCCCTGACCTGTTCTCCAGCGGCCTGCGGCCTGGCTGATTTCTCCTCCCTGGGGGTGCAGAGGGCAGGGCGCACTGGCTAGTCGAGAGCAGGACAATGTCCCTATTGATTCGGACCTCCTCACTCCTGCTTAGAAGCCTGACAGTGGCCCTGGCCCCTGGGCTGTGGGAACTGACAGCATTTACCTAGGGGTGGCTGTGCCTGTGTCCCCTGCAGACCAATCTCCACCCTGCTCTTTGGGAGGCCGAGGTGGGAGGATTGCTTGAGGCCAGGAGTTCAAGACCCACCTGGGCAATATAGCAAGACACTATCTCTGCAAAAAATCAAAAACTAAACTTTTTTTTACATTAAAAATTAAAAAAAAAAAAAACCTAAGTCAGATCCCATCCCTGCTCTTCTCAGGAGTCCCTTGCCCAGCCGCCTGGCCCCCTCACCTTGCCCACTCCTCTTCTTGCTAAACAGGAGCACAGCAAGCTCACAGCCACCTCAGGGCCTTTGCAGCTGCCAGGGCCTCTGCCTACAGTATGCCGCCTCCCAGTACCCACGACTTGCTCCTTCCTTACCTTTAGGTCACTGCTCAAATGTGACCACCGCCTGGAGACCTGTACTGGCCACTTTGTAAAAACAGCACACACACATTGGATGTATACATGTGCACACCTGTGCACAGCCACACGCTCCAGCAGTCTCCACCCCTGCCCTGCTCCGTGCTTTCCCTAGCGCGGCCACATCCTAATGGAGCCGTCAGTGTTCTCACCTTCACATGGACCGACTACCCCCTGCAAGGTCGGCCCCAGGGCAGGGCCCTCCGTTTTGCAGAGACAGCACCTCAGACAGGAAGCACGCACTGAACATGGAGTGAGTGAGTGAACGAATGAAAATGAATGAATGAGTTGTGGAAGCAGGCCCTGCCTGGAGGAGGCTGTACCCTCCTGCTGGCTCTGGGACTCCTGGCCCACCCTGACCCCACCCACTTCCCCGCAGTCGGCCTTCGAGTCGGAGCTGTCCGAGGTTGCCATCAGCCAGGGCGAGATCACCCTGGCCCTGAGGAACCTCCGGGCCTGGATGAAGGACGAGCATGTGCCCAAGAACCTGGTGAGCTGGTCGGGCTGAGGCGGGCAGGGGCTCAGGGGATATTTGCTCCTACAGGGTGGCCCCTCTGGATGGAGCTGGCTGCCAAGGGGTCGGGGTGCTGAGCACTTAATTTCATCCCCGGCTCCCGCCCAGGCCACACAGCTGGACTCCGCCTTCATCCGGAAGGAGCCCTTTGGCCTGGTCCTCATCATTGCGCCCTGGAACTATCCCCTGAACCTGACGCTGGTGCCCCTCGTGGGTGCCCTCGCTGCAGGTGAGAGCTGGGCCTGCCCCTTCCGGCCACCCTTCGCCACTGGGGGTCTCAGGGCCACCCATGGATCCCAGGAGGACATGGGAGAAACGGCCCAAGTGACAAAGAAGACTGTCTGGTCCACCATACCCGGGCTGTGTGGCCCTGGGCCCATCAAGTCACCTTTCTGAACCAGGTTCTGCATCTGAAAGTGGGTGAGGCCGATGCCTGCCCTGCAGGTGTGTGGAGACCAGGAGCGGGCTACACCTCCCCCAGCTCTCTCCCTGCGCTGCCCTGCAGGGAACTGCGTGGTGCTGAAGCCATCAGAGATTAGCAAGAGCATGGAGAAGGTCCTGGCCGAAGTGCTGCCCCGATACCTGGACGAGGTGAGCAGGGCTGCCGGGCAGGTGGAGTGGGAACAGGCAGGGCTCAAGGGCTGGGCAGCCCCTGACATGGAAGGGCCTGTCGGTCAGACCCAAGTCCCCACCTCAATTCTGCCTCTTCTGAGTTGTGTAAACTTGACCAAGTCACCGCCCCTCTCAGCCTCACTTTCCCTCTGAGGAGCAGCGAGGGCAGCCTGTTGCCCAGGGGTCCTGTGTCTGCCTCCACCTGGCCCTGGCATCAGTCCCTCCAGCGCCAGCCAGACTCCAAGCTGGGCCTGCCAATGCCAGGCAACCTTGGGGAGCTCCCTGCTCCCCACTTTGCCTCCACCCAACCCTCCTAGAGCCCTGGCTGGGTCAGGCCAGGCGGGACGGAGGCAGGGCAGGGTCCAGGCAGGGCGGGCTCCTCCCTGGGCTCTCGGAGCTGGGGTCCCAGAGGGAGCCTCGCCTATCGCGCCTTGCAGAGCTGCTTTGCCGTGGTGCTGGGGGGGCCCCAGGAGACGGGGCAGCTGCTGGAGCACAGGTTCGACTACATCTTCTTCACAGGTGAGGCCGGGACGAGGGTCGGGCCAGGCTGGGGTTGGGGAGGACAGCCCCATGCTCAGGGGTCCTGTCCCTAAATCTGGGAGTCCACAAGAAAGACTGAATTCTCCTCTCTCTCTGGACCAGGCTGGGAGCAGTCCTGGATCCCCAGACCCCTTAGGAAGGGATGGAGTCCTACGTCCAGGGCCAGCCCACCGTGCCAACCACAGCCTCAGGAACCATAGCCTCTGCCCCCACTGCCCCCAGACCCTCATACGTGACCCCACTGCCCCCAGGCTCTTAGACACCACCCTACTGGTGCCCACAGCCCTCTCTGCAGGCAGATGAGGGACTAGGCCTCAGCGTCCTGCCCAGGGTCACCCTCGTGACCAGGATGGGGACAGGCTGGAATGTGCATACAAGCCCTTGGTGAAATCCATGCCAGAGGTCACTCCTTTTTTTTTTGAGACAGAGCCTTGCTCTGTCACCCAGGCAGTGGCACAATCTTGGCACAATCTTGGCTCAGTGCAACCCCTGCGCCTCCCGGGTTCAAGTGATGCTTATGCCTCAGCTTCCCAAGTAGCTGGGATGACAGGCATGTACCACCACGCCCGGCTAATGTTTTGTATTTTTAGTAAAGACAGGATCTCACTATGTTGCCCAGGCTGGTCTCGAACTCTTGGCCTCAACCAGTCCTCCTGCCTTGGCCTCCTAAATTGCAGGGATCACAGGCATGAGCCACCACAAAAACCCAGCCTCGAGTTTTTGAGCTAGTGAGGGGCAGAGGGAGGGGGAGGAAGACAGTGGTGCTGGCAGGCGAGTCTGTGCCTTGCAGGTCGAGGCAGTCATGGGGATGGGCCCGGCAGGATTGACCAGGCCACCTCCCAGCAAAGACAGGAGGAGGCCCGGAAGGAAGCACAGAGCCCAGGAAGCACTGTGCCCAGGACGGGGCAGGGGTGAAAGTAGAGAAGGGACAGTGGCTCCTGCTGGCTTTAATCCTTGACCACAAGGGGGAGAAATGCCAGGGCCATCCCCACAGACACAGCAGCGTGGTCGGCGAGTCAGGTCTGGGGAGGGGCCTTGAGGCCCAGACAGGGCTAGGGCAGAGAAGGCTGAGTGCATGGGGAGACTGCTGGGCTCTCAGAGGCCAGCACAGAGGAGAGGTGAGGCCGAGCCAGGCAGGACATGGGGACGCCTGCATCAGCCTGGGCCAGGCCACCTCAAGGGTCAGAAAAAAAGGGCTGGGCACGTGGCAGAACTTCCAGGTTTAGGTTTAGAGAAGAGAGACCTGAATGCCACAGACAGAGCTGGACTCCAGCCTTGGCTGAACAGGGATCCCTGAAGTTTCCAAAGGAGATGGGTAGGGAGGGGTTCCATGCAGCATTTTGCAAAGAGTCCCCTGCAGGGTAAGCCAGGGTCAGAAGCAGAGGCGGGAGGAGCCAAGGGGTTTGGCTCAGGAGGGGGACCCTGGGGGCCAATAGCGGCCATGCACCATTCCCTCCTGAGACTCTGTGCTTAGGGGCTGGTCCTGGTGAAGGATGAGCAGGGCCCTGGGCTGCAGGGTGGCAGTGAGGAACAAGGAAAGGCCAGGCGTTGGAGCCTGCTGACTCCAACACCTCTCCAGGGAGGAGCGGGGCCCGGGGCTGGGCCATCCCGCCTGGCCCAGGTCACTGAACGGCCACTCTGGTTTCCTTCCACACCCAGGGAGCCCTCGTGTGGGCAAGATTGTCATGACTGCTGCCGCCAAGCACCTGACACCTGTCACCCTGGAGCTGGGGGGCAAGAACCCCTGCTACGTGGACGACAACTGCGACCCCCAGACCGTGGCCAACCGCGTGGCCTGGTTCCGCTACTTCAACGCCGGCCAGACCTGCGTGGCCCCCGACTACGTCCTGTGCAGCCCCGAGATGCAGGAGAGGCTGCTGCCCGCCCTGCAGAGCACCATCACCCGTTTCTATGGCGACGACCCCCAGAGCTCCCCAAACCTGGGCCGCATCATCAACCAGAAACAGTTCCAGCGGCTGCGGGCACTGCTGGGCTGTGGCCACGTGGCCATTGGGGGCCAGAGTGATGAGAGCGATCGCTACATCGGTGAGTCCTGCTGCCCCTACCACAGCCCACCTGGGCCAAGACCCCTCCTCACGGGAGGGCCCACGGCTGGGCCACGAGTCTGGACCCGCACCTGAAAGCCGGCCCCACTGTCAGAGCCCGGTCTTGAGCCACAGCTCCAGTGCCGTGACTCCGTCTCTGTGCTTCCGAGCCTGTGGCCCCACAAGGCCAAACTCTGGTCCCTCAGCCCTGGATTCACTGAGTTCGGATCCCAGGGCTCCAGGGCCCAGCGTGCTAAGATGAACTCCCATCCCACCACCGGCTGTCCTGAAAGGCCACAACCTCAGATTCTCCGAGCCCACGATCCCCAGGTTCTAAACTCTAATGGCCCCGTCCTGAGCCCCCCAGTCTCCTGGGCCGTACGGCTCAGCAGCTCACAGGACACTGTGGCTCCAACATTCTGGGATGCTGTTGCCTCATGAACCCTAAGGTTCTAAGAATCCCATCACCCCTGACTGTGAGACCAAGTTCAGGGGATTCTCTGCGCCCCACAGGCCCTGAGCAGGCTGGGGAAGACCTAGGGTCCCTTCTTGGGGGCTGTGGGGAGACTTTCTTCCCTAAACACTCCGAAGCCTGAAGCCGTGGGAAGTCAGACCTTAGGATCCTGGCCTGGAGCCCTGGCCCGTGGCCCTGTCCCCATCTCTACCCCCACTCCTGGGGGTGGTCCTGACTGTGGCTCTGGGGCTGAGCGGTCTCTGGTGCCCGGCAGCCCCCACAGTGCTGGTGGACGTGCAGGAGACGGAGCCGGTGATGCAGGAGGAGATCTTCGGGCCCATCCTGCCCATCGTGAACGTGCGGAGCGTGGACGAGGCCATCGAGTTCATCAACAGGCGGGAGAAGCCCCTGGCCCTGTACGCCTTCTCCAACAGCAGCCAGGTGGGGGTGCGGCCGGGCTGGGCAGGGTCAGGAACCCGCAGTGGGCAGTGCAAATGGTGGCAGCAGAGGGGCCACCAAAATCCAGTGGCTTCAGGACTTTGGAATGGTGGTCCTCTTGGCTCTGTCTCTGCCCACTCCTAGAAGCAGCTGAGCCTCACCCACCCCAACCCTGTCCCCAGTCCGGGCCCCACTCTTCTAGGCCTTCTGTGGGTGGCTTCCCAGGGTCTTCTCTAGGGCCCAGTGTTTCTTCTAGGTCAGCCCCTGCCTTTGTTCTTCCTTACACATTAGAGCCTGGTGGCCACGTGACCCCTCATGCCTGGCTCTGAAGGCACAGGCAACATGTCAGGGATGACCCAAAGGTGCAGGTCCGAGAATGAGCCCTGATCCCCCACCCCTGCTCAAGCTGCAGAGGCAGCCTGGGAGGCCCAAGGGTGGAGCCCTCAGATTAAAAAACACCAGGAGGTACCAGCAGTCCCTACCCACCCTCCCCATCCCTCAGCCGGTTCCTTGATTCCCTCCACTCGAACTTTTTTTTTTTTTTTTTTTGTGATGGGGTCTCACTGTATTGCCCAGCTTGGAGTGCAGTAGCACAATCTCGGCTCACTGCAACCTCTGCCTCCTGAGTTCAAGCGATTCTCCTGCCTCAGCCTCCTGTGTAGCTGGGGTAACAGGTGTGTGCCACTATGCCCGGCTAACTTTTTGTATTTTTAGTAGAAATGGGGTTTCTCCACATTGGCCAGGCTAGTCTTCAACTGCTGACCTCAGATGATCCACCTGCCTTGGCCTCCCAAAATGCTGGGATTACAGGCATGAGCCACCGTGCCCGGCCACTTGAACTTTTTTAAAAATAAACTTTGTATTGGGAAATACTTTTAGATTTACAGAAAAGTTGCCAAAATGGTACAGAGAGTTCCCATGGACCCCACACCTAACCTTCCCCATTTAATGGTGCTTTGATGGGTCAAAACTAAAAAAGTGATGGTAGGGCTGGGCACAGTGGCTCACACCTGTAATCCCAGCACTTTGGGAGGCCGAGGTGGGAGGATTGCTTGAGACCAGCCCTGGCAATATAGCAAAACCCCGTCTCTATGAAACATTTTTTAAGATTAGTTGCGAATAGTGGGCCACACCTGTAGTGCCAGCTGCTCAGGAGGCTGAGGTGGAAGGATCTCCTAACCAAAAAAAAAAAAAAATTGTGACAGCAGTGCCTTACTATTAACTATACTCCAGACTTTATTTGAATTTTGCCAGTTTTGCCACTGACATCCTCTTTCGGCCCCAGGATCCACGCCAGTGTCCCTCCTTGCATTAATAAGCCTCTCAGCTTGAGGAGTGCTGGGCAAGTCTGTAGAACATCTCCAGCCTCAGCTCCTCTGGTGTATTTCTCATGATTAAAGAAGGGTTACCGGTTTTAGGAGAGAATCCCACAGAGGTGAACCTGCCTCTTACACCACATCAGGGGCACCTGAGATGCACACGTGGCTAGTGAGGGGGAACCTTCACTACCGGGTTAGGGCGGTATCTGCCAGGGTCTCCCTGGGAAGTTACTATTGTTTGTTTCTCTTTTATTCGGAAGCAAGTCTCTAAGGCTACCCCACCCTCACCAGGTGGGGGTAATTAAGCTCTATGCTGGTCTATCATGTTGTTAGTTATTATCTAGTTATTTTACACATTCTTTTCTTATTCCATTTGTGGTTTGGTGGAATTCTGTTGTATTGCCATTTGATAGCTTTCTCTTCCTCCTTCGTATGATTGTTTTATAGGGCCTGCGAGTTTTGTATTTTTGTGTGTATTATGGCAAATATCAACTTGTTTTCATGTTAAGATTCCTTTGAGCATTTCTTGCAGGACTGATGTAGTAGTGATAAACTCCCCCAGCCTTTGCTTGTGCGGGAAAGGCTTTATTTCTTCTTCATCTATGCAGCGTAGTCTTAGCTGGATACGGTGTTCTTGGCTAGCGGCAGTATCTACATCTATTTCCTGGAATTCTGTAAGAAAGATTCATCTCTTGAATTGTTTATTTGGGTCAGTATGGACTCAGGTATATTTATTTGACTCCAGGGGCTGTAATCCAAGGTCGTGTGGTTTGTCTGAGGCTCCGGCTCGGAAGCCCATGTAAGGTGTTCCAGCCTCTTGGGTTGTGACCACCTCCTTCCCCTCTGGTGCTACAAGCAGTTCCAGGCTCATCTTGTATCTTCCCTGCTCCAACTCCAGAAGTAGCCATTCCTCCAAGGAGCCCCGCTTCATCTGGATACTTTTACCTTTAGAAAACTCCACAGAGGCTTTTTGGCAGTGGAGTCATCTGGCTTCAAACTTTTCTGACCACCCAGCACTGCTCCCAGGACACACAGTCACACCTAAGACACAAATCACGCACAAGGTGGCTTGCCCATACTACTTGGGACGCCCTCTGCTGCCTTCTGCTCCATCTCCTCCATCTGCTGCCACTGCCACTGTGGGTAATGCTGGTCTCTGAATCCACTGGGGGGAGTCCACTTTCCCCACATCAGACAAGCCCTGACCCAGCTGTGATCAGAGGTTCATGGTGATTGCAACTAAATATAGTGAAGTTTTTGTGCAGCAAAAATTTAGTGTCTACCAATCCTTTTTTCTTTTCAGTCTTCAAATAAGCCTACAGATTGAGGAAGAAGGTCCTTTATTAAGTCAAGCAACGGCCACGCTTCTGTTTCTAAAGTGCAAATCTGACCACATCATTATGTCTTCATGTCTCTGTGCTCACACCACACAGCCCTTCAGCCGCCACTCTGGCTAGGGTGCCCTCTTTACCTGAACAACTTCTGTCCCTCCCAGTTCCTCCACTCAGCAGGCACATGACACCCCTCCCCTAGGGTGCCTCCCTGCTGTCCAGCACTGCACTGCTGCCACTGCACCCTCCATGTCCCCAGGCAACACTGGGTTTCCTGCCCCTACCCCCAGGCCTAAGAGTCTTTGCCCCCAGCACGGACCACACATGAGCAGATGTCCAGGAAGCATGTTCCAAGTTGGAAGCTCCACGAGGGGCTGCTACACAACCCCTTGCCCCACCTGTACCATCACAGGCCCTTCAGCTGACATGGTGGCCTCAGACCCTTTCTGAGGCAAGATCAGTGTCACAGAGTCCAGCATGGAACAGGCTCTGGGTCCTGAGGATCCTGCTGGGGCTCAAGGCGGCCTCACACACATCCTGTTCTCTCCCAGGTGGTCAAGCGGGTGCTGACCCAGACCAGCAGCGGGGGCTTCTGTGGGAACGACGGCTTCATGCACATGACCCTGGCCAGCCTGCCTTTTGGAGGAGTGGGTAGGTGCCTGCTACCCTGCCCTTCTGTGACCATTTGGTCAAACTGCAATAGTGTTACCTGCATACCTTCCTGCCAAAGCACCCCAGCCCCACCTCAGTGCAGAGGGACAGGCAAGGAGGCCTCACCCCAGAACCTGCATACTGCTCCCCACCCCAGAGGGTCTGAGTCCAACCTGGGCAACATAGTGAGACCCCGTACCAAAAAAATAAAAAGTCTGCAGTGGAACCTTCTAGACCATCTCTGCACGGACACACAGTTTAGTGAATGTTTTAAAATACCACACAACCATGATCACACTGCCCACTGCGCTGCTATCTGCTCTTCTCCCCAACTGCACGACCTGGCGGCGCCCCTCAGCAGCAATGGCGCCGGTGTCCTTTACTCCAGGGCGGCCGATCCTCTAACCCCGTCCCCCGTCCAGCTCTCAGTACCACACCTCCCCACCCTGAGAGACCCAGATGAGTGTCAATCCTCCACCCCCCAGAGCAGCCCCGATGCCACTGCAGAGTCCTGGCCTCTGAGTCAGGAAGCCTCAGAGATGGTCCCAGCAACACGCCTGTGGCCCAGGTGGCGCCTCCCCTTTCTGAGTCCACTTCCTCCTCAGTGAACAGTAGGCCCCAGGCAGGTGACAGGCAGCCCTGCCACCCATCCACACTCAGCACCAGAGTGAACGATGGCAGGGCCAGGCAAGCTGCCTCAGGTGGGTCCACGCCCTTCCTGGAGGGCAGCCAGGGCCACAACAGTGCCTGTGCCGCTGTCCTGGCTCGGCTCGAGTTTGGGTGGCTGCCCCTGACTCCACCTAGCTGCCTCCTCAGCCCCAGCCTCCTCAACCCGCCTCCCCTGCCCTGGAGGAGAGCTGGGGCTGTCTGTGGGCACATCTGACCCTGCTGCTCCCTCAGGAAAGCCTCCCCCAGCTCCCAGGCCCCCGAGCCAGCCCTTCCTGGTGGCCATGGCCACAGCCCGGCTTCCCCACCTGCTGCTCCCACAGCCTGAGCTCTGCCCAGCTCCTTAACACACCACGTGGCACCCACCTCTAAGGCTCCCCAAGCCTGGGTCCCTCTTGCCCCCACCCACCCTCTTCCTCTCATTAACTGCATATCCCTGGAGCTCACTCACTGCAGGAAGCCCCCCCAGCCAACCCCACACCACCTAGGCTGTGCCCTGGCCGCCCTGGCCTGGGGCCTCGTCTACCTCCTGACCTAGACGCTGAGGAGAGCTCACTGCACACAGCACCTACTGGGTCCAGGTTTCTCAACATCCCCTCAATTCCCACCACAACCCTAGGAGGGAGGTACCCTTGTCACCCCACAGCAGAGGAGACTGAAGCACAGTCCAAAGTGACACAGATTGTTTGCAGCAGGGCCAGGGTTTAACCCCAGGCAGTCTGACTCTGGAATCCATGCCCTTGACCAGTCTGCCTATCTTGCCTGGCACCTGGTACCCCCAAGGTTTACTGAGCTGGTGCCAAGCTCGGGGCTACCCACAGTGCCTCATGATCAGCCCACTAGACAGATGGAGAAACTGAGGCTCAGAGGGGTGAAGTAGCCCGTCTAGGCCCCACTCTCTGTGACTGGGAGACCCCCAGGGCCTGACCACCAGTGTTCTGTGCCACTGTACAGGTGCCAGCGGGATGGGCCAGTACCACGGCAAGTTCTCCTTCGACACCTTCTCCCACCATCGCGCCTGCCTCCTGCGCAGACCGGGGATGGAGAAGCTGAATGCCCTCCGCTACCCGCCGCATTCGCCGCGCCGCCTGAGGGTGCTGCTGGTGGCCATGGAGGCCCGAGGCTGCAGCTGCACACTGCTATGAGCCCTTCCCCAGGCCCAGGCCCGAGACCACCATGACGGCTGTCGCCTGCAGCTGGTGGAGAGGAGGAAAAGGATTGCCAAGGCTCCAGGGCACTCCTCAAAGCAGCGCCTGCCTCCTCCCTCCTGGGTCTTCCCTCTCCCTGCCTCAGCCTCCTCCCTCAGCCACTCCCAACTATGAGAGCCGAGGCAGGAGGCATGGGAAACAGTGCAGTGACCTGCCCCCACACCAACCACCCATGTTCAGGAGAAGAGGACAGACATGGCGCCTCTAAGCCACCCGTCTCCTGTGGAGCGGGTGGCCAAGGGGCCCTGGCATCTGACTCAGGCCACACCATGGAATCACTGCATCCAAGGCCATCCCTGCCCTCTGAGTCTGTTTCCCCATTTGTTCAGTGGAGAGAATTAACCAAGTCCCACTTTTGAACAAGTTGATGATTCTGAAACCGGCCCAATTTCCTAAGAAGCCGGATGCTTGAGAAACCTACATTTGGACAATGACAGGCAGCTCCTACAGCCTGCGGGCCACCTCCTCTTCCTTGGCTCCTGCTTTCTTTTCAGACGATATCAACCTACAACATTAGTCAGGGAGGGGGACAGGGATGGACCTGAGTTTCGTCTCCTGTCTCTCTGGCTGATGTCACCTGAATAAAGCGTTCTTCCCTGGCAATACTTGTATCTCGGTGATTTGCTTTCTGTGCAGCTAGCAACAGGACTCTGGACCAAGTCCCTGGCGTTGGGTAACAATTCTGTAATGATGCAGGATTTCCTCAATCCATGCAGGAATCCACGCAGGAATCGCCTGGCGAAGGCCCGGGGTCAGGTGTGGGCCACCATCCCGAGACCTCCCTTCTCTCCAGGGCCAGCCCCTCTCCTCTGAGCACCTGCTGACCAGCCCAAAGCCCTCTCCACTCCTCAGCCTGAACTCCCCCAGAGTCTCCCTGTGGCCCACAAATCCTTTGGAGGCTCAGGCATCTGCATGCAAATCCCAAACCACTGTCCCCTTTGCACACACTGAGCCTTCCCTTGTCCTCGTCCTGGTCTACCGTGCATGTCCTCCCTCTGCATGGGCATGGGACATGCCCTCTGTCTCCTTCCCTTCCTGGCCTGCCCAACTCCTACCCACTCTCAGGGCAGACCCTCCCAACACACACACATACAGGCAGCCTGGGGGCATCCACGGGTCCCTCTACCACAGCATTCCCGGGGACGGGCCTGGTGTGGTGGCTCACAACTGTAATCCCAGCACTTTGTGAGGCCGAGACAGGAGGATCGCCTGAGTCCAGGAGTTCCAGACCAGCCTGGGCAACACGGCGAGACCCCGTCTCTACAAAAAATACAAAAATTAGCCAGGCCTGGTGGTGGCAGGTGTCTGTGGTCCCAGTTGCTCGGGAGGCTGAGATGGGAGGATCACCCGAGCCTAGGAGGTCGAGGCTGCAGTGAGCCGAGATCGGACCATTGCATTCCAGCCTAAGCCACAGAGCCAGACTGTCTTCAAAAAAAGAATTCGCGGGGAGGAAACACAGGCTGGTTGAGTACGGGAGTCACACGGATCAGGTGGATCAGGCGGCCGCACACCGAAGCTCTATGGCCCGGGAACGTTACTAAATACTCCCATGCCTCAGTTTCCCGCCTTAACGTGATAACACGTTACTGTAGTTTCTCCACACAGGGCTGCTGTAAGGATTAAAGGAGGCCGCGTGGGTAGAGCATCTCGTCGCCATTACCGTCATCACACGCCCCCCACCCAGACTCGATGGACCCCGTCTCTGCACCCAGGGCGACCGCAAACGCTTTCTAAACCACGCCCCGGATGTCCCGCCTCCGGCGACTCGGAAGTCTTCATTTATTGGCCTCCCCAAACCAACATGGCGGCCCCCTACAAACTTCAAGCGCCGCTCTGTTCTAGCCAATCAAAAGAAAGTATTTCTGAATCCCGCCTCTTTCAGCAGCCTTATTGGCCAATCAGACCACACCATGGAGCATCAATACAGAAAAAGGGGAGCCGGCCGGCCCAATGGGAGCGTCCTAGAGTGTAGGCTCCGCCTCCCGATTGACTGGCCTGCTCCGCAAGGCAAGTAGTGGCGGCGCTTCAAGGTGGGTGTTCATGTCTTGTCCGCGAAAGCCGGGCGTGGGCAGCGTGGCTTCGGGGGCGAGTGTGGTGTCCCCGTTGGCGCCGCCAGCTCTGCCTGGGTTTCCCCTCGGCTCACTCAGGACCCGCGGCCTCCGTGTCCTTCAGGTGCAGCGGGGAGCCCGCTCTCAGGGCGCATGCGCCGGCCGCTGTGCGCCCTCGGCCTCGATGGGGTCGGAGATCACTGGGAAGGTTGGGGAAGGTGCCGGGTTGGGTCCCTGGAACTACAGTCAGTGGTCCAAAGGAGTGGGCCTGTTAGGGGGTCACAGGTCGTGGGAGGAGCACTTATGAGCTCCGACTGAGTGCCGGGCTCTGGGGTGCCCTTGGCATGTATGGGCTCCCCTTATTCCCAAGATCACCAGCCCCCAACCCACTTCATAAGTGAGAAGACGGAGGCCAGGTCATGTCACCTGCCCAAGGTCACGCGGCAGGCTGGGGGACAGTTCCAGGAGGGCCTTGAAGCCGGGGGAAGGAATATGGTACCGAGGACTGTTCAGGCCTTGAAGGGTTTCCAGCAGGGCAGGGCTGGGTTCCGATCCTCTGCGTACCTCCTTATCACGTGACTTCCGAAGAGTCACTTTTTTTTCTTTTTTTTTTTTGAGACGAGGTCTCACTCTGTCGCCCAGGTTGGAGGGCAATGGTGTGGTCTGGGCTTACTGCAGCTTCTGCCTCCCGGGTTCAAGCGATTCTCCTACCTCAGCCTCCTGAGTAGCTGGGATTATAGGCGCCCGCCACCACGCCCGGCTAATTTTTGTATTTTTTGGTAGGGATCGGGTTCCACCATGTTGGCCAGGCTGGTCTGGAACTCCTCATCTCAGGTGATCCACCCGCCTCGGCCTCCCAAAGTTCTGGGATTACAGGCGTGAACCACCACACCCAGCCCTGGCGAGTCACTGAACAAACTGAGCCCCAGCGCCTTATTAGTGCCTCCCTCGTGGAGTCCTTGTAAGGATAGGATGGCAGTGCATGTGACCCCCTGGGCACGGTGTCTGGGGTGGGGAGCTAGCTAAGTTAACTCTCAGTGTATGCTGGTAGGGGCTGTTAATGTTTTTGGTCAGATTTGGGGAGGATGAAGGGAGGAGCAGAAAGATGGGAGACAGGATCTCTGGGAGGGAGAAAGGAAGGATGGATTTAAAAGGTTTCTTAGGTGAGGCAGAACTTGGAGTCCACAGAAACTGAATTGTAGCTCAGCTGAGCTGGATCAGGTGGAAAGCTGGGAGGCGCTGGGAACAGGAAAGCCACCCGTGCCTCTGACAGCAATGGGGTATGAGTAGAGGGCAGAGTGACACATGGGTCTCCAGTGGAGGCTTGGGATCCCTGCTGTGCCAGTCTCAGAAGAGGTTGGTACTTGGGCACACCCCACTCTCCACCCCTATTTCTGCCCCCAGATGCGCTGCCTGACCATGCCCACACTGCTGCGGGCCCTGGCCCAGGCCGCACATACAGGTAGGACCAAGGAAGCCTTTGCTGGGGGTAGGGGAGCCCAGTCTCCTGGCATGAGGTCACGCCCCTCTTTTTGCAGGACCTCCTGGTGGCCGGACCCTCCACAGCAGTGCAGTGGCAGCCACTTACAGTGAGTACCTGGGTGGCCTCTAGCCTGACTGGTCCTGCCGGAGGTGGGGAAGAGACCTGAGTTCCAGTCTTGGCTTTGTCAGGGGCGTTCTTCTCTGAGCCTGTTTCCACTCTTAAAATGATTATGATGATGGAGACTGACTAATTCCCAGGGACAGGGTCCATCATGGCCGGAGTTAGCACGTGTGATCTCAGAGCTCCCTGGGGGTGATGGGGAGGGGATTGCCAGGTGTGAGCCATGGGTACCTGTGCCTTTTGCCAGTCCCTGGTGAAGGTAAAGGCTCAAGCCCCCCACTTCCCCCCTTGATTCCTCTTTCAAGCCCTGTTGGGCGGGGGTGCCTCTGGGCTCGAATGGCCACCCAAGCACAGGGAGAGGTAGGCAAGGATGGGCTCAGGCCAGAGGCGGCCTCCAGGGTCCTTGCTGAGGCTGGGGAGAGGTGTGGTGAGTGTACGGCCCCTTTGGAGCCCAGCAGTTGCACCTGGAAGTGAGGGCCAGGCCTCCTCTCCCAGAGACTCCAGGGAGACAGTGTGCGAGGCCCCTGCCACGGCCTCCCTGCCCGCCTCTCTGCAGAGTATGTGAACATGCAGGAGTCTAAGACGGACATGAAGTCAGTGACTGACCGGGCAGCCCGGACCTTGCTATGGACTGAGCTCTTCCGAGGTGCGTCCTGGGCAGGAGGGGACAGGGCAGGTGCCGGCTGGGCACAGATGCATGGGGGAGGAGGGTACCCCTGCCCACCAAACCCATGCTGCCCACAGGCCTGGGCATGACCCTGAGCTACCTGTTCCGCGAACCCGCCACCATCAACTACCCATTCGAGAAGGGCCCGCTGAGCCCTCGCTTCCGTGGGGAGCACGCACTGCGCCGGTACCCATCCGGGGAGGAGCGCTGCATTGCCTGCAAGCTCTGCGAGGCCGTCTGCCCCGCCCAGGTGAGTCCCCGCCCCAACCGACCACCAGGCCAGACCCTGCCACTGGGAGAGGGAGGCCAGGCAGCCCTAGGCCCAAACCCTGGCCCCTGCTTGATGTGTGTCCCCAGGGAAGTCCCTTTCCCTCTCTGAGCCACTTCCCCCATGAATGGGAAGGATGAGGTCTTGCTACCGGAGCACAGAGTCAGTGAGTTGGCAAAGTGCAGCTTCCAGCCCTGGGCAGGTGCCTGACACACACAGGTTCCCCCTTGGGGTCTGGCCAGGGGTGTGACCCCTGGGCCTATGAGCCATGGGGTGGCACCTGAGGCCATCAACCCCTCCCTGGATATAGCCACCGTTTCCGGGGTCCTGCTTGTGTGCCTGTTGCAGCTTCCCTTCCCCAGTGGCTGCTCCCCTGAGGCCCGGCTTTCCGTTCTGTTAGTGGGTCTGGTGCTTACCAGCGGGGGCCAGGCCTGTCAGCACAGGAACAATATGACTCGGTCAGAGCTCTGGTCAGACCCCTGTGTGTGCCTGGCAGGAGCCCCGGCAGCCGCCATCGCTACTTCCTGTGCGCACAGCAACCCCTCCCAGTGTTCTGTGACTCGGGTGGCTCCTGTCCAAGTCCTAGTTTGTCCCCTGGAGCACTCCCAGGTCCTCCAGGCCATGAGCTGCGACCCTGATGTCTCTACTCCAGCCACAGACTGGGAGCGCATAGGAGTGTCCCCAAACAGCAGTCATGATGGTCACAGCCGTGGCTTCCACATAGTGAGTGCTGTCCACAGACAGACCTGGCACTGTGCCACGTGTGTGACTCACAGCCTCTCCTGTAATCTCAACAACACTCGAGGAGGTAGAGGTTATTGTCCGCATCTTTATAAGCACTGAAGGATGAGCCTGCCAGCCACAGGTCCCACTGTGAGTTGTGGCCACTACATTTCTGGGATGGGGGCGTAGGAGAGTCCTTGCCAGGCACCCTAGAAGGTCCTCCCAGCCAGCCCCTCCCCCAGCGGGCTACCCAGGAACTGAGAGTTAGGACGTGCCCTTGAGTTAGGGCTGTGCCCCCGCACTTGCTGTGTAGCTTTGAGGAGTCCCTCAACCTCTCAGAACCTTGTTTTTCTCATCCATCAAATGGAGAAAAGTAGATTTAAGGCACAGGATTGCGGCCGGGCGCGGTGGCTCACGCCTGTAATCCCAGCACTTTGGGAGGCCGAGGCGGGCGGATCACAAGGTCAGGAGATCGAGACCACGGTGAAACCCCGTCTCTACTAAAAATACAAAAAAAATTAGCCGGGTGCGGTTGTGGGCGCCTGTAGTCCCAGCTACTCGGGAGGCTGAGGCAGGAGAATGGCGTGAACCCGGGAGGCGGAGCTTGCAGTGAGCCGAGATCGCGCCACTGCACTCCAGCCTGGGCGACAGAGCAAGACTCCGTCTCAAAAAAAAAAAAAAAAAAAAGGCACAGGATTGCAACCAACCGTGCAGGCGTTCTCGGTGATGTTGCAGGTTCGGTTCCAGACCATTGGGGTAAAGTGAGTCACACAGATGTTTTGGTTTTCCAGTGCATTTAAAAGTTAGATTTAGACCGGGCACAGTGGATCATGCCTGTAATTCCAGCACTTTGAGAAGCCGAAGTGGTGGATCACTTGAGGTCAAGAGTTCGAGACCATCCTGGCCAACATGGTGAAACCCCGTCTCTACTAAAAATGCTAAAATTAGCCAGGCCTGGCGGCAGGTGCCTGTAATCTCAGCTACTTTGGAGGCTGAGGCACGATAATCACTTGAACCAGGAGGCAGGGGTTGCAGTGAGCCAAGATCGCAAAAAAAAAAAAAAAAAAAAAAAAAAAAAATTAGGGCTGTGTGCAGTGGCTCACACCTGTAATCCCAGCACTTTGGGAGGCCAAGGTGGGCGGATCACAAGGTCGGGAATTCAAGACCAGCCTGGCCAACGTGGTGAAACCCCGTCTCTAGTAAAAATAACAAAAATTAGGCGGGCGTGGTGGTGCACACCTGTAGTCTCAGCTACTTGAGAGGCTGAAGCAGGAGAATTGCTTGAACCTGGGAGGCGGAGGTTGCAGTGAGCTATGATTGCACCACCACACTCCATCCTGGGCCACAGAGTGAGACTTCGTCTCAAAAAAAAAACAAAGAATTTACACTACTGTAGGCTGTGAAGTATCTAAAACACAATGTACCTTAATTAAAAATACTTTAGGGGCTAGGTACAGTGGCTCACACCTATAGTCCCAGCACTTTGGGAGGTCGAGGTGAGTGGATTACTTGAGACCACCCTGGGCAACCTGGCAAAACCCCGACTCAACAACAACAACAACAAATACAAAAAATTAGCCCCTGTATTCCCAGGTACTTGGGAGATTGAGGTGGGAGGATCGCTTGAGCCTGGGAGGTTGAGGCTGCAGTGCACTATGAGCTGCATCAGTGTACTCCAGCCTGGGTGACAGGGCGAGAGTCTGTCTCAAAACAAAAAACCAAAAACAACAAAAAAAACTTCATTCCTAAAAAGTGCTGACCCAGAGATAAGAAGCAAGCACGTGGTTGGTAAAATGACATCAGTGAGCTTGCTTTATGCAGGGTTGCCCTAAACCTTCAATTTGTAAAACTCACAATATCTGGAAAGCTCGGTGAGGTGAGGCGGGACTGTAACCCAACCCCCGTCGCAGGGTGACACCCTCAGGGCAGGGGGCGCTACACTGAACAACGCAGTGAACAGCACCCTGGTGAGAATGGGGTTCTTAGCAGATGACGCCGGCAGCTGACAAACAAGCAAGGCAGGCCGGGCGCGGTGGCTCCCACTTGTAATCCCAGCACTTTGGGAGGCCAGGGCAAGTGGATCATGAGGTCAAGAGATCGAGACCATCCTGGCCAACATGGTGAAAACCCGTCTTTATTAAAAATACAAAAATTAGCTGGGTATGGTGGTGCACACCTGTAGTCCCAGCTACTCAGGAGGCTGAGGCAGGAGAATCACTTGAACCCGGAAGGCTGAGGTTGCGGTGAGCCGAGATTGTGCTACTGCACTCTAGCCTGGCAACAGAGCGAGACTCTATCTCAAAAAAAAAAAAAAAACAAACCAGCACGGCAGGGACGCCAGCCGGGCGCGTGCCGAGGAGACAGGCGCCAACGGCAGAGGTGCAGGGCGGCCTCTTAACTGGAGTCCGGGAGGCTTCTGAGGGGAGAGGGCTTCCGGCAGACACCAGGGGTGGGGATGAGCAGTGACCTGGGCAATGGGGGCTGGGATGTGACAGCGCAGCGCAGCAGTGTCTGGTGGCCCCTCCCACAGGCCATCACCATTGAGGCTGAGCCAAGAGCTGATGGCAGCCGCCGGACCACCCGCTATGACATCGACATGACCAAGTGTATCTACTGCGGCTTCTGCCAGGAGGCCTGCCCCGTGGATGCCATCGTCGAGGTGCGTGAAGCCCCTGGGTGGGAGGGGCGCTGAGGCTCCTCAGCGGGGCCTAACCACTGTCCCTGCACCCCATCTGCAGGGCCCCAACTTTGAGTTCTCCACGGAGACGCATGAGGAGCTGCTGTACAACAAGGAGAAGCTGCTCAACAATGGGGACAAGTGGGAGGCCGAGATTGCCGCCAACATCCAGGCTGACTACCTGTACCGGTGATGCCCCACCGGCCCACAACCCCTGCTGCCCAATAAAACACTGCTCCAACCCCACGGCCTCTTGTCTTGACTCTGGTGGTCCAGGGTGGGGCCATCCCCAGCCTGCCTGAGGCCTGTGGTGCCTCCAGCTGGACTAGGTAGCCCCCTAGTCTTTATGCTCTCTGCGGTCCTGCTGCCCCAGCCCGGCCTTCCTGTGGACTCCAGGGCCCCACCAGGCCCTCATGGCTGGGCCACAGGCTGCAGCATCACGATCACCCTGCCTCTTCCTGGGTGCCTTCCCCGAGGCCCAGCAATGCCAGAGGTCACCACAGTCCTGTCGTTCCCACAGTCCCAGCTGTCCCGGCTGGGGCCTGGGCCTCCTGTCTCCCAAGAGCCATCCACTTCTAAGACCCTTAGGACTTGGAGCATCCCAAGGCCTCAGGCTGAAGAACAGCAAGTGGCAGAAACTCCGGCCGGGGCATCCTTGCTGGGGGTAGGAGGAAGCCTGCTTGGGGTGACAGTCACGCGAGGGTGACACAAGCCCTGCTGGCCCTGAGCTGGCCTTGCCTCCAGCCACATCCTCTTTCTTCCCCATGTTCCCCAGGCCAGGCTGCTCGTCCGGCAGCTGCTCACCACTTCCTGCTTTGCAGGCCCAGCAATGTGGTGGGGTTCCCCCCAGGGTCACACACAAGCCCCTTGCCCACATAATGGCCAAAAGCAGCCCACTTTAACTTGTGCTAAGCACTGTGGAAGGATCTCACTTCATTTGCAGTGAGGAAACCAGCTCCGAGAGGTGAAGAGGCTTGCTCAGGGCCATGGAGCACACATCCCATAATAAAACTCAGTTCACAGACCTTGAACCCCCGTCTTCCATCATTTCCAAAAGTGCTTTTTACAAAGCACTACTTCGTAAAAACCTACTTTGAAAGAACAAGTTTCCTCGCCCAGTGAGTTTGGGAAATGCCCCAGCTGCTGTCTGCCTGCTGGCAAGTATGGCGTGGTAGACATTCAAGGCTCTGAGAAGTCCTGCGGCAAAAAACCAGCCTCTCCCAGCCCATTTCCAGGAAGCCTTTTCTCAGGTGTAACACCTGGGCCTTCTTCCTAGGCCAGGCATTGCCATCTAATGCCAAAGTGGCTGGGCCCCTGCTTGGGCCCCACAGCCTGTGGCACTGGGGTGAGAAGTAACTGCAGGAGTCGAGGGGAAGCCTGGAGCCTGGGAAGTGTCCACAGGTCCGGCTCACAGCTCATCTTGGCCACTGATGAAAACAGGCGCTCCTTCCAAAAACCAGGCAGGCGTAGGACTCCTGAATCCCTGCAGGTTTAGCTGTTCGCAGACATAACCGCTGTTAGAGCGCCGCGTGGAGCCTGTAGCTGCGCACGGAGCACTTCTATTCCAAGCGGGTCAGACTTTCCAGCTCACCGCTGGTTCTCTCCCTTAACCGTGGCCTCCCGGGCACTGCTCTGCTGAGACCGCACCAGAGCTGTCTGGTTGTGTCAGGCCCTGCCCCTGTCAGAACAGGCCTATGACCCCCAACAAGTCCCCCAATTTTCTGAGGAACCACAGCTGAGCTTGGTTGTGACTCAGTTTCCAGGCCCGACTCTGGGGCTCCATTTGTCCACCCCTGCCACAGCCCCTCAGGCCTTTGCTCACTGTGTGGGGCTTAGGCATTGCCAGAGCTGAAGGGCCCCTGGCCTCCAGTGGGAATGCCCCAGCCTGGCCAAAGTGCAGGCAGCTGGATGGCCGTGAGTCCCAGCTTCCAGGCGCTAGGACCTGATGATGCCCATGGTGCTGACCTGGAGCAAGGTCACAGTGACAATCCCGGCTGTGGCTGCCGGTGGAGCTGACAGCTGGCCTCTGCCCCAGGGTATCTCCCAGGGCCTGCTGGGTGCGGGGCCCTGGGCAGAACAAGGCAGCATGGCCTGGCCCTGTGTCCTGCTGCCAGTGAAGCAGGCCCGGAGTGGGGCAGCCATCCACCCAAGGGCCAGCGCGGGGTCTCTGCCGGGTGGTCAAGAGCACCGTCTTTCACTGCCGCGCACCCAAGGGAGGGGTCCCGGAGGTGGGAGAGCATCCTGGGGACCCCAGGCCCATGAGCCTGCGAATGTTGGGGTCCCATCAGCCAGAGGCACACGAGCCTCAAAGTGAGAGGAGAGCAGGGTCTCATCCCCTATCCTGAGCTGGGCCTGAGCGGAGCTGCCCCTGCATCAGGGCCAGCACAGACGCGTGCGGTTGGCACTGGTCCGTTATCCGCTCCGTTCTCCAGGTCTCCTCTCCGGGATTAAGCGCCCCACTGAGGACCCGTCCGCGAGGCCACAGCCTGGGCTCAGCCTCCCCCAGGCTTCCCGGACTCCGGTGGAGGCTTGGGCCGGGGGCGGGGCGTCCCTGGCCCCTCCCCGTCGCCCCGCCTGCCCGGAAAGGAGTGAGCGGCGCCGGGCCCCGGGCGGGCGGGAACGCAGCTCTGAGTGCGGCCCGGCGTGCGCGGAGTGGGGCAGCTAGCAGCGGAGCCGCGGCGCGCAGCCCACCCGGGTGAGTGACCCCGCTGGGGTCTGCGGAGCCCCAGCTCTGCCTGCCCACCCTCTTCCCCCGCCCCGGGGAGGGGATCTCGGCGCCCCACCCAGTTGGCTCCGTGAATGCAGCTCAGCCCGCCACCCCGCCGGGTGTCAGGCCTTGGGGGGGCCACGGAGGATCGCCAAGGGAGGAGGAGAAGGGTGGGGTGTTGGCCAACAGAGCCCAGCGTTCCTGGGCCAGGTGTGCGCGGAGCTTTCCCCACTGCATTCTTCCTGGGAGGGAGGGACCCATTCTACGGATGGGGAAGCTGAGGCCGCCCAGCTAGGAAGTGTCAGACCTGGAGACCAGCTGGGTCTTTTGACTCCAGAGCCGACCCCATTTGGAATGGAGGGGCCGCCAGACCCTCTCCTACTGCCTTCCCGTCATCCGCAGGGGAGGGCGGGGGTGCAGAGAGACCTGGTGGGTTCCTGGAGGAGCCTTATGAGGGGCCAGGAAAGGGGCACAGGGTGAGGAGTGGGCTGGAGCCTAGACCCCAGGCCGCAGGATGGAGGCATATTCATTTACACCATAAAAGTGGTTGGGTGACCCTGGCTAGAGTGGGGATCAAGGGGGACAGCGGTAGGGGGTGAGCCAGTGGGGCCTCACATGCCAGGTGCGGGGGTTGATCACGTCCCCACACCCCTCCCCCTGCCCATTATAGGTTGTTCCCCCACCCCCTGGGAAGTGATGGAAGGAGCCGAGCCATTGGCATAGTGGCTGTGGGAGCCCTGATGGCCCTGAGCCAGGGGTGCCCCCTCCCCGGATCCCCAGAGCTGACTCCCTACACCCCCTTATTTGGCCAGCACAGCCCCAGAGGGAGCCAGGTCAGACCGCAGCCCTCTTCCCAGCTCACCCTTTGTGCTGGGCACATAACGTTGGACTTTACCTCTCCAAGTGTCAGTGGAGTCCTATATAAAACAAAGGTCCAGCGCCCCCTCCCCCAGGATTTCTCCCCCCAGGGATTAGTGTGAGGTCTTGTGGATGAAGGGATTCAGTTGGGGCTCTGGTTATTTTTGTCACCTCCCTAGATCCTGTCTCTGTCAGGGGTGCCATGTCCCATTCACCCAAAGAGGAAGTAGAGGCCCAGAGAGGGTGAGAGACTTGCCCAAGGTCACACAGCCCTGGGCCCCAAGTCCCTCTGCCCTGTGGCCGGGCCTGGTCCTTAGGGATGGAACCCAGGCCCCCGCTACCCCCTGCCCGGCCCGTTTGCAGCCTTGGGCCGTTCACTCAGTGTTCCCTCGTTCCCTCCTTCTCTCCTTTCCCAGGCTGGGGCTGGGGCTGCGGTTCTCTATTTAGAGTTAAGTAAACCAGACCCAGGGGAGGAAGTGACTGGCTGGGCAGGCCCTGGCCAGCCCAGCAGCAGGCGGGGCCCTGACCAGGCCTGTCCCCTCCCCCTAATTTTCGAGCTGAGGAACTGAGTCCCACAGAGGGGCGCTGGGCCCCCAGAGCAGTGGCTTTGGAGCTGGAGGGGCCCCAGCATCCACAGGGCCAGGGCGGGTTGGAGGTGGCCTGGCACCCACCCTCAGTCTGCATCGGCCTTGAGCAAGGCCCCGGGCCCTTCCCCGCCATTCTGCAGTTTCACTTTTGTTGGTTTCAACACCTGGTAGGCTGCGGCTGCTGCCAGGCGGCCTGGGCCTCAGGGGACGCCCCCCTCCCAGCAGCGGTGCTCCCTGGCCAGTCCCAGGGTACCCAGTGGAGATGCCCACCCCCGCCTCTCAGCACATGCAGCCCCACAGGGAGCAGGGAGGGCTCCAGCCACCCCTGGGGCAGCCCTGGGCCTGAGTGCCTGGGCCAGTGGGATCCTGTCTAGGGTGAGGGCAGCCTGAGAGGGGGAGGCCAGAGTGAAGGTGGGGGTGGAGCCGGTGTCATTGGGAGATGCTGGAGGTAGGGGCAGGGGTCCCTGTGGGCAGAGCAAGCCAGGATAGAGCTTGAGGTTGGCCCGAGAGAGGGCTTTGGGGTCTCCCAGTCCCACTGCTTACTTCCTGTGTGACCTCAGCACCGCGCCAAGCCTGCCCTAGCCTCAGTTTCCACCTCTGTCAGATGGGGGTGGTAGCAGCAACAGCTTCCAGGATTCAGTGAGTGAAGGTGCGCAGATGCCCGTGGTTGGGAACTGTCTGTGGTCCGCCTCTGACTGGCCCCCATCCGTGTCCACCCACAGGACCATGGGCTCCATGTTCCGGAGCGAGGAGGTGGCCCTGGTCCAGCTCTTTCTGCCCACAGCTGCCGCCTACACCTGCGTGAGTCGGCTGGGCGAGCTGGGCCTCGTGGAGTTCAGAGACGTGAGTTGGGTGGGCAGGTGTGGGAAGGGGGCTACTGCCGAGGTTAGCCCGAAGGCCTGTGAAGGATGGGGACCGCCCCCCCATAGGGCCCTGGCCCCATTTGAACCCCAGCGGCCCCTGCCATGGGCGCTGCTCATGGGAAGCCCGTGGCTAAGGCCCCTGAGTGGGCTCCTCCCCATGCCCTCCCGGGGTGTGGGGTCTGGTCTGTGCTCTGATCGGCCTCTTGTGGCTCCCAGGGTGCTCAGCACCTTTCTGGAGGAGGCAGCTGAGGCCTGAGGAGAGTCAGGCCTGGGCTCTAGGCTGAGAAGCTCCCTGACCCCCTTCCTGAGACACTGACCCCTCCGTGTGGCACCCACAGCTCAACGCCTCGGTGAGCGCCTTCCAGAGACGCTTTGTGGTTGATGTTCGGCGCTGCGAGGAGCTGGAGAAGACCTTCAGTGAGTTGGTCCCAGGCGTACATTCCAGGCAGGCTTCCTGGAGGAGGCATGGGCCAAGTTTGATCTGAAAGGAAGAGTCTGGGTTTGCCAGGTGGAAGGCAGAGAAAGGAGGTACACAGCAGGGCCCCGCATGGCCAAGACAGAGCAGCTGAGATCTGTAAAGTGTGCTTGGGAAGGTGGCTGCCTTGTGTGGGCTGAGCAGAGGGCCTAGGGCAGGGCTGGCTGGGGAGGCCTTGAATGCAGCGTAAGAGCCCAGGACTTCGTCCTGTGGGCACCAGGGAGCCACAGGGATTTCTAAGTAGGGAAGAGGCACACACAGAGCTTTCTCCTCCGCAGCTGGGCTGGGGTGGGTGGGCCCAGGATCTAGGGTTGGATGCCCCCAAGGAGCATGCAAAAGGGACCCCTGCCCTGGGCAACCGCTCTCAGGAAGAGCCTGAGGGGCACCAAGGCAGGGGCATGGAGCAGGCTGGGTTTTGTGTTTGCTGTTGCAGTTCATAGCTTTTCAACACTCAGGCAGACACAGGACGCACGCCAGCTCCGGTCCCAAGCCCTGCAGCGTGAGGGCCAGCCTGTGGGGAGACCTCAGGCCCTCTGCCGAGCAGTGGGGAGGGAGAGCAAGCCCAGACCTGAGCTCAGAGGAAGGGGAGCACAGCTTCTGGATGGAGATTTGGCCAGGATTTTCCGGCCGCCTCTGCCTGGTGAATCCAGCAGCTAGTGGCGGATGGCGTTTGGGGCAGCAGGTGGGGTCCTCAGCTGTTGAGACAACGTCGACTGCACCCCACTCCCGTTCCTCTGCGCCCAGCCTTCCTGCAGGAGGAGGTGCGGCGGGCTGGGCTGGTCCTGCCCCCGCCTGAGGGGAGGCTGCCGGCACCCCCACCCCGGGACCTGCTGCGCATCCAGGAGGAGACAGAGCGCCTGGCCCAGGAGTTGCGGGATGTGCGGGGCAACCAGCAGGCCCTGCGGGCCCAGCTGCACCAGCTGCAGCTCCACGCCGCCGTGCTGGGCCAGGGCCATGGACCCCAGGTCAGCTCCAGCCCAAGCAGGAGACTGGGAGGCTGGGGAGGGGCTGTCCGGCCCAGGGCTCATGGTGCTTCTGGGCTCCTAGCTGGCAGCCGCCCACACAGATGGGACCTCAGAGAGGATGCCCCTGCTACAGGCTCCTGGGGGGCCGCATCAGGACCTGAGGGTCAAGTGAGTGAGGGGTTGACCTCTTGTTCTTTCTGGCCAGCCCAGAACCCCTGGCCAGTTGCTGGGCTGGGCCAGGCTGAGCTCCAACTCCTTGTCCTGTGCTCTCCCCTCTGTTCCTGCTCTCAGGCTGCCCCCACCTCCTCCTTCAGGCCTGGAACTTCCCACAGTCCCAAGCCCTGGCCCTCGGGGGGTCCTTCTCTTCTGGCCCTGCCCGGGAGGCCTCCTGCCTTCCGCTGTGGGCAGGGCCAGTGGGCCCAATTGCCCGATTACCCATGCTGGTCAGGGTCCTGCCCTGGGGGCCTGGTGGGGGAGGCAGGGCGGGAGGTTGGAGCAGTCCTGCCCAGCCCCGTGGCCGCCAGCTTTGTGGCAGGTGCGGTGGAGCCCCACAAGGCCCCTGCCCTAGAGCGCCTGCTCTGGAGGGCCTGCCGCGGCTTCCTCATCGCCAGCTTCAGGGAGCTGGAGCAGCCGCTGGAGCACCCCGTGACGGTGAGCAGCTGGCCCTGGGCTGGGGGGTCCTGGGCAGAGTGAGACTCCAGAATCAACTGAGCCTGCTCTGCAGGGCGAGCCAGCCATGTGGATGACCTTCCTCATCTCCTACTGGGGAGAGCAGATTGGACAGAAGATCCGCAAGATCACGGACTGGTGAGTCACTGGGAACACCCGCCCCACCGCCCCGCTCCGCAGGCCCCTGCTGTCACCTCCCAGCCTGCCCTGTCACGACTCCTCCCCATGAACTCCCTTCAGACTCAGAGTCTCATAGCCGGGACCCTCAGGCCCCTCACAAAGCACAACCTCCCTCCAGCTTCCACTGCCACGTCTTCCCGTTTCTGGAGCAGGAGGAGGCCCGCCGCGGAGCCCTGCGGCAGCTGCAGCAGCAGAGCCAGGAGCTGCAGGAGGTGGGTGCCCTGGCCTGGCCTCCCAGAGGTGGGTACAGGAGGTGGGTGCCCTGGCCTGGCCTCCCAGAGGTGGGTACAGGAGGTGGGTGCCCTGGCCTGGCCTCCCAGAGGTGGGTGCAGGAGGTGGGTGTCCTGGCCTGGCCTCCCAGAGGTGGGTGCAGGAGGTGGGTGCTCCCAGCCCAGCCACCCCACCTGCCCGCCCAGCCCCCGCTGACTGCCCACTCTGGCGCAGGTCCTGGGGGAGACAGAGCGGTTCCTGAGCCAGGTGCTGGGCCGGGTGCTGCAGCTGCTACCGCCGGGGCAGGTGCAGGTCCACAAGATGAAGGCTGTGTACCTGGCCCTGAACCAGTGCAGTGTGAGCACCACGCACAAGTGCCTCATTGCCGAGGCCTGGTGCTCCGTGAGAGACCTGCCTGCCCTGCAGGAGGCCCTGCGGGACAGCTCGGTGAGCACGAAGCCTGAGACCTCACCCCCTCCCCACCCGCCCCTCCTACCAGGCCGGGGCATTTCTGCCTTAATTCCAGCCCCCGGCTCCCTGCACCTGGGCTTTGCCCAGGGGCTCCTTCTCCTCCCAGCCTCCTCCACGGCCCACCTCTTCCAGGGAGTCTACCCTGTTGGCCCTGGCCCAACAAGCCCTACCCTGACTTTCCTGAGTCCCTGGAGGCTGACGGGGTAGTTTTAGTCAGAAGCCTCATTTCAATTCAGGCCCCCCTGTGACCTTAGGCCTGCTTATGGTCTGTGGAACCGGTGTGATGCCCCTGCCCCCGGGGGTCACCCACCACGCACAGCAGGTGCTTGCGCGTGAGGCTGGGCTCCTTCTCCTGGGCCGTCCCTAGGAGGCAGCACGCTTGCCTTTCCCAAGCCATTGCCAGTCCATGTGGTGTCTTTGGGCCCCCACCAGGGCATAGCAGGGCCGATCATCTCACTTCAGAGAGAGGGGAAGGGGCTGCTCAGGGAGCCCCCACAGGGCTCTGCATCTCCAGCTGGGCCTGGCTGGGGGTCCCAGGGTCCCTGAAGGCCCCTGCCACTGGTCTGGTCTCTCTCTGTCCTGGCGTCCAGACGGAGGAGGGAGTGAGCGCCGTGGCTCACCGCATCCCCTGCCGGGACATGCCCCCCACGCTCATCCGCACCAACCGCTTCACAGCCAGCTTCCAGGGCATCGTGGACGCCTACGGCGTGGGCCGCTACCAGGAGGTGAACCCCGGTGAGAGCCACGGCGCCCTTACCCCTGTCCTGGGAGGCTCAGCTGCCCCACTGGATGGGTGTGAGCCTGAGTGGGAGGTATCTCCATCCCGGGCCCGGCCTGCCCTCCTGGGATGAGGAGCACGCATCCCGTCACTCTCGAGAGGCTGTTGGGCTCTGCAGCCGGTGTGAGGCTTTATGTCGGCTCCCAGCCAACTCCCCCTTGTTGAGTTTACAAGGGAGCCTCACGGGCTTGTGCAAAGAACAGAGGTTGTGCGATGGACATGGCCCAGGTTGGAAGCCCATCTCGCCTACTTTGATATGTTTCTTAGCTTCTCTGAGCCTCAGCTGCCTCACCTGCAAATTGGAAATAATAGTGCAAACCTCAGAGGAATGTCAGGAAGCTTAGTGACCATTGGAGACTGCAAGCCAGAGCCAGGAGGCAGCCTGTGGTGTGGTTGGTTTGGTCACACGGTTTTGTTTGTTTGTTTGTTTGTTTTTTGAGATGGAGTCTCATTCTGTGGCCCAGGCTGGGGTGCAGTGGTGTGATCTCGGCTCACTGCAACCTCTGCCTCCCAAGTTCAAGCCATTCTCCTGCCTTAGCCTCCCGAGTAGCTGGGACTACAGGTGCCCATCGCCACGTCCAACTAATTTTTGTTCTTTTAGTGGAGACAGGGTTTCGCCATGTTGGCCAGACTGTCTCGAACTCCTGACCTCAAGTGATCCGCCCACCTCAGCCTCTGAAAGTGCTGGGATTACAGGCGTGAGCCACCACTCCTGGCTACACAGTGTTTTTTGTTTTTTTTCCCTGAGATGGAGTCTCGCTTTGTCGCCCAGGCTGGGGTTCTGTGGCATGATCTCCGCTCACTGCAATCCCCGCCTCCCAGGTTCCAGTGATTCACCTGCCTCAGCCTCCAGAGTAGTTGGGCAGGCGCGCGCCACCACGCCCGGCTAATTTTTGTATTTTTGGTAGAGATGGGCTTTCACCGTGTTGACCAGGCTGGTCACAAACTCCTGACCTCGTGATCCGCCCACCTCAGCCTCCCAAAGTGCTGGGATTACAGGTGTGAGCCACCGCACCTGGCCCTACACAGTGTTTTTATAGAAGTTTGCATTAATGCAGTCTTGGGTCAAGCTGTCCCTGAGACGGACATTCTGGAGTAAGCGGTGGGTTAAGGGAGGTGCTCCCAGTAGAAACCAGTAAGGGATGAGGGCAGGGGTTGGGGGAGCTCTAGTGCTTTCCCTCCACATCCTCCTCCTCCCCATTGGGAGTCCTGAGGCCTGCAGTGCCTGCTGTGTCGTCCAGCTGTGGCCTCCCCCTCAGGACGCCACTCCCCAACACAGTGGGCCAGCTGCAGTGTGGCTGGTGCTGTCAGATGAGTGGAGGGGCCCAGTATCCCCCAGTACCACCGATGGGGGCCCGGCCCATAGCGTGGGTGTGACGTGGTAGAGCCCCTATTGGGAGGGGACTTGGACACAGGCCAGGGAGGGGCCCTGCCTCACCCAGTGGGCAAGAGGCAGGGTGCTTGGGCCCCCATGTGGTAGAGGCAGGGCGTGAGTCTGAGGCTCTGTGAACCAAGACCAGGGCTGTGTGGTCCTGGGAGGCTTGCTGCTCCTGCAGGGCCGGGGTCCTGGGGCTGGAGCTGGGCCCCACTCGGATTCCCCTGCACATGGACAGAGGCTGGTGCAGCTAGAGCATCGCCCAGAGGCCCATGGCGGATAGAATGCTGCCAGCTCAAAGCACCAGCCTTTGGGGCAACGTGTTTGCCAGGGAAGCTGTAACGAAGTGTCACAGGCTGGTGGCTTAAGGGGCAGACACGGTCCCACAGTCCTGGAGGCTAGAAGTCCAAGACCAAGGTGTCAGCAGGGGCCGGGCGCACTGGCTCATGCCTGTCATCTCAGCACTTTGGGAGGCTGTGGTGGAAGGAGGATCGCTGGAGTCCTGGAGTCCAGGAGTTCGAGACCAGCCTGGGCAACATAGCGAGACCTTGTATCTTAAAAAAGTAAAAGATAGGCCGGGCGCGGTGGCTTAAGCCTGTAATCCCAGCACTTTGGGAGGCCGAGGCGGGCGGATCACAAGGTCAGGAGATCGAGACCACAGTGAAACCCCGTCTCTACTAAAAATACAAAAAATTAGCCGGGCGCGGTGGCAGGCGCCTGTAGTCCCAGCTACTCAGGAGGCTGAGGCAGGAGAATGGCGTGAACCCAGGAGGCGGAGCTTGCAGTGAGCCGAGATCGCGCCACTGCACTCCAGCTTGGGCAACAGCGTGAGACTCCGTCTCAAAAAAAAAAAAAAAAAAAAAAAAAAGATAATGAGGTGTTGTCGGCAGGAGTGGCTCCTTCTGAGGCTGTCCAGGAGGATCCCTTCCTGGCATCTCTCTTGAGCTTGGAGCGGCCGTCCTCGTCTTCACACGCTGTTCTCCTTCCATGTGGGTCCAAATGTTCCTTTTCGTAAGGACACTGGGCACACTGGATAGGGCTCACTCTAATGGCCTTATCTTAACCCCGTGACCTCTGTAAGGACCCTGTCTCCAAAGAAGGTCACATCCGGAGTTCCTGGGGGTTGGAACTCCAGTATATCTTTTTTGGGGTCACAATACAGCTCCTGACAGGGTGTGCATGTTGGGGTCCTCCTGCCTCCCATGAGGACTTGTTCCTGTTTTACTGATGGGAAGTCGAGATTTCAGAGCTGGAGCGACCAGCTCGGCCTCCTGGAACTTGCCATGTGCCAGCTGGGGCCACCTGTGGCTCGCTGTTCTCTCTGGCTTCTGTGTGGGGCTCTGGGGACAGCAATAGCTGAAGCTGCTCCAGCAGCTGGCCGGTGCTGCCCACGGAGACCTTATGAAGTGGCCTGGTGTTACCTCCATTTTACAGATGGGGAAATGGAGGCTCAGAGAGGTTAAGTGACTGGGCCTAGGTTACACAGCTCCTAAGTGGTGGGTTCTTTTTTGTTTTCTTTTTGGAGACAGAATCTCACTCTGTTGCCCAGGCTGGAGTGCAGTGGTGCAAGCTTGGCTCACTGCAACCTCTGCCTCCCGGGTTCAAATGATTCTCCTGCCTCAGCCTCCTGAGTAGCTGGGATTATGGGCACCTGCCACCATGCCCAGCTAATTTTTCTGTTTCTAGTGGAGACAGGGTTTCACCATGTTGGCCAGGCTGGTCTTGAACTCCTGACCTCAGGTGATCCCCCCCGCCGTCTCGGCCTCCCAGAGTACTGGGATTATAGGCATGAGCCACCGTGCCCGGCTGCTAAGTGGTGGGTTCTTGACTGCAAGCCAGCAGGCCCTCTGTGGCATCTTGGGCCGGGAGACGGATGCTGGTGTGTTTGGGGGTTCCCAGCTCACCCACCATGCCCTCTACCCACAGCTCCCTACACCATCATCACCTTCCCCTTCCTGTTTGCTGTGATGTTTGGGGATGTGGGCCACGGGCTGCTCATGTTCCTCTTCGCCCTGGCCATGGTGCTTGCGGAGAACCAGCCGGCAGTGAAGGCCGCGCAGAATGAGGTGAGGGGCCGGGCTGGGGTCCTGATGAGGGTAGTGGGGCCAGGCAGCCCCTCACCACACTGCTGCCCCCGCAGATCTGGCAGACTTTCTTCAGGGGCCGCTACCTGCTCCTGCTCATGGGCCTGTTCTCCATCTACACCGGCTTCATCTACAACGAGTGCTTCAGTCGCGCCACCAGCATCTTCCCCTCGGGCTGGAGTGTGGCCGCCATGGCCAACCAGTCTGGCTGGAGGTGAGGCCCGGGCCCCAGCCTGGCCAGGGGCCCCGCAACCCCCACAGCCCTGACCGCCCTGCCCTCCGTTGCCACAGTGATGCATTCCTGGCCCAGCACGCGATGCTTACCCTGGATCCCAACGTCACCGGTGTCTTCCTGGGACCCTACCCCTTTGGCATCGACCCTGTGAGTCCTGGGGTGGAGTGTCTGCGGGTGGTGAAGGCAGCTGGGAGTGGGGGCTGGGGCTCCCCTCGGTTCAGCCCTCCTGCAGTGCCATCGCGGAGCACTCCCGTGTGCCAGGCCCTTTCCTCAGCACAAGAGGCAGACAAGGCTCCTGCCCTGCAGAGCCTGCATCACAGTCCCCTGAGTGTGCAGAGGCAAAGCCAGACCGGACAGGAACCAGTCCCCTGAGTGTGCGGAGGCAAAGCGAGACTGGACAGGAACCAGTCTCCTGAGTGTGCAGAGGCAAAGCGAGACTGGACAGGAACCAGTCTCCTGAGTGTGCGGAGGCAAAGCCAGACCGGACAGGAACCAGTCTGTAGCTTGCACTGTGCTAAGCACTGTTCCCAACCCTCTGTGGAAGTGATTTTCTTTTTTTTTTTTTCTTTTTTTTTGGGATATGGAGTCTCATTCAATCACCCAGGCTGGAGTGCAGTGGTGCGATCTCGGCTCACTGCAACCTCCATCTCCCAGGTTCAAGCGATCCCCTGCCTCAGCCTCCTGAGTAGCTGGGATACAGGCACCTGCCACCATGCCCAGCTAATTTCTGTATTTTTAGTAGAGACAGCGTTTCACCATGTTGGCCAGGCTGGTCTCGAACTCCTGACCTCATGTGATCTACCTGCTTCAGCCTTTCAAAGTGCTGGGATTACAGGCGTGAGCCACCGTGCCCAGCCTGATTTTCTGTTTGAACCTCATCACAACCCCGTGGGCCGCACGTTAGCCGTGTCCTCACCTAAAGAAGAGACTGAGGCACAGAGGCCATGCCCAAGGTCACCCAGGCTGGAGCCGTGGCGGCTGGCCCATCTGTGCTCTGTTGCCCCTCGGTGGGTGGGTGATGGATGAGGCTGCAGGCTCCAAGGGGGAAAACAGGGTGATGAGAGAGAGGGACTCGGGCCAGGGACTTCCTGGCAGTGCTGGCCAGGGAGCCCCTGAGTCCAGCCTGCCCTGCTGCCACCCTAGGTCTGGAGCCTGGCTGCCAACCACTTGAGCTTCCTCAACTCCTTCAAGATGAAGATGTCCGTCATCCTGGGGGTCGTGCACATGGCCTTCGGGGTGGTCCTTGGAATCTTCAACCACGTGTGAGGGCCAAAGCTGCCTGGGGGATGGGAGGCTGGCAGGCCAGAGTGGGCCCCAGTGACCACGCCTCCCTCCTACCTGCCAGGCACTTTGGCCAGAGGCACCGGCTGCTGCTGGAGACGCTGCCGGAGCTCACCTTCCTGCTGGGGCTCTTCGGTTACCTCGTCTTCCTAGTCATCTACAAGTGGCTGTGTGTGTCGGCTGCCAGCGCTGCCTCGGCCCCCAGCATCCTCATCCACTTCATCAACATGTTCCTCTTCTCCCACAGCCCCACCAACCGGCCGCTCTACCCCCGGCAGGTGTGCTGTGGCTGGGGGGCCCAGCTCACACAGCCTCATGGGGATCCCACGGTCACTGGGCCACTGGGAGCTGCAGGATCCTCGTCCAAGAAACGGGGATGCAGGCCCCAGGCTGTGCAGACAGGGCCGTCAGAGGTGATGGCGTGCATCTTTAGCAGGTGGCACAAGTGACGCTGGGAACCTGGGGTCCCTTCCCTCAGGAGTCCTTATGGAGCCAAATCCTCACTCAGTGAGGGCACGGAGCCCCCGGGGGCCCTGAAGGGAGGAGCGGCCACAGGCTCTCTGGGTCCTGTGACTGCTGTGATCCAAGTTCCTGTGCAGGTGTGCAGAGCAGGGGTGCCCTGACTCTCGCCCTCTCCCTGGCAGGAGGTGGTCCAGGCCACGCTGGTGGTCCTGGCCTTGGCCATGGTGCCCATCCTGCTGCTTGGCACACCCCTGTACCTGCTGCGCCGCCACCGCCCCCACCTGCGGAGGAGGCCCGCTGGCCGACAGGTAGGACCGGGCCTAAGGTGTGGGGGGCTGCTTGGGAGGAGAGGCCACTGTCCAGTGTGTACCTGACTCCCCACTTCCTCGCAGGCTCCTAAGTGGCCAGGAGCAGGCCTGGTGGGTGGTGGGGGCCCTCCTGAGGCTGGAGCGCTGCCAACACTGCCTGCTCGTTCCCCAGGAGGAAGACAAGGCTGGGTTGCTGGACCTGCCTGATGCATCTGTGAATGGCTGGAGCTCTGATGAGGAAAAGGCAGGGGGCCTGGATGATGAAGAGGAGGCTGAGGTGGGTGCGGTGCCTTCCTGGGGGTGGGACGGGTGAGGCCCCGCTGGCCCTCACTGCACCCGCCCCGCAGCTCGTCCCCTCCGAGGTGCTCATGCACCAGGCCATCCACACCATCGAGTTCTGCCTGGGCTGCGTCTCCAACACCGCATCCTACCTGCGCCTGTGGGCCCTGAGCCTGGCCCACGCCCGTGAGTGACCTGGCCACCGACGGCCAGCCCCGGCTCCTGGCTTCTCACTTACGGCTGTTGGCTGGGCGGGTTTCTTTTCTCTGGGCCTCAGTTTCCCCTCTGTAAAGTGGGACTGTCCAAGGAGGTCCCTCGCTGGCTCCCCGTGCAGGGAGGGCTTCAGGCTGTGGCAGGTAGGTTGGGGGCTGGCAGGCCCCCACTTGCCATTGGCCCCCACTGTCTCCTTTGCTCGCAGAGCTGTCCGAGGTTCTGTGGGCCATGGTGATGAGCATAGGCCTGGGCCTGGGCCGGGAGGTTGGCGTGGCGGCTGTGGTGCTGGTCCCCATCTTTGCCGCCTTTGCTGTGATGACCGTGGCCATCCTGCTGGTGATGGAGGGGCTCTCGGCCTTCCTGCACGCCCTGCGGCTGCACTGGTGAGCAACCACCCTGTGGCCTGGGCTGCTCGAGGTGGGAGTTCCCCTCACCAACCCCTCCTCTTCTCACCCCCAGGGTGGAATTCCAGAACAAGTTCTACTCCGGCACAGGCTACAAGCTGAGTCCCTTCACCTTCGCTGCCACAGATGACTAGGGCCCACTGCAGGTCCTGCCAGACCTCCGTCCTGACCTCTGAGGCAGGAGAGGAATAAAGAGGGTCCGCCCTGGGGAGTGATGTCTCGTCTCTCTTCCCTCCTTTCTAGCTGAGGCAGGTGGCGGGGTAGAAGGCATGGTGTAGGATCTGGGACCTCAAAAAGTTGAGGCCAGGACCTGCAGATCTGCAATGTCAGACTCTTGGGGTGAAAAGGGGCAGAGAAGGGCCAAGGAGGGATGTTTCCAGCACATTCTAACTTGGAGTGAGCAAATGTATTCCCAGGCCGGGTTAGGGGAGTGAACTCCCCATCCTTGGAGGTGTGCAACTGGCTGTGAGCGGGTGTTTGGGTTACTCTCTGTTGGGAGTGGTGCCAATATCCATGCCCTGGTGCCGGGCCTCAGGGGGCTGGAAGTACAGAGCAGTCTGGGGCACCTGAGTCCCGGTCCATGCTCCAGGCAGGGCTATGGTGTCACACGCCCAAGGCCACGTGCCTGCCAGGAAGGGCAGAGGCTGTCCCGAGCAGCAGACATTACCCCAGGCCCCGGGGGTCAGAACAGGGGCTGAGCCTGACTCCAAGCCCAGCCTCCCCTCACTGAGGCTACAGTCTTCCTGACCCCTCCCTGGTGCTCCTTCCTGCGTTGCTGGCAGGACGGGGGTGGCTTTCTGCAGTCTCCTCTGGCCTGGGTCCCACCCCTGCTGGGAGGCAGAGCCAGTGCTTCCCAGAAGCCAACAAGCTGCAAAGTGGTTCTTCCCACAGCTGTGGCTGTGGCCAGCTGCTGGGAGGAGCCTGTCCATTGGCTCCTGGACTGCCTTGCTCAGGACCTCTGGATGCCAGGGGTGGTATCAGGGCCTCTGAGGTAATTCTACATGCCGAGCAGACTCAGCTTAGAGAAACGGTGTCATGGTGCTGGGGTAGGAACAGAGGAGGCTAAATGAAGGACTCCAGAGAGCTGCAGGTGGATCTGGACCAAATCCAGAACCCAATACCTCACTCCCTCCTGGGGAGGGAGCTGGGCAGAGACTTGGGGCAGGCAGTGAGGTGGGGATAGGTGAGCAGCACTCGTGGCGACTGGCCCCAGTGTGATTTAGGAGGGGTGTGGTGTGGGATCCCAGGGAGATGGCCAGTCAGCCCTGCCCTGGCTTTGACATGGGGGTACCTGGCAGTGGTGGCTAGAGAAGTCCAGTTTGCCATGAGAATGGCACATAAAAAGGCACTGGGGTGGGCACCTCTGGGGCATGGAGGTCACTGGGAGACACAGGGATGAGTGGGTCACCTGCGTGGAAGACTCGGCAGTGAACAGCACAGGCCCGAGCCCATCCCTGTCCACGTGAGCTTATGGCCTGATGCAGAGACCACTAGGGGCTCCAGGAAAGTTAAGGTGCATGGAGAGAAATGATGGGCCAGGGCCGGGCCTAGGGTGGTTTAGGGAATGCCAGTGTCTTGGGTAGAATAGCAAGGCCTGAGATTGTAACTGAGCTGACAGCAGGGCAAAGTGAAGGAGCCCAGTATTGGAAGATCGGCTCCAAATGTATCTCTGCAAGGAGACTGCAAGTGAGCTCGTGTGTGAAGGACCAGGCAGAGGTGAGGGCTAAGTGAGGCCAGCAGTGGCCTGGGCACAGGAAGATGGTGAGTGAGAAGCCACCAGAGCTCCTATGCAGGAGTGCAACACCACTGCTGTTCAATTCAGTTTGGCTTCACCTGTTTAAAACTGTAACTCTCTAGAAGGGTGAATAGTGAAAGCCTCCCTCCTGCCGCTGCCCAGCCACTCAGTGTCCCCAGGCACCAGCGCTGCTCCCAGTCTCCAACGTCCTCCAGGGCTCTTCATTTCTGGGCTAGAAGCAGGGAAACCAGAGTGTGACAGGGAAGAAGAGGAGGTGGAGGAGGGCCGATGGGGTCACACGCTGCTGGGATGCCAGCTGAGAGCAGTGGGGCACTGCTGAACTGAGGGACTGGGTGGGTGCAGATGGAGCCGTCCATGGGCTCCTTCAGGTACCAGGAGCCCTCCCTGAGATTTAGGACACATCCAAGGGTGACAGCTTGAGGTTGGGTTTTTATTATTTTATTTGTATAGGACAATCTCTGTGGTAGCAGAAATATATGCACAAAAAACAATTCAAATAAGAGTTCAGAGTAAAAAAAGTCAGCTAAGACTGTATCCCGCGGGACATTTCATATATATGGATTTCACAGCTACACTCAATCCACGCCGTTCACCACATAGAGGCTGCTGTCTCCCACAAGAATGATGATGTCAGGGACATCGGGAAAGGTAAGGGCCGGGAAACTGAGCCCTCAGAGAACCCAGGCCAGCGTTTCCCTCACCCTGCCCAGGGGCGGCCCAGCCCACTCAACAGGATCCCACACTTCAGGCAGAGCAGAGGGCAGGAGAGGCCCAAAGAGCTGGGTCAATCAGCTGGCTCCCCCGGGAGGGGAGCTGGGAGACAGGGAGGTCCTCACACTGCCCCATGGCCATGCACGGCTGTCTGCACACTCCATCAGGAGGAAGGGCAGGGAGAAGTCACACGCAGTACAGTGAAATTCATCAATGTCACACACGCCCAGCAGGAGGGGAGAGCTGTGCTCCACACGCAGGCGGCAGCAATCCACTGCTCCAGCTTCAGCCATGGGACCAAGAGGATACAGGAGCAGCTTCTGGGGGCCCCAGGCAGAAGCTACCTTGCAGTAGTGACTGGCGACTTCACAGTACATCTCTGCTCACTTGCCGTCCCTTGGGAATGAGCAGCGTCTACAACACATCGCCATCTACAAAAGCCTGCTCACAGTGTTCACCAGCACATTCATGAAAAAAAAAAAAATTTAAATCAACATTAACCAAAGTACCTGCAAGTAACACTGCTTACTCTTGCTGTTTGCCCTTTCTGACTGGAAACCTTAGCCCCCAAATATGAAACGCCTTCTCTAGATTAAAAGGATTCAGAGATGTTGCACTATTGCACTATATTTCTGCTTCCCAATCTCGTTTCTGAGTCCTAGTGAAATTGTAAACAAGAGGTGAAATAAATGTCGCTCCATTTTAATACAGTCTTTAGTATCATAAACATCTGTGTTCAGTAGTGAGCCACCCAAAGCCTCCTGCCACAGGAGCAGTAGTCGAAGCACAGAGAGGACCCCGCTCCGCCGCCTCCCCATGCAGTCCAGTGATGAGGTGGATGGAGTCCTCCCCACAGTCACACCCCAAGCTTCCTCTTCTGGTGGAAATAGGCATCAAACCTTGCTTGGGCGTAGTCCTAGGAAAGAGCAAAGAGAAGCAAGGAATCCTGCTGGCCTGCCCCTGCCCATGTGTCCCCCAAACCCCACCCCTGGCAAGAGCTGAGGGCACGGACCCACGAGACCAACAGCACAGGACTGGCCTGTGCAGCAGGGCTGCTCCGCAGGTGCAGGCTCCTCAAGCTCCTGGCCCACCCTGCACACCTTCATTCTCAGGAGGCCTGTTTACAGGCATGGGCCAGCCCAGCCCTGCCTCTCAGGATGGACGTCTCATCCACACGCTTGGCACTGCTACCATTCATCACCTTGTTAACCTTGGGTGCTGTGGGCACTGGCTGACCGACATAACACACTTTTTAGAGCAAAAGGCCCCTGGGACATAGGCAAGTCTAGAATAGAAGGGGAGAAAAAAGAGGATGCCCGTTGCCTATTTCCCGGGATCTCCTGCAGCATGACTTTTAAGAAAGACACTGAGAGGCAAGGGAGAACACCTGGCTTGGTGTTCTGTTTCTGCCACTATATTTTTCTGGGTCTCTTCCCTCATCTGTCTATCAGTGAGGACAACACAATCTCAAAGACCCACTCCTAATCTAAAAGTCTGCAATTCTAGAAGCCAGGAAGATTACAATAACACTTTTTTGAAAAATTAACTCTGAGCTGTAATTTCTACTCTATAAGCATGAGCCCATTTTAAGTGTCCAGTTGGAGGGCTTTCACAGATGCATCCAGCCAGTTCTCCACCACTGCAGTCAGGAGGAGACCTGTGTTTCCAGCATCCCTACAAGCTCCCATGGGCCTCTTGCAGTTGGCCACAGGCAGCCACCGACTCAATTTTTGTCACTATGGATTGGACTTTTCTTTCCTAGAGTAGCACATAAATGCCACCATACAATATGTACCCTCGTGCCTAGCTTCTCAGCGTGATGCCTCTGAGTGGCCCATGCTGTCATGCATTCGTGCCACCTTCCTTTGCACTGCCAAGTGTTCTCAGTACACGGATCTGGCACTGTAGTATCCACGCATCTGCTGACTGGCATTGAGGCTGCTTCCAGTTTGGGACAATTACAAATGAAGCTGCAGGCCAGGCACGGTGGCTCACACCTGTAATCCCAACACTTTGGGAGGCCAAGGCCGGCAGATTACTTGAGGTCAGGAGTTCAAGACCAGCCTGGCCAATATGGAGAAACCCCCTCTACTAAAAATACAAAAATTAGCTGGGTGCAGTGGCACACGCCTGTAATCCCAGCTACTCAGGAGGCTGAGGCAGGAGAATGGCTTGAACCTAGGAGGCAGAGGTTGCAGTGAGGCAAGATTGGGCCACTGCACTCCTGCCTGGGCAACAGAGTGAGACTCTGTCTCAAAAACAAACAAACAAATGAAGTTGCTATGAGCGTTTGAGTGCAAGTCTTGGTGTGGAATCTGTTTTCATTTGTTCTGGAAAAATTCCCCAGGAGGGCTGCTGGGTGGTCTAACGCATGCATCTTCACGCCGGCTGTCGCAGACTGCATTCCCAGCAGCAGTGCACGCGCATTCCCATTGCTCTATCTGCTCGCCAACATTTGAGACTGTCAGTTCTTTCAAGTTTTAGCCATCACTGTGGGTGTGTAGGGTATCGCAATGAGGCTTTGATTCATATTTCTTTAATGACTAATTATATGAAACACATGAAAAGATTCTTACTGGCCATGTGTTTCTCTTAAGTGTCCAAATCTTCTATCCATTTATAAAGCAGGCTGAGACTGGGTGTGGTGGCTCACGCCTGTTTTCCCAGTACTTTGGGAGGCCAAGGCGGGCGGATCACCTGAGGTTAGAAGTTGGAGACCAGCCTGACCAACACAAAGAAACCCCGTCTCTACTAAAAATACAAAAACAAAATTAGCCGGGTGTGGTGGTGCATGCCTGTAATCCCAGCTACTCGGGAGGCTGAGGCAGGAGAATCATTTGAACCCAGGAGGCAGAGGTTGTGGTGAGCCAAGATCGTGCCATTGAACTCCAGCCTGGGCAACAAGAGCGAAACTCCATCTCGAAATAATAATAATAATAATAATAATAATAATAATAATAATAATGCAGGCTGTTTGGTTTCTGGCTGAGTTATGAGTTCTTTATATATCCTAAATATGAATCCTTTATTAAATATACATTTGTACTATTTTCTCCCAGTCTGTGGCTTGCCTTTTCATTTTCTCCATGATATCGTTCAAAGAGTTTTTCATTTTGATGAAGTCCAACTGTGATGATATATACGAGTGTTTTTGTAGCTGGTCCCTGTCTCATAACTCCCATAGCCCTTACTACAGTAAACAGAATCTCCCTCTCTGACCTTCTGCCGTCCTTTCACCTGCCCAAAGCTAGACTCTGATCTGACTGTGGGTCATAAGACTCTTATTCCAGAGAGGGTCCTGCCTCATACCCTGGGATAAGGAACGCTGTGCAAAGAGGCCCGAAGAACCTGGTCAGGCCTTGCCGGGTTTAGATCACACCTTTTTTGGTCCAATCACATTTCAACATGGTTGTCCATGTTTCAATCATACCTATCCAATGACATTTCCATAAAATGCCCAAGAGGACAGGGTTTGGGGAGTTTCTAGAGAACCGCAGGTGGAGGCTGACAGGAAGGTGAACAAGAATGAGTTCCCCAACCCACCCGCAGGGACAGAAGCTCCTGTGCTCAGAATCCTTTCAGACCTCACCCCACCTATGTATCTCTTCACCCTTAAAATACCCTTTGTTAGCTAAGCATGGTGGCGGAATGTCTGTAGTCCCAGCTACTTGGAAGGCTGAGGCAAGAGGATCACTTGAGTCCAGAAGTTGGAGACAGCCTGGGCAATACAGTGAGACCCCGTCTTAAAAAAAAAAATACACCGGTAAACTTACATGTTTCCCTGAGTTCTGTCCGCCGCTCTAGCAAATTAATTGAACCCAAGGAGGGGAACATGGGAACCCCAACATATGGCTGGTTGGTCAGAAATTCCAGAGGCCTGGACTTGCAACTGGTGTCAGAAGTGGAGGGCAGTCTTAAGGTCTCAGCCCTCAACCTGTGGGGTCTGATTCTCTCCCCAGGTAGACAGTGTCGTAATGGAATTGGAGGACACCCATCTGCTATCCACTCCAGAACTGATTGCTTGTTTGTGAGGGGGGGAGAACCGCCCCCCGACTTTAGTCTTCTGTGGTGATGATTGTTGCTGATGAAAGGAATGGGAAAAAGCACTTTGGTTTTTATGTGTTTCCTGCTCACAGCAACTTACTCTATTTTTTCCTCTTTTATGGCTAGTGCTTTATGTAACCCAATAAATCTGTGCTTAAGTCAGTAAGCTTTTTTTTTTTTGGAGACAGAGTCTCGCTCTGTCCCCCAGGCTGGAGTGCAGTGGCGCAACCTCTGCTCACTGCAAGCTCCGCCTCCCAGGTTCACGCCATTCTACTGCCTCAGCCTCCTGAGCAGCTGGGACTACAGGCGCCTGCCACCAGGCCCGGCTAATTTTTTGTATTTTCAGTAGAGACGGGTTTTCACCGTGTTAGCCAGGATGGTCTCAATCTCCTGACCTTGTGATCTGCCCGCCTCAGCCTCCCGAAGTGCTGGGATTACAGGCGTGAGCCACCGCGCCCGGCCTAGGTCACTAAGCTTTTCTCTTGTGTTTTCTCACAGAAACTTAATAGTTTTAGCCTTCACATTTAGGTCTGTTACCTGTTTCAAGTTGACTGCTGTTTATGGCACGGAATCAGGTTCAGTTTTTTCTCCATAGGACTCTTCAAATGTTCTTGCATCGTTTTTTGAAAATATAATCCTTTCCCTCTTAAATTACCTTGGCCTTTCTGTTGAGTACCAGGTGATTATATACATATGGATCTATTTCTGGGCACTATATTCTGTTCCATCTGATTTGTTTTGTTTTGTTTTTGAGATGGGGTCTTGCTCTGTTTCCCAGGCTGGAGTGCAGTGGCGTGATCTCGGCTCTCTGCAACCTCTGCCTCCCGGACTCAAGCGATTCTCCTGCCTGTCTCCCAAGTAGCTGGGATTACAGGCGTGTGCCACCACACGCTAATTTTGTATTTGTAGTAGAGACGGCGTTTCTCCATGTTGGTCAGGCTGGTCTCGAACTCCCAACCTCAGGTGATCCACTTGCCTTGGCCTCCCAATGTGCTGGGACTATAGGCATGAGCCACTGCACCTGGCTGGCTGTGGGTTTTTCATACATGCCTTTATTTGGCTGAGGAACATCCCCTCTAGTCCTAGTTTGCTGAGATTTTTTTAAATCACATTGGATCTTGACAAGTTCTTTTTCCTGTGGTTCCTGAAATAATCATATGGTTTTTCACCTTCATTCTGTTAATACGAAGAATTATATGAACTGATTTTTTCAAATACAAACCAGCCTTACATTCCAGGGATAAATGCCACTTGGCTATAATATCCTTCTACATATGTTAATGGATTTAATTTTTGCCAATGTTTTGATAGGGATTTTGTGTAATATTTCTTCTTATGTAATATAAACATTTAAGCTACAAAGCCATAAGTTTCTAAATACTGCTTTATGTATATCCCACAAATACTGACATGCTATGTTTTCATTATAATTCAGTGTAAAATATTTTCTCGGCCGGGCGCGGTGGCTCAAGCCTGTAATCCCAGCACTTTGGGAGGCCGAGACGGGCGGATCACGAGGTCAGGAGATCGAGACCATCCTGGCGAACACGGTGAAACCCCGTCTCTACTAAAAAATACAAAAAACTAGCCGGGCGAGGCGGCGGGCGCCTGTAGTCCCAGCTACTCGGGAGGCTGAGGCAGGAGAATGGCGTAAACCCGGGGGGCGGAGCTTGCAGTGAGCTGAGATCCGGCCACTGCACTCTAGCCCGGGCGACAGAGCCAGACTCCGTCTCAAAAAAAAAAAAAAAAAAAAAAAAATTTCTCATTTTCTTTTTAATTTCTTTGACCCAGGGTTTATTTAGAAATGTATTGTTTAATTTCCAAATAATTGAGAATTTTCTAGATATCTTTTGTTGTTGATTTCCACTTAAATTTCACTGAGAACATATTCGGTATTACTTCATTCCCTTTGAATTTATCAAGACCTGTTTGATGGCCCAGCATATGGTCTATCTTGAGGAATATTCCATATTCATTTGAAAATAACGTGCACTCTGCAGTTGCTGGTGGGTTTAATGAACATGCACGAGGCCAGGCTGGCAGGGAGAGTTGTCAGGCCCTCTCTCTCCTTCTGTGTGTGTTCTTCCTTGTTCTAATCACAGAAGAGGAGTGGTGAGATCTCCTACGTTTGTTTTGTTTTTCTTTTTGAGATAGAGTTTCGCTCTTATTGCCCAGGTTGGAGTGCAATGGTGCCATCTCAGCTCACTGCAAACTCCGCTTCCCGGGTTCAAGTGATTCTCCTGCCTCAGCCTCCCTAAGTAGCTGGGATTACAGGCATTTGCCACCATGCCCAGCTAATTTTTGTATTTTTAGTAGAGACAGGGTTTCACCATGTTGGTCAGGCTGGTCTCGAACTCCTGACCTCAAGTGATCCACCTGCCTCGGCCTCCCAAAGTGCTGGGATTACAGGCATGAGCCACCACATCCGGCCGAGATCTCCAACTTTAATCATGAATCTGCTAGTTTCTTCTTTCACTTTTGTCAGTTTTAACATCATGTCTTTTGAAGCAAGACAAGGATTTTTAATGTCCTCTGGATGTACTGATGCCTTTATTATCACAAAATGCCCTTATCTCTAGTAATATTCCTTGTTACGAAGTATGCTTTGTCTTACAGTATCATTTGACCATGACTCAAATCTGCTTTAAAAATCCAATGTCCCTTTCTTTTACCTAACATCATCTTTGCATTACCAAACCTTCTGCCTAGAAGTAGAAATCATTCTAGTATAAAACTGAGGACGACAAAATGAACTAGTCCCATCCCTGTCCCGAAGGAAGGCAGCTCACTAGACTGTAGACATTTGTGTTGTCTCCCACCCCAAGACAACTCACCAACATTCATTCACTATGGAACAACAGAAAGGTTTGTCTGATGGTTAAAAATACTTTCTATTTCGGCCGGGCGCGGTGGCTCAAGCCTGTAATCCCAGCACTTTGGGAGGCCGAGATGGGTGGATCACGAGGTCAGGAGATCGAGACCATCCTGGCTAACACAGTGAAACCCCGTCTCTACTAAAAAATACAAAAAACTAGCCGGGCGAGGTGGCGGGCGCCTGTAGTCCCAGCTACTCGGGAGGCTGAGGCAGGAGAATGGCGTAAATCCGGGAGGCGGAGCTTGCAGTGAGCCGAGATCCGGCCACTGCACTCCGGCCTGGGCGACAGAGCGAGACTCCGCCTCAAAAAAAAAAAAAACCAAAAACCAAAAAACAAAAAAAAAACCCTTTCTATTTCTGTATCAATGACAGTTCTTTTTTTTTTTTTTTTTTTTTTTGAGACAGAATCTTGCTCTGTAACCCAAGCTGGAGTGCAGTGGCATGATTTCAGCTCACTGAAGCCTCCGCCTCCTGGGTTCAAGCATTCTCCTGCCTCAGCCTCCTGAGCAGGCGAGATTACAGATGCCCGCCACCACGCATGCTAATTTTTGTATTTTTAGTAGAGATGGGGTTTCTCCACGTTGGCCAGGATGGTCTCAAACTCCTGACCTCAGGTGATCTGCCCACCTCAGCCTCCCAAAGTGCTGGGATTACAGGTGTGAGCCACTGCACCCAGCTGACAATTCTTAAGGTTAAAAGTAAATGACAGCCTAGCTTGGTTACAAACATGCCTGTGAAAAACAGGAGGTCTAATTCAGTAATTACCAGCTTCCAACCCAAAGTTGGGCACTACAGGCTGGAGAATGAAGTGGTACCCGAGAAATAAAACCTTCCACAGCACAGGCAAGAGCCACCCACTCTTCTTCACTTACTGTCCCCTGTGTCAGAAGGGATTGAGGTCACAGCTGGACCTCCAGGGTGCAGATGCCTACATTCCCCATCAGGATTGCAGGACTACCTGGCCCTTCTCTGAAGCCGGGGAGGCAAGGTCTGCTGGCCTGGAAGTGAGGGCAACCTCCAAAGGCAACCACGGCATCAGTGACAGCGGCTTCTCTCCTGGCTTCCTGGGCTGAGCCACACTGTCCTGATGCCACCAGGTCACCACATTCGGGTACTTGGGGAGACAGAGAACCCTCTGTAAGGAATGGTCATTTGCTGCCAAGCATTCACAAATACTATAGCATTTTTACCCGGGAGTAGGATGGAAAAAAAAAAACGCTGCTAAAACATACCATGTACCCAAATTCAATAGATGAAATCTTGGCCTGTACAATGGACCAAAGTCCCCAGAGGAAATGAGATGCAAGGGCAAACCTGGAATGATAAAAGCAAGAAACACATATGAGACATACAGTATCAGTTACAGGACTGATGAAATGATTTCATGCCAGATGGACATTTTAACTTGTGTGGATGCAAACCTAGTTGGTGTTGGCAAATCATGGGTCTATATTCCATGGGACTAACTAAGAAAAATGGGAATACCACTCCCACACCCTTCCTTCATCTGCTAGTGACAGGTGCACTGGTGAGTATGAACACACACAGCTGGTCTGGCCATGGCACATGTCAATGCCACTTGGCCATAATATATTCACAGGGTGAATATATTCACATTCACAGGGTGCAGGTGAAGGCCTGGGTGGCTATGCTGGCAGAAAATAAAGCAAGCCTGCTACAAGGGAGGGTGCACAGCATCAGCAACCAAGAGGCAGCCCTTTGCTGGACGCGGGATGAAGCTCTCACTCCTTGAGCAAGAGACTTCTAAATCCCATCCTTGTCCCATCCCCTCCTGTCACACAGAAGTGAAAAGAGCAGATGAGAGAGTGTGAGCCACGTCACCATCTCTAGGCCATACCAAGCCTCCAAGTCACTGCGAATCCAAGTTTCTCCTCAAACGATACCCTGAGGGTTCATCTACATGAAGATAAAGCTCAAATTTAGGAGTGCCTGCTCTAGTATCCTCCAACCCTACTCTCTGTTCATCCTGTGGTCCTCAGCCCACTAGAGTCCCTTGTGCTACCCTTTCTGTCTGGGTTCTCCTTCATCTACCTTTTTCTATTTCCACCAGTTCAAGAAACAGAAAGAGATAATGTACACTGTGGTGGGGCGCGGCAGGTAGGCAGATGTGACATCACACTTAGTGTGGGGGGTGAGCACTCTGGAGGCCATGAGGAGATGACTGTGGTAAGTGCAGTGGAAAGATGAGGTGGGCCACAGTGACTTCAACAGCAATTTTACCAAATAACGTCACAGGAGACCCCAAATAATAGGAACAACCCACAGGCCTCTTGACTAAAGAGATGGACAAATAGTGGTCTAGACCTTTGCAGAATCTGCAAGTTTCAGGACCCTGCTTTGAAAACTTGAAAAAACAGTAAAAAGCAAGACTTAAAACTGATAAACATGAGTTTAGGCCGGGCGCGGTGGCTCAAGCCTGTAATCCCAGCACTTTGGGAGGCCGAGACGGGCGGATCACGAGGTCAGGAGATCGAGACCATCCTGGCTAACACAGTGAAACCCCGTCTCTACTAAAAATACAAAAACTTAGCCGGGCGAGGTGGCAGGCGCCTGTAGTCCCAGCTACTCGGGAGGCTGAGGCAGGAGAATGGCGTGAACCCGGGAGGCGGAGCTTGCAGTGAGCTGAGATCCGGCCACTGCACTCCAGCCTGGGTGACAGAGCGAGACTCCGTCTCAAAAAAAAAAAAAAAAAAAAAAAAAAAAAAAAAAAAAACATGAGTTTAGTCATTTTCTAGGAGAAACTGAAGAGTCAAACACAGCAAACGGTGCCCACCACTCCACAAGCATCAGTGACAAGTTTGCACGGCCAGGTGCAGTGGCCCACGTCTGTAATCCTAGCACTTTGGGAGGCCGAGGCAGGAGAACCACTTGAGCCCAGGAGTTCATGACCAGCCTGGGCAACAGAGCAAGACCCCGTCTCTACAAAAAAAATACAAAAATTAGGCAGGCATGGTGGCACGTGCCTGTAGTCCCAGTTACTTGGGAGGCTGAGGCAAGAGGCTCGCTAAGAGTTAGAGGCTGCAGTGAGCCATGATCGCATTGCTGCACTCCAATCTGGGTGACAGAGCAACATCCCATCTCAAAAAAGAAGAAAAAAAATTCTGTAGGCCCTGGGTGGCAGCAACCCTGTATGGCTGGGTTGTTGTGTCTGGATGACAGTTCAGAATGTCACAAAGTGTCCTGATCCTTCTTGGACACGGGACCTCTTCTTGTGATATGGTTTGTCTCTGTCTCCCCACCCAAATCTCATCTTTAATTGTAATCCCCATGTGTGGAGGGAGGGACTGGTAGGAGGTAACCGGATCATGGGGGTGGTTTCCCCCATGCTGTCCTCCCAATAGTGAGGGGGTTCTCATGAGATCTGATGGTTTTAAAAGTGTTTGGTAGTTCAACCTTCTTCTCTGTCTCTCTGCCCCTCTCTCTCCTGGCGCCATGTAAGAAGTGCCTTGCTTCCCCTTTGCCTTCTGCTATGATTGTAAGTTTCCTGAGGCCTTCCTGGCCATGCAGAACTGTGAGTTAATTAAACCTCCTTTCTTTATAAATTACCCAGTCTCAGGTAGTATCTTTGTAGCCATGTGAGAACAGACTAATATACTCTGCCTGCTGTATGCTCAGATCTGAAAGTTCTGCATAGTCTCAGCCACAATGGAGAAGTAGCAAATTCTATTTTTGACAAAGGGCAAGTCCTAAAGATGTACAATTAAAAAGAAGCTCCTAGGTCGGGCGCGGTGGCTCACACCTGTAATCCCAGCATGGGAGGCTGAGGTGGGTGGATCACCAGAGGTCAGGAGTCCAAGACCAGCCTGGCCAACATGGCAAAAACCCCATCTCTACTAAAAAATACAAAAATTAGCTGGACATGGTGGCAGGCCCCTGTACTCCCAGCTACTTGGGAGGCTGAGACAGGAGAACTGCTTGAACCTGGGAGGCTGAGGTTGCAGTGAGCCAAAATTGCGCCACTGCACTCCAGCCTACGTGACAGAGCAAGACTCTGTCTCAAAAACAAAAACAAAAACAAAAAAAGAAGCTCTAAAATACTCATAATTGCAAGGAAGCATCCCAAATATAGTCTATAAAGAGGAACGCTATCTTTACAAATCAAAAAAGGAAAAACGTTACCTATTGACTTCAAGCAACATTTCTTCTTCTATAATGGATTTTTCTTCAGTACTGAGGTTTTCAAAGTCATTTTGGAATGCAGGCAAGTAACTGGAAATAAAATGGAGCTTAAAAAAAAGTAATTGTGTTAGGATCAATGATGGTTAAAACAGACTGTCAATAGCTGTCACGAAGCATATGCATCTACTGTGACATACTGGGAGACACACACTCGACATGATGTTCAGCATCTCCGACATCCTGGGCTGGCACCAGTGAGCCAACCTTTGCTAGGTTTTCAGCTGCTCTCTCTCCCCAGGATTTCTAGTGGAGATACAGTGTCTAGGCTCTTCAGCATACTTTTCCCATTTAGAGTAGCACTTAAAACTGGAGACCATTATTTTGGAGGCAGCCTTGGTGCACCCTCCCAGTCCTACTCAACTTCAGCACCGCTACCAAGGCTTCAGTGCTGGGCTGAGGAATGGGAGAGAAAGATCCCAGGAGGAAACTCCCATGAGAACTATTCTCCACACAATTACCAGCCTCCTCCCATCATTCAGGACAGGAAAGGGAACTGTTAACACCAAAGACATTTCCTTCCATTACTAAACCCTGGTGCCCGAAAGATTACTTCTCTCTCCACAGTGTGAAATGAATAGAAAAAGGTCAGTGATCGCCAAAAAGATGGCCAGAAAGCGGAATCAAGGCTGGGTTTTTCAGAAAACACTAGAAGGAACTACAAAGGATGCTAAAGCTCTTCTCTGAATGTAAGTATCTCTGACACAGAGATTTTTAATAAGCTGGACTAAAAGGTCAAATTTGTGTCTACATTTAACAGAAACAAAATAACATTTTTTAACATAAACCAAACTTTAAAAGGTTAACTTTAAAAATGAAGATGTAGGGCAGGGGTGGTAGCTCACAACTGTAATCCCAGCAGTTTGGGAGGCTGAGGCAGGAAAATCACTTGAGCCCAGGAGTTTGAGACCAGCCTGGGCAACTTGGTGAAACTCCATCTCTACAAAAAATACAATTAGCTGAGCGTGGTGGCATGCGCCTGTGGTCCCACCTCCTTGGGAGGCTGAGGCGAGAGGATCACCTGAGCGCAGGAGGTCAAAGGTACAGGGAGCCATGATTGCACTACTGCGATCTGTACTCCAGTCTGGGAAACAGAGTGAGACCCTGTCTCAAAAAATAAAAAAGAAGATGTAATTCTAACTGGATGAAATTGATGTAATTTTCCTATCAAGTATACAAAAACTCATCTCCTACCTGTTGTTTCTTGGTGGGATACTTCCGGATGTTTGCTCTGAAAAAAGGGTACTTTTCATAGCTATAATCATACATCCACTCACAGAAGTGATTTCCAATGTCGAATCCCCTGAAATAAGAGATAAGACAGTGCACAGAATGAGGCAAACCATATGCCTGGCGGCTCCCTGACTGCAGAAGAAAGAAAGGCTGAGTTCCGAGCATGCCACTCCTGTTGCCATCTGGACTTGCTGAGGGAGCAGGACTGTAACTGCTTTAATGACAGAGACAGCCAACAGATGGTTGTCAGCATCACAGCTGACTAAAGCTATACAGGTGCACCTGAACCACAACTCCAAAACAATGTGTCTCCTCAACCAGGATTTATGAGAAGAAAATAATCTCTGAAGCCAAAAGAAAATGCCAAAGTCTGGCTGAATGGCATGGCTGTCCCCAACTAGCGCTGTCTGCTAGGAACAAGGAGGGCCGTGCCACTTTACCACAACCATCACGGGCCACTGGACAAGAAGCCACTGATTCCAGGTGAAGCAGCTTGCAACTCAGGGTGGCGTTTTGACTTATTTTCTCTAATAACTGTTAATTAAGTATATCATAATGATAAAACAATATTGAGATGGAAACACTGGACTGTAACATATTACCTGTAATTGTAACTGCTGTATTCGAAGTCAATGAGCATCAGTTTCTGTTTTTCAGAATTCTCTTGGCCTTCCAGCAACAAGATATTACCTGCAAAAGGTTTGGATAACATGGCTTATGTTTTACAATAGAAGGTTCAAGTCCTTGAACAGCAGAGCCGAGAGAATGGATCTGATCCCTTAGGGAATCCTAGCTGAATGTGGCTTTTGGTCTGTGGACATCACCAGGGCCTAGACACAGCGTAGAAGTGCTCACGGGAGGCCTACCCCTGTGCACGGAGGCTCCTGACCCACCTGGCCATAACAACCCCTGCTCATAGCCCTAGTCCCCACCGGACCCCCAGGCTCACTATGGAACAAAGCCTGGTCTCTTGCTCTGCTGTCAGAAGAGTACTTCCCAAATGTTCTGTATGGTGGCATGCAGGAGCTCAGGCTAGCCAAATACCACCCTCAGCAGCCCTGGGACTTGGTTTGCTGTCTCCAGCTGGCTGCAGCACCCCAGCTGGGAAGCTGCGGGAGTGCCCTCCAGTAAGAAAGGCAAGGAAGAGCTCCGCTGCCACACGGGATGCCCTGCTTTGTTCTTGCCTGCTTTTCCTTCCCAACGAGACCACAGGCAGCATTCCTACACCACTATTTCCTTTACTGTTGGATTCTGGGTCAGGAGTTGGTCGGCCATCAGCCTGGCTCTGCAGGCCTACATTCCTGATATCCCCACACTAGACATGACGTTCAGCATCTCCGACATCCTGGGGCTGGCACCAGTGAGCCAACCTTTGCTAGGTTTTCAGCTGCTCTCTCTCCCCAGGATTTCTAGTGGAGGTATAGTGTCTAGGTTCTTCAGCATACTTTTTCCATTTAGGGTAGCAATTACAACATAAACTGGAGACCAGAAAACGTGATTGGCTCACACTTGTAATCACAGCACTTTGGGAGGTGGAGGTGGGAGGATCACTAGAGTCCAGGAGTTTAAGACCAGCCTGGGAAACACAGAGAGACTCCATCTCCATGAATTATTAGCCAGGCGTAGTCGTGTGTGCCTGTGATCCCAACTATTCGGGAGGCTAAGGTAGAAGGATCACTTAATCCCAAGAAGCTAAGGCTACGTGGAGCCTTGATTGCGCTACTGCACACTAGGCTGGGTGACACAGTAATAGTCTCAAAAAAAAAAAAAAAAAAAGGCAAATTGGAGGCAGACACCCAAAGTAGCAGAACAAAATTAATGTACACCTGTTACCTCTTCGATCCCTCCTACACTTTGCCATCATCAACGCAGCTGATCTCCTCCAGTCCCCTCTCTCTAGTGATGTCTGTGCCATTTATCACCCCCTCACCACCAGAAGGGCAAGGATAATACACAAAGCTGTAGCTGTAATGTCTATACTCTCCTTGACTTGAGTTAGCCAGCTACAAGCAGCTAATTAGTAAAAGGTAATTTGGCTCAAATGAATGGCTTATGGATGACGGGTCTTCATGAGAGATCGTTTTCAGGATTAAAAGCAAACTGCTGAGCCTGGCAAAGAAGGGCTCAAGGTGTGACCTGAACTACTGTGACTGGGGGAGGCAAGGTCAAGGCAGAGCAAGGCCATGTCAGTAGCACCAGTGGGAGCTGCATAGTGGGGGGCCTCTGATGAGACTATTCAATGTGCAATTGCGTGGGATGAAATTTTGTTACAGTAAGGAACATATCACTGTCATGTTTTCAAAGCAGAGAAGCCCAAAGTAATTAATAGCACAGTGCACTGATACTAGGAGAGAAGGTGTTAGGATTACACGTGTTGCAATAAGCAACACTACGCTATGTGATGCAGAAGGGAAGGGCCCAGGACTGAATGGGGTAGGCAGTGGATCTTGTTCTTTTATTGCTTTTTCAGGTTAAAAAAAATCATATATGTTTACTATAAGGAGTTAAACACTGAAAAAGTAACATGTGACTTAGAAAGTTTAAGTTCTGTATCCCAATTCCCAAGTTTAGTGAATATTCTTTCGGATTTCTTCCATGTAATACATATACATATATGTATTATATATATATAGTGTATATATATATATATACTATATATATAGTATAGCCTTGAAATCCCAGGCTCAAGCCATCCTCCGGCCTCAGCTTACCAAGTAGCTGGGACTACAGGTGCACATCACTATGCCTGGCTAATTTTTTAATTTTTTGTAGAGATGGGGTCTTGCTATGCTGCCTAGGCTGGTCTAGAACTCTTGGGCTCAAGCAATCCTCCCACCTTGGCCTCCCAAAGTGCTTGGATTACAGACATGAGACACTGTGCCTGGCCTCATATGCTAAAAAAGTAATACAAAACCTCACTGTCTGGTTGTATCATAATTTAATATACCTAATATACTCTTGATGCTACCTGGCATTTTTTAGACACACTGCCAGTAATTTTCTAAGTATACACACAAACCTCATCTGTAACAGAACATAGCAATTCTTACCTTCTTGACAGTCATTATGACAAAATACAACTGGAGATGGAGTAGATTCAAGCAATGATCTGAAAAGAAAGGTTTCACTGTTACCTATCAAGCTTTTCAGTCAGCTGCACACCGTCTTGCCTTCTCCACATGGCCAGCACCAAATTCGTGCTCCAAAGCAACACACAGTTTGGGAGTAGTATCTGTGATCTGAATTCTGACAACTGTGTCAGAATTCCACAACAGCTCCACAGCAACAACTCCACAGCAGCTCCCGCCTGAAACCCCCACAGGCCCTCTGCACTCAGCTCTTCCCCGGGAGGACCCTCTGCATGTGCCACTTCCTCCTGGAGCCCCTTTCTCTGCTGGTCTCAGCTTGTACAGCACCCCCTTAGACGGCCCTTCTCTTACCAGTGACCCAAGCAGGTCCTCCTATGCAGACTAACGGCCTACTTTGGTCTATGCTTCTGTCACAGCACTTATCACAATTTGACATTATTTTATTTGTTTACTTGTTTTCCCTCGGCAGCGATCATCAAGCCTAGCAGAGGAGGCATATACCTGAGTAATTAAAGGTGTAAATACTTATGGCTGGGTGTGGTGGCTCACATCTGTAATCCCAGCACTTTGGGAGGCTGAGGTGGGCAGATCACGAGGTCAAGAGATCAAGACCACTCTGACCAACATGGTGAAACCCCGTCTCCACTAAGAATACAAAAATTAGCTGGGTGTGGTGGCGTGTACCTGTAGTCCCAGCTACTTGGGAGGCTGAGGCAGGAGAATCACTTGAACCCGGGAGGGGGAGGTTGCAGTGAGCCGAGATCGCGCCACTGCACTCCAGCCTGGCAACAAAGCGAGACTCCGTCTTATTAAACAAACAAACAAAAAATGGTGTAAATACTTGTTAGTGTACAGATGTGAGTGGCCTGCATGCAGCATCACTCTGAGGACAAGGATGGCCTTGCTTCAGAGATCAGCAGGAAGATTCTGTTTCTCACAAAAGCCAAGGTTGAACTGTAAGGAAGAGGGATTTTTCTCACACTCCCCAGCCTGCCCTTACTCCCTTCTCCCCACCAGAGAAAATCCACCCCGCTAGACACTCTACTGCCCTGGCCATCAAGCCACTCCTTCGACATTTCCCTTCTCTATGGAACTTTCACAAACTGGCCACGTGTGGGCCTCTAGTACATAGAGTCTATAATCTCTAGTCCTCTAGAGAACCATAATTCCAGATGACAAAACTTATCTGCTTAATTTCATCCTGTAAAATCAATGTAAAATGCCAGACATAAGGCAAGCTCAATCAATGTTTACTGACAACAGTTTTAGTGACTAAGAATATTTAAAGTCAGGAAATAGAAGGAAAACTCACCTCAGGTTTTCCAGTTCCAATGGCAGATTGTAACTGAGCAATTTGTGGAGCTTTTTAATTCTGGATTCCTCAGTAAATTTAATTCTCAGAACTTCATTTAGATATCTATTAAATTTTTTTTTAAAAAAAGAACAGAACAAAGAATCACTGTCAATTCACCAAGGCTTGTTGTTCTTGGGGCTTTGGTTAAACATTCAATCCCAGCGCAGTCCCAATGCCAGCGGGACCCCTCTGGCTGCCACGACTGAGGGAGATGAGCGGCCTTGGGGGTTCGTGGCATTCTAGGAAGGTGACTTTCTGCCCCTTCACCCGTTCAATAGCATTTTTGTATAAGCCTTCTTTCTTGGTTTAGGAATTGACTTTTATATGTAAGAAAGACTTACTTATGAGACAAGTATCACCAGCTGACACTCTGCATTTCAGTGAACTAGGAAGACCTAGTTGCTCACTCTGGTACTTCTAGGAGCCACCACTGTAAAACTACATTAGGACCAAGTGATTTCACCACTTACTTTTCCATTGTGCCAAAAAGCCATTTTGGTTCCTTATTGAATGGCATTTTCATACCATGAAACGTAGCCATTTTCTCAGCGATTTCTGCAGAAATATCTGGCAAACTTAATTCTTCAGTATCTAACCGCCGGCTCTGAAATAGAAAAGGGAGTTAAAAACTGACCTTTACCAAGTAAACTAAAAAGAGTGAGATCACACTGTCTTAGGAATGAGAAGCCAGCTTTTGTAGTGCATTTAAGTCTCACCCAATGCCCCAAATTCCCTTAAGAATGGACACTGTGTCCCCACAGACAGTGACCCAGCAATTGCTATGGCACTTCAACAGTGAGGAGCCAGCCACCTCCAAGTATCTATTTCATTCTGAACCCCTTTTAACTATGAGAACTCCTTCCTTAAATTTTATTGAACTGAAACTACACTATCATCTATTCTTCTGGTCTCTAAAACCACAGCAAATGTCTATTCTCTACCCAATGCTGAAGTCCATGTCTTCAGCAGTTTATCACACAGCTCTGCTCCCAGCTCCTCCGTCAGCTAGGACATTCTACTCTGATGTGTTGCAGGTGAGATGCGGGGTCCAGAACAGGTCCTAACCAGGAGATGTGTCACAGGGATGGGGGGCCGTCTCCAGCTGCTCCCAGTGGTGGTGTCAGCACCTGGCCTGGCACAGAGAAGGTGTCCAGGGCAAAGTTGGGCAAAAAAAACAGTGTCTAGAGGACTTCCTCCTGGCCTCTGCATCCTGCACTTCCCCTAAATCAGCCTGAGGCCATGCTTGTTTGGCTGCCCTTTTACAGGAGGCCCATGGGAGCTCACAATCAACTGAAACCTCTAGAGCTTCCTCGTGTGACCTACCACCCTGCAGAAATCTAAAGAGAGGTTTCTGTGAAAATGCAAAGAAGTACAGCACAGAGGTAAGAGTGAATACTCCCAACTTAGGGAAATCCCAGTTGAAATCGTGGCTTTAATTCTCATTTCAAAGCTACATGGTCATCCAAGTTACCTCATTGTGTTCCCATTTCTATCAAATGGGAATCAGGACATGAAGTCTCTCACAGAGTTGCCAGGAGAGCTGGAGGAGAGAATGCAGGTGAGGTCTCTGGGACAGCACCCAGCCCAGGGTGCAGCTCAGCAAGTGGCAGACGTCTGCTACTGAGAGCTAAGAGCTCACTGTAAGCATTGGGCTCAACCTTCTATTCAACTCCCTCCAGAAAGCACTGTCACCCCAGCACTGTCAACAAATTACCATGCTGCGATAAGAACAGGGACTCCACTTCCAGCAGCAGGACACGCAGGACTTATTAAGGTAGCTCACTCAGCTTTCAAAACTGCCATTAATTTGGCAACAAGGAAAATCTAAAGCTAACATGCTCAGATATGAACAAATCTCAGTATTCCAAATTCCTTCCCCAGCACAGAGAGAAACAGACTACCTACCATCCCTAGTGGCCCCGCTATTCTCACATGCCCTTTGAAAGATGGCTACAGGAATCATGAAACTAAATCACCTGATCCCAAGCAGTGAAGAGTAAACCTAAGCCAGGCGTGGTGGCTCATGCCTGTAATCCCAGCACTTTGGGAGGCCAAGGCGGGAGGATTGCTTGAGCCCAGGAATTTGAGACCAGCCTGGGCAACACAGGGAGACCCCATCTCTACAAAAAAATAAACAAAATTAGTCAAACATGGTGGCACATGCCTGTAGTCCCAGCTACTCGGGAGGCTGAGGTGAGAGGATTGCTTGAGCCTGGGAGGTTGAGGCTGCAGTGAGCTGAGATCAAGCTGCTTATACTTCACTATACTGGGCAACAGAGTGAGACCCTATCTTAAAAAAAAAAAAAAGCAAATCTAGAAATAACATATGGTATTAGGTTGAATCAAATGAAACTGCCATTCTTGTTGGTCAAAAACAGTTAAACACCAGCAGCATCATATGGTTCAAACCTAGTATATAATAGAATTTTAAAAAAATTTTCGGCCGGGCACGGTGGCTCAAGCTTATAATCCCAGCACTTTGGGAGGCCAAGACGGGTGGATCACGAGGTCAGGAGATCGAGACCATCCTGGCCAACACGGTGAAACCCCGTCTCTACTAAAAAATACAAAAAACTAGCCGGGCGAGGTGGTGGGCGCCTGCAGTCCCAGCTACTCAGGAGGCTGAGGCAGGAGAATGGTGTAAACCCGGGAGGCAGAGCTTGCAGTGAGCCGAGATCCGGCCACTGCACTCCAGCCTGGGCGACAGAGCGAGACTCCGCCTCATAAATAAATAAATAAATAAATAAATAAAAGTTTCACTATGGCTGGGTGCAGTGGTTCACACCTGTAATCCTGGTGACTTAGGAGGCTGAGGCAGGAAAAGAGCTTGAAGCCAGGAATTCAAGACCAGCCTGGGTAACATAGCAAGACCCATCTCTACAAAAAAATTTTTTTAATAAGTTGGGTGTGCTGGTGTGCACCTGCACTCCCAGCTACCTGAAAGGCTAAGGCAGAAAGATCACTTGAGTCCAGGAGTTCGAGGCTGTAGTGAGCTATGATCATGCCACTGCACTCCAGCCTGGGCAAGACAGTGAGACTCCCATCTCAAAAAAAAAATTAAATATGTAATAAACAATATATACAAGAGCATAGATAGAACTTAAGAACTAGAACAAAATCGATTCCACAGATACTATAATCTATGTGTCCTCATGCCTGCCCTTTTTGTCCCCAAGATACTTTTATTATTCTGAATTGTGTTAACACAATTCCCTTACCTTGTCCAAAAAGAGAACTTTTATTACATGTGCATACATTCTTAAACAATTTTTAAAATGTATCAGGCTTTACAGAATGGTATGATACTACTTACAGTCTCCTGCAGTTTGGTTTTATCATTCGACATTGTATTTGTAAGATTCACCTATATTGCCACTTATAACCATATGAGGTTTTATTATTTCCAAAATTCTTTCAAAAACTTATTATCTCGGCCAGGTGCAGTGGCTCACGCCTGTAATTCCAGCACTTTGGGAGGCCAAGGTGGGCGGATCACCTGAGGTCGGGAGTTCAAGACCAGCCTGGCCAACATGGAGAAACCCTGTCTCTACTAAAACATAGCCAGGTGCCAGGGAGCAAACTAAAGGTAAAAGCTGGTGCAATGAAGGCACCATCCACTCATCTAAACACATCCTCAGCACTGGCAACTAGCACAACGCTAGCACAGATGGACAGCACCACTGTCAACTAGAAGAGGATATCTCTTCTGGGGAGACAGAGCACAACTAGCCTCCCTGTTTCTGGGCTGTGGGATTAGACAAAGAAACCCCTGCCCCTGGTCCCCAGCCAGACACAGCAGAGCACCCCTCTGCCAGGCATCCTACTGCTAGGCTCCATCTGCAAAGATGTACAGGAGAGCCCTGGACATGCCCAGGCCTCTCATGGATAAGACATCTCATGCAGCAGGGCAGGAAAAGTTAGTGGCTTATGACTCTAGTCCTCAAGGAGCTTATGCTCAATTAAAATGGGGAATATCTGGTCTATCTAGGAAGGGAGTGCAGGCTGACAAAGACCAGCATTGCCAACCAAAGAAGTACTGCCAGGGCTCAGAGCCATACTTCAACACTTAGGGTTCATGAGAACCCCTGGGCATGAAGAATTGTGCAGGGCATGGAGTCTGGGGTGGGTGGGTAGAGGGACAGAAACTATGCTTTAGATATGTACATGTAACTCTAAGACATGGTATACTGGTAAATGTTACAGCAACACTAAAACTGCCTTGGGACAATAAGAAAGGGAAAATAATCATGACTGCTTAGAAATAAGACTGCAAGGTCTTGGAGCAAGGCCTTGAAATCTAAGAATTTGACCAGCATATGGGGACAGGAAGATGGGAGGTAGGGAGACTCAGTGGGAATGCACAAAACAAACCAAGGAAGGGTGATGGGAAAGAACAGGCATGGCCCCCTCACAGGGCTACAGCCAGAGACTGAGCAGGGTACAGTCAAGGCCAACGTGTTCTAGCAGCAAATTCTATAAAGCAGGGCCCCAGAAGTTGAGAGGAACAAGGTGAAAAAGGGCAAAGTCTCAGGGTACACAGCCTCAGGGGACAATGAAATGGTAAGTTTCATATATTTTTCAAATTTGGATGAATATACCTTTACAGGAAAGAAAGAGGTTCTGATATGAGTACAAAATAAATGTTGCTTTCCATGATTTCTGATACAGTTTAAGGACATAGGTGAGGTTAACAGTTCAAGAACCAGCATTGCAGGTTCTTGCAGCAATGAGACAAAGAAGCCATCTTCTGTCTGTGGCTTATGTCAACTGAGCCTTTATGAACAAATCTTACCGGGATGAACTGTTCCAGTCGGCCTTGGGGAAAGATGCCATAGAGTTTTGGCCCAAGTGACCTCTCTGCGAGAATGGCAAACATAACGCTCTCCAGAACCATGGCCTCGGCCCCCTAAAACAGATGGCAACAAGTCAGGTGTTTACTGAGTGTTTGCTCTGCGCCAGGAATCAGAGGCACTCTCACAGGAGTGTTTCATCTAGTCCTCACGAGTATTCTTTCATGTGGACACTACTGTTATCACCATCCCCATTTTAAATATGAAGAAATAGAGGTTCCAAAGTCACACATCTTATCATTTGCAGGATTCATGCTTGCAAGCACTACGCTATATTGATAAGATTTAAAATGTGAGTTTAAGTTAGGTCACTAGTTCCAAAAATAGAAAAATATCCATCAGTGCTTTTATTGCTTCTATTTATTTCGCAACCTATATAGGAGTCTCACTCTTGGCATCTCACCAAAGGCCACAACACCATCCATTCTGGTAAGGGTTGATTTGCTTTTGGTTGAGTGCACCTAGTTAAAGCAAAGGATCCAAAGGACCTTCTGCCTACTAAATTGGGCTCATGGGTCCAACAAGCTTGAAAATTACTGATTTAGGTCCAGGGTCTATGGCTTTCTAGTCCAAAGAGCAGCCGAGCATGGAGCATCCCAGACTTCAGCTGGCATACCTGACCTTTTCCTGTTACTGAATGTTTGTCTTGCTGAAATCTCTATGATGCTGTCTGTTCTATCTTTGTCCTAATAATTAATGTGGGATCTATCATCATTTTGCCTTCAAAATCCATGCTTTGATCTCAAAGCAAATTCAGTCCTTGGTCTTTCCCCCTTAAACAGCACATTACAGCATAAGGGTTTCTATCTGTTGGAGCGAAGGAGTCATTCTTACCCAGAGGTCCACCTGAATCTCTTAAAGAGCTTTTACAGGCTAGGTGGTGGCTCACGCCTGTAATCCCAACACTTTGGGAGGCTGAGGTGGGAGGATCACTTGAGGCCAGGAGTTAAGAGACCAATCTGGGCAACACAGTGAGATGCCCCATCACCACCAAAGTCTCTTTAAAAAAAAAAAAAAAAAGAACTTTTGCAAAGAGATTCCTAGGTCCTACCCCAAGTATTAAAAGAGAGGCACCAGCAGAGCTGTTTTGAAAAACGTTTCAGATGATTCTAATTCACCCCCTGTGAAGAAATGTGCTGTAGAGGAAAATGATCCCAGAGAAACATTCTCTAAACACATTCACGTTACCAAAAACTGAGAAACCAAGAGGACAAACTTATTAGGAAATGATACAGTACTAGAGTTAGTAAGAAGAAAACAAAAAAGAAAAGCCACTTCCAAAGGATACCAGACCACATTAAAGCAAAAAGTATTTTGGTCACTTTTATATTTTGTGGGAGCAAATGGATTTGTCGGTAATCCTCCACAATTATCATCTACAACTATCATTTGTATAATCCTCACAATTATGACCTGTCATCTTGTGAGGCTCAATCTTCCTAATTTGTGGTTTTGTGTATATGACAATAGACTGACAACATCAATCTATCAAGCTAATGAATTTTAGGGTGGGATTTGATATCAGACAGGTTTTTTTTTTTTTTTTTTTTTTTTTTTGAGACGGAGTCTCGCTCTGTCGCCCAGGCTGGAGTGCGGTGGCCGGATCTCAGCTCACTACAAGCTCCACCTCCCGGATTTATGCCATTCTCCTGCCTCAGCCTCCCGAGTAGCTGGGACTACAGGCGCCCGCCACCTCGCCCGGCTAGTTTTTTGTATTTTTTTTAGTAGAGACGGGGTTTCACCGTGTAGCCAGGATGGTCTCGATCTCCTGACCTCGTGATCCGCCCGTCTCGGCCTCCCAAAGTGCTGGGATTACAGGCTTGAGCCACCGAGCCCGGCCGGTTTTATTTCTTAAAACCTTAGAGAACGACAACAAAGATCTAGTATCCTTGTTTACTTGTCAAAAGGTTTCCAAGCACTTTTCAGTCCTATGGTAGAGTTGTCCAGAGGTGCAGTCCCCATCTTACTCCAAGCCCAACATCACATAAACTTTCTGGGGCATTTAAGCAAGGTCTGCAAAGCCTCCTCTAAGTCTCTGCTTAGACATTGTGTTCCCCTGCTCCCCAGGGGGCAGCACGGTCCTGGTGCTCTGGAGACTGTGGTCCCCACCCCCACCCTCATGCTGTGTAAAACACAAAAGTAACCAGGGGCTGGGCATAGCAGGACAAGGGGGTGCTGGACTCAGAAGTTCAGCATTTTGCACATCACGTCCACTGGGAAGGATTCTTGGAGGTGACTTTATTTACGTGTGGCATTGTCAACACATGTCACCAGCACTAGCCAGAATCCTCTCCAGAGCTGAGTCAACCCAGAAAGGACATAGAGAAGAGGGAAAGAAATGTAAGAACTTTCCAATTCTCTTTAGCACTGTCCTAAACATTGTAAACAAAAACACCCTTATTCTTATGTAATACTGCAGTTCAATATTTATTCACAGTGGGAGAAAGGGGGAGATGGTGCATGGAGAGAAGGATTTAGAGAGGAAGAAAATGAAGCTGGGCACCATGGCTCACGCCTGTAATCCCAGCACTTCGGGAGGCCGAGGCGGACAGATCACCTGAGGTCAGAAGTTTGAGATCAGCCTGGCCAACATGGTGAAACCCTATCTCTACCAAAAAAAGTACAAAAATTAGCTGGGCATGGTGGCGGGCGCCTATAATCCCAGCTACTCAAGAGGCTGAGGCAGGAGAATCGCTTGAACCTGGGAGGCAGAGGTTGCAGTGAGCCGAGATCACACCACTGTACTCCAGCCTGGGCGACAGAGCAAGACTGTCTCAAAAAAAAAAAAAAAAGAAAAAAAAGAAAGAGAACACCAAGGCACAAGCAAAAAAAAAAAAAAAAAAAAAAAAAACACAACAGGTTAAGGAGGGCAGAGAATCCTAGAATAAGTGCACCAACTGCTGATGGTCTTCTTGTCATCACTAAGTCTCCAGGCACCTCCTGATTGCTCCTGAAAGTAAGCATGGTAAAAAGTGGGGTTGGACAGACATGGCTGGGTTCTCTCCTGCACCATGCACTGGTTTAGCCACAGCTAGTGACAGTGGAGGGAGAACTGGTCCTATTTTTTCACATATCTCAACTTGGAACAATTTACTTGGGCTTCAGAAATACTCATTAATACACTGGCCCAAAACACACTTACATGTCTACTCTGTCCTGGCACTGTGCTAAGCGCCAGGTAACCAACGAAGAACAAGACACATAAGGCCCCTGCCCACAACGGGGCTTACATGAGGGAGGGAGGGATAGAGAGAGAGAGAGAGAGAGAGAAATGGACAGTAAGCAAGTACACACAGCTATGGACGGGGCTCACTGTCATGAGGGAAACAAGGGTGACTCGTGTGGTGGAGTGGGTATTTCTAAGGAGGCCACACTGAACTGACCTGAGATCTGAGGTGTGAGAAGCCACAGCAGCCCCACAGGAGCACAGGGCCATGAGGGAGGAACAAGTGTGACGCCTTCAAGGAACTGAGAGGCCTGTCTCACTGGAACAGGGCAATTGAGGAAAAGGAAGAGAACAGCATGAATTGCTGGGTGGACTGGGGCTCACAGAAAGGACTGGGCCAAAGATACCAATTCACAAGTCCTCAACACGTTGATGATGTTTACAGCTCACAAACTGGGGTTCGATCCCCTGGGGACAGAAGAGGAACCAGCACAGGCCTTAAAATGCCCTTTCTTACTGTGACTGTCTAAATAGTAAGAAAGCTTTCTGGCCGGATGCGGTGGCTCACGCCTGTAATCCCAGCACTTTGGGAGGCCAAGGCAGGTGGATCACGAGGTCAGGAGATGGAGACCATCCTGGCTAACACAATGAAACCCCCTCTCTACTAAAAATACAAAAAATGAGTCGAGCGTGGTGGCGGGCACCTATAGTCCCAGCTACTCGGGAGGCTGAGCAGGAGAATGGTGTGAACCAAGGTGGTGGAGCTTGCAGTGAGCAAAATCACACCACTGCCCTCCAGCCTGGGCAAGAGAGCGAGACTCAATCTCAAAAAAAAGAAAAGAAAGCTTTCTACAGGGCACCCTCGCATACACTCCCAAAACAAACATTATCCACAGCAATACTCCCTCTCACAACTGGGCAATGCTTATTAATATTGTCCACTCTATTTCATTTGAAAAAGCAATCAACATGCTAACATTTCATGCCCCACTAGAGGTTCACAAGCCACAACTTGAAAAACTGGTTTAAGTTCAGGCAGCAAGAAGAGGGCCCAGGCCGGAAGATGAGGTGAGGCAGGCACCACTGCCAGGAAGGAGAGTGGCATTCCCTAATAATGCTGCTAAGTGGCCATTAGATTTGGCAATATGGAACCTGTTGGTGACAAAAACAAGAACAGTTTCAGAGTGATGGGGGGATAGGTGTCAGATTGGAGCATGTGAAGAATGAGCAGAAGCAGGAGAGAGAAGTGGTTGAGAATGGAACAAGAGGTTTAAACCGACTTTATCTATGAAGTTTCCTTTATTTAAAACCCAGGAAGAAGAGTATTGATGTTATGAACCTCTTGAGAAGACATAACAGCATTTCTGTGGTATTTCAGCCAAAAACTCATAACCTCAATTGGGAGAAAACACTAGACAACCTGAAATTGAGGAGACATTTCCAAAATAACAGATCACTACTCTTCACAGGTATAAACATTAAAAATAACAAAAGAATTGTTACAGGCTGAAAAAGACTAAAGAGAAATAGCCAATGCAATGTTGAGATCTAACTCAATCTTGAGACAGAACAAAAGAAAATATGCACAGAAAACTTCTGAAATTCAATTCAGTTCATAGTTTAGTTGTTATTATAGTTATTATTATTATTATTTTTGGCAATGGAGTTTCACTCTGTCGCCAGTTGCCCAGGCTGGAGTGCAGTGGCGAGATCTCAGCTCACTGCAGCCTCCGCCTCCCAGGTTCATGCTATTCTCCTGCCTCAGCCTCCCAAGTAGCTGGGACTATAGGCATTCGCTACCAAGCCCAGCTTATTTTTGTATTTTTAGTAAAAACAGGGTTTCACCCTGTTGGCCAAGCTGGTCTCAAACTCCTGACCTCAAGTGATCAGCCCACCTTGGCCTCCCAAAGTGCTGGGATTACAGGCGTTTAGTTATTATTAGTGCATCAAAGTTAATGTCCTGGTTTTGACCATTGCACTGTGGTTATGTGAGATGTTCACATTAGGGAAGCTGAGTGAGCGGTGCATGGGAAATCTCTGTACTATTTTTTTTTTTCTTTTTTGAGTCAGAGTCTCGCACTGTCACCCAGGCTGGAGTGCAGTGGCACGATCTCGGCTCACTGCAAGCTCTGCCTCCTGGGTTCACGCCATTCTCCTGCCTCAGCCTCCCAAGTAGTTGGGACTACAGGTGCCCACCACCACGCCCAGCTACTTTTTTTTGTATTTTTAGTAGAGATGGAGTTTCACCGTGTTAGCCAGGATGGTCTCGATCTCCTGACCTTGTGATGAACCTGCCTCGGCCTCCCAAACTGCTGGCATTATGGCGTGAGCCACTATGACCAGCCTCTCTGTAGTATTCTTGAAATTTTTTTCTGTAAGTCTAAAATTGATATGAAATAAGAAGTTAAAAATAAGTTCATATAAAAAAGACTGAAATCAAGCAATATGACAAAATAAATGACTAATTCTGCACAGTGAGAATAAAGGTGCTTACTATACTTTCCCATGCTTTCAAACTTGTCTTCCGAAAAAGGAGACGGGGAAGTAAGAAAGCAGAGACAGGAGATACCGCCTCCAGAAATCTTGTGGGAAAGGAAGCAGGGACAGGGTGGGGCCAAGAAAAGCACGAGGCAAGTGACCACTTTATTATTTCTCATGATTCTGTGGGGTGACTGGGACTCACCTGGATGGCAGAGCGGTTGAGAAGAAACAGCCAATGAAAAAGGGGAGAGGAAGGCACAAGGGGTGAAGGGACAGGTCAAGAAGTCAGGCCCAAAAGCAGACAAGTGGAGAGTTCAACACATGCAGCCCAGGGAAGGACAGCCCTTCACAGTCAGTGGAAGACACGGGTACAAATGCAGAGGGCTTACAGGCAAAGACAGGAGAGAAGCAGCAGCTGGGGAGTGAGGTGATACTGCCTGTTCAGGGCAGGAACAGGGAGGTTTGAAAAGAAAAAGGAAGGCCTGAAACAGACCTCTCAGCTCTGGAAGGCAAACCTGGAGAAACTCAGAGGCTGCCCAGCAGTGGTGAGCGCCCACCCGAGGCTTGGCCCCATAACTGTAAGATGAAGCTGGTCCTGCCAATGATGGATTTTTCCTCTAACAATGTTCAGCTGCTTGGGTGCAGCACAGAGAAGGCAAGTGGGTGGCCGGGTTTGGCAGGGGTGGGGTTTTGTGAGATGAGTCCAGCAGAAGGCCAGTGGAGAGAGTGAGTGAGAATGTGTGGAAGGCAAGGCTCATGATGGCAGAGTGTAGCTCTTCAGCCGGGCAAGGTGAACGTGGGACGGAGGACTGAAGGAAAGCCAGGAGTCAGCCGTGTCTGGACCAGAGGTCTCAGTGGTGGTCACAGAGCCATGGCTACGGGGGTGCCAAAGTGTACTGGGAGGTCAGCAGACGGGTTGTTGAAACTGGCATGTCATCATTGGCAGGACCAGCTTCATCTTACAGTTATGGGGCCAAGCCTTGGGTGGGTGCTCACCACTGCTGGGCAGCCTACTGAGTTTCTCCAGGTTTGCCTTCCACAGCCAAGAGGTCTGTTTCAGGCCTTCCTTTTTCTCTTCATGTCAGAGAGGGCACAATTTCTGGCAATTAGGTCTGGAGCACATCCGTGAGTGGATGATGGAAGAGGAATGAGAGGAAAAGGTTGTTAGTGGATGAGGAGGTCAAGATACAGAGCCCAGAGAATGACAGCAGGAACCAAAACAAACTCAGAGGCTGAGCCATGGACTGAAATCTTCACCAAGGGATGAGAGCCGTCAGGAGGAGTCAAGGGCTAGAGCCACGGGTGTGAGCCTCACAAAACTGGGTTTTCAACACAGGAGACATGGCAGGCAGGAATGAGGAAGGAGCAAGAAGGCACCAACCCCACTAGTGGCCCTGAGGTACTTGGGAAGTGACTGAGGAAACCGCCTCCTCTGGAGAAGGCTGTAGGGCAGGGAGTCTCCTGAGACAGTGAGGCTTGGAGAAGACCATTTAGTGGAGTAAATGTTCAGAAGAGCAGGGTCTGCAGACCAAAACCGGCAACTCAAAAGGGCTCAAGTAAGAAGACAAAACCAACTCCTCCACTCTGACAACCACCTGCCTACCCTTTGACCCAAATCTCTGCCGTTTCTCGGGAGGCCCTGAGGAGGGAGAAGTGGTGCTGCTACAACTGAAGGGTCCCCTGAGGTGAAGGCATCTGAACCTGATGAGAGGAATGGACAACAGTGTGTACCAGTAGGCAAGGGTAGAACGTCTGAGACGTCCACTGGCAGCAGCCGCCACCAGCCTTCAGCAATTCTTCACTGCGTCCTGCTCTGTACCCGCTGCTGTAGTTGCAGTGGGACAGCAGGAAGCAGCAAAAGCCTGTTTTGAGTTCAGCGTCTCGTGTGAGCAAAAATCATATAATACTGAAAATTTACAGCCATAGAAAGTGCAAAGGGCCCAGGGGCAGTGGCTCATGCCTGTAATACCAACACTTTGGGAGGCCGAGGTGGGCAGATCACTGGAGGTGACGGGTTTGAGACCAGCCTGGCCAACATGGCGAAACCCCGTCTCTACTAAAAATACAAAAATTAGCTGGGTGTGGTGGCACATGCCTGTAGTCCCCAGCTACTCAGAAGGCCGAGGCACAAGAATCATGCCTCACCACCTTGGAGGTGGAGGTTACAGTGAGCCAAGATGGCACCACTACACTCCAGCCTGGGCAACAGAGCAAAACTCTGTCTCAAAAAAAGAAAAGAGAGAAAGAAAGTGAGTGCAAAGGGCTGGGCGCGGTGGCTCAAACCTGTAATCTCAGCACTTTGGGAGGCCAAAGGAGGCAGGCAGATTTCTTGAGCTCAGGAGGTCAAGACCAGCCTGGGCAATATGGCAAAACCCCATCTCTAGGAGAAATACAAAAAATTAGCCAAGCGTGGGGGCATGCACCTGTAGTCCCAGCTACTCGGGAAGCTAGGCAGGAGGATCGTTTGAGCCTAGGAGAAGGCTTCACTGAGCTGCAGTTGCACCACTGCACTCTAGCCTGAATGACAAAGTGAAACCCTATCTCAAGAAAGAAAGAAAAAAAAAATGCAAAGAAGTCTCTGGTGTTGTGAGAGCATGAAATGAAAGCCCCAACCTTGTCTGGAAAGCCAGGAGGGGCCCTGTGCAAGAAGCCCCAGCCGATCCTCATTATGAGAAGAGCTAGGGGGTGGGAAACAGGTGAAGGCCTGGAGCCAGCCAACAGAAAAGGCATCTGCAAAGGCCCAGGGCAGGGAAAAAACCACAGGGTTTAGGACAACCTGGCTGGAGGGAATGAAGGGCGGGGGAAGCAGGTTGTGAGCTGAGGCTGGAAAGATCAGCAGGGGTCAGACTACTGAGGACATGGGAGGCAAAGGCCCCCTTAACCTGGCCAGAGGTGCAGAGCGAACGTGGAAGGATCTTAAGCAAGGGGTGGACACGAGCGGGTCGGCAATTCAAAAAGATGACTATGGCAACGATAAAGGGAATAGTTTGTGGGATACAAGAGAAGAAGGCAGATGTAAGGTGCAATTCAAAGGCAATATCAACATCATGGTTAGGATGCTAGGGTAAGTGACAGCAGGATCGCGGAGGTAACACCCTGCTTTCTGGCCTGGGAACTAACTGGCTGAGCAACCAAGAAAAAGAGATCACCAGAAAGGACTAGATTTTGATTGTGCTGTGGGGGGATGTGAAGAGCCCAAGCATGCAGTGTAGGACATGGCGAGTTTGAGGGGCGTGTGAGATATCCGAGGAGAGACTGCTAGCCAATGGCATTAGTTCCAAGTCGAGGTCAGGGCTGGAGGAAAAATGCAGTGGCCCTTTGGCCTACAGATCAGGTGACTGAGGGAGAGAGGACAACATAGAAGAGGGCCTATGGTCAAACCATGGGGCACCCCAGCATGTAGACAGCCAGATCTGTACTGTGTCTCTGTGTCATGGCTACCCTCAGGAAAGGAAACATTTCAAAAGGGCGGGGGGTCATGTCAAATGCTACTGAGAAGTCAAAATAAAATGAGAACTGAAAAGTACTTTGGATTTAGCATCACGGAGGTCCTTGTGATCCAACATTTTCAGCTACCAGGATGTCCAAAGGTCTCTGTACAAAGGGCCTGGAATGGTTGACAACAGAATGTCAATCACTTCCCACCCAAGGACTTCCCAGTCACTGTCACTCCAGAGAGCACAAGTTCTAGATCTTCTAGCAGGGCCCCCAGAGCAGGACACATGCAAAACAAGCTGCTGAAACATGTGGAAAAAATATCATCACTTTCATTCCTTTTTTAGCTCAATTGTTTTAATGTCTATTTCTTGATTTTTTTTTTTTTTTTTTGCATTGGGGGGACAGTGTCTTGCTCTGTCACCCAGGCTGGAGTGCAGTGGCACAATCTGGGTTTACTGCAACCTCCGCCTCCCAGGTTCAAGCAATTCTCCTGCCTCAGCCTTCCAAGTAGCTGGAATTACAGGTGCCCACCATCATGCCCAGCTAATTTTTCTGTTTTTAGTAGAGACGGGGTTTCACCTTGTTGGCCAGGCTGGTCTTGAACTCCTGACCTCATGATCCACCTGCCTCAGCCTCCCAAAATGCTGGGATTACAGGCGTGAGCCACCACACTCAGCCTATTTCTTGGCTATTTTTATATTGATTATAAAAATTTTACAGGCCGGGCGCGGTGGCTCAAGCCTGTAATCCCAGCACTTTGGGAGGCCGAGGTGGGCGGATCACGAGGTCAGGAGATCGAGACCATCCTGGCTGACACGGTGAAACCCCGTCTCTACTAAAAAATACAAAAAACTAGCCGGGCGAGGTGGCGGGCGCCTGTAGTCCCAGCTACTGGGGAGGCTGAGGCAGGAGAATTGCGTGAACCCGGGAGGCGGAGCCTGCAGTGAGCTGAGATCCGGCCACTGCACTCCAGCCTGGGCGCCAGAGCGAGACTCCGTCTCAAAAAAAAAAAAAAAAAAAAAAAATTTTACAATTGGTAAAAGTGATGTAGCGATGTGTACGTGTATCTATATCTTAGATCCACGTATGTTGGGCATGTGTGCACATGCACCCTTCTCTGTGAGCCTGCACGTAACGGCAGAGATGCTCAAAAGGTGCTTACGCTGGGGCATGCAGACCAACACCCCAGACCCCTGCTTCTGAGGCTCCATCCATCAGTGCTCTCGGCCTCAAGCCATCTGCACATGCGAGTTTCACAGAGTGGGGTCACATTCTCTAAGACTAGGAAGAAGCTTTTCCAACTTGGGTATCATGCATAGGAAAAACACTGCTGCTTGCCCAGGGAAAAAGGGTGGTCACCAAAACCACTGGGCCGTGGGTACGACCAAGAGGGGGTGAGAAAGGCATCACAGCAGCGGCAGCCAAGGCCTCCACATTGGGTACCACACACGAATGCTCCCCTGCTGCCATCTGCCAGCATCCCATTGCTGTTTCGATTGCCATAAAGACACCAAACTTCCACAGTCTACACTCTCAGGAGGAAAGAGGAATACCCACTGCTCACTCAGTCTCTGCAAGGTGGCTTCCAATAAATATACCAAGAGCCCCTCCTGGCAGAAAGATAGATCAGGATTTTCCAAGGGTAGATAAGAGACACTGCCAAGCCCTGGAGTAGCAAAGGGTGGCTAACACCAGTTCACATCTCAAACAGATGCAGAAAGACTCAATTACTTACGTGAAATTCATTTTCTTTCTGAGCTTGTTCGGATCCCTCTTTATTACAGGATCTCTATGAATGAGAAAAAGGAAACACTTCCAGTGAGATGGGGAACACTGAACAAACACTAACTTTGCAACCACCAGAACAGTCAGGGTTTACAAAACATCACAGGTCTTTAAGGAAGATTTCTCAGCCCACCGATGTGACGGGCAGCATCTAACGCACCAGCAGCCTCCAGCACTAGTACCAACGCCTTAGAAAGTGCTTCATTGCTTTACGAGAAAAGGGATGTGCCGGTGAGACCCGATAGCTGCACGTCTCACAGCCGCCCCATGTACCTTTCACAATTTCATTGTTAGAGGAAAGTCAATAGAGTGCACTCTTCCAATCAGGCCTTCTAAAGACAAGCGGTCAGGCTGAGTCTCTCACCAATTTAGCTACGTGGTTCTCTCAAGTCAACCTGCAAGAACAGGGAGTGTAAACATGCCTGTGGACAGCTGTGGTCAGCACAGAACTCGGACAGAGAAGAAAGTGCTGTGCAGGCAGGAAACCTGGCACAAAATCTGTGCAGACATGCCCTGCCGACTCGCCACTTTCCCGGAGTAACCCCTCTAGTTCAGTCGGTCACCAGCTCAAGCTGAACTGTTCCTCCACCATAAAGAGGACTGTGTGAATTTAATAAAGTCTCTAAAATTATTTCACATATTAATATATTAAGAAATACTTTTACATCACTTTCCTCAATGAAATTGCAAATTTATGGTAACCAGGATTCTAGCAATAACAACACACTAGATCATTAACTACCATAAACAACCCTTGGGCTACATTCTTCATGGCACAGATCATACATTTTAAGAGCAACCCCCCACCCCAAATGCTTTAAAATCCTTCGTACTATCTTTAATAAGGGAATGGGGAAAAGTCAAGTCAGAAACTTGTGTCATGACAAACTTTTATACTCAAACACTGCCTCTAAAAATGTTACTTGTTACAATTAAACTAAGTCTGCTTAAGCCAGACCCAAAAGGAATCCCATAAAGGAAACCTCTTTAAAAAAATTTAATGTAACAGATTCTTGAACATCCCATGAAAAACATACCTTTCCATTCCACAGCTTTATCAAAAATACCTGTACCAAGGGTGGAAAGTGTGGACAGGAAAAAAAATGCCACGTTAAGCAACACCAGCTACTCTAGCACCAATCAAAAACCTAGTGATTTAAAGCAACCACTCATCCATCACACACTGAAATAACATTCCAGACATTTTAATGCATGTTTTGTATAAACAGTACATGTTCTATCTTACTCAATACAAAAGTAAACAAAAGAAGTACCCATGTTCATAAATCTATTTGCAAAAGACTCTTAATATTTGCACTGATACATATTCAATACTATATTTAGTATACAGTTAAGTATACTTGGTACAAAGTACAGAAAGTACAAATGGGGATTTATGATATTTTCATTTGTGTAATCTGCAGTTCTCTAATGAAAAGATGTTACACGTTAAATCCCGTTACAATGAAGGTTATAAAAATCAAAATACTACAAAAATGCTTTCAGATCTTTGCAGATGATTTGATGTGCGATGTGGTAAGCACTGGAAAGCTTCACTTCACCCTAATTCCAAATACTCTCGTGACTGCACTGTTACCTTAGACTCTGCTTTGGTGGTCGCCCCTTCCAAGCAGTCTGTAAATTCCTAATGAATAGGGACTGCATCTTTTCTTGATGTTAGTCTTCTCCCAGAGCACCAAGCAAATCTTGATGCCCACTACACTTTTTAGGCTGCATGAATAAATGAACGCTCCAGAGCGGTACAGCACGAGGCAAGTGAGCCCAAGGAGCTGCCTGGTGCCATGCAGCCAACCAGCAACAGCAAATTCCCATCCAGGATCTTGGTAACAAGGAAGCTAGCCGTGGGGTTAATTAGAAATGCCCCTTCAGAAGTCCTTGTGCTTTTTTCCCCAAAGAATAAAAAAGTTCTATGATATATTACATATTAATACTTTGCAGTATAAGCTTTAAGACAAATAAGAAAGTTTGATACTCTTCTGAAATCGTTGTAACGGGATTTGACCTGTACACAATTCTAAATGACTATGGTTATTCCTATGCTGTTGTTACTCTAACTGTATCTTCTTAGGGAGATACAGTTAATGGGTTATTTAGCCATCAGAAGTCCCTTTCCCTTATCTAATGGTGCTCTCAAAAGCAAGTTACTTCATCCAAAGTTAAAAATTGGCTGAGTCCCCAAGGCCTTGCCTTTCTTTAAACATATTGGCACTATAAGTGGTAGTAAATTCCATGATAATCTCCCCTGCCCACTCCCCCTCAGTCCACCTCCAGATGAATTCATTACTTATACCAAAAGAGCACCATTATGAAGGCAAGATGGACTTCTGCAATATCCAGCCCTCTGTTCTGTTTCCTCAGTACAGAATGTTCAGTCTCCCTAAGTCCTGTAAATAAGAAGTGTAAGACCAGGAAATCTCAAACCAAGTGGATATTCATGGAAAGGTAAGAGAAGAACTTTTTCGTCCAGGAAGACAGGAAGTTAAATACATTTTGGGGCCGGGCGCGGTGGCCCACGCCTGTAACCCCAGCACTTTGGGAGGCTGAGGCAGGTGGATCATCTCAGGTCAGGAGCTTGAGATCAGCCTGACCAACATGGTGAAACTCCAACTCTACTAAAAATACAAAAAAATTAGCCGGGCATAGTGGCACGTGCCTGTAATCCCAGTTACTCAGGAGGCTGAGGCAGGAGAATCACTTGAACCCCAGAGGAAGACGTTGCAGTGAGCTGAGATCATGCCACTGCACTCCAGCCTAGGTGACAAGAGCAAAACTCTGACTCCAAAAAATATATATATATCTATATGTATATATATAAGTATATATATAATCATCTGTGGGATTTTACTTCAGTGACATAAATTCATTTGAAGCAGATATTAAAATACATTGTATATTTAGTATGACATCAAACTTTTCTCTAACAAGTTAATAAAAATTATCTTCTATAAGTTATAAAACAAAACTAAGCTTTTTACATTTATTAGAAATTTGAACACTGGTTATTTAATATTAAGTAATTATTAAATTTTTTTAATGTGAACATTACTGTGGTCATTTTTAAAAAATCATCTTGTATAGATACAGACTGAAACATTTACAGAATAATATAACACCTGGAATTTGCTTCAAAATAACCCTGGGGGAGTAAATGAGGGAAAAGATGGAAGAAGATTGGCTGGTGAGGGGAAGATGAAGAATGGACACTAGGGTTCATTATACTCTTCTACTTTAGGGTATATCTGAAATTCCCCATAATAAAAACTTTAAAAAAATAAACATTGAAATTTCAAGACCTAAGAAATCAGAATGTCTCAATTATGCCTAAGACACCCAACTCCATAAATATACTGAAAACCACTGAATTCTACACTTAAAAGGCACATAATAATAAAAAATATATTGCCACTGGCTTCCTCCCACCTTTCTTTCCTTCCTATTTTGGGCTTAGTTTTCAAGAGAATCTTAAGTTAGAGTCATATATTCATTAGCCTGTGATGTAGGAAATAAAAGAGGCTACAGTGACGGCATTAATAAAGGAGGCGTAATTACTATTTTAAAGCTAGCTTTTAAGAGGTGAAACTTTAAAGAAAAATTTGGAGACTGGGTCTCGCTCTGTCTCTCAGGCTGGAGTGCAGTGGCAGGAATAGGGCTCACTGCAGTCTCGACTTCCCCAGGTCGAGCAATCCTCCTGTCTTAGCCTCCTAAGTAGCAGGACCACAGGCATGTGTCACCATACCTGGCCTTTTTTTTTTTTCTTGTAGAGGTGGGATCTCACTGTGTTACCCAGGCTGCTCTTGAACTCCTGAGTTCAAGTGATCCTCCTGCCACAGTCTCCCAAAGGGCTGAGATTACAGGCATGAGCTGCCATGACCAGCCTGAAAAAGATTTTTTGATTGGCCAAGAACTTTTAAATTTAAAAATGAAATTCCTGAAAGTCTAAATTATATTAGCTAGGGAGTAAAATGAAAAAATAGAGGACCTTCATTTTTACTTTAAATACTTCTATACTTTAAAAAGTGCTTAAAAGCTTGTATTATTTTTATAATAAATACATTTGGTGCAAGGTTTCAAATGTTTACTTTTCTAACAAAATTGCATTTTAAGGCTTTGGGTTTTGTTTTGTTTTTTGTTTTTGATACAGCGTCTCATTCTGTCACCTAGGCTAGAGTGCAGTGGTGCGATCTCAGCTCATTGCAACCTCTACCTCCTGGGTTCAAGTGATTCTCCCACCTCAGCCTCCTGAGTAGTTGGGATTACAGGTGTGCGCCACCACGCCCGGCTATTTAGACTTTGTATTTTAAATGAGACTATGAAAAGCAGTAAATGTTCATATTATAGAGCATGGGTTTTCAAAATCTTCTACTTCATGCTTTAAAAATAAAATGGGCCAGGCACGGTGGCTCATGCCTGTAATCCCAACAGTTTGGGAGGCCGAGGCGGGCAGATCACGAGGTCAAGAGATAGAGACCATGCTTGCCAAATGGTGAAACCCCCTCTCTACTAAAAATACAAAAATTAGCTGGGTGTGGTGATGTGCGCCTGTAGTCTCAGCTACTCGGGAAGCTGAGGCAGGAGAATCGCTTAAACCCAGGAGGCTGAGGTTGCAGTGAGCCAAGATCACACCACTGTACTCCAGCCTGGCGACAAAGCGAGACTCCGTCTCATAAAATAAAATTTTAAAAAGTCAGTAAGTAGTAAGACAACTCCAGGACCAAGAAGGAAGAGACATCCCTTTATCGTATTTTGTGTTATATGATTTTAGGATTCAAAAACCTACTTTAAGTTACCTAATGTTCCACAATACAGCAGGTGTATTTCTTTTAACCTATTGAAGCCATCAGACAGAATAAACTTACTTGGCCAGTACTTAATGAAAGACTTCTCTAATACTGAGGGAAGTAGGTTTATGACTAAATGAATAAAGCCCCACTGGGAGATGAAACAAACCAGCACCTCAGTTTTCTCTAGAGTCTGTGCATAGTAAGAATTGGTGAAAGTGGCATAAAGAAAGTGTCGTTAAGTCACATAGAGCTATCATTTAAATGTCATTTAAAACATCTTTAACATCTGAAACATTTATCTTCAAAGTGTCTTTAAAGGTCCACTACCTACATGAGCTGCTTGTGAGACAGATTTTAAAAAGTGATGAATCAGCTACAAAGAACACCATGTCATCAACAGCAAAATAAATTGGAAATGCTATTTAAGAAACCAAATCATTATTGATTATGGATAATATAATATGAGCCAGGCACAGTGGCTCACGTCTGTAATCTTAGCACTTTGGGAGGCTGAGGGGGGAGCAGATCATTTGAGGTCACGAGTTCAAAACTATCCTGGCCAACATGGTGAAATCTCTTCTCTACTAAAAATACAAAAAAATTAGCCAGGCCTGGTGGCAGGCGCCTGTAATCTCAGCTATTTGGAAGGCTGAGGCGGGAGAATGGCTTGAACCTGGAAGGCGGAGATTGCAGTGAGCCAAGATCGCCCCACTGCACTCCAGCCTGGGCAATAGAGTGAGACTTCATCTCACACACGCACAAAAAAATCATAATACAGAATAGAAACAGGTACTGTTAAATATAATGGTGGCTGCTGAACTAAAATGATATACAAATGAGAGTACAGGTTTTTTGTAGAAAAAAATTTGTGCCATCCATTTTTTAATAGAAAAAAAGAAAAATACATACAAAAAAAGAAAACTAAGAAACATGGATAACATTCTCTTCTTCCTACCACTCCTTCCTCACCAAAAAATAACTAAATGGATCATTCACCTTACTGTCTCTTTTAAAGGCTTTACATAAAACAGTAAATTGATTGTGACCTTTTAAAAATGTTTTGAGACCTATAAACAAATAAGTAAGAATAATCCTTTCTGGGCACGGTGGCTCATGCCTGTAATCCCAGCACTTTGGGAGGCCAAGGTGGGAGGATCACCTGAGGTTGGGAATTTGAGACCAGCCTGACCAACATGGTGAAACTTTGTTTCTACGTAGAATACAAAAATTAGTCAGGTGTGGTGGCGCATGCCTCTAATCCCAGCTACTCAGGGGACTGAGGCACAAGAATCGCTTGAACCTGAGAGGCAGAGGTTGCAGCAAGCTAAGACCATGCCATTGCACTCCAGCTTGGGCGACAGAGTGAGGCTGTCTCAAAAAAAAAAAAAAAAAAAAAAAAAAAAAAAAAAAAAAAAAATTCCTACTCAAAAAAAAAAAAAAAAATCCTAGACTTAATTTCTAGGATATCTAAATTTTGGTCTGGGAAAATAATCCATCTTTCTACTAATCTGGTATTACCTTCCTGAGCTGAGTACTGAACAACTCCCAGGCCATCGTATTCACCCTGAGAACAGGAGCATGTGGTACATCATTCGGATTCAATTCAGTAGCTGTGATGCCCATTTGGTCTTGGAGTGGCATGCTTCTTTACTGGGTAGCCCGTGGCTTCAGAGACCCTTAATACCCACCCTGGTCATCTCACCACACTCAACCCTCTAGGAGAGAAATGATTTTTAATACAGGGGTGGCAGCTGTTATAATCCCTGGCCTGCCGAGTCCCTGTTGACGATGCAGCTATGTTCCATCTCAGGAGAGGTGGGGCAGGAAAAAGCCTGAGAACCATGACTCTATAGAATGTGTTCAATTCTACAGAATTGAAAGAGTTATGCAACTCTTTCAATTAACATTTGGTTTCTTTGCAATATGTTTTCCTCTCAGAGTTATCATGGACCCTAACCTTATTTCTTCCTGATTTCTATGAAAAAAATGAAATCATCCTGTATTTATTGCTTTTATGGCTTCTTACAGCACTTTCTTGAACTCCTGACCTCAGGTGATCCGCTCGCCTCAGCCTCCCGAAGTGCTGGGATTACAGGCATGAGCCACCACGCCCGGCAACTTATAGCACTTTCTGAAAACATTTTACAGAACACATTAAAATGTGAGATCTCATGCAATGATTTAAAGTATAGCTTATGTTATTATCTAAAGAGCACATATGAATTACAAGAATTTAAACAGATAAGTGATTTCTAACATTTTATGGTAGTCTCTAGAGTGTCTTCAATTATCCCAAGGACCAATCTAAAACAAACTTGATCTTTTTGGACACTAATAATTTCAAAATTGGATGACTTGATGAACATCCCTAGGAAACTAGAACTTCTAAAACATTTTAAGCAACATAAGCCAATAGAAAGACAGGTGAGTGGAAACCCAGGTTTTTAAAAGGCCCATTTCGGCCAGAAGCGGTGGCTCATGCCTGTAATCCCAGCACTTTGGGAGGCCGAGGCGGGTGGATTGCGAGGTCAGGAGATCAAGACCATTCTGGCTAACACGGTAAAACCCTGTCTCTACTAAAAATACAAAAAATTAGCTGGGCGTGGTGGTGGGCGTCTGTAGTCCCAGCTACGCAGGAGGCTCAGGTAGGAGAATGGCGTGAACTCAAGAGGTGGAGGTTGCCGTGAGCTGAGATCGCGCCACTGCACTCCAGCCTGGGCAACAGAGCGAGATTCCATTTCCAAAAAAAAAAAAATAAAAGAGGCCCATTTCAGGAAGTTCTCAAAATGTATGTCTGATCCAGGGCAACCTGCTGACCCAATACTCCCCAGACTTCCAAGACTAAATAAAATACCTTCCCTCTAAGTATCCCAAGGGTTGACTTGTAAGCAACACCTTTACAGGAAGTGTGCTTCACTACATCAGATCAGCACTGCAGAGCTCCCTAAGGTCTCAGGTACCCAGTGTATGAAAGCACACTGACTGGTAAGGACAAAGAAGAAGGTTTGTTTCTAATTCTGACCAAAATATCAAAATATATATGGTGTTTCCTTAATGCTGGAAGTGGTATGAAGGAAGAACTTGATTACTTCAATTAAGTTATCACGTTGAGGCCCATAAACTTCTAAAATGCCTAAATTTTGTCATTTTCTACTGAGGAAACAGAAGAAAGGAATCTGATTTGCTTTGGACAAAAAAAAAAAGTGATATATTTATTACACAACATTCTGAAATCTTAATCACTGTACCTCTTTAAGCACAGCACAAACTGTAGCTGGTGCTACTTAACAAGCATTACAACTTTCTTTTTTAAAAGCAATTCTTGAATCCAAGAACTAAAAGAAAGAAATTAAAGCTGTAGAGAATGCTCCAACTTCAGAGGTCTCATACTATACCGTGAATCGTGTCTGTCACCTGGAAACCAGAGTGCTCCAGGCACGATCGCATGGACAAGCCTGCAGCAGAGAACACATGCACATACAGCTAAAGTGGTACATTACCCCCAACGCCCTTCACTCCACCCAACATAAAGACATTCCTTCCCAAAGAGGGGTGGGCTGCGGTCAAACCATCGTTCCATGGACCAGAAATCCGCATTGGCTTCATGCTATAAATCCCAAACATTTAATACCAGCAAGACAAAGACACTTTGAATATGTAAAAATTAGACATAGTAGTCTGTGGTTTATTTGGTTATCAAAAGAAGGCACCAAAGCAGGTATGGAAGGACTATTGGTAGTAATTTGGCAACTATCTTGGGAGAGTATCAGCTAAAGAAATGTTAGGTTAGCCCAAATGGGAACACACAACACGAGAAAAATGTTTCACTTCTGAGAGGGAAGTTTTGACTGCCTTAGGAATAAAGAATTAAACCATACTCAAAAGTATAATGGAATTTTTTTTAAAGCAGCGTGAACATGACAACTTCAATTCCTAATGATCCTAATACAATGAGGAAAAAAGTGACAATTCACAGAATTCAGTTACCAGGGACATAATTCCTTCAAGGAGTACCAGCAATACTGGTCTTTGCATGGTGTGACCTTAGTAGCATAAAGAAATACTTTTTAGCAGCTGATTTCTCAGTAGCCAGTAGTTTAATATTAACTATTTATGAGTTATCCATATTTTATTGTGGCTTAATTTTTAATTAAACTGGGGCTAAGAGAAAACAGGGAGGAAGACATTTGTTTTCTAGATTCAAAAAGGACGGTGTCTCAAATTTTACTCTTTTGAGTTGCTAATACATATCTGCGTTGTGCCTTGATGCCTTTATTATGGTTAGTACTCAAACAAGCACTAATATTAGCCTTCTATTACTCAAAAAACAAACAAAAACAATTTTCCAGACAACATTCAAGAGAGATCTTTGATGTGTATTATAAACATTCATGCCTGTGAGACCGCTCATAACGGTGAGGCCAAATCTCTCCATTCATGCACAGAAGGAAGTGGCTTAACACAGAGTCACTGTTCTGACAGAGGAAGGGACAAAGCAATCCTCTGAGACTTCAGCCAACTGGCACAGGTTACATTGAAGGAACAATACGTACTGACATTTGTGTCTTCCACAATTCATGATAAATAAGCAAACTGGTTATTTGTAATCAGCCAAACTTGCTTCTCTGAAAAGGCTGCTACTGGACGTTGCAGAGCTCATGTTCCTTCCCAGTATCAGAAAGGAAAAAAATCAAGTTACATTTATAGCTAATTTTATACATTTACGCTCTCTTCTAGCAATTCTATCTCTTTCCACAATGCAAAGGCTGACCTATTCCCAAAACTTCTATTAAATTATCCTCCTTTAGCTCAGGGTAGTTTCACAGTCGAGTTTGGTTTTCATAATCTATGCAGCTAATGAAAATAACCTCATTTCCATTAAAATTAAAGATAGTCTATGTAAAACAGACACTAAATTATATTGACATGCATTACTTTAAGATCAGACCAATATTTTTATGTTTAATAATTTCCTACAAATAATATTCTATAGCTGTGTGTGTCTTATCTTGTTCATATTTTCAAAAGGACCCATTCTTGACCTTGACAAACACAGGAATTTTCATAAGCACCCTAAAACTAACATAAATCCTAAACAAAAACTCCAGGATACAGTCAGGAAGTCTGCTTCTGTCTCATCTTAGATAGAAATAGAGGTTAGAAGAGACAGATGTTTGTGGGACAGAAGCTGTGGGGCCGAACCCAATCAAAGTTTTACCTTGGCTTTTTGGCACTTAACCCTTAGAGAACTGTACCAAAGAGCAGTCATTTCAGTGTCACTATGGAAATAAAGGAAATTAGACATCTTACAATGCCAAGATGAAGAAAAATGAGAAAGCTGAGAATCATCTAGTTATTTTAAACCAAGTCACCTGTAAATCATTTGCAGATCAAAGAACGTGTAAAATGTTACCACCTCTGATTCTCACAGAAGTAAAATGTTCAAAAGCTTAAAACAAGGAAGGGAAATAGAAAGAAGGGACATACTAAACTAAATCTGTCATATAATTAAGCAAAAATGCAAAATACTCTGAGAAAACACATAGGCCTATTATTTGTGCAGTAGTCTTTTTTTTTTTTTTTTTTTGAGACGGAGTCTTGCTCTGTTGCCCAGGCTGGACTGCAGTGGCCGGATCTCAGCTCACTGCAAGCTCCGCCTCCCGGGTTTACGCCATTCTCCTGCCTCAGCCTCCCGAGCAGCTGGGACTACAGGCGCCCGCCACCTCGCCCGGCTAGATTTTTGTATTTTTTTAGTAGAGACGGGGTTTCACCGTGTTAGCCAGGATGGTCTCGATCTCCTGACCTCGTGATCCGCCCGTCTCGGCCTCCCAAAGTGCTGGGATTACAGGCTTGAGCCACCGCGCCCGGCCTTGTGCAGTAGTCTTCAATTAACATTTTTCCAAGGAGTGAATTCTAGCCCACCTTGAAGGATGCTACAGCTGCTTTTGTAAAGTTGGCTTGGGAGATACCAGTTATATTTGTATAAATACACACACATGTATAGGATGTGTGTATGCTTTCCTATGAGGTAGAGCAAAAAGAAGGAAAGCAGAAGATTTGAGTCACACTATATTTAATTCTCTCTTTAACCCTTAATTTTATGAAAGTAATGTGATTTATTATTTGGGGCTCTGTATTTGCTCAGTCACATCTCTCAATTAATGCAAATCTTGACAATTTATTATCAATCCTAACAATTTATCATAAATTCTGGCTTTTTTTTTTTTTTTTTGCTGTGATAGGAACAAAACCCTCACTGTAGACCATAAATATCTCCTTCCATTGTAGGCCAGATTCATTCTAAAGAGTTGGCTATACATCAGCAATTTCATCACACCTAGACCGCAGCAAAAATAAATAATAGAAACTTTAAAGCTGTTGAAAATATTTGGAAAGGAATTTAAAATCCCTGGCACAGTGTGTGGCAGCTCAGCTCCTAAAGCACACAGCAGCTGTTGCCTGGCTCGCATCTTAGAAGCTTCTAAGCCTGCTCTTTACTTTCCTTCTTTTGTACCTTAGCCATCTTTTGGAGTTGTTGATTTTGGTTCCCCTCCTCATGTTGTCACAGTACTCCCAATGACCAGCACTCTCCAATGGCCATTAATATCTGAAACTCTTAACTGGCAACAAGTATGCCTGCTAAACTCCGCAGAGCTAGGAAACCAAATATATTGAACTCTGTGACTCTAGGCTTCATGGTTTACTAAGTTTAAACTACAACCAAAAAAGTGTGCTTGAACTAAGGACTTGAACAACTGAATAATTACATTGAAAATACAGATTCCCACCTACAAAACAAAGAAATTGTTTTTTTCCAACAAAAATGAGTTTGTTGTCTATGTCAACTGTCAGATTGTCAGAGGTATGCTTATTATCCATGTAGAAAACTACTAATTTCCCTTCCGGTTTTTTTTGTTTTTGTTTTTTGAGACGGGTCTCTCTCTGTCCCCCAGGCTGCAGTGCAGTGGCATGATCTTGGCTCACTGCAACCTCCACCTCCTGGACTTAAGGGATCTTCCCACCTCAGCCTCCAAAGTTTCTGGGGAACCACAGGCACATGCCAGCACGCCCAGCTAATTTTTTATAGAGACAGGGTTTTGCCATGTTGCCCAGGCTGGTTTCAAACTCCTGGACTCAAGTAATCCACCTGCCTTGGCCTCCCAAAGTGTTGGGATTACAGGAGTGAGCCACCATGCCCAGCCCTAATTTCCCTTTCTATCCAAGGTGCTTTCAAGTATGGTTTCACCTTACATCAGTAGATATAGCTTCAGGAATGGAAACTCATTTAACATTTGCCTAATAAAAACATAATTGAGAAGCTAAACGTGGGGTACCTCCCCCCAAATTGTAATTATATGTAAAACATACTCTATTCTATTAGTTTGGTAAGAGTCAATTACATTTTAAGTGGCTTAAATAATTCTTTTTATTTTTCTTAGTTACTTAATAGTCTTTTTTCTTTGAAATAAATTAGGACATAGAATTCTGTTCAAACAAATTTTATTTCCACACATTTCTACTGTATTTAACTACTGTCAGGTACTACTTCCACAATGCTAAAATTTCAAAATGGAAAAAAGACTAACAATAAATAATAATAAAGATAATGAATCTTTATTAGAGGAAGGCTAATTGCCAAGTTGTAGGCTATGCTGCAGCTGGCTTTTACTAAGTGACTCATATAATAAACCAGAACATTCTCGAGCTGGGCTGTCCAACACAGTGGCCACGAGCTACATGTCACTACTTTAATTTAAATTAATTAAAATTAAAAACAATTTAAAATTCAGTTCAACAGTCACACTTGCCACATTCCACATATTCATTACTGACATGTGGCTGGTGACGAGTGTATCAGACAGCACAGATGCAGAATACTCCATTACTCCCATCACTGTAGCACTGCTCTAGAGCACAGGATTGAACTCCTAGGTTAGTCTAGCCCGCAGAGGAGCACCTTGTAACACATTTAAAATGCTTCTTATTTAAGTTAGAAATGAAAGCCTCATAAATCAGATTTAAATAATAGTTTTATATCACATGTAATTTCAGCAGCTATTATTTTAAAAGTGTTGTATAAATGCAAAACACACAAAATAGCAGAAATGGGACTTAACTGTTGCAGAATCTAAACAGTCCTCAAAGGAAAAATGACTATCAAGACATACCAGGCCAAGCGCAGTGACTCATGCCTATAATCCTAGCATTTTGAGAGGACTAGACGGGCGCATCACTTAAGCCCAGTAGTTTGAGACCGTCCTGGGAAACATGGTGAAACCCTGTCTCTACAAAAAATACAAACATTATCTGGGTGTGGTGGCTCACTCCTGTAGTCCCAGCTACTCAGGCGGCTGAGCTGGGAGGGTCACCTGAGCCCAGGAGGTCGAGGCTACAGTTAGCCATGGTTGTGCCACTACATTACAGCCTGGGTGGCAAAGTGAGACCCTGTCTCAAAACAAAAAAAGGCACATCAGTAAAAGTGCCAAAATAACAATGAAAGATTTTTAAAACTATACTCTGAAACTGCAACTTGATTAAATTTAAAACCCAAGCTGCATGGTGAACACAAGAATCTTTTCTGCTTGTGTATTAACAGCAAGGGGTCTATGTTTTCAGTTAGCATCAATTGTGGTCCTAGCTGGATGCCAGCTATCTGCACCTAATGACAAAGTGACCACAGATATCCTCAACAAGCATACACATGTGTGGAATAGTTATGTACCTTCAAACATACTAACTTGTTCCCCACATTTTTAGATCTTAACCATTTCCACAGCTTGACAGAGTCAAGGAAAAGCTATCCAATAAAAGGGTTTCTTCACATTATGACAATTTTTTTAAGAATTAACACCTAGACTGCCAATTTGAACTTTAATATTGCCAAACATATAATCAAATATCATATGGATACGACCTGCTTTTTAGATTGAGCTGAAATAGGCCGGTCTTCTAAAAAATTTAGCTTGAAAACTACTCTATTTCATTAAGATAAAATGGGCCCTTCCAAAGAAGATTAAAAAGGATATCAGGGCCAGGCGTAGTGGCTCATGCCTGTAATCCCAGCACTTTGGGAGGCCGAGGCAGGTGGGTCACAAGGTCAGGAAATTGAGCCCACCCTGGCTAACATGGTGAAATCCTGTCTCTACTAAAAATACAAAAATTAGCCGGGCTTGGTGGTGGGCGCCTATAGTCCCAGCTACTTGCAAGACTGAGGCAGGAGAACGGCATGAACCCAGGAGGCGGAGCTTGCAGTGAGCCAAGATTGCATCACTGCACTCCAGCCTGGGCGACAGCAAGACTCCATTTCAAAAAAAAAAAGGCTGGGCACGGTGGCTCACGCCTGTAATCCCAGCACTTTGGGAGGCCAAGGCGGGCAGATTACGAGGTCAGGAGATCAAGACCATCCTGGGTAACATGGTGAAACCCTCTCTCTACTAAAATTATAAAGAATGAGCCGGGCGTGGTGGCGCACACCTGTAATACTAGCTACTCGGGAGGCTGAGGCAAGAGAATGGCGTGAACCTGGGAGGTGGAGCTTGCAGTGAGCCGAGATCGTGCCACTGCACTCCAGCCTGGGCGACAGAGCGAGACTCCATCTCAAAAAAAAAAAAAAAAAACACAGATATCAAAATCCTACCACAGGCCAGGCGTGGTGGCTCACGCCTGTAATCCCAGCACTTTTGAGAGGCTGAGGCGGACAGATTACCTGAAGTCAGGAGTTTGAGACCAGCCTGGCCACCACTATGGTGCAACCCTATCTCTACTAAAAATACAAAAATAGCCGGGCATGGTGGTGTGCCTATAATCCCAGCTACTCAGAAAACTGAGGCAGGAGAATTGCTTGAACCCAGGAGGCAGAGGTTGCAGTGAGCCGAGATCGCACCACTGCATTCCAGTCTGAGCAACACAGCCAGACTCCATCTCAGGAAAAAAATAAAAAAATAAAAATCCTGCCACAGAAATATATCAACCTGGCCAGGCGCAGTGGCTCATGCCTGTAATCCCAGCACTTTGGGAGGCCACGGCAGGTAGATCACTTGAGGTCAGGAGTTTGAGACCAGCCTGACCAACATGGTTAAACCTCGTCTCTACTAAAAAAATACAAAACTAGCCAGGCATGGTGGCATACATAACACCAGTTACTTGGGAAGCTTAGGCAGGAGAATCAGTTGAACCCGGGAGGCAGAAGTTGCAGTGAGCTGAGATCGCGCCATTGCACTCCAGCCTGGGCAACAAGAGTGAAACTCTGTTTCAAAAAAAAAAAAAAAAATACATCAACCTAACATTTCTATTGTGGTCAAAGAAATAGTAAATTCATGACATTAATAATATTAATGATAAACCCAGACAAGTTGGGATACCCTGTAACTGAATAATTCAATAGATACTTTAATTAAGAATTAGATTATTTAAGTAATATAAAACTTTAGAAAGATTATGACTATAACAAACAATTCAAAGTTTTAAGGAAATCTCAAGAGAAATAGTTATTAAATTCAGCTTCATTGAGATCATACTTTGTTAACTGGGACTATCCTCTAAAATCTTTTGGATTATGTTATAAAAACAATACCTTCTCCACATTAGAACTTTACAATCTAAATCTGAGCTGAAAATTTTAATCAATATGTAGAACCAAGAATCATCAAGCACTATTTAAGATTTAACCAACGTTGTACCTTCTCTGGATGTGAAACTGGGAATACCTGTACTAGTTTACTAATAAATAATAACTAAAAAACAACAGGAATTAACTCAGAATGCAAACCAAGTTGTGCAGCCCAATTACAGTAAAAGCAATATACTTAAATATCTTTAGTAACACCATTAAAGTATTTAAAATCTCTTTCCAAGGTATCTCAGGAAAGAAGATTTAAAATGTTAACAGGATCCCCCCCTCCCAAAGTAGCCTATCAACTCACCATCTGCAAAATCGCTCCATAAAGTCGCAGGAGCACTTTCCGAGGCTCATCGCCAAGGGTGGCTGTGGTATCAGGTAGGGAGCACTGGAACAGCATGTTGCTAAGGCCGCCTCTGTCAGAAATAAGAGGATAGTAAGTATCTGTATTGCAGGTGAGCTAAATCACTCTTCTTGGATAAATATGGATGAAAAGTCAGGGTTACACAATAACTGTTCTCATCTTATCTCGATTTATTCTCCCAATTTAACTCCATGAGTCACATTAAAAACAGACAAATTCTCTGTCTGTTTAATTTCTACAGTAGAGGTGGGGAAGCGTTTTTGAAATCGCCTGTGTGGGCTGGGCGCGGTGGCTTACGTCTGTAATCCCAGCACTTTAGGAGGCCAAGGCGGGTGGATCACAAGGTCAAGAAATCTAGACCATCCTGGCTAACACGGTGAAACCCCATCTCTACTAAAAACACAAAAAAATTAGCCAGGCATGGTGGCGGGCACCTGTAGTCCCAGCTACTTGGGAGGCTGAGGCAGGAGAATGGCATGAACCAGAGAGGCGGAGCTTTCAGTAAGCCGAGATCACGCCACTGCACTCCAGCCTGGGCGACAGAGCGAGACTTGCCTGTGTGTACCTCCACATGCTGTTTTCCTTTAGAGAAGAAAGAAGAAATGCCCTCAGTCCTGGGAAGGGGAAAGGCATCCCAGATGCATCCCTGCAAACTCATATTCTTCTAGAATCCAAAAATCTCCATTATATTTCTATAATTAGCAGGTTAAAATCTTGAGGCAATATTTAAACATTCTTCTCTAGGGCTTTCCATTTGATATGTATTAATAGTTCCAAGATCTTCTATGCTAGTGTTACTAAAGATCTGTCAACTGATTTTGACTAGGAGCTTGTTCAAAAAACTTCCAACATTAACTGGTTACCAGGGCCTTCAGATGAAACAGAAGACCTCCATACTCTAATCACACACCAAGTAGGTAGCTAAGCAAGGAATCAAATTCAGGCACATGGCTCCAGAGTCCTTGCTTATAACTAACCATGAAGAGTTGCCAAAGAGATAGGAGGCAAAGCTGAAGAGCACCACATGCCACATTAAAGATGTCATAGGAGGCCTGGTGCGGTGGCCCACGCCTGTAATCCCAGCACTTTGGGAGGCCAAGGTAGGTGGATTACCTGAGGTCACCTGACCAACATGGTGAAACCCTGTCTCTACTAAAAATACAAATCAGACGGGATGGTGGCACACACCTTGTAATACCAGCTACTTGGGAGGCTGAGGCAGAAGAATGGCTTGAACCCAGGAGGCAGAGATTGTAGTGAGCCATTATTGCACCACTGTACTCCAGCCTAGGCGACAGAGCAAGACTCCCATCTCAAAGGAGAGGAGGCCAGGCGCGGTGGCTCACGCCTATAATCCCAGCACTTTGGGAGGCCGAGGCGGGCGGAGGTCAGGAGATCGAGACCATCCTGGCGAACACTGTGAAACCCCGTCTCTACTAAAAATACAAAAAAATTAGCCGGGCGTGATGGTGGGTGCCTGTAGTCCCAGCTACTTGGGAGGCTGAGGCAGGAGAACGGCGTGAACCTGGGAGGTGACGGGCTTGCGATGAGCAGAGATCACGCCACTGCACTCCAGCCTGGGAGACAGAGCGAGACTCCGTCTCAAAAAAAAAAAAAAGAGAGGAGACGAGAGGGGAGGGGAGGAGAGAGGAGAGAGGAAAAAAGAAAAATGTCATAGGAGCTGCAAGATCACCTTCCATCAGGACTACTCTCTATAAACCTCTATGACACAAAAGTCTCCGTGTCCTATCACTGCTATAACAAATTACTACAAACTTAGTGGCTTAAAACTTTAAAACTGAAAACAGATTCTGATCAAGCTCATGAATTTTTAAAAATAAGGGTAACTAGGTGGAAATGGGGAGTCGGTTAAGTTTAATGGGTATAGAGTTTCAGTTTGGGAAGATGACAACATTCTGGTGATGGTAACACAACAATGTGAATGTACTTAATACCACTGAACTATAAATTTTAAATTTGTTAAAATGGTATTTTTACTGCTGCTTATTTTACCATAATTTTACTTAATTTTATTTATTTATTTATTTCAGAGAGGGTCTTGTTCTGTCATCCAGGATAGAGTACAGTGGCACAATCTCAGCTCACTGCAACCTCCACCACCCAGGTTCAAGCAATTCTCCTGCCTCAGCCTCCCAAGTAGCTGGGATTACAGGCTCATGCCACCATGCTCAGCTAATTTTTATATTTTTGGTAGAAACGGAGTTTTGCCATGTTGGCCAGGCTGCTCTGGAACTCCTGACCTCAAGTGATCCACCCATCTCGGCCTCCCCAAGTGCTGGGATTACAGGCACACCATGCCTGGCCTTATTTTACCACAGTTTTAATAAAAAAGGATGAAGTACTGATATATACCACAACACGAAACTTAAAAACATTATGCTGAGTAAAAGAAGACGGTCACAAAAGACCACATGTTATATGTTTCCATTCATATGAACTGTCCAGAACACAGAAATCTATAAAGTCCATTAGTGGCTGCCAGGAGCTGGGGTAGGAGGGGGTACTTAAGGGTAGGGGATGATAACTAAAGGTTTCTTTTTGAAAGATGAAAATGTTCTAAAACTGACGGTGGTAACAGCTACAAGTATCTGTGACTACACTAAAAGCCATTGGACTGTACAATTTAAATGGGTGAACTGTATGGTATGTGAACCATATCTCATTTTTTTCTTACCAATTAAAAAATTTGAATGTGCTTCTAACACAAACAATTTTTCCCAGATTTAAGTAAGACATATTTAAGAAGTTTTTTCAAAGGTTACTTAAAATGAAAAACCATCATGAGTCTCTAGGAACAAGACAGCAAGAGTCAGGATCTATTTTCCCAGAAGGTTGTCTACCTTAGTTAAAAAGAACAAAAATAAAAGGGAAACCAAAGTTCTTGTTTTTCCCAAAGTAAGCTGTGAAACAGGCCGACAATGTGTAGATCAAAGGAACCAAAAACAGCCTTAACCTTTCTGCTAAACTTGGGGTGGTGCCTCAACTGTGTGGCTTATCAGAATCCCCCTGCCGTGTCTGGTCACAGCCAACATGGGTTTCTGGCTACCAAGCAACAGAACAGGCATTAAAACAGAGTTAAAAGCCCTAGTTTTTCTTCCGGTCACATACTCTGGAAATCTCAGTCAAATGCAAAAGCAAACAGATGAAGTACTGTTCTAAATTGTGTAACCTGATTCAAAGTTTATTCCCGTACTGCTAAAGAAGGAAGGCAGACTAGCTTGGCCAGAAACAAGCTCACGACCTGGAAACGCTTCAGCTGTTTTGTATTACCTGTTACCTCTATTGTTCAATAGGTTTCAATGAAGAAACTGTCAATTATTTTTTAGTGACGGTCAAAATAAATGAAGTAAGGTGACTGGCACCAATAACCCAAACTGTGAGAAACTCACCTAGAAAAAAAGCCAGTTACCAATGAGTCAAATAATAATATGATCAGGAACAACAAAATCTGGTGGGAAGAAATGCCAGAAATGGTAGAAAAAATTTATCATATAATTTGTCAAAAATATCCTCCCAAGTAAAACCCCAGGAGCTCTCAACGATTTACAAGAAGTTTTGAAACCACAAACTTTATCACCTGGCATAACAGCTTTATAAGTCATAATTAAATATGAGAGGCATGGGTTGGATGTGGTGGCTCATGCCTGTAATCCCAGCACTTTGGGAGGCCGAGGCAGGCAGATCACTTGAGGTCAGGAGTTCAAGACCGGCCTGGCCCACATGGTGAAACCCTGTCTCTACTAAAAATACAAAAATTAGCCGGGCATGGTGGCACGTGCCTGTAATCCCAGCTACTTAGGAGGCTGAGGCAGGAGAACTGCTTGAACCTGTGAGGCGGAGATTGCAGCGAGCTGAGATTGCACCACTGCACTCCAGTCTGGGGGACGAGAGTGAAACTCTGTCTCCAATAAATAAATAAATAAATTTAAATATACGCGCACGCGCACGCGCACACACATACACACACATATATATATGAGAGGTACAAGATACTCAAGCAAAATCTCAAATACAGTGACAACAACACACTTATTCCACACTCAACACAATGACAGGAAGGAAACGGAAAAGAGCAGGAAGTACCCGCTGGCAGAATTCTCACCTCTGCCCTCCAGACCCAGTGGTGCAAGCATCACTAACTGCCAACTCATGATTCCTTAAAACAGAATACTAAGGGAATACACGCAGTATAAAGAGGTTCTTTTTCTTTTTTTTTTTGAGACAGAGTCTTGCTCTGTCACTCAGGCTGGAATACAGTGGCACGATCTCGGCTCACTGCAAGCTCCACCTCCCAGGTTCACACCATTCTCCTGCCTCAGCCTCCCAAGTAGCTAGGACTATAGGCGCCCACCACCACACTGGACTAATTTTTTTTGTATTTTTAGTAGAGATAGGGTTTCACCGTGTTAGCCAGAATGGTCTCGATCTCCTGACCTTGTGATCCGCCCACCTTGGCCTCCCAAAGTGCTGGGATTACAGGCGTGAGCCACCGCGCCCATCCAAAGAGGTTCTTTTGCAGAAATTGTTAATCAATACTGAAATGAATCATTTCAGCTTCTCTTGATAGCCAGAAGAACTAGGCAAAAGAAAGAAAGAAAAGGCCTCCAAATTGGAAATGAAGTTAAATTATCCCTGTTGGCAGACAACATGATCTAACATACAGAAAACCCTAAAGACCCCACCAAAAAACTATTAGAAGAACTAATAAGTTCAGTAAGATTGCAGGATACAAAATCAACATACAAAAATCAGTAGCAGTATTATTTCTATATGGGAGCCTCAGGTGGGAAGATCACTTGAGCCCAGAAGGTCAAGGCTGAAGTGAGTGAGCTGTGATCATGCCACTGCATGCCAGCTAATAGCATATTATCTGGAAGAGAAATCAAGAAAACAGGCCGGGCGCGGTGGCTCACGCCTGTAATCCCAGCTCTCAGGGAGGCAGAGGCGGGAGGATAGCTTGAGCCCAGGAGTTCGAGACCTGCCTGGGTAATATAGCGAGACCCCGTTCTCCACAAAAAGGAAAAAAAAAAAAGACAAAAAAAAAAAAAAAAGAAAACAATCGTGTTTACAATAACTACCAAAAAAGAAATAAAGAAAGAAAAAGAAAGAAATTTAACCAAGGAGGTGAAAGATTTCTGCAATGAAAACTTTAAAATATTGATCGGAGAAACTGAAGACACAAATAAATGGAACAATAGCCCATGTTCATGTATTAGAAGAATTAATACTGTTAAAATGTCCATACTGGCCAAGCACCGTGGCTCACGCCTGTAATCCCAACACTTTGGGAAGCTGAAGTGGGCGGATCACTGAGGTCAGGAGTTCAAGACTAGCCTGGCCAACATGATGAAACCCTGTCTCTACTAAAAATACAAAAATTAGCTGGGCATGGTGGTAGGCACCTGTAATCCCCGCTACTCAGAAGGCTGAGGCAGGAGAATCGCTTGGACTCAGGAGGCGGAGGTGGCAGTGAGCCAAGATCACTCCACTATACTCCAGCCTGGGCGACAGAGCAAGACTCTGTCTCAAAAAAAAAAAAAAAAAAAAAAAAAAAATCCACACTACCCAAAGCAACCTATACAATCAATGCATCAATGCAATCCCTATGACGTTCTTCATAGAAATAGGAAAAACAATCCTAAAATTTATATGAAATCACAAAAGACCCCAGTAGCCAAAGCAATCTGGAGCAAAAAGAACAAAGCTAGAGGAATCACACTACCTAACTTCAACATATACTACAAAGTCATAGTAACCAAAACAGCATGGTATTGGTGTAAAAACAGTCAGAGACCAGTATAACAGAATAAAAGCCCACAAGTTAATCCACGTTTACAGCCACCTGATTTTCAACAAGCGTCAAGAACACAATTGGGAAAAGGACAGTCTCTTCAATAAACAGTGTTGGGAAAACTGGATATTGCATGCAGAAGAATGAAACTGGACCCTTATTTCACACCATATACAAAAATAAACTCAAAATGGATCAAAAACATAAAGACCTGAAACTATGAAACTACCATAAGAAAACATAGGGAAAAAGCTTCATGACCTTGGTCTGAGCCAGGAATTTTTTTTAAAAGACCTCAAAAGCACAGGCAACACAAACAAAAATAAACAAATAAGATTATATCAGACTAAAAAGTTTCTGCACAGCAAAGGAAACAAGAGAGAAGAAACAACCTACAGAATGGAAGAATCTATTTGCAAACTATATATCAGTTAAGGGGTTAATATAGGAAACATACAAGGAACTCACAGGAAAGAAAGGAAAGAAAACCAATTAAAAAATGGACACCAGCTACTCAAGAGGCTGAGGCAAGAGGATCACTGGAGCCCAGCAAGTCAAGGCTGCGCTGTACTTTAGCCTGGGTGACAGAGCAAGACCCTGTTTAAAAAAAAAAAAAAAAAAATTAGTCCTAAATGGTGGCGTGTGCCTATATTCCCAGCTTGGGAGGCCGACATAGGAGGACTGCTTGAGCCTAAGAGTTTGAGGCTGAAGTAAGCTATGAATGCACCACTGTACTCCAGCCTGGATGACAGAGCAAGATTCCATCCCTCAGTAACAAAACAAGGCAAAAGACCCAACAGACATTTATCAAAAGACGACATATAAATGGCCAGAAAGCCACGTGTGGTAGGTAGCATGTGCCTGTACTCCCAACTACTCGGGAGGCTGAGGTGGGAGGATCACTTGAGCCTGGGAGGTTGAGGCTGCAAATGAGCTGTGACTGTGTTACTGCACTCCAGCCTGGGTGACAGAGCAGGACACTGTCTCAATAAATAAATAAAAATAAAATAAATGGCCAACAGATATATGAAAAAATGCTCAACATCACTAGTCATTATTAGACTGGCTATTATCAATGATAAAAGACAACAAACACTGACAAGGATGTGGAGAAAAGGGAACTCTTACACACTGTTGATGGCAATGTAAGTTAGCACAGATACGAAAAACAGTATGCTGGGTCCTCAGAAAATTAAAAATAGAATTACCATTAAGATCCAGCTCCTGCTCATCAAAGCAAGTTAAAAAAAAAAAAAAAAATCCAGGCTGGTGCAGTGGCTCATGCGTGTAATCCCTGCACCTTGGGAGGCTGAGGCGGGCAGATCACCTGAGGTCGGGAATTCGAGACCAGCCTGGCCAACATGGTAAAACCCCGTCTCTATTAAAAATGAAAAAAAATTAGCCAGGCATGGTGGTGCACGGCCGTAATCCCAGCTATTTGTGAGGCTGAAGCACGAGAATCACTTGAACCCGGGAGGCAGAGTCACAGTGAGCCAAGATCACACCACTGCACTCCAGCCTGGGAGACAGAGCAAGGCTCAGTCTCAAAAAAAAAAAAAAAAAAAAAAAAAAAAAAAAAAAAAAATCCAGCAATCCCATTACTGGGAATACATCCAAAGGAAATGAAATTAGTACATCAGACATCTACACTTTCATGTATATTGCAGCACTAGTTACAATTGCCATCAATTGGTTATAGAATCAATATAAGTGTCCATCAACAGATGAAAAAAGAAAATGTGGTATATATAAACAGTAGAATACTATTAAGCCTTATAAAAGCATGAAATTCTGTCTTTTGTGACAATATGAATGAACCCAGAGGAGAGTACTTACGTTAAGCAAAATAAGAAACAGAAAGACAGTAACAATGTGATCTCACTTGTGTAGAATCTAAAAAAGTTGCTCTCATAGAAGTTGAGAAGAGTGCTTACCAGAGGCAAGGGGAGGGCAGGGGAGACAGGGAGAGGCTGGTCAACTGGTACAATGTTATAGTCAGATAGAAGGAATAAATTCACCTTATACCCCATAAATAGAACAATTATTATTATTACTATTATTTTGAGACTGAGTTTTGCTCTATCATCCAGGCTGGAGTGCCGTGGTGCAATCTCGGCTCACTGCAACCTCCGCCTCCCAGGTTTAAGCGGTTCTCATGCCTTAGCCTCCTGAGCAGCTGGGATTACAGGCTCCCGCTACCATGCCCAGCTAATTTTTGTATTTTTAGTATAGACAGGGTTGCACCATGTTGGTCAGCTGGTCTCGAACTCCTGACCTCAAGTGATCCAACTGCCTCGGCCTCCCAAAGTGCTGGGATTACAGGTGTGAGCCATCGCGCCCGGCCCTTATGTACAATTATTACATGTCAATTATAAACATTATGAATAATGCTCCAATGCTTCAGCACTTACATCAAATACACAGGTTACAAAATTATAAAATTCTGGCCAGGCATGGTGGCTCATGCCTGGAATCCTAGCACTTCGGGAGGCTGAGGCGGGCGGATCATCTGAGGTCAGGAGTTCAAGACCAGCCTGACCAACAAGGTGAAACCATGTCTCTACTAAAAATACAAAATTTAAAAAAATTTAAAAATAAAAAATAAAAAATAAAAAAATAAAAATACAAAATTAGCCAGGCGTGGTGGCACATGCCCATAATCACAGCTACTCAGGAGGCCAAGGCAAGAGAATCCCTTGAACTCGGGAGGCGGAGGTTGCAGTGAGTTGAGATCGTGCCATTGCACTCCAGCCTGGGTAACAGAGCGAAACTCCATCTCAAAGAAAAAAAAGAGAGAGATTATTTAATGCCTGTTACATTCTATAGCACTGTAAAACAAGAAAAATCCATGCTACATGCTACAGTGATACAACAGCTTAGTAGGCTACCCAAGGTCTTGAAATATGTCATCTCTAGGCCAGGCACAGTGGCTCACGCCTGCAATCCCAGCATTTTGGGAGGCTGAGGTGGGTGGACCACGAGGTCAGGAGTTGAAGACCAGCCTGGCCAACATGGGAAAACCCCATCTCTACTAAAAATACAAAAATTAGCTGGGTATGGTGGCAGGCACCTGTAGTCCCAGCTACTCAGAAGGCTGCGGCAAGAAAATCGCTTGAACACAGAGGAGGAGGAGGTTGCAGTGAGCTGAAATCAGGGCACGGCACTCCAGCCTGGGCAACAAAGTGAGACTCCATCTCAAAAAAACAAAAACAAACAAAAAAAAGAAAATAAAGAAATATGTCATCTCTAATGTCAAACATCTATCTATCTTTAATTATTTGGGTTTTTTCCCCTGTCATTTTCAGCAACGGGGATATTTTGGTATTCATGTATGTGAATCAGCTGAATGAACGCTCAGGCAGATGACACACCTGAGGAATTGTCTGCCCCAACCTGTAACACAAAGATTTCCACCTGATAAATTAAGGTAAGAAGTTACCTAACCAACTGTATTTTGCTGAAAAGCAAAAAAGCCACTGAAAGCTCTGCAGACTGTCTACAAGTCACAGGGCACCCAGTTCAGCAGATACAGGGCTTAGTCCCCAGGGCTGAGGGCCTGGACCTAGGAGAAAATAGAGCAGGCAGCCTCATGACTATCATCTAAAAGTCAAAATGACTAGAAAGAAAAAAAAAATCACGACATAACCAGTGTCTCAGCAGAAAAATGATCTTTAAGCCACAGGGCTGGCTACATGGAAAAGAGAATATAGCATAATATCAAAACAGCTACTGAATTTAGAGCACAAGGAAAATAAGAAAAAAAGCAGATTTTGGAAAAATTTCTTCTAACCATCTAAAATTCAAATTGCAGCTATGGCTCAGGTAAAAAAAAAAAAAAAAAGTGCTGCAGTAAAACATCAGTATCTCTATGGAGTAATCAGGACAGTCTTAACCCCCAGCTCTCTGAACACAAGAAAAGCCAGGAGGTACCATTAAAAGAACAGGCTAGGCCAGGCACAGTGACTAACACCTATAATCAATCTCAACACTTCGGGAGGTCAAGGTGAAAGGACTGCTTGAGCCCAGGAGCTGCAGACCAGACTAGGCAACATAACAAGACTCGATCTCTACCAAAAAAAAATTTTTTTAATTGGTCAGGCATGGTGGCATAAGCCTGTGGTCCCAGGTACTTGGGAGGCTGAGGTGGGATGACTGCTTGAGCCTGGAAGGTTGGGGCTGCAGTAAGCCGTGATCACGTCACTGCACTCCAGCCTGGGCAACACAAAAACCCGTCTCCAAAAAAAAACGTCCAGCCCAGGTGGAGTGCTGGCTCTGTACAAAATAGCTGTGTGACCTTGGGCAGGCCTCCAAGCCTGTTTTCACACCATAAAACAATGTAGCAGTATTTAACAGAAGTTTTGTGAAGATTACATGAGATCATATGAGCTGTTCATTTATCAGCACCAATTACAAAGCAAAGGTTAATATTTAAGAGGAAGCCAGAAGGATGAAAGGATAAAGCTCAGTCTTAAGAATCCTACTCCAGCATGGCTCAGCCTTGACACTTCATATCTGGGGCCAGGTCATTCTTCGCTGAGGGGCAAACCTGCCTTGTGCACTGTAGGAACGTTTAGTAGCAACACTGCCCTCTATTCACTAGATGCCAGCTATACTACCACCAACATGGTAACAATAAAAACATTCGGCCGGGCACGGTGGATCATGCATGTAATCCCAGCACTCTGGGAGGTCGAGGCGGGTGGATCACAAGATTAGGAGTTCAAGACCAGCCTGGCCAACACGGTGAAACCCCGTTTCTACCAAAAATACAAAAAATTAGCTGGGTGTGGTGGCGGGCGCCTGAAGTCCCAGCTACTCGGGAGGCTGAGGCAGAAGAATTGTTGAACCTGAGCAGCAGTGGTTTCAGTGAGCCAAGATCGAGCCACTGCACTCCAGCCTGGGCAACACAGTGAGACTCTGTCTCAAAAAAAAAAAAAAAATGTTCAAACATTCCCAAATGGTGAGGTGGGGGGACAAAATCACCTCACTATTCCTCTACTTTTTTCATGATTCTTTCTGCAGTTTTTACCTATTTTCCCTTCCCCAAAATTTGAACACCACTTTGTTCTCTAGCTGGATTCCCAACTTATAATCTTTTCCTTCCTCTATTCAAAATAATTTCTTCCTCCTGATTTGCCTATTTCAGTTAACAGTAGTACCTTTTTCCCACTCACCCAGGCTCAAAACTTTCCTCGTTTCCAATGGCCTGGTCCTCTTCCTATCTCCCAAATTCTCTCATCCTTTCCATTCTCATTGCTCCTGCCCAAATGTACATCCTCCCCCTAACCCCCACTACAGCAGCCTCCTCTCTGGTCTCCCAGCTTCTTGATCCCTCTCTCCTCTATGCTATCCCCCAGGCCACCTTAGAAAGTGTTTCTAAAATATAAATTTCAAGTCACCACTGTCCTTAGCACAGTCTTTGGAACACAGTATGCCTCTGCCTACCCTTCCCACCTAGGAAGTCCTTCCACAAGGCATGGTCAGAAGTATCCCCTCCCACTTTCTCATAAAGTGCTTGCATCCCTTCTAGCTCACGCTGACTCCCAGTCAATACTGGACAAAAAGAGTACTAGGTACATTAAGATGTGTAAATACATTATGAAAGACAAGGAAATTACGATCTCACTGTGGAAAACTAAAGATAAAGGCTATGCCCCACCACGCAGCAGAACGAGGAGATTTCCTGCCACTGACAGAGAATGGAGAGATCCCGGAAGGATACTAGACAGGCTGACGGGGCTCCACTGGAGGGGAAAACAAGCAGGAGAACGTGGGCATCACTGAAAGCAATATATGATAGATAACAGAACAAGTGCTTTTATTATTATTATTTAAATTCTACTCCTAGCTGGGCACAATGGCACATGCCTATAGTCCCAGCTAATGAGGACGGTGAGGTGGGATGATCGCTTGAGCCCAAGAATTCCAGGCTGCAGTGAGCTATGATCCCACAAATGCACTCGAGCCTGGGCAACAGAGCAAGATCCTGTCTCAAAAAAAAAAAAAAAGAAAGAAAGAAAGAAAGAAAAGAAATATCACTCAACCTTCTGGTTTCTAGCCCAGCATGTAAGAAGCTTAGAAGTCGCCACCTGATCCTAACAACATGTAAAAAGCTGAATGAACTGAAAAAACAACTCTTAAAGAAATGAGGTGACTAGGCGTGGTGGCTCACGCCTGTAATCCCAGCACTTTGGGAGGCCAAGGCAGATGGATCACGACGTCAGGAAATTGAGACCAACCTGGCCAACACGGTGAAACCCCGTCTCTACTAAAAATACAAAAAAAATTAGCCGGGCGTGGTGGTGGGTGCCTGTAGTCCCAGCTACTCTGGAGGCTGAGGCAGGAGAATGGCATGAACCGGGAAGCGGAGCTTGCAGTGAATCATGCCACTCCAGCCTGGGAGACAGTGAGACTCTGTCTCAAAAAAAGAAAAAAAAAGAAACAAAGGAGGTTAAGCGGGAAACCGCTGCCTCCCAAATTGGACAGACAGACAGGCAGATACAGAGAATCATAGCTTACTGGAGTAAAATCCTCCACCAAATCAGCGCTAGGGTAGGAAAACCTTAACTATAACTAACAAATTGCTGGAGGCTCAGTGTGGACAACTGTGAGAATTTAAAACTCCAGGAGACCCAATTACTGGGGAGCCCCATCATTTGATGAGTTTTACCTCCAGGAGCTCTACCAGTTCCTTACAGTGAAAACTGAGGGGGGGAAAAATCCCTTCATGCTTCCAGCACAAGGAGGGGCAAAGAAATCATTTTTTCTTTTCTTTTCTCTTTTTTTTTTTAAACACACCGGAACATTCTGTTCTTAACAAGGTCTGCCCTCAGGAGAAATTATTTTGCCAGCACCTAACCTGTTGGGATCTTCTCAGAGCCTAAACTTCCTGGGAGAAGGGAAATACACAATTCCAGCCCCCTCTGGCCATTCTGTCCCACCTAAATGGGGAGAAGAACTAAGAAAAATGGGTAAAGTTCACAGTCTAGGTGCACAGGCTCACCAAAAGACTGAGACCTCACCACAGGACTATAGGTTAAACATTCAAAAATCAACAGTAGGTTGGATGTGGTGGCTCGTGCCTGTAATCCCAGGACTTGGCGGGGGGCCAAGGCAGGTGGACCACTTGAGGTCAGGAGTTCGAGACCAGCCTGGCCAACATGGTAAAACCCCGTCTCTACTAAAAATATGAAAATTAGCTGAATGTGGTGGTACACACCTGTAATCCCAGCTACTCAGGTGGCTGAGGCACAAGAATTGCTTGAACCCAGGGAGTGGAGATTGCAGTGAGCCGAGGTCACACCACTGCACTGCAGCATGGGTGACAGAGTGAGATTCTGTCTCAAAATAAAAAATAAAATCAATTGATATAATCTACCACATCAACAGGCTAAAGAAGAAAAATCACATGATCATATCAATAGATGGAGAAAAATTATCTGACAAAATTCAACACCCATTCATGGTAAATAATAAATTCTCAGAAAATGAAGAATAGAGAAGAACTTCCTCAACTTGATAAAGAACATCTATAAAAAACCTATAGCTAACATCATACTTGATGAGAAAGTCACAGCTTTTCCACGAAGAACAGGAACAAGGTAACAATGTTCTCTCTCACCACTTATTTCAACATCATACAAAGTCCTAACTAATAAGAAAAGGAAATTAAAAGTATACAGATTAGGAAGAGAGAAAGAAAACTGTGTAGATGATACGATTGTCTATGTAGAAAATCAGAAAGAAGTGACAAAAAAATTGCTGGAATAAGAGATTATATAGCAGGACTGCAAAATACAAGGTTAATACATAAAAGTCAACCAGTTTCCTATATACCAGTGACAAACAAGTGAAATTTGAAATTAAAAGCACATTACCATTTATATGAGCACCCCCAAAAATGATATATATAAATCTAACAAAATGTGTATAAGCTCTACTTGAGGAAAACTATAAAACTCTGATGAAAGATATCAAAGAAGAACTAAACAAAGGGAGAGATATTCCATGTTCATAGGTAGGAAGACTCAATGTTATCAAGACGTCGGTTCTTCTCAACTTGATCTGTAGATTTAATGTAATCCCAATGAAAACCCCAGCAAGTTATTTTGTGAATACCAACGAATTGATTCTAAAATGTATAGGGAGGCCAGGCACAGTGGCTCACGCCCGTAACCCCAGCAATTTGGGAGGCCAAGGTGGGCAGATCACTTGAGGTCAGGAGTTCCAAGACCACCCTGGCGAACATGGTGAAATCCTGTCTCTACTAAAAATAAAAAATTAGCTGGGTGTGGTGGCGGGCGCCTACAATCCGAGCTACTCGGGAGGCTGAGGCAGGAGAATCACTTGAATCCAGGAGGCAGAGGTTGCAGTTGGCTGGGATCGCGCCACTGCATTCCAGCCTGGGTAACAGAATGAGACTCCCTCTCAAAAAAAAAAATGATAATAATAATAAAGTTTATAAGGAGAGGCAAAAGACCTAGAATAGCCAATGAAGAATAAATTCAGAGGACTGACACTACTCAACTTCAAGAATCATCATAAAGCTACATTAATTATGCCAGGCGCGGTGGCTCACGCCTGTAATTCCAGCACTTTGGGAGGCCAAGGTGGGCAGATTACCTGAGGTCAGGAGTTCAAGACCAGCCTGGCCAACAGGATGAAACCCTGTCTCTACCAAAAATACAAAAATTAGCTGGGCGCGGTGGTAGGCACCTGTAATCCCAGCTACTAGGGAAGTAGAGGCAGGAGAATTGCTTGAACCTGGGAAGCAGAGGTTGCAGAGAGCCAAGATCGTGCCATTGCACTCCAGCCTGGGCAACAAAAGTAAAACTCCATCTCAAGAAAAAAAAAAAAAAAATGAGCCAGGTGTGGTGGCACACACCTGTAATCCCAGTTACTCAGGAGGCTGAGGCATGAAAATCACATGAACCCGGGAGAGAGAGGTTGCAGTGAGCCGAGATCATGCCATTGTACTCCAGCCAAGACACTATCTCAAAAAATAAAAATAAAAAAGCTACATTAATTAAAACAGTGTGGTATTGGCAAAAGAAAGGACAAATGGATCAATGGAACAGACTAGAGAGCACAGAAATACATTCACATAGTCAACAGATCTTTGACAAAGGAGTAAAGGCGATACAATGTAACAAATGTCTTTTACAACAAACCAACAAAGGGTCCTGGAACAACTGGACTTCCACATGCAAAAAAAAATCTAGACAGACATTACACTTCACAAAAATTAAATCAAAATGGATCATAAACCTAAACATAAAACGCAAAATTAGACAACTTCTAGATGATAACATAGAAGAAAATCTAGATGACCTTAGGTATAGTGATTGCTTTAATTTATTTATTTACTTTTTTTGAGACAGAGTCTCACTCTTGTCGCTCAGGCTGGAGTGCAGTGCCGCAATCCCGGCTCACTGCAACCTCTGCCTCCTGGGTTCAAGCAATTCCTCCTGCCTCAGCCTCCCAAGTAGCTGGCATTACAAGTGTCCACTACTACACCGGACTAATTTTTTTGTATTTCTAGTAGAGACAGAGTTTCACCATGGGCCAGGCTGCTCTTGAACTCCTGACCTCAGGTGATCCACCCATCTTGGCCTCCCAAAGTGCTGGAATTATAGGCATGAGCCACTGCCCAGCCAGATCACTTTTAGATACAGCATCAAAAGCATGATCCATGAAAGAATAATTGATAGACCAGACTTCACTAAAATTAAAAACTGCTTTGCAAAAAATACTGTCAAGAGAATGAAAAGTCACAAGGTAAAAATATTTGCAAAAGACACATCTGATAAAGGACTGTTAACAAAAATATATAAAGAATTCTTAAAACTCAAGAATAGGAAAACATTCCTTTCCACTCAAGAAGGTGTGGCAGGGGCCTGGCATGTGGTTCACGCCTCTAATCCCAGCACTTTGGGAGGCCGAGGTGGGAGGATTACGAGGTCAGGAGATCAAGACCATCCTGACTAACACGGTGAAACCCCGTCTCTACTAAACTTACAAAAAGTTAGCCAGGTGTGGTGGCAGGCACCTGTAGTCCCAGCTACTCGGGAGGCTGAGGCAGGAGAATGGTGTGAACCCGGGAGGCAGAGCTTGCAGTGAGCGGAGATCACACCACTGCACTCCAGCCTGGGTGACAGAGCAAGACTCCATCTCAAAAAAAAAAAAAGAAAGTTGCAAATTAAAATGAGATACCTGACCAGGCACGGTGGTTCACGCCTGTAATCCCAGCACTTTGGGAGGCTGAGGTGGGTGGATCACCTGGGTCAGGAGTTTGAGACCAGCCTGGCCAACACAGTGAAAACTCATCTCTACTAAAAACACAAAAAATTAGGCGTGGTGGCAGGTGCCTGTAATGCCAGCTATTCAGAAGGCTGAGGCAGAGAATCGCTTGAACTCGAGAGGTTGCAGTAAGCTGAGATCACACCACTGCACTCCAACCTGGGCAATAGAGCAAGACTCTACCTCAAAACAAAAACAAAAAAGAGCCGGGCACGGTGGCTCACGTCTGTAATGCCAGGACTTTGGTAGGCTGAGGCAGGTGGATCACCTGAGGTCAGGAGTTCAAGACCAGCCTGGCCAACATGGTGAAACCCCATCTCTACTAAAAATACCAAAAATTAGCCAGGCGTAGTGTCAGGCGCCTGTAATTTCAGCTACCCAGGAGGCTGAAACAGGAGAATCACTTGAACCTGGGAAGTGGAGGTTGCAGCAAGCCGAGATTGTACCATTGCACTCCAGCCTGGGCAACAAGAGTGAAACTCCATCTCAAAAAAAAAAAAAAGAAAAAGAAAATGAAAATGAGAGACCATTATACGCCTACCAGAATGACCAAACTCCAGAATGCTGACACCACCAAATGCTAGTGAGGACATGGAATAACAGGAAATCTCATTCACTGCTGATAGGAATGCAAAATGTTACAGCCACTCTGAAAGACAGTTTGGCAGTTCGTTACAAAACTAAAGGTAACTCTCACCATATGAGCAGCAATCATGCTCCTCGGTATTTACCCAAATGAACTGAAAACCTACACATGAATGTTTAGAGCAGCTTTATTCATAATTGCCAAAACCTTGAAGTAACCCGGATGTCCTTCAGTAGGTGAATGGATAAACTATGGTATATCCAGATGACAGACAACTACCCAGTATTAAAAAGAAGTTAGTTATCAAGCCATGAAAAGACACAGGGAGGCTGCGCACGGTGGCTCACGCCTGTAATCCCAACATTTTGGGAGGCCAAGGTGGGCAGATGACAAGGTCAGGAGTTCGAGACCAGCCTGGCCAACATGGTGAAAACCCATCTCTACTAAAAATACAAAAAATTTAGCCAGGCGGGGTGGCACATGCCTGTAATCCCAGCTACTCGGGAGGCTGAGGCAGAATAATTGCTTGAACCCAGGAGGCGGAGGTTGCAGTGAGCCAAGATCGCACCATTGCACTCCAGCCTGCGCAACAGAGCAGGACTTGGTCTCAAAAAAAAAAAAAGAAAAAAAGAAAAAGAAGAAGAAGACAAGACAAGATACCGGGAAACTCAATGCATATTATCAAGTGAAAAAAGCCAAACTGAAAAGACTACATACTGTATGATTCCAATTCTATGACATTCTGGAAAAGGAAAACCTATGGAGACTGTAAAAGAATCAGTGATTGGCTGGGGTTAGGAGGGAAAGAGGGTTAAACAGACATTAAGTAGAGGATTTCTAGGGCAGTGAAACTATTCTGTATGATAGTACAGATGGTCTCCAACTTATGATGGCTCAACTTATGATTTTTCGACTATACAATGGTGCCAAGGTGATATGTATTTGGAAGAAATCGTACTTCGAGTATACATACAACCATTTTATTTTTCATTTTCAGTACAATAATCAATAAATTACATGAGATATTTAAACTTTATTATAAAAACAGACTTTCTGTTAGATTATTTTGCCCAACTGTAAGCTAATGTGTAAGTGTTCTGGCAAATTAAAGGTAGGCTAGGCTAAGATATGCTGTTCAGTAGATTCGATGTATTAAATGCATTTCAATTTATGATGGTTTATCAGGGCATAACCCTGTTGAAGTAACTTCATCATGTAAAGCAGCATCAGTAAAATGGTGGATACAAGTCATTATACGGTGGCCAAAAACCACAGAATGTACAACAGCAAGAATAGGATGTAGTGTGTTATGGACTCTGAGTGCTAATATGTCAATGCAGGTCCCTCAGTTGTAACAAATGTACCATTCTGGTGGGGGAAGCTGAGAAAGAGGAAGGCAGTGCCTGTGTGCAGACAGGGGGTTATATGGGAACTCTCTGTACTTTCTGCTCAATTTTGCTGTGAACCTAAATCTGCTCTAAAACTGGGCACAGTGGCACACACTTGTAATTCCACCTACTCAGGTGGCTGAGGCAGGAGGGACTGCTTGAGCCCAAGAGTTCAAGACCAGCCTGGGTAACACAGTGAAACCCCGCATTTCTAAACAAACAAATACAAACTGCTCTAAAAAATAAAGTGTATTAGTTTAAAGAGGAAGAAAGAAAAAGAAAGTCCGCAAGCCAGTCACTCAAGGAACAAAACTTTCCAGTAAAAACAAGCGTAAATAAAATTGTATCTTGAAAAATGAAACTGAAAATTATTTCTGTTCTTAAATGTAACATAATTTAGGTTATAAGTACAACTACATATTTATGTTTAAATTGAAAAGCAAACATTTAAAATGAAAAGTAGGGAATCTGGACAAAATTTTTCCAAAAACATTATGATGGCACCGTAAGACACAATTAACTTCCTATGTGAGTTTTACTGCATAATTTTACAACAATATCTGAGGACTTGGCCAGTCTTTTCGTGGGACTCTCTCCATCTTTTGATATGATTCTATTTTGCAGGGTCCAAGGTATCATCCTTATCAATGGTTTTCTTTTCACCGTTAGTGGGTCTGTGGAACGTAATGTCAAAAGATGTGTGTGAAACTTTGACAGTTCTCCAACATTTCATTCATTGAACTTCACGAAATCTTGTATCCCACACAAGACTTTAAACTTCATTTCACAACTGCTGTGACCTTATCAATCAGCAATGAAAATAACAAACTCTAAGCTGGGCACAGGGGCTTACGCTTGTAATCCCAGGGCTTTGGGAGGAGGCAGGAGGATCACCTGAGCCCAGGAGTTCTACATCAGCCTGGGCAACATGGTCAAATCCCACGTCTACCAAAAAATACACAAATTAGCCAGGTGGCCAGGCATGGTGGCTCATGCTTATAATCCCAGCACTTTGGGAGGCTGAAGCAGGTGGACCATGAGGTCAGGAGTTCAAGACCAGCCTGGCCAACATGGTGAAACTTTCTCTCTACTAAAGATTAAAAAAAAAAAAAATTAGCCGGACAGGACACACGCCTATAATCCCAGCTACTCGGGAGGCTGAGGCAGGAGAATCGCTTGAACCTGGGAGGCAGAGGTTGCAGTGAGCTGAGATCGCGCCATTGTGCTCCAGCCTGGGCAACAGGGCGAGACTCAGGAGGCTGAGGCATGAGAATCACTTGAACCCGGGAGGCAAAAGTTGCAGTGAGTCAAGATCACACCACTGCACTCCAGCCTAGGCTAGAGAGCAAGACTGTCTTAAAAAAAGAAAGAAAGAAAGAAAGAAAATAATAACATACTATTGATTAGACAGGGAGGGACAGAGTTAGTATTAAGCTGTGATGCCTGGAAATGAACAAATTTTCTAAGTGGTCAGTTCATTAACAACAATTCTCATGTTAGGACAATTTTTATTTTTCCCTATACCACTCATAGTTGGAGAGACTCAGACAAGGACCTCCGTTCATCACACAGCAAAGAGGCCAATTTAAGCTAAAAATGACAGTTTCTACACTTATCCAGTGCTGGTGTGCCAGGCACTATTCTAGTGCTGGAGATACAAAGATGAACATGAAATGCCCTCTAGGAATTCAATCTAACAAGAGAATGGAATGAATAAACACACAAATGTGTTAAGGGTTGTGATAACAAGGCCTGCATGTACAAAGTGCTAAAGAGGAGACACAGAGGGGAAAGAAATTCATTATGTCTGGTTCTCTCTGAGTTAAGCCTTGAAAGAGGAATTTTAAAAGCAGACACCAGGGGAAAGGCTGCCAAGCAGAGGGTAGGGGCAAAGAAAGGCCTGGTAACTGAAAACACAAAGCTCATTCAGAAAATGCAGGCTCCAGTGTAACTAGCTCAATGTTAGCTGCTGTGGTCCGGGAGAAGGAGTGATTTTAAAACAGTAGTAACAAAAAGAATCAGTCTAAAAAGTTAGGTCAGGCAGGGTGTGGTGGCTCACACCTGTAATCCCAGCACTTTGGGAGGCCAAGGAAGGTGGAACACCTGAGGTCAGGAGTTCAAGACCAGCCTGGCCAATACAGTGAAACCCCATCTCTACCCAAAATACAAAAATTAGCCGGATGTGGTGGTGCATCTGTAATCCCAGCTACTCGGGAGGCTGAGGCACGAGAATCGCTTGAACCCAGAAGGCGGAGGTTGCAGTGAGTTGAGATCGCACCAGCCTGGGTGACAGAGCAAGACTCCGTCTCAAAAAATAAATTTAAAAATAAAAAATAAAAAGGTAAGCCAGGGCTCAAGCTTAGACCATGCAAACAAGTCTGGATTTTATTTTCCAGTATTTGAGAAATCCATAGCAACACGATATAGAATGGATTAGACGGAACACACAAAATGCAAGAAGATCCTAAAGTGCCTACTGTTATAGTGTCTAAGCAAGGACAGCAAAGGGAGCAGACAGAAGGTGGGGATACAAAAGTAGCTCATCAGGTTTGAGTTACTACTGCGTGCAGAGGAGGGATTTCTGGGGGAATGCAGAGTTAGAAATGATTCCGGGGCTCTGGCCAGGCTGCTGTTACAAACGCAGAACGCAGAGAGAAAGAAGAAGCACATTCCTGGGTGGGGAGGAGCCAAAGGGTTAAATTTGGAATAGGTTGAATGCACTGAGTTGAGGTGGTGAAGTCTGATAAACTCCTGCAGATGCACTGGCACTCAGTGAAACAGGGAGCTCCAGAAACAGATTGGGGCCAGGTGTGGTGGCTCACGTCTATAATCCTGGCACTTTGGGAGGCTGAAGCAGGACTGCTTGAGCTCAGGAGTTCAAGACCAGCCTGGGTAACACGGCGAAACCCCAACTCTACAAAAATACAAAAATTAGCAAGTAATGGTGGTGCGTGTCTGTAGTCCCAGCTACTTGGGAGGCTGAGGTGGGAGGATCACCAGAGCCTGGGAAGTCGAGGCTGAAGTGAGCCATGATCACACCACTGCACTCCAGCTTGTGCAATAGAGTGAAACTCTGTCTTCAAAAAAAAACCAAAAACCAGAATCAGATTGGGAAATGTCAGTAAAATCTGATAGCTGGAGCCATAATAACTGCAACTGCCTATGGAGAATCACTGAATTTCATTCAGGAGAATTCCTCTTCTTCTCCCCACCTCCAAATGCCCTTGTCTTTTTTTAAAGCTAGACATCACCCACTTTCCCATGTCCTAAATCACCTTTGTTTCTCCTTATTAAACTTATTCCATAACTACATTCTCTTCCAGAACACAGACAGGACTGAGACAGTGTACTCTTGCAACATTATGTAAAAAGGTCATCCAATCCAAAAGGAAAGCTTTGTTTTCCAAGACTGCTAACTCCTGGAGAAAAGAAACAAGACATCCTCAATGCTTTCCTAATAAATGGTTTGAGCAAAATGCAAAAGCTTAACTGCTGAGTGACTCTCCCTGGAGAAGGCCATGAAAATGTCTTAAGGCTGGATCTAGGGTGTCCAAACATTTTCACAGGCTGCAGGCTAGAGCACTGGTGCAGGAGAGGGGGACACCAGAGACCTGGCAGTTCAGGCTTTGAAGGCAGTAAACACCCACTGACCTCAGGCAAGTCACTTCTCCTCCAGGTTTTTCACTTCACAGACTGGTGAGTACATGGCCTAGAATGATCGCCCTTCTAGTTGAGAATTTTCAGGACTAACTAAAAGCGAATTAAAGTAAACCTTAGAGACAGCTGAATTTTTTTAAGTGCCATTAAGCAATTCAGGGATTATCTAAACAGCTTTGGTTTTCTTTTCTCTGCTTCCTTACCAACTACCTTTTAACTCTCACTCTTAGGTCATAGGCAGTCAGAGGGGCTGAAACACAAAGAGAAAGTGAAGCTCAAAGAGTTAATTTTGCTGCATTAGTGGCTCTGGTGAAAGACAGTGGGCACAGAAAAGGAATCAAATGACCAAAACTGGATTGGGGATTACTGGTGGCAGCCAGCCAGCAAATTTCTAGATACTGCACACAACCTGGTCAGCCAATTAAAAGAAAATTGGCAAAAAATGATGGAATACATTTTTTTTTTTGAGACAGAGTCTTCTTCTGTCACCCAGGCTGGAGTGCAGTGGCATGATCTCGGCTCACTGCAACCTCCACCTCCCGAGTTCAAGCGATTCTCCTGCCTCAGCCTCCCAAGTAGCTGGGACTACAGGCGTGCGCCACCATGCCCGGCTAATCTTTGTATTTTTACTAGAGATAGGGTTTCACTATGTTGGCCAGGCTGGTCTCAAACCCCTGGCCTCAAGTGATCCTCCTGCCTCAGCCTCCCAAAGTGGATTACAGGTGTGAGCCACCGTGCCTGGCCGGGAACACAATGTTTTTTTTTTGAGATGGAGTCTCTGTTGCCCAGGCTGGAGTGCAGTGGTGCAATCTCAGATCACTGCAAGCTCTGCCTCCCAGGTTCATGCCATTCTCCTGCCTCAGCCTCCCAAGTAGTTGGGACTACAGGCGCCCACCACCACCCCGGCTCATTTTTTGTATTTTTAGTAGAGACGGGTTTTCACCGTGTTAGACAGGATGGTCTCGATCTCCTGACCTCCTGATCCGCCCGCCTCGGCCTCCCAAAGTGCTGGGATTACAGGCATGAGCCACCGCGCCCGGCCCAGGAACACATTGTTAAAGGCCTATCTCTTGGGAGCAGACTGATGAAAGAAGGTCAGACTTCTGTTAAGTCTGAATACCTGCACGCGTACTTCTGTAATTCAAATTTAAGATTAAATATTTTCAAGTTTAAAAAAAGGAAAAAATGGCCGAGCGCGGTGGCTCACGCCTGTAATCTCACTTTGAGAGGCCGAAGCGGGTGGATTACCCGGGGTCCGGAGTTTGAGACCAGTCAGACCAACATGAGAAACCCTGTCTCTACTAAAAATACAAAATCAGCCGGGCGTGGTGGCGGGTGTCTGTAATCCCAGCGACTAGGGAGGCTGAGGCAAGGAGAATCGCTTGAACCCGGGAGGCCGTGGTTGCAGTGAGCCGAGATCGCGCCACTGCACTCCAGCCTGGGGACCAAGAGCGAAACTCCTTCTCAAAAAGAAAAAAAAAAAAAAGGAAAAAATATTTCTACCTTACTCTTAATTTAGGAGCCACGCCTCCCACCTTTGTCTAGTAACACAGCTATAGTGATGTCTCAACAGTCTCTTAGGGGATGAGAAAATGCTACTCCTCCACTAACAAATGACTCTTTGAGAGGGAAAAAGACATCAAATCGCGAACTCGAGAAACTAGCAGAAAAAAGTTAAAAAGTGATGTGTGTTTTTAAAGCCAGCCACAACATCTTCATTCAAGGCCCTAAACCGCAAAGACTTTCTAGACCTATCTTAAGCGTCAGGACCACACGCACTTCGTGATGGAACGGTATTGTTCTCCTAGAGTAGACCCGTTTTCGCTTGAAACCGACGTTTTTACAAAAGCCTGCCTGTGGACGGCCTGCGGCGGCCGCGGACCCGCTTCCCTTGGATTTCGCGAGGGCTGGGAAAAGGAGGGCTTTCGCCGGCTGCGGTCCCCGGCCCCGGCCCCGGCCCGGACCCCGCCCCGCGTCACCTGACTGGCCCGCGGCCCCCAGCCCCGGCGCCACCGACCTGATGACACTGATGTGGAACTCGTCCTCGCGGAGGCCCCGCCAGGCGCCGGGCAGGAACTCCTTGCACCACAGATAGGCCCTGCGCCGCGTCCGGGGCTCGGGCTGCTCGTCTGCCGGCGGCTGCGGCGGCGGGGGCTGGGGCAGCGGCAGCGGCGGCGCGGGGGGCAGCGCGAGTGGCGGCTGTTGGCCGCCCAGCTGCTTGGACTCGAGGTCGCTGGCGGCGTCGCGCTGCTGCCCCACGCCGGGCGCCGGGGCCGCGCTGCCGCAGCTCAGCAGCAGCCCGAGCGGCGAGGGCTCCGCCTCGCCCCCGGTGCAGAACTTGGTTTTCATGCCCGACAGGCGGCCGAGGACGCGCGGGCGGCCGCAGCGCGAGAGGACGAGGCTCAGGGTCCGGCCGGGCGCCCGCCTCAGGGGGCCGGGCGGGAGGCCGCTCGCCGCTCTCTGACGGGCTGGCAGGCCGGCAGGGAGGGGGACGGGGGCGGCGGGCCGCGGCAGTTGGGCGCGCGGGGCGGCGGCTGTGGCGGCTGTGGCGACTGTGGTGACTGTTGCGCGGGGATGTGCTGCTGCCCGCTGCTCTCGCTCCTCTGCCGCCGCCGCACGAGGAGCGCCGGTAGCGTCACAGCCCGCCCTCGCGCTCGCCACTGATTGGCCGCCGTCCGCCGCCTCGGCGCAGCATAACCGCCGCCGCCTTCGCCACGCCGCCTCCCCATTGGCTGCGGCGCCGCCCCCAACCTGGGGCGCTGCGACCTCCGGGAGCAGGGCCTGGGCGGAGGGGGCGGGGCGTCGAGGGGGCGCCCCCGGTCGCAGGAAAAGGGGAGAGGGGAGCGAGGCGCGGGGGCGCGCCGGGAGAGCGGCTCCGGGGTGGGAAGGAGCCGGACTGGGCCGAGCGGGTAAAGCTTTTGAGCCTCGGAGGACCTCGGGGTTGGCTTTGGGAGCTGAAAGTTTCCTTGGACCCCTCGGAAGCCCCGTGACATCAGAGGCCGGGCCTGGCAGGGGCAGGCAGGAAACGTGTCTGGAGACAACTGCCCTCTCCGCGTGACCTTGGGCGAGCAGCCTCCTCCTGGGGCCCAGTGGCTCTGATTTTGTAACATTTCCCAGCGCTGTGAGAGGCGCGTCCTCGCCTCGCGGAGCCCGAGGAATTACTAAGAAACCGAGGCCCGAAGGAGGGAGGAGGCGACGGGCTCGAGGCCACACAGTGGGCCAGGCTGGGCCGGGCTGCACGCGGTCTACCGGGACCCAGCTGTCTGCACGCCTCCAGCAGCCTCAGTTTCCCTGTCCGTGGTACTGAGGATGCTCGGGCCTAGAAGTTCAGGGCTGGAGGCTCAGGGACCGGCGAGGGAGGGGCATCATCCCCGCCACGGGGCCGCCGCAACTGCCCAGAGCACAGGCCAAAGGTGCGTGCCACGGGGCTGCTGGCGTTGTGGACGCTGTCCCCTGCCTCCCCATCCCCCGCAGGAAACAGCCTTGTGACAGTGACTAACGCACCTTTGCCGCAGTAGGGGGGCAGGGGCCCCTGCTACCGTTTGCCACGCACTGTCCCATGTCCCTCACTGCTGCCGTCCTTCCTGGAAGTGAGGTGCCGATAAATATAAAAATTATGGATCCCATTTTATGGGACATGAGCTGAAACAGGAGGTTTCCTGGGCTGCCAGGGGCTTAGGAAATCCAGTGCCTGATGCACAGGAAATGGCTTCTATGTAGGGAGTTCACAGTCTTCCACCAGAAGCAAAAATCTTTCAGAATGTGTACTTGGTTGAACTTGCTCCACGCAAAATGGTCTTATTTAGGGATAAGAATGAAAGGGGACTTTTGTGAGGCTGCTGTGGCGATAGGCCTGGAAGTTGACCTGCAGGGAGGTAGGAGAGGCCAAGGCCCCTGGGACGGAGGCCAGGCAAGGTGGGAGTCCCACTGGATATTTGAAAGGCTGAGAAGCCAAGGGCTTCAATCTGGGGAGGCCATTTGGATAAAGGAGCCAAGGACTTTCTCTAAAAATACCAGCTCACAGGGAGGTGGGGCCATGCCAATGGCCTGCCCAGGTGACAAGCCCTTTGTCCCACTGTCTCCTGGCACCAGTCTGGGAAACTCAAAGGAATGCCAGAAATCTGGCCAGGAGGAAGGGACACTAAAGTAAGGAGTGGACCTCTATAATTTGAAATAACTCTTTCTGGCATCTGCTGGCTTGTGTTAGGAAAACCCTAAGACATTTTTATGGGATCACAGTTCCCTGTGGGAGGAAGAGGCTGCCTCAAGGCCAGGCACCGTGGCTTCGGCTGTAATCCCAGCACTTTGGGAGGCCAAGGCAGGAGTATCACTTGGGCCAGGAGTTTGAGACCAACCCAGCCAATGTAAGACTCTGTCTCAAAAAGTAAAAATGAAAAAAAAATGAACAGGGCATGGTGGCTTACACTTGTTCAACTACTTGGGAGACTCAGCCAGGAGGATCACTTGAGCCTGGGAGGTCAAGGCACCCACTGCACTCAAGCCTGAGTGAAAGAGTGAGACCCTATTTGCTGAATGAACAAATCGGTGAGCTCCTGGCTCAGCAATTATTAGCTTATGACTTTGGGCTGAGCCTCAGTTTCCTCAACTATAAAACAAAAATAATTCCAACACTCTGATAACCAATTATAATACCCCGAGCGCCCAGGATTGAATGACAGAATGTATGCAAAATGCATAGGATGTCAGAAGCACCTGTTTTGTTGCGTGCAGTGCATTGCCTGGTGTTGCCTCTGCCAGCGGTTGGTTTTCAGAGATGAATAATGCATACACTTGTAGCAATTCACAGGTTGGGAAGACAGTGTCGTATAAGAAAAGAATTTGGGCCGGATGCGGTGGCTTATGCCTGTAATCCCAGCACTTTGGGAGGCCAAGGTGGGAGGTTTGCTTGAGGCCTGGAGTTCAAGACCAGCTTGGGCAAGCAGTGAGACCCTGTCTCTACAAAAAATAAAATAATTGACCAGGCATAGTGGCATGTGCCTGTAGTCCCAGCTACTTAGGAGCCTGAGATGGGAGGATCCCTTGAACCCAGGAATTCAAGGCTGCAGTGAGCCATGATCACACCTCTGCTCTCCAGCCTGGGCAACATAGGCTGTCTAAAAAAATAAAAATAATTTTAAACAAAAACAATTCAAACACTCTGATAACCAAAATGTCAATGTCTGCGCACAAGTAGACAAGACTTTGAGAGAAATTTGCTATGGCAGGCACTGGTCCTAAGGAGAGGTTGTTCCAATTACAGACTCTTTTCCTCTAGGATAACATTAAAACAATTCTCCAAAAGCTCTGTGATTGATGCTGAATTCTGAGAGCAGACTCAGAGGGTGGGTGATGGGCCTTAGGAGGGAAAGAGGAAAAATTAGGAAGTTCGCATCCACTCTCTGAATTTCCTGCTGATGGGTTCCTCGGGCTCCACCCACAGACCTCAGCCCTGCCACCAACTCCAAGGCCTGTTCTGAGAAAGAGCTTTGTGAGTCTGACTCCCCCCAGGATGGGGGAACCTGCTGTCAAGCACCTGGTAGGAGCAGGCTTTGAGCCCTTTCAAAGATGCTGTGTGCAGCATCTTTGAACTTCCCTAAGCAGCAGTGAGGTGAGTGTAATTAGCACTTCATCTCCCAGGTGGCAAGGGAGCTTCACAGGGGTAAAACCATTCGTTAAAGGCCAGCAGGACCTAGGACTCCACCCAGGACCCCATCCAGGAAGACTTGTCCTTCTGCACATGAGCACCTCTGGCCCAGGAAGCACTAGACATTTGGCACAGTGGGGATTCCCTCACGCGCTGGAGAAGCAGAGCCCTGGCAAAGCGGTGCTCACACCCCCTCCCAGGTCACACCCAGGACCAAGCACCCCTACTCCAGTTCTGAGCCTTAAAATATTGATGAGAGCACAGAGGCCACCTGGCTGCAATCCTCCATGTTGAAGATTGGGTTGCAGTGCCAGCCAGCAGAGTGACATGGAGCTGGGCCTTCCCTGAGTGTTGAGCGTGGCCCCAGCCCAGGAAGCTCTCTCAGTGAAAGGCTATGTAGGTCCAGCAACTTTCTGGAGGTCTCTGAGCCCAAGTGTGGTCTGAGTTGGACTGACCCTTCTACCATACATTCCGCCTCAGCACCCACAGCCAGAGTCTAGGGCCCAGAGGGCTCAGAGAAAGCAGGTGACTAGAATACCCATATATCTGGTGGGTGGGGCAGGCATTCCTCCTGTCCTCATTTGCAGGGATTTTGAGTATAATATTATGGGTAAAAAATCTGGCCAGGTGCAGTGGCTCACATCTCTAATCCCAGCACTTTGAGAGGCGGAGGTGGGTGGCTCACCTGGGTCAGGAGTTCAAGACCATCCTGGCCAACACAGTGAAACCCCGTCTCTACTGAAAATACAAAAATTAGCCAGGCATAGTGGCACATGCCTATAGTTCCAGCTGCTCGGGAGGCTGAGGAAGGAGAATCGCTTGAACCCAGGAGGTGGAGGTTGCAGTGAGCCGAGATCATGCCACTGCACTCCAGCCTGGGCAATAAAAGCAAGACTCCATCACACACACACACACACACACACACACACACACACACACACACACACACAAAATCGATCTTTAGAGGTCACACTGCCACCCAGGTGTGATCTTGGACAGAGCATCTACCTTTTTTTTTTTTTTTTTTTTTTGAGATGAAGTGTTGCTCTGTCGCCCAGGCTGGAATGCAGTGGCATGATCTCAGCTCACTGCAAGCTCCGCCTCCTGAGTTCATGCCATTCTCCCGGCTCAGCCCCCGGAGTAGCTGGGACTAAAGGCGCCCACCACCACGCCCAGCTAATTTTCTTTTTGTATTTTTAGTAGAGATGGGGTTTCACCATGTTAGCCAGGATGGTCTCGATCTCCTAACCTCGTGATCCACCCACCTCGGCCTCCCAAAGTGCTGGGATTACAGGTGTGAGCCACTGCACCCGGGCCAGAGCATCTACCTTTCTAAGCCACTTTCCTCATTCCCAAATGGAATCCTACTCTACAGGGCTGTTGGGGAGATTCGCTGAAACCAGCAAAGAAAGAGCTGGGTGTAGAGCCAAGGCCCCACAAAGGGTATCTATGCTTTTCTGCTTATTGTTAGCTGGATTCCCAGAGCCTGGCAGAGAGCAGCAAACACCCATTCATCCTAAGTGCCAGTGGAAGCGCAAAGCCTGCAGGAGCTCTGGCTGGTCTAACAGGGCCTGGAGAGTTTTCCATTCTTTGAAGCTCCTGGTACATTAAAAAATTAAGAAACATCTAGGCAGGGCACGGTGGCTCACACCTGTAATCCCAGCACTTTGGGAGGCTGAGGCAGGCAGATCACCTGAGGTCAGGAGCAAAACTCTGTCAAAAGAAGGAAGGAAGGAAGGGAGGGAGGGAAGGAGGGAGGGAAAAGAAAGAAAGAGAGAGAGAGAAAGAAAGAAAAAGAGAAAGAAAGAAAAGAAAGGAGGGACGGAGGGAGGAAGAAAGGAAAGAAAGAGAAAGAAAAGAAAGATCTCGACAGCGTTACCAAAACTGGGGCATATTTGAAATACTTAAGTTGAACAAATCAATGCTTTTAACACACATGCAAAAGTCCCAGTCAAGATAATTTTGCTATTCTCAAGGCAATAGAGGGATTAATTTAAAATAGTAATGGAGCCAAGCATAGTGACACCTGTCCAAGCTACTGGGGAAGCTGAGGCAGGAGGATCACTTGAGCCCAGGGCACTGAGGCTGTAGAGACATGATTGAGCCACTGTACTGCAGCCTGGATGACAGAGTGAGATACTGTCAATAATAATAATAATAATGGTTTGTAGAGTACCTTAAGTGGTACAGTGTGACAAACATCTTTCAGGCCTGACAACACATCTCTGTGCTAATCTGATTATCCTTATTCAGATACATCTAAATCTGAGGCCCTTGGGGCACATGAATCCCTCCTGGCGCCGCTATAGTAGACCCTGGCAATGACCTAGTGACCGTCCCTCTACTGGAGATGACTCCCTGGGCCCCTCAGAGTGCGTTTCCTGTGTCCACATAGCCTATATTTTAAGTCAGGCAATTTTTTTTTTTTTCTGAGACAAGGCCTCTCTCATTGCCCAGGCTGGAGTGCAGTGGCACAATCTCAACTCACTGAAGCCTCTGCCTCATGGGTTTAAGCTATTGGCCTGCCTCAGTCTCCCAAGTAGCTGGGATTACAGGCATGCACCACCATGCCCGGCTAATTTTTGTATTTTTAGTAGAGATGGGGTTTTGCCATGTTGGCCAGGCTGGTCTCGATATCTGCCCACCTCAGCTTCCCAAAGTGCTGGGATTACAGGCATGAGCCACCGTGCCCAGTCTTAAGTCAGGCAATCTAAGCTCTCTTTCCAAGTTTGGTGAAAACCCACTTTGAGGTTTTGTGCTCTAAGCTTGCTTTACATTTGTAACACAAATGAATCCCTAAACGCAATTTTTGGCACAATAAATGCAAAATTGTGGCGTGGTGGCTGACACCTGTAATCCTAGCACTTTGGGAGGCCGAGGCAGGTGGATCACCTGAGGTCAGGAGTTTGAGACCAGCCTGGCCAACATGGCGAAACCCCATCTCTACTAAAAATACAAAACTTAGCTGGGCATAGTGGTGGGCGTCTATAATCCTAACTATTTAACAGGCTGAGGCAGGAGGATCACTTGAACCTGGAGGGCAGAAGTTGCGGTGAGCCAAGATTGCGCCACTTTACGCCAGCCTGGGCAAAAGAGCCAAACTCTGTCTCAAACAAACAAACAAATACAGTTTTTAAAAAGGCCCCAGTCATCATGCAGGTTACACTGTGGGGATGACACTTCTGGGCTAGGAGTTGGGCAACCTGGGTTCAGGCACTGCACCCCCTCTGCCGGGTGCACAGGGCCCCTCTCCCCTCAGTCAGCCCTGGGCCCTGCAGGCTGGACTTTTGCCTGGTAGCTTTGGGCTGGCCTTCCCTTCTGCAGGGGACCCCTTGTACAGATGGGTAAGCAGAGGCACAGGGGCACAGGCAGGACAGCGGCTCTGCTTAGGCAGGATGTCGTGGCCGGTCGTGGGCGTACTCACCCTCCATCCTCCCCTCCCAAGGGCACGTGCCTTCCAGGCCTGAATGTCAAGAGGCCCCTTAGGGCCCCCGGTACTGTCGGCACCCCCTTTGAGTGACTGACAGGGGAGCTGGGAGCCCCCATCCCCACACCAGCTTGTGGAAGCTACCAGCGATCGGTGGAGCCCCGCTGGCAGCCCGTCCGTGTGACCTTGGCCGGGCCCTCAAGCTTCTCAGAATGCCATCTAAGAAGGCAGAGGGGGATGAGCGGCAGCGGGGAGGAGGGGCGGCCTTGGGAGATCCGCTGGGTCCAGGGAAGCGAAGGCCGAACTCTTCTCCCGCAGAGCCACTGCCGGGCCGAATTCCAAGGCCAGCGGCTGCCGGCGGAGTAGGAATCCGGACCAACGGCATTCTGGCTTCCCTCCGGCCCCTCCTGGCGAGAGCTGCGCCGGAAGGAGGGGGCCTCGGAAGGGGCGGGCAGGGGCAGGGGCAGGGGCGGGGCCCGCGGGGTGGGCAGAACTCCCCGGAGAACAGCCGGTGGGGCCTCGCGCGAGGGGTGGGGTTGGCGGCGAGGGATCCCAGGACCCCCATTCCTGCCTCCGTCCTGGGGCCTCTGGAGCGGCGCAGCCTGACTGCCTCCGACTGCGGGGCCTCCCTGCCCTACAAGTCCCTCCCCACCCCTCTACTTGGGACCTGGCAAAGTTGGGGCGGGTGCGGGGTTAACGGGATTACAATTTTCCTAGGACGTAGTTTACTGAAGCTGCTTTTGAGATTAGAATTTATATTTACCATGCTAATAACAATAAACTACCCAGGCTACGGCGCCACGTGGACGGGGGTGGTGGGTGGAGAGGGAAACCCTTGGCCACCAGCAGCCTGTGATAAAGCCAAGGTTCCCTGGCTAGATTGCTGCCTGGGATGCCTGTGGTCCCTACCCCCGCCCCGGAGGCAGGATTGACTAATCCGACCAAGCAAGGCTTCCAGGCCGGGCCAAGGACCCCTTCCCAGTCCTCTCCCAAAGTCTATGTCCTTGGGCTGACGCTGTCCTCTCCTGTCCTTGCCTCCTGCATCTACGGACCCCTCAGGCCCCGTCCTCCTTCAGGGCCTGCACGTTGCAAATGCTCAATGACTGTTCGGAGGAATGAATAAATGAATTGTGAACAAATGGCCTGAAGATTCCAGAGGTAGCCTAATGGGGTCCTGCTGCTTGAGTTATAATCCCAGCCCCACCAGTTGTTGGCTATTTGACCCTGGGCAGGTGATTATTCTCCCTATGCCTCTGTACCCTGCCCATAAAATGGGGACAATACCAGTACCTACTGCATGAGGTTGTTAAGGGATTAAATGAGTGAATAGTTACAAAGAGCCTGGAACTGAGTGTTCAAAACAACACACGGCCACAGTATTAAAAAAATTAAAACCCCATTTCTCTCCAGGCTTCTACCATCACTCTCTGTGACTTCAGCATTCTACCTGCATGCACCTGGCCTCTGTTAGCTTGCCACCTTCACCGACATCTTCTCTGCTGAGGCCTCCCACCATGCCCTGTACTTTCTCACCGCTAGAAATAGCCCCAGCTCTGAAATGTGTTTTAAGCATCCCACTTGGGGTCCACCAGCTCCTGACCTTTGAGCTTAGGCCTCTCCTCCAGGACCCTCTCTGACTACGATTTCCCAACCCCTCTCGACCCTCCATTCACTGGCCTTGACACTTTCTTGCCTCCATCCTGCACCTCTCCCCATCCCTAGTGTGGGTTCCATCCCCTCGTGAACACTGCCACCCCTCCTGGCAGAGACTCAGTACTTCCACTCTCTGAATGCATTTCTTCTTCCTAGGCACACCCGAAGACCACATTTCCTAGCCCCCCACCCTCCTGCAGTGGCTGGGACCATGTGACTCCTTAATTAGGTCACTTCTCTCTCCTGGGAGGTCCTCTCTGTCCTCTCTATGTCTAATTAGTGGCAAAGGATCTAAGGGAAGAAGGCTGGCAGAGTTACTAGTCCCAAGAAGCCTGGGTCCCTGAATCACCACATGGAAGTCTACGTGCCCACCATCTGAATGGACTAAGGCATCAACAGAAGTAATACACACCCCTGTAGGGCCGAGGAGGTGAAACAGCTGGTACGCCTTCCCCACACTCTCCTCTGCTTCCATGGTGACCTAGGAAGCTGCAGGATGAAGATAACAGCATCACAAGGAGGGAGCCAGGATCCCTGTGTTACCACAAGGAGGAGGGATGCCTAACCAAGACCATCTGCAAGGATTTTGTGTGAGCCAGAAGCAGAGCTGTGTGGTGTTCAGTCACTGAGATTTGAGGGCTGTTTGTTACCACAGTTGACCTATCCTGACTGACACATCACGTTGTTCCTTTCCCCACCATGTGTGTAACATGCTACCAAATTGAATTTTAAATAAATTAGTACTTATAAATTAAGTACAAATGCTTTTCAAATTCACATGAATCTTTGGTAAATAAAACTGGTTGTAAAATTATTGATAAATACGGCTGGGCGCGGTGGCTCAAGCCTGTAATCCCAGCACTTTGGGAGGCCGAGACGGGCGGATCACGAGGTCAGGAGATCGAGACCATCCTGGTGAACACGGTGAAACCCCGTCTCTACTAAAAAATACAAAAAAACTAGTCGGGCGAGGTGGCGGGCGCCTGTAGTCCCAGCTACTCGGGAGGCTGAGGCAGGAGAATGGTGTAAACCCGGGAGGCGGAGCTTGCAGTGAGCTGAGATCCGGCCACTGCACTCCAGCCTGGGCGACAGAGCCAGACTCCATCTCAAAAAAAAAAAAAAAAAAAAATTATTGATAAATACAAAAATGTCTGAAATCATTGATAAAAATAGCATTGTGCAAGTAAGACTAATTTAAGATTGTTGATTCAGTGAAAATAACTGAATCTTCTGAGTTGTCGGCAAAATGCTCATGTGTTTAAGATTCTTAGATAGGTGTTCACTTAATGTTCAGACTTTAAAAATGGTTAACCAGGATATAGCTTTGAATGATGTCTAGCTTTGTCTAGTATCACAGTTTGTGGTGGTTGTTTTTGAAGTGGAGTCTTGCTCTGTTACCAGGCTGGAGTGCAGTGGCGCAATCTCGTTTCACTCCAACCTCTGCCTCCCAGGTTTAAGCGATTCTCCCGCCTCAGCCTCCCAAGTAGCTGGGACTACAGGCATGCGCCACCACAGCCAGCTAATTTTTTTATATTTTTAGTAGATATGGAGTTTCACCATGTTGGCTAGGATGGTCTCAGTCTCTTGACCTTGTGACCTGCCTACCTTGGCCTCCCAAAGTCCTGGAATTACAAGCATGAGCCACTGTGCCCAGCCTAGTGTCATAGTTTTTATAAGTAATCCTGGACCAGGCACGATGGCTCATGCCTGTAATCTGAGCACTTTGGAAGGCCAAGGCAGGTGGCTCATGAGATCAGGAGATGGAGACCATCCTGGCCAACATAGTGAAACCCATCTCTACTAAAATATACAAAAAATTAGCTGGGCATGGTGGCATGTGCTGTAGTACCAGCTACTCGGGAGGCTGAGGCAGGGGAATTGCTTGAACCTGGGAGGTAGAGATTACATTGAGCTGAGATCTTGCCACTGCACTCCAGCCTGGGTGACAGAGTGAGACTCCATCTCAAAAAAAAAAAGAATTGTGGAATCCTGCTGGGCATGGTGACTCACGCCTGTAATCCCAGCACTTTGGGAGGCCAAAGCAGGTGGATCACTTGAGGTCAGGAGTTTGAGACCAGCCTGGCCAACATGGTGAAACCCATCTCTACTAACAACACACAAAAAATTAGCCAGGCGTGGTGGCAGGCACCTGTAATCCCAGCCACTTGGGAGGCTGAGGCATGAGAATTGCTTGAACCTGGGAGGTGGAGGTTGCAGTGAGCCAAGTTTGCACCACCGCACTCCAGTCTGGGTGACACAGCGAGACTCCGTCTCAAAAACAACAAACAAACAAAAAGAATTGTGGAATATGCTGCTCATCTGTAAAATGCTAACCTCTAATGGGTATTTCAGGGTTTCTTGCTTTCTAGGTTTATATAAAATGTGCCAAAGATGTGTTCTTATTGAGAAAAATAAGAATTTTGTCTAATTCAGAAGTTATCTGCCCGGACGCAGTGGCTCATGCCTGTAAACCCAGCACTTTGAGAGGCCGAAGCAGGTGGATCACTTCAGGTCAGGAGTTCAAGACCAGCCTGGCCAACACGGTGAAATACATCTCTACTAAAAATAAAAGAAAGAAAGAAAAAAAAGAAGTTATCTAAAAGTCAATTCAAATTATGGAGTTAAAAGTGGTTCTTAGACAGACGCAGTGGCTCACACCTGTAATCCCAGCACTTTGGGAGGCAAAGGCAGGTGGATCACTTGAGGTCAGGAGTTTGAGACCAGCCTGAGCAATATGGTGAAACCCCATCTCTACTAAAAATACAAAAATTAGCTGGGTGTGGTGGTGGACGCCTGTAATTCCAGCTACTAAGGAGGCTGAGGCAGGAGAATCTCTTTTTTTTTTTTTTTTTTTTTTTTTGAGACGACGTCTCACGCTGTTGCCCAGGCTGGAGTGCAGTGGCGCGATCTCGGCTCACTGCAAGCTCCGCCTCCCGGGTTCCCGCCATTCTCCTGCCTCAGCCTCCTGAGTAGCTGGGACTACAGGCGCCCGCCACCGCGCCCGGCTAATTTTTTGTATTTTTAGTAGAGACGGGGTTTCACTGTGGTCTCGATCTCCTGACCTTGTGATCCGCCCACCTCGGCCTCCCAAAGTGCTGGGATTACAGCCTTGAGCCACCGCGCCCGGCCCAGGAGAATCTCTTGAACTGGGGAGGCAGAGGTTGCAGTGAGCTGAGATCATGCCATTGCACTCCAGCCTGGGCAGCAAGAGTAAAACTCCATCTCAAAAAAAAAAAAAGACTGGGCACAGTGGCTCATGCCCATAATCCCAGTACTTTGGGAGGCCGAGGCGGGCGGATCACAAGGTCAGGAGATTGAGACCATCCTGACTAAAGCAATGAAAACCATCTCTACTAAAAATACAAAAAAAGTGGCCAGGCGTGGTGGCAGGCACCTATAGTCCCAGCTACTTGGGAGGCTGAGGCAGGAGAATGGCATGAACCCGGGAGGCGGAGCTTGCAGTGAGCCGAGATCGCGCCACTGCACTCTAGCCTGGGTGACAGAGTGAGACTCCCTCTCAAAAAAAAAGAAAAAAAAAAAGTGGTCCTTAAACAAGGTTGAAAGAAACCAGTAAGTAGGGGAGAGATATGAAAAAAATTACAGATACAAAGATGTATTTTTGGCAAAGAAGGTTATAAAGAAAAGAGAATAACTTTATATGAGAAAGGATCTTGTAAGGAAAATTATTGTCCTAGAGTAGAATTACTGGTTATTTCAGAAAGAGATAGGCCAGATGTGGTAGCTCACGCCTGTAATCCCAACACTTTGGAGGCTGAGGTGGGGGATCATTTGAGCTCAGGAGTTTGAGACCAGCCTGGGGAACATGGTGAAACCCTGTCTCCCAAAAAATATATAACTTAGCTGGGCATGGTGGCATGTGCCTATAGTCCCAGCTATTCAGGAGGCTAAGGTGGGGATTGCTTAAGCCCAGGAGATCCCGACTGCAGTGAGCCAAGATTGTGCCACTGCATTTCCTCCTGGGCAACAGGACAAGACCCTGTTTTTTAAAAAAGGAAAGAAAGAAGGAAGGAAAGAAAGAAAGAAGGAAGGAAGGGAAGGAAGGAAGGAAAGAGAGAAAGAGGGAGAGAGAGGAAGGTAGGAAGGAGGGAGGGAGGGAGAAAGAGGGAGGGAGGGAGAGAAAGAAAGATGAAAGGAAGGAAGGAAGGAAGGAAGAAAGAAAGAAAGAAAGAAAGAAAGAAAGAAAGAAAGAAAGAAAGAAAGAAAGAAAGAAAGAAAGAAAGAAAGATGAAAGAAAGGAAGGAAGGAAGAAATAGAGAAAGAAAGAAAGAAAGAAAGAAAAAGAAAGAAAGAAAGAAAGAAAGAAAGAAAGAAAGAAAGAAAGAAAGAAAGAAAGAAAGGAAAGAAAGAAAGAAACCAGGTGTGGTGGCTCATGCCTGTAATCCAGCACTTTGGGAGGCCAAGGTGGGTGGATCACCTGAGGTCAGGAGTTCGAGACCAGCCTGACCAACATGGAGAAACCCCATCTCTACTAAAAATACAAAATTAGCTGGGCATAGTGGCACATGCCTGTAATCCGAACTACTAGGAAGACTGAGGCAGGAGAATTGCTTGAACCTGGGAGGCAGAGGTTGCGGTGAGCCGAGATCACACCATTGCAGTCCAGCCTGGACAAAAAGAGCGAAACTCTGTCAAAAAAAAAAAAAAGAAAGAAAGAAGAAAGAGAGAGAGAGAGAGAAATGAAGGAAGGAAGGAAGGAAGAAAGGAAGGAAGGAAGAAAGGAAGGAAGGAAGGAAGAAAGGAAGGAAGGAAAAAGAAAGAGAAAGAAAGAGAGATAGTCTAGGACAAGTCAGAAAGTCAAAGCAGGACATAGATGGTTCATGTAAGTTGTGATAAGATTTGTAAAGGGGAATTTATAAAAATAGGAATTTTGTTTGTAATTAAGTTAGCTGTAATTAAAAGGAGATTATTTTTCCTTTCTAAGGAATAGTCCCCTATGTTAAAAGAAGGCTTGCTTAAGGTATTGATTTGCTCTTAATGAAATTATAAGAGCCGAGTGCAGTTGCTCATGCCTGTAATCCCAGCACTTTGGGAGTCCGAGATGGGTGGATCATGAGGTCAAGAGATCAAGACCATCCTGGCTAACACAGTGAAACACTGTCTCTACTAAAAATACAAAAAAATTAGCCGGGCATAGTGGAGGGCACCTGTAGTCCCAGCTACTCAGGAGGCTGAGGCAGGAGAATATCATGAACCCAGGAGGTGGAGCTTGCAGTGAGCCGAGATCACACCACTGCACTCCAGCCTGGGTGATAGAGTGAGACTCCATCTCAAAAAAAAAAAAAAAAAAGAAAAAGAAATTATAAGAAAGTTTGCTTTCAACTCTTTTTTTTTTTTTTTTTTTTTTTTTGAGATGGAGTCTTGCTCTGTCGCCCAGGCTGGAGTGCAGTGGTACAATCTCGGCTCACTGCAAGCTCCACCTCCTGGTTCATACCATTCTCCTGCCTCAGCCTCCCGAGTAGCTGGCACTACCGGCATCTACCACCATGCCCAGCTAATTTTTTGTATTTTTTAGTAGAGATGGGGTTTCACCATGTTAGCCAGGATGGTCTCGATCTCCTGACCTCGTGATCCGCCCATCTTGGCCTCCCAAAGTGCTGGGATTGCAGGTGTAAGCCACTGTGCCCAGCCTGCTTTTCAATTCTATAACCTGTTTCTTTTGCAAAGTTATCAGATTCATATCTCAGAAGTCAAAAGGTTGTTGTGTCTTGCCACTTTCAGCTTTTTCTCCCCTTAAGAAGGCCTGAGATGATAACTCTCTTAGCCTTTTCATCAGCTCTAGCAACTTTTTCTCCCTCGGTTCTCACTGCTGTTATGGCCTGATGCCTAAATATCTTAGAGGTCTAAAAAGCAGTGTTTTCCTTCAGTATAAATTGATTTTAGAACCTTGGCTTTTTCTTGATATATCTAAATTTTCAACGTAATCAGGAAATTCTTCATGCAGTTACTAAGAGTCATGTATTCCCCTGCCATCCTCAAAATCTTGAACATACTCTTCCTGTGTCCAATTAAATTCCAATAGTTTTTTCATCAGGTTTGACTTCCAGTTTATATAAATGGGCTTCACACACAAAGAGAGGCAGTTACATTGCAGAAGGGGTTTTGTTTTGTTTTGTTTTGCTTTTTCGGTAACTGGCTTAAGAAATAAGATTTTATGTTTCATCAAGACAGTTCCTGTGCTGTCTTTATTAGGTCTTTTTTTTATTTTTTATTTTTTGAGACAGAGTCCTGCTCTGTCACCTGGGCTAGAGTGCACTGGTGTGATCTCAGCTCACTGCAACCTCCAACTCCCAGGTTCAAGCAATTCTCCTGCTTCAGCCTCCTGAGTAGATGGGACTTCAGGTGCATATCACCGTGGCTGGATAATTTTTTAGTAGAGACAGGGTTTCACCATGTTGGCCAGGCTGGTCTCAAACTCCTGACCTCGAGTGATCCGCCCGCCTCAGCCTCCTTAAGCGTTGGGATTACAGGCGTGAGCCACCATGCCTGGCTTTATTAGGTCTTTTGAATGCTGAAAGATTTAAAAGGGTTAAAGTTTTTACATCCACATAACCATCTGTATTGCCCTTAAAGGCTTTTGATTATCACCAAACAACTATTGTTTTACAGTGATCTGTGGTTCCGTTTTGATCAAATATTTTGAGTCTTTTTAACATCTTTGACAAATGCCATCAGAATCAAATCCTAGTATAAGACTCTGACCTGTGGCTGGGGTTTATCAAAGCTTTAAAAATTAATTACTACAAGATTGTAAAATCTTTTTACAGTTTCCAGTCAGGCCATGGCCTTCAGTGTCACCAATAAGAATAAAGTGCTTTCTTTCTTTCTTTTTTTTTTTTTTTTTTGAGACAGAGTTTCACTCTTGTTGCCCAGGCTGGAGTACAGTGGCGCAATCTCAGCTCACTGCAACCTCTGTCTTCTGGTTTCAAGCGACTCTCCTGCCTCAGCCTCCCAAGTACCTGGGATGTTGGCCAGGCTGGTCTCAAACTCCTGACCTTGTGATCCACCCACCTCAGCCTCCCAAAGTGCTGGGATTACAGGCATTAGCCACTGCGCCTGGCCATAAACTGCTTTCTGAGACACAGGGACAGACTTGTATCCATTTAATATAATTAATTCTATGCCTCAGTACTAAATAATTTGAATGTTTAGCTACCTATGAGCTTCCTTTCTGTCATTCTCAAAACGATGCAGGGCTTATGACCTTTTTTCCCCCCTCCTCCTCCTCCTCCTAGCCTTTTTGCTTGAAACATTGTTAATTCTTCATATTTTGTTTTACCTCCAGAATTTGAAACTATTTAATGTCTCCCGGCTCAGGGACTATTGCATGAGATTATAAGGGCCAGTTTTGAAAAAGAAAATTAGTTCAGGCCCTCCAAATCGAGGACAGACACACACATGCCACAACAGCTAAACAAAGTGCTTCTGCTTTGTATAGCTCATTGCTACAAGCCAAAATTACACTGGATCAAATGCAGAGAATTTATAGATAAGTCAGTTGCATCACCTTGTCTTTTGGCTTTTGGTTTTTGGCTCCTATGTTGCTTAAAAGGGGTTTTAAGATGAGTGAGTGCCTGTCCACCTCCATTTCGTCTGGCCTAGCATATTTAACTGTCTTTTGATTCTCTTAGCCACAGGGGTCCCACTTAGGCACATAATATAGCCAGGACAGGTAGCACACCATCCTGGCATCGATATGGGGCAGAATAAAAGCTTGGCCATGATACTGCCTCTAGCATACTATGATCAGAAAAAAAAAAAAAAAAAAAAACCTGAAAATCTAGCTCAGGCCACAACAGGAAGTGGGTAGGGAGAGGGAGAGTCAGTCAGGCCTCACTATATCTCCTCGCCTTGGAATTCCACACATATTTGCCCTGATGGTACCACCAATTATAATTCTTCTTGTCCCCCTTGGAGGGCCTTAGTCTCTCTACAAACAACTGTGTCATTCTCAATTCCTGTAACTGCTCCCCATAATACTGGTATTGCCTTAATTACTACTTTCCCCCCATCCCATTCATGCTTAAACCAAAGCACCCCTTGAATAACACAGGTCCTAAACCGTTTTTTTTTTTTTTCAGAGTCTTGCCCTGTCTCCCAGGCTGCAGTGCAGTGAAGTGATCCTCAGCCTCTCGAGTAGCTGGGATTACAGGCGTGTGCCACCATACCCGGCTAATTTTGTATTTTTAGTAGAGACAGGGTTTCACCAGATTGGCCAGGCTGGTCTCAAACTCCTGACCTCAAGTGATCCACCTGCCTCGGCCTCCCAAAGTGCTGGGATTACAGGCCTGAGCCACCACGCCCAGCGGTACTTAACGTTCTTAACAGCTCCCATCCCATTCGGGTCTGTGACCCACAGTAGATATCTGTGGCTATATGGACGCCCACTAAATCAATCAGCCTAAAAATAGCTCATTCCTCATTTGAGACCAGGGGTACCAATGTGTTGATAACATGTGGTTCAAAGGTCAACATACAGTAAGACAGGCGAAGCCTTCTAGTATTCAATTATACAACATGACTTGCCCAGGAGCTAAGCCAGCAATTGGCCTTACATTGTCTGGGGTCAGGGCTGCTGTGGGCTTGTTGGCCCCATGGGGAGGATTTGCCTAGCATGAGGCAACTCTTCAAAACTTTACTTTTCACTCTACATGCCTTCTTATAAAATGGGAGGTACTTTAGATAAATTGAGCCTCTCTTGATTCTGTAGTAGATATAGTTATGGATAATAGATTGACATTAGACTCTATGTTGGCTGAACAATGACAGGCATATGCTGTGAGTAATAAAACCTGCCGTACCTATGTAAACGCCTCAGGTCAAGCAGAGGAAGATACCAACAAAATATATGAACAAGGCTGGGCACAGTGGCTCACGCCCAGTGCTTTGGGAGGCCAAGGAGGGTGGATCACTTGAGGTCAGGAGTTTGAGACCAGCCTGGCCAACATGGTGAAACCCCATCTCTAGTAAAATCACGAAAATTAGCCGGACGTGGTGGCACATGTCTGTAATCCCAGCTACTCGGGAGGCTGAGGAAGGAGAATTTCGTGAACCTGGGAGGCGGAGGCTGCAGTAGGCTGATATTATGCCACTGCATTCTGGCCTGGGAGTCAGAGTGGGACCTTGTCTCAAAAAAAAAAAAAAGAAAAAAAAGAAAAAAAAAGGGCCAGGTATGGTGGCTCACGTCTGTAATCCCAACACTTTGGGAGGCTGAGGAGGGTGGATCACAAGGTCAAGAGATCGAAACCATCTTGGCCAACATGGTGAAACCCCGTCTCTACAAAAAATACAAAAATTAGCTGGGCGTGGTGGTGCACACCTGTAATCTCAGCTACTTGGGAGGCTGAGGCAGGAGAATTGCTTGAACCCGGGAGGCGGAGGTTGCAGTAAGCCGAGATTGAGCCACTGCACTCCATCCTGGGCAACAGAGCGAGACTCCATCACACACACACACACAAAAAGAAGAGCAAGTCAAGTGGCTACATGGTGTTCACAACCCCAATACCCAGACTATGCGGAATTCCATAAGGAGCTTCTTCCATCAGTGACTTGGTTTTTACCTAGGACCTTTAATAGCTCTCTTGTTACTACTGATCTTTGGCCTTTACTTATTTGACCTCTTAGTAAAGTTCGTGTCTTCTAGATTACAATTCCATGTGCTGGCACTGGGTTTCTGACCCATCCTGTCTTCTGGCCTGGAAAATAAAGACCTTCTGCCTTTGGGGTCCTTAGATCAGGCATCCAGAGATTTTCACTCCTCCAACACCGGGCAGAGCCTATGCCCATAAGATGAGCAGGAAGCAGTTGTAGAAGGTAGACCTCTGCCCTTCTACCGCTTCTTAAGATTAAGGAGGAGTCTCATGCCTATCATCCCAGCACTTTGGGAGGCCGAGGCGGGCGGATCACTTGAGGTCAGGAGTTGGAGACCAGCCTGGCCAACATGGTGAAGCCCCGTCTCTACTTAAAATACAAAAAAAATCAGCCAGGCAGTAGTGGCGCGTGCCTTTAATCCCAGCTACTCGGGAGGCTGAGGCAGGAGAATCACTTGAACCCAGGGGGCAGAGGTTGCAGTGAGCCAGCATGGTGCCACTGCACTCCAGCCTGGGTGAGAGAGCAAGACTCTGTCTCAAAAAAAAAAAAAAAAAAAAAAAAAAAGATTGAGGAGGAGCCCACAGTCTCTCCGGAAAGGAATAAAGAAGAGATCAGCAGGACTTGTTTTCCGAGCACCAGTCACAAGTCCCTGCTGAACAAAACAAGATCTGATCAAAAGAGGATGCAGGAAAGACATGGGCCGAAACTAGCTAAAACCAACACAGTGACCAAAGCAACCTCTAGTTGCGCTCACTGTTCATTGTGCACTGATTATAATGCTTTCACATGCTAAAAGACACTCCCACCAGCACCATGACAGTTTACAAATACTGTGGCCACTCCTAGAAGTTACCTTACACAGTTCAAAAAGGGTAGAGGCCTGGTGTGTTGGCTCACACCTGTAATCCCAGCACTTTGGGAAGGGGGCGGATCACAAGGTCAGGAGATCAAGACCATCCTGGCCAACATGGTGAAACTCCGTCTCTACGAAAAATACAAAAATTTGCCAGGCGTGGTGGTGCACGCCTGTACTCCCCGCTACTCAGGAGGCTGAGGCAGGAGAATCGCTTGAACCCGTGAGGCAGAGGTTTCTGTGAGCTGAGATGGCGCCACTGCACTCCAGCCTGGGCGACAGAGCAAGACTGTGACTCAAATTAAAAAAAAAAAAAAAAAAAAAAAAAAAGCCCGGCTGGCTCACGCCTGTAATCCCAGCACTTTGGGAGGCTGAGGTGGGGCAGATCACCTGAGGTCAGGAGTTGGAGACCAGCCTGATCAACATGGTGAAACTCTGTGTCTACTAAAAATACAAAATTAGCCCGGCATGGTGGCTCATGCCTGTAATCCCAGCTACTCGGGAGGCTGAGGCAGGAGAATCGCTTGAACCCAGGGGGCGGAGGTTTCCATGAACCAAGATCACGCCATTGCACTCCAGCCTGGGCAACAAGAGCGAAACTCCCTCTCAAAAATAAAATAAATAATAAATAATAAATAAAAAAAGGTAGAAACCTTTGGTTCCAGAAACTCGCCACTCCTTTTGCAGAAAACTCATGAATAGCCTGCCCCGTATTTAGCAGATAATGAAGGAATAGCCATAAATATAGCTGGCCAGCGATCCACTAGGGCTGCTGCTAACTGCTCTAGGGAGCAGCCATTTTCCTGCACTCTGTCGCTCTAATAAACTTGTGTTTGCTTTGCTCTGTCTTGTTTGCTCACTCTTGAATTCTTTTCTCTGCAAAGCCAAGAACTCTCCCAGTCTGAGCCCCAGTCATCAAAGATGATTTTGAGGGCTTCAGTGTTCAAAGGGGAAAAGCAGGCTGGAGAGGAAGGAGGGAGGGGATGGTCACCTTATTAAATCCGTATGTTGGAAGAGAAAAGGAGCAGGGAGGGGAGTAGTCAGTGACGTATTCATCTAGTGCTTCTACGTTGGCATTTTACACAAGATAAGGTGAATGCAGAGTGTAGATATTTAACCTTTTATCTGTAGCTCTCTGCTTAGGAACAAAAGGGGAAGCAGTTTCTTGCCTGACTCAGCTTTCAGCTTAATTTTTTTCTTTTGGCAGAGTGAATTGGGATCCCGAGATTTTATTTGCCTTTCCCATCATGCAATTGGATATCACAGAGCAGCGAAGAACAATGAGTGCCCGTGTACTTGACGATGCAGGGGAATCTTCCAGACATACATAAAGTGAAGGCAGGCAGGCAAAAGAGTGTGCTTGTTTGATAGTGTCTCTTTGGGGCTCTAGAAGAGACAAAACTAATCTGTGGGAGTTTGAGGATAATGTTCAGTTTCATGGTTTACTTTTGGGAAGTATTGTCTGAGAAGAGGCACTTGGGAGCCTTCTGGGAACTGGAAATGTTCTGTATCTTGAGCTAGGTCGTTGTTACACAGGCGTATGGCTTGTCAAAAATAATTGAGTTAGCCGGGCACAGTAGCTCATGCCTGTAATCCCAGCATTTGGGGAGGCCAAGGTGGGCGGATCACCTGAGGTCAGGAGTTCGAGACCACCCTGGCCAACATGGTGAAACCCCGTCTCTACTAAGAAAATGCGTAAGATTAGCCGAACATGGTGGTGGGTACCTGTCATCCCAGCTACTCGGGAGTCTGAGGCAAGAGAATCGCTTGAACAAAGGAGAGAGATTGCAGACAGCCGAGATCATACCACTACACTCTAGCCTGGGGGACAAAGCAAGATTCCATCTTAAAAAAAAGAAAGAAAGAAAAAAAGAAGGCCGGCCATGGTGGCTTACACCTGTAATCCCAGCACTTTGGGAAGCCAAGGTGGATGGATCACCTGAGGTCAGGAGTTCGAGACTAGCCTGACCAACAAGGAGAAACACTGTCTCTACTAAAAATACAAAATTATCTGGGTATGGTGGCACATTTCTGTAATCCCAGCTACTTGGGAGGCTGAAGTAGGAGAATCGCTTGAACCTGGGAGGCAGAGATTGTGGTGAGCTGAGATCACGCCATTGCACTCCAGCCTGGGCAGCGAGCGAAACTCCATCTCAAAAGAAAAAAAAAAAAAGAAATAATAGAAAAGATACTTGGGGCTGGGCATGGTGGCTCACGCCTGTAATTCCAGCACTTTGGGAAGCTGAGGTGAGTGGATCACTTAAGGTCAGGAGTTCAAGACCAGACTGGCCAACATGGTGAAGCCCTACTAAAAGTATAAAAATTAGCCGGGAATAATGGCAGGCACTAATCTCAGCTACTCAGGAGGCTGAGGCAGGAGAATCACTTGAACCTGGGAGGTGAAGGTTACAGTGAGCTATGATTGCGCCACTGCACTCCAGCCTAATCGACAAGAGAGAAAATCCGTCTCAAAAAAAAAAAAAATTGAGTTGTGTTGTGTTGTGAATGTATTTAACACCACTGAGCTGTACACTTAAAAATGGTTATGATATTAAATTTTACGTTACATACGTTTTACCACAATACCAAAAAATTGAGTTATACCTTAAGGTTTGTGGACTTCATTACATGTCAGTCGCACTTCAACTGAAACATGTAGCCCCTGGCTTCTGAGTGATTTTTTTTATTTTTCAGACAGGCTGGAGTGCGGTGGCGAATCATAGCTCACCGCAGCCTCGAACTCCTGGGCTCAAGCGGTATTCCCACATCAGCCTCCCAAGTAGCTGGGGTGTCAGGTATCATAAGCTACTGCCCCCGTCCCCCCAAGTCATTGCAAATGTTCTTTGAAAATACCACCTTCAGGCCAGGCGCAGTTGCTCACGCCTTTAATCCCAGAACTTTGGGAGGCCAAGGCAGGCAGATAACTTGAGGTCAGGAGTTTAAGACCAGCCTGGCCAACACGGTGAAACCCCGTCTCTACTAAAAATACAAAAATGAGCTGGGCGTGGTGGCGCATGCCTGTAATCCCAGCTACTCAGGAGGCTGAGGCAAGAGAATCGCTTGATCCCGGGAGGCGAAGTTTGCAGTGAGCCGAGATCGCACCACTGCACTTCAGCCTGGGTGACAAATCAAGACTCTATCTCAAAAAAAAAAGAGGAAAAAAGAAAACACCACCTTCAGTGGCTACATATTTCCCCATTCATGGATGTGTCCTGGCTCACCTTCGTTCACTCCCACATCTTTCCCCAGAATTGTTGTGAGAACCACAGTCTCATGTCATAGCCCCAAGGCTGCAGACAAGGTACTGACCCATGTTAACTTAAGAAGGAAAATAATTTATTGGAAGGGTTTTCTTAGACTCCTGGGAAGGCTCGGAAACCTAGCTTGGAAAGAAGGAGGAGCTCAAGGAGGCAGGAAGCTGCCCCACAGCCTGGGTGACCCCAGGAATAGGCTGGTCTAGGGGCTGCTGTAACCACTGCTGACACTGTGGATGTCATCATCAGGTGACAGTGCCACTGTGGGATGCTGCGGCCATAGCCAGTGGGAAGAGGTCCCAATGGGCCCTGATTCTTTGTGGAGGAATCTATAGGCCTGAGCTCTAGAGGCTGGGGAATGGAGGGACAAGGCTGTGGTCCCCGCGCTCAGCAAGACCCCCTCCGTGGGGAATTCCACAGTGCAGAAGGAGCACCAGGTGTGAGGCAGCTAAACAAGCAGCCAGGGCCTCCTACCCCAGGAAATGTCCTTCTAGGATCATAGCCAGCATTTGCCAAGCACTCACTGGTGCCAGGCCCCTGTGCCAAGCACTCACCGGGTGCCAGGCCCCGGGAGGCTGAGGCAGGACTGGCTTTAGAACAGGAAAGCTGGGGCTGCGAGCCTGACTCTGCTAGTTCTGTGGATTTGTGGTTTTTTGGTCACTTCATGTGCCTGAGTCTCATTTCCCTGTTTCCTCATTTGGAACAGGCAGTGGTGGCGTCTCTCACAGGGACGTGGAGATAAACCATGGCGACATCGGGGACACACAAGCCCAGTGCCTGCGGCGATGGTCGCTGGGTGCTCTTTCCATTTCCTGGTAGCAGATGAGGAAAGTGAAGCTCAAAGAGGTGATGTCATTCGCCCCGAATCACACAGCCGGGAGGTGGTGGGGTGTGAATTCGAACCCAGGAGCGTGAAGCTTCCAGCTCATCTGTTTCTCCCTGGCTGTGGATCGGTGCCCCGTGGGAGGCCAGGACGCCGGTCAGGGGCCAGCATGGCAGGGTGAGGGGAGCAGGGCGGGCCGGGCTGCCTTCCCTCCCTCTCCTGGGGCTGCTGCCCTGTCGGGTAGGGGACTGCCATGGCCCTCACCTGTCCACCTTGTCTCCTTGCCTGGGCCTTGTCAGCCTTGTGCACCCCACAGGGCAGGGACAGGGTCTGCTGTTGACAGAAGTTCAGAACAGGGCAGTGCTTGGCCCTGGGTCGTGCAGCAGATCAGTGCTGGGGCTGGCCTGGGGCCTGAGCTCAAGCCTCCGAACCCCCTTGCCCAGGCTGGATTCAGGCTGCACCAGGGCAGGTTGGCAGAGGCCCGGAGGCTTTCTCTGGGCTGCAGGTCGAGGCACCTGGGCTGCAGACGCACATCTGGTGGTCCGGCTTCCTCCCTGGCAGCCTCTCCCCTGTGACAGCAAGATGGCGGCCTGAAGCTTCAGGCTCACGTCCTGCTCACGAGGCTACCCCAGTGGAAAGAGAGGTCGCCTTGCCTCAGGGTCCCAGCTGAAGTCCCCAGGCTGCGTCTCACTGGACAGGCTTGGTGATATGTTCATCCCTGACCAGTCGCAGTGCCTGGGGGGTGCGCTCTCTCATAGGCCAGCCGTGCAGTAGGCTGGAGTCAGGAAAGGCCCGTCCTCCCTGAGCCACACGAACTGAGAATGGGGAGGCGACCTTTCCAAAGAGGTGGTAATGGACTCCAGGAGTCAGAAGTGGTGAATGACCCTGACGGGGGAACGCAGGCCCCATTGTCCCCAGCCCTGCTGGTGGTGGCCATCCTTTCTTCCTCGCCTTGGCAGCAGGGGCTGGATGGAGGCTGGGGAAGCAGCAGGTACATGCTGGAGCTCAGAGTGTGGGAAACAGTTGAGGAAGGAATGTTCTCTTGGAGAAGGGAGAATAATGTCTCCTCCCCTTCTCCAAACAGCAAGTGCCCGGCCCAGTCTCCGTCTCAGGAACCTCTCTAACAGCCAAGATCAGGGCCTTACGGAGAGCTGACCCAAGGCCAGGCACCGTGCTGGACACATGCGACGAGTCACATCACTGCAGCCTTGCCGAAACTTCACGAGCACCCATTTCACAGATGAAGAAACGGAGGCTCAGAAAGACAAACGTTTCAGCCAATAAGTGGCTGAATCCATGCTCAAACCTAGGTCTGTGTGATCCCAGACCCTGAATTCTACAACTCCACCAAAAACTCCTCTTTATCTTCTTTTATTATTTATTTATTTATTTATTTATTTTTAGACGGAGTCTCACTCTGTCGCCCAGGCTGGAGTGCAGTGGCGTGATCTCAGCTCCTCTCCACCTCCTGGATTCAAGTGATTCTCCTGCCTCAGCCTCCCGAGTAGCTGGGACTAAAGACACACGCCACCACACTCGGCTAATTTTTTGTATTTTTAGCAGAGACGGGGTTTCACCATGTTGGCCAGGATGGTCTCAATCTCCTGACCTCGTGATCCGCCCGCCTCGGCCTCTCAGAGTGCTGGGATTATAGGCGTGAGCCACCGTGCCAGCCTATCTTCTTTTAAAAACATCATCAGTCTACCCTGCGTAATATGCCAAAATCCCGTCTCTACAGAAAATACAAAAATTACCCAGGCATGGTGGCATACGCCTATGGTCCCAGCTTCTCGGGAGGCTGAGGTGGGAGGATCACCTGAACCCTGGAAGTTGAGGCTCCAGTGAGCCATGATCATGCCGCTGCACTCCAGTCTAGGCAACAGAATGAGACCCTGACTCGAGATACATAAATAACTCAAAATAGCCACAGGCGGGCCGGGCGCGGTGGCTCACACCTGTAATCCCAGCACTGTGGGAGGCCGAGGCGGGCAGATCACGAGGTCAGGAGATCAAGACCATCCTGGCGAACACGGTGAAACCTCATCTCTACTAAAACTATAAAAAATTAGCTGGGCGTGGTGGCGGGTACCTGTAGTCCCAGCTACTGGGGAGGCTGAGGCAGGAGAATGGTGTGAACCCAGGAGGCGGACCTTTCAGTGAGCCAAGATCGCACCACTGCACTCCAGCCTGGGCGACAGAGCGAGACTCCATCTAAAAAAAAATTAAAAATAAAAATAAAAACACACACAAAAAAACCCAAACCATCATGAGTGTCTTGTTAAAGTCGTGCTGTTCTAGTTGTAAACGAGTTAGTGTGAGGTTGTGGGCCATGCCTGCGGCCTCAGCTCTCAGCCCAGGTAAGAAGGTTGTTGTGAGTGAGTAAGGTGGGAGTGAAGGATGTGGGAGGGGGGCTCTACTTCCAAAGCTGCTGAGGCAGTGTTGAAGGCCGCAGGACCCTTCCTCACCACTGTGGCCCAACTCTTCTTTCTCCCTCAAAACCCAGCTGAAAGGACACTTCCTCCCAGAAGTCTTCTCTGCTGTGCCTACAACCTCCCCCGACCCCAGGAGGACACACACACACACACACACACTTCTCTGTGTACTCCATCCTCTACGTTGTACTCATCAAAGCCCCAACCATAGTGTGTGTGTGTTGTGTGTATGGTGTGTGTGTGTCTGTGTTGTGTGTATGGTGTGTGTGTGTCTGTCTGTCTGTCTGTCTGTCTCCCTGGTCAGACTGGGACAACCTGAGAGCAAGGAGAGGGAATTCCCTATGCTCAAGGTGTGCCCCGTGTAGATCATGGTACAGAGTGGAGGCTCAGCAAACAGAGCATAAATGAATGAATGAGTGAGTGAATGAATGCATGGAATCTTGGGGTTAGTTTCCCTGCAGACAGGGTGCTGTGGCTGTAGGAGCTGGGCCGTCTAGTGCCTTGGTCTCGGGGTAGCTGAAGCTGGAGGAGGGAAAGAGGCCAGTCGTTTGCAGCTTCTGGAGGCCAGAGTCCAAGGTCAGCCTCTCTCAACAGGACCCCTCTGAACCTGGCTGACACCACGGCCTTTGGAAGCCACGTGGTCAGTAACACGCTGTCACCCTTACGCTGTCTGTTTACCTGACCTAATGACTGGGAAGCTCAGGTCTGTGACCCAGTGCCCAGAATGCTGCCTGGTATGGGGGTGTGGGTCACATCTGGCTCATCTCCAGGACAGCCCTGTTCTGCGTGTCTGCCAGTCAAGGGGTCACACGCTAACCTGGCTGCTCCCACTAGGGGTGGGAGGGGCAGCTTCAGAATGGGGCCACGCCAGGCCCCATCTCCCTACTGGGCCCATCACTGGGCACCCTGCACCTCTCTCTCTCATTCTTTCTTTTGAGCCTGCTGTGCTCAGTGACCAGAGCACACTTTCCCTTTGTCTCGCCTGGAGGAGAGATGGGGCCTCATGTCAGCTCTGCCTCTGCCTGACACACATGCTTGGCCCATCACTGGGTCTCGGTTTCCTTCTCTGTATTTCTTGGATATGCGAAGGCAGTAGGGTGAGGCTGGCCCCTTGAAGCTGGATGAGGATTTTTTTTTTTTTTTTTTTGAGACAGAGTCTCAGTCTGTTGCCCAGGCTGGAGTGCAGTGCAGTGGCGCGATCTTGACTCACTGCAACCTCTGCCTCCCGGGTTCAAGCGATTCTCCTGCCTCAGCCTCCTGAGTAGCTGGGACTACAGGCGCCCGCCGTCACACTCAGCAATTTTTTTGTATTTTTAGTAGAGATGGGGTTTCACCGTGTTGGCCAGGCTGGTCTTGAACTCCTGACCTCAGGTGATCCGCCCGCCTTGGGAGGCTGGGTTTTTGAGCTTTGTGCTGTTGGAGCCCGGCCCTCAGGGCTGCGTGGGAACCCCCGGGGGTGTGGGTTCTATACCAGGAAGTAGGCAGAGGGCCAGCCCGAGGACAGTTTGTTCCTTGCCAGTTCCCTGAGCTCTCCTGGCACACAGGCTGTGGCGGCAGCAGGGTGAAGTCAGAGGCTGCTCAGACCTCACACCATGTCGTTTGCCCAACCCAGAGAAAGCTCTGCCCCTGGCTTCTGGCTCCTCCTCTGCCAGGACTCACTGGGTGTGATGAGTTGGTCTTAGGGCACTGTCTGGGCACAGCCTGTTTGCCCAACATGGCCTCCTGGGCTCCATGCTTCTGTGGGTGGGAGGGGTCTGGGCTGGCCCAGGGGCTCTGACACCAGCTGGCATCTTGAGGTTTTGACTTCAGAGTGACCTGAATCCTGCTGCAACATGGAAATGAGAGGCTGGAGTCTCTGGGGGCTGCTTTCCCAGAGAAGAAGCCCCTTCCCCATCAGCCTGACATTGGCCAGGCCCCAAGGACCCCATGTGGCTGGAGGGCTCAGGGCTAAGTGGAGGGAAGCCCCGGGATGGCAGTGAGGGGTGAGGGAAGATTTGGGAGGTGACATCTACAGAGAGACCTGAGCGGGTGGGGCAGAGAGGGGGTCCCAGGCAGAGGGAGAAGCAAGTGCAAAGACCTTCATGACCCAGGGGAGCGCTGAGACCACCGACCAGCAGTGCCCCCACTACTTCAAGCCACCCCTCCTCAGGGCCTCCCAGAGGTCTCCAGCCTGGAACACCCTATGTAGTAGAGCTAGTAGGCTGGGGGACACTGGGGACTGCTGTCCCACTTGGAGCCTCGGGCCACTCCTCCCAGAAGCAGCAGGGTGGAGCCCTGTTGGATTTTTGTGTTCCCAAACATCCAGGAGACACACAGTTGTGAGTTTCCAGCCAGGCGATCTCTAAGGCCAGAGCAGCCCTTGTGGGTGTCAGGGAGGAAGGGCAGAAAGACTCGGGCCTCAAGCTCAGCTCCCTGCTGCAGGGAATTGAACGCCCCTTTGGTGAGTGGCTCTAGCTAAACAAACACGTGTTATCATGTATCAACAGCGGCCACCTCCTTGCTGGTTGGGCTGCTGCTGGCTCCCAGCCCAGAGCAGCCCTTCCGGGGCACTGCCTGCCACAGCGGACAGTCAGGGAAGGGCAGCTACGGCCCTGGATTCAAGCCCTGGCCACCCCTGCTCCTGCTCACTGTGTGCCCCCAGGCAAGTCACCGTCCCTGCCTCTCTGTGCAGCGGGAGGCCTGGATCTCTCTGCTCTGGGAAGACATCCAACCCTGGAATGGCTGGGCCACAGCTGGGACTGGGGGCCAGGAGGAAGCTGGAGGCCTGGGCTGGGGCTAGGCTGATTAGTTGAAGCCAGTAGAAAAGTACAGGCTTTGCTATTAAGAGTCCAGGAAATAACAAAAGCTAACAGTTACCGAACACTTGCCATGCACCTGACGTGGTGCTCACGTATCTTTTGCTGTTTTATTTCATTCTCAGTGAGTTGGGTACTGTTACATCTCCATTTTACAGAGCAGAAACTAAGGCTCAGATAGGAAAAACTGCAAAATCAGGAAGTGGTGAAGACAGAATCTGCCCCTAGGGTGCCTGATCAGGGCCCTCACCTAGAGGCAGATGCCTCCCTGTCTCCTAAGGTCAGTGGTCCTCAGCTATCATCCCTTTTTAATTTTTTTGAAACAGAGTCTGGCTCTGTTGCCCAGGCTGGAGGGCAGTGGTGCAATCTCGGCTCACTGCAAGCTCCACCTCCCGGGTTCACACCATTCTCCTGCCTCAGCCTCCCGAGTAGCCAGGACTACAGGCACCCGCCACCACGCCCGGCTAATTTTTTGTATTTTTAGTAGAGACGGGATTTCACAGTGTTAGCCTGGATGGTCTCAATCTCCTGACCTCGTGATCCGCCTGCCTCAGCCTCCCAAAGTGCTGGGATTATAGATGTGAGCCACCGCACCTGGCCAGCTATCATCCCCTTTTAAACTTTCAGGATTGGCCACGCTGACCTTCTCAGGACTTTGCAGGTGTCCACCGCCTCTGCCCTTTGGGCTTATGAACTCCTATTCATCTCTCAGGACCCTTCTTAATTTCACCTCCTCCATGAAGCCTGCCTTGCTTGGTTCCCCAGCAGAAACAGGGGGCACTCTCCTTGGTCCTCCTGCCACGCTTCTCCCACACACGCATCCTGGCATTTTACTGATGTTCGTGTGTGTTTCCCTGGAGGGAAAGGAGTGGGTTTAAATCACCCCCCATATCGCCTTTTGAGTGACAAGTCCTTATTTGGCACTCAAATAGGGAAGGCTGTCAAGGGAGTATATCACTCCAGAAAGACTCCCTTGGAGGGAGGAGAGGCCCACAGGTGGAGCAGAGACTTCGGGTAAACAGAAGTGGCATGACTGACAGAGGGGCATCAGCCAGGGGAAAATAGAACCGGGATCCGGGATAGTCTGCGTATTGAAGCTGGGCTGGAGAAGGTTGTGATCAAGGCAGTTTGAGCAGGTGTCAGCTGAGGAGGGCAGACGTTAGAGGCAGAGCAGGGCGCACGCAGTGTCTGGGGTGCACCCATAGACTGCTGAGGCAGGACATGGGTACCAACTGACTCGGGTGCCAGACCCATATGAAGGGCACAATGGGCACTCTCCCGCTGAATCCTCAACAAACCCAGAGCGCTTTTACTCCCCCTGCTTCACAAGTTAGAAACCTGAGGTTTGGGAACAAGTGAGGCAGGACGGGTGCCCTCCAGCCTTGCCCCAGGCCAAGTGGGTGCCTGGGCAGCTCTGGTCCACTTGGATTGCAGTCATGTGCCACCACACCTAGCTCAGCCTCCCCAGCTTGCCGCTTACCACAGAAGAAAAACGTGGCTTGACTGGCAAGAGGAGGAAATTAGAGTTTTGTGTATAGAAGAGTCACTCTGGGCCAGGTGCGGTGCCTCACGCCTCTAATCCCAGCACTTTGGGAGGCCAAGGTGGGTGGATCACTTGAGGTCAGGAGTTTGAGACCAGCCTGGCCAACATGGTGAAACCCTTTCCCTACTAAAAATACAAAAATTAGCCAGGTGTATCGGCAGGCACCTGTAGTTCCAGCTACTCAGGAGGCTGAGGCACGAGAATCGCTTGAACCCAGGAGGTGGAGGTTGCAGTGAGCCAAGATCGTGCCACTGCACTTCAGCCTGGGTGACAGAGTGAGACTCTGTCTCAAAAAAAGAAAAAAAAAAGAAAAGAGAAGAAAAAGAAGAGTCACTCTGGAGAACAGCTAAGTCCAAGACTCCTGGCCTGGAGCTCCCAGTCACTTCTAATCGGTGCCCGACTTGCCATCCCCACTGAGGCTGGTGTGATGAAATCAAAATTACCCGACCCCGGCCTGCTGCGCAGGGGGGAGCCACACACAGCAAGAGTGGCAAAAGTGTAACTTGCTTTGCAGACGTGCTTCTGGGATGTAAATTGCCTTTCTGGAAATAGAACCCTGCTTCCCATTCGTGTAATTAGAGCTTCCAGCATCTGCCCCATGGGAAAAACACTTGTCCTGAGGGGAATCACAGTGATACTTTAGAGAGTAACACAAGAAACCTTCTCCTGATCAAATGCAGTTATTCCTTTGTCCCTGGATGACACTGGTGTGTCAGGTCGCTATTAAAATCACCAAGTCCAGGCTGGGCATGCTGGCTCACACCTGTAATCCCAGCATTTTGAGAGGCCGAGGTGGGTGGATCACTTGAGATCATGAGTTCAAGACCAGCCTGGGGAACATGGTGAGACCCCCATCTCTACTAAAAATACAGAACATTAGCCAGGTGTGGTGGTCTGTGCCTTTGGTCCCAACTACTCGGGAGACTGAGGTGGGAGAATCACCTGAACCTAGGAGGTTGAGGCTGTGGTGAGCCAAGATTTCACCATTGCACTCTAATCTTGAGCAAGAAAGTGAGACCTTGTCTCAAGAAAAAAAAAAAAAAAAAGAAAAGAAAAAAAGAAAAACAAAACAAAAAACACTAATCGTCAAGTCCAGCAGCCTGCCTGACTGGAGGAGACCTTGGACTTCTTTTGCTGTCTCTAGGCACGATCCGCTCCTGTTTGACTCACCCTTTCAGAAACAAGAGGCCTGCCCCTCAGGGTGCCTGAGGGCTGCAAACACCTGTGGCTTCTCAGGAGCCCCAGCTTTGAGCAGTGGCACTTCTACTTTTCAAGCTCCCTAAGCATATTTGACAATGGGCTTGGATCACCCCACTCATCTGGGCCATCTTTAGACAGACTTCTCCTGGCCCCACATAACTGCATGGAAAGTGGGTAGAAAACAATGATTCCTGGCCGGGCGCGGTGGCTCAAGCCTGTAATCCCAGCACTTTGGGAGGCCGAGACGGGTGGATCACGAGGTCAGGAGATTGAAACCATCCTGGCTAACACGGTGAAACCCCATCTCTACTAAAAAAATACAAAAAACTAGCCGGGCGAGGTGGCGGGCGCCTATAGTCCCAGCTACTCAGGAGGCTGAGGCAGGAGAATGGCGTGAACCCGGGAGGCGGAGCTTGCAGTGAGCTGAGATCCGGCCACTGCACTCCAGCCTGGGCGACAGAGCGAGACTCCGTCTCAAAAAAAAAAAAAAAAAGAAAGAAAACAATGATTCCTATTTTCTGCCCACACAGATTCTTTTTTTTTTTTTTTTTTTTTTTGAGACAGAGTCTCACTCTGTCACCAGGCTGGAGTGCGGTGGCGCGATCTCGGCTCACTGCAGTTTCTGCCTCCAGGGTTCAAGCGATTCTCCTGCCTCAGCCTCCCGAGTAGCTGGGATTTCAGGCATGTGCCACCACACCTGGCTAAATTTTGTATTTTTAGTAGAGACGGGGTTTCACCATGTTGGCCAGGCTGGTCTCAAACTCCTGACCTCCAGTGATCCCTCCACCTTGGCCTCCTAAAGTGCTGAGATTACAGGCGTCAGCCACTGCTCCTGGCCTTTTCTTTTCATTTTATTTTTGAGACAGAGTCTTGCTCTGTCACTCAGGTTGGAGTGTAGTGGTGTGAGCTCACTGCAACCTCCACCTCCTGAGTTCAAGCTATTCTCCTGCCTGAGCCTCCTGAGTAGCTGGGATTACAGGTGCCTGCCACCATGCCCAGCTAATTATTTTGTTTTTTTTGTATTTCACCATGTTGGCCAGGCTGGTTTTGAACTCCTGACCTCAGGTGATTGGCCTGCCAAATCAGCCTCCCAAAGTGCTGGGATTACAGGCGTAAGCCACCGCGCCCGGCCTTTTTTCTTTTTATTTTATTTATTTATTTTTTTTGTTGAGACGGAGTCTTGCTCTGTCACCCAGGCTGGAGTGCTGTGGCTGGATCTCAGCTCACTGCAAGCTCCGCCTCCCGGGTTTACGCCATTCTCCTGCCTCAGCCTCCCAAGTAGCTGGGACTACAGGCGCCCGCCACCTCGCCCGGCTAGTTTTTTGTATTTTTTAGTAGAGATGGGGTTTCACTGTGTTCGCCAGGATGGTCTCGATCTCCTGACCTTGTGATCCGCCTGTCTCGGCCTCCCAAAGTGCTGGGATTACAGGCTTGAGCCACCGCGCCCGGCCCCTTTTTTCTTTTAAAGAGATAGATCGGTCTTGCTATGTTGCTCAGGCTGGACTCCTGGGCTCAAGCGATCCTCCAGCCTCAGTCTCCCAAGTAGACCCACAGGAATTCCAAGGAGACAGAGACTTCCAGAATCACCTTGTCAAAGATGGGGCTGAGCAGCTGGGGCTGGGGGTCTCCGGAGCACCGGCAACTCTGTGGTCCTTACCTGTGCTCTCTAGATGTTTGAGACGAGCCTGGGCAATATAGGGAGACCCCTGTCTCTACAAAAAGTAAAAAAAGTAGTGGGGTATGGTGGTGTGCACCTGTTGTTCCGGCTACTCAGCAGGAGGCCGAGGAGGAGGATTGCTCGGGTCTGGGAGTCATGGTCACACCACTGTACTCCAGCCTGGATGACAGAGCGAAATCCTCTCTCAAAACAAAAACCAAGCTGGCGCCTTGGAGCCTGGGGCTAATGTCTGGTTCTGGCACTTGCCACCAGCTGCACGATCTCAGGCAGGCCGATTCCCCTGTTTATTAAGAACATAGTTGACCCAGAGCACCACCACCCTGAGTGGGGTATTCCCCGTTCGTTTCTCCATAGGCCGTTTCTGCCTGGCTGCCTGTATGGAGTGTGGTAGCCCCCGGGGACGTGTTGCTTTGCTCCTGGGGCTCTGGGCCCTAGAACCCTGCACTCACTGAAAGTCCACTGGAGGCCCACCATGAAGGTTGTCTGCCATCATCTTGGGGGACCAATGCTGTGATTTCTCAGAACTGTGACCAATTCACTACCAGAGCCCCATCGAGGATCTTGTTCTCACAGGAAAGCGTGGCCCCCCAGCACTCTGAGCGCCTGTGCTCCGCCTGCCCTCCACACTTGCTTCCTGCTCCAATGCTTGGCAGTCCTCTGCCCGCAGGCAGCCTCCAGGACTCAAACTCCTCCACCTTCACCTGTCTGGTGACCCACTCAGCTCACAGACTCACCTTTTCTTCCCTAACCTGCAGGCATGCAGGGCTTCTCATGCAACCCCGTCTCCTGCCAACCTGAACCCTAGGGCCCCCAGCCCTGCTGTCCTCTGTGGTCCCCACCTGGGTGAAAGCCCACGTGTTCCTGAGAGGCTCACACCTGTGCAGGCAAGTGCTGGCCACCAGCCTGGGATCAGGACACTGACTGGTACCTTGAAAGTGATGGGTAGATATTTCTTTAATGAATGATACTAGGTTTCTACAGTCAGCATGCTTTCCCACTCTCAATTTCAAACCTCCTTCTTACTCCGGAAACCTCCTGGCCCTCCTGTCTTCACTCTCAGATGCTTCCTCCTTTCCAGACAAGAGAGAAAGCCTCATGCTGGACCGGCTCCCTCACCACATCCAAAATCTTCTTTTCCTCCCGGAAGGAAGACGGATCTACTCTCTGAAGATCCCCCCGAGGCCCCACTCCAAGTAACTCCTTCACTTGCTTTTTCAGAACACACGTACCCCTATGCAAGTTTCCCGCCTCCAAGATTAAACTTGAGTCCCCTATTAATGAAACAAACCTCCTCCCCTCCCAGCGGTCATCCTCCCTCATTCCACCTTCACGGACAAACTTTGCCTCCACCCTCTCAACCCATCTGGCTCTTCCTTGAAGCGCTGGCCTAAGCTCAGCTCTCCGAGGTCGAGGACCAATGGCGGGGGAGCAGCCTTTCCTGCCGCCCCCATGCCTCAGTGAGGGCGGGTGCAGGGGCTGCCCTCAGCCAGCTCCCTAGGCTGGCTCACTGCTGTGGTCTGAGCGTGGCCCCAAGTTCATGCTGGAAACTCAGTTCCCAATGCAACACTATGTTGAGAAGTGGGGTCTAAGAGGCAATTAGGTCATGAGGGCCCTGGCTCATGAATGAATGGATTAATGCCATTATCATGGGATGGGCTCCCGAAAAAATAAGTCAAGCCCCTTCCCCTCTCTCTAGCATGGGATGATGCAGCAGCAGGTCTTCCTCGCCAGAATCGGCCCCTCCATCTTTAACTTCCCAGTCTCCAGAGCCATGAACCAAATAAACCTCTATTGGTTCTAAATTGCCCAGTCTGTGATATTGTGACAGTAGCACAAAGAGACCAAGATACCCACTCCCATGGCTTTATTTTACCCCACATTGAAGACTCAAATCTTGTTCCCTGGCCCAAACCCCACATACGCACTAGGTGCTCAAACAACCCTGAGGTGCACCTTCATTCCTGCCACATGGGGCCCCAGCTGCTCAGGGCCTCACACTGGTTCCAGCAGTCTGGTGTGCCCGAGCAGGCCCAGCAGCGCTCTGCTTCCCTTCAGCCAGAGCAGACTCAACAAGGTGGGTTGCCCCCAAAAGACATAAGTCAGTTTACTGCGAGTCAGCTGAAAACCCCACAAACCTGGCAAGGAGGATACAGGATCTGGCAACAGATTTGGCTTTTTCAGAACGTTACCAAAGCAATCTCTACGGCATGCGTCTGTCTTCTGTCCTCCAGATTAGCAGCTTTACAACAGTTTCCATGAATATGTGTTAAGCTTAACCGCCTGGGAGAAAATGAGTGGCAGATGGTGGAGGCAGTGTTAGTGAGCGACTCCCTTTCCCAGTCTTGGCCATTCACACACCCTGCCCCTAGCAATCCTGGTACCCTTTCTGAAGAATCCAAATTCACTTTTCAGCCAGGTGTGGTGGCTCATGCCTGTAATCCCAGCACTTTGGGAGACTGAGACGGGCAGATCACTTGAGGTCAGGAGTTCGAGACCAGCCTGGCCAACATGGTGAAACCCCATCTCTACCAAAAATACAAAAATTAACCCAGCGTGGTGGCAGATGCCTGCAGTCCCAGCTGCTTGGGAGGCTGAGGCAGGAGAACCGCTTGAACCTGGGAGGTGGAGGTTGCAGTGAGTCAAGATTGTGCCACTGCACTCCAGCCTGGGCGAGAGAGTGAGACTCCATCTCTAAATCAATAAATTCACTTTTCCCCTGGGCTCTCTCATTAGCAAACACAAGTAATGCCCATGTGCTCTAGGACATCGGGGAGGGAGTAGAAGGCTGGAGACCTCACCTGCCTTTGCAAGCGAGGGTCACACATGCCGTAGTCACAGGGATGCCCTGGAGCTGGTGACTTGCTTGAATTCTGCTCTGGGTGCGACCGGGTTCTGCAGCAGGGTATGCGATGGTGCTGCAGGTCAGTGACAGAAAGCTGACATTTGTGAAACGAGTCACACAAGGGTTCCAGGCAAGTTAGCTGCCATTGGCTATTGGAAGAGTAGAGAGAAAACCCAAGATGCTGAGTAAGACTCCTAAGTACTTAACAGACATGCCACGCTTAGCCTTTTTCCATAATGGGAACCCAAGTTTGGGTGGATACTTCAATCAATTAGGAAAAATCAATAATCAATACTTGACTAGTCCAGTGTGTGCACCACTCACCCAGATTATCCTCAAGAGTGAATGCAGCTCAACCAGAAACTTAACTGATGACGGGACCAGGCGTCCACACTGACCTCTGACACAGAATGGTGCTAGGTGCTGGGAAAGAGACGTGGAGATTAAGCAGCTTGCTCAGGGATACTCAGAGGTTGCAGAGTTGGGCAAATTCAGGTTTCCTCCCTCTTGTACAGTCATATTTCCTTTCAATAGTAAATGGGAGAAAAAAGGATCCAGGCCAGTTCTGGGTATGCTAACTTGACCAATACAGTGTGGGGGGGTGGGGAGAACCTCCAAGTAATCAGGAATTATTAATGCATTTGGGTTGCAAAAGCCTTCAATGTTATTTTGCTCCATATTGAGGGCAAACATTGCTTGGGTTCAAGAACTAGGAGGGTATGTAGTTTAGTGTCCCTACTAAAAGAAGAATGAATGTTTACCCTCTCTTCTCTTAAAAATGAGTGGCACCAGACACAAGAGGAGACCAGGGCCCAGAGAACTCAACACTCACAGGTATTGAAAAGCTTTAGAAACTGATTTTACAAGTTCTGTTTTACATGAAAATTTTGTGGAGAAAGTCACCACTTTGATTTTTTTTTTCCAGATACAGTGCACACTGGCCAAATTGTTTTAATTTCCGAATTTATTAAAATGATTAACCTCAATACTGCAAGTGCATGTACAAAATATTTGTAAAAAATGTTTTTAATGAAACGTTAAAGAACTTACCTCAAATGCTGAAAAAGTCCTTTTTCATTCTTTCAGTACAAGGAATACATTGTATCTCAAAAGTATTACAACTCAGCAAAAACAATTTATAACAGTAATTTGAAAATGATTGAAAATTGAATACTTTACATATATTTCTATGATCATCTCCTAATTCTTACAATGCCAAAATCTTAACCAATCATTGCATAAGCTCAAGCTAAGAGTTTTATTGAACGCAACCTCTTCCAAACTGGTCAACGGTGTGTGGATGTCACCATTCCACATGGTGAAGTTCTACAGCAGATCCAGAACAGTTCTGAGGCCCCTACCTTTACCAACGGAAATTAGGTTTCCCTAGAAGGCATCAACAGTGGCTGCTGAGTGCTTGTGCATACCGACTCCTGAGAGGCAGTGATCCACTACCAAATGTCACTGCTTTGAGACCCATGGGAAGGTCAGCCTCCAAAGAGGAGGCCATGATAAAATTAAAACATCATAAATAAGTTACTAAAATTAAGCTTAAAAATGAAGAAAAATGGGAAATGCATTTTGTCACTTTTTAAGATTGAAATTCCCAAAATAGCTATTGTTGGTATTCAAATAAGGTTTAAGGTTTAGTCTCTGAACCTCTTTTAAAAACAACCCAAACTAAGATGGGAATAGAAGAGGCGACCCTCTGCCCTCCAGCACCTCCAGACACAGGGTCTACCTTCATCGTCCTCAGTGGCAGGGGTTCACATTGCTATGCAGGGACCCCATGAGGGCTGGATGTGCTCTGAAAAGTGCTCCGGGTGCCTCGGACAGGTGCTCCTGAGAGGCTGTGTGGGCTGCCCTACTTCATTGGTGAAGACCTCCAGACGCAGCGAAGGGGGGTGTGGGGGAGTGTGGAAGGAGGTCTACCACATGCTTTCCAAATGCCTGAGGAGTTTGACTGCACCACAACAAACAAGGATGAGACTATGTAAGACTACAGAAGTAGTTCCTTAGAGAACCAGGAGAAAACAATCTACTTTCTAAAAATGTTCATAAGTCTTATTAATTTCTATTTGGAACCTATGGGCAATTAATAGTCTTAAGGAGTTTCATTTAAATAATATCCCCCCAAACCTGGAAACTAGTAGGAATCAATTAGTAGTAACATTAAGCATTGAGATTTTCTCCACTGGACTTTTCATTACCTTCAGATTCCTTTTAATATTTTAAGACATGGGCTACTTTCCTATAGACACTACACAAATCCCCTAAATTGATTTTTACTTAGGAACACTGTATATCAGAAAGTACATGTACACATTTCCCAGAAATAAGAGAGACCTACTGGTGTCAAACACCTGTTACAGATTTATATTCCCAAATTCTCTGTCCAATGATTTGCAAAATAATCCAGAGAAATGAAAAGAACCTGGTATGGAATATAAAATAGTAATAAAAATTTGCTCATTAAGTTAATTAAAATTAATTTCTCAAAGTGCTTCAAAAAAACAAATTAAATCTGACTCCTTTTTGTTTAACTGATAATATAGTCAAAAAAATCTGATATTTTCTTAATAAACTAACATAAGCCAAGAACTCCCACTGATGCAGTGCTTAAAACTATATATTTATAATTTCCTATTTTATTGGCATGAATATTTCTAAACTTAAAAACCTTCCTGGTAAGTTCTTTTAATTTCTTATGACAAAAATTTCTCACAACACACAAATATTTACAACATATACATTGTTTTCAGTTCTTTACATTGAATCTCAAAGACAAACTTTATAGGTTACCACAGAACAAAAGCTGTGACTCATGTTTTTATTTCATAAACTATTATAAGTTAAAGTGAATAGATTTTTTTTTAATATTCCTTGTAGCATTTTACAAGTGCAACAGAAAACTTGAAGAACCAAATTAAGATAGCTGTAGTTCATTAGATAAATGTTGCTTGTTGTCATCACGTTGTTCACAGCAAATTTTTGAAAAAATAAGCACCAATCATTCTTGCAAAGAACAATTTTATCTAAAAGGATTGAAAAGAGTTAAATACAAGGTTTTTAATTTACATGACAAGCAATAAATACGCCGTATCGAAACTCATCCCACACACTGCTACCCTCGTACGCATAATGTACTGAAAAGTGAGCTGTCACGTAGGTCATTGTATTTTTTTTTTTTTTTTTAAGAAACCAATCTGACTCCCAACCAATGGTTTGTGATATTAACAAAGGCCACAAACAGTACACCTGGGCCAGCAAACAGTGTGAAACTGACAAAACTCCAAGGGGGAAACATCTAGCAAATAAATCAAAAAGCCAAAGATCATTGCTGGTGATATTAGCATACTAGAAACCCTTAATATGCTGCTACTATGATTTGTTTTAAATTATTGTTTAGTCATATATTAAAGAGCCAGCTGATGCTCTTACAGTTAAAAAAAACTGTGTAGCCACATTACTGTTTTCAACGTCCTGTGTGGAAAGTTGCTATCACTGTACAATTTTGCTTGAGCCTTTATTTTACAACAGGGCTTTACCTCTAACTCAGAATTGCACGTAAGAAGGCTATTTAAAAAGTACGATAAAAATTTGCACAAATCAGACTTAAGAATTGAGTCAGTACGCTGTACACTTTCTACAATAGTATGCTGATAAGTGAAGGGACAATAGAAGTGCTGCCACTAAACTTTCAGTTGAGGAATAATTGACTGGAATTTTTAAATTTCTTTAAAGTAGTTATCCCAGGTCAAATGAAGACCAAGAGCTTAGGCATTAAGCCTTAAAGACTGATCTTCTCTTCTCCTTGAAGAAATGTCAATATCTATAGAGTCTTTTCCAACTATTAACCTCAATCGCTTAGCTGGAGGAAGAGGAATAAAATCGTCTTCAAAGTCATCATCATAGTCATCCTCCTCTTCGTCGCCCTCAGAAGAGGAGGAATCATCTGTACTTTCTTCCTCATATTGACTATAGTCATCCACCTCCATTCGAGACTCCAAGAGAGAAAGAGGATCACTGCAGCACACCCCATTTTCATGAAGCCCTTCTGTATAAGACCCCCTATTTTCCTCATCTCGTTTTAGTTGGATTTTTAATTTTGTAGAACTACTGCCTGATCCTGAGTTAAATCCATTATTAAGCTTTGCTACATAGAGATTGTTATCGTTGTCATGGTCTTTGCTTAACTTGATGCTTATTTTTGAAGAATTCATTCCATCATTCTCTTGGTCATTTGTCTTGCTGCTGCTATCATGACGCCTACGAAGAGTCAATTTGGGAATCCCAGAGTTATTTTCTAGGATTAACTGTGCGTCATACCTTGTGATTCGCCTCTTCTTTTTACTTTTTGCAGTTCTAAAGCTGTCTTTTGTTTTGAAGCTATCTGATGTCACAACTGAACAACCGACGGGTGAAGGAGCACAGTCTGTGTAGTTCACAGGCATGCCCACAGTGCCACTGTGCTCGCCCTGGTCAGAATGGGGCCCCATCAAATCTGGTACCGCATCGTCTTTTCCAGGAGAATCACGCACTGGAGTAGATTCCTCTATTTTCGCAAACTGTTTCACAAGTTTTCCTTGTCGTGACTTCTTTTTGGACACGCCTGTGTCACTCTTATGACACTTAGCCTCCCCCTTTTGCGCAGTCTCATGAGCCAGTTCTTCCTCCTGCACCACGGGAGCTGGCTGTGGCTGTTCCCCACTGTCAGGGCAAGGTTCCGTCACGCTGCTTTTATAGCCATCCAACGTATTTGGTTCAAGCTTGATGTCAGAGGCCGCCTTCAGATTTGTTCTTGTCCTCACTGACCGCCGGGTTATGTAGGTGCAGGGCGAGCTCTCCCCCTGCGAATGAGCACCTCTCACAGGATTCTGTCTGTGTTCTCTCGCCGCATGTCTAGTCAAGCACCCGCTGGCAACTGCGGCTTGGGCTGGTCCCTCTGGCTCCTTATCTTTTTTAATGGGCAAATTTTTATATAGAACTACTTTAGGCTCTTTCAGTACTAAGTTTCCCATTTCGAGTTTTCTTGAAGCATTCTTTTGCTCCAGCCGCTTGCAATGATTTCTCAATTTTATCTTTGAAAGTAAAGGCTTTGCAGGCTTCTTCAGTTTCTTTGGTACCCTGGAATTATTTATATGAGTTAGCTTAGATGAGGTAGAGTTGGAAGAAGCTGGAATTCTTGACATAGATTGCCTCGTTAACGTTCTGCTCTTGCTATTCTTTTTTACACCAACTGAAGATTTTCGGTTAGAAGCTGTAAGGTTAAAGAGAAAAAGGTGAAAAACAGCCTTGGTAACACCAGAGTTCAAGAAAAGAATGCCCAAACCCAGGCTATTAGCTACAGCGCGTTTAGATTACACAAACGCCAACACGGCTCCTGCTGCAGATTCTGCCGGCGCACCTGCATTCCCTGCACTGCTTCTCTTTGAAGTTCTTTTCTAATTTATGGGGCATTTATTCATTTTCGAGGTAAGCAGTTGTATGGTTAAGGAGCTTTTAGCACAGCAAGGACCTAGATTCCACTCTAAGCTTCTTAATCTGTCATGACACTGGCCCAAACAAAGGCTTTCTTCTCCTGATTTAGGAGTTTCCCACATAAAAGATTTGAAAGAAAGTTAACATTGTTTTTTCCTTTCACAGATTCTCCTTAGTCATTTAAAATGTTTCTAAAATCCATTACTCATTAACCCAAAGGAAGTACAGCACTTGGCCATTAACATAGAATAGAAATATAATACTCATGGGCTCTAAGGAACAAATACTATTGTAATGGTTTCAAACAAGAAAAACAGATCTTAGATCTTAAGAACCACATATTATCACTCTGAAAAGTCCAATCACTATCAAAAAAGAAATGCACTATTCTAAATTGTCCCCTTCAACTCCGTGAGGACCAGAAGAGGCAACCAGTGGGCTGTCAACTTAGAAGAGCTGCAAAGCTTACTTGGCCCCGTCCCTTCGGTGACTGCCCAGTGCCAACAATCACAGTGAAGGAAGATGCACGCTGCCAGAATTGTACACTCTCAGGACAAAGGGAGATCCAACTTCTTTCCTCCATGGCCAGGACAGAAAAGGGTTACAACTGACCCTAATGGTAATCACAACCTGAGTAGTGATGAACATGTTTCAATTTGAGAATGAGTGTATTCTTATCCACTGGAATTATACAGAACTACTAGGTAGAAAATATTTTTTTTTTTTTTTTTTTTTTGAGACGGAGTCTCGCTCTGTCGCCCAGGCTGGAGTGCAGTGGCCGGATCTCAGCTCACTGCAAGCTCCGCCTCCCGGGTTTACGCCATTCTCCGGCCTCAGCCTCCTGAGTAGCTGGGACTACAGGCGCCCGCCACCTCGCCCGGCTAGTTTTTTTTGTATTTTTTAGTAGAGACGGGGTTTCACCGGGTTAGCCAAGATGGTCTCGATCTCCTGACCTCGTGATCCGCCCGTCTCGGCCTCCCAAAGTGCTGGGATTACAGGCTTGAGCCACCGCACCCGGCCGGTAGAAAATATTTTTTAAAACATAAGGATATTTAGATAATTCTTTCACTACAGAATTTCTTTATGCTTACAAGTCTTGCCTACAAGGTGGATTGAGTAGATGTGCTGTCAATATAAGGAATAAAGTTGAATGGCTTCTCAAAAGGCTTCATATGTGACTCAAGCTTAAGCTGCTCCTGTAGTGTGTCTGACCTTGCCACTGACTTTCTGCTATGTTCATTTTTCCTCTGTATTGACATGCTGGACTATTATTTATAGAAGTTTATACAAGTCAGTGTCTCAATTACCTAGTTCCTGCATGTCCAGTTGAAAAACTTCTTCCTAATCAAAACACTCCATTTACAGATTTGCTAGAGAAGCCAAGATAACAAAACGAATCATCACCACCTCTCACCAGAACAGGGAGAATAAAAATAATAAAATACAGGTAAGCTCAGCACACTGCCCACCCAAGTGAGGACCAGGATCCTGCAGAGAAAGTCTCTGTCGCTTTCTACATGCCTCAGTTTGCCGGGGAAACTGCCATTCTGCCCAGCTAAGCAAGTAAGTTACCCTAAGTTCAGTTTTTATTGAGAGGAGCAAGAATGCATCACAAGCATTCCAAAAATTATCAAACCACCAAGAATAGAAGGCTCTGTACCTGAGGTCAGGAGTTCGAGACCAACCTGGTCTCTACTAAAAATATAAAAATAAGTCAGGCATGGTGGCATGTGCCTGTAATCCCAGCTACTGGGAAGGCTGAGGCAGGAGAACCACTAGAACCTGGGAGGTGGAGGTTGCAGTCAGCCAAAATCTAGCCATTGTACTCCAGCCTGGGAGGTAAGAGTGAAACTTCATCTCAGAAAAACAAGAACAAAAACAAAGAAGGTCCTGCACATACAGACTGACTCGTAAGTGGCTTCGGGGTACATAAACCAGAACGCACAGCAAGGAGATTCACGGTTTGAACCAAAAACATACTTACACACGTGGGCTGCTACCAAGGTGGTGCCCTATTTTTAAAACAGCAGTAGTGGTGAAGTTTGAATATGATTCAATTTGAGAACAAGTGATTTATTATCCACTGGAACTATACAGAACTATGTGGTAGCAAATACTTTTTTTTAAAATAAGAAATTTAGAAAATAAGAAAAAATAGGGAACTCTTTGGCTAAAGGGTTTCTTTATGCTTACGAGGCTTGCCTACAAGGTGGACTGAGTGGACGTGCTGCCAACATAAAGACACACTAGTGAAGAAAGGACCGCACTGCTTGCTTCCCTTCACTTGGCTTTCTCAGATGTGGCTACGATGATCCTTTGCTCATTCTATGCCTCTGCAAGGACCAATTTATGATCAATCTTAGTGGCTTCCAACCTTTTATTTCTCCTCTTTCCATTCCACTCTCATGATGCACCTGCAAGCACCCTTACACAACAATCACATCCATGTCCCATTCTCCACAGCAATCCCCGCCGTCTGGGTCCAGCCTGCTCCTCCAATGAGACAGCCTTTGGTGATCCGACAACTCCTTGTCGTCAAATGCAGCACACACTCTTCAGCCCTTCCCTTTCTTCATTTCTCTGAATGTGACACTGATAACCACTTTTTCTTGAGAAAACTTTTCTTCTCTTGGCTGTCAAAGAGCGTACTCTCCTGGTTTTCCTTCTCCATCCCTGGCACCCCTCCTTCATCGGCCCCCTAGACTGTTACTCTTCAGGTCTGTGCAGTCCTAGACCCCAGGTGATAAGCACCCATTCTCCCATGGCTATTACCACTTACAGGCTGACAGTTCCCAAACTCTAGCCAGACTGTCTCCTAAACTGCAGACCCAGGTCACCAAATACCGACTGTCTCTAAGCCCCTAAATGGAACTCACCATCAAGTCTCCTGACGACGTCCCCTTTTGAGGTCTCCATCTTGGCCAATACCACCACCACACGCCCAGCTGCCGAAGCAGAAAGCTGACGGCCCTCCTTGACTGCCTCACCAAGCCAATCACCATGTGCCGCGGAGTCCACCCCTGCAGTGTCACTGCAACCTGTCTACTCTTCCCTGTCTGGAACACCACAGCCTCCTGCATTGAACTATGGCAGTTTTGTTTTTCCTATTGTTTTCCCAACAATCCGTTTACCACCACATAGCCAGGATGACTTTCCTAGTGTATCATGCAGCTTCTGGGTTTTAAACCTTTCAGCAACCTAATGTCCTAAGAATGAAGTCTAAAATTTTAACCTGTGCTCACATCTTTCTTCTTTGCCTGTACTCGTCATGAAGAAAAGCCTTGACTCAAACTCCCCTCTGTCTATAGAGCTGTCTGAAAGGCCCTCTGCTTTGAATATGCTTCACTTGGCCAACTTCTCATCCCCCTGTAAGACTCAGCTTAGGCAACAACTCTCTCAGGGAGCCTCTGGGGACTTTCTCTGCAATGCCTTTCCTATGTCTTCTCAGCACCCAAGAAGCTCCTTCCTTGGTACTTATTTTTACGCTTTGGATGACTCCCATTTTACGGTGATTCTGAATTCAGCTCTCCCCATCCCATCCCTCCTTCCAAGACATTCATTGTTGACAACAGAAAACCAAAGCACTTTTATGGGTTTGTGTCTAAACTAACATAAACGCTCCATTTTTGAGCACAAAATGGGTATGTATTTGATGCTATGTATTGTATTAACACAGAGATTTCACTTACATGTTACCAATGTACTCTAAATTTTTTCGAAAAGCATTTTCTCATCAAAAGCCCTGTCAAATGGTATGCTCATCAAATCAAAAGAAAAAAAAAGGCAAAGAATATGAGAAATGTGACAAAGACGAGGGTCCAGTAGAGTGACAAGAGTCCTTCAATGTCCAAAGAAGCTGCACTGTCCTGGCAGGGGTTGAGAATTTCAGACAGTGAAGGCTAAAGGAGGAAGACAGTGGTCACAATGACAAATTAAAAGTCAATGATTTTTAAAAGTCCATCAAGAAACCAAGGACTAGGACCTAAGTGGGGTAAGCGCCTGTGTTTGAGCTTGCTCTGGCACTTACATGCCTTGTATGACTCTTCCCCTCTCGGCTGGGACAAATCTCAAATGCATGGACCTGGACTGTAATTTTAGGTGGGGGTACACATTCTTTTCAGCAATTACTACATGCTAGGTACTGTGCAAAATGGCCACACTCATCCTAATAAATGCCTTTGGAAGGAAATGCGATTAAAGCTACGTGAAAACCAAGCTCATGTGGACTACTGTGCCTAAGGTCATCCATCTGGTGAACAGAAGAGATGGGACTTGTTAGGCTTCCTGAGCATTAAAATGACTCTTATGCTGCCTGTAAGGCATACTACAGAAGAATCATGGTGTTGGCCTCAACTTATGGGTAAAGGCCCAACTGCATGGCTGTTACGGTCACTTCAGGGTATCCTCAAAATCATAAGGCAGGGTGGCACAAGACTTCCAGCCAGACAAAAGAGTTGTGAACGACACCAAAGCCTTCCTGAGTACTCAGGCTGCACTGGAAATGCGCACCATCAGCGTGAACTAAGATAATACAAGGGCCACAGTCGAGCATCTCCAGAACTTGAGGATCCAGAAAGCCTCTGACAGGACTTTAAAGACCTCGGTCTCAAGGGGTTTACTCGGCACAAGCAGCTTTCATCTGACGTGACCAGCATAGACTGCCAATGGCTACCTGGAACAGGGGGTTAGAACTCGGAAGCAGCCCGAAGGCTCAGCAGAAAACAGTGTTCAGATCAACTGATGACATCAGTGACAGGGCAAGAGTGAGAAGCAGCGCCCCAGCCTCTGCATCTAGGACAGGTGCTCCATAGTTAAGATCAACTTCTCCCTCTGGCTGATTCTTCCGGGGCTTGTCCTGACTTGTGGCACATGCAGAGACCCGTGTCTGCATCTCCACAGACTGCTCGCGAGCTTCTCTCTGGTCTCACATTCCCTATCACAGCACTAACTTCAGAGGGGGCACACCAGTCAGCAAGGCATGAGGCCTGAAAAACCAGACTCCTCCAGTCCTGGCATTATAATTCAGACGTGGGGACTGGATTTGTGAAAACGGATTCCTTGTTGTCTCTACTTCTGTATGCTAAAGCAGAGTCACACTGTAGCTCTCAAGGTACTTTCCAAAAAAGCACCTGTATGGAAGAAAATTTTCTTCCAACTACTCAAAACATTTCTTTATACATGTGTTCAAAGAAAGCAGTTCCTCTATCAGCTGCTAAATTCTAAACGAACCACAGGATAAAGACCAGCAGCCACACAGAAAAAGCACTCCACAAACACGCACAGCATGTGCATCCACCACCCTGGGAGGAGGGCCTGGCAGTGCTGGCTTTCTGGCAGGCTGTGGCTTCCAGACCTTTCTTTCAGACAGGTGGAGTGGATGGCTGAGACAAACACCAAAATAAATACAGCCTAAGAGAACACATGTAAGAACTCAAGAAACCCTATGTGAACATAACATACAATGGTCTCAGAGACAACTAAAGCCTCGAGCTCCTTCAAAGAGAGCACTGAGCCATGCCTATCCACTCTGCCCATGACCTCAGAGTTAGTCACACTGACCCCTGGATTGCTCCAATCATGCTGTGGAAAGGGAATTGGAAGAAGGCAAGCACCCCAATACCAGCAGTCACTGCAAAATGTGCACCTTTCTTCTGTAAGGCTGAGACTCCAGCTTAAAGCAATTATTCCATCCCTCCAAACTTGAAAGCCTGTGCCTCCAGTCTGTTCTGCTAACTTGTGCACCTTTCTTCTGCTGGAGCTAAGGCATAAGCTCCCTGAGGAAAGGGCCCGTCTCAAACATCTTTCTATGTCTTCAAGAACTAGCAGGATTTCAATAAGTATTTAGTTTATTAATATATATTCCCAAATATTAATTGGTTTAATAAATATTAATAAATGGTTAATTAGTATACCCAACATCTTCCAAAAATTATCTGTATTCTTATCTTTTAAACTAAGTAGTATATTGAGTTCAGTAGCTTATACACTAGTAATAAAGTTACTACTTAAGCATAAAACACCTACATCACACAGCCATTCAACATGGGCAACTCTGTGGCTGTCTCCACATACAGACGGCAGCACGAACCTAAGTGTTTTTGTTTAAAAATCACAGGTCTCTGGCCAGATGCAGTGGCTCACACCTGTAATCCCAGCACTTTGGGAGGCCGAGGCAAGGCGGATCACCTAAGGTCAGGAGATTGAGACCATCCTGGACAACATGGTGAAACCCTGTCTCTACTAAAAATACAAAAATTAGCTGGATGCAGTGGCACATGCCTGTAATCCCAGCTGCTCGGGAGGCTGAGGCAGGAGAATCGCTTGAACCTGGGAGGTGGGGGCTGAGGCTGCAGTGGGCCTAGAGTATGCCACTGCACTTCAGCCTGGGGACAGAGACTCCGTCTCAAAAAAAAAAAAAAAAAAAAAAAAAAAAAAGACACAGGTCTTACTATGTTGCCCAAGCTGGTCTCAAACTCCTGGGCTCAAGTGATCCTCCCACCTCAGCCTCCCATGTAGCTGGGACTACAGGTGTGCCACCATGCCTGGCTTTTAAGTGTTTTTATGTCTGCATTGATAAAATGGGCTTCACAAGTCTCCAGTTTCACCAAGGAACCAGACTCAGAAAACAAATGTTCGTTATGCTGCATTTATTATGAGAATCAACAGTCAACAGTTAATGATTGACTAACTCTTGTTCACTTTGGACATTAACGAAAAAGACTGGAATAGGGCTACAGCACTGCTTTTACGCTACACGGGTTATGCTTGGACTCTGACTCCCAGCAGCAGGTAGATTCAGGAATTCATGGTAGTGACATTCACCATCATGGGAAACACCTTCCCTTTTCTTCAGGATTCTCTGTAGTGGAAGAGAGCACCCAGTGTTGGGCTGAGAACATCTGAAAGTAGGGAGAAGAACCTAAAATAATCAGTATCTCAGAGGGCTCTAAGGTGCCAAGAAGTCTCACTGGACATTTAAGTGCCAACAAAGGCATACTTTCGGAATCACCAAGTCAAAACTTTCTAACTTCTGTCTCTCTCAGAGACAAGTCAGACTCAAGAGTCTACTGCTTTAGTGGCAACTACAGAAAACTGATGGTACCCAGAAAAACAGGAGCAATTAGAATGGTTCCAATATTTCAAAGCTCCACAAACAGGATGTGCTTTCCTTTGCCCATTTAGGGTTTCTTCTCTTTCCTTTCTCTTTGTTTAGTCTTCGTTCTCTTTTTCAGTTTCCATCAGATCTTGCCCCCACACACCACTGGAATCTCAGAAGTTGCTTCTTTCTCCTTTCCATCTTTACTCCTACTTTCTGGAGTAGCCAATACAGCATGTCACAATACGGCACTGTTCAAAATGCTCCTCTATCACAATTCTGAGTCTGGTACTGGTGGTCTGTTGAACTGAGTCAGTTTGTTTTGAAAAAGGTCAGCAAGCAATGAAAAGGTGGAAGCCTTGAGGCCAGAAGCTATGAATTCCCCAAGTCCATCATCTTTTCTAACAAACTGGCTAGGTACTGGAATGTACAGAGCCTAGTAATTCTACTCAGTCCTTCTGTCTTCTTGCAGGACCTAGCGACATCATCACAGTCTCTAACACCTTGAAAATGTTTAAAACATATGATGACCTTGGAACATATGACGAAGAACTCATATCCAGTTACCAAGGTATTCAAGAAAAATAGTCTAGAGGACGGTACTGAAGTTGGAGGTGGGATACCAGACTGTGCCTCTGTACTCAAATCATGTCTAGAGCCTTGAAGTGCTGCCAAAGCTCACAAGTCCCAGTCTCTCTCAGTATTTAAAAGTTTAAAACTACTGAAGCACACTTTATAAAGCAAATTGTGTGAAAATACTTTTAAAAGATATGCTTATCAAATCTCCCTTACTTACTTGCATTGTTTTTTTCCTGAGTGGTATCTGCATCAGTGTTAGAGCTGACAGATTGACTGTCTGAATTTTTGCTGCTGTCACCTAACTTTTTAAGCCTATTTAAACGTTTATCTGTTTCTCTGAGTCCATATTTGCTATTGATAACAGGAGCAGGCGCAGGCAGTCCCACTCTGGATTTAAAAGCACCAGTTCCCCGTCTGAAAGAGAAAATAGCACAGGTTAAACAAACAGAACACACTTTCTTATAATAAGCTTAACTGCTGAGGGTACTTGGCTACAGGTTAACAGATGTGATGAGCTGCTGAGGCCTTAATCACCACTGGAAACCCAAGACTTGAACTCACAAAGGAAATTAAGCATCTATATTATAAAATTAACTTTAAATCTATACTTAAAATAATAAAACAACTTGTTATGAGTATTATCAATCGTTAATAGCCTATGAGAAACTACCGGACCTTGGAAAATTTCTTTTCCTTTTTTTTTTTCGAGACAGGGTCTCACTCTACCGTGCAGGCTGGAATGCAGTGGCATGATCATAGCTCAATGCAGCGTCAACCTCCCAGGCTCCAGCAGTCCTCCCACCTCAGCATCCCGAGTATCTGGGACCATAAGAGTGTACCACCACCAGCAGCTAATTTTTAAATATTTTTGTGGAGATGGGGCCTCACTATGTTGCTCAAGCTGGTCTCCAACTGCTGGGCTCAAGGGATCTTCCCAGCTGGATCTCCCAAAGTGTTGGATTTACAGGCGTGAGCCACCACACCCAGCCCTTTAATAAACATTGCCAAATTACTTTGCCAAAGGAATAGAGTAAATCATGGTCCTACTAGCATGGTATGAGTTCCTGTTTCTCCATATCCTCACCAATGGTACATTGTACTCCTTAAATTTTGCCAAAGTGGGCCGGGCACAGTGGCTCACACCTGTAATCCCAACACTTTGGGAGGCTGAGGTGGGTGGATCACGAGGTCAATAGATAAAGAGACCATCCTGGCAAACATGGTGAAACCCTGTCTCTACCAAAAACACACACAAAAAATTAGCTGGGCGTGATGGCGGGCGCCTGTAGTCCCAGCTACTCGGGAGGCTGAGGCAGAAGAATCGCTTGAACCCGGAAGGTGGAGGTTGCAGTTAGCCAAGATTGCACCACTAAACTCCAGCCTGGCAACAGAGCAAGACTCCGTCTAAAAAAAAATTTTTTTTTTTGCCAAAGTGATGAGTGAAAATGAGTACCTAACCTTGTTTTAATCTCCTTGTTTATGGTCATTTTTTTTCCTGTGAAGCATCTCTGCATCTCTTTCTCCTTTACCTTTTTTCCTATTTGACTGTCTTTTTCTTATAAGCTTATTAGGAGCTTTTTGTTATCAGAATTTTTGTTCTTTTTTTTCCTGCGACACAGTCTTCCTGTGTCGGCCAGGCTGGAGTGCAGTGGTACGATCTTGGCTCACTGTAACCCCTGCCTCCAGGGTTCAAGCAATTCTCCTGCCTTAGCCTCCTGAGTAGCTGGAATTACAGGTGTGCACCACCAGGCCTGGCTAATTTTTGTATTTTTAGTAGAGATGGGGTTTTGCCATGTTGGCCAGGCTGGTCTCGAACTCCTGACCTCAGGTAATCCACCTGCCTCGGCCTCCCAAAGTGCTGGGATTATAGGCGTGAACCACATGTGTGTGGCTTTTGCTTTAAATTTTCTAGAGTACAATGTGCAGTACTTGTGAACATACTACAACTACTATTGTCAGTACAGCGTAGCACAGAAACATGCTTCAAACGTATCCTGGAGAGTCTAGCGCAACTCAGTGTCTGCACACGACTCCATCCACTCCATCCATTCTCGCTTCTTCAGAGAGCCTCTTCCTTTTACCCTCTGGCTCTCAGCACAGTGTGTGTCCCCTTCACTGAACTGACCTAACAGCTGGCACTGTGCTGGTCTTGTTTATCCCGCATGTACCTGGCCTAACATTAAGTAACTGCTCCGTTAATATGTAATGGATGAGGGAATGAGCTCCTAGATGCATCTTCCCAGCTAATTTCTATAAAGGCAGAAATAATTTGGTGTTTCTGAGAATTTCTTTCTTTTTTTTTTTTTTTGAGACGGAGTCTTGCTCTGTCGCCCAGGCTGGAGTGCAGTGACCGGATCTCAGCTCACTGCAAGCTCCGCCTCCCGGGTTTACACCATTCTCCTGCCTCAGCCTCCCGAGTAGCCGGGACTACAGGCGCCCGCCACCTCGCCCGGCTAGTTTTTTGTATTTTTTAGTAAAGATGAGGTTTCACCGTGTTAGCCAGGATGGTCTCGATCTCCTGACCTCGTGATCCGCCTGTCTCGGCCTCCCAAAGTGCTGGGATTACAGGCTTGAGAATTTCAAGAATATATGCAGCCAATCTTGAAATCAAACTGCTCAAACAGTCTGACAATAGCCATGGCCACTATTCTGTTCCATTTAAAAAGGACTTCCACATGTTTCTATTTCTCACACTAACCCTGTGGAGTAGGTGAGATTATCCTCATTTTCACCAGTGAGAAAAAAAAGGCTCACGAAAGAGAACTAAACCGCTCAATGAAAATGGCTATACTTGCAGTTCTAAACCAGGGAAAGAGCTGTTTCAGTGTTGGTTTGGAATCCTGAGTATGTGGTTAGGTGTTTTCAGGACCGCCTCCAAAAACTTCATCATATTTACTCTATTCATTTGTTTACCAAATATTTATCAAGGACTTACTATGCGCCAGGGTACTGTTCTGTATTCTGGGGATATAGCAGAAAATGAAACAGATACAAGCCCCTGCCTTCATGGAGCTTATATTCTAATGGGAAAATAACCAGAAACCAATAATTATAGTTAACATGTATGTATTAACTGTGTGCTATTCTACATGCTTTATAGGAAATAACAAATTTAATCTTCATATCAACCCTACAAAATAGGTTCTGATGTTATCCCCATTTTACAGATGGGGAAATTAAGGCACAAAGCAGCTAAATGACTTGCCTTACACATCACATAGCTAATGAAATGCAGAGTTGCAGGATTCCAACCCAGGCAGTCTGATTTCAGATGACAGGCACTTAACTGTTGTACTATGTTTCCTCTACAAAATGATTTTGAAGCATTATTGAACTATAATTAAACTACTTTATAGATTAAAGGGTATGCTGTGGACTGGTCAAAGATCTAACCAATGTGAATAATTTTTATGTAGAAAAAAGTAAATTTTATGTCCCTCTGCCCTGGCAAAAATTCAGCAGCACTAGGAACTGGTTTTCTGCCACACCTTTATGGTAAGGAGCCCACTCAACGCTGGGACAGAGATGGCTACGGTCGCACTGTGACTTTATGACTCCATCCTCTCTCACTAAACAGATGGAAATCCCTGGCTATCCAGAAAGGAGGGAAATGGTGACTGGGGTATCTGCCCACTGCAACCTCTAGGCTGGCTATCTGTAGGTGTTTTAAAGTGGGAGAGGTGACACTAATAACTTTGATCGTATCTCCAAAAGCAGTATGAAGTAGAAAGAATGAGGACTCTGAAGTTAGGCTGACTGGGGTCTGATACTTATGTTTTGGTACTTGCAATGTGGGCACCTCCTAGCTCTTTCATGAATACCTCTGAGAACTGAACAAAGTGAGGTGAGTCAAGTGCCTGGCACAGTGCAAGCTGTGCAAAATGGACTTCAGGTTTCCTTCTCTGTGGCCTGTGTGGTCTGCACTGCCTTTGAGGGGACTCTTCCTGCAGCCCTTGCCTGCCTGAGCCTGTGGCGCTCCCTTCATGGTGCTCTCATGTACAGAAGTCACTATGATGAGCAATATGAACTGCTGGTCCTGCCAATGCAGATGTGGGGGATTTCTGTAAAGACTCCAGGACTCTGGATGAGGATGAGACACAAAAAGAGGCTCCTTATTGAATGACTGATAGCAGGTAACAAATCTTAAGAACTGTAAAACTAAAATTCCAGAAGACACAGCTTGATAATATGCAAGATGGCTATCAGTGGGGAACTCCACTTGACATTATGAAAGGGGCAGCCCCATTCTGGCACTGCGTGTGTGATGTGTGGGAGCTATTAGCCATTCTCTCCTTAAGCACAGCTGTTTTCTGGCCCACTCTTAGCTGGTAATATTAAGATTTTAAAGGGCAATTTAAAATTTATTTAAGGACATTCCAGTGTCCCTAAATAGTTGTGCAGCATTTGACTGTGTTCACATACATTGCACCGGCTGCTATGCTAAAGAACATAAAGACTATCTCTGCATTTAAACAATGAAGAGATGTGAGTTTAATCCCCAAAATCAGGTTGTTAACAAAAAATGTTGAGGCTGAACATTTTACTTAACACTTTACCTTTCGCAAGTGTAACACTCGCAGAACTCATTATTTTCTCCAAAGAACCCATCTCCATAATAACAAGAAATTTCTTCTCCAGGTTCAATATCTCTCAGAGCCTTCACACATGCTGTATCTCGACCAGTTGACACAAACTAAAATAAAAGTAACTCAGTAAGAAACTCACACCTGAAGCAAAAACAAAATACTTGAAGAAATTTTTTTTAATGCTTACCTTACAATTAGGTCTGCAATCTGAAAAATGTCCAAAAGATAAAGTCAATTAACTGTTGATAAGATCAGAAACACGAACAATTACAGAAATCTGAAATAAGCTTTCCATATAACTTTACAACTTTTGACAGGAGTTTAGATCTCAAGTTCAACTAAAGGAATATACATTTATTTTAATAAGTTTGTGGAAAAATTTCTATTTCAAATTCTCCTTTAAAGGAAGATAAAGATTTGACTGAGGTTGACGAGGCCATTCTAGCCGTTAGCAAGAACGCCCAACACTAGCGCCAACACCTTGGAAATACAGCTTACCATGGTTTATAAATGCAGCAGGACCCAGCCAGAGTTGAGCACAGTTTTTCCTTGTGGAATACATGACACTGAAGTCGTTTTCTCCATGTCTAAGTAGCATGTTCTCCTCAATTTCTGAAAGTTCGGCAATACAACCCACCAGTAATTCTATTTTGTCATTTCGTTTCCTATTTAAAATATGTGATGTGTTAAAAATTACTAGTAATTAAAAATAGTAAGGCTTCTTTTAATAAAATAACCCTGACAATAAATATCAGAAACTGAAAAGGCCTATACTTTAGTTAGCTCACTGGGATCCCCACCTGGCTATCCTTCTCTTCCACCTTGGAGCTCCACAGCCTTGTGCCATGGTTACTTGTGTACCCATCTTATTCCTGCAAGAGAACGGAAACTCAACCAGGACAGGGACTATGCCACCTATGTCTCTGAACTCCCTGGTGTGGTGTTTTGCAAGCAGAAAGTACTCAAATACTTGCAGCACTGAATTAAACTTTCTGACTGCTGGATGAATGAAGCAGGCAGGGACCAGTGGCAGTAAGGGTTATGAGGATCCGGAATTGTGGTGCCACTCTTTAGAGCACACCATCCACTAGGAATGTAATGCAAGCTAAATTTTCAATCTTAATTTTTTTAGCGGCCACATTAAGAAAGTTAAGTGAATATAGGTGAAATTACTTTAACAACATAATTTTATTTTATTTGAGACGGAGTCTCACTCTGTTGCCCAGGCTGAAGTGCAGTGGCGTGATCTCGGCTCACTGCAACCTCTGCCTCCTGGGTTCAAGCGATTCTCCTGCCTCAGCCTCCCAAGTAGCTGGGACTACAGGTGTGCACCACCACACCCAGCTAATTTTTTTTTGCATTTTTACTAGAGACGGGGTTTCACCATTTTAGCCAGGATGGTCTCGATCTCTTGACATCATGATCTGCCCACTTCGGCCTCCCAAAGTGCTGGGATTACAGGTGAGCCACTGTGCCTGGCCAACAATATATTTTAACCCAATATCCAAAATACGATTTCAGTAGGTAATATAAGAACCACGAATGGGAATAAAATTTAATATGAAATCTGGTGTGTATAGCACACTTACAGTGCTTCTCAATTCAGATTAGCCACATTTCAAGGACTCAAGGGCTGGTCGCTACTGTACTGGATGGCACAGCTCTAGGACCCTAGATCTCAAACCTACACACCCATCTGCAACACAGGCAGCCACACAATCCAACTAGCAGGCTTAATATATCCTGAGGTAAACGAGGCACATTTCATGTATGCACACTCACCCCAGAGGCCTGGCAATAAGGTTCTTTTACCTATTCCATTTTCAGATATCTGACCCCCAAAATTTTTGCTGTAGGAATATTGAAGGATGGGTACATAAGGAGCTACATGTCTTTCCTGGGAGATAGTACAGGGAACAGGCATGACAGGAAAGAAAATACAGTAGTATATATTCTCTTTCATCTGTAATTTTTATCCCTCTTAGCTGGGCTCAACTCCGATTTTTTTGAGATGGAGTCTCACTCTATTGCCCAGGCTGGAGTGCAGTGATGCGATCTCGGCTCACTGTAGCCTCTGTCTCCTGGGTTCAAGTGATTCTCCTGCTTCAGCGTCCCAAGTAGCTAGGACTACAGGTGTGCGCCACCATGCCCAGCCAATTTTTGTATTTTTCGTAGAGACAGGGTTTCACCATGTTGGTCAGGCTGGTCTCGAACTCCTGACCTCAAGTGATCCACCTGCCTTGGCCTCCCAAAGTGCTGGAATTATAGGTGTGAGCCAACACCCCCCACCAACTCTACTACTTTTATTGAAGCTGGCATATATATATGTATTTTTAAGCAACTAGTGCTTTAGGGAGGTTTCCACCCATAAAACTAGGATCATTAAGACTTTAGCCCCAACCTTTCTTCTAGGCTAGTAGAAGACTGACTGTGGAAGCCAGGTTATCTAATAATGGTGTCCACAGCCCTTCAGCAACCACATCACTGAACAGGCATCCAGAGTCAACAAAGGGAAAATGAAAAGCAATTTGGCCTAGAGATGGGCTCTGGTTCAACTGAGACTTCTGATTTCCTGATTCTGACTCCAGTTGATGGGCCAAGGCAACGGCACTGCATTGGCTACCTCAGGCTAAACTCTGGCTTCATTCCTTACCATGCATTTCTTAGCACTTCAACAATAATTTAGAAGAGAACTTTAAATTAAAGGTTTATACTAGTAGAATAGTTACCACTCTTTTGTTGCAACTATTTTGGCTCCATTTTGTTCTGATGAGTATCTATTACATGGCAATATTTCAAATCCACTGTCAGTTGCAAACATTCGCAAATAAATAAATACCTAAAACAGAAAAAAAAAAAATTGATAATGACTTTAAATGGTATACCCTGCTAGACTTTCTTAGAGAATTATAAAAGCAAACCACCCGCAATGATGAAAAAAATGTAACATCTAGCCTGGGCAACATAGCGAGACTATTTCTCTACGAAAAAACATTAGCCAAGCATGGTGGCATGTACCTTTAGTGCCAGCTACTTGGGAGGCTGAGAGGAAGGATCACTTGAGACTGAGATGGAAGCTACAGTGAGCCATAATCAGGCCACTGCATTCCAGACTGGATGACAGAGCAAGACTCTGCCTCTAAAAAACAATAAAAAAAGTAAGATCATTAAGTAACAAACTTTATTGTTACTTAGGAGTTTTGAATGTCACAATTTTTCTGATTTTGCAATATTTGCACTACAGTAACTAGCTGAACACCTCTAACCAAAAAATTCAAAATCTTCCCATGAGCATTTCCTTTGAGCGTCATGTCAGCATTCAGAAAGTTTCAGATTTTGGAGCGTTTCAAATTTTGGGGTTAAGGGTACTCTCTCCGTATGAGTACCTAATGGTTTGTTTCCCTTAAGGCTCACAATGAATTTCACCTCTATATGACAAAGTTTTCTCTCCTTTTTTGGTTGTAGAGACAGGGTCTTGCTCTGTCTCCCAGGGCTGGAGCGCAGTGGCAAGATCATAGCTCAGTGCAGCCTCTAACTCCTGGGCACAAGCAATCCTTCTGGCTCTGCCTCCTGAGTAGCTGGAACTACAAACTACAAAGGTGTACACTACCATGCCTGGCTAATTTTTTTATTCTTATTATTTTAGAGATGGAGTCTTGCTATGTTGCCCAGGCTGGTCTCGAAGTCCTAGCCTTAAGCAATACTCCCTGCCTTAGCCTCCCAAAGTGCTGGGATTACAAGCATGAGCCACTGAGCCTGGCCCAGTTTTTTCTTTGGACTGTCATTCAAATGACTATGTGTTACAAGATCTTCAGACTGATTAGTTTTATGAAAAATAAACTTAAAATTTCAGTATTAACTAACATTTAGGGTTTCAATTTACTTCACTATTCTTACCCAAATAGGTTAGCAGCATCAGTCTTAATAAACTTACATGTTCTTTGAATAACTTCTCCTGCATTTTATTCTTGTTGAGAAAATAGTGCCGTGCCCATTCGCCTGAAGTCAAACATTTGAAGGCTTTCTCCAAGTGTTCATCTTTCTTAAAACGTTCAATTACTTCCTTTAGTTCTTCCTGCCTTCCTTTAATAGGCCGAAATCTGAAAGAAATCAAAATAATGAATGGGTTATCTGCCACAATCCTTGCACCACTGATCCATCTTAAGAGACCTTGAGAAAGAGCTAATACCCTAAAAACAGCCATGGTTATCAGAGCAAAGATCTAAGAGAAGAGAACAACAAACAATAGTCTTGACTACTACTATTCAAGTAATACTGATCACCTGGATACGCAACTTCTCTTTTTTCAATCTGTTATTTTAATATTTTTATTTCACTGTTATCTCATTAACTGTGAGGTGAGCAGATGATTCAAACAAAAGCTGTCTGATTCAGACTTACACTAGTTATCAACTTAGGGAGATATAAAATCAAAGCTCTAAAATACAGCACACCTAATTTAGAGTTAGAATGACAAGAATCTTTTTAAAACATGCAAAATCAAGCTGGAAGAGTGCCAGGCAATGAATTTCAGAAGTATGATGATGTAAACAAAACCATGCCATAGACAAAAACATTATGTACACAGTTAGAAAAACACCCCAAACCAAGTATTCCGACTGGCTTTGAAACACACCTTGATGTTCTAACCACCCATGTCAAAGTCACCTTTGATGACAGCATTCAGAGAACAAAACAAGTACAAGCAGTATAACTCTAGTGGTGAAACTGCTATACTGGTAATGTAGGAAAACTGATGGGGTAGAGTTTTATTTATTTATTTTTTTGAGATGGAGTCTCACTCTGTGGCCCAGGCTGGAGTCGAGTGCAGTGGTGTGATCTTGGCTCACTGCAACCTCTGCCTCCCGTGTTCAAGCAATTCTCTTGCCTCAGCCTCCCATGTAGCTGGGATTATAGGTGTGCGCCACCATGCCCAGCTAATTTTTGTATTTTTAGTAGAGACCATGTTGGCCAGGCTGGTCTTGAACTCCTGACCTCAAGTCGTCTGCCCACCTCAGCCTCCCAAAGTGCTGGGATTACAGGTGTGAGCCACTGTGTCTGGCCTGCTGGGGTAGAACTGAAAATACTCCTATTGTAGAATCAGCCACAATGATGTCTTCAGAATATTATACCATTAGGTCTATATTAATGCACGATGCAGTCATGGTCCAAGCAAGACAATATTTGTGAACCCCTCATTCTAAAGCTGTGTTTTCAGTAAAACATGTACTATAAAGTTACTCACACTTAATTTCAAATTTTCTTTTCATGTCAATTTCATAAAGCTAATTCTCCCAACCAAAGTTTTTATTTAAAAAAAAAAAAGTTTTATTTTATTTTCATAAAGCTAATTCTCCCCGGATTATGGCCAGGTGTGGTGGCTCTCGCCTATAATCCCAGCACTTTGGGAGGCCAAGGCAGGTGGATCACGAGGTCAGGAGATCAAGACCATCCTGGCCAACATGGTGAAACCCCTTCTCTACTAAAATGCAAAAAATTAGCCAGGCGTGGTGGCACACGCCTGTAGTCCTAGCTACTCAGGAGGAGGCTGAGGCAGGGGAATTGCTTGAACCCGAGAGGCAAGTTTGGAGTGAGCCAAGATCACGCCACTGCACTTCAGCCTGGTGACAGACTGAGACTCCGTCTCAAAACAAAACAAAACAAAACAAACAAAACAAAAATAAAACATCCAACAGAAAAAAAGGAATCACAGATTGACATTCAAATAAAATACATTAAGAAAAAATATTAGTGGTTCAGGAGAAAAAAATATGTGTCTTACTCTGACATTTAAAATTGTACATTTCATAAACCTAAATATGCTAAAATTGAGAAGATGTAGCAAAGGAAGCATTCAGCAGAATTGTTTTCCTAGAGAAGCTATCATACATGCATTCATAGTATTTCAGTAAGATTTCAAGCCACAATATTTCATCAAGGATTATTAGGTGCTGTGTTGTGTATACAGTGGCATATGAAGTGCTATGGTGAAAAATACAAGAGAAGACATGGCCACTGTTCTTGAATGGAAAATGTAATTGGGACTAAAAGATATATATATGCATCAAATAATTAAGCAAGCCATCAATATGCAAATGCATGTTAATATGCTAAAAACTACATTGCTATAGCACCTAAAAGTATGGAAATTATAACTAGGGGTCGGAAAGGTTTAAGAAAAGCACATTACAGGCAGGGAAGAATCAAAAAGAAGGAAGAGTGAGGGGAAGTCTAAGCAGAAGATCTTAATAAAGCTGGATCCAAAGAGTTGACCAGGGTCAGCTAGTTAGCAATAATAAAGTGAAGTACCAGAATCAGGAAGAGGAAAGACATGAGGTCCTGAACAGCTATAATACTGTTTACTGCACAGGATCACTGGAAGACTTCAGGTATATTAATGCATACTGATCCTACCAGGAGCTTGCTAGCTACAGGCTCCAGTCATGTTTTGTTTTGTTTTAAATTCAGTAATCCTGAATTCTCACAACTATTAGCAGAACCATCTGAGAGTTCAAACATATCCTAAATATAATACTGAATGAATGAATGGGGCTCTATTTTCCATTTTCAATCAACTGGTATACAAGCCTCTATAGACAGATAAATGCAAGTCCTTTAAAAAATTCAGAACATGGCCGGGCACGGTGGCTCAAGCCTGTAATCCCAGCACTTTGGGAGGCCGAGACGGGTGGATCACGAGGTCAGGAGATCGAGACCATCCTGGCTAACACGGTGAAACCCCGTCTCTACTAAAAAATACAAAAAACTAGCCGGGCGAGGTGGCGGGCGCTTGTAGTCCCAGTTACTCGGGAGGCTGAGGCGGGAGAATGGCGTGAACCCGGGAGGCGGAGCTTGCTGTGAGCTGAGATCCGGCCACTGCACTCCAGCCTGGGCGACAGAGCAAGACTCCGTCTCAAAAAAAAAAAAAAAAAAAAATTCAGAACATCTTACTAGGCTGTCGATATATGGTGTCAGAGAACCACCAAGAAAATAAAGAGCTGCAGAACTGGGAAAGCATCCACACATCCATACTAAACTACTTGCAGCCATCACAGTTGATTGTGTCAAGATGCCATCTCTAAGACATTCAACTGAAACCATTCTTGCTGCAATCCTACACTACATCGTTATTTGCATATGAAGGACAGATAAGACAACAAAGAAGCTCCCAGCTAAGGCATGACCCATCAAGCAATATGCAATATGGAATGGTGGGAAACAGATAACCCATGTTTTATGTGGCAATCAGAAAAGCAATAGTTCACTTTAAGCAAATGCAATAAATTATCCATGCCATTAAATGACAGGGCTACAAACGACAGAAAGGGCCAAGCTATCCTTACACGTTCAATGTGAAAGTGACCAATGGGAACATTATACAAAAATTAGTTATAGACCTGGAATGAAACTTGGCTATTTTTAATAGGCTTTATGTGTGTTCTATGCTTCCTGAAACAAGTTCATTCCTATCTAAAAATGCCTTCAGGTACCTTTAGTTTTGTTTACTTTTTATTCATAATGCCAAACAATTTATATGCTGAAAACCAACATAAAATAGTCAACTCTTGATTTAGTAGCATTCTGCCTACCTTCCCTGTGTTGACTTCTGTTTCCGCTTTCCTGACTTTATTGCCTCAAACATAAATAAAATCCCTGAAACTATCCCTTGCTACCCATAGCAAGAACCTCTATTTCACTGAAACTATAAGTTGCTGTCCCAAACCTGTTAAAACTTACTGTCACAGTTGGCTGCTATGGGTATGAAATGACAGTGAGGAAAAGGGGGAAGAAAATGGTTACAGGTGCAGACAGGCAGGAGATGAGACAGTTTTCAATAATCCTACAGAAGTATGTAAAAGTCAGCTGGCTGACAGTCCAAATCAAATCCCATTATAACAAATACCGTGGAAAATAGAAGTTAAGACTGTTACACCTATTAGGGCCGGTGCAAACGCACTGAGAACCTTAGGGGAATTTTTTTTTCCTATTATTGAACAGAAAAATACTTCTCTCCTTAACCACCATCACTCTAAATCTCCCACATAAACTGCATAAAACTATCCTTTTACTCTGGCACTTAAAGGCCAGATAATTTAGAACCACCCTTTTGTTCCACAAATGAGAAAAATAAGGCCCGACAAGGATCAGTAGATGGCCAGTGACTTAAGGCTGATGAAGGGAAGACCTGGGATTTACCCAGGCCTTTCTGGTTCCTGTTACATGACCTGGCTCAGGAAAGCCTTCCTCACATTGTTTCATGGTTAGAAGAGGATTTAACTTGCGTTTGCCATCGAGCATCAGCACTGGGTCCAGCCAGAGAAAGCTCTAGCTTGTATACTGACAATACAGTGGAAAGGATGGATGCAAATGTGAATTTTAAGATTTAGTATTTGGGTGGGTGGTGGGTGGCAAGGGAGGCAAGAAAAACAGGTATTCGGCATTTCCAAATCAATATGCCCCGTCCTCCCTCCCTTAACAGAAAATTTGTTACTTTAAATCAACCAAACATATCTATTCTTTCTCTTCTTACACTTCTGATCAATGGCTGGTATAAGAAAAACAAAAATGTCATTTACAATTGGTTATTAAAGGGGCAGGAAAAAAACATATGAATTCACACTCCCACACACCTGTTCCCCACTCTTTCCAGAGACTCACTTCCCAGGTTTTCTTGCTATTTGGTTTTTCTGTCTCCCCACTGTGGCAGTGAAGAAAAGTTGTAGACTGTATTAGCTGTGCTACTGTGCCCTTCATTAGCATGCACAATCAAAAGCTGACTGGAGGGGTGGGGAACAGGAAGGGGAACAGAAAAAAGGGAGACAGGGAAGGAGAGAGGAAGAGAGAAAAATGCTCAAATATTTAAGATATAAAATAAAACCATGAGGCAACATAGTGAACACATTTCCCCCTCTGAAGAAAGTTTAGCTGCAAATCGACAGTTTGTAGACGCTGAGCAAGTAGTCACAGAGCAGCTCTTCATTCCTTCTTGACCTGAAAATAAACAAGAACCAAAAACATACCTGGCTGAGTCCTGCAATCAGTGCTCAGCTAATCACATGGAGTGACTCCTGATCTTTTGATGATTTGTTTCTCTTAAAATCACCCTGTTATGAAGTACAAGTGGTTTTTTAAAAAATACAACTATTATCAAACTACTTTAAAAGGTTTGTAAAATGTTCTAAAACTCTAATTTATGCTGACACTTCAACTTACTCAACATAAAAGAACATTTTAAAAGGCTGGAATGGGTTAGTCAGTATCTCATTGTTTGTAACACACACTACCTACCTCACAGGGTTGTTGTGAGAAAAACTGTCAGATTTTGAAAAATGCCTTGAGCTCCTCGAAGGAAAGGCGCTATATAAATGCAAAAACAAACAACAAAAATAAAAAGCTATTTGTATAATCTGTACTTGTAATTTCTAAACAGACTTACAATATTCGTTGTTGCAAAAATCTTTAAAACTCTGTGATACTTAAGAACTTTAAGATGCCACGGGTGGGCGTGGCGGGATAGAAGCCATGCTGCTGAAATTCTCTGCTTCCCATAGAATACACCTTACCATGAAGTTAGAAGCTTTGAAAACGTTCTTTACGGATTCTGGTCAAGCACTTAATTTTAAAGTGATATTTAAAGTGATTCATACTTTAACATCCAATAGTGGATATGAATAATCAAATACATATATAAGCAAAATAAAAATTAGATGGTTACAGCAGTAGAAAGATGAGTAAGGACTGTACAGGCTGACGTTCTGATTAGAAACACGAAGAAAAGTTCCAAAGAGAAACTCAGTGTCCTGACTCCGCTGATGTTTAAATGCTGTCTCCTGCTCAGCTCACTGCTAGCCTGAGTCTCCTTCAGCCTCAAAAAGGGGGCATTACTGAAAGCACTGATCCCTTTCTTACAATATCCCGCTCCCACTCCATTTAAAAATCGGAAGTATAGGCCTGGCGCGGTGGCTCAAGCCTGTAATCCCAGCACTTTGGGAGGCCGAGACGGGCGGATCACGAGGTCAGGAGATCGAGACCATCCTGGCTAACATGGTGAAACCCCGTCTCTACTAAAAAATACAAAAAACTAGCCGGGCAACGTGGCGGGTGCCTGTAGTCCCAGCTGCTTGGGACGCTGAGGCAGGAGAATGGCCTAAACCCAGGAGGCGGAGTTTGCGGTGAGCTGAGATCCAGCCACTGCACTCCAGCCTGGGCGGCAGAGCGAGACTCCGTCTCAAAAAAAAAATAAAAAATAAATAAAAATCAGAAGTATAAACAACAACTATTTTTTTCTTGTTAAAAAGAAAAATTTAGGTTTCATAATTGACAAAAGTCAATTAAGTTCAAATTTCTCCCAAAAAATTGAAATTAGCATTTTGTTTGTACTATTTCTAAGTATTCACACTACAACTCGCTTGTTAGTAAATATAAGGATATATTAAGATTAAAACCTATGCACTCAAAACATAGCCAGTTTTGAAAATTATCCAATCATTAAACATCTACTGTTTCTTTTTCTTTTTTTTTTTTGAAAGTAAGAGTCTCACTCTGTTGCTCAGGTTGGAGTGCAGTGGTGTGATCTTGGCTCACTGCAACCTCCGCCTCCCAGGTTCAAGTTATTCTCCTGCCTCAAACTCTCGAGTAGCTGGGATTACAGGTGCACACCACCACGCCTGGATAATTTTTGTATTTTTAGTAGAAATGGGGTTTCACCATGTTGGTCAGGCTGGTCTCGAACACCTGACCTCGCGATCTACCTGCCTCGGCCTTCCAAAGTGCTGGAATTACAGGCATGAGCCAACACGCCCGGCCTAAACATCAACTGTTTCTAAACATTCTTCCTGTTGGTAGACTGAAAGAAGTAAAAGGAAGGCAGAAGAGTATAAAAAAGAGAAACTAAAAAGTGACAAATTACAGGTGCATAAACACGAACAAAGAGCGCACTATACAAGGAATATGTAGAGAGCTTAGAAATTAAAATCCAACAGCAGAATATCTTCTCGTCACTTCTTTTGCACCCCAAAGAGAGAGTCCATAAACTAGTAACTTGAGAGGTATTATCAGTTTTCCTTATATTCTAAATCCACATTCTAGTAAATTCTTGCTCAAAAGATGAAGAGCTAGAAGGGATAGTTTTATTTTCAAGTAAATTCACTAAGGTTAAATGAAAACATGTATTTTTCACCAAGATTAACGTAAAGGTCATTAATAAAGTTTCTGTTCCCAAATATCAGTGTACACAAGAGTGTAAAAACACACATAAACCGAACACTCTGGTGGGAAGTGGACAGGATGTCCCCTGCACTGCCACACCAGCCTGAAGTGCTGGCATTGCTACGAACCCAGCCTGCTCTAACCAGGGAAGTAGAATCGTCTGTACCTCCACAGGTTATTTTAGGAACTGCATAATTAAATGTTGCACTAAAAAATATTTTAAAAATGGTTTCTTCTGCAAGTTTAACCAGATTTAATTTTAGATGCTTCAATTTCTATGGGGAAAAATCTTACGCACTGGATGCATTTTAATTTAGGAGTCCTCAGTTACAGTAATGTCTTGAGTTCTAAAAGTATTTGTGTGGTAATCCTGAAGTTTACATTTATGACTACATGGTTTTATGTGAGCCCTAGGAAACGCCTACTAAGATATTTTTAGCAACTTATCACATCACAACGAAACTGAGAGGCCAGATGGTTTAGGACCTAACTATTCCAAGTGTAGTCGGGGAGCTTGTTAGAAATGCAGAATCTCAGGCCCCACCCCAAAGCTGCTGAATCAGAACCTGCATTTCAACCAACTCCCAGGTGACTCTCACATAAACTAATTACGAGAAACAAGGGTATAGGAGGACTTTTATAGAAAATTGGAGTGTTTCCTTTTTTTTTTTGTTTTTTTTTGATATAGGGTTTCACTCTGTGGCCCAGGCTGGAGTGCAGTGGTGCGAATACAGCTCACTGCAGCCTCAAGCTCCTGGGCTCAAGTGATCCTCCCACCTTGGCCTCCCAAAGTGCTGGGATTACAGGCATGAGCCACTGCAGCAGAAAACTGGAGTATTTACTATTGCAGATGCTAATAACAGGCAGCCTTCTGGAATACGGCATGGGGATTTTAGAGTACATGAAGTTCTGTCATAAGCCACTAAAATTTTCATTGTAATTTTTTTTTTTTTTTTTTTTTTTGAGACTGAGTTTCACTCTTGTTGCCCAGGCTAGAGTGCAGTGGCATGATCTTGGCTCACCGCAACCTCCGCCTGCCGGGTTCAAGCAATTCTCCTGCTCTCAGCCTCCCAAGTAGCTGGGATTACAGGCATGCGCCACCACACCTGGCTAATTTTGTATTTCTAGTAGAGATGGGGTTTCTCCATGTTGGTCAGGCTGGTCTCGAACTCCCGACCTAAGGTGATCTGCCCACCTCAGCCTCCCAAAGTGCTGGGATTACAGGTGTGAGCCACTGCACCTGGCCCATTGTAATTCTGATGTAACACTTTCTAAAATGTTTTATATGCTTCCCTATCTTGATAATAAGGCATAATCAACATAACCTTCTTAATGACCCCAGGTCAAAATTCTGGGCCTTTGTGGTGACTTTCTGAATGCCACTAAACTATTGTGTCAGAGTGATTCATTCACACATTCACATTTCTTAACTCAGAAAAAAAAAAAAAAAAAGAAAAAAAAACACTGGGGGTGCTACAGGGTGACAAATATCAGCATCTTCTAGGAGAAGAATAAGCACTGGTCTCATGTTCAATGGGCAAAAAAAAAAAAAAAAAGAAAAGAAAATGGACTTAAAATAATGAAAATCAGTCTTTTTTTTTTTTTAAAGGTGGAGTCTCAATCTGTTGCCCAGGCTGGAGTGCAGTGGCATGATCCCGGCTCACTGCAACTTCCACCTCCCAGGTTCAAGGGATTCTCCTGCTTCAGTCTTCTGAGTAGCTGGGACTACAGGTGCATGCGGCCACATGCAGCTATTTTGTATTTTTAGTAGAGATGGGGTTTCAGCATGTTGGCCAGGCTAGGCTCGAACTCCTGAGTTCAGGTGATCCACCCGCCTCGGCCTCCCAAAGTGCTGGGATTACAGGCGTGAGCCACTGCGCCCAGCCCTGTATCTTTTCTTTTGAGACAGTCTCACTTTGTTGCCCAGGCTGGAGGGCAGTGGTGTAATCTTGGCTCACTGCAACCTCTGTCTCCTGGGTTCATGTGATTCTCCTGCCTCAGCCTTCTGAGTAGCCAGGACTACAGGCGTGCACCACCACGCCCAGCTAAATTTTTGTATTTTTAGTAGAGATCGGATTTCACCATGTTGGCCAGGCTGGTCTCGAACTCCTGACCTCTGGTGATCCACCCAGCTCGGCCTCCCAAAGTGCTGAGATTACAGGCATGAGTCACTGCGTTCAGCCTGGATCTTAATCAATCAGGGCATCTAATGGCAGTCATTTGGCAGGGAACTGTTTAGTCTCCCAACTCCATTTCCAATATTTCACACTTCATTTTAGTAGGTAAAGATATATGATAGAAAATTTTATGGCCAGGCACAGTGGCTCATGCCTATAATCCTAGCACTTTGGGAGGCCAAGGCAGGCGGATCACCTGAGGTCAGGAGTTCGAGACCAGCCTGGTCAACATGGTGAAACCTTGTCTACACTAAAAATACAAAAATTTGCTGGGTGCAGTGGCGCAAGCCTGTAATCCCAGCTACTTGGGAAGTTGAGGCAGGAAAATCACTTGAACACAGAAGGTGAAGGTTGCAGTGAGCTGAGATAATGCCACTGCACTCCAGCCTGGGCAACAGAGTGAGACTCTCTCTAAAAAAGAAAAAAAAGAAAAAAAAAATTGTGAAAAAAACAAAAGCACGTTTTTAGCTGAATTACTTCTTTTGGACTTAGACTATAATTGGTAAGTGAAGCATATATAGTAAGTGAAGCATATAGTATCTTAATCTAGCAAGGGATAAAATTAAAAGGGGGGAAACAGGACACAAGACTTTCCTCCAATTACCTGTACTCACCAATTTCTACCTCTCCCAACTACTGATCAGTGACTATCTACCTGGGTATCAAGATCCCCCAGGGTTGCCACTGAAATTGGAGCTATATAATAACCCCAGTCTGGGTATGATGGAGATGAACTAGCTCTATCTTCTAAATCTCTGCTGTTATGCTTTCCCACCACACTAAAAAACCCTTTGCCATAGAAGTTAAGAAATAAAGCATAAAGCAAAGTTGCAAAGTTCTGACCTGTTTGGTGGCAGAAACATTTGTGAAATGATCTAATGGTCTTTTTTGAGGGAGAAATGATATTTAAGAGAATTAGAGAGAGACCTCAGCTGTTAAAACATGACAGATTTCAAGATTAATGTAATAATGTTTTTTATATACAGCATTTGGTACTCAAACACTTACACATCCACTTTCTTACCTGTATACTGAATATAAACATGTCTTTAAAACTATTCACTCTTAACAATGATTAGCTGAATCCCAAAGATTAAACATGATGACAAAATTTCCCATCTCTACAGAGACAATGTGTAAGAGAAAAGTCTATGATAAAATCAAGAAAAAAAGGGACGTACCCTACTTTAATTGGAAACAATCATACATTTTCAAGGTTTTATAGGATGCTTGTCAGATTTTTCTTTTCGGTAAGATAACTGTCATCACTTTTTTTTTTTTGAGATGGAGTTTCACTCTTGTTGCCCAGGCTGGAGTGCAATGGCATGATCTCGGCTCACTGCAACCTCTGCCTCCCGGGTTCAAGTGATTCTCCTGCCTCAGCCTCCCAAGCAGCTGGGATTACAGGCGTGCACCACCATGCCCGGCTAATTTTTTCTGTACTTTTAGTAGAGACGGGGTTTCACCGTGTTGGTCAGGCTGGTCTCAAACTCCTGACCTCAGGTGATCCACCCACCTCGGCCTCTCAAAGCGTGGGGATTACCGGCGTGAGCCACTGCGCCCGGCATCATCAACTTTTAAAATAGAACATGAGAATGCTCCTCCAGCTTTATATGTTGATAGAAATGTTCTGAGGTAAAATAAGAACACAGAGTTAGAACTGACAAGATTCCTGGAGTCTTGTTCTCTGCTTCTCTTGGCTCACACACAGAAAAACCCTTCCACTGCAAAGAACTTTCCTTTACTGTCATTTTAAATTTTGAGCAAAAGTAAAATTAGCCATCTACGTTCTTGAATTCAACATCATCATCTGTTCCATTCAGGATAAAGACTGAAAATTACCTAGTATTCATTTTGTGTGTTTGAAAACCTAAATAGGGATCAAGAACCAAACTGGTTGCTAGGTCATCATTTTCACAGAGTTCCTTGGCGGACATTCCAGAAGATGGTACATAGCGACTCTGTCCTTCAAATCCCGAGTTACCATTACCTGTGAAAAGCAAAAGCAAGAAAAATTACTCAAATTGAAAACTACTTAAATCTGCCTTAAAAATTCTTTAGCCGCACCGACCATTCAAGCTGGTAATAAAGAACTGAAAAATCAATCAGTTTTAGTAATTAAGAATTTAATAACCTTTGCATAAGACAGAAAACCAAATGCAGTAAACCATCTCCGTTACTGAGAGTATTTTGATTAGCAGGTAGTAATAGCAGGTTCCAAAGGTTCCCAAGAACAGGGTCTGCGTAGTTGTGAAAATTTGGTTCAAATGCTTGGCTCTCCCCCACCCCCTTCTCTCCAAGGACCACTGAGAAACAGGGGACAGGAGGATGTTCACTATTTAACAAGTCAGTACACAGGCCCATTACAGATAGGACTGGGGTGAAAAGGCAAGAGGAACACAAGATAGTTTTTGCAAGAAGCGCCAGAACTCCAGATCTCAAGTATCAAAAGGAATCTCATGAAGTTCGGCTTCCTGCTTTTGGGCAGGTGAATGATTATTATCCTCACTTTGCAGGAAACTGAGGCACAGACAAAAAGAAACTTGCCAACAATTCCAGAGCTGGGTAGTCGAAGTGGGGAAAGAAGTAGAGAGAGAATGACAGACCTATTTCTACTGACCTCTGTTTGAAGCAATTTTGAATGAATGGATAAAAATAGAGACTCAAATATGTAACTGAAATAATTGGGTTTAACTGTGGAAGAAAAGCAATGTAAAGAAGGAAACGAAGGCCAAGTTATAAGAAGTTTCATCAGAGTTGATTAAGTTTGATGTATGTGCCACTGACAGTCCTTCCATGGACTTAGCACATAGTTTACGGAGGACAACAGCAATATAACGTTCAGGCTCTCAAAACCAAAATGGGGAAGAATGAAACACAGAGTAAAGTTTAACCTTTTCATCTACTTTTTCACAGAACAAATAGTTAAATGTAAGTTCCTGCCAAGGGCAGACATATGATTCTGCAATCAAATTATTTGCATGGAGCTATGTGAAAAGCTATCAACGTTAAATTTTTTGTAACAGCATAATAGCTTTATTGAAATACAATTCACAAATGATACAACTCACTTTTTTTTTTTTTTTTTTTAAAGACAGGGTCTTGCTCTGTCACCCAGCCTGGAGTACAGTGGCGTGATCACAGCTCACCGCAGCCTCGAATACCTGGGCTCAAGGAATCATCCTGCCTCAGCCTCCCTAGTAGCTGAGACCACAGGCATGCATCACCAAACCTGGTTAATTTTTGTATTTTTTTGTAAAAATGGGGTCTCACCATATTGTCCAGGCTGGTCTCGAACTCCTGGGCTCAAGCCATCCTCCTGCCTCAGCCTCCCAAACTGCTGGGATTACAGGCATGAGCCACCAAGCCCAGTCTTTTTTTCACACAGGCATTTACAAGTATAAATTTCCCTCTAAATCACTGCTTTGGCTGCATCCTATAAATTTTAGTACGTTTTATCTTTCTTTTTATTCACCTCAAAATGTTTTCTGATTTCCTTTTTGATTTCTTCTTTGACCCACTGATTACTTAGAAGTGTGTTTCATTTCTACATATTTGTGAAATTCCCAAATTTCCTTGTTAATTTCTAATTTTCCTCCATTGAAGTCACAGAACATAACTTTTATTATTTCAATCCTTTTAAGTTTATTGAAGCTTGTTATACGGTCTAGCATATGGTCTATCCTGGAGAATGTTGCACTCGCACTTGAGATGAATGTGTATTCTGATGAGGTTCTAAAGATGTCTGTTAGCTCTCATTGGTTTACAGTGTTAAGCTGTTCTACTCATTATTAAAAGTGGCGTATCAAAGTCTCCAAATTATTGCTGAATTGTTGATTTTTCCCTTCAATTTTGTCAGTTTTTGTTTCCTGTATCTTAAGGCTCTGCTGCTGGGAAAGTCACTCACTGTATCTGAGATGGGGCACTGCTCTGTGCTCTCCCATTTCTCCTCATCGCTGGCTCTCTTTCTGCACCATTCTGGCCCAATAACATTCAGTGTAAGGCTATGTTATCGTCACACTCCGGTTTTCCCAACGTAGCCTTCTATATTTATCTATGCTTGGTAAAGTGTAACCAACGTAATGGCCATTTTCTTTTTTTGAGACGGAGTCTTGCTCTGTCACCCAGTGGCGCAATCTCGGCTCACTGCAAGCTCTGCCTCCAGGGTTCATGCCATTCTTCTGCCTCAGTCTCCCAAGTAGTTGGGACTACAGGTGCCTGCCACCACGCCCAGCTAATTTTTTATTTTTTAATTATTTATTTATTTATTTTTTTGAGACGGAGTCTCGCTCTGTCGCCCAGGCTGGAGTGCAGTGGCCGGATCTCAGCTCACTTCAAGCTCCGCCTCCCGGGTCTACGCCATTCTCCTGCCTCAGCCTCCCAAGTAGCTGAGACTACAGGCGCCCGCCACCTCGCCTGGCTAGTTTTTTCTATTTTTTTTAGTAGTGACAGGGTTTCACCGTGTTAGCCAGGCTGGTCTCGATCTCCCGACCTCATGATCCGCCCGTCTTGGCCTCCCAAAGTGCTGGGATTACAGGCTTGAGCCACCGCGCCCGGCCAATTTTTTATATTTTTAGTAGAGACAGGGTTTCACCATGTTAGCCAGGATCGTCTCGATCTCCTGACCTTGTGATCCACCCACCCTGGCCTCCCAAAGTGCTGGGATTACAGGCGTGAGCCACCACACTCAGCCTGTAATGGCCATTTCTAAACTTTTTTGTTTGTTTTTGAGACAAGAGTCTCGTTTTTTTGTCCATGCTGGAGTGCAGTTGTGTGATCTCGGCGCACTGCAACCTCTAACTCCTGGGCTCAAGTGATCTCTCCAACCTCAGCTTCTCAAAGTAGCTGGGACCACAGGTGTGCAACACCATGACTGGCTAATTTTTCTGTAGACACAGTATTTTTCGTAGACATGGTGTTTCACCACGTTGCCCAGGCTGGTCTCAAACTCCTGGACTCAAGAAAATCCATTCACCTTGGACTCCTAAAGTGCCGAGATTACAGGTGTGAGCTACCATGCCCAGATGCATTTTCTAAATTCTTGTGTATCTATAACAATTCAACTAATTAAAACCGTTTTGCACTATGATACACAAAAGGAGGCCAACAGTGATTTGCTAAAAAGCTTAAGATATGCCTAGTTTACCGACCAGAATGAATACACTCTGATGTGATCACTGTGTTTCTCAATTCTTCACGTTCACGCTAGCTACTAAGGAGTGAGGCAGGACAAGGGTGCATGCGGCCAGCAGCCTCAGGAGTGAGTGGTGTCCATGCAGAGGACTAACTCATTCGGTCTTGCCTCTTCCTACTCTTGTCCTGAGCAGGAATTCTGTCTGGTTTCTACAGCAACAGTGACCTGATCTGAAATGGAAAGGTTAAGGGTAGCCTGGGCCCAATGAGTTGCATAAACCCTAAAAGGTAAGAAGGAAATCAATCAGAACTGGATTCAATCTGAAACTACAGAAAAACCACAGGCTAATCCAAATCCCTGGAAACAGGCCAACGCCAATCTGAATTAAGGATATTCAAAAGTGGCTAGATTCATGTTAGAAAAAGAAGAAAAGCCGTCCTCTTTAACATGACATACATTTGGACATATAGCTGCCTAGTTAGGTATACACTTGTCCTCAGTCATTTTACTACTTTTAGAGGAACTACGAAATACGCACCAAATCCACAACTTCCTGAACCCTTAAAAGCAGCCTCTTTCCCACCAAGAGGTATAGAGGAAATAAAGTAACTTATCAGCAGTGTTTCACTGTCAGGATGAACAACTGTCTACCCTGTATAAATAGAATAAATTGCTACGATTTGTGAGGCTGCCCTAAAGCAGTCAGTTCTATCCATCCTCCATTCTACTTACGTAAATTACATAAGTAGAATTAAATAAGTTGGCGTCATTATTCATATTATTCCATGAAACATTTGTGGAAATTAGCAAAGAAGTACATACCTATACTTACATCTATTAAAAAAATACAGGTTAACCTGTAAGAAGTTCAATTAAAATTTTATAAATTTAATAAGACATATCAACCATTCAGGTATAAATTCTACAAAATATAAAGTAAGAGAAAAGCATGATTAAAATAATTATATGAAGCATTAAACTTGAGTTTTATATATTGTTTGATGAGAATAAAAATTGACACAACTTTGAGAGTAAAAAGACTATATTGTTAATTATGAAAATGCAAAAAATTATTTAAGACAAAAGAAAACAGAATATACATTACAAACTAGAAAGAATTACTACCCCATATCACAATTAGAACATTGAAGGTTTAAGTGTGTACATACATCTGCTCGACCTCCTCTCGACTGCATTTTTGCCAGCCTTCAGGGTGTCCTTCCCCGTGTGCTGTAATTTTGATTGATTCTGCTGATGGTCATTAGACAACTTGCCTCCATTTCTCCTGCCATTCACCACCATGTTCTTGGATTCTCCCAACCACTTCATACCCACAGACAGCCTGACCCAGGTGCATTTAGTCACTCTCTTCAAATAGCTTAGAGAATACTTTCAATGTTCTCTCCTAACAGAAACAAAATATGAAAAACAAAACAAAATGGGGAGGTAAATACATGAAAGATCATGCTAAACAGACCCTTGAGAAAGATATATAATATTAAAAGGACAGTCATTCACAGCATAATGATGTTTTGGTCAATGACAGACCACATAAACAATGGTGGTTCCATAAGATTATAACAGAGCTGAACATACACTTCATAAAATTCGTATTGCCTAGTATTTACTATATTATATTTTTTATTGTTATTTTAGAGTATATTCCTTCTACTTTTTTTTTAAGTTAACTATAAAACAGCCCCAGGCAGGTTATTCAAGAGCATTCCAGAGGAAGGCACTGTTATCACAGGAGATGACAGCTCCATGCATGTTACCGCCCCTGAAGACGCTCCAGTGGTACAAGATATAGAGGGAGAAGACAGTGATATGGATAATCCTGACCCTGTGTGGGCTGAAGCTAACATGTGGCCTGTGTCTGTTTTTAATAAAAACATTAAAAAATTAAAAGTAGGAAAAAGTTTATAGAATAAAGATATTTTAAAAAGAATATAGTTGGGCATGGTGGCTCATGCCTGTAATCCCAGCACTTTGGGAGGCCATGGCAGGCAGACTGCTTGAGTCCAGAAGTTGAGACCAGCCTGGGCAACATGGCAAGACCCTGCCTCTACAGAACATAAAAAAGTGAGCCAGGCATAGTGCTGCGTGAGCCTGTGGTTCCAGCTACTTGAAAGGCTGAGATGGGAGGTCACGCCTGCAGTGAAGCCATGATTGCAACACTGCACTCCAGCCTGGGTGACAGAGCAACCCTGTCTCCCAAAAAGAAAAGAAAAGAATAAGTGTATTTTTGTGTCTTTTTGTCTGTTTTTTGAGACAGTCTCACTCTATGGCCCAGGTTGGAGTGCAGTAGCATGATTATGGCTCACTACAGCCTCAAATTCCAGGGCTCAACCCATCTTCCCACTCAGCCTCTCAAGTAGCTAGGACTACAGGCAGGAGCCACCACATCCAGTTCATTTTAAAACTCTTTTTTTTTTTTTTTTTTAGAGACGGGGTCTCACTATGTTGCCCAGACTGGTCTCCAACTCCTGGCCTCAAGCAATCCCTCCACCTTGGCCTCCCAATGTGTTGGGATTACAGGTATGAGCCACTGTGCTTGCTAAGAAAGAATATACATTCATTTATTTGAGACAGGGCCTTGCTCTGTCGCTCAGGCTAGAGTGCAGTGGCACCATCTCTGCTCACTGCAACCTCCACCTCCCAGGTTCAAGCGATTCTTCTGCCTCAGTCTCCTGAGTAAGTGGGATTACAAGTGTGTGCCACCACACCTGGCTAATTTTTGTATTTTTCGTAGAGATGGGGTTTTACCATGTTGGCTAGGCTGCTCTTGAACTCCCAACCTCAAGTGATCCACCTGCCTCGGCCTCCCAAAGTGCTGGGATTACAGGCGTGAGCCACTGCGTGTGGCCTGAACATATTTTTGTATAGCTGTATGTGTTTGTATTTTAAGCCAAGTGTTACCATAAAAGAGTCAGAAAGTTAAAAAAAAAAAAAAAACTTTATAAAGTAAAACAGTTACAACAAACTAAGGTTAATTATTAAAGAAACATTTCAAAATAAATTTAGTGTAGCCTAAGTGTACAGTGTTCACAGAGTCTACAGTAGTACATATGTACTAGGTCTACACAATTACTCACCACTCACTCACTCACCCAGAGAAACTTCAAATCCTGCAATCTCCATTCATAGGAAGTACCCTTTACAGGTGTACCATTTTAAAATCTTTTATTCTGTATTTTTACTGTACCTTTTTTATGTTTATGTGTGTTTAGATAACAACACTGTTACCAGTGACTACAGTAGTCAGTACAGTAACATGCTGGACAGGTTAGTACCCTACAAGCAACGGCCCGGGTGTGTAGTAGGCTAGACTACCTAGGTTTGTGTAAGTATACTCTATGATATCTGCAAGGCAACAAAACCGCCTACCCTCACATTTCTAGAATGTGTCCCTGAGACACACTCTATGAGTGCCCTCTATGATATCTGCATGATGACGAAATCAACTAACCTCACATTTCTCAGAATGTGTGATATCCCGGTCACTAAACAATGCATGACTATAATTTAATAAATGATGTCTCCGCTCTTTAAAGACAATCTTGGCTCTCCCCAGTCATATGATGCCTGCTCAGGAATACAGTGGCCCCAGACTGAGCAGAATGTAGACAGAAGGTAGGGGCTCATTCTGACTTGTTCCTTGCTTGTGATTAGAATAGTACTGACAAACAGCAGGTGCTCAACAAATATTTCTTTCAGTAAACAGTAAGAACTGTCTTTGCTCCTTATTATACTGATATCTAGGTACAGCTCTATCATCTGCTCAAATCAGAGGTTTTGGTAATGCTCTGAACTGGGTGAGTAAACTCCATGGAAGTTACTTATCTCCTTTGTTCCAAGGCAAGCTTAGGAAAAGGCATCTATGCTAAGCTTTGTCCATCACAGTAAGAGACTCCTAACTGTTACGCTGGCTACTCATCACCACAAACAAAACTGAGCAGACGGACAAGAGTAAGGAAAGTAAAGGACTCTGTATCTTTTTGTTGTTGTTACTTTGAATTCACTGTTCTAGATATTTAAGAAACCAATACTCAGATATCAAAGTAGTGCCCATCTGGAAATGTCTACCTTATCATTCCTTCACAATGGCAACAAAACTGAGAAGCTACTGTATTTGGTAATATAAATGTATCCCTTACTATCTGAATTTGGGAACCGATTGATATGAATAGTGGGGGATGCTTGTAATTTATAATGACATTTGGAAATGAGGATATTATACACTGCATTCATTACTAACGGAATGAGAAAAAGGATGACCATGATCCCACCTCATTAAGGAATTATGTGTTAGTGTAAGTCAGACTAAAAAGGCCCTACGATAAAGTGCAAAAATACAGAACTTCAGAGCCAGAGCTGCCTTAACATCACCAGTGTGACGCCTTCAATTTACAAACAAAACTGAGACCACATGCCTGAAGCCACATGATCCGCCCGCAGCAGTCTCATGAGTAAAACCCAGCACTGCTGCCCAACAAATTCTCAACTATACCAGACGCAGGTCAATTTCCTTTCCACAAACACATAGAAAAGTACAAATGATAAATTACTTTGAAGTATTCACAAAAATACATGCCTGGACATACCTTTAATGATACTCAACACAAACACAAAACATGAATTTTTACTTGATCTCAGATCTCTTTCCTGTTACAGGAATATCTGTGTGAGTTCACTGGAGGGTAAGACGTGCATGTGAGCAGCATGCTTAGGGGAATGGCAAAAAAGAAAATCTGATCAATGCTGAAGACAACTTTACAATTGTTTTCTAACATGAATTTTTCTTTTGGTTCCCTCACTGTTTAAGTTCAATTATAGTACTTAACTTTTACAGTGCCTTTTGATTTTTCTTGTAGGTGTCACTAAATAGTCTTGTAGCTATTCTACATCAGTTATAAGGATTTTTCAATTATTAAATTTTACCAAATTTAACATTAAAACTGCTCATTAATGATCATGTATGTTACACTTAGGAGAAAAGGCGTAGAACTCAAGAGCAATATACCTTTTTTTTTTTTTTTTTTCAAGGAGACAGGGTCTTGCTCTGTCACCCAGGTTTGAGTGCAGTGAAGTGATCATGGCTCACTGCGGCCTCAAAGTCCTAGGCTCAAGCGATCCTCCGCCTCAGCCTCCCAAAGTGTTAGGATTACCAGCATGAGCCACCACACTCAGTAAGAGCAGTATGTTTTTGAGGTATAAAGTACAAAGAAAGCTTGAGAAAAAGAGCAATGGGTGGTCCATTGCGAGTCTTGGATCTTGGATCCCAGCAGTTTTGCACAACACTGTTATCTACGGACTCTAAAATGGACTTCATTTAAAGAGACCCATGGGGCCGGGCGCAGTGGCTCAAGCCTGTAATCCCAGCACTTTGGGAGGCCGAGACGGGTGGATCACGAGGTCAGGAGATCGAGACCATCCTGGCTAACATGGTGAAACCCCATCTCTACTAAAAAAACACAAAAAACTAGCCGGGCGAGGTGGCAGGCGCCTGTGGTCCCAGCTACTCAGGAGGCTGAGGCAGGAGAATGGCGTGGACCCGGGAGGCGGAGCTTGCAGTGAGCTGAGATCTGGTCACTGCACTCCAGCCTGGGTGACAGAGTGAGACTCCGTCTCAAAAAAAAAAAAAAAAAAAAAAAAAAAAGAAACCCATGGAACAGTAACAGAAACATAAAACAATATGAATTGTGGCATTTGAATCCTAGCACTTGGGGAGAGCATCAAGTACCACTTTTTTTTTTTTTTTTTTTTTGAGACAGAGTCTCGCTCTGTTGCCCAGGCTGGACTGCAGTGTCCGCAATCTTGGCTCACTGCAACCTCCGCCTCCCAGGTTCGCTATTCTCATGACTCAGCCTCCCAAGTAGCTGGAATTACAGGTGTGCACCACCATGCCTGCCTAATTTTTGTATTTTTTAGTAGAGACAGGGTTTCACCATGTTGGCCAGACTGGTCTTGAACTCCTGGCCACAAGCTATCCTCCCACCTTGGCCTCCCAGTGCTAGGATTTCAGGTATGAGCCACCATGCCCGGCCAAGGATTCAAAAATTATAGCCTACCATCACAATGCATTCAAAATTTGAGTTTGAATAACCTCATCAAGACTTACATCTCTAAAAGCTTCAAGTTTCACCTGCATTAAAGTTCTTCATCGAGCCATCTCACAAAAATAAAAGCTTAAAGGGACTAAAATTCGTGACTACATTCCATTTTATTTCCCTTCCTCAGTTTTCTTCAATTTCCTTGACCTCTAGGGTCTTTCATATTACTTATGTTCCTTTAGACAAGAGCCAAAGAAACAGCACTTTCTGAAAAAATGGATGTTCTGTGACAGTAAGCTTTCATTGATAGAGAAGCATAAACTTGGCATGATAAATTTAGAATTAGGTTTTTTGTTGTATCCTATAAAAAGCTGCATTAACAACAAGCAAATGGGCCAGGTGGTGGCTCATGCCTATAATCTTGGCTCTTTGGGAGACCAAGGCAAGAGGACTGCTTGAGGCCAGGAGTTTGAGACCAGCCTGGGCAACACAGCAAGACCTCAATGCTACTAAAAGTAAAAATTAAAAAATTAGCCAAAGATGGTAGTCACAGCTACTCATGAGGCTGAAGTGGGAGGATGGCTGCGGCCCAGGAAATTGCAGATGCAGTGAGCCATGAGCATGCCATTACACTGCAGCCTGGACGACAGAGTGAAAAAAAAGAAAATGATGAAGTGGTAAATGTATATAAATGTATTTTACATTTCAAGTTAGATTATACTCTCAGAAGCTATGTGGTTTAGAGAAAACAGACCTCAACAAAAGTTGAGGGCTCCTATCCTACCTCTGTCTCTTACTAGGCAGTTGGTAATTGGGAAAGTCACTTAACCTCTCTGAACACCATCTCTTTGCCTAATTCCTTAAGTCCCAGTTCAGTGTTCACATCCTCTAGGAAGTGTTCCTTGACCTTCACTGCCAAATCTAGTTATATATTTATGCTACAAAACTTAGGTGAAAGCCCTTATGTGATTATATTGTTTAAGAGTCTGCTTCCTTAATTAAGAGTTCCGAACGTTGAGAACCTATTTTTCTTATCTCTGGCCCTAGTGTATCTAGTATACCACACAGTATATCCTAGAGGCACTCAACTAATGAAATAAATAGGCTGTAATCTAAACTGCATCATAGAAACTATATTTCTGCATTTAAAAAAACCTGTAAATTAAAGATACTGCCTGACCTCTTCAAATCCTCTCCTTTCTCAAGATGTCCATGGTGTTAAAGGGGGTGAGAGAAGCTCCTGCACAGATAAAAATAGGGCAGGAATCACAGCAGATACCACCACTAAGTTCCCTACCACTTGCCATTATACTTTCTGGTTTACTCCCTAGTCCTTGACCCTCCAGAAAAAAGAACCAGGACCAGGAAAAGTGCTTTTGGTCCTTTAGGAAATCATCTGTAGAATGCGATGTTTAACACACAACTTACAGATAATGATGTAATAATGTATTTTTAGACTTCTCAGGAGTCCTAATATTCCTCAAAAATAAGACATGAAGCATAATTACATGAAACAGAAATTAAATATATGGAATAGAAAGACTATCCATGGAGAGTCTTTTTTTTTTTTTTTTTTGAGACAGAGTCTGGCACTGTCCCCAAGTTAGAGTGCAGTGGCGTGATCTCGGCTCACTGCAACCTCCATCTCCTGCGTTCAAGCGATTATCCTGCCTCAGCCTCCCGAGTAGCTGAGACTACAGGTGCGTGCCACCACACCCAGCTAATTTTTTTTGGTATTTTAGTAGAGACGGGGTTTCACCATGTTGGCCAGGATGGTCTCGATCTCCTGACCTCGTGATCTGCCTGTCTCGGCCTCCCAAAGTCCTGGGATTACAGGCGTGAGCCACTGTGCCTGGCCATGGAAAGTCTTTAAGTCTCAACCAAGACGTCCACTCGAGAGAGAGAAAGCAGAAAATCTGGGGATGAGGCCCAGCAATCCGTGTTGTAATAAGACCTCCAGGTGATGCAAGCTCCAGTGTGAGAGCTATTGCTCTAATTTACTCATTCATTCATTTTATCATGTTAGGGCTAAGAATAGATACAAAATTTTTAAAAAAACTACGGAATAAAAAATTAAGGAAATTATAATATATCAACCAAACATTTTTCTGAGAATTAGGAAAGGTTCACCAATAAATCACTTTAGTAATAGCAAACTTTGGCTCAATTCATGGAACACAGACTGAGACCCACTCTAATGTATACATAATTTAAACTAAATGTGGGTTAATGATCCAAACTGGAACAAATCTGTGCCCTCGGGTCTCATTTATATTGTGGTCAACTGATATTATTTGAACCCAAAGTACTTTAATGTAACAGGCACTTCTGTCAATCACAGAACATGGCTAAATTTCACTAGTATGAATGCACTGGCACATCTCTGGATGTAGCCTAGCAGAGATTCTCCACATGTCCATATGATAAAAGCTATCCAAAGACCTTTCTTTTTTTTTTTGAGATGGAGTCTCACTTTGTTGCCCAGGCTGGAGTGCAGTGGTGCCATCTCCGCTCACTGCAAGCTCCGCCTCCTGGGTTCACGCCATTCTCCTGCCTCAGCCTCCCGAGTAGCTGGGACTATAGGCGCCCGCCACCACGCCTGGCTAATTTTTTGTATTTTTAGTACAGATGGGGTTTCGCCGTGTTAGGCAGGATGGTCTCGATCTTCTGACCTCGTGATCTGCCCGCCTCGGCCTCCCAAAGTGCTGGGATTACAGGCGTGAGCCACCGTGCCTGACCCCAAAGATCTTTCTTAAGCTGATAAATGAAACATTTGTAAAAACAATTCTAATGAAGCTATCAATAATTTGGGGGCTATTTTAAAAAATTTTTAGCTCAAAATGAATACATATTCTACTAATGATCCGGTCTTCATTTGTTCTGCCCTCCTAAGTGTGCAATCTGTTCTTGCTGGCAAGATCTTCCCTCTAAGGCTGCACACTTACACATTAAAGGTAGTGACAGGATTTTAAAAAGCTAACACACGTCAATATCGTAGTAGAGTACAGACAAATAGGGGGTGAAAACAGTGGGTAGAGGCCAGACGCAGTGGCTCACGCCTGTAATCCCAGCACTTTAGGAGGCCAAGGCGGGCGGATCGCCTGAGGTCAGGAATTTGAGACCACCCTGGACAACACGGTGAAACCCCGTCGCTGCTAAAAATACAAAAATTAGCCAGGCATGGTGGCGCACGCCTGTAATCCCAGCTACTCAGGAGGCTGAGGCAGGAGAATAGCTTTAACCCGGGAGGCAGAGGTTGCACTGAGCCAAGGCTGTGCCACTGCACTCCATCCAACCTGGGCGACACAGTGAGACTGTGTCTCAAAAGAAGAAAGAAAACTGAAACAAAACACCGGGTGGATAGCAAAGCCTAAAATAGTTCATGGCTACCACAGAGGTGCCCCCTCCCAACAAACAAACAAGGGTGCAGACTTCCATGGAACATAGCTGGCTCACGTGGAAATGTCCCACGGTCATGGTTTGGCTGACACACTCGGAGCTCATTAGCCACTGACTACATTTAGAAGTAAAAATTGCCGCCGGGCGCGGTGGCTCACGCCTGTAATCCCAGCACTTTGGGAGGCCGAGGTGGGCGGATCACGAGGTCAGGAGATCGAGACCATCCTGGCTAACACGGTGAAACCCCGTCTCTACTAAAAATACAAAAAACTAGCCGGGCGTGGTGGCAGCGCCTGTAGTCCCAGCTACTCGGGAGGCTGAGGCAGGAGAATGGCGTGAACCCGGGAGGCGGAGCTTGCAGTGAGCTGAGATCCGGCCATTGCACTCCAGCCTGGGCGACAGAGCGAGACTCCGTCTCAAAAAAAAAAAAAAAAAAAAAAAAAAGAAGTAAAAATTGCCTCAATTTTGTCCCAAATTATTAGGAAAAAAATTTCAAGAAAGTACTGACTGCTTTTTTTTTTTTTTTTTTGAGACAGAGCCTTGCTCTGTCGCCCAGGCTGGAGTGCAGTGGTGCAATCTTCGCTCACTGAAGCCTCCGCCTCCCAGGTTCAAGCGATTCTCCTGCCTCAACCTCCTGAGTAGTTGTGACTACATGTGCCCCCCACCACGCCCGGCTGATTTTTTTTATTTTTAATAGAGACAGGGTTTCACCATGTTAGCCAGGCTGGTCTCCATCTGCTGATCTTGTGATCTGCCCGCCTCAGCCTCCCAAAGTGCTGGGATCACAGGCGTGAGCCACCGCACCTGGCCATTACTGACCACTTCTTAAGTGGCATATTAGCTTGGTGCAAAAGTAACTGCGGTTTTTGCTTTTTTTTTTTTTTTTTTTTTTAAAGTTACAAATCCTGTTCTGATTTCCCAATATAAAAATGTCAGGAAATTTATTGAACATCTACTATATTCCAGACACTGTTGCAGGCACTGAGGATACAGCATGGAACAAAATAAGGCTGTGCCCTCATCTGTGCTTATATTCTAATGGAAAAAAGCACTACGAAATAATAAATTAATGAATAAATGCCAGCACCTTTTGGGAGAACAAGCCATTTATGGTGGCAGGGAGTGTTTCAGGTGGAGAAGGAGGGTGATAGTGGCTACTTCCTAAAAGAGCAAGGGATGTGAGGGGACAGCCGGGCATCAGGCAGGAAGCATGCAGTAGACAAAGGGAAGGGCAAGCACAAGGTGCAGAGGCTGGTGCAGCTGGGGCAAATATGGGCGAGAGTGGGAGGATGAGGTCAGAGAGGCTGCCACAGGGAAGAAGGGCTTCAAAGCCACTGCTGAGACTTGGGCCTTTACTCCCAGTGAGACGGAAAGCAGAGGAGTGACATGATCCAACTCACAGTTTTAAAGGACCATTCTGGCAGCTTGCTACATGGTACTTTAAAAAAGCAGTTCTAATGAAACTACAAATAATTTCTAGGACAAGAGAATGCAGGGAGACATTATTAGTAGTAGTAGTCTATTTACTAACTGATTACTGCTGTAAAACCAGAGGAGAACTAGTGGTTGCAGCAGCAGAGGTGGCAAGAAGTGGTTGGCTTCGAGATCTTTTCTGAAGGTTCTGCTGATAGTTAGGAATTGCGGACAGACTGACTGTGGGTGTTAAGAGAAAGAAGACTCAAACATACCTCCAAATGAAGAATGGAATATTTAGGAATGTGACAAAGAGTATAGGAAGACTGGTTTTCCCAAGGATTGCGGTGTGGGAATTTGGTTTTGGTTATTTTTTCTTCCTTTTCTGGGGTCTTTTTTGGTTTTAGTCATTTTTGAGATGCCCACTACAGATCCTAGTGGAGTCGGCAGCTGGATACAAGGGTCTGGAGTCCACCTCCAAGCTGAAGATAAAAATTTGGAGTCAAAACATTAATAGCATTTCAAACCATGGAATCAGATGAAATCTAGGAATCAGTGTAGATCAAAGAAGGCCAAGGACTGGGGGTGGGGGCACTTTCACATGTACAGGTCAAGAGGAAGAGAAGCAGCACACGATTGTAAAAGGAGCAATGAGCGAAAAGAAGAGCTGAGCGTGACAGGGACCATGCCGTGAAGGGAGTTAACAACTCAGGCAAGAACTGTAGGTGCCCAGAAAGCAAATACTTTTATTTTATAAGTCTAAACTCACGGAAAGGATGGGCTGTTGCTGATCTTTAAGCCTTGCTCAGAAACAACAGAGAACTTCTAAAATGGACATAATGTCTTAAACATGCACTTGTGAGGAAGACAGGGGGCTTTGCTTTAAGAAACAGATGGCAGAGAGCAATATAAGGAATGGAGAGGGAGAGAGAGAGGGAGAGGGAGAGGGAGAGAGAGAGGGAGAGGGGGAGAGAGAGAGAGGGGGGGGGAGAGAGAGAGAGAGAGAGAGAGAGAGAGAGAGAGAGAGAGAGAGAGAGAGAGAGAGAGAGATTGACTCACAGACCAGGAAAGACAAATGTAAATTAAAATTATGGAGTGGAAGGTGATGGCAATAGGTTAGTTAATTTGAGAAGGCAAGCATTCAGAGGGCTTATAGGATCTATGTCAAAAAAAAAATTTAACTAATAGATTAGTTAAATCTCTGGACTGGAGTAATAAAGATGACCTGAGTAGGAGAATGAGGTGGAATTCCTGAGGACTACTGTGCAAGGCTTTGTGCCTTCTACTTTTGTGAATATTAACAAAAATGATGCAATCAGGCTCTAAGAAAATGCAACTTGGATTCTGCTCCAAGATGGGCAGCATCACTTCCCCAAGAGATTTACCCAACACTGAAATCAACAAGAAGAGTCACCTTATGCGGTTTCACTGGACCAACAGATGGGAAAAGAAGCACTTACTACAGATTCTGGTACCAAACATAAATAAGGAGGTGAGGGGTGGGGGGATAATTTATGATCAATATAAAACATACTGGAAAACTGCTAAAAAAAGAAATGTATTTAAAGGGGACAATATTGCAAGAATGATTTCTAGTTATATTTAAAGCAGAAACTCCTAATCATAACATAACGCCACTAAGGTCAGAAGCGTGACACCCACCACCACCACCACCACCATCACAATGCATTCTAAATCACCAGTGCTACCACTGGTGGGGGGAGGGATAACTTTAAAAAATATTTTTTCCCCAAACGTTTATAGTGAACCTATTTACTTATAATCAGAAAAAAAAAACACCGAAAACCTTAATACTTTAACACGTTTCAAAAGAAAGCAGCACTGATTCATAGGAAATGGGCTAAGTTCACATAACCATGCCTGTTCTATGCCAGTGATGGCCCCTCAACAAATGTCAATTCCCTTCTCTTTCCAGTCTGTTTATCAGATTATAAATTGTTGAGTGACTTTCGAGAAGTTGCATCCAATTTGAGAACTCTGATTCAAATCCATTTTTACTTAAACACAGGCATTTTTTGCTTAATATCCTAAAAACCAAGATTAAAAAAAAACTGTCAAAAAAGTTAAAACACTGATTCTGAATGACTGAAAATAATTTTAACACAATTCCTGTGACACTGCCGAGAACCCTCTAGCCAGCTGACATGCTGAACTTGTCTGCAGAGAGTTTATCCTAGAGAAATTATCCAGTGGTAGGGAAACAATCCCCAAGTGTTTAAAAAACAAAAGTCAACATACATTTTTAAAAAGTCAGTTCTGGCTGGGTGTGGTGGCTCACGCTTATAATCCCAGAACTTAGGGAGGCCAAAGCAGGTGGATTAATTGAGCCCAGGAGTTCAAGACCAGCCTGGGCAACATGGTCAAAGCCCAGTCTCTACCAAAAAAAAAAAAAAAAAACCTTAGCCGGGTGTGGTGGTGCATGCTTGTAGTCCCAGGTACTCAGGAGGCTGAGGTGGGAGGATGGCTTGAGCCCAGGAGATTGCACTACTGCACTCCAGCCTAGGCGACAGAGCAAGGCTGTCTCAAAGAAATAATAAAAAGCAGGTTCTAGCCTGTTAGAGGACTTTCATAAATTTTTATTCAGAAAGGCAAAGAAAACATTTTTCAAGTGATTCAGTTATAATTTGGTAAGAAAACAATTCAGTACACCACTGGTTAACAGTGACTGAGATTACACTGGAGAATGAGATCGCAAGCAATGTTTACCTGTTATATGTTCAACTTTTCAAAATAAACATGTGTGACTTTTGTAAAAGAATATTAAAGATACTTACACAAAGGAAAAGGAAACAGCTTGGCAGCTTCCCACCACAGGGCCTTTGCACTTGGGGTGCTGCCAAACTGCTTATCAGCCCCTGCTCAACCCCACTTCTCCAGCTACATAGATTTCCTTGTTATACATTTGAACCCCTTAACGTTTCTCAGCATGGTGCTTATTACAACCATACTCATTACTCTGTGTAATTATTTCATAACACCTGCCTTCCCTACTAGCTAAGATACACCCTTTTTTTTTTTTTTTTTTTTTTTGAGACAAAGTCTTGCTCTGTTGCCCAGGCTGGAGTGCAGTGGCTCAATCTCGGTTCACTGCAACCCTTGCCTCCCAGGGTCAAGCGATTCTCCTGCCTCAGCCTCCTGAGTAGCTGGGATTACAGGTGCGCACCACCACACCCAGCTACTTTTTCTATTTTTAGTAGAGACGGGGTTTCATCACGTTGGTCAGGCTGGTTGTGAACTCCTGCCCTCGTGATCTGCTTGCCTCGGCCTCCCAAAGTGCTGGGATTACAGGCATGAGCCACCGCACCCGGCCTTATTTCCATGTTTTGGCTGAATAATCCTGGTGAGAACATGTGTGTACAAGATACCTGTTTGAGTACCCGCTTTAATTCTTTTGGTGATATACCCAGAAGTAGAATTGCCGGGTCATACGGTAATTCTATGCTAAACTTTTTTTCTTTTAGACGGAGTCTAGCTCTGTCACCCAGGCTGTAGTGCAGTAGCACGATCTCAGTTCACTGCAACCTCTGCCTCCTGGGTTCAAGCGATTCTCCTGCCTCAGCCTCCTGAGTAGCTGGGATTACAGGTGCCGCGCCACCACACTCAGCTAATTTTTGTATTTTTGGTAGAGACGAGGTTTCACCATGTTGGTCAGGCTGGTCTCAAACTCCTGACCTCGTGATTTCCCCACCTAGGCCTCCCAAAGTGCTGGGATTACAGGCGTGAGGCACCACACCCAGCCCCATACACTTTCATATCATTAGAATCCAGCACAAGACCAGACATAGGTTCATTCATATCACATCCCCTTTCTATTCTCAAACGAACTGCTACACATAAGCGGAATCAGTTTTTAGTTCTCCTAAATCTAAAATTACAAAAGGACTTGATATCAAAGAATTCCAAATCAGTCTTTATCAATGACTATTCCAAATCCATCTGCAATCAATAGTGCAATAACTAAGGCTCCATGGAATCCTATGGTATCAATCCCAGCAATTAGGCCAATATAAGAATCCCTGCAAAGCTATCAGAAACATTTGTGATCAATATTCCATCATAACACCATAACATTGCTTGACGGGGCAATTTCTCAGTTGCTAATTTGTTAGAAAACTATCATGAATTCACGTTCATACCTGTAACCTTAAAACTTGCTCCTATAAATATTGCTGTCTCAATTGAGAAGCGAGGTGACTTGTCAGAGTAGTTCAACTGGTGCTAGTATTATGAAAACAGAAAAGCCTTCGGATTTTCATTTCCCTGAATTCACAATTATGCTTCTACCCAGGGCAGAGCCTTTATTTTAAAACTAGAGCGTCATGCTAATTCAAATGCTAATCAGGTATCTAGCACCATCAACTCCATAGCAAAGAATATGTCTCTATACTCGCAAATAATTACAAATGTCCATGATATTATCATTCCTACTTTCCTTCTGTAGCTTTCACAGGGTCAAGCTTGGATGCATTCTGCTTCACCCAATTCAACAGCTTTCCCAAGTCCCCTCAGGTGGTAATGCCCTCACTCAGGCCACCAAGGGAATGGGGTCTGAAGCTGAGCAGTTTACCTACCACCAAGGCAGAATGCTTCACCCACTGCCCTTTCAGAATAAAATGATGGCCACAGACACCATCACTAAGTCTTGAAAAAGACTAAACTTGTTGAGCTAACAGCTCTAAAGCAGACTGCAGTATGGTGGAAAACGGCCCCCAGAGACATTGGCTTCTAACCTCTGGAGCCTGTGAATGTTACCTTATAATGAAAACGGTCTTTGAAGATGTTATAAAAGTTTTTGAGATAAAAGAGATTATCCTAGATTATCTGGGTAAGCCTTAAATGCCACCCAAATGACTTTATAAGAGGCAGAGGGAGATCTGACACCTCACAAAGAACAAAAGGTGAAGCAGACTGGAGTGATGTGGTGAAGGAATGCTGCAGCCCCCAGAGGCTGGAAGAAGCAAAGAGCAGCTTCCCTCCACAGCCCTGCCAATGCCTTGATTTTGGCCCAGTGAAACTGATATTGAACTTCTGGCCTCGAGAACTGTGAGAGAATACCCTTCTGGTTTGTTGTTGGTGGTGGTGGTGTTTTGACACGGAGTCTCACTGTGTTGCCTAGGCTGGAGGCAGAGGTGCGACCTCAGCTCACCGTAACCGCCACCTCCCAGGTTCCAGCAATTTCTTCTGCCTCAGCCTTCTGAGTAGATGGGATTATAGGCACCTGCTGCCACGCCCAGCCGATTTTTGTATTTTTAGTAGAGATGGGGTTTTGCCATGCTGGCCAGGATGGTCTCAAACTCCTGACCTCAAGTGATCTGCCCACCTTGGCCTCCCAAAGTGCTGGGTTTACAGGTGTGAGCCACGGCGCTCAGCCCATTTCTGTTGTTTTAAGCCACTAAGTTTATGGAATTTGTTACAGCGACCACAGGAAACTAACAGAGATTACGAAAAACTAAACCAAAGTAGAAATGCTTTACAGTTACCACGCTCCAAAAATATATAAAATTCCAACATGCCACAGGAAAAAAGATTTTAAACAACTTCAAAAACGGTGTATTTAAAACAAGTTTTTAAAGACTGGGCAACAAAGTGAGACCCTCATCTCCACCAAAAAAAAAAAAAAAAAAAAAAAAGGTAGCCAGCTGTGCTGGTGCGCAACTTCAGTCCCTGCTACTCAGGAGGCTGAAGGATCATGGGAGTCCAGGAAGTAGAGGCTGCAGTGAGCTATGATCATGCCACTGCACTCCAGCCTGGGTGACAGAGTGAGACTTCACCTTTAAAAATGTAAATAAATAAAAAGTTTAAATCATACAGTATCCTTCAACTGAAGGTATAAAATACAGCTACTGAGTTATACGGATTTTGAAAATAGAGCTAGCCTCTTAATTATGCCTCTGATTGCTCACACACTGTGCTAGGCCAGATAACCATGATCTTCCTGAAAAGCATTATGATTGAACAGTTTTCTATTTATATTAAAACTTACAATAAAAACTGAAACTATTAGAATTTCTCCTTGAGCAAAACATTTTAAGCAGCAAACTACCCACCACTGGTAAGTTTATGATCAGACATTCACAATTCTTAGACTTACTTATTTGGCTACTAATCTACAACCAGACACGTAAGAAACTCCTTATTGCCTTATCACAGAAAATACTGCTTCATTCTTACGTATCACATTCAATATGTATTTACGATGAGGGATTTCATGTAAGAAAGACTCCATGTCTTCATCTTAGTAGATAGTTTAAAACAAAGGTTTTCACTGATGGGGTTGTTGAGGGAAGTCCTCAAAAAAACTTCCAGAAGAAAACAAAAATGCCGGATTCCCCATCTCTCCACATTTGATCCATCTGCTTACCTAGCAGTGCCTAAAAATAAAATCAAGGATGCTTTCTTTGTTACAGTTTTGTCTAGGACCCAAACAGCCATTCACGTTTCCGGAAACAGATGCCACCTAGTGTCAAACGTCTGTAAGTACAGCCTGTACAGGTCACAGTTTCTGTCAGAAGTTACAAGAAATACATCAAAGATTTTTACTGGGCAAGGACAAGTGTTAGGAAAAACTTCCAAAAGGTGGTTCTTGGGCTGGACGTTACAGGCTGCTTTGAGTTTGCCGGCTGGTGGGCTTTGCAGAGGCAGCCCGCACAGGGATTAAGGATGTGGCTCTGCAGTCAAAGCACCTGTCCCACCCTAGCTTCATCCTTACCCCAGCAGCCTGAGCAGGCAAGTTATTTAACCTCACCGACGCCCCATCAGTACAATGAAAAGAGGGCCTCCCTCCTAGGTTTGGCACAAGATTTAAAAGAGCACAAACTGCTAACAAATTAAGGTCTCCCCTTGCAAGTAACTAACGCAAAAGCAAAGCAGGCCAGAAACATTCTATACAAAACTTGAATCAAGTAGAAATTTCCCTTCCATTCCTCCCCACCATAAGTCACACATGGGGGAAAAAAAAAAAAAACTCATCACCTCACCCATTTAAAAAAGAACAAATGTGCAAGAGAATAATTATGACACAAGGCTGAGCACCAGTTCTGCTTTCCCTACGGTTCCCAAAGAGAAGGAACTTAACTTCTGGCAACAACACGCATGATTAAAAATCATGCCAAGCTACACCTCCCATCCTAAACATTCAGAGGGATGACAGACTGGACTACAGACTTTCTTACAACACAGTTTAGTTTGTGATGTAGCTGGTCAAACAGATTATTTTCACACCCTATAAAAGAAGATACACACATCACAGTTCTTTAACACACATTCAATACTATCATTCCCATTTTACAAATGAGAACAAAACTTAGAGAATTAGGAAAAAAAGAAAAAATGAAGCCAAGTCCAGATTGAGAGACTGTGTACTCTTAATATCACACAAAAAAGCAACACAGGCCGGGCACGGTGGCTCACACCTGTAATCCCAGCACTTTGAGAGGCTGAGGCAGGCAGATCACGAGGTCAAGAGTTCGAGAACAGCCTCACCAACATTGTGAAACCCCATTTCTACTAAAAATACAAAAGTTAGCCAGGCATGGTGGCGCTTGCCTGTAGTCCCAGCTACTCAGGAGGCTGAGGCAGGAGAACTGCGTGAACCCAGGGGGCAGAGGTTGTGTGGAACCAAGATCGACCCACTGCACTCCAGCTTGGGCAACAGAGCGAGACTCCATCTCAAAAAAAAAAAAAAAAGGCAACACAATAATGACCCAAACAAATTATTTATTTTTTTAGACGCTGTCTCATTCTGTCGCCCAGGATGGAGTGCAGTGGCACGATCTCTGCTCACTGCAACCTCCGCCTCCCGGGTTTAAGGAATTCTCTGTCCCAGACTCCCGAGTAGCTGGAATTACAGGTGCCCACCATCATGCCCAGCTAATTTTTGTATTTTTAGTAGAGACAGGGTTTTACCATGTTGGCCAGGTTAGTCTTGAACTCCTGACCACACGATTCACCCGCCTCGGCCTCCCAAAGGGCTGGGATTACAGGCGTGAGTCACCACCACGCCTGGCCCCAAACAAATTTTTAAACACACTTTGCCCAGGCCAGGCATGGTGGTTCACACCAGTAATCTCAGCACTTCGGGAGGCCAAGGTGGGTGAATCACGTGGTCAGTTCAAGACCAGGCTGGCCAAAATGGTGAAACCCTGTCTCCACTAAAGATAGAAAAGTTAGTTGGGTGTGGTGGTGCGTGGCTGTAATCCCAGCCACTCGGGAGGCTGAGGCAGGAGAATTGCATGAACTGGGATCTGGGAGATGGAGGCTGCAGTGAGTTGAGATCACACCACTGCACTCCAGCCTGGGCAACAGAGCGACACTCTGTCTCAAAAAAACAAAAACAAACAAACAAAAAAACACTTTGCCCCCATATTTGAGGAGTAAAACTCTAGAACAAAATAGACAAGGTTCCTGACTGCGTAGAGATCACAGCATACTGTGGGAAGAGACATAAATATGTGATTATCAATCTGGTGCAAGCTGTAAGAAAAACAGGATGTTAGGAGAGAGACTAATATGAGAATGGACTTGAGATGGGATGATCAAGAAAAAATAAATCAAAATTATAAATACAAAAATGAGGCTAGACATGGCAGCTCATCCTATAATCGCAGCACTATGGGAGGCCAAGGCGGGAGGACTGCTTGAGCCCAGGAGATTGAGGCTGCAGTGAGCTGGGATTATGTCACTGCTCTCCAGCATGGGAGGCTACAAGACCCAGACTCAAAAAGAAAACAAAAAACACCTTTTTTGGGTCAAAACCCCTCCTGGTACATACTTATATGCACCAAACAAATATTTCCTCTAAACCCTCCAGGACCCTGAATGACGTCTGGTTTTGTTTCCTTTCCAAGGGGGAGAGAGAAGGAGGGGTTTCCTATGGTGCCACTGGCCCACTGGCTGAAGGATCAAGCCACTTTTTACTTCTCAGTGAGGAAAACTCCAGCTTCCTAAAATCAGATTGGTTTTCTTACTAAAAATATCTATTTCTCCATATGATGCAACATAAGCATTTCCTCAAAAATAAAAATACTCCTCAGAGATCATTAAAATCTATCAGATATTTCAACCCTGTTACACAAATCAGACAGGCAAATAATTCATCGGGCCGACCTAGAATCCACTCAGTTCAACAAATTTATGAAGAACATCCCAGAGCCACCAGGCACTGTTCGTGGTGCTGGAATACTAGTCATTTTCAGAGAACACTAGAGGGCGCGGGAGAGCGTCTACTTTCAGGAAAATCAGTCAGGGCTACTACGTGAGTCAGGGACGAAAACCAAAGGGATGCATGTGGGGAAAACAAAGTTACCTGAGTACAGGGTAGAAAAGTACAGGGTAGAAAAGAAACAGAATGACCCTTCACTGAAGGGGCCTTTTTGCGTAAGGCTTGAGAGGCAAGCCCAGTGCCTTTAGAGATCTGCTGATCAGGCATTCCTGTAAAGGTGGCACAAGGTAGAAACAAAGGTGTCAGAACACACGCACTCGGTTTCTACTCGTTCTGGTAACATGCAGGACTCGGGATTCACTAGCTCAGCAACCCTATCAGGTGAGACAAGTATTAGCACTACAACAAGGAAGTTAAAGCTCAGAAACAAATTGCTTTCCTAAACTCAAAGTGCTACTAAGTCATAAGGCTAGGTCTAAAACCATCTTTTAAACTGTAGCCTGGGGTTTACTCCAGTGCTTGAGCCACGTGTACCACCTAGAGGTTTATCACCAGCAAATGATCCCTGGATCTAGGTACTATTTTCTTCAGTGTGCTATTAAAACAGACAAACTAAGACAGCTTACAGAGGTGCAACCGGCATTGCAGGAGCCATACAGGCCCCCAATCAAGCTTTGGGCGGGGGCACTGATACCCTAGTCTCTCAATTCTAAAACTCAACTGATTATCTCATAATGACATTTCAAAAAAAGGAGGTAAAACTACAAGAAACACGCATATGAACTAAGTAAGGTAATTAGAGAGATGTCAAAATATGATTAAAATCATTCTTAAGAGAAAATAGGGTGGCATTGAAGTGTAAAAGATGAAGTATTAACATAATTTTGGATTGGAAGTGACCTGAGAGGTTTAGTCGTTTTGTAGACGGAGACTAGGCCCTATCAATGACTTATACAAACAGTGACAGAGCAGAGAATGGTATTGATTCTTATTCCACGGTCCTTCAACTATTCCTAAAATTATACTTCTATACAGCAGTCATCATTTGACATACAGCCCTAAGAAGATGGCCCGGTGTTTAAGTCTGTCTCATTCGGAGACCAGGTAGTCCCAAACCAACCCCATCCACACACATAATGGACCGTCTCCTGCATTTACTTAACATGCAGTATTATAGCCAACAGGGTGATGGAGTGGAGGGAGGACACGTGGTCCCTGTCGTTAAAAGTGTGCGGAAGATTCCATTAGAGTGTTCTAGGGTTGACACAGTCGGGGAACTCCTGCCCACGGAGAAGGATTTTGCCAATGGAGAGAAAGTAAAGCTCATATATGGTACACAGAAACACGAAATAATGGGACCACGGCGATTTATCTGAAAGGAATTTCTCTGTAAGCCATGGGAAGGGCATTCCGTGGACAGGGAGCTGCTTAGATGTCACACACACAAATCTCTTTTTCACACAACCTGGCCACGAACCCAGGCCCTATAAACCCACAAACTGATACTCAGGTAAAGGAAAACCAGATTCAACCCCCCTTTTAAACAACCCAAGAGAAAAATCACGAAACAACATCCCCCACCCACCAAACTCCCTGCTGAAAGACACGCAGACACCGGGACACTTCCTTCACACGCGTCTCTCCCTCTCAAGAGTCCGCTACCCTCCATCCACATTCCCCAGTACTGCCCCCTGGCATTCGCTGTGAGAATGAAAAGTTCAGCGCATGAGCAATTCAGGGTGTTTGGGACGGCAGATGAAAATACAGGCGCGAGAGCACCTGGAAATGATTATGGATAAAGAATCAAGCCCTACCTTACTCTCTTATTGAAGAAGTATCTACCATATTCCCTTCACTCTCCAGCTCAGTTTTTAACATATAATGATGTTTGTAAATAACATTAAAGTAGATTTACTTTGAGAAACTAATACAAACTATTAAGCTTGACAACTTGGAGATTAATAAATTAACCCATTCATTAAGTGTCTATGAGCATCTACTCTGTACCTGCCCGTGGGCGGATGAGATAACACTAGACTCAAAAGCTCACAAGAAACCACCCCAACGGCTGTGTGTGTGAAGGTTTCACCAGCGAGGCAACATTCTCACGGGGCCTTTCTGAAGGACGAATGTGTACAAGGTGGAGAAAAGGGGTGGAGGGATGCCAGGCAGGGCACGGCCTACAGGGACCACGCATGGGAAGCTACTGGAGACAGAGCTTGGGAGAGGGACCAGAATGTAGAATGTTTAGAGATTACAAAGTAAAAAATGGGCTGGAGTTCCCACACATGCCGGGATTAGAGCGTTTGTGGACTCTAACCTCGGAATATAAGGCGCTCCAAGAGGGACAGGGCCACACCTCTGATTCAAATTGCTAAACCTTCAGATACACAATAAATCTATATCTACAGCAAGCAGCAATTTATGTATTTCAACATGCACAAATTATCTGTGATTATTTCAGGCAAAAATGGTTTCCTCCTCCCTTTTCAAAATATTTGTTTTTACTACTAATTAACAGTATTCTCAATATTAACGTGTTCTCAATATTAAAGACTAAGGGAAAAAAGTTATAGCTGGCAACTGCTTCCTCTGAAAACCCTACACAGCAGAGTTCAGACCTATATGGCCATCCTCGACTACACTTTATATCAAACTGGTTTAAATCGAAAAAGGTCCACATCACAAAGAATCACAGTCAAATTAATTCATCAGCCCTCTATTCTAAGGAAAACTCCCCTCACTCCTGATAAATTTCATTTGGCAAATTCTTAAAAATTAATTCCTAAAGTTCCACCGCTTAATAGATCCTAAGTTACTGCACCAGACCCGGGTTAATAAACCCATATAGACTGAACTTCTCAGCACCCAACTTGTTTCTATCTTAATCCAGCAAGTTGCATCGAGCTGTCATTGTGAAAACCTGCCTGTTCCTCCTTCCAAGGCGGAGGTGACAACGGTGCACATCATCCGCCGATACGTGGAAGGACAGACAGACACCAGGGAACCAAGGGAGAGCGGATACAGCACAAAGGGGAGGCAGCGGCCGTGGGGCGCCGGGCCACGGCCAGAAGCGCCGTCGGGGAGGAGGGTGGGCTGCAGGACGAGCTCGGGAGGGCTCCGAAATGCGCTTGGGCCAAAACAAAAACAAAAAGTTCAGCGCCGACAGTGGGAGCAGATTGGGCGAGACGGTTCACGGCTGCCCATTGGAGAAAAGGGAAAACAGAGTCCCCCAATCGCGAGCGACGGGGCTGCTCCCCTCGTGCGGCCGCGGGCCCGGCCCCGACGCTGCCCGGCGGCCGCTACCGCTCCCTTCCGGCCGCGGCCACCACTGCAGGCCCCGCGCCGGCCCCGCACCGGCCTGGCCGCAGCCCCGCCCCCCGCGCCCGGCCGCTTGCGCCCGGCCCCGGCCCCACCCGCCTTGGCCCCGGCGGCCCTGCGACCGGCCCCGGCCCGCGGTCCCCCACGTCCCCGCCCGCCCCGTCGCCAAGGCCGCCCCCAGCACACCCTCGCCGGCGCCCGCCCCTCCCCCGACTCACCGCCCGCGCCGCCCCGCTCCTTCTGGGGGCGCGTCCGAGGCCCCGCTGCCCGGCCGCTGCGATGCGGGGCCGCGCCGCCGGGCCCCACGTCCCAGTCCCCCCAGAAAATTAATCACCAAAAATAATTCCAGAGAAAAATGGAAAGTAAAATCCAAGATGGCGGCGCGGACCGCAGCACCGCCTGCTCCCTCCGCTGACGGGAAAAATGAGTCCCCACGGCGGCCAAGCCCCCCGCCCCCAACCGGTCTCCGCCGCCGCCGCGCCCCCCGCGCCCCCGGCCTCGAATCGCCGCGCCCCCGGCGCCGGCTCCCGCGCCCCGCCACCCGGGGTCTCACCTCCGCCTCGCGCACGGCCGCCCGTACGAAAAGCGTCCGCCGGCTTCAGGACTTCGCGTCCCACGTCCGTGCGCCGCGCGGTGCCGCCTCCGGTCCCCGGGCGTCCTCACCTCATCTCTCCGCAGCCCCGCCGCCCGCACCGCCGCCGCGCCGCCGCCCCCGGTGAGCCGCCCGGACCCCGCCCGGGCACGGTGGAAGGATACGAAAAGGAGGCCGCGGCCTCGACGGCGGAGGGACACCGTGCCGCGCGAGCGCCACAGTGTGCGCGCGCCTCCCGCCAGGCCCAGCCGCCGCGGCACTTCCACGGAGCTCTGTGCGGGACGCGGGCACGCGCGGGGAGGGAGTTCCGCGCCGGGCGCTCCCGACGGCGGAGGGACAAAGGGCGATTCAGAGCTAGCCGTCGTCTCCCCTCGTGGCGGAGGGATCCGCGGCCGGCCTGGCGGCGGCTGGTATCCCTCCGCCGTCGCTGCCCTTTAAATCGCGGCTGAGGCGGCGGCGCCCGCGCCCCACGGGCGCCACCTTAGGTTCCCCTGTCGCCTTTACGCGACTGCGTTCCGGTCCCGGTTCCCGCGGGGCCCCGGTGGCTGTCTCGGGCCCTGGGTTATTGCACACCTGCCCCTTCCAGGGATGGCTCTGGAGCCAGCCTCTCGGGCTGCAGACCTGGGGAAGGGGACCCCCTTTGCCCGCCGCGCCTCCCGGTTGCGCCGAGGGAATTGGCCCCAGGCAGGCGAGCGTCTTTGTTGTGGGAATGGGGGTCACTGGCAGCAGATGCACCCTAAGACCATGTGGGCAGGCTGAGCGTTCCTGCGCGGAGCATGCGAGGGAGGAGGAGAGCGGGCGCGCCTCGGCCTGGCCCCCCGCTGGCCCCGCCGCCCCCAACACCCATTGCGCCCCGCGCCACGCTCCGCCCCACTCCGGGTGTGCCCTGCGCGCTGGCCGTGCGACCCCTCCTCGGGGAGCCCGGGCTGGCGGGGAGATCCTGACGGGCCGGGCCCCCTGCGAGCGGGGGAGCTGCGAAGCTTGCCTGGGCATCGATCTTGCAGTTCAGACAACAGAACAACGACGAGCGCACGCCCGACCCCTGCGGGGCTGCCCAGGGCCTCCGCGCATCCTCCTTCTCACGCCTCAGGACAACCCGCGGAGGTGGGAACCATGTGGGTCCTACTTTACACCTAGGGAAACTGAGGCACGTGGAGTTCCGTGACCTCTGTGACAACTAGTCAGGGCTTGAGCCAGAGCCCTCATCCAGCATTCGGGTGAAAAATGCAGAATAAATCAGGAGGCGGGTGCGGAGGACCTCCAAGAAGTTGAGGTTGGCATAGGCGTGCAGAGGTGCCCGGAACTTGGTGCCGGCAGGTGACCCGAGGAAGCGCAGACCTGGAGGGTGAATTTGAGCGTGTTGGTAAAAGGGGGTGGCTAGGACTTGTATGGACAGTGGGACCAGTCAGTGTCAAGGCCCTGGGAGGGGAGGGAGGCTGCCCTTGCCATAGAGAGGAGGCGGGCAGGGCGGCAGGGCAGGCAGCTCAGTCAGATGCCAGGAAGAGCCGCAGTCTGCCTTAGTTTTCCCCTGCGGCTCCAGGGCCATCATCCTCCACAAAGGATGATGAATGGAGGCCGTGGACGACCACCTAACACAAGGACTGGGCTAAGTCCAACTAACACTGACGCAAGCGCCTCCCTTATTTGCCCTTATCCTCGACCTCGACTTTGGCTGGTAAACATGATGCTCCTTACGGCCTTCCACAGAGGGAAACTGAGGCACGGTGACTGCTGGGGGCACATGGCTGACGGAGGCGGAAGCAGGTCTCATCTTCAAAACAGAGCTCCTCCCACTGCCCTCACCTGCACAATCAGCAGCTTCCTCCCTCTGGAGGCCGACTCAGGGTTGGGCGGTGGGCCCCTCTCCTGTCTGCCCTTTCACTAAAAGCAGCGTCATCTGTGGCAGCAGAATCCACTCTGCCACGTTCGTCTTTGCAGACGCAGCTAGCAAATGATTGCTTTGGTGTTCTTGGTTTCTGATTTATCAGAAACTTTCCAAGATTTTCATAGTGCCTGGCTCCAAATACTCAGCTTGCACCCCAGAAACACCGAGACTGCCTTTGCCACGCCCACCACCGAATGCCCACGGGAGGCGAGCTCACTGAGGAAACACCATCTGGCTCTAAGTCTACCTCGGTCTCAGGCCCCAAGTCCAGCTATGCCTGAGCAGCCCTCCAGAGTCCCCAAAACCGATGTCCTCCCCACTCCCACCTTTCCAGAGCCCACCCCAGCATAGAGGTGCTCTCCACATGCCCTTCAGAGTGAATGCCAAATCCTGAGTCCTGTGAAGCCCCCATACTCCCAAGATGCAGGCACTTCCTTGTATTCACTGCCCGATGCCAAGTCAAGTGTTCTGGGCACCTTGCAAGGCTGGGCCCACAGCCTGGCAGGGACACAGATGAGCAAACCCAAGCCCAGCCTGCTCCCAGGCCCCCAGTTCTGTGTCCATTCTTCCCTCAATCCCCCTACGTTGCCAGCTGCTCTTCCAGCCTCAGCTGAGAGGCCCAGGGTAGGCCAGGGCTCCTGGCAGAGCTGAGTTGGGGTTCAGGACCTTGGTGGAGCCGTGCAGGGGGCTTGAGGCCTTCGGGGGTCCCCGCTCAGGGAAGCCAGGGCTAAGCTGGGCTGAGAGCACAGCCCAGGAGAGCCCTCCCTAGGGAGACTCCCACAGGAGAGGCCAGTTGGAGGCTCCTCCTGCCAGCTGGCAGGGGAGGGAGAGCAGGAAGTAGGCGGCCAGGCACCTGCCCAGTCCCTGTGTGACAGGAGCCTTTGGTATTTACACTGGGAGACCTCTAGACACCCCAAAGTGGAAGAGCTGAGCCACAGAGGCTGGGGGGCCTCCCCAGCCTGGCCGGACCGAAAGGGATTAACAGCTCTAAAGAAAGACCGAGTCAGCGGAAGGGGCCTGGCTGGCCCCGGAAGCACCGTGAGGCTGGCCAGGAGTGCCAGCCTAGCCCGGAGCTGGCCTGGGAATGGCACACTTGCCAGGGCACTGACTGAGGCCATGAAGTCTATTTTGGTCTCCCTAGCAGGGCTGGCTCTGGCGTGTCCAGGGGCACTCCAGCCTAGTGCTACCCACCCTGCTATGCTCTCCCACTCCCTTTCCTCGAGTGCCAGGTTCACCCAGTGACAGGATGGCAGGGATTCACTTGCTTTGATCCTGTGCCTACTAGGATGGCCCACAGGTCACGTTGACCCCACAATTCCAGGTTGGAGGCAGGTTGCTTCTCATTGTAAAGTGATGTGTTGTCTTCCGTGCTCCGCAAATGCGTCTGCCCCGGGTCCCCACCCCACCCCGAAGCTAGGACTATGATGGGAGCAGGTGTCTGAAACCAGAGGCAGAGTGGGGCGTACCCAGCTATCCCAGTGGCCCCTCTGGGCGGCTGGCGGGTTTCCTGGTCACATTGCTGAGCACCACTACCCCCGGCACCATTCTTGCCTTCCACCTGCCCCTCCACTGCCACTGTCCTTGAATAGAAGAAACAGCCACTAAAGCTGGGCGTGGTGGCTCATGCCTGTAATCCCAGCACTTTGGGATGCCAAGGCAGGCATATCTCCTGAGCTCAGGAGTTTGAGACCAACCTGGCTGACATGGTGAAACCCGTCTCTACTAAAAATACAAAAATTAACTGGACGTGGTGGCACACGCCTGTAATCCCAGCTACTCAGGGGGCTGAGGCAGGAGAATGGCTTGAACCTGGAAGGTGGAAGTTGCAGTGAGCCGAGATCATGCCACTACACTCCAGCCTGGGCGACAGAGTGAGACTCTGTCTCAAAAAAAAAAAAAGAAAAAGAAACAGCCACTGAAAGGTCAAGTGACACACCCGAGACCCCTGGTCAACAGCAGCAAGACTTGACAGCAGCTGCCAACAGAGGTTGGCATGAGTCTGACCTGGGTTTGAATCCCAGCTCTGCAGTTTGCCAGTCATGGAATTTGGGGCAAGTGATGTAGCCTGTCAGCCTACCATTCCCTCACCTGTGAAAAGGTCCATTCCTTGGACCGGCCTTAGTAAGTTCCTCTGTAGCTTTACAATTGTTTATGTGTTTCAGATGCTCAAATTCTCTCTCCAGCCTGGACTTCTCTAAACTTCAGACACCACCATTTCCATGCTTAATAGGCATTTCAGATATAACATGGCTAAACCGGGGGACACACACGAAAGCAAAACCCCCTCCTACCACACCCTTCCACCTCTCAAACAGGTACCCTTCCAGCACTCAAGTCTAGGACATAGTCCCGTCCCCTCCCCTCCCCTCCCCTCCCCTCCCCTCCCCTCCCCTCCCCTCCCCTCCCCTCTTTCTGTCCTTCTTTCCTTCTTTTTTGAGATGGAGTTTCACTCTTCTCACCCAGGTGGGAGTGCAGTGGTGCGATCTCGGCTCACTGCAACCTCCACCTCCCAGGTAAAAGCAATTCTCCTGCCTCAGCCTCCCAAGTAGCTGGGATTACAGGCGTGTGCCACCATGCCTGGCTAACTTTTGTATTTTTAGTGGAGATGGAGTTTTGCCACATTAGCTAGGCTGGTCTCAAACTCCTGACCTCAGGTGATCCACCCGTCTTGGCCTCCCAAAGTGCTGGGATTACAGGCTTGAGCCACCATGCCCGGCCGAGACCTAGTTTTCATTCTTCCTTCATGGCTTCAGGGTTCTTTCTCCTTAGCACACGCGACAGCTCTAGCATTCTGTATCTTTCAGTATTCATCCTAGGGCTGACTCTCTCTTTAGACTGTCAGCTTCTCAAGGGCAGGGAGCTTTGTCTCATTCATTGCTGTGTCTCCAGCATCCAGAACCACCCCTGGGGACATGGTGTTTGAGGATTCCTCTGCTTTCGCTGAAGGGAGGGAGGAAGGAAGAGGGAAAGATACTAATACTAACTTTCCAGGGTTGCTACAAGGATAAAAGGAGGTGCATGGGGCTCTGTAATCACTCCCCAAACTCTGGGGGCTCAATCTTGCTTTGTTGACAAGGCTTCTCCACCACCCACCCCACAAGGTGTGTGGTGTTCCAGCTCATGGGTGCCCTGGGGGTTGTGTGCTCAGCACCCACCTGGGCAGTGGGACAGGCACCAAGAAAATTTCCCTGTCACTGAGGATATCGTTCTTTTGGGGTCCCATTGCACTCCTTTTTATCTCCTCTCCCCCAAATAAAACTCAGCCCTAACCAGCCCTCTCTAGAAGCAAACACAGAGAGGACCAACAGCCGCTGACAAAGGTTGCCTCATGGGCAAGTGGAGCTTTATCTTATTATTATTATTTTTTAATAATTTCTGGCCAGAGGCAGTGTCTCACGTTTGTGATCCCAGCACTTTGAGAGGCTGAGGCAGAGAGATCACTTGAGGTCAGGAGTTTGAGACCAGCCTGGCCAACATGGTAAAACCCCGTCTCTACTAAAAATACAAAAAAAATTAGCCGGGCATGGTGGTGTGTGCCTATAATCTGAGATACTCTGGCGGCTGAGGCAGGATAATTGCTTGAACCCGGAAGGCGGAGGTTGCAGTGAACCGAGATCATGCCACTGCACTCCAGCCTGGGTGACGGAGCGAGACTCCATCTCAAAAAAAAAAAGAAAAGAAAAAAAAAAATCAAAAAATGAGATGTTACAACTGCAGCAGTTTTGATTTACCCCATTATGGGTGATGCCCACTTGGGTCACCCGTAATGTGGTTTAGGGGTGTCCAGGCCTCCCCATCGGCAGGTCACTTGCTTGCCCATTGTAATAAATAAGTTTTCTGTGGAGAGATTCATTGAGGGGATGTGAACATCATTCCTCATCACATCATATATATGTGTGTGTGTGTATATATATACATATCTATCTATCTATATATACATATATACACCTCAGAATGGATTTGTGGGTTCCTAGTTTTGTTCAATTGGTGTCTGTTCCTTCCTCTCTCCTCCTCTTCTTCCATCCTTTCTTTCCTCCTCTTTCTCTATTTCTTTATTTTTCTCTCTTTCCCTCCCACTCTCTTTCTTTATTTCTTCCTTTATAGTTATTTGTGGTAGCTGTATTTATTATAACTGTAAACTGGAAACAACCCGGATGCCAACCACCAAAAGGATGGACAGACACATTGTGGTCTCTCCATATGATAGAATCCTGTTCAGAAATAAAAAGAAACGGACTACTCTTACAAACACCATAGATGAATTTCAAAAACATTACATTGAGACAAAGACGTCAGAAACTATAGAGTAAAAATTGTTGGGTTCCAAACAATGAAGTCGTGGAAGAGAAAATCCCCTAATCTATGGTGATAGAAATCCAAAGAGTCATTAGTCTCTGGGCAGCTGGGATTGCCCATCAGGGGACATGAGAAACTATGGTGAGATGGAAATCTCTGTTTCTGAGGGCTGATTGTCAGGGTGTGTATGTTGTGAAAATTCTCAAACTGTAAATCTAAGTTTTTTTTTTTTTGAGATAGGGTCTCACTCCGCCACCCAGGCTGGAGTGCAGTGGTGTGATCTCAGCTCCCTGCAACCTCGACCTCTCTGGGCTCAGGTGATCCTCCCACCTCAGCCATCCCACTAGCTGGGACTGCAGGCACTCACCACCACACCTGGCTAATTTTTTTTTTTTTGAGACGGTGTCTCACTCTGTTGCCCAGGCTGGAGTGCAGTGGCACGACTTTGGCTCACTGCAACCTCCGCCTCCCAGGTTCAAGTGATCCTTCTGCCTCAGCCCCGCTAGTAGCTGGGATTACAGGTACGTGCCACCATGCCCGGCTCATTTTTGTATTTTTAGTAGAGGTGGGGTTTCGCCATGTTGGCCAGGCTGGTCTCAAACTTCTGACCTCAGATGATCCACCTGCCTCAGCCTTTCAACGTGCTGGGATTACAGGTGTGAGCCACCGCGCCCGGCCACACCCAGCCTAATTTTTTAAAAATTTTTTTGTAGAGATGGGTTTTCACCATGTTATCCAGGTGGGTCTTGAACTCCTGAGCTCAAGCAATCCTCCCGCCTCGGCCTCCCAAAGCTCTGTGATTACAGGCGTGAGCCAAATCTAAATTCTGTGCAAATCACTGCATGCAAATTATGTGCTCAAAGAAGAGGGAAATAATCTGGAAAAATACTACTGCTCAGTGAAAACTTCAGTTTTTCCATGACTTATCTTGACAAGCAAATTTTACAAAATAGTTTTTCCTTGGATGTTTCCCAGACATTGCTTCTGAGAATGACCCAGGTTCACGGTACAGGTTCCAGGTTTAAGATGCAGATGAGGAACCTGAAGAATCTTGTTCCTTCAACCAGAGCACTGCTGGTGCCAGTTATTGCTACGTGATATTTAAAGGGAGGAGGCGAGCTGGTCATGGTGACTGTAATCCCAGCACTTTGGGAGGCTGAGGCAGGTGGATCACATGAGGTGAGGAGTTTGAGACCAGCCTGGCCAACATGGTGAAACCCTGGCTCTACTAAAACAAAACCAAACAAAAAAACTAGGCGTAGTGGTGTGCGCCTGTAATCCCAGCTACTCAGGAGGCTGAAGCAGGAGAATTGCTTGAATCTGGGAGGCGGTTGTTGCAGCGAGGAGAGATGGCACCATTGGACTCCAGTCTGGGTGACAGAGTGAGACTCGGTCTCAATAAATAAATAAATAGGGAGGAGGAGAAACTGTCCCTGCTTCTAATAGATGTGCTGGAACCTTCTACCAGCACGCGAGCCTCCCTGCTACAGGCCCCTCCAGTCATCTCCCAGCTGCTGCCTGGTCTGTGCCCATCTGGAAGCCTGCAGCCAATTCTGAGTTGACGTGGGTCTTCTCTGGCCAGGAGATGTGTGGTTTATGTGGAATCAGCATTTTGCTCTGTCTCACAATCACTCCCTTACGTTATGCCTCACAGATACACTTTGGGGTATTGGCTTGTCCCCTGATAAATTCCAAGGGGTGGCATTTCCTGAGCCAAAAGTCCGGATGGTTTTCCTCTAGGGCATGCTGGGTGGCCACGCAGAGAGGGTGACTGGGGGCCTCAGCCCTGCATTCTCAGTGCAGAGGGCTTCCCACGCAGGGGCCACTAGAGACCTAGAAGCTCGCTCGCCATGGGAACTGAGGGACTTAGGCTTTCTCTCCATAGGATGGTCAATGGGTGTCAACTTGACTGGGCCATGGGACACCCAGATCGCTGTGTAAACACGATTTCTGGGCATGTCTGTGAGAGTGTCTCCAGAAGAGATTAGCCTTTGAATCGGGTGGACTGAGTCAAGCAGATGCCCGTCCTCCCAGTGTGGGGGGCCTCATCCAACCCACTGAGGGCCCAAATAGAACACTGGGCCTTCAACATGAATTTGGAGAGGGGAGGGCACAAACATTCAGTCTACAGCAGAAAGGGAGAGGGGAGAGAGTAGAGTTTAATTTTTAAACCCTCCCTGGTAGTGAGAACAATTAATTACAGCAAAGAAGAGAAAGACAAGACTTACATTTCCAAATCTAAACAGGCTGCCGGGGGTTAGGCAGGGGAAGCACTGGACGCGGGGCCCATGCTGGAAAAACACAGTGATTGTGGCCACCCCATCAGGGGTCCTCTGACTCTCGAAACCAGGCCCTTTCTGTGGGGACCAGTTGCTGCTGGGGGCAGGAGAGGCAGAGGTGCCTGGTCCCTGGCCCCTGTTGCACCTTCTGCCTCTTGTGTTTCCTTCTTATTCTTTCTGGGAACAGAGTTTCCAGTGATAAAATATAACTTAAAGGCAAAGGTACTCTGGTAGGAGAGGGACCAGGGCTTGGTTCAGACCTGCATTCTGCAAACAAATTTCTTAATAAAAATAACAGGCCAGGTAAGGTGGCTCACGCTTGTAATCCCAGCACTTTGGGAGACCAAGGCGGGTGGATCACCTGAGGTCAGGAGTTGGTGACCAGCCTGACTAACTAATATGGTGAAACCCCATCTCTACTAAAAATACAAAAATTAGCAGGACATGGTGATGCATGCCTGGAATCCCAGCTACTCGGGAGGCTGAGGCAGGAGAATCACTTGAACCCAGGAGGCGGAGGTTGTGGTGAACCGAGGTCGTGCCACTGCACTCCAGCCTGGGCAACAAGAGCAGAACTGTCTCAAAAAAAAAAAAAAAAAAAAAAAAAAAAAAAAAAAAAAAAAAAAAAGGAAAGAAAAGAAAAAGAAAAGAAAAAAAGAAAAATAACACCACCACACACCCATGTTCGTATTGTTTTTCACAGTAGCCAAAATGTACACACAACCCAAGTGCCCATCAGTGGATGGGGGTAAAAAAATACAATACACCCAAAGCATGGAAGAGTATTCAGCCTTAAAAAAGGAGGAAATTCCAACATGTGCTACAATATGGATGCATCTTGAGGACTTTTGGCTGAGTGAAATGAGCCAGACACAGAGCACGAAACCGTGTGATTGCACCTTACGTGAGGTATGTAGGGTAGTCGTATTCACAGAAACAGAAAGTAGAATGGTGGGTGCCACGGCCTGGGGAGAAGGAAATGGAGAGTTGTTTAATGGAGACAGAGTTTCAATTTTGTAAGATGAAAAGAGTTCTGTGGATAAAATAATGATAACTGTACCTCAGCTATGTGAATGTACTTAATACCACTGAACTGTACCCTTAAAAATGATTGAGGTCAGGCACGGTGGCTCACGCCTGTAATCCCAGCACTTTGGGAGGCAAAGACAGGTGGATCACTTGAGGTTAGGAGTTCTAGACCAGCCTGGCCAACATGGTGAAACCCTTGTCTCTACTAAAAATACAAAAATTAGCCGGGCATGGTGTTGGGCACCTGTAGTCTCAGCTAGTCGGGAGCCTGAGGCAGGAGAATTGCTTGAACCTGGGGCAGGTGGAGGTTGCAGTGAGCCGAGATCACACCACTGCACTCTAGCCTGGGCAACAAAGTGACACTCCATCTCAAAAAAAAAAAAAAGACTGAGATGACAAATTTTACATTATGTGAATTTTCCCACAGTTAAAAACAAAAAACAACAACAACAAAAACAGCAGCCAGTTCACTGAGTTTCCACCACGTACCATGCACTGGGCAAGGCTCTGATACAGAACATTGTGATCTGCGTTTACAGATGGGGAAACTGAGGCTCGAAGTGACTTACCCAGGGCCACACAGCCTTAGTGGCAGAGCTAGTGCGCTGACTCCTCTGTTGTGTGGCTGAGGTGTGAGAGTCCCTCCCACGGTGCTGCACAAGCTGCCAGGGCTGTGACTCCAACCTCCTTTGCAGGAGGACACTCTTAGAATCCCATCTGAGACCTCAATTTTTAGCATATTCTGTCCTCTTGTTGCAGAAGATGGGGTCCTTTTATTTTACTCTTTTGGGGGATGGAGTCTCACTCTGTTGGCCAGGCTGGAGTACAGTGGTGTGACCTCAGCTCACTGCAACCTCTGCCCCCCCACATTCAAGAGATTAGTGTATTTCTACAAACACAAAAATGTGTTTTTGTGGAGGTGGGGTTAACTTGGAGGTGAGGTTCTGCCACATTGGCCAGGCTGGTCTCGAACTCCTAGCCTCAGATGATCTGCCCACCTTGGTCTCCCAAAGTGCTGGGATTACAGGCGTGAGCCACCGAGCCCGGCCAGATGAGGTCCTTTTAAATGCCATCCTGGGAGTTTTCTGACCATTGCATTCTTCTGTGAGTTAAGAGTCGGTTGGCCGGGCGCGGTGGCTCACGCCTGTAATCCCAGCACTTTGGGAGGCTGAGAGGGGAGGATCACGAGGTCAGGAGATCAAGACCATCCTGGCTAACACGGTGAAACCCCGTCTCTACTAAAAATACAAAAAATTAGCTGGGTGCGGTGGCGGGCGCCTGTAGTCCCAGCTACACGGGAGGCTGAGGCAGGAGAATGGCGTGAACCCGGGAGGCGGAGCTTGCAGTGAGCCAAGATTGCGCCACTGCACTCCAGCCTGAGCGACAGAGCAAGACTCCATCTCAAAAAAAAAAAAAAAAAAAAAAAAAGGAGTCGGCTGCTGAGTCTGAGGTTCAGTCTTTGCCATCAGCTCACTACCACCATCCTCTCCACCATCCTGGTGGCTACTGTTGCCTCCATGCCACTCAGGTACAGGAGTAGCTCAGGCCCGTGCACCCTTCCCACCTGCTTACCTCCTCAACACGTGAGCATCTTAGCATTGTGACGCTACAGTGGGCCAGGGTGATCACCACCTCGCTCCTCAGCAGTGGGCACCCGGTGACCCTCTGGTTGGCAAATGAGCCCTTCTTGAGGGGCTACTTCCTAGGCCCATATCTGATACCAGCTGTCTCAGCCTGGGTCCCCTAGAAGCAGCCCCTGAGAATATGATTTGAGAATGAGTCCTTTATTTGGGAAGTGATCCCAGGAAACACCAATTGGGGAGCAGGTGAGATGGAGAGGGGGAGGAAGCCATAAGGAAGGGTGCACTCATAATCTGGTCACTTCTGCAGGCAACTATGGCTCAATTCTGCCGGGACCCTCCAGGCAACTGTGAGGATGTGCTTCAGTGTTCTCCAACTGAGGTAAGAGAGCTGGGGTATTGATCCACCACTTCTGCCAGTCATGGGATCAGGGAAGCTCCCTGGGATTGCAGGCTTGTGCAGCCAGGGAGTGCCCTCGAGTTAAGGCACAGGTGCTTACAGCTGGAAGGGTTGGGGGCATGGAGTAGTGGGGCTGAAGGGAAGTGGATGGGTGTTGTCAATATCTGCAATAAAGCAGAAAAACTACTGTTAAACTTCTTTACATTTAGAGCCCTACTCTTCTGAACCCTTCTCAACTCAGTCATTGACATCCATAATTTTTCAATCCATGCTCTTTCTGCCATCATGAATGTTGACAGTACAGCATTTCTCAAGAGTGATTGTTTCAGGCTGGGTTCCCAGGAGGCTGATTCTGAGGCAGAGAACATGCAGGAAGTTGGTTAGAGGCTGCTCTTGGGATCAACGCCTTTGGAAGAGAATGGAATGGAGGCAAGCAGGATTGGGCTGAGGGAGAAGCTGACCTGGGATGCCAGCCCCCACGGGGAGCTCGGAAGAGGCGGTAGCTCTTGCACTTCCATGCCCATCTCTCCTCAGATGCAGGCCACCCTGGGAAGGGAGCGTGTCCTGGGGTGGGCAGCCTGCATCAGCTGAGGCCATCCCTGAAGGGGCCTGCCTGCCAATGGCATCGCAGCAGCTGGCAAATGGGCCTCCCATTCCTAAGGGGAAATGTGACTGGTACAACAGAGCATCTGCCACAGTCCTCCCCTTTACTGCTTGGATCTGCTTCTCCACACCCAGGATGGCCACTCTCTTTCCTGCCTGGGGACCTTCTCTGGCCACAAGGGAGCAGGCACAACCCAGCCATGCTCAGGAGGTGATGCTGCGGGCAGCGGACAGGTAACCCATCAACTTCATCTCTGTGGACGACTCCTGGGTGAGTTCCACGTGGTTCCTCAGGCGGTCACTGGCAGGAGAGAGCCCTACTCACCCCCCCGTGGTGAGACCTACTTGTTAGAGCACTTTCTGGAACTTTCTCCTCCCCTGCCTAGTTCCTCACTTCCTGGAATACCTGCTTGCCCCCAAACCCTTGTTTCAGGGTCTGCTTTTGAGGGAACTCCAACCAAGATGGGCCCAGTGGAGATGAAGAGGCTGAAAATAAAGGAGAGTGTGCAGGGAGGAGCAGGGTCCCCGGAGGCCTAGGAGGCTGACGGCATTGGACGTTCAGAGGGAGAGCTGCATTAGGCAGAAGGGGTGATGGTGTTACTTGTGGGGTAAACATGGACACTTCTGGGGGTGGGCTGCAGGAGGACGAGGAATTTGCTTTCTGATTGCATCTGGTTTCTCTGTGAGGAAGGAGGCGAGATTATCACTGAGGGTGAGGGTGGCTGAGGAGATGAACAACTTGAGGAGAGTGGAGAAGGCCTCGATGGAGAAGCAGAGAGCAGCCTAGGAAAATGGAGACGCCCTTCCCAAAGGGTTGGGGGTCAGGGGCCTGGTGGACTGTGAGCTTCTGGAACCATCTGCACCCCCGTAAGACCATCTCCGTCAACACTCAGCATCCCTGTGGAGGGGCTGAATGTACAGTGGGTTGGACTAGACGCCTTTCATGGGGTCTGCCTGATTCACCACTTTTTTGTCTCTACCAACCATGCCCTCAGCCTCCACAGGGGTTATTTCTGGTACAACTCTGCTCCCAAGCCCAGGGGTGGTCATTGGATCCAAGTTTACCTAATCCCTCTCCCAGGGAGAATCTCGTTCTCAATTTCAACTATGCCCCTGTAATGAGCTGGGCCCTGGGGACACAGCAGTGGATAAGAGACAAGACCCCTGTCCTCATGGACCATACAGCCCAAGGTGGGTGAGGGACAATAACCGAATAAACAAAGAATCCAAAGAATTGGGGGTCGAGCATGGTGGCTCACTCCTGTAATCCCAGCCCTTTGGGAGGCTGAAGTGGGTGGATCACTTGAGGTCAGGAGTTCAAGACCAGTCTGGCCAACATGATGAAATCCCATCTCTATTAAAAATACAAAAATTAGCTGGGCATGGTGGTATACACCTGTAATCCCAGCTACTCGGGAGGCTGAGGCAGAATTGCTTGAATCCGGGAGGCGGAGCTTGCAGTGAGCTGAGATCGCGCCACTGCACTCCAGCCTGGGTGACAGAGCGAGACTCTATCTCAAAAACAAAAGCGAAAACAAAAAATAACAAAAGAATTAGGGACTGTGACAAGGAGGATGAGAGAAGTAAGCTGGCTGCCGAGACGGTGAATGGCACCTCCCTTAGATGGAGTAACTGATGTCAGACTCTCCACGCAGATGACATGGAAGCTGAGACCTAACAGGTGAGAAAGACCCAGTCATGCCAAGGACTTGAGTCAAAGTGTCCCAAGCAGAAGGACGAGTAAATGCAGAGGTGAGAAAGAGCTTGGTGTGTTCTCCTGGGGAGTGCCAGGAGACTGCAGGTGCTGGAGCGTGGTGAGCAAGAAATGAAGTTGGGGAAAAGGCAGAAGCTGTAACACGTGGGAGCCTCTCAGTTTTTGCTAAAGACCTTGGATTTTATTCCAAGTATAACAAGAAGCCAGGAGTGACACAGTCCTGTTTTTGGGGTAATGTTTTATTTTTATATAATTCCAAACTTACAGAAAAAAAGACTAGTATGAGAAACTCCCATATACACATTATTCAAATTTGCCAACTATTTACACACTCCCTGTTCGCAGTAGTTACAGAGTTGCTGCAAATACTGGATCATTGCTTTTAGGGGAAGACAGGGTCAGGTTCCTGTGAGCCTCTGGCTACAACATTTTCATCAACTGATCAACACATGACCTTTTTTTAAAAAAAGTGTGCTTTTGTTTAAAGACCTTATTTATTTATTTATTTATTATTATTATTATTATTATTATTATTATTATTATTATTATTATTTTAGGCCTAGGGTCCTCAAGGCGGCTAATTTATTGTAATTTCTCCTTTTTTAGTACATGCACAGAAAGCCTGACAGCCAAGTGTACATGAACATGTACACACACACACACACAGAGGCCAATTTCCAGTGAGGGACAGGCTCCACAGAAGAAGCTGATAGGCAGGGGGGATCAAACACTGCTCCCCTGCTCACCGATCTACTTCTCCAAATACAATATCTTAGGTACCTATGATGGCAACGACATCTGCCAACATGTGTCCCTTAGACATCTTGTCCAAACCAGCCAGATGGGCAAAACCAGGAGCCTTGATCTTGCATCGATAAGGGCGGCTGCTGCCATCAGATACTGGGTATACCCCAAACTCTCCCTTGGGAGCCTCAATGGCAGTATATGTGGCTCCTGGAGGAACTTGGTAGCCCTCAGTATACAACTTAAAGTGATGAATCAGTGACTCCATGGAAGTCTTCATCTCTGCTCGCTTAGGTGGAGACACTTTGGCATCATCAACCTTGATCTCCCCAGGAGGCATCTTGTTTAGACACTGTGCGATAATTCTCAGGGACTGGCACATCTCCTCCACCCGGCACAGGTACCTATCATAGCAGTCCCCTCGAGAACCAAGAGGAACATCAAAGTCAACCTGGTTGTAAACATCATAGGGCTGGGTCTTCCGGTCCCACTGGATGCCTGAGCCCCGAAGCATCACTCCACTAAAACCATAGTTAAGTGCTGCTTCTGCTGTTACAACCCCAATGTCAATTGTCTGATTTCGCCAGATCCTATTGTTGGTCAGCATCTCCTCCAACTCATCAAGCCAAAGAGAGAAGTTCTTAGAAAACTCATAAATGTCATCCATAAGCCCAAGCAGCATGCATTCAGGCTCCAGACACTCGCTCGTAGAACTCAAACATCTTCTCCCTTTCTTCAAACAGCCAGAAGAAAGGGGTCATGGCCCCAAGATCCAGGGCATGTGTGGTCATAGCCATGAAGTGGTTCAACAGCCGTGTGATTTCTCCAAACAGCACTCGGATCCACTGTGCCCGGGGAGGAGGCCGGATGTTTAGCAACTTCTCCACAGCTAGAGAATAGGCCTGTTCATTACACATCATTGACACATAGTCTAGCCGGTCAAAGTTTGGAAGGGCCTGAAGATAGGTCTTGTATTCAATGAGCTTCTCAGTGCCTCGGTACAGGAGCCCAATGTGAGGATCACACTTCTGCACCATCTCCCCACTCAATTCCATCACTAGTCGCAGGACACCATGCGCTGCTGGGTGTTGGGGCCCAAAGTTCAGGGTCATGTTCTTCACCATTGTGTCCTTTGGAGGGTTCACATCACTCCAAGGTGGAGGCTTCCAGTGGGCTGTTTCTTTGCTTGGGTACATAGCAGCTCCCCCAAACTGCTGTGCCCATTCCACATCTGGCTGCCACTGCCCCACACCTTTTCTGATACAGAGCTGAGGGCTAAAGTGGGCTCGGAGGCAATGACGACCAACATGTCTCAGCAAGAGCGCAGCCATCTTGGGTTCCGTTCTGGACAGAAGTTATTTTTATTATTATTATTATTTTTTGAGACACAGTCACTCTGTCGCCCAGGCTGGAGTGCAGTGGCACCATCTTGATCACTGCAACCCCCATCTCCTGGGTTCAAGTGATTGTCTTGCCTCAGCCTCCTGAGTAGCTGGGATTACAGGTGCGTGCCAAAAAAAAAAAAGCCACCCAGCTAATTTTTGTATTTTTAGTAGAGACAAGGTTTCATTCACTATGTTGGCCAGGCTGATCTTAAACTCCTGACCTCAGGTGATCCACCTGCCTCAGCCTCCCAGAGTGCTGGGATTACAGGTGTGAGCCCCTGTGCCTGGCCTAAATACACCTTATTTAATACATATTGTTGATCCACTGACATTGACCCCACGTGGCCGTAGGGGTCAATGAGTGCTAAAACTCATGCCTGAATGAAACTTATCTAATGTGGATATTTTCTCCCAAAGGCACATGTAGCCTTCTTGATCGTGGGAACACTAGACAGCCTCAGCACTGCAGGGGGCCATTTTAAATGGTGAAATCACCAACAAGAAGCACAAAACTGTGAAAAACGTGACACTAAATAGACTGTGAAAAGGACACTTGTTTACGGGTCGGAGGGCTGAAACAGGGAGATGAGTGCTGACTGCTTCACCTCAGCAGGTGACTTTAGTCTCTGGAGACACCAATTTTTCACCACTCTGTGTATGCACTGGCTTTCAAATGCCCACAGAAGGGCCCAAGTATTGATTTTGTTACAAATAAATTTAGCTAGAGGTGAACCCACAAATACAGAATCCAATAATAATGAAGATGATTTGAATCATGTGAGGTTATGTTAGAAACACCCCACCTCTGCACCCCTGAGTACTTCAGTGTATATTTCCAAAATGGTCATTCTCTTACATAGTCACTTTGGTAGTTATCAGAATCTCGAAACTCACCAGCAATACAATACTATAATTTGATACATGCTTTTCCCCCAGTCCAGCAGCCAATCCAAGATCACAGGATGCATTTAGTTGTCATCTTTTAGTGCCTTTGTTTTTTGTGGTCTTGACTTGCAGAATGTCCTTCTGTGTGGGTTATCCGATGTTTCCTTGCGAGTAGATTCAAGTTGTGCATTTGTGGCAAGAATATCCAGGGGTGTTGTCTTCTCAGTGCATAAGGAGAGATGTACTGCTGTTATTTTGCTATTTGTCCTCTATATGCTTCATAGCTTTTCTAGACCTCATGTCCTGCATTACAAGCTTTTTTGTATGTGTTTGGTTATTTTTTTTAATAGCAAAATGTTTCAATTTCTTCTCATTTTCTTCCGTGTATATTCTACAGCTATTTTCTTTATGATTACAATGGGCATTACATTTAACATCTGTATTAGTTCGTTCTCACGCTGCTAACAAAGACATACCCAAAACTGGGTAATTTATAAAGGAAAGAGGCTTAATTGACTCACACTTCACTATGGCTGGGAGGCCTCAGGATACTTACAGCCATGGGTGGAAGGGGAAGCAAACATGTCCTTCTTCACATGTCGGCAGCAAGGAGAAGTGCTGAGCAAAAGGGGGAAAGGCCCCTTATAAAACTGTCAGATCTCGTGAGAACTCACTCATTATCATGAGAACAGCAAGTTGGAGGTAACCATCCCCATGGGTGGTTACTTTCTGCCAGGTCCCTCCCATGACAAATGGGGATTGTAGGAACTACAATTCAAGATGATATTTGGGAGGGGACACAGCCAAACTGTATCAACATCCTAAAGTTATAACACTTTGGTTTGAATTTATACCAGGTCAACTTCAGTATCATATAAAAACTCTGCTCTTTTACAGCGCCATCTCTTTTTCTTGTGGTTGTTGATGTCATAAAATTGTATCTTTATACATTCTACGCCTCAAAGCTTAAACTGACAATAATTTTTAAAAAGTTAGTGTCTTAAATTATATAGCAAACAAAATGTGTAGTTACAAACCAGTTACAGTAATACTAGCTTTAGATTAGTTCTTGGTTTAACTAATCAATTAATTCATTATTATACTTTTTATTTTATTTATTAATTTATTTATTTTGAGACAGAGTCTGTCTCACTCTTGTTGCCCAAGCTGGAGAGCAGTGGCCCGATCTTGGCTCATAGAAACCTCTGCCTCCCAGGTTCAAGCGATTCTCCTGCCTTAGCCTCCCGAGTACCTGGGATTACAGGCACCCACCACCATACCTGGCTAATTTTTGTATTTTTAGTAGAGACGGGTTTCACCATGTTGGCCAGGCTGGTCTTGAACTCCTGACCTCAGGTGATCCACCCGCCTTGGCCTCTCAAAATGCTGGAATTATAGGCGTGAGCCACCGCGCCTGGCCTCAAAAGTTTAATTATAATGTGTCTTGGTGTGACTCCCTCTTAAATATTTAATTTGATTTTTAAATTTTTTTTGAGATGGAGTTTTGTTCTGTCACCCAGGCTGGAGTGCAGTGGCACTATCTTGGCTCACTGCAACCTCCACCTACTGGTGATTCTTCTGCCTCAGCCTCCTGAGTAGCTGGGACTGCAGGCACGTGTCTCCACACCTGGCTAATTTTCGTATTTTTAGTAAAGATGGGGTTTCACCACGTTGTCCAAGGTGGGCCTGAACTCCTGACCTCAGATGATGTACCCACCTCAGCCTCCCAAAGTGCTGGGATTACAGGTGTCAGCCGCTGCATCAGGCCAATTGAATTTAATTTTTGAGACAGGGTCTTACTCTGCCACCTAGGCTGGGGTGCACTGGCACAATCATAGCTCACTGTAGCTTCAACCTCCTGGGCTCAAGTAGTCCTCTCACCTCAGCTTCCCAAGTAGCTGGGACTATACGTGTGTGCCATCTACATCTGGCTATTTTTTGTAGAAACAAGGTCTCACTATGTTGCCCAAGCTGGTCTCAAACTCTTCAGCTCAGGTGATTCTTCTTTTGCCTCAGCCTCCCAAAAGCATGAGCCACTACACCCACCTGATTCTTTGGAAAAAGACTCGCACTTTACCATCCAGGCTATAGTGCAGTGGCGTTGAGAGGTGGCAACGTGCTAGCAGCCCTCGCTCTCGGCGCCTCCGCGGCCTGGGCGTCCACTCTGGCAGCGCTTGAGGAGTCCTTCAGCCCACCACGACACCGTGGGAGCCCCTCCCTGGGCTGGCCGAGGCCGGAACCGCCTCCCTTTGCTTGCGGGGAGGTGTGGAGGGAGAAGCGCTGGCGGGAATCCGGGCTGCGCTCGGCGCTCCCGGGCCAGCGCGAGTTCCGGCGAGCGCGAGCCCCGCACACGGAGCGGCCGGCCGGGGTCGCCGGCCCAGGGAGTAAGGGGCTTAGCACCCGGGCCAGCAACTGCAGAGGATGCCGGCGGGCCGGCACTGTGCTCGAGTTCTCGCCGGGCCTCAGCTGCCTCCCCGCGGGGCAAGGCTCGGGACCTGCAGCCCGCCATGACCGAGCCCGCCCCCGCCACGGTGGGCTCCCCAGCCACCCGAGCCTCCCCGACGGGCGCCGCCCGCTGCTCCACGGGCACAAGCGCTGAAGAGCGCTGGCGCGACTCGGGACCGGCACACAGCTCCGCTTATAATCCTTCTATAGAATCCACTAGGTGAAGAGAGCTGGGCTTTTAAGTCTGATGGGGAGTTGGGGAACTTTTATGTCTAGCTAAGGGATTGTAAACGCACCAATCCGCACTCTGTGTCTAGCTCAGGGTTTGTAAATGCACCAATCAGCACGCTGTCAAAATGGACCAATCAGCTCTCTGTAAAATGGGCCAATCAGCTCTCTGTAAAATGGACCAATCAGCACTCTGTAAAATGGACCAATCAGCAGGATGTGGGTGTGGCCAGATAAGGGAATAAAAGCAGGCTGCCCACGCCAGGCGGCAGTGAGTTGCTTGGGTGGTGGGGAGAAGTTTGTTGGTTTTCTTTGGTTTTGTTTTGTTTTTGCTTAGCAGTGAGTTTTTGTTGCTGTTGATTGTAGCTGCTGCTATGTTTTTGGGTTAAGACTGTGTGTATGAGTCGTGACGCCGCAAAAGTGTGCGGCTTCATTTTTGAAGTCGGCGACAACACGACCCCCTGCTGGGAAGAATGAATAATTCCAGAGGCGCTGCTTTTAAGAGCTGTAACACCAGGGAGGTCTGTAGCTTTACTCTGGTCAGCGAGACCAAGAAGCTCCAGACCCGTCTGAAGGAAGAAACTCCGGACTACCATCTTTAAGAACTGTATCACTCGTTGGAAGGGTCTGTGGCTCCCGTTTTGAAGTCAGCGAGACTAAGAACCCACCAATTCTGGACACAGCAGGATCATAGCTTGCTGTAGCATTGAACTCCTGGGCTCAAGTGATCGTCCTACCTCAGCCTCCCAAGTAACTAACTAGGATTACAGGTATGCACCACAATGCACACTTAATTTTTTATTTTTTGTTTTCTTAGGGATGGGGTTTTGTTATATTGCCTAGGCTTGTCTCACACTCCTGGGCAAGCTGTCCTGCTTTGTTGGGATTACAGGCATGAGATACTGCATTTGGGTATTTTTGAATTCATCTTACATGAAGTTCGTTCAGCCTGCATGTTTCTTTTCATTTCTGTCATCAAATTTGAGAGGTTTATGGACACTAGTTCTTAAAATATTTTCCCTGCTTACGCTTCTTTCTGTTCTCTGTGATTCCCACAATGCCTGTGTTGGTCTACTTGATGGTATTTCAAGATCTCTTAAGCTCTGTTCATTTTTCTTCAGTGTCTTTTCTGTTCTTTAGATTTGATCATTTCTATTCTGTGTTCAAGTTCATTGATTCTTCTGCCTGTTTAAATCTGCGTTTGAATTTGCCCTCTAGTTATTTTTTATTTCAGTAGTTTTTCAGTTCTGGAAATTATTTTGGTTTCTTTTAGATTTTATTTTTGCTCTTATTTCCATTTTGTTCATATATGTTTCTCTTGACTTACTCCATATCTCCCTGTAGTTTTCTGAGCGTCTTTAAGACAGTTGCTTTAAAGCCTTTTTCTAGTACACTTGCCAAAATTTTTTCAGGGACAGTTTATTTGTGGTTTTCTTTAACTTTCGAATAGGCTATGTTTTCTGTTTGTGTGCTTTGTGTTTTGAACATCGGACAATTACATTTCATAATTGTAATTCTGGAAATCATGTTCTCCCGCTTATCCAGGGTTTATTGGTTTTTGTTACTGTTGTTTTTTGTTTGTTTGATTGGTGTAGCCTGTGTCAAGAATCAGGCCGGGGTGTAAACTTAAGGTTTTCTCAGGTATCTTCAAACCTTGGATATGTGTGATCACTTACTCATTTTCCTCATGTGCAGTTTAAAAAAAATGTTCTAGGCCAGGCGCGGTGGCTCAGTCCTGTAATCCCAGCACTGTGGGAGGCGGAGGCGGGTGGATCACGAGGTCAAGAGATCAAGACCATCCTGGCCAACATGGTTAAATCCCATTCTAGTAAAAATACAAAAATAAAATTTGCTGGGCGTGATGGCGTGAGCCTGTAGTCCCACCTAGTGGGGAGAGACTCGCCTAGTGAGACGAGACTGCACCAATGCATTCCAGTCTGGCAGTAGAGTGAGACTACATCTAAAAAAAAAGTGTTGAAGAAAAGTTCTAGTGTTTAATGTCTGGCTCCCAAAGGGGAATAAAAAGAAAAATGAAGGTGGGAGGGAGAGAGCATTAGCCCTTTAAATCCCCTGGAAGTTATTTCAGCCAGAGGGGGCGGAGCTTGCAACAACTGGAGGAGATGCAGCAATAGTGGCCCGCGCCTCTGATGAGGAGCACCGCTGTGGGCCAGGCACGGTGGCTCATGCCTGTAATCATAGCACTTTGGAGGGTTGAGGCGGGTGGATCACTTGAGGTCGGGAGTTTGAGACTAACCTGGCCTAAGTGGTGAAACCACATCGCTGATAAAAATTAAAAACTGGCAGGGTATAGTGGTGCACGCCTGTAGGTCCCACCTACTCAGGAGGCTGAGGTAGAATCGCTTGAACCTGGGAGGTGGAGGTTGCAGTGAGCCGAGATCACACCATTGCACTCCAGGTTGGGCGACAGAGTAAGACTGCCTCTCAAAAAGACAAGCACCTCTGAGATCAGAAGCAGCACTCAGCAGTGAGAGCATAGATCTGTGGTAATTGGAGGATAGGACCCTTTTTTGCCCACCCTGGCTTCTGCAAGCTGTGTGCAGGATGCTCCAGAAATATGTGCACAGCTGCATGCCATGGGGGTCAGGGATGGGTAGTAGCCATTGTGCCAAGAACTAAGATGGACTGAAATTAACTGTAATTTACCAGTCCAAGCCTTCACCTTGAAGTCACAAGCCTTTAATAGACTCCAGAGTTCCAAAATAGTTACACCGGACAGATTATGCCATGCAATTGTTGTCTAGGTGGGGACACAGATTCCTGGTGCTTCTTACCATGCCATCTTCCCAGATTCCTCTCTGAATTAGGTGACTTACAATTTTTTTTCCAGTCAGTCTTATTTCATTTTCTTGTGTTTTTTACAGAGCAAAAATTTTGATGAAAACATTTTGATAAGGTCTATTTCATCAATTTTTTCTTTTAGAGACCATGATTTTGGCGTCATAGTTGTATCCTTTTTCTAAGCCGTATCATTTTCTCTTAACGTTTTCTTTTTGCTCTGACGCCCAGGCTGGAGTGCAGTGCTGTGCTCTTGGCTCACTGCAACCTCCACCTCCTGAGTTCAAGCTATCCTCCTGCCTCAGCCTCTGAGTACCTGGGATTACAGGTGTGTGCCACCATGCCTGGCTAATTTTTGTATTCTTGGAGATGGGGTTTCACCGTGTTGACCAGGCTGGTCTTGAACTCTTGACCTCAAGTGATCTGCCCACCTTGGCCTCCCAAAGTGTTGAGATTACAGGTGTGGGCCACTGCGCCCAGCCTCTTATGTTTTCTTCTAAGAGTTTCATCGTTTTGCATTTAAATCTGTGCTGCGTATTTGGTTAATACTTATATAAAGCTTATGGTATAGATTGAGGATCTTTGTCGTCTTCCTTTTTTTGCATACTGATGTCCGGTTGTTTCAGCACCATCTGTGGAAAAATTCTTTTTTTTTTTTTTTTTTGAGACGGAGTCTCATTCTGTCACCCAGCTGGAGTGCAGTGGTGCGATCTCAGCTCACTGCAAGCTCCGCCTCCCGGGTTCACACCGTTCTCCTGCCTCAGCCTCCCAAGTAGCTGGTACTGTAGGTGCCTGCCACCATACCTGGCTAATTTTTTGTATTTTTTAAAAATTATTATTTTAGTAGAGACGGAGTTTCACCGTGTTAGCCAGGATGGTCGCTATCTCCTGACCTCGTCATCCGCCTGCCTCGGCCTCCCAAAGTGCTGGGATTACAGGCGTGAGCCACCGTGCCCGGCATAGAATTGTCATGTTAACTATGTGTGCGTGTGTGAGTATCTCAAGTATTCCAAACCATGAACACAGTATGTCTATCTGGTATTTGGGTCTTGTTTGATTTATTTCATCAGCATTTTGTAGTTTGCAGCTTTCAATCCTATATATGCTTTGTTAGATTTAAACCTAAGTATTAAGACTTTTGGGAGCTCTGGGACTGGTTTTGTCATTGTTTTCCATTACTAGTGATCCCTGAGGGAGAGGAAGCAAATGAGATGAGCCCTAACGATTGCCCCATCTTACTGTGTGAAGAGTTTGCAGCCTGCAACGCAAAGAAGGAAGAGCTGAGGAGCAGCCCGGCAGCTTTCCTGAAGTGAGGAGATGGAGCTGGACGTCTGGGAGGCCTAGACTGGAGTTCACAGGGCAAAGTTCTAGAAAGAAAAGAGTGCAGGTGGGGGAGAGAAATGGAGATTGCACCCAGAAGATTTAGAGTTGTAGTTAATCTGAGTACCAATCAGTGCATACCTGTGAGGAAAATGCTGAGGCTGGGGAAGGAACCACCCAAAAGGATCAGTGGAAACAATCAGATCAGCTCATGTAGTGCCAGGGATAGTTTTCCTTTGCCAACATCAGAGTGGAAACCTTGTGGGATATTGAGTGCCAGGGATAGTTTTCCTTTGCCAACATCAGAGTGGAAACCTTGTGGGATATTGAGTAAAGTACTCAGAAGGGTTCTGCCTCAGTTGCGGGGAAAATTAGCCCCAGACTAAATGTCACTCTGGTTCTGCCTAACAAAACAAGACCAGAAACAAACTTTTTTCAAAGAATTTAATTGTGTCCCAGAACAAAATTCAAAATAATTTATATGAATACAAAAATGTCACACAAAGTAATTTTCAAAACTAGCACAAATGATGTATTGCAGCCATTAAAAAGTACAGGCATGCAAAGAAGCAAGAAACTGGGAGCCATCATGAAGAGAAAATTTCAAATCAGTTGAAACTAGAAATGAGCCAGAAATGACACAGATGACAGTGTGACAGTATTAATAGACAAGGACATTAAAATAGTTATAGGCTAGGCGCCGTGGCTCACACCTGTAATCCCAGCACTTTGGGAGGCCAAGGCGGGTAGATCACAAGATAAAGAGGTTGAGACCATCCTGGCCAACATGGTGAAACCCCATCTCTACTAAAAATACAAAAATTAGCTGGGGGTGGTGGTGCATGCCTACAGTCCCAGCTACTCAGGAGACTGAGGCAGGAGAATTGCTTGATCCTGGAAGGCAGAGGTGGCAGTGAGCCGAGATCGTGCCACTGCACTCTAGCCTGGCGCCAGCCAGACTGTCTCAAAAAAAAAGTTGTAACTGTATTCCATATGATAAGGAAAGTAAAGGAAAAATTAGGAATGTTAAGTAGAGACACAGAAATGTTCTAAATACCCAAGGTGAATTTCAAGATATTAAAATTAAAATGAGATGAAACATACTGAATAGGAATAAAAGCAGATAAGACGTGGCAGAAGAAAAAGGGAACTAAGATGTCAAAGGAAGTGCTTCAGACAGAAGGAAAATGATGTCAGAAAAGCTGGAAATACGCAAAGGTTAATGCCGATCACTGGAAATGGAAACTACATGGATAAATACACATTTAATTTATTTACACTTAAGTAATTTTTTACTTTGTAAATTGGCAATTTATAATTGTATACATTTGTGAAGTACAAAGTGATATGATTTATGAATGCAATGTGGAAAAATTAAATCAAGCTAATTAGCATATGCATCATCTCAAATACTTAACATTTTTTTTGTGGTGAGAACGTTTAATGTTTTGCTCTCAGCAATTTTGAAATGTACAATATTCTATTAAATATATTCACCATGCTGTGTAATAGAACTAAGAAAACCCCATATTCCTCTTCCAAGATTTTGTACACTTCATATCCTCATTCTCCACAGTCCCAGCCTCTGTAACCTGTTTTAGATTCCACATATAAGTGAGAATATCTGGCATTTGTCTTTCCATGTCTAGCTTATTTCACTTAGCATAATGTTCTCCAGTTCTATTCATATTGTCACAAATAACACAATTTCCTTCTTTTGAATGACTGAACAGTATTTCACAGTATATACACACCACATTTTCTTTGTTCATCTGTTGATGGACAGTTAGGGTAATTTTTTTTTTTTTTGGAAAGAGTTTTGTTCTGTCACTCAGGCTGGAGTGCGGTAGTACAATCTCAGGTCACTGCAACTTCTGCCTCCTGGGTTCAAGCAATTCTCATGCCTTAGCTTCCTCAGTAGCTGGGATTACAGATGTGTGCCACCACACCCAGCTAATTTTTTTGTATTTTAGTGGAGACAAGGTTTCACTATGTTGCTCAGGCTGGTCTCGAACTCCTGAGCTCAGGCAATCTACTCGTCTCAGCCTCCCAGAGTGCTGGGATTACAGGTGTGAGCCACCACGCCAGGCGAGGGTGATTTCATAAACTCTTGAGAATAGTGCTGCAATGAACATGTATGTGCAGATATCCCTTCAATGAACTTTCAGATCATCTGGGTAAATACCCAGAAGGCATTGGTAGATCAGGTAATTGTTTAAGCAAAAATAAGAATTTGCTGTGGAGTTTATATAAAAGTAAATGCATGACAGTAGCCTAAAGACTGGAAAGAAATGGAAATACACTATTGTAAGTTTTGTTTTGAGACAGTGTCTCACTTGTTGCCCAGGCTGGCACAATCGACCGCCCAGGCTCAAGCAATCTTCCTTCCTCAGCCTCCCAAGTAGCTGGGACTACCAGTGTGCACCACCATGCCCCCCCATTTTTGTATTTTTTGTAGAGATGGGGTTTTGCCACGTTGCCCAGTCTGGTCTTGAACTTCTGGGATCAAGCGATCCGTTTGCTTTGGCTTCTCAAAGCACTGGGATTACATGCACATACTAGTCTATTCTCACACTGCTATCAAGATCTACCTGAGACACTAATATCTAAAGAAAAGAGGTTTAGTTGACTCAGTTCCACAGGCTGTACTGAAAGCATGGCTGGGGAGGCCTCAGGAAATTTACAATCATGGTGGAAGGGCAAATGGGAAGCAAGTATGTCTTCACCTGGCAGGATAGTGAGCAAAGGGTAGTGAGCAAATGGGAAGCAAGCATGTCTTCACATGGCAGGATAGTGAGCAAGCTCAACCTCCTGAGTAGGTGGGACTACAGGCGCATGCCACCACACCCGACTAATTTTTGTATTTTTAATAGAGACGGAGTTCCACCACATTGGTCAGGCTGGTCTCGAGCTCCTGACTTCAGGTGATCCACCTGCCTCAGCCTCCCAAAGTGCTGGGATTACAGGTGTGAGCCACCGTGCGTAGCCTTAATATTGTTAAGATGTCAGTTTTCCCCAAATTTACATATAGATTCAACATAATCTCAACATCATAGTATGCTATTTTGTAAGAAATTGAAAAGCTGATTCTAAAATTCATATGGAAATTCAAAGACCTTGAATAGCCCACACAACTTTCATGAAGGAACAAAGTTGGAGGACTAAAACTACCTTATTTCAAGTCTTAATATAGAGCCCCAGCATTTGAATTTGAAAATACAATCATGGGCTGGATGCAGTGGCTCATGCCTGTAATCCCAGTACTTTGAGAGGCTGAGGTGAGAGGATTGCTTGAGCTCAAGTGTTTGAGACCAGCCTGGACAACATAGACCTCATCTCCACTTAAAAAAAAAATCAAAAACAATCCGAGCATGGTGGTGTGTGCCTGTAGTCCCAGCTACTCAGGAGGCTGAGGCAAGAGGATTGCTTGAGCTCGGAAGGTTGAGGCTGCAGTGAGACATGATCACTCCACTGCACTCCAGCCTAAGTGACAGAGCAAGACCCTGTCTCAAAAAAAAAAAAACAACAAACCACTTAGATTAAAACACATTATATAGCTATAAAAAAATTATTTCTTTATATCCTTATTCTATAAGCTATTTCTAGTTTTAAATTTTTTAATTTAATTTATTTTTTAAAATTTGAGACAGGGTCTTTCTCTGTCCCAGACTGGAATGCAATGGTGCAGTCATAGCTCACTGTAACCACAAACCGCTGGGTTCAAGCAATCCTGTCACCCCAACCTCCCAAGTAGCTGAGACTACAGGAGTGCACCAACATGCTCAGCTAGTTTTGTTTAATTTTTTATTTTTTATTTTTTTTAGAAATGGGATTTCACTGTTGCCCAGACTGTTCTCAAACTCCTGGCCTAAGTGACCCTTCTGCCTTAGCCTCCCAAAGTGCTACAACTACAGGAATGAGCCACTGTGCCTGGCCTTTAAATTTTTTTTTATTACTTTTTAAATTTTTTTGGTCAAAAATTTAGATACAAATACACATTAACCTAGGCCTACAGAGTCAGGATCAATAAAATCACTATTGTCCACTTCCACATCTTGTCCCGCTGGAAGGTCTTCAGAGACAAGAACATGCATGGAGTTGTCATCTCCTATATAACAATGCCTTTTTCTTCCTGGAATTCATCTCCTGTATAACAATGCCATCTTTTTCTGGAATACCTCCTGAAGGATCTGCCTGAAGCTGTTTTACAAGTAGCTTATGATATGGTTTGGCTCTGTGTCCCCACCCAAATCTCGTCTCAAATTGTAATCCCCACATGTTGAGGGAGGGACCTGGTGGAAGGTGATTGGATCATAGGGGCAGTTTCCCCTATGCTGTTCTCATGATGGTGAGTGAGTTCTCACGAGATCTGATGGTTTAAAAGCGGCAGTTTCCCCTATGCTTGCTCGCTCTCTCCTGCTGCTATGTAAGATGTGCCTTGCTTCCCTTTTGCCTTCCGCCATGATTGTAGGTTTCCTGAGGCCTCCCCAGCCATGCAGAACTGTGAATCAAACCTCTTTTCTTTATGAATTACCCAGTCTCGGGTAGTATCTTTATAGCAGTACGAAAATGGATTAATGCAACTTTTATATATATATATAATGGATCATACATTAGACCACAAAATAGGCCTTCTATGTACACACACACAGGCATATATATGTATGTGAAGAACAACATTCTAATACAATGATTAATGCTATTGTAAACACATAAACTAGTACCATAGTCATCTATTATCGTTAAATATTATATACTGTATATAATTGTATATGCTATACTTTTTGTTATTTTTATATAGGATCTTACTCTGTTGCCCAGGCTGGAGTGCTGTGATTCATTCACATCTCACTGCAGCCTCAAACTCCTGGGCTCAAGCAATCCTCCTTCCTTAGTCTCTTGAGTAGGTGGGACTACAGGCACATGTCACTACACCCGGCTAATTTTTCTTTCTTTTTTTTTTTTTTTTTTTTGCTGTAGAGATAGAATCTTGCGTTGTTGCCCAGGCTGGTCTTAAACTCCTGGGCTGGTCTTGAACTCCTGTTGATTTGAAATTTTATATCTGGCAACATTATCCTTGAAGAGCAAAGGAGAAATTAAGATATTTCCAGTTAAACGAAAGCCGAGGGAGTTCATGACTAGCAGACCTGCCATATCAAAAATGCTAAAGGAAGTTACAGGCATTGAGTCTGAGACGAAGACATTAGACAGTGAGTTAAAGCCATAAGAATAAACAAAGAACATTGGTAAAGGTAACTACTTAGGTAGACATAACAGCTAGGATTAGTGCATTTTTAATTTGTGACTCCTCTTTTTTTTCTTCTTTTTTTTTTTTTGAGATGGAGTCTCACTCTGTCACCCAGGCTGGAGTGCAGTGGTGCGATCTTGGCTCACTGCAACCTCTACCTCCCAGGTTCAAGTGATTCTCCTGCCTCAGCCTCCTGAGTAGCTGGGATTACAGGCACGCGCCTCCACACCCAGCTAATTTTTGTATTTTTGGTAGAGACAAGGTTTCACTATGTAGGCCAGGATGGTCTCGATCTCCTGACCTCATGATCTGCCAGCGTCGGTCTCCCAAAGTGCTGGGATTACAGGTGTGAGCCACCGCATTCAGCCTTTTTTTCTTACATGATTTAAGAAAAGCAAGTATGGCCAAGCATGGTGGCTCATGCCTGTAATCCCAGCACTTTGGGAGGCCGAGGTGGGCGGATCACGAGGTCAGGAGATCGAGATCATCCTGGCTAACACGGTGAAACCCCGTCTCTACTAAAAAGTACAAAAAATTAGCCGGATATGGTGGCACATGCCTGTAGTCCCAGCTACTTGGGAGGCTGAGGCAAGAGAATGGCGTGAACCCTGGGAGGTGGAGTATGCAATGAGCTGAGATCCCACCACTGCACTCTGGCCTGGGCAACAGCAAGACTCCGTCTCAAAAAAAAGAAAAGCAAGTACATAAAACATAATTACAAATCTAAGGATAAGATGTAATTGTGATAATAACAATTTACATGGGAAGGAATATGAATGTGTGGGAGCAGAGTATGTATATACTTTTGAAACTAAGTTATATTTTTTAAACTAGGTTGTTATAAGTTTAAGATACTAATTGTAATCCTCAAGGTAACCACCAGCAAAATAACTTCTAAAAATTCAGAAAAAGAAGAGAATCAAAATTGTTTTCTACAAAAAAATTAATAAATGCAAAAAAGGCACTAATGGAGGAACTGAAGAACACAAAATAATATGACACAGAAAATAGCTTAATGGAGAAGAAAATCCTTATCAATATTTACTTTAAATATAAAGTCTCCAATTAAAAGGTAGAAATTGGCAAGTTGGATTTTAAAAATCATGATCCATCTATATCAGGGATGTTCAGCCTTTTGGTTTCCTTGAGTCACATTGGAAGAAGAAGAATTGACTTGGGCCACACAGAAAATACACTAACAATAATAGCTGATGAGCTAAAAAAAAATCACAAAAAAAGCCTCACAATGTTTTAAGAAAGCTTACAAATTTGTGTTGGGCCGCATTCAAGGCTTTCCTGGGCCACATGTGGCCCACAGGCCGTGGGTTGGACAAACTTGATCTAATGCTGTCTTTATTTATGTATTTATTTTGAGACAGAGCCTCGCTCTGTGTCCAGGCTAGAGTCGGTGGTGTCATCTCAGCTCACTGCTGTCTCCACCTCCCAGGTTCAAGCAATTCTGCTTTAGCCTCCCAAGTAGCTGGGATTACAGGCTCCAACCACCACTACTATATTTTTAGTAGAGACGAGGTTTCACCATGATAGCCAGGCTGGTCTTGAACTCCTGACCTCGAGTGATCCACCTGCCTCAGCCTCCCAAAGTGCTGGAATTACAGGTGTAAGCCACTGCGCTTGGCCTAATGCCATCTTTAAAATATTCACATTATCTTTTTTTTTTCTTTTTTCTACTGCCTTCTCAGTTTCTAAGGAGATTCACTTTAGAAACAAAGACACAAAGAGATTGAAAGTAAAAGGATGAAAAAAGATATTCCAGGAAAGTACTAATCAAAGAAGAGCAAAGGTGGTGTTATTGATAAAATAAACTAAGTAAAAAAAAGAAAAAGGCTATCAGAGAAAAGAATAACATTATATAGTCATAAAAATTTCAATCCAGCAAGAAGATACAACAATTATAAACATATATGAACCGCAAGAAGATATAACAATTATATATGAACCTAACAAGAAAAGTCCCAAAATATGAAGCAAAATGGACAGAATTGAAGGGAAAAATAGATATTTCTACAGTAATAGAAATTTTAATTTCTCACTTTTAATAATGGATAGAATGACCAGACAGAAGATCAGTAAAAAAAAAATAGAGGACTGGCCAGGTGCAGTGGCTCATGCCTGTAATCCCAGGACTTTGGGAGGCCAAGGCGGGTGGATCACCTGAAGTCAGGAGTTCAAGACCAGCCTGGCCAACATGGCAAAACCCCGTCTCTACTAAAAATACAAAAATTAGCTGGGTGTGGTGGCGCACAACAGCTACTCGGGAGGGTGAAGTAGGAGAATCGCTTGAACCCGGCAGGCGGAGGTTGCAGTGAGCTGAGATTAAGCCACTGCACGCCAGCCTGGGTGACAGAGTGAGAGTCTGTCTCAAAAAAAAAAAAAAAGACTTCAATTATGTTCTCAACCAATTAGACCTAACAGACATATAGAGAACTCCAAGAAAAGCGCAATATACATTCTTTTCAAGTAGACATGCAACATTCTACAAGATAAAACATATGTTAGGCCAAAAAACAGGTCTTACTAAATTTTAAAAGACTGAAGTAATATAAAGTATCTTTTACAACCACAGTGGAATGAAACTAGAATGCAATAACAGAAGGAAAACTAGAAAATTCACAAATATATGGAAATTAAACAGTATACTCTCTCTTTTTTTTTTTTTTTTTGAGACAGAGTCTCACTCTGTTGCCCAGGCTGGAGTGTGGTGGTGGGATCTCGGCTCACTGCAATCTTCACTTCCCAGGTCGATTTTCCTGCTTCAGCCTCCCGAGTAGCTGAAATTACAGGTGCCTGCCACCACACCTAGCTAATTTTTGTTTTTTTTTTTAGTAGAGACAGTTTCACCATGTTGGCCAGGCTGGTCCCAAACTCCTGACCTCAAGTGATCTGCCTGCCTCGGCCTCCCAAAGTGCTGGGATTACAGGTGTGAGCCACCACACCCTACCAAAACAATACACTCTTAAACAACCAATGAATTGAAGAATAAATCACAACTCAAATGTTGTGATTGGCTTTGTGCCCCCACCCATATCTCACCTTGAGTTGTAAGAATCCCCCCGTGTCAAGGGTGGGATCAGGTGGAGGTAATCAGATCATGGGGGTGGTTTCCCCCATGCTGTTCTTACGATAGTGAGTCTCCTGAGATCTCATAGTTTTATAAACATCTAGCATTTCCCCTGCTTATGCTTCTCTCTCCTGCCACCATGTGAAGAAGGATGTGTTTGCTTCCCCTTCCCCCATGATCATAAGTTTCCTGAGATCTCCCCAGCCATGCAGAACTGTGAGTCAATTAAATCTCGTTCCTTTATAAATTATCCAGTCTCAGCCAGTTCTTTTTTTTTTTAGACGAAGTCTCACTCTGTTGCCCAAGCTAGAGTGCAATGGTGCGATCTTGGCTCACTGCAACCTCCACTTCCCGGGTTCAAGCGATTCTCCTGCCTCAGCCTCCCGAGTAGCTGGGATTACAGGTACACGCTACCATGCCCAGCTAATTTTTTTGTATTTTTAGTTAAGATGGGGTTTCACTATGTTAGTCAGGCTGGTCTTGAACTCCTGATCTTGTGATCCACCTTCCTTGGCCTCCCAAAATGCTAGGATTACAGGCATGAGCCACCGCACCCAGCCTCAGGCAGTTCTTTATAGCAGCATGAGAACAGACTAATACACAAGGGAAGTTAAAAAATATCTTGAGATTAGGCCGGGCGCGGTGGCTCAAGCCTGTAATCCCAGCACTTTGGGAGGCCAAGACGGGCGGATCACGAGGTCAGGAGATCGAGACCATCCTGGCGAACACGGTGAAACCCCGTCTCTACTAAAAAAATACAAAAAACTAGCCGGGCGAGGTGGCGGGCGCCTGTAGTCCCAGCTACACAGGAGGCTGAGGCAGGAGAATGGCGTAAACCCGGGAGACGGAGCTTGCAGTGAGCTGAGATCCGGCCACTGCGCTCCAGCCCCGGACAGAGCGAGACTCCGTCTCAAAAAAAAAAAAAAAAAAAAAAAATCTTGAGATTAAAAAAACAAAAAACCACAGCATATCAAAACTTAAAAGATGCAAAAGCACTGCTAGAAAAGAAATTTATAGTTGTAAATGTCTATATTAAAAAAGAAGAAAGATCTCAAATCAACTACCTAACTGTACGTCTTAAAGAACTAGAAAAAGAAGAGCAAACAAAACCCAAAGCTAGCAGAAGAAAGAATAATAAAAATTAGAGCTGAGATACACAAGATAGAGAATAGAAAAACAGATAAAATCAGTGTGTATTAGGTTGGTTTGAGTGCAGTTGTGTTTACAACTAACTGATCACGTGCAGTTACGGATTTCTTTGTTCTTTTTTTTTTTTTTTGAGATTTTTGGAGTGAGTTTCACTCTTGTTGTCCAGGCTGGAATGCAGTGGCGCGATCCCAGCTCATTGCAACCTCTGCCTCCCAGGTTCAAGCGATTCTCCTGCCTCAGCCTCCTGAGTAGCTGGGATTACAGGCATGCGCCACCACACCCGGCTAATTTTGTTTTTTTTTTTTTTTTTGAGACGGAGTCTGGTTGTGTCGCCCAGGCTGGAGTGCAGTGGCGCGATCTTGGCTCACTGCAAGCTCCACCTCCTGGGTTCACGCCATTCTCCTGCCTCAGTCTCCTGAGTAGCTGGGACTACAGGCCACCGCACCCGGCTAATTTTTTGTATTTTTTAGTAGAGACAGGGTTTCACTATGTTAGCCAGGATGGTCTCGATCTCCTGACCTCGTGATCTGCCCGCCTCGGCCTCCCAAAGTGCTGGGATTACAGGCGTGAGCCACCGTGCCTGGCCAATTTTGTATTTTTAGTAGAGATGGGGTTTCTCCATGTTGGTCAGGCTGGTCTCGAACTCCCGACCTCAGGTGATCCACCTACCATGGCCTCCCAAAGTGCTGGGATTACAAGCCACCACGCCCAGGCTCTTTGTTCCTTCTTTACTCCCACTGCTTCACTTGGACTACAAAAAGAAGGAAAGAAAAAAATCAATGTGTATCAGTCAAGGTTCTCCAGAAAACAGAAGCAAAGATAGAAACATACATACATACATACAGATAGAGACAAAGATAGATGGATGGATAAATACAAACATATATACAGATAGACACATAGGTAGACACATGATAGGCAGGTAGGTAGGTAGGTAGGTAGATAATAGATTGATTATGGGAAATCACTCGCATGATTGTGGAAGCCAAGAAGTTCCACAGTGTGCTGTCTGCAAACTGGGGAATGAGGGAAGTGGTGATCTAATTCATTCTGGGTTCAAAGGCCTGAATCAGGGAAGCCAATAGTGTAACTAAGGCCAGAGGCCTGAGAACCTGGAATTCTGATGTCCAAGGGCAAGAGAAGACAGATGTCCCCGTTCCAGAAGAGTGAATTCACCATTCCTCTGCCTTTTGTTCTATATGTGCCTAAACAAGTTGGCTGGTGTCTGATATGGTTTGGCTGTGTCCCCACCCAAATCTCATCTTGAATTGTAGTTCCCATAATCCCCACATGTTCTGGGAGGGACCATATGGAGATAACTGAATCATGGGGGTGGTTCCCCAGTCCTGTTGTCATCATAGTGAGTTAGTTCTCATGAGACCTGATGGTTTTATAAGGGGCTTCTCCCTTTGCTGGACACTCATTCTTCTGTTGCTGCCACGTGAAGAAGGATGTGTTTGCTTCCCCTTCCCCATAATGGTAAGTTTCCTGAGGCCTCCCCAGCAATGCTGAACTGTGAGTCAATTAAACTTCTTTGTAAATTACCCAGTCTCAGGTATGTCTTAATTAGCAGTGTAAGAACGGATTAATACAGTGTCTGCCCACATTGCATAAGGACAGATCTTCCTCATTCAGTCCAGTGATTCAGATGCCAACCTCCAGAAACACCCTCACAGACACACCCAGAAATAACACTTTCCCAGCTATCTGGATATCCCTTAACCCGGTCAAGTTGACAGCTAAAATTAACCATTAAATAATGAAACCAAAAGTTGAAAAAAAAATCAACAGAATGGCCAAATCTTTAGCTAAACTAACCAAAAAAAAAAAAAAACAAAAAACAAAAAACCTCAGATTACTAAAATCAGAAGTGAAAGGACAAACATTGGATGATTCCACTTCTGTCACTCCACTCTATCTAGAATAAGCAAATTTATGAAGACAGAAAGTAGAATTAAAGGTTACCAGGAGCTGGGGGTGGAGGAAGCAGAGCGTTATTGCCTAATGGGTAGAGAGCTTCGTTTAGGATGGTGGAAAAAGTACTGGTTACACAATTAAATACTGTGAATGTATTTAATGCCACTGAATTGTACACTTAAAATGGTAAAAATGGTAAATTTTATCTGATGTATATTTTACCACACTCATAATTTTAAAAAATTACAGTCTGTCTTGCTTAGTGACTCTCTGCCTTGCTGGCTTTGAAGAAACAAGCTGCCCTGTCATGAGCGGCCTATGGAGTGAGCCACGTGGCAAGGAAGTGGTGGCAGCCTCCAGCCTCTAAAAGCCAGTGAGAAGCTGAAGCCCTCGGTCTGCAGTCCTGCAAGGAACTGAATGCTAGCAACACCCATGTGAGCTTAGAAGCAGATCCTTCCCCAGGTGAGCCTCAGAGGAGACTGGAGCCCTTGCTGACCCCTTGATTAAAGTTCTGTGAGACCCTGAATTGGAAGACCCAGCTTAGCCATGCTCGGATTCCTGGCTCCCAGAAACTGAGGTGATAAATCTGGGCTGGTGTTTTGTTTTGTTTTTTTGGTATGGAGTCTCGCTCTGTTGCCCAGGCTGGAGTGCAGTGGCACAATGTCGGTTCACTGCAACCTCTGCCTCCTGGGATCAAGTGATTCTCCTGACTCAGCCTCCTTAGTAGCTGGGGCTACAGGCACGTGCCACCATACCTGGCTAATTTTTTTTTGTATTTTTACTAGAGACGGGGTTTCACTGTGTTAGCCAGGATGGTCTCAATCTCCTGACCTTGTGATCCACCTGCCTCAGCCTCTCAAAGTGCTGGGACTACAGGCGTGAGCCACCATGCCCAGCCATAGGCTATTTGTTGAATGACTAAATTTGTGGTAATATTGTTCTGCAGTAGGTAACTAATGCAAGCAGTATTGTACTGTACTATCAGCAAGTTTTCTTTTTCTTTGCTCAATAATATGTCTTGGAAAACTACTAATTTTTGTTTTTTTGTTTGGAGATGGAGTCTGCCTCTGTCACCCAGGCTGGAGTGCAGTGGTGCGATCTCAGCTCACTGCAAGCTCTGCCTCTCGGGTTCACGCCATTCTCCTGCCTCAGCCTCCTGAGTAGCTGGGATAACAGGCGCCTACCACCACGCCTGGCTAATTTTTTTATTTTTAGTAGAAACGGAGTTTTGCCATGTTAGCTAGGCTGGTCTTGAACTCCTGACCTCAGGTGATCCGCCCGCCTCGGCCTCCCAAAGTGCTGGGATTATTGGCGTGAGCCACTGCACCCGGCTGAAAACTACTAATTCTATTACGTGGAGCTCTAGCTCATTCCTCTGAACTGTTGTTCGGTACTTTGTATTAGCACCATTGAAGATGATTTAGAGCTTTAAAATGTTTTGCCATCACAAATAATGGGGCCCATGATGTTCTCCTTAGTGCCTCCATGTGTGCTTCCGTAAGGCAGAAACCAAGATGTGTGATTGCATCTTTAGTCTTATTGTTTTGTTTTGTTTTGTTTTTAATTGAGACGGAGTCTTGTTCTGGCACCCAGGCTGGAGTGCAGTGGTGTGATCTCGGCTCACTGCAAGCTCCACCTCCCGGATTCAAGTGATTCTTGTGCCTCAGCCTCTAGAGTAGCTGGGACTACAGATGCCTGCCACCACGCCCAGCTAATTTTTTGTGTGTTTTTAGTAGAGACAGGTTTCACCATGTTGGATAGGCTGGTCTCAAACTCCTGACCTCAGGTGATCCACCCACCTCAGCCTGCCAAAGTGCTGGGATTACAGGCGTGAGCCACTGCGCCTGGCTGCATCTTTAGTTTTAATGCCACTGCCAATTGCCCTGCAGAGTGAAGCTCCCAAGTGGGGCCTTAGAGCGCCATTTTTCCTGTCCCCGTTGACTGCCTGTCACTGTCACTATCTGATTTCCCCACTGTAACTCCTGGAAGGCAGGAAGCATTTCCTTTGCATCTCTGTGTCCCAGACTCATCCCAGGGCCTGGCCTAGATCCCAAGCTATGCACATCCTTCCTTCTCTGTCCACATCCTCCCCTTTTTTTTGAGACAGGGTCTTCTCTGTCACCCAGGCTAAAGTGCAGTGGTAGGATCATAGCTTATTGCAGCCTCAGCCTGCTGGGCTCAAGCCATCCTCCTGCCTTATCCTTCCGAGGCACTGGGACTACAGGCGTGTGCCACTATGTCTGGCTAGTTTTTATTTTTTGTAGGGATAGCATCTTGCTATGTTGCCCAGGCTGGTCTTGAATTCCTGGACTCGAGCCATCCTCTCTCTTGCCTCCAAAGTGCTAGGATTACAGGCCGAGCCACTGTGCCTATCCACAACCCTTTCTGAACAGCTGGGCTGTGACAGCCCACTAGGAACAGCCTTGTGGCTACAGTGGACTGGATCACAGAGGACCCTGGGCATTGGACAGGCAGCTTAAATGGGCCACCGTTGGAGCCAAGGTTACAGTCAGAGCCCCTTGGGGAAAGCAGAGCCTAAGAGCTTTGGGAGGTAGGTCGTCTGCAGAGAGGAGAACAGAGATGTGCAGAGAGAAGGAGAGGAGCGAAGCACGGCCCCCGGGAGGCCCGGCTCTCATTCTGTCTTTGCAGCAAATCCCCCCATCTTGGGATGGCCTGAGGTTTCTGTTCCTTGTAGCCAAAGGCTCCCTGAGACAACGAGCTGCTCCGTGTTTGTGGCCTTGTTCTCTGAACCTCTCGGATGCTGAGTTGGGGGTTTCCCAGAGATTCAGGAGAAAGGCCAGCGGCTGGGGTGGAGTCTTCCTTCTTCATGCATTTCCATGTATAGGGCCCCGGGAATCTCACGTGCTGGGCCTGGCCCCGGGAATCTCACGTGCTGGGCCTGGCCCCGGGAATCTCACGTGCTGGGCCTACTCGCTTGGCGCCACCCATATTCTCTCTGCTGACCCGATGTCTTCGTGCCTGCTGCCCTCCTGCTGTGTCCTGTTGAGCGGGCATCTCCACAGTCAGCAAAGCGGGACCAGGCCCCTGCCGTGGGCCCTGGCTCATAAAACACAGTGAGTTTTTCACTCTGAAGGCCGGATTGCCCAGCGGGGCTCATCTTGTGCTTTAAGTCCATTCATTGTGTGCCCAGAGCATGCAGCACTGGTGAAGTCGGGGTTCAGAAGTCAGGTGGACTGGACCCACCCCTTATCTTGTGTGTGATCTTGGGCAAGTCACTTACCTTCCCTGTTCTCTATTTCCTCATCTGAAGGTGGGCGTAAAAATGGTTCCCACTACGTGGGGAGGCGGTGAAACCCTCTACGTGTCCCGTGGGGACCTTCCCTGAGCTTCAGACTCACACCCACTGTCTGCCTGGGATCCAATAGGCATCTCTGCCTTCACAACCAACAGCAGAACTCTTGATTTCTGGCCCACCTTCTCCCCAAATCCTTCTACACCCCCTCATCAAGAGACAGTATAGGCCAGGCACGGTGGCTCACACCTGTAATCCCAGCACTTTGGGAGGCCGAGGCGGGCAGATCACTTGAGGTCGGGAGTTCGAGGCCAGCCTGACCAACATGGTGAAATCCTGTCTCCACTAAAAATACAAAAATTAAGGGGGCATGGTGGCGGGCGTCTGTGGTCCCAGCTACTCAGGAGGCTGAGGCAGGAGAATTGCTTGATTCCAGGAGGCAGAGGTTGCAGTGAGCCGAGATTATGATACTGCACTCCAGCCTGGGTGACAAAGTGAGACTCTGTCTCAAACAAACAAACAAAAAAGGCAGTATAGTCTAGTAGCAGAAGCGTAGAAGCCGGGGTCACCTACTAGCTGTGTGACATGTGTAATGGTGGGTAGGTTCATGAGTTCTCCAGGCTTTAGTTTCCCCTCTAAACTGGGGGTGATGATGCTAATGACATACTGTCTCACAGGGCTGTGGCGAGGATGAAATGAATTCACGTGTGAAGCACTGGGAATAAGGGTTCACTCTTTCCCTCCCCCTCAGAAATGATCCCGCCACCATTCCACTTTCTCAAACCAAAAATGTAGGGGTCACCCCGGCTCCTGCCGTGGGCATGCAGATTGTGCATAAGGAAGCAGTGCACGTCCTGCTGACTCCGCCTCCAAAGCGGTCCCCAGGGCCCTCGCTTTCTGTCCCTGGACACCAGTCCAAGCCAGTCCAAGCCAGTCTCCTCGCCCCATGGATGACTGAGCCAGCCAGGCCCCTCTGTCTGCAGCCGGAGTGACCATGTACTCATGAGATCTAAGGTGAAACTCTTCCTCCCGTCCTCCCTCCCTTCCATTCACTTTTTAACTTCCCGGGTTTTTTGAGACAGAGTCTCACTCTGTCACCCAGGCTGGAGTGCAGCTGTGCGATCTCGGCTCACTGCAACCTCCGCCTCCTGGGTTCAAGAAATTCTCCTGCCTCAGCCTCCCGAGGAGCTGGCATTACAGGCACCTACCTGCCACCACACCCAGCTAATTTTTGTATTTTTAGTAGAGATGGGGTTTTGCCACGTTGGCCAGGCTGATCTCGAACTCCTGACCTCAAATGATCCACCCACCTCGGCCTCCCAAAGTGCTGGGATGACAGCAAGAGCCACCATGCCCGGCCTCTTTTAACTTTTGATGATGGAAATTTCTAAACACACACAAACATGGAGAGAGTGGGAAACAAACCCCCACTTCCATGAACCCATCAGCCATGCTGGATGGACGGCAGCCACCTGTGTCTTGTGGCACGATTCTCTCGCCCCCCTCTCCTGGTGCGGAAGCATTTTAAAGCACATCTCAGACAGCCTATGACTTCAGCCTCAAACAACAGAATAATCTTTTAAACTCTGAACCGGATAACGTGACTCCCTGCGCATTCCTGGGCTCTCCCGCTCCTCCCCCGCCGCTGTCCCCTGGGCCTGGCCTGTCTCTTCCACTCTCCCTGGGGCCCTTCTCTCCTCACACTTCTGGCCTTGGATCTGACCTGGGGGCTCTGCGTTGCTGGCCTCTCTGCCTGGATCTTGCATTTCCCTGATTTTTCATCTGTGTTTTTACTTCAAATGTTTGGATTTTGTTTCCTGCTCGCAGTGGGAGACCATCGGAGAGAGCCGTGCAGGGGAGTGTTAGGAGCTGAGTTGTGTTTTTAAAATCCCTTCGGCCTGCTGTGTGGAGGATGAGTAGGGCTGGGGCGGGGAGCAAGAAGACCATCACAGAATTCAACAGCAGTCGCACAGAGTCCATGTTCTAAAGTACCGGCTCATGTCCCATGTCAGCCACTGCGCTGGATCTTGAAGCAAAGCTGTAGATATGGAAATGGTGGCTGAGTGTGGTCGTGGCTTGTCCCAGCTGAACAAACTGGTGGGTTCTGGGACCGAGGCCCCGGGGGCTGCCTGTGAGTTCACTGCATTCTCCCTGAACTCATGGATTCCTTCTGGTGGGAGACAGTTACAGGCACAAATGACCTAATGCCACCTAGAACAATTCGTCCCACAGTGGGAGCCGAGCCCCCCGGCCTGGAACAATCGAGGAGGGCCAGAGTTCTCTGGTGTGGGGTAACAGCAAGACTCCCTGGTGTCAGGGGAGCAGGCTAAGGGGTTTCTACCTGCAAACATGGAGTGGCAGGCACAGGGGGCCGGAGGCTGGGATGGTGTCTCTGGCCAAGGTCAGCACCAACGCTGGTGAAAAAGGCTGGGAGGGGCGGGGTGCAGTGGCTCACACCTGTAATCCCAGCATTTTTGGAGGCTGAGGGGGGCAAATCACCTTGAGATCAGGAATTCCAGATCAGTCTGGCCAACATGGTGAAACCCCGTCTCTACTAAAATACAAAAACTTAGCTGGGCGTGGTGGTGGGCGCCTGTAATCCCAGCTACTCAGGAGGCTGAGAATCGCTTAAACCCTCGAGGCAGAGGTTGCAGTGAGCCGAGATGGCACCATTGCACTCCAGGCTGGGCAACAAGAATGAAACTCTGTCTTAAAATACAAAAAACAAAAAACAAGAAGGCTGGGAGGGAGCCTTGCCCGCCAGGGGGCGCCCTTGGACTTCCTCTATCAAGAGATGCAGCTCTGCCCCAGGAGAAACTGGCTGGCTCGGGGCCATGCCCTGTTGTCCCACAGCTTTGGAGGAGCCTCTGCTCCCCGCGGCCGTGGTGTGCTCCTGAGCCACGCTCAACAGTTGCAGACAGAGCAGGCAGACCCATTGCGAATGCTGTGCTGCCACTTGCTTGGTGGATGACCTTGGCCAAGCAACTTGGCCTTTCTGTGCCTCAGTTTCCTCACTGTGAAGGGAAGAGAGCTCCTTTTGGGGCCAAGTCCCGAATCGGACTCACTTCTATTTGGCCTACTGGCATCTTCTGTGTGGACTCTCACCCATCAGTTAGGGGCTTTGTACCTCCTGTGTGTCAGTGCTGCACTAGGCCCCGGATGAGCCACTGCCCCTGCTGCAGGAGCAGAAAGCCTGACGGGGGTGCTCTGAGCTCTCTGAGCACCCCTCACCTTCATTGTGTTCCTCACAAGGCGGGTCTCACCCACCGCACTGGGGGCTCCTGGGCCACGTCATCTCTGAATCCCCAGTGGGTTGGCAAACAGTAGGTGCTCACTGGGCGCCTGATAAACTGAGTTGAATGGGACTTTGTGTAGGCCAGGATGGCACCTGGCTTACCTAGCAGTCTGGTGTCCTCCAAGGCAGGGAGGAGACAGCCTGGGGCCTCTGGATTTGGGCCGGTCTGCGATGGGGGCGCCTCAAGCTCTGCTTGGCTGGGGCCTACCACAGGGAGCTGCACTGGGCCCGCAGTGCTGGGCAGAGGAGCCTGGAGCTTTGGGCAGGGACAGGTGTGGTCAGATTTGTGTTTTGAGGGGTCCCTTGCTGCAGGGTGGAGGAAGGATGAGCCAGGCTGTCTGGGAGCAGAGTGGGCAGGCAGTTGGTGGTAGGGTCCGAGGACAGGCAGTAGCTGGGGTCAGGACATGGGGAGCAGCCGGAGTACTGGAACCTTTAGGATGGCCAGTTGGACTCAGGAGGAAGCACAGGTTTCTAAATCTGTTAGCCCACATGGGGATGCCATTAGGTACAAGGAGGAACCCTGGGGCCAAACACTCTCCTGGGGGCTGATGCTGAGCTCAGCCTTGGATGCTGAGTTTGAGGCACCTGTGGTCCAGGAGGAACGCCATCCAAGAGAGAACAATGGCAGGGGGTTTGGAATAGGAGCCCCAAGGATGGAGGGGGAAGAGTGTGACCAACGCTCTCAGAGGATAAAAGAATTTGGAGGCTGGGTGTGGTGGCTCATGCCTGGAATCCCACGGGAGGCCAAGGAGAGTGGATCACTTGAGATCAGGAGTTTGAGAGCAGCCTGGCCAACATGGCAAATCCTCTGTCTACTAAAAATACAAAAATTAGCCAGGCATGGTGGCGTGCGCCTATAATTCCAGCTATGTGGAAGGCTGAAGCAGGAAAATTGTTTGAACCCGAGGTGGAGGCTGCACCAAGCTGAGATTGTGTCACTGCACTCCAGCCTGGGTGACAGAGCGAGATTCTGTCAAAAAAACATATTGGGGGCACTGGCTGGGGTAGGAGGACTGGCTGATCCCTGTGGTCTATCCCCTGGATGTAGGGGTGCCAGGCAGAGGCCCTTAGTCACAAGCTGAAGGCCAGCACTGCAGGTTACTCCTCATCCTATCTCCCCAGAAAGGAACGAGGTACCCACAGTCTATGAGAACACCCCCCGAGCCACAGCTCACACAGGTCCAGGGTTCTGGCTCTCCCAGGGGAGGCTCAATGAGCCAAGGTGGAGAGCTGACGCTTAGCAGGCTGGTCCTGGCCTGGGCCACTGGGGTGAAGTCAGGCAGAGGAAAGGGCGTCCTCCACAGCTCCGATTATTTGTGGTGGGCAGAGCTGCCCGTTCCAGGCAGCAGGTGTCTTGTCAGATTCAAGGACAATGCTGCGAGCTGGCTTAGAGCTCAGGATGGCAAGGGAGACAAGCCAGGTGCTGGAACCAGCCACCTTCCCAACCAGGGCCAGTGCCTGTAATCAAGCATGCAGATGCAACTCCGACGTGTGATGGCCAGGAAAGGCTCAGGCTCTGTGGAGTGTGGCTGTCAGTCCAGAAGGCCTGACTCAGGCAGTGGAGGCTGGGAGAGGGGAAGGGGCCAGCAGGATGCGATAGTGAGAAAGAAAAGGCTGGGGAAGCCGGGCTGCAGAGAGGGAGAAGACAGGAGGGAGGGACCGGGGGTAGTTTCTGACCTGTTCTCCCCACTCCGTATTTCTCCAGCCTCGGCTTTGAAGTTATTTCAAATGGTTTGGGAGTTACTGTCTTAGCTTTTTATCACAGGCCTTTTGACATCCTTTTTGGAGGAGGTGAATTTAAATAAGAAGCTGGACACCCAAACCTAGCCCAGGGAGATCTCGGTGAGGGGGAGACTGGAGATTTCAGACAAAGATCAGCTCTGCCTCAGCGCCAGGTGGTTGAGAAGCCACAGCCAACTCCACAGCCCTTTTTGGGTGGGGCCCCATGCCACCATGTTTAGAGCAGATGCTGCTCTGTCTCTCCCCATTTCCCAGAGGAAGAAGCTGAGCTCCAGAACATTCCATAGCTTGCTCCAGGTCTCAACAGCTGCAGACCTGGCCTGAGAACATGGCCTTACAAGATGCCGTGGCTATGTGTGGCCCATCAGCTCTTGCTGCCTTGGGCAGGTGGGCAGATGAAGGACCAAAGGCCAAGCTCAGGCTGGGCAGGTGGTAGAGGAACCTAGTTAGACAAAGAGCTGGGACTCTAGGACCAGGGCTCAATCCTGACTCTGGGCCTCTGGGGGTGACTGCTGTGCCTCAGTGGCCCCATCTTCAAAATGGAGATTGTGATGATCTCCTGGGGCTGAGGCAATGCAGTGATCACACATGTGCAGCAGGTCACACACACGCAACGGGTACACTCACGCAGGTCACACACAGCGGGGTACACTCACACAGCGGGTCACGCACAGCGGGTCACACACAGTGGGTTACACATAGCGGGTTACACACAGCGGGTTACACTCACACAGCACAGGGACAGGGCAGGAATGTAACAAGCCCAGAGCAAGTGCTGGCTGGCTGTTCAGGATGGGAGCTGGAATCCGGAGGAATTGGTCTGACAAGGAGCAGGTTCTGGGGTCGAATCCCAGGCCTGGCCCTGGGGTCCTGGGGCAAGGGACCTGGGCTATTCAGAACTAGCAATAATGACCCCACCTCATGAGCAGGGTGGGATCAGATTCTGTTCTGCTCTGGTTCAGGCCGAGCTGACCACACCATGGGGGTGATGTGCTGAATTTAGCTCCTTCACCCCTAAAGCTGGCTCCAGGAGGCTCACTGAACAGGTCAGAAAAAGGATTCAAGATACTGGCTGTGGCCTCTTCTGGGGCCCAGGAGCCTCCCAGCAAGCACCAGGGCGGGCGTGGGTACCAGGGAGAAGCCCGAGACAGTGGTAACGACAGTCAACCTCCAGGGTGTGGAGCGATGTTGCACATTCACAAAACCAAACCCTGCTACGTGCATGGCAGAAAGGCAGGCGCCCCGAGGAGCAGGATGCACCCACACGACTGTGGAGCAGTCAGTACTTTAATTCAGGTCAGGCTCCGACACCTGGGGGCACAGGGCCCTGCCCGCCCCACCCTGAGGTGGAACCCCCAGCTGCTCCTGGGCACAGCATCATTTACAAAAATAAATATGAAAAAAGCAGCAACTCTTTAGTGATCATGGAATTAATCTGACAGCAATTAAATGTGTTTAAGCATCTGGCATATCTCCTAAATTGCACCAAAGGAATTTGGAAGCACTTGGTTTGGTCTCAAAGGCAAAAGGAAAGGACAAGGAAGGGGCTCGGCCTCCCGCCGGGTCCCACCCCCTCACATTTCTGAGTCCGCATACATCCCATTGATTAAGTAGTCCACCTGGGTGTAGTCCTTCTTCTTATAGCTCTCATAGGCCTGCAGGGCAAACAAAACCAAGACTGTGATGAAAAGGGTCACCCCGAGTAACAGCACCACCAGGAGGATAGTTTTGTCCACCACGGCCTGGGTGAGGGGCGCGGTGGTGACCACCAGGTACTGGCCTTGGGTGCTGGGCTGGCACGAGTCCGTGGCTAGCATCTTAGGGCCCCCTGAGCTCCTGGGTGTTGGCCCAGTGGAATCAGTACCTGGCGTGACCTCAGTCGCTGCCTGCTCTGGTGCCTGGGGTGTGCCTGGCCCAGCGGCCCTCTGGGTGTATGGCGTGGGGCTTGGCTGTGTCGTGGGGGACGTGGCCTCCACCTCAGGGATTGGGCTGGTGTGAGGCACTGGCACTGGGCTGGCAGTTGGTTCCTGGGCTTGTGCCTTGGTGGTGGTCACCACTGTGAGGGTGGGGGTGGGCTCTGGGGTTGTGTTAACCACAGGCTGGTCCACTGACACCTGGCTAATGGGACCTTGTGCTTGGGGACGCGTAGGGGCTGCAGGGCTTGCCGTAGTGTCACCAGGCATGTGCTTGGAAGGACTTCGCCGAGTGCTCATGGGGCTGCTCGTGTTTGTTGTGGTCGCCACAGTCTGAGCATGTGTGGCCAACGTGGCCGGGGTTGCTGTTCTTGGCACCGTGCTGCTATTTGGCATTTGTGTGAGGGCTGTGCTGAGAGATGGATGCCCAGTGGCGGTAGTGGATGGGGTCCACCTTGTGGATGTAGGCGTGGTGGGTGCGAGTGTCGTAGGAGCACTGGAGGCTGCAGTCGTGGGAGCGCTGGAGGCTGCAATCGTACTGGAGGCTGCAGTCGTGGGAGCATTGGAGGCCGCACCATCAGCTGCACCTCCTGAAGTTGCTGGTTCACTCACGTCTGTCCTGCTTGTGTCCTCTGTTGTGACTTCCGTAGAGTTGAGGTGGGCTGCCGAAGTCCCTTTGGTCAACGTGACAGGAGAAGTTGCTGCCATGGTTATATCCTCAGACGTTTTATTATCAACTGTTTCCACAGATGCATTCCTCTTGACTAATCCATTCCACATTTTGTTAGGGACAAAGTTGCCTTAAAGTCAAAAAAAGGAGAAAAAGAGAGACAATCATGTTCAATCTTGCTCAGGGAGATTGCTCAGGGATCGGCCTCCACCCAGCCCTGTGGGGCCCCCTCCTCAGCTCGGCCAGAGTCAGGGGAGGTGATGTGCAAACATGCTTCCTCCCCATCTCTCTTCCCACTGTTGCCATGCAGCTCATTGAAAAAGCCCTTGTCAATCTGATTTTAAAACTCCTTTGCCCTCTATGAACACCCCTGCCCACTGAAGCCTTCAGACTTTCACTATTTGATCCAGTTCCCAAAACATCAGAGTAAAAGTCTCACACAACAGGTGTGATTCACCATTAAAAGCCCACTGAACACACACCCAGGTTTACAAAGCAGATAAACTGCACAGATATTCACATCACGAAAGAACGCTTGGCTTTGTGAAAGCATTCGCTGCAGGAATTCTTCTGAATGGCACAGAGTGGGAACGCAGCGAAAGATCTGATGTATGAAGGAACCAAGTCCCCAGTGAAGATTCAATTTAGAGATAACATCAAATCTTGCAGGCCAAGCAAGCAAAGCTTTCAGGGCTCAGCTGCCTGGTCCTGCTGGGGGCTCTTTGCCCACCATGGCCCTGGAGAAGGAAGGTTGGCCTGACAACCCTTCCCTGCCCGGCACCTGGGAGGGTTGGGGTTCCTGATGCATTGGCCTGGGTTTGCAGACGCTGCTTTCCTGGGTTCAGCATCCACCAGTCACACAGCTTTCTCACTTACGTGGATCATTGGATGCCGCATGGCTTTCCGATAAGGACAAGGAAAAAATCCAAATGAGCACAAGAGCTGTCCACATCTTGCGGGTGAGCTGGGAGCAAGGCTGTGCGATCCCTGAGGCTCCCAGCCAGCCAGCTCCTCAGGCTGCTAATGGTTCTCTCCTGCTTGGCCAAGGGATCTGTGGTCAAGAAAGCACGCTGGTCAGAAGGTGTCTGGCCAGCAACGCACAGCCTTGCCTGAGAGCATCTGCTGTGGAGGGCTCTGGCAGGGTCCAAGGTGCAGACTGAGCCAAGTGCTGAGACCAGGGCCTGGTGCCCAGAAAGACCTCAGCCATGGTGTAACGATCTGCCCTGTGCTTTGCATCTGATCACTTCTTGACCCGATTTCACTATGAATCTCAACCTGAAAAAGTTCCCATTCTCCTATCCTAGAGTTCAGAGTTTAAAGGAGCAGGAGAGAGGACTAAGACTTGGCCGTGTTCATAGGGTGAAGGCCTTCTCATCACCAAGACTGGTCGTCTTCCTCCTCAGCTTCTCCTATGGTCTGCAGAGTAGAAATCAAGCCTAACGCACCCCATGTGCACCCTGTGACAGGTGACTGTGCCTTTCACATGGGAGATACTACTTAGCCATCTATCCATCCATCCATTCACCCATCCACCTGCCTGCCCACCCACCCATCCATCCATCCATCCACCCACTACTCTATCCATCTACTCATCTGTCCATCCATCCATCCATCCATCCATCCACCCACCCATCCATCCACCCATCCACCCACTCATCCATTCATCCATCCACCCACTCATCCATCCATCCACCCACTCATCCATCCATCCATCCATCCATCCATCCATCCATCCATCCACTATTCTATCCATCTACTCATCTGTCCATCCATAAGTCCATCCATCCATCCACCCATGCATCTGTCCATCTACCCACTCATCCATCCACCCACCCACCCACCCACTATTCTATCCATCTACTCATCTGTCCATCCATTCATCCATCCATCCATCCACCCACCCATCCACCCACCCACCCATCCATCCACCCACCCATCCACCCACCCATCCATCCACCCATCCACCCATCCATCCATCCATCCATCCATCCACCCACCCACCCACCCACCCATCCATCCCCCTACTCATCCATCCATCCATCCACTATTTTATCTATCTACTCATCTGTCCATCCGTGTCTGTCCATCCATCCATCCATCCACCCACCCACCCATCCATCTACCTACTCATCCATCCATCCATCCACTGTTTTATCTATCTACTCATCTCTCCATCCATGTCTATTTATCCATCCATTCATCCACCCACCCACCCACTCATCCACCCATCCACCCACCCACTATATCCTATCTACTCATCTGTCCATCCATCCACCCACCCACCCATCCATCCACCCACCCATCCATCCACCTACTCATCCATCCATCCATCCACTATTCTATCCATCTACTCATCTGTCCATAAGTCCATCCATCCATCCATTCATCCACCCACTCATCCATCCATCCATCCACTCACTATTCTATCCATCTACTCGGCTGTCCATAAGTCCATCCATCCATCCACCCACCCACCCACCTATCCATCCATCCATCCATCCATCCACCCACCCACCTATCCATCCATCCATCCATCCATCCATCCACCCACGCACCCACCCACCCATCCATCCATCCATTCATCCATCCACCCACCCATCCAGTATTCTATCCATCTACTCATATGTCCATCCATCCACCCACTCATCTACCCATCCACCCACCCACTATATCCTATCTACTCATCTGTCCATCCATCCACCCACCCACCCATCCATCCACCCACTCATCCACCCACTCATCCATCCCCCACTATTCTATCCATCTACTCATCTGTCCATCCATCCATCCATCCATCCATCCATCCATCCACCCACCCATCCACCCACCCATCTGTCCAGCCACCCATTCATCCATCCACCCAGCCACCCATCCATCCACCCACTCATGCATCCATACATCCACCCACTATTCCATCCATTTACTCATCTGTCCATCCATAAGTCCATCCATCCATCCACCCACTCATCCATCCATCCATGCACCCACTATTCTATCCATCTACTCATCGGTCCATCCATAAGTTCATTTATCCATCCATCCATCCACCCACCCACCCATCCATCCATTTATCCACTATTCATCTACTCATCTGTCCATCCATCCATCTATCCATCCATCCACTTTTCCATCCATCTACTCATCTGTCCATCTACCCACCCACCCATCCATCCACTCACCCGTCCGTCCACCCATCCACCCACCCGTCTGTCCATCCACCCACCCACCCATCCACCCACCCACTCATCCACCCATCCATCCACCCACCCATCCTTTCATCCAATATTTACTGAGTGCTTACTCATGTGCCAGGCAGTACACTTAAGACAAAAAGGTGAAAAACACAAAACCTCTTCAGGGACCTACAGTCCATGGGAGACACAGAAAAGAGGTCATTGCAGGCTGGCACAAGCATTGTGCAGGGTGTGACTCAGTGCTGGGAAGCAGGGAGGAGACAGCATGTGGGCAGGCCTTGAAGAGTGAGGGAGGCTGTTCCTCTGGGCAGAAGCCCCAAGGATGGCTGGGCCCCAGAGGACACAGTTCAGCCAGTGGTGGTGTGGTCGGCATGCCAAGGAAGGTTTCCTGGGAAAGCGACGCCTGGGCTGCATTCTGAAAGCTGGGTGGGGGTGGGCAGGCAGGTGGAAAGGGAGCAGCAGATGACAACAGCAGGGTCAGAGGCAAGGGAGAGCGTGGTTAGATGGGGATTAGTCTGGAGAGCGCGAGGAGGCCCCAGGAGCCATGTGGCAGTTTAGATTTCACAGTAGGGGAATGGGAGTCCCTGCAGGGCCTTAGACAAGATCAGGAAGGTGCTTTTAGCAAGAGGGGAGGCAGGGGCAGCCAGTGAGGGGCAGCAATCCAGGCACCTGACACAGAGGCTGTCTCAATGAATGAAGGTGTGAGTGAATGAGTGACTTCCCCACTTCAGAGACTGCAGTGGTCCCCACAGCCGGCCCAAGTCGCTATAAAGCAAAGCCCTCTCCTTCATTCTAATGCTCCACAGAAGTGATGTGGAAGCTTTAGCACCTTTTTATTTTTTTGAGATAGGTCTTGCTCTGCTGCCCAGGCTGGAGTGCAGTGGCACGATCGTACCTCACTACAGTTTTGACCTCCCAGGCTCAAATGATCCTGCTACCTCAGCTGGAGTCACAGGTGCACACCACCACACCTGGCTATTTTTTTGTGTGTGTGTGGAGATAGGGTTCTTTCTATGTTGCCGAGGGTGGTCTCCAGCTCCTCAGCTGAAGCAATCTTCCTGCCTTGGCCTCCAAAGTGTTGGGATTACAGGCATGAGCTACTGTGCTCGGCCCTTAACGTATTATAAAAAAGTTATTTGGTTTGGTTGATTTGTTTTGTTAGATAAAATAATGAAAACAATCACAAGAAAACCAGCACTTAGCAGCCCATAGCAAAGTGGGGCCCCAGCTGCATAGCTGTATGCGGACTGGGCCTTTGGGGTGCTGGGTGAGCTGCCCATTGGTTATTGAGGGATGAAGGCGCCACTGACTGCATGACTGGCAGGAGCAGCCTTTTAGCTCTTTCAGCATTCACTGTCGTTCCCTTGAGGAAGCTACTGCAATAGGGGCAACAGACTATGCAAGGGGACTGAGAGACCAGCAGAACACACACAGGCCAACAGCACTGCCTGCGTTCCAATCCCAGCTCCCAAGCTCACTAACCAAGTGACATGTGCAGCCACAGGACCTGTGAGCCTCGGTGAGCTGCATGGGAGTGACGTGGGATCACGCGGACAAGGACCCAGCAGGGTACCTGGCTTAGCCAGCAGCCCACCCAAGAAGCACTTCCAGCTACGCAAAAGCAGCCACTGTGCAACAAGAAGCCCCTGGGTGGCTTTCTGCCTCCTGTAATCCACATGGACGGCTGTCAAGTTGCCCCGGGGCTGGAAAAAGCCCTTAGAGCACACACCCTTCTAGAAGGCTGGTGTATTCCATGAGACTTCCGGTCTCCTTCCGAGAGTCACGCACTTTTCCCTAGCTTCAAATGGTGCTTTCTCTTCAAAATGGTCTGTAAGGGCTCCTGATGTGTTAGGGGTTTAGAAAAATTACTTGGCCTTACAAACCACAGATCTAGAGTGCAAAAAGCATTCTTTGTTCTGACAGAAAAAAAGTGCGGCCGCGGGGGATGGGGAGAGAAGAAACTAACCAGTATCACGCTGGGCAGAACTGAAACTGGAAGGTTTCGGGCACAAAGAACTCACAATCCTCCATGGGCCAAGGCAGTGCAGCTGGGCTTTTGATAAATATGAGTATTTAAACGGCGCTCTCGGGTCAGTAACATCTACCAAATGCCTTTAAAATGCTACCACCCCGGGCTCCAGATGTTCCCCAGGCCTGAGCCCAGGATTTGAAGTCCTCTGGGTGAGTTAAAGGCGAGATGATGTGGCAGGGGCTTCTTATGGGTGAAGAGGGTCTCGGCTCCTGAATGTACCCCAGCCCCAGGTCTTCTGCTGCCCCCTCACTACAAACCTCTAGGGCAGGGCTCAGCACACTTTCCCTATAGAAGACAGGACGGCAAATATTTGGGACTCTGTGGGCCATTCAGTCTGTGTCTTAGCTACTCAATTCTGCCGTTCCGGTACAGAGGCAGCCCTGGAATAGATGTGAATGGTGGGCACGGTTGTGTCCCAATAAAACTTTATACAAACAGGCAGCAGGTGGGATTCGGCCACAGTTTGCTAGCTCCTGCCTTGGCACTTCAGCCGGCTTCAGGGACTGTGCTCCAGCTACAGCAGGGAAGATCAGACTCAATGTACTGAATGAACCTCCTCCTCCTTGTCCAGTTCCTTGCCTTGGAACAGACAAGGACCTTCTCCTTCCTGGGAGGGGACAGCCTCTCATCATCATCTGCTAAGAGGCGCCCTCCAGCACCCTGGATCAGTGAGACACAGCCTCCCTGCAGCACAGAGGAGGCTTCTGTGAGTGCCCACAGCATCACCAAGGTCAGGGAGAACCTCTTGAGGTAACTTGCATTTCTATCACAAAGCCGAAGAGGGTTGCAGGGGATCGTGTGATCCCCATCCTGTCCATGGGCCACCACCCCAGTCCACTCAGAAGACAAGGCCTCCCTGTCAGGAGCAATGACTCATGGATGTAATCCCAGCACCCTGAGAGGCCGAGGCAGGTGGGTGGACTGAGCTCACGAGTTAGAGACCGCCTGGGCAACATGGTGAAACCCCATCTCTACAAAAAATACAGACAGTGGCCAGGCCTGGTGGTGTGCATCTGTAGTCCCAGCTACTCCAGAGTCTAAGGTGGGAGGATGGCTTGAACCTGGGAGGCAGAGGTTGCAGTAAGCCAAGATTGCACCACTGCTCTCCAGCCTGGAACACAGAACCAAAACCTTGTCTCAAAAAAAAAAAAAAAAAAAAGGAGGCAGGGCTTGTGACAGTTAAAGGCCACAGACTGGGCCTTCCTTGGTTACTATAAGGCTTGGCTGTCTTTCCTTTTCCCTTGACCCTCTGGTGACCCTGCAAAGCTCCCTCTGGGCTCACTGTCCCATCACCCAACAGGCAGGCCCAGCCTGCAGGGCCAGGACACTCACCAGAGGCCGCTGCTAAGGGCATGCTCCCAGCCTGGGCCATCTTCCTCCTTGGAGAGCTGCGGGCTTGGCACTGTGTCGCTGGGTGAGGTCTGGCTTTGCAGGGGGTGAAAGCCACGTGGTGGGGCACTCCCGGGCCATGCCATCCTTTGTGGCACATGTGAGACGAAGGCAGACTCTCCACTCTGGTAACAGATGCATCTAGAGTTTGAAAGAAAGTCCACATTCCTTAGGAAAAGCATGAGGGAAAATTCCAGTGAGGAGGGAGGCACAGAAAGAGCAGCATTCAAGAGATCATTCATTCCACTGGGACAACAACATGGATCAAAGCTTTCAATTCAAAACCTCCGTTGCGGGCTGGGCGCGGTGGCTCACGCCTGCAATCCCAGCACTTTGGGAGGCCGAGGCAGGTGGATCACGAGGTCAGCAGTTTCAGACCAGCCTGATAACATTGTGAAACCCCATCTGCACTAAAAATACAAAAAAATTAGCTGGGCGTGGTGGCGGGCACCTGTAATCCCAGCGACTTGGGAGGCTGAGGCAGGAGAATCACTTGAAACCAGAAGGCAGAGGTTGCAGTGAGCCGAGATTGCACCACTGCCTTCTAGCCTGGGCAATAAGAGCAAAACTCCGTCTCAAAAAAAAAAAAAAAACTCCCGATGCAGCAACTTCTACTGCAGTTTCTTCTAAGGAAGCACTCAGATGTCCAAAGATGATCTACAAAGATATTTCTCACAACATTATTTAGAAAGTAAAAAAGTGGAATAGTTCTGTCAAGTATGGCCCCATTCATATATAAAATACTATGGCAACTGTTAAAAATACACAACTCTCTACTTATTGACATGCGAAGATATATAGCACGCATCAATAAACGAACAAGGCAGGTTACACAGCAGCGTGTGGACCATGATCCTATTTTTGTTAAAAAAGACACTTATTCAAGGGTCTGGAAAGATTTGCACTAGAATGTTAATGATTATCCCTGGAGAATGGATTCACCTGTGATTTTCATTCTCTACTTCATTTCTTTCTTTTTTTTTTTTTAACAAGCATGTATCACTTTTGGAAAACATTTCTGAAAACCTCCAAGGAAAGAAACCAGCATATTTTCTTCAAGTCCTTCAAGCTGCTAAGCAGAAAGGCACAGAGTTACCCACCTGATACAGTTTCACACACTGATTTCCATAATTCAGAGAGACTACATGATCTACGTACCAGGAGGGACATTTTCCTAGGAGCTAACCAAAACTTTAGAGGAATCCAGGAGTACAGCCATAATGCAAAGATGTTAACCAGCACAAATGTTTTTCTCATTGATGAATATTTAATGCGAACTCAGGAGATTACAGAAACAGCTCATCACCTCTTATCACGGGTAGGTTATCAGTAGGTGGTGATATCAAGGACCACCGTGGGCCTGCTCCCAATACAGATGCCCACGTGTGCACACACAGCCACACACACATGCACTTAGTCATACACGCTTGTGTGTGCACAGCTGCACGCGTGTCCGTCTGCACATGCACACGTGCCAACACACGTGCACTCACACATGCACACACATACATGCAAAATCACACACACAAAGGTGATAGCACACACACGGAGCATGTCCACAAGGCTATCTCAGGACACTCCACGGGTTTCTCAGGAAACTTCTGCTGGACACCATCACCACTTATTCCCTCCCAGCCGGTGGGGCTGGTGGTCACTTCCACAGAAACAGGAATTGGCCACTGTGTAGTCAAGAACAGGCCTTTGTTGTCCTATGACTTCATCCCTCTGCTGTGGTCCTGCCTCTACTTTCCAACAGAATATTCTAAATGTCAAGATCTCATGCAGGGACCTGCGGTCATCTTTATAAGTTGACTCATGATGGACAAGCCATTAACAACATTTAAAATAACTGTTTCCCCTGCAAGGGCTTCAAGCCAAAATTAGGGTGTGGGTCTCGGGACCCCACCCAGTTATTCTCATTATTATCTGGTACAGGGAGACTGGGTAGATCAGGGTCTCAGACCATAATAGATGGGAAAAAAGAGACCCCAGGGGCAGGAGGGGAATGAGCAAGAGAGAATTAAATTTGTATTAAGTTGGAGACCAGGACGGACAGAAAGACGGAAGGTTAGGCTGGCACTGGGAGTTCCCTTGTTCAGGGGTCAGCTCCCCATAGGATCTACAAGGAAGGGTGCAACAGGATACCCCTTGAGCCAGGTGACACTCCATGAGAAAGGCACCCCCAGACCGTGCCCCTGGGCGTCAACCTCGCTAACCTTTTCTGGTGCGTGACCTTGAGATGGGCCTCCCAATGCATCTTGTCTGAATTCTTGTGTTCTCAACCTTGGCTTGTTACATGTAGGGCACTTCATGCAAGTTACACAAAACTGGACTCCAGACATGGTGCTGCATGCCTGTAATCCCAGACACTCAGGAGGCTGAGGTGGGAGGATTGTAAGCCCAGAAGTTTGAGTTCAGCCTGGACAACATCGTGAGACCCCATCTCTTTAAAAAAAAAAAGGAAATAAATAACTTAATTCTTTTTTTCTGGCATAGAGATGTTCCAAAGACCCAACACAAGTAAATCCTGAAGCTTGGTAAAGGACTACAGCTGTTACCCTTACATTCTATCAGGCTATTAAGACTCACTCAGCAGCAACACGGCCAAGTCCCCACACCAAGTTAGGCAAGTTACAGATACCAAGGAGTAGGAACTGCAAGAACAAATACAGGGCAAACTGCAGGTACCTAATCCTGACACGTCACCTGGCTGAACTTTGGTTGCAGAAGCCCAAGGAACACAGACTTATGGCTTTGTGTATATAGACATTGTCCTGTAGTCCAAAGGATGTGACTCTGTGGCAGACGGAAACCTGGAACATTGGATATTTATTATATTACATTAAATACGTTGCTTGCTTCCAGGTTCCTGGAAGTTTTGGTATCACAGCTAAATGCTAGGGCCTAGTTTTTGCTAAGAACGTGGGTATCTCTGACGTTCCTTTGTCCATTAGGCAGATCCACTGTATAAATGGAAAAATTTGTATTTTAAATCTTTTCCTTGCTGATTTTATTGAACTGTTAGAGATTTTCCTGGGGCGAGGGATAACTGCAAGTTGTTAAAGTCAGATTTCTAAGCACGATGATTATTTCTGGTGGCAAACCATGCGTGTGGAGGCCGATTCCTCCTATCAGCCTAACGATTAAGTCAACATGCTAAGCAGTCACACGGGGGCTACTAAGTGACTCGCACGGGGGAAGCAGGCAGGGAGACAGATGGGCAGGGGAGGGAAGTTGGGGGATGCACAACCTCCACCCAGGTAGAGAGAGCGTCTGGGAGATAGGTCTGGGTCACTCAACTCTAAGAGCAACACTTCTTGGGGTTCAGTCCCGTCCTGGGCTTGCCAGGGAAAGACCCCAGGGCAAATTCGCCCCCGCTATGAGAGTGTCCCCATTCTGCTCCCAAAATGGGACAAGCGGGCCTCTTCTCCAGTCTGGGACCCCCTTCAGCTCTCCTCCTCCTCCTCCTGCCTCTTGGGCCCCCAGCCATGCTCGGCTCCCAGTTGACTCCCTCCGTACCCGCACTCATCAGCGTCTTGCACTCTGTGCGTGCCCCATCCGCGGCTCCTCCTGTCCAGTTCCTCCTGCATCTCTCAGCCCCTCACTCTCCCCCTGCCCCTCGTGCCACCACCCAACCCTCCTCCTGCCCCCCCACCTCTGTCTCTCAGTCCCAAGCCGGTCAGGGAGCCCTGACAGCAGCTTCCCGGACGGCAGTGCGAGCCCCTTACCCGGGCGCAGCAGGCCCGCGGCGGCCCGGCGGCCCTAGGACAGTAGGAAGGAGCCCGCGGCCCGGCGCGGGAACGTGGCCGGCAGCGCAACCTAGGCAGCTCCGGGCAGCGCGCCCTGCTTGGGCCCCGCCCAAACGCCGGAAATGACGTCATGGAGGGCGTGGTCGGGGCGGGGGACAGCTGCGACGGGGCCTGTGGCGACCAGAGGCGAGCCGGAAGTAGGGGGGTTGTCTGCTCTCACGCCCCGCCTCCCTGGGGCCGGCTCGGGCCATGTCTCGCGCGCTGCCAGAAGGAGCTATTTTGAGCAGGTCTGTGGCGGAAGTGGGTGTTCTCGGGGCTCGGCTGCCCAGCTGTGCCCGCTGCCGCCTTGGGGTCCCAGGGTGCCCGGGTTGGGCTGGGTGAGCTCAGAAGCACCTTGGCGGCGGCCCAGCCTGAAGAGGCGACCTCGAAACGCCTCGTGAGACCTTTCACGGGCACACGCCCTTCGCGTTCCTCCGCTTACTCCCACGTTTCTTCAGCCCCTGGCGGGGCGCTGGGGTGCCCTGTAGTTAGAGTGGGGGTGGCAGCGAGCGTTTCTGTGCACCTGCAGCGTGCCACGCCCGTTCTAAGCACTTTGCCTACAGGGCCAGTGGCTTAACTCTGCAGTAGCACAGTGAAGAACTTCGCCCCATTTTACAGACGTGGAAACAGGCTTATCAAGTGCTCTGTAATTGTAAAACCTGGAATAAAAAGGAGCAAAACGCAGTGTAGAGGCAAGTGTGTGGGACTTGACTTTGGTTAGAAATAGGCTTTGCAGACCGGGCTTGGTGGCTCTTGCCTGTAATCCTAGCACTTTGGGAGGCCGAGACGGGCGGATTACCTGAGCTCAGAAGTTCGAGACTAGCCTGGGCAACATGATGAAACCCCGTGTCTACTAAAATACAAAAAATTAGCCGGGCGTGGCGGCGTACGCCTATAGCCCCAGCTACTCGGGAGGCTGAGGCAGGATAATTGCTTGAATCCGGAAGGAAGTGGAGGTTTCAGCTCACGAAGGAAGGAAGTAAGGAAAAAGAAATAGACTTTGCAAGTTAGTAGTTCTGTGACTGAATTCCAGTGTATGTAAGACCCTCAGGCATTCCTCTGGTCCAAACCAAAACCTGTCTGCGAAGGATGATTTCACAGGAGCAAACCAAGACTTTATTTCCAGTTTTATAACCTGCCTTGGGGTCTTGGACTAGGAAGGTAACAGACACAGAAAGCTGAGATTGTGCAGACAGGATCAACCATCCACTCCGAGCTCTGGGAGCACCTGAAATGCGATTTGATGTCACCACCACCGTCCACAGTTCAGTCACAGTTCATGTGTGGAACTTAACCTGCACAGACGTGAGTTTGCTGAGACCCAAGGCCGGTTGGATCATGTGAAGATCAGATCCTTTTGCTATGTATTTGCTTTAATTTTTCTAACTAGTTCAGATCTAACATGAAGTACAGTATTGAGGCTCACTCCGAAACAAAATATTCAATCGGCAGCCAGATTTTAGTTCTATGCTCACGCCTGTAATCCTAGCATTTTGGGAGGTCAGGGCGGGTGGATCACCTGAAGTCAGGAGTTTGAGACCAGGCTGACCAATACGGTGAAACCCGTCTCTACTAAAAATATAAAAATTAGCCAGGCGTGGTGGTGTGGGCCTGTAGTCCCAGCTACTCGGGAGGCTGAGACAGGAGAATTGCCTGAACCTGGGAGGGGGTGGCTGCAGTGAGCCGAGATCGCACCACTGCACTCCAGCCTGGGCGACAGAGTGAGACTCCTTCTAAAAAAAAAAAAAAAAGACTGACTCTCTGTGTTTTCATTTCCTCTTTGGCAACATAGGGACAATTTTTACTGCTGGGGCTGAAATTACAAAGATAAGACACAGCTCCTCCTTTTCTCTAGAGCAGCTGGGCAGCTGGCCCTCCATCTGCTGTGGTTTTTTTTTGAGACAAGAATCTTGCTCTGTCACCCAGGCTGGAGTGCAGTGGTGCAATCTCGGCTCACTGCAAGCTCCGCCTCCCGGGTTCACGTCATTCTCCTGCCTCAGCCTCCCGAGTAGCTGGGACTACAGGCACCTGCCACCACTCCGGGCTAATTTTTTGTACTTTTTAGTAGAGACGGGGTTTCACCGTGTTGGCCAGGACGGTCTTGATCTCCTGACCTCGTGATCTGCCCGCCTTGGCCTCCCAAAGTGCTGGGATTACAAATGTGAGCCACCGCGCCTGGCCCATCTGCTTTCTTAAATAAAGTTCTATTGGAACAGAGTCATGCCTCTTCATTAGGTTTTGTCTAATACCTAATGGCTGCATAGGTGGCTGCTTTTTTGATAAAAGGACACAGTCGACTAGTTGTAGAGACTATATGGCCCACAAGTCCTAAAATATTTACTGTCTGGCCTTTTACAGAATATATCTGCTGATCTGCAGTCTAGAGTGTTACTGATGGGTTTCTGACAACAGAAATATCTGGCTGAGATGGTCCAACATACCAGGAAACCCATTCTCTCCTATGGGAAAGTCATATTCTCTGATACCATCTTTGGGGTCACCTGAAACCTAGTGTCCATTGAAGGCACAGCTCTGGGAACTGCATAACTCTTCTGTGGAGTGTTAGGGCGAGTAAAGCCAGGCAGAGCAGCTGCTTCTGAGGGCTGTGGATAACATAGAGAACGTTATACTTACATCCTGTACCTTTTGTCTCCGGGCACTGATCATTTCAGGAGCTTTCTGTGCAGAAATAGCTGAATAAATTCGGAGCTTGGTCCTCTTTGTTGTTGAATTTACAATGTTATTTGAATGTAAGACCTTGCTAGATGCGACATTTGAAAGTTAGGACTCTGGAATGACACTGCCTGGCTTCAGATCCTGGCTCCTTCATTTTTTTGCCGAATGACAACAAACAAGAGGCTTAGGCTCTGTGCCTCAGTTTCGTCGTCATAGTCAATTCTGGTTTTGGCAGCAGTTATGTTGAATAAAGGCACCCAGTACATGGATTTGGCAAATACTGCTCCTTGGAAACCACAGCTCCTAGGGAAGATACAGGGTTAGGTTCCTGTGAGCCTCTTGATTACATTTTTATCAACAGATCGATACACATTACTTTGTTTTTGTGTGTGTGTTTCTATTTAAAGATGTCTTATTTAGGCCAGACACAGTGGTTTATGCCTATAATCTCAGCACTTTGGGAGGCCGAGGCGGGTGGATCACCTGAGGTCAGGAGTTCGAGACCAGCCTGGCCAACATGGTGGAACCCCATCTCCACTAAAAATACAAAAATTAGCTGGACGTGGTGGCACGTGCCTACAGTCCCAGCTACTGGGGAGGCTGAGGCAGGAGAATCACTTGAACCCCGGAGATGGAGGCTACAGAGAGCCAAGATCGTGCCATTGTACTGCAGCCTGGGCAACAGAGTAAGACTCCATCTCAAAACAAAACAGAAACAAACAAAAAGAAGCCTTATTTAATGTCTATTATTGACTCATTAATTAACATTGAAAATGAAATGAGAATAATACAGGGTAGTCACAGGAGAATTAAATTCCAGGCAGCAGTTTTACATGACTAGAGACTATCATCTGCTAAGACCCTGAAAACCCAAGATGTGAACCAAGCTGGCTAAGACTGACTGGACCCAACATGGTGCTGGGCTTGACCTAGGCTTCCCTTAGGACCTCATTGTGGGCTCATTAATATACTAAACACACAACCACCAGCACCATGACAGTTTCAGGAACACTCAGATTTGGCACAAAAATGGGTGACACCTCTGCTCCAAGAAATCTGTACGTTTTCCCAGGAATTTTTATGAATATTCCACCTCTTTGTTAAAGAAACCCATAAAGATAGAAACCCCAAACCATTGCTCGACTCTCTCTTGAGTAGGCCTGCATTCCTCTTTCTTGAGTATGTACTTTTCACCTTGTAATAAGTTTCTGTACTTTCACTATTTTCTGACTCATCTTTGAATTCCTTTTCGTAATGAGGTAAAGAGCCTGGGGTTAAAGTCCCCCCTGCGTTTGGGCACCTCCCCAGCCCACTGGTATCAAACCCACAGACAACAGCATATAACTCATGCCTGAATGAAGTACCTCTAACATGTATTTTCTCCCTAAAACAGACCTTTTGCACTGAGGAACACTAGATAACACTTCAACACTATGTGTGTGGGCCATTTAAAAATGCAAAACCACCACCAAAAAAAAGCAAAAAATTACAAAAATGTGGCACTAAACAGACCAAGAAATGAACCCTTGTTTACAGGTGAGCAGAAATGAGGGCAGAGAGAGCATCCTTGCTGGGTCTTAGCCAGGGACTCCAGCACATGGCGACTCGGATTTTCCCCACTCCAGGCACATGGCATGTACAGGCTCATGACCTCAGAAGCGCTGCAAGTATTGATTTGTGTGTGTGTGTTTGCCGGAGGCAGGGGGGTGCGGCAGTGGGGTTCCACATAAATTTTACCGACTAAGTGAATTTGCAAATGTGAAATCTATGACTCATGAGAACTGTATGCTGAAATAGAGGAGTAATAGGTCCTGCCTCATCAGATGCTTATGGGAATTCAATGATATATAAGTGTGTGTAAATTGCTTATAATGGGGCATGACACAGAGAGGACTGAGTAAATATTAGCCACTGTTTTTTGTGTGTTTTGTTTTTTAGATGGAGTCTTGTCCTGTCGCCCAGACTGGTGTGCAGTGGCGCGATCTTGGTTCGCTGCAACCTCCACCCCCTGGGTTCAAGTAATTCTCTTGCCTCAGCCTCCCTAGTAGCTGAGATTACAGGTGTGCACTACCACACCCGGCTAATTTTTGTATTTTTAGTAGAGACGGGGTCTCGCCATGTTAGCCAAGCTGGTCTCAAACTCCTGACTTCAGATGGTCTGCCTACTTTGGCCTCCCAAAGTGCTGGGATTACAGGCATGAGCCACCGCACCTGGACCCCGTTGTTACTATTACTGATTACAAAAGAGCAGGACTCTGGTGTTTGGAAGAGGATTCTCTAGAGTTTGGAACGACTTGAAGTCCCTGAGTCCCAAACCATTCCGAACCCCTCCATGGTGCCACCTTTGTCACACCAGGCAGAAGCCCTTCCCTTTTCACCGGAAACTCCCTCTGGAAGGAGCTGTTCTCTGTCATTAAAGGGAGTTCCCACTCAGGAGGAAGCCAGTACTCCCCTTCATGCTCCACCCTTTATTGTCATTATTTGAAAATAGAAGGTTTATTTTTATGTTCTGAACACAAAACTAAGAATATTACAATTATGAGAATTTTGAGAATAAAAGTGAATCATTGATGGGGATAGGAGTGAAATTAAATATGCGTTATTGGACTGAGCCTCCTGACATGCCTCTTATAATGTTCAGAAGTATTGATTTGGTTTTTAGGTATTCACCGCGGATGGCCGGGGAAAAATCTTCAGGATTATGAAACGAGGCTGCTACGGACTTACTCTGAGTTTTTTTTATTTCGATTTTTTTAAAGCATGTTAATTTCAATAAATTGTTACTTAATTTAGTTCACATGTATTTTATATGGCTTAAGGAGTTTTTATTGAGGATTAGTATATGTACAGAAAAGTGCATATATACGTTTACAGCTTGATGAATTTTCACAAATTGAACCCCCTTGTGGAACGAACACTCAGTAACAGTGGCACCAGCGTCCCGGGGGTTCCCTTCAACCCCACTTCCAGGCCCAAAATGAAAATGCCAAGTATCTGTGAAGACTCAGAGCAACCTGAACTCCCATAGAGTTGCTAGTGGGAATGGAAAATGGTACAACCACTTTGGAAAACAGTTTGGCAGTTAAACATACGTATATATATGACCCAGCAGTCCCACTCAGGTATTTACTCTAGGGAAATGAAAACATACGTCCACATGAATATCTGTAGGAAGCGTTTATAGCAGCTGTATTCGTAATTGCCAAAACTGATAAAGGAAAAGCTTGTTCTACTCAGAACACTTCTGACATCCATGTGTAGGTTTTCTTTTTTTTTTCAAGACAGGATCTTTCTCTCGTCACTCAGGCTGGACTGTGGTGGCACAATTATGGCTCAGTGCAGCCTTGATGTCCAAGGCTCACACCATCCTCCCACCTCAGCCTCCCAAGTAGCTGGGACTATGGGTGTGCACTATCCCCAGCTAATGGTTTTTTAAAAATTTTTGGTAGAGACAGAGGTCTCACTACATTGCCCAGGCTAGTCTCGAACTCCTGGCCTTAAGCAGTCCTCCCTCCTTGACCTCCCAAAGTGCTGGGATTATAGGTGTGGGCCACTGTGCCCAGCCCAATGTGTGGGTTTTCCACACTGCACTCCAGCCTGGGGGACAAAGCAAGACTCCGTCTCAAAAAAAGAAAAAAGGTAAAAGTCAAAAATGGAAAAATAGATTATGGGTTATGATGGTAGTTAACATGTGTGTGCATGCACATGTGGAATTGAACACTTAAAATAGGTGCATTTTATTCTATGTTAATTTTACCCCCAATAAAGTTGATTTTTTTTTTTTTAGATGGAATTTTGCTCTTGTGGCCCGGGCTGGAATGCAGGGGTACGATCTCGGCTTACTGCAACCTCCGCCTCCCAGGTTCAAGCAATTCTCCTGCCTCAGCCTCCCAAGTAGCTGGGATTACAGGCACCTGCCACCATGCCCAGGCACCTGCCACCACGCCCAGGTAAATTTTTTTTTTTTTTTTTTTTTGAGACAGAGTCTCACTCTCGCCCAGGCTGGAGTGCAGTGGTGTGATCTTGGCTCACTGCAAGCTCTGCCTCCCGGGTTCACACCATTCTCCTGCCTCAGCCTCCCAAGTAGCTAGGACTACAGGCACCCACCACCACGCCCGGCTAATTTTTTGTATTTTTAGTAAAGACAGGGTTTCACTGTGTTAGCCAGGATGGTCTCGGTCTTCTCACCTCGTGATCTGCCCACCTTGGCCTCCCAAAGTGCTGGGATTACAGGTGTGAGCCACCGCGCCCAACCATGCCCAGGTAATTTTCTGTATTTTTAGTAGAGACGGGTTTTTGCCATGTTGGCCTGGCTGGTCTTGAACTCCTGACCTCAGCTGATCCACTCGCCTTGGCCTCCCAAAGTGCTGGGATTATGGGTGTGAGCCACTGGGCCTGGTCAAAGTTGATTCTTTAGAAAGCAATATTAGAAATAAAGAAGGTTGGCCAGGCATGGTGGCTCACGCCTGTAATCCCAGCACTTTGGGACGTCAAGGTAGGGGCATCATGAAGTCAGGCGATCAAGACCATCCTGGCCAACGTGGTGAAACCCTGTCTCTCTAAAAATGACAAAAATTAGCTGGGCATGGTGGCGTGCACCTGTAGTCCCTGCCACTTGTGAGGCTGAGGCAGGAGAATCTCTTGAACCCAGGAGGTGGCAATTACAGTGAGCTGAGATCGCGCCACTGCACTCCAGCCTGGCAACAGAGGAAGACTCTGTCTCAAAAAAAAAAAAAAAAGAAAAAAAGAAAAGAAAAGAAATAAAGAGAGTCACTTCATAACAGAGTCTCGCTCTGTTGCCCAGGCTGGAGTCCAGTGGCACGATCTCGGCTCACTGTGACCTCCACCTCCCGGATTCAAGCAATTCTCCTACCTCAGCCTCCCAAAGTGCTAGGACTAGAGGCATGAGCCCCCGCGCCCGGCCGAAAAAGAGTGTTTTAAAATAGAAAACTGTTTTTTAGGAGAAATGCTCTTTAGCAACAACGACAACAAAAACCCCAACTTAATCCCAATACACATTAAAGGAGTATATAGAATGCAATCGCTGAGGTATAAACCTTCCTATCCATTCCTTATTAAATTATTGCCAGAGGTTCGGGTCAGTCCACTCAAAAGGACTGCAAATAAGTGGGAAAATTGTTCTTTGAGAAGAAGGTATATGATTTGATACTGCTTTGCCTAGAGAAGAAAAAGAAACAAACCTGTAGAGTGTTGCAGAACCTGAATGGTTTTTCAAAAATTATGTTGATCAACTTTCTGTGTAGAGTAGTAAATAAACAAGTGTCACCGATTTGAACAATAGTGTATTTGGGAAATAAAGGGCTGCTTCCTGTCTTTTGAGATCTTCATGGCAACCACAAACCCTATCTTGTCATCTGTGTTCCAGCATGCCTGGGCACATTCGGCCAATTCTAAACACTAAACGTAACTCCAGCACTCGAGTGAAACTGTCCCAAGGTGCGTCATAGTGAATCCTAACCAGGACCCCGGTGGGAAATGCTGCACACTTCCTCCCCTTTAGATTTATGATGTCACTTAAGTTTCCCAGTAGCACTTATGATGTCATTGATCACCCCTCCCCACCCCCAATCTCTTTCACAATTTTGTCTTCCGTGGGTCACGTATGTTTTGGAGATGTCCGTCTTTCCCAAGAGCTGGTGTTGAATTTCCACCCAGTGTTTCCAGGATGGCAACACTGTGTGTGTGTGTGTGTGTGAAGTGCTAGGGAAAGTCTTTTCATGCCTTGAAAAATACACACAGGCCGGGCGCGGTGGCTCAAGCCTGTAATCCCAGCACTTTGGGAGGCCGAGACGGGCGGATCACGAGGTCAGGAGATCGAGACCATCCTGGCTAACACGGTGAAACCCCATCTCTACTAAAAAAATACAAAAAACTAGCCGGGCGAGGTGGTGGGCGCCTGTAGTCCCAGCTACTCGGGAGGCTGAGGCAGGAGAATGGCGTGAACCCAGGAGGCGGAGCCTGCAGTGAGCTGAGATCCGGCCACTGCACTCCAGCCTGGGCGACAGAGCGAGACTCCATCTCAAAAAAAAAAAAAAAAGAAAAAAAAAAAGAAAAATACACACAGAAGTATTTCTCTTCCTGAGTTTCAAGGAGACTCTGCCTTCAAGAGACCACTCCCGGCTGGGCGTGGTGGCTCACACCTATAATCCCAGAACTTTGAGAGGCCGAGGTGGGTGGATCACCGGAGGTCAGGAATTCAAGACCAGCCTGACCAACATGGTGAAACCCCTTCTCTACGAAAAATACAAAAATTAGTCGGGCATGGTGGCACACGCCTGTAATCTCAGCTACTCAGGAGGATGAGGCAGGAGAATCTCTTGAACCTGGGTAGAGGTTGCAGTGAGCCAAGATCGTGCCATTGCACTCTAGCCTGGGCAGCAAGAGTGAAACTCCGTCTCAAAAAAAAAAAAGAGACCACTCCTGGGCACTGCCTTCTACCAGCTTCCCCATCTAACTGACTGCGTCGGACCACTGTCTTCCCTCCATGCCTGAGGTTGTCATTGGGGTGCTCCAGCCTTCATGTGCACCCTGTGACTTCCTTCATCCTAGTCCTGCTGACCCTTGTGGTTTCTCCTGCTCCAAGGCCATGCTCGGGACCCTGTCATCAGTCCTGGGGACAGGCTCCATCTTAGAGGGAATCCACCTGGCTCCCGCTCCTGAGCGATCTTCCAGCTATCCCGTCTCCAGACTCCCACCGCACCTGCTCCTGGGTTGCAGCCACACCCAACAAGTAAGTCACTCTCTTGCCAATAGAGTGTCTTCCACGTCCTTGTCCTTCCCACACGCCCCTTGGCAGCCCTACCCCGCTGGATGAATCCCGCTGCCCACCTTCATGCCTGCCCCTGGGTGGGTGCTGAAGGAGACCCGTGGCTTTTTCCCACAACCAGGCCTTCTGTGCTGCCAGAAACCCCACGCTCACCTGGCCGGGCGCTCACACCCAGCCCCTCCACCATTTTCAAACCCACCTCATTCTCTTTCAGCAGGTGTTGCCTCTTTCTTCAAAGAGAAAACAGCAGCCCTGTCATGGGAACTCCCTTAACTCCCTCCCTGCCTGCACCAGGCCTGAAGAAACACACGCCCATCCTTTTCTCCTCCCTTCAGTAAGTAGCATTGGAAGAGGTGTTCTCACCAGTGAAATATCTCCTCACCTGCGATGCGGGTTCTGTCCCCCACAATCTCCTGGGGAACTTTTTCCCACTGATTGGCTACTGCCTCTCCGGGACATCCCACCTCTCTCTACTGGAATCTTCCTTTTTTTTTTTTTTTTTTCTTTTGAGACGCCACCACGCCCAGCTAATATTTTGTATTTTTAGTAGAGATGAGGTTTCGTCATATTGGCCAGGCTGGTCTCAAACTGCTGACCTCAGCCTTGGCCTCCCAAAGTGCTGGGATTACAGGTGTGAGCCACTGTGCCCAGCCTTATTTTATTTTTTTAGAGACAGGGTCCCACTCCGTCACCCAGGCTGAAGTGCAGTGGCATAATAATGGCTTACTAGGCTTACTACAGCCTCAACCTCCTAGGCTCAAGTGATCCTCCCACCTCAGTACCACCATGCATGGCTGATTTTTAATTTTTATTTTCAGCAAAGATGAGGTCTTTCTATGTTACTTAGGCTGGTCTTGAACTCCTGGGCTCAAGTGATCTGCCCACCTCTGCTTCCCAAAATGCTGGGATTACAGGCCTGAGCCACTGCACCCAGCCGCTCTCTTTATAGTCTTAACCTTATTATTTTCTTCTTTTGATTTTTTTGGTTTATTTGTCATTCTTTTCTGACTTCTTGAGATGGACGTTTATCCCATTCCATTCACTTTTTTTTTTTTTTTGAGACGGAGTCTTGCTCTGTCGCCCAGGCTGGAGTGCAGTGGCCGGATCTCGGCTCACTGCAAGCTCCGCCTCCCAGGTTCACGCCATTCTCCTGGCTCAGCCTCCTGAGTAGCTGGGACTACAGGTGCCCGCCACCTCGCCCGGCTAGTTTTTTGTATTTTTTAGTAGAGACGGGGTTTCACCGTGTTAGCCAGGATGGTCTCAATCTCCTGACCTCGTGATCCGCCCGTCTCGGCCTCCCAAAGTGCTGGAATTACAGGCTTGAGCCACCGCGCCCGGCCCCATTCACTTTTTTTTAATTTTTTTGAGATGGAGTCTCGCTCTGCCTCCCAGGCTGGGGTGCAGTGGCACGATTGCGGCTCATTGCAACCTCTGCCTCCTGGGTTCCAGTGATTCTCTCGCCTCAGTTTCCCCAGTAGCTGGGATTACAGGTGTGCACCACCACGCCTGGATAATTTTTTGTATTTTTAGTAGATATGGGGTTTCACCTTGTTGGCCAGGCTGGTCTTGAACTCCTAACCTCAAGTGATCCACCCACGTTGGCCTCCCATTAACTTTCAATCCTCCCCCACTCCTTAAGGTATGCACGTAAGAGTATACTTTTCCTCTACAAACTGTTCAGCTGCACCCCACAGTTTTGGGGTAGAGTATTCTCATTATTTTTCAGTTCAAAATATTTCTAAATTCCTAACTGAATTCATCTCTGATCCATTTGTTATTTCAAAGTGTATATTAAAATTTCCAGATATATGGGGCTTTTCTAGCTTTTTGTTTTCAATTTCTAGGTTAGCTGTACTTATGGTCAGAAAACACAGTCTGTGTTATTTTACTCCTGTGAAATTTGTTGAAACTGCTTTATGGACCAACATATGGTCACTTTATATAAATGTTCTGAGTATGCCTGAAAAGAGTGTGTGTTCTGCAGGGTTCTAGATGTGTAAATCAAGTCAAGTTTGTTAATTATGTTGTTCAAATCTTCTACATCCTTACTGATTTTTTTTTTGTCTACTTGTTTTATCAGTTACTGAAAGTGAAGTGTTCAAATCTTCTGCTTGGTTACGGATTTTCTATTTATCCTTGATGTTCTGTCAATTTTTGCTTTACTTATGCCTTATCTACAGTACATAGCCCATGCAGCCAGTCTGCTGAAAGTTAGACTTGCAGGAAGCCAGATTACTACATCCAGTAACAATCGAGGAAGCTAAACAATAACTTTTTTTTTTTTTTTTTTTTTGAGATGGAGTTTCGCAATTTTGCCCAGGCTGGAGTAAAGTGGTGTGAATCTCAGCTCACTGCAACCTCTGTCCCCCTGGGTTCAAGGGATCCTCCTGCCTCAGCCTCCCAAGTAGCTGGGATTATAGGCATGCACCACCATGCCCAGCTAATGTTTGTATTTTTAGTAGAGATGAGGTTTCGCCATGTTAGCCAGGCTAACTCCTGACCTCCCAAATCCTCCCTCCTCCCTGATCCACCCACGTTAGCCTCCCAAAGCGCTAGGATTACAGGCATGAGCCACCACACCCGGCCAAAACAATAACTTCTATCATAACCAGCCCACTACTGCCAGAACTTGATTAATAACTAACAGCTTCCCTAGTTTTTGTCCCTGCTTCCAACTTAAGACCAACCAGGGAAAGCCAAAGATGCACCCATAGTCAACCACATAGTACCCCCTATCTCTAGTTAGCCCACCTTCAGCCCCTTGCCAATAGGGTAGACTTGGAGCCTTCCTTTTGCCCACTATAAAGCTTTTCCACTCCTTTGCCTATCTTTGAATCTCTCTCTCTCTCTTTTTTTTTTTTTTTTTTTTTTTGAGCCAAGGTCTCACTCTGTTGCCCAGATTGGAGTGCAGGGGTGCGATCATGGTTCACAGTGTGATCAAACTCCTGGGCTCAAGCAATCCTCCTACCTCTGCAAGCAATCCATTTCCAACACTGTATGTCCTGTCCATACAAAAAATAAAAATAAAAAATTAGCTGGCATGGTGGCATGCGCCTGAATCCCAGCTACTCAGGGGCTTAGGTGGGAGGATCTCTTGAACCCAGGAGGTTGCGACCGGCCCTGGCAACATAGTGAGACCCCCATCTCTGCTGAAAAAAAGTAGCCAAGCACGGTGGTATGTGCCTGTACTCCCAGCTACTCAGAAGGCTGAGGCAGGAGGATCACTTCAGCCTTGGAGACAGAGGCTGCAGTGAGCCATGATCGTGTCACTGCACTGCAGCCTGGGCGACAGAGCGAGACCTTATCTATCTTATTATCCATAAGATAATAATAAGGAAACCAAGGTGTGGAGTACACAGGAACTCTCTGTACTATCTTTGCGCATTTTCTGTAAGTATGAAACCATTCTAAAATTAAAAGTTTATTTTAAAATGCAGTTAGATAAAATGAAAAAATATGTGGAAACATTGGAAAGGAGGTAGTAAAATCATCCTTTGTTGTAATCAATATGACTAAATAGCTAGAAAACTCGAGATAAAAACTATAAAACAACTTCTTTTAAAAAAAGACTTACCTTGGCCAGGCCAGGTACAGTGGCTCATGCCTGTAATCTTAGCACTTTGGGAGGCCAAGGCAGGAGGATCACTTGAGGCTAGGAGTTCCAGACCAGGCAACACAGGGAGACTCCATCTCTACAAACAATTTTTTAAAATTGCCACATATGGTGGTGCATGCCTGTAGTCCCAGCTACTTGGGAGATTGAGGCAGGAGGATTGCTTGAGCCCAGAAGGTTGAGGCTACAGTGAGCTGTGATCGTGCTACTACACTCCAGCCGGGGCAACAGAAAGAGACCCTGTCTTAAAAAAAAAAAAAAAAAAAAAAAAAAAAAGACCTAGCATACAGAGCTGGTTTTCTTTTTTTCTTTTTTCTTTTTTGAGACGGAGTCTCGCTCTGTCACCCAGGCTGGAGTGCAGTGGTGGCCGATCTTGACTCACTACAAGGTCCGCCTCCCGGGTTCACCATTCTGCCTCAGCCTCTTGAGTAGCTGGGACTACAGGCACCTGCCACCGTGCCTGGCTAATTTTTTGTATTTTTAGTAGAGATGGAGTTTCATCATGTTAGCCAGGATGGTCTCAATCTCCAGACCTTGTGATCTGCCCGCCTTGGCCTCCCAAAGGCATGAGCCACCGCACCCGGCCATACAGAACTAGTTTTCTACGTATCCCATAAAAAGAACCAGGGCTTTTCTGAGAACTGATTGAGGCTGTCTAGGGCAGCAAAAATGTATATTGGAGCTTCTTATGGTCACAGAAAGTAGGAAAGAAAAAGAAAAGACAGGGGCATGTTAAAATGGCATAGGAGGCCAGGCATGGTGGCTCACGCCTGTAATCCCAGCACTCTGGGAGGCTGAGGCAGGCGGATCACCTGAGGTCAGGAGTTTGAGACCAGCCTGGCCAACATGGTAAAACCCCATCTTTACTAAAAATACAAAAAGTAGCCGGGCATGGTGGTGTGTGCCTATAATCCGAGAGACCTTGGAAGCTGAGGCGGGAAAAATCACTTGAACCTGGAAGGCGGAGGTTGCATGAGCCAAAGTCACGCCACTGCACTCCAACCTGGGTGACGGAGCGAGACTCAGTCTCAAAAAAAAAAGCATAGGAGCCAAATTTCAAGGCTCGTAACGACCAAGGTTGGAACAACTGAGTAACAAAATAATATTATTCGATTGCAACCCAAAGAATAAAACCAATATCCACGAACCCATATTGGTGTAAACAACTGAAACAAAATGAATAAATGAGGAAAAAGCAAATGAATAAAGGTCGAAGGAATGAGAGAAACAGAATACTACCATTAGAACTCCACAGTAATAATTGCTATAAGCGAGATCCATAGATGAATGCTAAACTTAGTGAGTGGAAGTTAAAGCAGAAACAGGATATTTGCATAGTCTCAAAGTATTTCCCCTCAGACATTTAGTAATTAAAAAGGGAAAAATAGTAATTTTCTAGTGGAGAATCCTGGCAGACAGCATCTTAACGAAATGCTCAAGGTTAGGGTCTCCGGTGATACAAACTGACATTGCAAACCAAGGCTGTGGCACCCTCTCCAATAATGCATGACCCCAATCTCATCACAAAAAACTTCAGGCAAACCCAAACTCAGGGCATTCTGCAAAACAACTGGCCAGTATTTTTCTAAAGTATGAAAAACTGAAAGTCAGGAAAGACAAAGAAAGACTGAGGAACTGTCACAGATTGGAAGACACCAAAGAGAAACAACAACTAAATATAATGTAGGATTCTGGATTGAACACTGGAAGAGAAAAGGGGATCAGTGGAAGAACTGGTGAGATCTGAACAGCTTCTGCACTTTAGTTAATAGCATTGTGCCCAGGTTGATTCTTAGATTTGACAATTGTTCTATAGTTATGTAAGATGTTAACATAAGGAGAAACTGGGTTAACATAAGGGGGAAACAGGAACTCTCTGTACTATTTTTGCAAATCTTCTGTAAGTCAAAATTATCTCAAAATAGAAAGTTAAAAAAAAACACACACACACAAAAGAATGGCCACACAAAAGAAACAGCCAATTAGGAAATATGACAAATGAAAAATATTCATTAACAAACATCCAGAAAACATGCAGAATATCTAGGAATATATTTTATAAGAAATAGCAAGATATCATGAAAAAAACTGCAAAATCCTGTTGATGCATTGAAAAGGACTTGAATACATGAAAAGCTATATTGTGCTCTTGGATAGGAAGACCTATGACTGTAAGAGTCTCAATCTTTCCGAAGTTTTTTTTTTTTTTTTTTTTTGGATGGAGTCTCGCTCTGTATTTCAGGCTGAAATACAGTGGTGCGATCTCTGCTCATTGCAACCTCCACCTCCCGGGTTCAAGCGATTCTCCTGCCTCAGCCTCCCAAGTAGCTGGGATTATAGGCACACACTACCATACCCAGCTGATTTTTGTATTTTTAGTAGAAATGGAGTTTCACCATGTTGGCCAGGCTGGTCTCGAACTCCCAATCTCAAGTCATCCGCCTGCCTTGGCCTCGCAAAGTGTAGGGATTACAGGCATGAGCCACTGCGCCCGGCCCCTTCCTAAATTAATGTAAAACTTCAGTATTTTTCGGGCCGGGCGCGGTGGCTCACGCCTGTAATCCCAGCACTTTGGGAGGCCGAGGCGGGCGGATCACAAGGTCAGGAGATCGAGACCACAGTGAAACCTCGTCTCTACTAAAAATACAAAAAATTAGCCGGGCGCGGTTGTGGGCGCCTGTAGTCCCAGCTACTCGGGAGGCTGAGGCAGGAGAATGGCGTGAACCCGGGAGGCGGAGCTTGCAGTGAGCCGAGATCGCGCCACTGCACTCCAGCCTGGGCTGGGCGACAGAGCGAGACTCCGTCTCAAAAAAAAAAAAAAAAAAAAAAAAACTTCAGTATTTTTCAACCAAAATCTAATAGGGCTTTTTCTGCAAGGGGAACTTGATAAAATGATTCTAAATTTTATCTGGAAGAATACAAATAGGAGACAGGCCAGAAAAATTCTAAGCAGCAGCACAATTTTAACGTTAAAATGGATTATGATAGATGGCCATAATGATGTAGATGCCAGCAGTCAGATCAGTAGCATGGAATACAGACAGGTCAAAGTGTCCATGGGATTTTAGTAAATGATAAAAAATGGCTTTTTAGGCCAGGCATGGTGGCTGACGCCTGTAATCCCAGCACTTTGGGAGGCCAAGGTGGGAGGATCGCTTGAACCCATGTGTTTGAGATCAGCCTGGGCAACATAGTGAGACCTCTGTCTCTACAAAAAAAAAAAAAAAAAATTAGCCAGTTGTTTTGACTCACACTTCAGTCCCAACTACTCAGAAGGCTGAGTCGGGGGATTGCTTGATCCCAGGTGTTTGAGGCTGCAGTGAGCTATGATCACTCCATTGTACTCCAGCCTGGGTGACAGAGTGAGGCCCTATCTCTAAAATAAATAAATTAAATTAAATTAAATATTATCTCTGCATATGTACCTAGAAAGAAAAAAGCCTGAAAATAAATAAAAATGTTAATAGCGGTGAGATTTTAGCTGTGAAATTATATATGCTTTTTGTTCTTTGGCCTTCTATTTTCAAACTTTTCTGCAATAAGCATGTATTAATTTTATAATCAGAATACAAATAAATTCCAAGCCAGGTGTGGTGGCTCACACCTGTAATCCCTCCACTTTGGGAGGCTGAGGCAGGAGGATTGCTTGAAGCTAGGGGTTCAAGACCAGCCTGGGCAACAACGTGAGAACCCAGTCTCCACAAAAAAAAAAAAAGAAATAAAAAATTAGCTAGGCATAGTCGGCGTGTGTCTGTAGCCCCAGCTACTCAGGAGGCTGAGGTAGGAGGATCATTTGGGCATAGGAGATCGAGGCTGCAATGAGCTATGATTATGTCACCGCACTCCAGACTGGGCAACAGAGTGAGACTCTATCTCTAAGGAGAGATAGGTAGCTAGATAGATGGATAGATAGGTAGATGGATAGATACATTCCATTATCTTAATTAAAACCATAAGCACTGGCTTCTGTTTCTCCAACTTTCAGCCTCACCTTCAGCAACCTTACTCAAAGGAACACGGCTGCCCCAGGCCATTTGCACATTTCCTGGACACTTCCTCAGTTCTAGCCCAGCTTATTGAGCTTATTGGGGCTGGCAAGGGGTGAGTGGGTGAGAATCCTGATTGCATCTCCTCTGCCCACAACTTATGCACTGCTGAGGGTCCTAAGCCACTAAGGAGAGTGTAGGCCAGGCCAACAGCGGAATTCTGCCCAGAGCTTTTCTTCCAAGGAGATCCGGCAAAACTGACGGGCGTGGTTGGGGAGGGTAGGACATCCCTCAGAGTGTCCATCATCAGCCCCCACCCTGGCTGAGGGAGGTGAGAGGGAGTTAATGTGAACTCTGTTGACCCTACATAGGTGGCTTCAGCAGCAGTCTGTGTAGAACACTGTGAGCAGAGCCCCAGGTGCAAATCTCTGCTCCTGGCTCTGCAGCTGACACAGACTGTGGCCCCAGGCCAGGCGCTTCACCTCTCTGAGCCTCAGCTTCACAGAATGGGATGATAACAGAGCTACCTGCTGGGGTGCCTGGGTGCCCAGTGGCTGGGACAGATCTGCAGATGTTCAGGCTCTGATGTTGGCCAAGGGACAGTGTGCCCGCCTGTAAAAATTGCAGGCAGACCAGGAAGACTCAGTCCTGAGAAGGGGTCCCGGTCCTGAGAAGCTCCCAGGCTGGTGGGGACTCTGGGAAACAGTCATACAGGGAAGTGCTCAGCAGAGGCGGAAACCCGGAGGTGCTCAGCAGAGGCAGAAACCCGGAGGACGGGCTGAGCAGAGCCTCACGGGGCCCTGACTCTCAGCTGGGTGGAGAGGCAGGCCAAAGTATTCAGGGCACAGGGAATGGCACTGCGAAGCACAGCGGCGCGAGGGTGACAGCAGGCCCAGGGAGGGCTCAGCGGGAGGAAAGCTGGGCTGGGTTAAACCAGGAACAGGAGGAGGTGAGAATGCAGTCACCGGAGGCGGGTCCGATGAAGAGGCCTCGAAGTCTGCCCCAGTCAGGACTTGACTTTGCACACAATCTGCCAACTTGGGTAGGAGAAGTTTTTTTTTGTTTGTTTGTTTGTTTGTTTGTTTGTTTTTGAGACGGAGTCTCACTCTGTCACCCAGGCTGGAGTGCAGTGGCCGGATCTCGGCTCACTGTAAGCTCCGCCTCCTGGGTTCACGCCATTCTCCTGCCTCCGCCTCACGAGTAGCTGGGACTACAGGCACCCGCCACCTCGCCCAGCTAGTTTTTTGTATTTTATTTTTTAGTGGAGACGGGGTTTCACCGTGTTAGGCAGGATGGTCTCCATCTCCTGACCTCGTGATCCGCCCATCTCGGCCTCCCAGAGTGCTGGGATTACAGGCGTGAGCCACCGCGCCCGGCCTGGTAGGAGAAGTTATTCCCACGCAGCAGTGCCAGGCTTGGAAGAGGACTCACCCAGGTGGTAATGAGGCCCCTCCTTGGAGCACAGGCCAGGAAGCAGCATCCCTGGCCACCACTGCTAACCCAGCCTGGGGCCCTCTGTGTCCAGTAATATTTCATATTTGCTACCTGGTCAACTTACTTAATTCCCAGCACAGCCAAGCTAGGGAGCTACCATTATTCCTGCTGGCACAGGTTAGAAAACTGAGGTCTCCGCTGGGTGCGGTGACTCATGCCAGTAATCCCAGCACTTTGGGAGGCTGAGGCAGGAGAATCCAGGAGTTCGAGACCAGCCTGGGCCACATGGCGAAACCCCATCTCTACAAAAAAAAATACAAAAATTAGCCGGCTGTGGTGGCACGTACCTGAGGTCCCAGCTACCCAGGAGGCTGAGCTGGGAGGATCACGTGAATCTGGGAGGCAGCAGTGAGCCAAGATCGTGCCACAGCACTACAGTCTCGGTCACAGAGCACGACCCTGTCTCAAAACAAAACAAAACAAAACAAAACAAAAAGAAAAAAAACAGGTTTCCAAGGGTTCAACAACCCGCCCAAGGCCATGCAGTGAGCAGGAAGAAGGGTGGAACCGTCCAGTGATCTCGGAGCCCACGTTCTTTCCCTTCATCTTAACAGCATCCAGTGTGTGCAGCTGCCGCTCCCCTGCCTTGGCCACATCCATCTTCCACGCCCTCCCACGCAGCCCCCCCCCCCCCCCCCCCGCCCCACGCTGTCACCCGTTTTTACAGCAGAGTTGCTTCTTCGCTGCTTCTTGGCCCGGGACGGATACTGAGCGCCGGGGAGAGCCCGGTCGGGCGGGCCACTGCTGCCCCCTCGTGGCCACACGTCTTACCGCAGGCGGCCCGTGGTGTCCGGGTCACTCTGGTCAGCCTCTTCCCCCTAGAACGGCTGCGTGGGGAGCAGTAATGAGGTTCTCAGCTCCACGCCCTGCTCGCTTAGGAACCTCGGTCAAGTCACCTGCTTTCGCCTCAGTTTTCCCTTCTGTCTAATGGGCATACATTAAGACCTCGAAGGGCTATTAGGAGGACTTAATGGGCGAGTAGGGGCTCAGGGGTGCGCCTGGGGAACCTAGAAATGGGGCTTGTGAGAGCTCACGCGGCAGCTTCTGGCTCAGCGAGGGCAGCGAGGGGTACTGTGATCTGTCCCTTTCTTTTTATGGTGAAAACAAAGTCCGGGTGCAAAGTCCACTGCAGAGTTTGTTGCCTGTGGAGTGAGGGCTCTGGCATCAAAGGCACTGCGTGCCCTGTCCACTGCTCCCGAGGCCGCCGCCCACTGCGATCTTTGCTCCAGCGGCCATGGGGTTTTTTGGGAATTACCAACATGTAGGGGGAAACCTGCGATCCTGGCCTGCAGAGGGAGGGGAGGACCCCTTTTCCAGGCTCCCCCAGACACTGAGCTCTCAGCTTCACCGGCTGCACCCCGTGGGGTCTTCTTTGCCAGCTTTGGCGAGGGTCTCTTCCTCACTGTGCCAACGCCCCAGCATGTGATCTCTGGGCTCAGTGCCAGGCCCAGCTATCCTGCTGGCCGTAGGAAGCCAGAAAAGCCGCTGCCCACTCCCGCCAGAGCTTAGGGGCTGCTGTTACCTCTAGGACTCCACCAGGGAGCAGGAGGGGCCTTCCTGGGGCTGGTGCAGATCTAAGACCTCCCACGCGGCCGGGCGCGGTGGCTCACGCCTGTAATCCCAGCGCTTTGGGAGGCCGAGGCGGGCGGATCACAAGGTCAGGAGATCGAGACCACGGTGAAACCCCGTCTCTACTAAAAATACAAAAAATTAGCCGGGCGCGGTTGTGGGCACCTGTAGTCCCAGCTACTCGGGAGGCTGAGGCAGGAGAATGGCGTGAACCCGGGAGGCGGAGCTTGCAGTGCGCCGAGATCGCGCCACTGCACTCCAGCCTGGGCAACAGCGTGAGACTCCGTCTCAAAAAAAAAAAAAAAAAAAAAAAAAGGCCGGGCGCGGTGGCTCAAGCCTGTAATCCCAGCACTTTGGGAGGCCGAGGCGGGCGGATCACAAGGTCAGGAGATCGAGACCACAGTGAAACCCCGTCTCTACTAAAAATACAAAAAATTAGCCGGGCGCGGTGGCGGGCGCCTGTAGTCCCAGCTACTCAGGAGGCTGAGGCAGGAGAATGGCGGGAACCCGGGAGGCGGAGCTTGCAGTGAGCCGAGATCGCGCCACTGCACTCCAGCCTGGGCGACAGAGCAAGACTCCGTCTCAAAAAAAAAAAAAAAAGACCTCCCACGCTTGCCCTGAGCCAGAGCCCTGAGACCCACACCCTCCTCTGCCACCTCGGGAAAAAGCCTCTGGTCCTAGGCACCTTTGATGACTTCCTTTCCCAACGGTGCTGCGGAAGATGCCTACACTAGGAACTGGCGGGGATGGAGCTGTGTCCTGCAGGAAGGGCGGGGTGACAGCCAGCCAGTGTCTGAGCTCCGGGAATGGCAGAGAGGAAGCTGCACAATATTCCCCGGGTCAGAGCCCCCTTAGGGGCATCCCCCGTCCGGGTCTTGCCCCTGCAGCCTCTCTTCCTGAAAGTCCCTATCCCCTTCCACACTCCACCAACCAGCTGCCCCTGGTCCCAGACCTGGGCGTCCCAAGTCCACGCACACCCCTGCCTCCCCTCGGAGTCCCCACCACAGCTTGTGAATGGGCACAGTGGGCAGAGCCTGGAGGCCTGACCCTGCTGTGAAGCTGGAGGGAAGGGGCATGTGGAAGGGCAGTGCCGGATGCAGGGGACATCTTGGGGACTGGAGGGGCTTGGGTGGAGGCTTCTGGGAGAGGAGTAGCAGCTCAGGGGAGGCTGGAAGTGGCTCAAGGGGACAAGGGAGGGGCCCAGCGTGCTGAAGGCTGCAGAATTAGAAGACAGATGCAGCGGGGAATGGCCTTAGCAGGAGGTGAGGGCGGGAGGCAGCCAGTGTAGATGGCGGGCTGGAGTGCTCAGTGTAGATGGGGGCATAGAGTGCTCAGGGGACCCTGAGGAAGGGCTGAAGGGGAATGGCCAGTCTTTTTTTCTTTTTTTCTTTTTTCTTTTTTTTTTTTTTTTGAGACAGAGTCTTGTCGCCCAGGCTGGAGTACAGTGGTGCAATCTCAGCTCACTGTAGCCTCCAGGTCACGGGTTCAAGCGATTATCCTGCCTCAGCCTCCTGAGTAGCTGGGATTACAGGCGCCCACCACCACACCTGGCTGATTTTTGTACTTTTAGTAGAGATGGGGTTTCACTACGTTTTGCCAGGCTGGTCTTGAACTCCTAACCTCAAGTGATCTGCCGACCTCAGCCTCCCAAAGTGCTGGGATTACAGGCACGAGTCATTGAGCTCCTCCTTTTTTTGTGTGTTTGTTTTTTGAGATGGAGTCTCGTTCTGTTGCCAGGTTGGAGTGAAGTGGCACGATCTCAACTCACTGCAACCTCTGTCTACCAGGTTCAAGCGATTCTCCTGCCTCCGCCTCCTAAGTAGGTAACTGGGACTACAGGTGTGTGCCACCACGCCCAGTTAATTTTTTTTTTTTTTTTTGAGACGGAGTCTCGCTCTGTCGCCCAGGCTGGAGTGCAGTGGCCGGATCTCAGCTCACTGCAAGCTCCGCCTCCCAGGTTCACGCCATTCTCCCGCCTCAGCCTCCCGAGTAGCTGGGACTACAGGCGCCCGCCACTTCGCCCGGCTAGTTTTTTGTATTTTTTAGTGGAGACGGGGTTTCACCGTGTTAGCCAGGATGGTCTCGATCTCCTGACCTTGTGATCCACCCGTCTCGGCCTCCCAAAGTGCTGGGATTACAGGCTTGAGCCAACGCGCCCGGCCAATTTTTTTTTTTTTAAAGTAGATATGGGGTTTCACCATGTTGGCCAGGATGGTCTTGATCTCTTGACCTCGTGATCTGCCTGCCTCGGCTTCCCAAAGGGCTGGGATTACAGGTGTGAGCCACCGTGCCCGGCCAGGCCTTTGTTTTTAGGAAGGGAGAATCCCGCGGCGTTTACAAGCCGAGGAGGTGGAACTGGCTGAGGATGAGTGAGCTGGAGGGCTCTGTGCAGGGGTGAGGGCCTGGAGGAGGACAAGGGAGGGGATTAGCCTGGGTTCAGATCCCAGCCTGGCCACTTCCTTGCTGCATGACCCTGGGCAGGGCCACCCCTGTTCTGGCCCTTGCTGTCTCTCGAGCCGGTATGGAGGAATCAGGGGTGTTAAGGTGGGACGTTCTGCCTCCATTTTGTTTCAAGTACTGAAGCCCTCAGACAGTAAAATAGGTGCCCCTGCCCAGGGCTCCAAGCTTTAGGGGGCCCACCTCTGTCCAGCCTGTCCAGACCCCATGTGTCCCAAGGGATGTGTCCACAGCACCTAACGCCCTTTTAGGCTTTGCACCAGGTACTTGGACCCCAAATTCCCTGACCAAACTGCACAGAGGCCATACGGGTGCCTCCCTCAGACCCACCCACGGGCAGACCTCGCCCTTGGTGGGGGCCAGGGGAGGTCCACAGGCCAGGCTCCTCTGTCACCATGCTCCAGCACAGCACCTGAAGCAGTCCAGAAAGTTCTACATGGAGCCGCCTTCCAGCTGTTCTGAGGTGTATCTGTCCAGCCAGGAAGATAGGACGCTCTATTCCATCACTTGTTGGCTGATCTACACATTTTTTTTTTTTCTTTACAGTGACTGTCCATAATTTCATTTCATTTTAATTAATTAAATTATTAATTTTTTATTTTTTTGAGACTGAGTTTCGCTCTTACTTTTGCCCAGGCTGGAGTGCAATGACACGATCTTAGCTCACTGCAACCTCTGCCTCCTGGGTTCAAGTGATTCTCCTGCCTTAGCCTCCCTAGTAGCTGGGATTACAGATGTGCACCACCATGCCCGGCTAATTTTTTTGTATTTTTAGTAGAGACAGGGTTACACCATGTTGGCCAGGCTGGTCTCAAACTCCTGGCCTCAAGTGATCCGCCTACCTTGGCCTCCCAAAATGTTGGGATTACAGATGTGAGCCGTCCCTGCCGGAGCCACTGCACTCAGCCTCATAATTTTATTATCTAGGTTCAAAATTTGTTAAGGTTTTGCTACCTTTGCCAGAAATGTAAATATTGAAGGTACATTGGGCTGAGTGCAGTGGCTCAGGCGTGTAGTCCCAGCTACTTTGGGAGGCTGAGGCAGGAGGACTGCTTGAGCCCAGGAGGTCGAGGCTGCAGTGAGCTGTGATTGTGCCACTGCACTCCAGCCTGGGCAACACAGCAAGACCCTGTCTCTAAAAAATAAAAAATGAATAAAAATAAACATGAAGTTGCCAACAGCGTGATGCTTTCCATGAGCGTTCAGAAGAGATCTCCTAAGAACATTCTCCCACAGAAACGGAATCATTTGTCACACCTGCAAAATACTAACAATTCTTAATAGCATCAGAGCTATTTTTTAAGCAGGACATGATTAATCAGCCTATGTCTTTTATCTCTTTTTGCCTGGAAAAATCCCTCTACTTTTTTGTAAATGGCATTGATGTGCTGAGGCATGGTTTAAGACTTGTGAGTGGGGCCAGGCACAGTGGCTCACGCCTGTAATCCCAGCACTTTGGGAGGACAAGGCAGGCAGATCACTTGAGGTCAGGAGTTCAAGACCAGCCTGGCCAACATGGTGAAATCTCATCTCTACTAGAAATATTTAAAAAAAAAAAAAAAAATTCAGCTGGGCGTGGTGGTGCCACCTGCAGTCCCAGCTACTCGGGAGGCGAGGCAGGAGGATCACTTGAACCCAGAAGGCAGACGTTGCAGTGAGCTAAGATGGTGCCACTGGACTCCAGCCCTGGTGACAGAGCAAGACTCCATCTCAAAAAAAAAAAAAAAAAAAAAGACTTGTAAGTGGCAAAAGTGGCAAGCCTGGTCCCGGGGCCTGCTCTGTGCTCCTGTCCTGGGTTCCTCCTGTGCTTGTGGGGTGGGGGCCTGTGGAAGGAAACCTGGCTCCACCAGCCCCAGAGTGACCAACTTGCTCCTGTTTGCTCCAGATTTTCACAGTTTTATTCCTGAAAATGCCCCCTCGGTTCTAGGTAAACCAGGATGGTCAGTTGCCCTAGTTAGCCCACCATCCACCTTGAGAATCTAACAGAGGAGTGGGTGACGTGAGAAAGAGAGAAAGGCTTGGGGACTTGTCTCTCCCTTGTTCATCTCAGGCCTGGCAAGAAAGGACATGTGTCCCCTGGATATGGGGGGTTTGGGGGCATGACATACATGTCTGGTGTTTGCTCTGATCAAAGGCAAGGCTGTGGCTGTAGCTGCCTGGTGGGCCAAGGCGCTGGACAGGTGACCTGGCTGGAGCAAGCTGCCCTTCCCTGATGATTAGGCAAAAGTGTGTTCCCGGGGACCAGATGCTTCTGAGCAATGTCCAAGGTGCCCACAAGAGCCTGTGAGGGATGACTCAACACTGGGAATCCATAAACCCACAAGGCCCCAGAGCCAGGTCATGGGGTGCTGGGCCTCCTGGGGTGGCCTTTCCTGTTCCCTCTGTTCCTCCTTGAGGAGTGGAGGCAGCTGAGGTGGGAGGAGCGCGTGCAGAAGGAGAGAAGCAGCTGGCCTGGCCTCCCTCCATGGTGGCTTCCCTGCTGCAACTTCCCAAAGCGGCAGCTTTAAATAAACTTAAATTATTGATTGATTGATTGATTGAGATAGGATCTTGCTCTGTTGCCCAAGCTGGACTGCAGTGATGTGATCGCAGCTCACTGCAGCCTCAACCTCCTGGGCTCGAATGATCCTCTTGCCTCGGCCTCCCGATTAGCTGGAACCACAAGCTTGCACCACCAGGCCTGGCTAACTTTTGTATTTTTTGCAGAGACAGGGTCTTGCCATGTTGGTCTTGAACTCCTAGACTGGCCTTGAACTCCTGTGTTCAAGCAGTCCTCCCACTTCAGCCTCCCGAGTAGCCGGGACTGCAGGTGCGCGTCACCACACTGGACTAACTTTCGTAGTTTTTGTAGAGACAAGGTCTTGCTGTGTTGACAAGGCTAGCCTCAAACTCGTGGGCTCAAGCGATCTTCCTGCCTTGGCCTCCCAAAGTGCTGGGATTACAGGTGTGGACCACCGCACCTGGTTGAGAATTTTGATCATTAAACTGGAACTAGAGCTGCAGCTCCTGGACTGAGTCCACTCTTGGGACTAGAAGGGACCCAAGGGCTCCATTGCACCTAAGAGTGACTGGAGAGGGAGGGTAGCTGCCCAGCTTTTCATCCAGGTGCAGGGAAAGGTGCTTCCTGCCCCAGCCCTAAGGGGTCCTGCGTGTCCCTGAGCTCATGTCACGGTGCCTGGCCCTCAGTAAATGCCAGATACAGGTCTCCTTCAAGTCGTGAACAACTAGTCCATGCTCGGTCCAGGGGGCAAGTTTCCAGGTTTGTCCCACTGGTCTCAGTAGCCACAGGCCGCAGGCTGGTCCCCACACTCCACCCACCTTCTCCGCCCACTTCTGGGCACCATTCTCTCCCACTTCTCCTCACTGACCTCTGAACTTCGAGGTCTCCAAGCCTGAGCCCTTGAACCTCTTTCTTCAGTTGCTTCTCTGGGATCATGGCCTTAAATACTGAAGATTCCACATTGCCATGGCCAGGCCAGACCTTTCCCTGGACTGTAGACCCGGCTTACTCCAGTCCTTTTTGAGGAGTCTTAACAGAATCTCCATGGGATGAGTTCAGGCTAAGGAGCCACATCCCACCCCCTTCCGTGCCCTAGACTGTTCCTCCTGGGGCCTCTCCCCTTCCGTTCCCTCACCGCGTGTAACCCCAGTGAGCAGCAGCCCCACCTTCCGGAGGCTCAGGCCAAATGCGCTGACGTCATCCTGGACTCCCCCTTCTCTCAGCCTGGACATTGCTCTCCACACCCATTCTGCCCTCACAGAGACCCAGAATCCAGTCACTTCTCACTGTCTCTGCTGCTGCCATCCTGGTCACCATCATTTTGAACTTGGCCATTGCAGTGGCTTCTCCACTGGCCTCCTAGGTTTCTTTCTCGCCCCTTCCATCTACAGTATTTCCCACACCACAGCAGAGAGATACTGAAAACAGAAATCAGCTGGTGCAGTGGCTCACCCTGTAATCCCAGCACTTTGGGAGGCCAGGGCGGGTGATCACTTGAGGCCGGGAGTTCCAGACCAGCCTGGCCAACATGGCGAAACCCCGTCTCTACTAAAAATACAAAGGTGGGCGTGGTGGCAGGTGCCTGTAATCCCAGCTGCTCGGGAGGCTGAGGCATAAGAATCACTTGAACCTGGGAGGCAGAAGTTGCAGTGAGTTGAGATAGCACTGCACTCCAGCCTGAACAACAGAGACCCTGTCTCAAAAATAAAATAAAATAAAATAAAATAAAATAAAATAAAATAAAATATAAAAATAAAATAAAATAAAATATAAAATAACACGCTCCCCTGTTCCTGGCTCTCTGAGGGTTCCCCATCTCACTCCAAGGAGAGCTGGCTTTGCTGCTCTCTGATGGTGGCTCTCTGCACTCCAGCCCCTCCAGCCCTCGCTGCACCTCAGGCCCTTTGTACTGGCCTCCCCCAGGGCTGCAAGGCTTGTTCCCTCCCTTCCTTCAGTCCCTCCCTCTCCTTCCTAGTGCAGCCTTCCTCATCCTCAACCCTCCTACCCTGCTTTGTCTTCTAAGGCTGGCATCACCCTCTCCCCTCTGGAGCATGGGTGGGTAAACATTTCTGTAAAGGGTCAGATAGGAAATATTTTCAGCTTCACAGGCCACACAGTCTCCACTACAGCTACTAAATTTGTCATCATAGTGTAAAAAACAGTCAGAAATGTGGCCAGGCACGGTGGCTCATGCCTGTAATCCCAGCACTTTGGGAGGCCGAGGTGAGTGGATCACAAGGTGAGGAGTTCAAGACCAGCCTGACCAAGATAGTGAAACCCTGCCTCCACTAAAAATACAAAACAATTAGCCAGGCGTGGTGGCAGGCGCCTGTAATCCCAGCTACTCAGGAGGCTGAGGCAGAGAATTGCTTGAACCCTGAAGGCGGAGGTTGCAGTGAGCTGTGATCATGCCACTCTACTCCAGCCTGGGCGACAGAGCAAGACTCCATCCCAAAAACAACAACAACAACAACAACAAAAAACAAAACAGTCAGAAATGCTACCGTGGGTGATATAGTCTGGATATATTTCCCCCCAAATCTTATGTTGAAATGTAATCACCTACGTTGGAGGTGGGGCCTGGTGGGAGGTGTTTGGGTCATGAGGGAAGATCCCTTGTGGCTTGGTCCTGTCCCCAGGATAGTGAGTTTTCACAAGATCTGGTTGTTTCGCCCCAAGGCCTCCTCAGAAGCTGAGCAGATGCTGGTGCCATGCTTGTATAGCCTGTGGAACCATGAGCCAAATAAACCTCTTTTCTTTAGAAATTACCCAGTCTCAGCCGGGCACGGTGGCTCATGCCTGTAATTCCAGCACTTTGGGAGGCCAAGGTGGGCAGATCACGAGGTCAGGAGATCGAGACCATCCTGGCTAACACGGTGAAACCCAGTCTGTACTAAAAATACAAAAAATTAGCCAGGCGTGGTGGCAGGCACCTGTAGTCCAGCTACTCAGGAGGCTGAGGCAGGAGAATGGTGTGAACCTGGGAGGTGGAGCTTGCAGTGAGCAGAGATTGCACCACTGCACCCCAGCCTGGGTGACAGAGCAAGACTCTGTCTCAAAAAAAAAAAAAAAAAAGAAATTACCCAGTCTCAGGTATTCCTTTATAGCCACATAAGAATGGCCTAACACATAAAATTGGTACCAGGAGTGGGGCATTGCTATTCAGATACCTGAGAATGTGGGAGCGACTTGGTACTGGGGAACAGCCAGAGGTTGGAAGAGTTTGGAGGGCTCAGAAGAAGGCAAGAAGATGAGGGGAAGTTGGAAAACTCTTAGAGACTGGTTAAATGATTGTGACCAAAATGCTGATAGTGATGTGAACAAGTGAAGGCCAGAGTGATGAGTCTTAGATTGAAAAGAGGAACTTATTGGGAACTGGAGCAAAGGTCACTTTCGTTATGCCTTAGCAAATAATTTGGCTGTATTATTTTCATGCCCTAGGGATCTGTTGAAGTTTGAACATAAGAGGGATGACCCAGGACATCTGGGGGAAGACATTTCTTCCCTTCCTTCCCTCCCCTCTCCTCCCCTCCCCTCCCCTCCCTCCCTCCCTCCCTTCCTTTCTCCTCTCCCTTCCCTTCCCTCCCCTCCCCTCCCCTTCCCTTTCCCTGAGTCTCGCTCTGTCGCCAGGCTGGAGTGCAGTGGCATGATCTGGGCTCACTGCAACCTCTGCCTCCCAGGTTCAAGCGATTCTTCTGCCTCAGCCTCCCAAGTAGCTGGGACTACAGGTGTGCGCCACCACACCAAGCTAATTTTTTTGTATTTTTAGTAGAGATGGGGTGTCACCATGTTGACTAGGATGGTCTTTATCTCCTGACCTCATGATCCACCCACCTCAGCCTCCCAAAGTGCTGGGATTACAGGCGTGAGCCACCAAGTATGGCCAGAAATTTCTAAGCAGCAAAGCATTCAAGATGTGGCCTGGCTGCTTTGAACTCCCTATGCTCAAATGCAGGATCAAATAAATGAATTAAAGTTAGAAGTTATATTTAAACGTAAAGCAGAACATAAAAGTTTGAAAAATTTGCAGCCTGGCCATGTGACAAAGAAAGAAAAAGCTTTTTCAGGAGAGGAGCTCAAGCAGGCGGTGGAGTAACCACTTGCTAGAGGATTTGCATAACTAAAAGGGAACCAAGTGCTAATAATTGAGACAATAGGAAATACTTCTCAAAGGCAAAAAGGCCTCAAAGGCATTTCATAGATCTTCCACAACCCTCCCATCACAGGCCCAGAGGACAAGGAGGAAAGAGTGGTTTCATCGTCCAGGCCCAAGGCCCTGCTGCTCTGCATAGCCTCAGGACACTCCTCCCTGCCTGCATCTAGACTGTTCCAGCTCCAGCCTTGGCTCAAAGGGCCCTAGTCACAGCTCAGGCTGCTGCTTCAGAGGGTTCAAGCCATACACCTTGGCAGCTACCATGTGGTATTAAGCCTGTAGGTGTGCAGAGTGCAAGAGTGAAGGAGGCTTGACAGCATCCACCTAGATTTCAGAGGATGTATGAGAAAGCCTGGGAGCCCAGGAAGAAGGCTGCTGCAGGGGCAGAACCCTCACATTGGAGAGGAAATGTGGGGTTGGAGGCCCCACACAGAGTCCCCACTGGGGCAATGCCTAGTGGAGCTACGGGAAGGGCGCTGCCACCATCCAGAATGGTAGATCACCAGCAGCTTGCACCCTGCACCTGAAAAAGCTGCAGGCCCTCGTCTCCAATCTGTAAGAGCAGCCATGGGGACTGAATCCTGCAAAGCCACAGGAACAGAGCTGCCCATGGCCTTGGGAGCCCGCCCCTTGCACCAGTGTGCCCTGGCTGTGGGACACGGAGTTTAAGGAGATTATTTGGGAGCTTCAAGATTGAATGATTGCTCTGCTGGGTTTTGAACTTGCTTGGGGCCTATAGCCCCTTTCTTTTGACTGATTTCTCTGTTTTGGAACAGGAATGTTTACCTAATGCCTATGCCCCATTGTATCTCAGGAGTAAATAACTTGTTTTCATTTTTACAGGCTCATAGGTGAAAGGAACTCATCTTCAGATGAGACGTTGGACTTGGACTTTGGATTGGGACTTTCGAGTTAATGCTGGAATGAGTTAAGACTTTGGGGGGCTACTGGGAAGGCATGACTATATTTTGCAATGTGAGAAGAACATGAGGTCTAGGGGGCCAGGGGTGGAATTCCCAAACCTCATGTTGAACTGTAATTCCCAATGTTGGTGGTGAGGTCTGGTGGGAGGTTTGGGTCATAGGGGCAGATCGCTGTGGCTTGGTGCTGTCCTTGCACTAGTGAGTTCTCATGAGATCTGCTCATTTAAAAGTGTGCGCACCTCCCTGCTCTCTCTCTCTCTCTCTCGCTCCTGCTTTTGCTGTGTGATGCACCTGCTCTGGCTTTGCCTTCCATAATGAGTAAAAGCTCCCTGAAGCCTTCCCAGAAACCAAGCAGATGCTGGCATCATGCTTGTACAGCCTGCAGAACCATGAGCCAGTTACCCGCTTTCTTTATAAAAACTACCCAGTCTCAGGTATTTGTTTATTTATTTATCTTGAGACAGGGTTTCTCTCTTGTCTCCCAGGCTGGAGTGCAGTGGCACAATCTTGGCTCACTACAACCTCCTTCTCCTGGGCTCAGGTGATTCTCCTGCCTCAGCCTCCTGAGTAGCTGGGACTACAGGCACATGCCACCACACCCGCTAATTTTTGTATTTTTAGTAGAGATGGGGGTTTCACTATGTTGGCCAGGCTGGTCTCGAACTCACAACCTCAGGTGATCCACCCACCTTGGCCTCTCCAAGTGCTGGGATTACAGGCTTGAGCCACCGCACCTGACCTCTGCTTTTCTTTTCTAAGGACCATTTGTCCTTGGCAGGGTCCACCTGGATAATCCACGATGAGCTCCTTATGTCAAGATCTTTAACTTAATGACACCTGGGAAGACCCTTTTCCTAACTTGGTTAACATTCACAGGTCCCAGGGATTAGGATGTGGATACATCTTTTTGAAGGCTACTGTTCAATCCACTGTAGGTGTCTTTAAAGCACTTAAAAATGAGAATGAAACCTGAATGTCAACTCCTTCATCTGCAGTGAAAAAATAAGACTGCTCAGTGGACCAGACTACTTGGCAGTTTTACTTTTCACTGCAGATTATTTTTCACTACACACGTGGGCCTGCCCAGGGAATTCTCTCCCAGGAGGCAAGTTACGTGACAAGCCAAATGATCAGGAGGGTCAAACAAACGGCTGCAGAAACAGGGATGGATGATGACTGTCAGAAGGAGGAAAGTGGAGGGTGACAGCAGAGGTAAGGCCTGGCTCCTTCGTCCTCACTCCCTCTCTTGAATCCATGTTAATCACAATTTACATGAATGCAGTGCTTTACGAGTAAGGTATATGGAGAAACCCTGTCTCTACTAAAAATAAAAAATTAGCCGGGCGTGGTAACACGTGCCTGTAATCCCAGCTACTTGGGAGGCTGAGGCAGGAAAATTGCTTGAACCTGGGAGTTGCTTGAACCTGAGGCGGATGTTGCAGTGAGCCAAGATCTCATCATTGCACTCCAGCCTGGGCAACAAGAACAAAACTCCATCTCAAAAAAAAAAAAAGGTAAGTTATAATGGCTCATGCTTATAATCCCAACACTTTGGGAGGCCAGGCCAGGAGGATGGCTTGATCCTAGGAGTTCGAGACCAGCCTGGGCAACACAGTGATACCGCAGCTGCCCCCCTCATCTCTATAAAAAATTTCAAAAAATTTTTTTTAAGTGCTAGAATTATAGGCTTTTTTTAAAGTGGTAGGATTTTAGGCCGGGGGGTGGCTCACACCTATAATCCTAGCACTTTGGGAGGCGAGGAAGGTAGACTGCTTAAGTCCAGGAGTTCACGACCAACCTGGGCAACATAGTGAAACCCCATCTCTACAAAAATATTAGCCGGGGGCCGGGCGCGGTGGCTCAAGCCTGTAATCCCAGCACTTTGGGAGGCCGAGACGGGCGGATCACTAGGTCAGGAGATCGAGACCATCCTGGCGCACACGGTGAAACCCCGTCTCTACTAAAAAATACAAAAAACTAGCCGGGCGAGGCGGCGGGCGCCTGTAGTCCCAGCTACTCGGGAGGCTGAGGCAGGAGAATGGCGTAAACCCGGGGGGCGGAGCTTGCAGTGAGCTGAGATCCGGCCACTGCACTCCAGCCCGGGCGACAGAGCGAGACTCCGTCTCAAAAAAAAAAAAAAAAAAAAAAATATTAGCCGGGTGTACTGGCACACGCCTGTAGTCCCAGCTACTTGGGAGACTGAAGCGTGAGGATCACCTTAGTCCAGGGAGGTTGAGGCTGCAGTGAGCCAAGAGTGTACCACTGCACTCCAGCCTGGGTGACAGAGTGAAACCTTGTCTCAAAAGAAAAAATTATTCAGGTGTGGTGGTGCATGCCTGTAGTTCCAGCTACTTGGGAAGCTGTGGTAGGATGATCACTAGAGCCTGGGAGGTTAAGGCTGTAGTGAGCTGTGATCACTCCACTGCACTTCAGCCTGGGTGAGACAGCTAGACATTGTCTGAAAATAAATGAAAAATAAAAGTAAGGTATAAAGAGTATTTTTCGAAGTCTTATTGGAGGTTCACATCAGCACTGAGAGATAAGAAATAAAGGCCGGGCGCGGTGGCTCAAGCCTGTAATCCCAGCACTTTGGGAGGCCGAGACGGGCGGATCACGAGGTCAGGAGATCGAGACCATCCTGGCTAACACAATGAAACCCCGTCTCCACTAAAAATACAAAAAAATTAGCCGGGCGTGGTGGCGGCGCCTGTAGTCCCAGCTACTCGGGAGGCTGAGGCAGGAGAATGGCGGGAACCCAGGAGGCGGAGCTTGCAGTGAGCCGAGATCGCGCCACTGCACTCCAGCCTGGGCGACAGAGCGAGACTCCGCCTCAAAAAAAAAAAAAAAAAAAAAAAAAAGAAATAAAGCAGATACCATGATTCTCACATTTCGAATGCAGAAACTGAGGCCCAGACAGGTGAATCCAACCTCTGTCCTTCACACCCGAGCTGGCTCATAGAAACCATGGCCTGTTACCAACCAAGCCATCCAGAGCCCAGCACCGTGGGCCGATGGCAGCCTTCCCTCGTCTGCTCCTGGGGCAGGTTGCTGGGAGGCATTGCCTGTTTTGGGGAGAGGCCTGCAGGGGCCTGAGGAATGAACCTGGCAGTGGGCACTCCCACTGGGGCCTCCTCCAGCGCTGCCCTCAGGAAGATTCTGTGGCTCTGAAAGCCCCAGGGGCACCTCTGACCACAGCAGGCAGTCCTGCAGGTTCAGGGGGGGCTCTTGTGCCCAGTGTAACTTCACAGAGCCAGCATGTTCCAGCCTGGGAGGGAAACCAAAAGGCACTTTGCCCAAGCGTCACAGGGCTGAAACAGCATCCTCTGATGGGCCCCTGTCCCCGGAAGCAACGAGACTGGACAGGTGCTGAGCCCCTGTTACTTCATTGGGATGGACTTGGATCTGAGGAATGAACTGAGAGTGAACATTTCCAAATTTGAGGCCTAAGAAAAGTTTGGTGGCCTGATGAGCTGTGACAGGCAACTGTCTGAGGAAGTGGAGGCTCAGCACATCCTCCGGTTACTTATTACGTCACTGAAGGGTCTAAAAATGACTGTCCTTGGGGTGTTGGAATCCTGCAGAATAAAATAGTGATGACTTTTTTTTTTTGAGATGGAGTCTCGGTCTGTCGCCCAGGCTGGAGTGCAGTGGCGCAATCTTGGCTCACTGCAAGCTCTGCCTCCCGGGTTCACACCATTCTCCTGCCTCAACCTCCCGAGTAGCTGGGATTACAGGCGCCCACCACCACGCCCGGCTAATTTTTTTGTATTTTTAGGAGAGACAGGGTTTCACCATGTTGCCCAGGCTGCTCTTGAACTCCTGACCTTGTGATCCGCCCTCCTTGGTCCCCAAAGTGCTGGGATTATAAGCGTGAGCCACCGCGCCCGGCCCACAGTCCCATTCCTCTCTGGGAGTCTTTGGTGGCCCCTTCATCGTGCTTTTTTTTTTTTTTTTTTTTTTTTAAATATTCTTGGTACATTTTCTATGTAATCATTTCAATAACTGACTGTCCAGTAGAGTCTTTAGTTTTTCTGTATCCCTTCCCAAATTTAGAAACCTGACTGGAACTTTGGGCCAGTTGTAATGTGTCCTCTATGACAGGCCATCCTGGGCCCCTTTCCCTTCGTTCCTGAGCAGACCCCATCCACTTGGGTCCAAGAGGCCCTCTCTCCTGGCTGCTACCATTGTACCCACCTGCTGGCCAGGCCCCCACAGGGGCCTCTTTCCTCCTGACAGTCTCATCCCCACTCAGCAGCCAGAGTGCCTTCTTTATCAATGTAGATCGGATCCTTTCACTGCATTTGTTCATCCAACACACATTTACTGAGCACCTACTGTGTGCTAGGCCCTGGTACAGGCACAGGAAACACATAGGGAATAAAGCTACACCCTGCTCTCCTGGAGCTTCCGTGTTAGTGGAGGGAAGAAAGATACGTAAACGTGTAATGAGTCAGGTGATGATGAGTGCAAAGGAGAAAAGTAAAGCAGAGAAATGGACTAGAAAGTGCCGGCAAGAGTGGGTGGTGGGGTGGGGGTGTGGTTTGCAATTTTCAACAGGGGTCGTCAGGCCTGGCTGAGGAGGTGAAGAGGTAAGAAAATGAGCCATGTGGCTAAGTGGGGCGAAAGAGTTGGAGCAGAAAAGGTGGGAGGATCACCAGGCATGATGGCCCCTGTCTGCAGTCCTAACTGCTAGAGCCGGGCACGGCAGCTCAGCACTTTGGGAGGCCGAGGCAGGTGGATCCGAGGTCAGGAGTTCAAGACCAGCCAGACCAATATGGTGAAACCCCATCTCTACTAAAAATACAAAAATAATCTGGGCACGGTGGCACATGCCTGTAATCCCAGCTATGTGGGAGGCTGAGGCAGGAGAATTGCTTGAGCCTGGGAGGCAGAGGTTGCAGTGAGCCGAGATTGCCCCACTGCACTCCATCCTGGGCAACAGAGTGAGATCCCATCTAAAAACCAAACGAAATGAAACAGCAAAAGCTAACTACTCCAGAGGCTGAGGCAGGAGGATTGCTTGAACCCAGGAGTTTGAGGTTGCAGTGAGTTACGATCACACCATTGCACTTCAGCCTGGGTGACAGAGCGAGACCCTGTCTCAAAAAGAAAAAAAAAAGAGTCGCAGCAGAGAACAGCAAGCGTAAAGGCCCTGAGGCAGGAGTGCGCCTGGTGTGTTTGAGAACCCACAGAGACGCCACTGTGGCTGGAGCAGGGTGAGATGTGGGAAGGGAGAGTGGCCAAGGAAGCTGAGAGGTCAAGGAAGAAGTGTGGTCAGAGCAGGTCCTGCAGGTGCCCGAGGCCTTTGCTTCTATCCTGATGGCAGCCCTCATGAGCCCTGGAGCTTCCCTGGCTGCAGTGAGGTCAGGCAGAAGGGGGTGGAGGCTGCAAGTGGGGATGCATTGACGGGTGACAGGTGGCAGCAGTAGAAGTGTGAGAAGAGCTGGGAGCCTGGGTCTGTTTTGAAAATAGAGCCCCAGGCTGTGGTGGTAGAGCTGGACACAGGGTGCAAGAAGGGAAAATATTTTTGTTGCTTAAATCCTAGCCTGGCTTCCCATTGTTCGTAGGGTACATTCTCCATTCCTCTTCCCTGCCTGAGGTCTGACATGTGCCGGCCCCAGCTGGTATCTCCTGCACCTTCCAGCACCAGCTCCAGCTCATGGCCCGATGTGGTTCCTCCCCCGAATCCAGCGACCACGCTGCCCTCTGCCCCAGCGCCTCCTCCACTGATGTCTGCTCTTCCTGAACTGCCCTCCCGCCGGACGGCTGCTCCTTAGTAGCAGCTCAAGTGTCCTTCCTTCCCTAAGCCAGAGTTTCCCCAGACACTGCCGCACAACACCCTTCATTTTTCATGGCATTCTTCATGGTCTGTCAATGGGGCTTTTGTTTTAACTTTCTGTCTTCTTGTTTTTGTGGGTCTCCCTTCCTAGAATATAAACCCCATGAGGGCAGAGGCGTTCAGCCTGATGCCAGCCTGGCAAAGTTGTCACAAATCTGGAGGAATGCACCCATTCACGGGCACCCAGTTCTGTGAGGTATTGCAAGCCCTCTCTGAACCTGCAAGGTGGCCATTGCTATCCCCACTTTACAAGGGAGGAACGAGTACCCGGGGAGGTTCTATTTAGATCCGCCAAGGGCACAGTCGTTCTAGAAAGTAGCAGACCGGGAGTTCGAACTTCGGCTTGCTGGTTCCAGAGCCCCTTCTGTGCCCCTTCCAGGCTGTGCCTGGGTGAGATTCTTCCTGGAGGGTTCAGGGGCTGAGCTGACACCGGTGGGCTCTTAAGAGGCCCTGGTCTGCTTGTTGAAGGACTCCAAGGTGGCGTCTGGGAGCCTGGCGGGACTTTCTCCCTGTCAGCCTAGAGGCATTTTTAGAGGAGTGTGTCTGTTCCGCAATCTTCGTGTCTCATAATTCATAACTAAGGTAGAGGGTACACATTTAGTTTAAAGTAAAACCTCAAACCCCCCTCCACTCCAGCCGGACAGCTTCATGTACTTCTCTCCCTTCCCTCCTCTGCCCTCCACAGGTGAGAGCAAGTGTCCGGGGCTGCCCCGTGGGGCCCCAGGCTTCCCGCCCTGAAACTGCCTCGCTGTGTGCCCTTGGGCAACACCGCCCCGTGCCTCAGTTTCCCCACTCATAAAGGCTCCACAGGTGACACACCTGGCTCCGGGCCCCGATCGGCCGCCGGGCCCCGCGGGACGGAAACCCCGCGCCCCAGCCCCGCGCCGAGCCTCCCGGAGGCACCCCCAGGGAAGGGCGGGGAGCGCGGGGAGGGGCCGCGGGGACCTGGGCCGCTGGGGCCGCCTGGCTGCCGGCCGGCTCCGGGGGGCGCCCGCGGGAGGGCGCGGCCGGCGCGGGGGGCGCGGGCGGCGGCGGCGGCGGGGGGCGGAGACGCGGCGCGGCTTCCGCTCCCGCGCGCCCAGCTCCCTCCTCCCCGTCGTCCTGGTCCGCGGCGCCCGAGGGGGGAGGCGGAGGCGCCGGGAGCCGCGCGAGGAGCCGCCGCCGCGCCATGGAGCCGGAGTGAGCGCGGCGCGGGCCTGTCCGGCCGCCGGACAACATGGAGGCAGCGCCGCCCGGGCCGCCGTGGCCGCTGCTGTTGCTGCTGCTGGCGCTGTGCGGCTGCCCGGCCCCCGCCGCGGGTAGGTGGGCTCGGGCCGGCCGGGGGCCGCGGGCTGCTCGGACAATGGCCCCGGCGGCCCCGCGGCCAAGTGCGCCGGCACCGCCGCCGCCTCGGAAGCGACTTGGCGTGTTGGGGGCGAGTTGGGGCGCGTGCCTGGGACCCCCCTGCCGTCCCCGGCGTCCCCGCCGCGCGCGGGCCCTTTGTCTCCCCGCCCGGGCCCTCCCCGGGGACGCCGCGTCCCGGGACAGCCAGGAGAGCGTGCGGGCGGCGCCCGCTCCGCCAGGTGCGGCGCGGGCGGGTCCTCACCTGCCCGCGCCCGCGGTTAGCCGGGAGCCGAGCCCGTGCTGGGCCCGTGTGGCCCGGGCCGGGCACCGAGCGGGGAATTGGGGCACGGAGGCGGGCCTGGCCCAGGGAGCCGGTTCGCTAGCCTGTTTCCAGCGGCCGCGCGGCCGGCCCGCGTGCTCCGAGGACGGGCTGAAGTTGCAGCGAGAAAGTTCTGAGCCCGGGCGCGGGGCGGCCTGGCCGGTGGCGCTGCGCCTGTGAGCCGCGTGGCTGTGGGTTTCCAAGCGGACTGACACCTGCCAGGTGCTCGGGCGACCCGAATGCCCCGTGTGGCCGCCGGGGCCCCAGATGTTGTCCCTCCCTGGGTCGGCTACACGGGGGTGACGTGGTCCCAGAGCGCGGGACAGTGAGGCAGGCGGGCTCGTGCCTCAGTTGTACACGCCCGTGGGGAGAGGTAGGGCCGGGGAACTTTCTCTCCAACTTTTGGTGTTTCCCAAGGGGTGGAGTTGAGGTCAGGAGGATTCAGGAAACTTAAGCAGTTGTGAAACGCTACACATGTTCTTTTAATTTGGAGATTGCCATGTGGTTTTTCAAGCAAGCCTCTTGCTACCTAAATCATTCTCTTCGGATGTGCGTGTTTTGTTTTTCTGGAGTATGACCGGCCAAGTGGCACGGCCGGCCCCAAGTGCCTGTGCACGCCCGGGCTCCTGTTTTGTTTGTGGCAGTTTAGCGGGGAGGACCTCGGGCCCCTTTGTCTGGGCCTCCTTAAGGCAAACAGCTGTCTCCCTGAATATTTCCAGTGTGGATGGTGCAGGGGGGTAGCCCTGTAGCCAGATCCCCCGGGCTGCAGCCTCTGCCTGGAGGTGTAGGGGGCAGCGGGGAACAGGAGGAGCCTGGCATTTGTTTCACGTCCTGCTGCCTCTGACCCAAGCCTAGAGATTCTATGGACAGTTTCACCCCAAATCTGCCTCTTTCCGGAGCGTGTTTACATTTTGGGGCCTTGTCTGGAGCTAGCAAAACAAGGTGAAGACAAAACAGCGACAATATCTGGGGAGTACAGGCCAGCGCCGCTGCTTTTTCCGGAAATGCCTGGGTCAAGGAGGCAAAAGGGTTTTTGGGGAAGCCGTGTGTTTTAAAGAGGGGGTTTCTAAGAGGACCACGTTGCCTTTCACCTCATTGCAGTTTTGGGTTTTGTGCACATTTTGGGGTGATGTTGCTGGAGTCAAATGCCTGTCGTCCATGTGGTTCGAGCCCCTAAGGAGAAAGAATTACAGCTGTGGAGTTCAGTTGTGTGTGAGGCAAAAATAGAGTTGATTATTTTAACATTAGGCAGCAAGGCCTGGGAGCCCCGGCGAATGTGGTGATCCAGTCCTAAAATGGAAGGAAAGGGAGGAATCTTTCTGCAGAACGGTTTCCATGTTACGTCCCTGGTTTTCTGTGTGAGATGCATGCCTCGGTCCCCAGCAAAGCCAGTAAGTTGGCGGCTAATTATTTTTCCTGATTGCTTCCTGTTGCAATTGGAAGCTGTGAACCCACGGAAATGGCTTTGTTCTAGTGGTCCCAGTGCTGAGAATTTCCCCAGCTCCCAAGCCCTAGGCCTCTCTCCTCGGGGCCCAAGTGCTTGTTCCAAGGCCGGCCTGTCCAGGCACCGTCTCTCCCCCTGGAGGTTCCTCCTGTAGATGCCCAAGGCCAAGGCCGGGCCCTCTGGGAGACCCAGCAGGGCTGAGTGGGGTTAACCAAGTGCTGTGTGGAGCACCCTGAGAGAGTCCCCTCCAAAGCAGGGCCCTGTGTGTTTAACTCCCCTCTTCAGTTCCAAGAAATTCCCCGTGAACCCGATCCAGCATTTGTTCGGCACTTTTCTGGGGAGATCCACCTCGCGCTTCCTGTCGTTTTTGGAACCCGTTTAATTTCAGCCCTGCTGTGTCACTGCTCAGGCATTTAGTAGAACTCACACACAGGGGTGGGGGGTGCAGGCAGGCGAGGCCTCTGAGGTGCTTTCTGCCTTGCAGTGATGGGTTGCAGGACAGAGGGGGGGGGGTTTTGGGGTCAGACCCACCTGGGTTCACATGCTCAGTAGCTGTTTGACTTCGGGCACCATACCTAGTTTCTGTCGTCTCGCCCCGCTCCTCTCCCAGCCTGTGGAGAGCCCTGAGTGCCCTGTGTGAGACCTTTAGTCCCATCCCTGGCCCAGGTGGGGGACTGGCAGCAGCAGAGCTGCAGTGAGCGCAGTTGTGTGTCAGAGTCCTTGATGTTTCTGGCCCCGGCCAGTCTAGAGGCTGTTATTACAATAGTCTGTGTGACCTTGGACGTCCAGTCCACTGACCAACTCACTCACTCCCTGCTGCAGCCCTCGGGGGCAGGAGTAGTTAGCACTGTGGACAGAGCCCCTGCGCCCAGGGCCTGATTCCAGCCTGGGATCTGGCTGCAATCTGTGCTGGGAAGCTTGGGAAGCTGACGCTACCTTTGTGTGCCTCAGTTTTCTCACCTGTAAAATGGGGATAGAATCTTTCCTACCATGAATTCAGTGAGTTAATGTGCACCTGGCCCGGTAAAATGCTGTTGCTGTTTGGCTTTGGTGTCTGCTACCATGTGAAGTGCTGGGGTTGAGTGTGATAGAATGGCAGATAAGGCCCCGCCCCTGCAGGCAGGGCTTCCTATGTAGAGGGGAGGACAGGGGAAGAAGCTATGCAGAGGTGGGCCCACGGGTGCTCCTTCACTCTCGGGGTGGCCTGTGAGAGGTCCTTAGAGGCCAGATCATGCTGTGGAGTCTGGTTGTGAGCCACAAGGCAGCGGAAGCTTCTGGAAGGCTTTAGGCAGGAATTGCAGGAAATGCAAGCTAAAGCCAGATCTTTCTTAGGTGAAAGGTGTTGAGTTGATTTTGTTTTAAATTGAGGGAAACTGGCCGGGCGCGGTGGCTCAAGCCTGTAATCCCAGCACTTTGGGAGGCCGAGGCGGGCGGATCACAAGGTCAGGAGATCGAGACCACAGTGAAACCCCGTCTCTACTAAAAATACAAAAAATTAGCCGGGCGCGGTGGCGGGCACCTGTAGTCCTAGCTACTCAGGAGGCTGAGGCAGGAGAATGGCGTGAACCCAGGAGGCGGAGCCTGCAGTGAGCCGAGATCGCGCCACTGCACTCCAGCCTGGGCAACAGCGTGAGACTCCGTCTCAAAAAAAAAAAAAAAAAAAATAAAAAATAAATAAATAAATAAATTGAGGGAAACTTACATAATATAAAATATTAAAGTATACAAGGCAGGCATTTAGTACATTCACAATGTTTACAACCGTCACTTCTATCAAGTTATAAGAGATTTTCATCACCCCAAAATAAAACTCATACCCGTTACACAGTGACTTCCCATTCCCTCACCAGTCTGCTTTCTGCCTCTATGGTTCTGCCTGTTCTGGGCATTTTGTATGAAGGTAATCTTATAATGTGTCTTTTGTCTTTCCTTGGTTACTGTAACGTTTTCAGGAGGCACCCAAGTAGTACCACCTATGGGTGTTTCAGCCTTTTTTTTTTTTTTGAAATGGAGTCTTGCTCTGTTGCCCAGGCTGAAGTGCGGTGGTGCAATCTCGGCTCATTGCAACTTCTGCCTCCAGGGTTTAAGCGATTCTCCTGCCTCATCATCCTGAGTAGCTTGCATTACAGGTGCCCGCCACCACGCCCGTCTAATTTTTGTATTTTTAGTAGAGATGGGGGTTTCACCATGTTGACCGGGCTGGTCTTGAACTCCTGACCTCAAATGAGCTGCCAGCCTCGACCTCCCAAAGTGCTGGGATTACAGGTGTGAGCCACCGTGCCTGGCCTGTTTCAGCCCTTTTTATGGCTGAATAATATTCCACTGTGTGGAGGGACCACATTAAATTTGTCAGTTCATCCACTGATTGGATTGATCTTGCTTGGTTGCGTCTCCCAGCCAGCACGAGCAGGGCTCATGCATCCTGCATCCTGCTGGAGGTGGCCAGTGGGAGGATCTGGCCTGAGACTCTCCTGCCAAGGTTCAGGAATGAGCCAGGTGATGGGGACAAGTTGGGGAGTCGGTGCTGGCATCTCAGAGGAGGGGCCTGAGCCCTGAGAGGAGTGCTGGGCGGGCAGAGTGAGGGCCAAGTTCAGGTTACAGAAGCCATGAGACAGCCGGACATTTGTGGTTTGGGAGGCCTTGGAGACACTTAATGTGCTCTCCAAACAGGGAGTTCATTGGGGAGGCCCTGGCGGGAGCCGGGGCTGCATCCAGCTCCTCGGCTTGGTGGCTTCGTTCACTTATTTGTTCAGGAAGCAGCAGGGTATGGGCTCTGTGCCAGGCCGCCCTGGAGGGCTGTCCTGGGGGCAGCGAGGTCCAAGTGTGATGGGCGGAGGCAGCTGTGGCTTGCTACGAGCCAGCCCCAGGGGACCCACCGGCTGGCTCCGGCTGCTCTCTGCATTCTCTTCAGCTCTGGAGAGCCATGTGCCGGCCCTCAGCCTCAGTTTCCTCATCTGCAAAATTGGGATGATGGTGTCCATCTTGCCCGTGCTGGGGTGAGGGAGCTGGGGGCCAAAAGCTCCTGCCCTGGGGCATCCAGCTGTCCTTTGAAGAGTACCCTGAGGGTGTGACTGAGAGCCAGTCCCTAGCACCCTTGTCCAGATGGGGACCAGGAGGTGGGTGAAGATATTTGGGGTCTGAGCTCTGTGCTGGTTGCCCCCAAGGGGGCCCGGAGTCCTGAGTTAGGAGCAGAGCTGGATGCTGGTCCTATCCCTTCCTGCCCCACCTGGGTAAGTGGGGGCTGCCTTCCTGGATTGGGGGTTGGGGGACTCCCTGCGCCCCTAAGCCATGCAGAGGCATGTGCAGATGGGCTGCTCTTAGGCACATGGGTGGCGCTCCGTGGTCCCTGCCCATTCCCAAGCCCTGTGTGGTGGTCCCTGTGTTCCAGGTCCAGTCTCTGGTTTCCAGTTTGTCCTGGTTCGCCTGTCGCCTTGTAGGGGGCGGTTGACACTTTGCTGGCCTGGCTCGTGTTCCAGAGCCCGTGGCTACTGGGTGACTGTGCCTCTTGCTCTCAGAGTAGCAGGAGCCTTATTTTCTGACTGAGCCTGATGGGCCGGAGGTTCTGCCACAGGGACAGTGTTCTGTGTCCCTCATGCTTGGGGTCTCCTGCTGTGGACCCCCGGGAGGTTGGCTTGGGGGTGCGGGGATTGTGCTTTCTGGGTATTTTCTTATTTGCTCTATTGGAGTGTATTTAATTTTATATATATATGTGTGTGTGTGTGTGTGTGTGTATATAAAACATCTGCTTTTAGTTTGCCTTAATGTAATTTTTTTTTGAGATTTTAATTTTTTTTTTTGTTTTTTTTTTTTGAGTCTTGCTCTGTTGCCCAGGCTGGAGTGCAGGGATACAGTTACCGCCCACTGCTGTCTCTACCTCCTGGGCTGAAGCGATCCTCTCATGTCAGCCCCCAAATAGTTGGGGCCACAGGTGTGCACCACCACGCCCAGCCAATTTTGTTAATTTTTTGCAGAGACAGGGTTTCACTATGTTGCCCAGGCTGGTCTTGCACTCCTGGGCTTAAGCGATCCACCCGCCTCAGCCTCCCAAAGTTCTGGGATTGCAGGTATGAGCCACTGCGCTCAGCCTCAATGTCATTGTTCTTGTGGTTAAACTGAGGCGAAGGTTCACTCAAGGAGGAAAGTGGTTTTTAGCCTTTCTGGGGGCTCAAGGTCCCCTTCAAGGATGTGATAACGGCTCCTCTCCTGAGAAGGTGCCTGGCGGGGGTGGCACAAGCTCCACTCCACCCCATTGCAAGAATCCAGCGCCCCGCAGGGCTCAGAGCCCTCTCCGTGCCTCCCTGTGGGACCCTGGGGGGCACTCACCTTCTGAGGGCCTCGGTTTCCTTTTTCTGTAAAATGGAACCAGCTATTTCCAATCTCCATGGCCTCTTCCAGCACAGGGTTTCACATTTTTCTTCCTTCAGGATCCTGAGGCCTCTGGACCGCTAGGAATTGGGGGTGCCCTCAGAAGAGGTGCTGCTTCTGTGCCCTCCCTCACCCTGCAGTGCCTGGCTCCTTCTCTTTTTTTTTTTTTTTTTTGAGACAGGAGTCTCACGCCCAGGCTAGAGTACAGTGGCACAATCTCGGCTCACTGCCACCTCTGCCTCCCTGGTTCAAGCGATTCTTGTGCCTCCGTAGCTGGGACTACAGGTATCCGCTACCACACCTAGCTAATTTTTGTATTTTTAGTAGAGACAGGATTTTGCCACGTTAGCCAGGCTGGTCTCGAACTCCTGACCTCAAGTGATCTGCCTGCCTCGGCCTTCCAAAGTGCTGGGATTACAGGCATGAGCCACTGTGCCCGGCCTGCCTGGGTAATTTTTAAAAATTTGTCGTTGAGATGGGCGTCTTGCTTTGCTGCCCAGGCTGGTCTTGAACTCCTGGGATCAAGCGATCCTCCCACCTCGGCCTCCCAAAGTGTTGGGATTACAGGCATGAGCCGCTGTGCCCAGCCTGTTTTATTATTACGATTTAATTTTATTTTTTCTTACTATTGCCCAGGCTGGCCTCCAACTCCTGGGTTCAAAGGCTCTTCCCACCTCAGCCTCCTGAGTAGCTGGGACTGCAGGCATGTGCCACCACACCCTACTTTGTACTTTTACTTTTCTATCTTTGCTGTTGTTAAAAGCCAAGTGCCATTTTGTAGTACACAGGTGCACTTTACAGCATTTACCTGATGGAGGCGTTTTTCCAGCCTTCATTGCTATTACAAGGCATGCTTGCTCGTGTGTCTCTGCATGTGTATAAGTGTTTTTATAGGATACATTCCTAGTCAAAGAGTGTCCATTTCTGTTTTTAAAGATATTGAGGCTGGGCACGGTGGCTTACCCAGGTAATCCCAGCACTTTGGGAGGTTGAGGCAGGAGGATCACTTGAGTCCAGGAGTTCGAGATCAGCCTGGGCAACACTGGGAGACCCCATCTCTACAAAAAATTTAAAAAATTAGCTGGCTATGATTGCATACTCCTGTAGTCACAGCTACTTGAAAGGCTGAGGTGGGAAAATCTCTTGAGCTCAGGAGGTCAAGGCTGCAGTAAGCCATGGTCATGGCACTGTAACAGATTTAGCCTGGGCAACAGAGCGAGACCCTCTCTCAAATACATACATACATACACACATACATACATATATAACTCCTACAAGGCTGTGCCAGTTCATACCTGCAAGCATCTATGAAAACACACACTTTCCTATATCCTCTCTGATGCTAGCAATTACAAGATTTTGGTTTTTGGGTTTTTTTTTCGGTTGCAATTTGGTTAAAAATTATAACACCTTTTGATTTGCACAACCCTCATTTCTGGTTTATTGGTATTTACTTTTCTGCAAATTGCCTACACTTATCCTTGGCCCATTTTTCTGTTGTTTGTCTTTTTATTTTCTTTGTTTTTTTTTTTTTTTTTTTGAGACAGAGTCTCGCTCTGTCCTCAATGGAGTGCAATGGTGCGATCGCCATCTCGGCTCACTGCAACCTCCGCCTCTTGGGTTCCAGCTGTTCTCCTGGCTCAGCCTCCCAAGTAGCTGGGACTACAGGCATGCACCACCACGCCTGGCTAATTTTTGTATTTTTAGTAGAGACAGGGTTTCACCATGTTTGCCAGGCTGATCTCGAACTCCTGACCTCAAGTGGCCTGCCCACTTCCGCCTCCCAAAGTGCTGGGATTACAGACATAAGCCACCATGCTGACCTGTTTGTCTTTTTCTTATTGATTTGTGGGATGTCTTTATTTGGTGTGGACTTTAATTCTTTGTTCTGTTTGTTTCAGGTTTCACTGCTGGTCTGTAGCTAGTCCTTCATCCTTGTTTCTGGTGGTACATTATCATAAAGTCATTAAGAAGCTTCATGTAATCAGAACTCTATCTTTTCCCTATGGCTTTTTTCCTATCCCTTGTTCCTCCACCTCCAGATTACAAATATATTCTCCAGGCCGGGCGCGGTGGCTCAAGCCTGTAATCCCAGCACTTTGGGAGGCCGAGACGGGCGGATCACTAGGTCAGGAGATCGAGACCATCCTGGCGAACACAGTGAAACCCCGTCTCTACTAAAAAATACAAAAAACTAGCCGGGCGAGGCGGCGGGCGCCTGTAGTCCCAGCTACTCGGGAGGCTGAGGCAGGAGAATGGCGTAAAAACCCGGGGGGCGGAGCTTGCAGTGAGCTGAGATCCGGCCACTGCACTCCAGCCCGGGCGACAGAGCCAGACTCCGTCTCAAAAAAAAAAAAAAACAAAAAAAAAACAAAAAAAAAAAACAAATATATTCTCCATTATTTTCTTCCAGGAGTGTTACTGTTTTGTGTTTTACATTCAGATATTATTCTGTCCGGGTTTTTTTTTTTTTTTTTTGGTATATGGTATGAGGTAGGGGTCTGGCCAGTAAATAGGGAGTTGTCCAACACCTTGTTGGGATGGTCCATCTTGTTCATTTGTTGTAAATGCTGCTCTTTTACATGTAGTGTCCACAGATACCTGGGTCCTGATTCCAGACCCTTCACTGTGCTCCATGGCCTGTGGGTATCTTTCTGTACCAGAATGCTGCTGTCTCCATCTCTGAAGCATCAGACCATATTTTGAGATCAGTTGTGTAAATTCCCACCTCATTGTCCTTTTCAAAAGTCATGTTGGCTCTTCTTGCACGTTTATGCTTTTGTGGTGAACTTCAGAGCCATCTTATCACTTTCCACCTTTTAATCCCTTGATCTGGGGACAGTAAATGGTGATATCCAGCAGGTGTCAGAGGGCTGGATTTTAAGTGGCCTCCGATGAGCTGGCAGTATCAGACTGTGGAAGTGAATTCATCTGCCCGGTGCAGTGGAGCCGGCCTTGACATTTGTGGGTTTTGCTGACATTTGTGGAAGGCTCTGGAGGTGCCCTTTGTGCTGACTTGCCCGAGCCACTCCTGCTGCCCAGCTCACTCCAGTGTCTGCTCAGGAAAGAAACGCTAATGCACACTAATTTTAGCATTAGCCCAAGGGCAAATATAATTACTGAGTTAATTATCACTCCCCTCCCCTTGTTCATCCCAGAGCAAAATGTGGGCACCTTTCATTTCTTCCCTGGGATGTACCCCTCTATTAGTCCAGATGGGGAGGCGGTACCTGCCTGGCAAAGCTCTCAGGAAATTGCTCAACGGGGCATTAATAGCTATGTGAGCACGTGGCCCGGGCTGGAACACACCAGCCCAGGTGCTGGGTGCCTTCCAGGTTCTGGCCACCTTGAGTTCTGCTCCAGGAAGGAACAGGTTGTCTCCTCTAGGGGACCTGAAGCTTAACGTCCTCATTGTACGAGGTAGTTTTGGAGCAAGACATATTTTGGGGCTTGCTTCTGTGGGTAAAGACCATTTCTCCAAACTTTCCGCCAGAGCGAACTTGCTTCCCAAAAGGAGTCTGGATCTGGGTGCTGCCCTGGCCTCCTCCTCACTTCAGCTGGAGCCTCTGAGCTGACGTCCACGCCTCTTCCTTCTCAGCACTGTAGACACAGGCCCCAGCTCTGTCCCTTGCCCAGTGGAAGGCCTGTCTCCTGCCCTTCCCTCCACTCAGACCCCCTGGGCTCTGAGGCTTCACCTGCAGGCCCTGCAGTGCATATTCAGTGAAAGGCCAGATTCAGAGCCGATGACATCAGCTTTTACTTGGTCTCCTTGCTTTCTGGAACCTCCCATTTGCGCATTTATCTTATGCTCTGGTCATATTAATTTTTCTCCAAGTAGTTTTCATCATGTCCTTCCATTTCTCAGATAGTCGTGCCCATTCTCCAGCGTCTGAAGTTGGAACTTTTTGGCCTGGCAAGCCGTGCTGCCTTGAGCAGGCCTGCCCATCTTCTGCCCCTGTTGTGGGCACTTCTCTTGCCAGATCCGTCTGGAACCTTCCATGGTCCACCCAGCCTGGGAGGGCCTTGAGGACAGGGGCTGTCTTCGTCTGTGCCCTTCTGCCTCTAGTGTGATGTCTGGTAGATGATCAGTAACTGTTCTGAGGCTGCCCAAGGCCTCATCTGTCCAGGGAGCAGATCTTACCCATCCTTACCTCCTCTGGCTTGAATTCTGCTGGAGCATGAGCTCCCTCTGCCATCCCCAAATCTAGCCTAGGTTGTAGAACACCTGTCTGGCTATGTCACAGAAAGCTTCTGGGCCAAGCGTGAGGACCCCCATGCTCCTGCAGTAAGAGCCCATATTTCTGGGGTGTGGGAAACCCAGTGCACCCCAAAGGGACTTGACTGTGAAGTCCCGGGTCCATGTGGTACCCACCAGCCTCCTATGGCCCAGACTCCTTGAGATGCCACAGCAGGGGCTTGGGCATTTGCAGCCTTCACTTGGCATTCTTACCATTTTCAGAAAACTTTATATAAACATTTTTAATCATGCAAAAAAGGAATTATGGAATAATGTTTATATTAAAAAGTTTTGGTGGTTTTGATTTATTTATTTATTGAGATGGAGTCTTGCTCTTTCTCCCAGGCTTGAGTGCAGTAGCACAATCTCGACTCACTGGAACCTCCGCCTCCTGGGTTCAAGAGATTCTCCTGCCTCAGCTTCCTGAGTAGGTGGAATTACAGGCGCCCGCCGCCATGCCCAGCTAATTTTTGTATTTTTAGTGGAGATAGAGTTTCACCATGTTGGCCAGGCTGGTCTCGAACTCCTGACTCAGGTGATCCACCTGCCTCAGCCTCCCAAAGTGCTGGGATTACAGACGTGAGCCACCACGCCTGGCTTGGTGATTTTTTTTTTTTTTTTGAGACGGAGTCTTGCCCTGTTACCCAGGTTGGAGTGCAGTGGCTGGATCTCAGCTCACTGCAAGCTCCGCCTCCCAGGTTTATGCCATTCTCCTGTCTCAGTCTCCCGAGTAGCTAGGACTACAGGCGCCCGCCACCTCGCCCAGCTAGGTTTTTGTATTTTTTAGTAGAGACAGGGTTTCACCGGGTTAGCCAGGATGGTCTCGATCTCCTGACCTCGTGATCCGCCCGTCTCGGCCTCCCAAAGTGCTGGGATTACAGGCTTGAGCCACTGCGCCCGGCCAGCTTGGTGATTTTTAAATTTATTTTGAGATAGAGTCTCACTCTGTTGCCCAGGCTGAAGTGCAGTGGTGCCATCACAGCCTACTGCAGCCTCTACCTCCCCTGGGTTCATATGATTCTCTCGCCTTAGCCTCCTGAGTAGCTGGTACTACAGGCACACACCACCATGCCCAGGTAATTTTTTTAAAAAACTTTTTTTTATAGAAATGGGGTCCCTCCGTGTTCCCCAGGCTCATTTGGAACTCCTGGGCTCACGTGATCCTCAAGCTTCCCAAAGTGCTGGGATTATAGGCGTGAGCCACCGTGCCTGGCTACTTTGGTACTTTTGAGTTAAAACTAGAGAGTAGGTGACTGAGTGATATTTTTAATGCGTTCTCAAGAGTTTGAACACGAAGAGAGTGTCACCCTCCCAGGTTGTGCCCCTGGGAGTTTGTGCACTTGTGACCTGGTCACTGCTCAGGGGGCCCAGGGAGTTTGCTGCAGTGCTGGAGAACTCCTGGGCCTGGACGGTGCCTCCCTGCAGCCACCTGCTCCCTTGGGACACTCATTCATTTGCTGTGGCCACTGCCACCCACAGTCCTTGCCTCGTCGACTCCACTGCAGCTCTGGTCACAAAGAGCGAGTGGTCAGGGACTCCTGACCTGCCATGCGGGGTGCCGTGGGCTTGTGGTGGCTGTGGTGCCATCCTCTGCGTCTGCCTCTTTTCGAGCACGGAGTTCTCCCTCTTGGGAGGGCTGAGCTGCTGGAGCTCTAGTCCTGCTACAGAGCAGTCCCCAAGTGCAGCATTGCCTGTCCCTGTGGAGCAGGTGACTACCTGGCTGCAGGCAGAACAGCAGACCATGACTCCGGTAGTGGTCTGTGACAGCGTATCACCCTGTGGGACAGACCCCTGGGACTTAGTGGGGTGGGATAGTGAGAGCTGTGTCCACAGGGGAGGCTCAGAGACTGTGTGCCCAGTGTGGTCCTGTGTGCTGACCCAGCTGGGCTCTGCCCTGTATGGTCCCCAGGGTGCCCGGCGTGTGCCCCGATGGCCTGGGGCAGAACTCCAGAGTGCCACAGCTGGCTGAGGGCTCATGGATTCTCACCCACCTGCAGCACCTCAGGAGAAACCTGGACAGTGAACAGCTTGAGGTGTGCAAAGGATGGCTCACAATGGGAGGGAGGGACGAGAGGCGCTTTCCATCTCTGTGGCCGCCAGTTTTAATTAAAAAAAAAAAAAAAATTTCCATCTGCTTCGCAGTTTTATACTCTTAAGGAAATGACGTTTATTAAGCCACAGCCCCTTCTGCTCATCGTCCAGCCGTGCTCGCCGGCAGAGCAGGAGCTGGTGGGATTCCGCCTGCTCAACACCGGGAGGTGCCACTTGGCTTCTCAGTATCGAAGGCCCTTCTTGGACCCAGTACACCTTCACGGCCCTGTGGGCTGTGGGTCCCTGGGTTGGGCATGACCGCCTTGGAGGGTGATGAGATATCTCCTCCAGGATCCATGCAGGTCTGGCATGCCACTGGGTGCTAGGTGCCGGGCTCCGGTCGGCCTCCTTGCTCTGCTTTTCTTTGAGGGTCGAAGGAGCCCTGCTCAGATACTACCAGGTGAGCTCTGGGGGTCCCTCTGGGCTCCTGTGCCCTGCACAGCCCGGTTCTGACCACAGACCTCCTCCGTCAGGGTAGACTGCAGCCCAGGGCGGGATACCACCACGCCTGTCACCCCCTACCCCTTGGTCCCTGACCAAGGCCCCTCCGGGTACTTACCCAGTGATCTGATCTCACCACGGTCAGGCATTAGGGCCTCTCCCGGAGGGCTGGGGTCCAACGGGATGATGTGTTTTAGGTGGGAAACAGGTTCAGGGATGTCCCCAGCCTCACTGGCTGTTGTTGGCAGAGCAGGATGAAAGGCAGATGGGAATGCAGAATTGGGTCACGCCCTGGCCCCTGTAATCCGTGAGGCCCTTGAGCAAGAGGGACCCACTCAAAGTGCCCCCCATGCGCTCAGTTGAAATGCCCCCTCTTGCTTTGTGTTGGTGTGAAGAGGATGGTTGGGTCCTGTTCTGGGCTTGGCTGCCCGTAGTACCTAAGGCCAGCTTGGTCACCAAGGCATGCTGGAAGGTCACTGCAGGTGGCACAGGTGACTTGGGTGTGCTGGGCAGCGGCCACTATGCAACGCTGGCCTCCAAGCGGAAGCTGCTGTTTCGGACACCCGAGGTTATTCCCAGCCTCCTTCCCTTACCCCGAGGTCTGCTGGAGTAGCTGAGGGGGCCGCAGCGAGCTGCAGGGTCGGGGCCCTGGGGGTTGCGCGTCTGCGAAGCCTCCAGAGAAGCCCATGCAGGCCCCCCTTACCCGTTCCCACCTGACCTGCTGTTCTGTCCCACTTCTAGCTCTGCGGTCTTGGACAAACATGTTAACTGCTCCGGGGCTCAGTTTCCCCATCTGTAATAGGGAGTGATCTTTATGCTCCCCCAGGCTTGTCCTGAGGCTGCAGAGGGGCGGTGTCGGAAAGTACCTGGCTCAGGGCCTGGCTCAGCGACGGTTAGCTGTTAGGGTTACCATCGCATCGCAATTGCTGCTCCATGGTGAGGACCCCCCGGGGACTGTGGACTTGCTCAGCTTGGCTGAAAGGCTGCTTGGCTGAAACCATCTCGGCTCTGCATAGCGTGGCCTGTGGGTTGCGCTCTTGACGGTGTGGAGCCTGTTCAGTCGGTACCGAGTGTGCGTCCTTGCCTAGCCGGCCTCGGCATTTATTTTGTAGCTAGAGCCCTGGTGGGATGGGTTTGGGTGGGCTCTGGGGGTCTGGGGAAACAGGTGCAGGTGCCCCTCCCCTGGGGGCCTCTGCCTTGTCAGAAGTATGGCTGGGGGCTGACCATCTATTTGAAGGTGTCGCCAGAGCAGTCCCCGCCTCTCCTTTTCAGAGGACATTGTTGAGGGGACCCTGCCTTCTGCATCTGGGCTGACTGCTTCCTTTGTGGGGGGCTCCTCCCGGCTGACCAGCAGCCCTTTCTGGCCCCCTGCATCAGCCCCTCCCCAGTCAGCTTCACTGTGGAAGGCAGGGCCAGCCTGGGCACCAGGTTCTTCCCCTTCTGCCTGAGGTCCCTGCCCGCCTGGCTTCCCTCGCCCTGGTCGTGGATGGTCAGTGCCTTTGCCCCACTCTGCCGACCAGGCCCTGTGCATAGTTGGCGCTCCGTGGTTACTGAGAGATATGCTCTCCAGTCCGTGGGCCAGACGGGGCCTCTGAAGTGGAGGGCGGGGGGCACCCTGTCTCCTACAGTCTGCTGTGGCTCCCCATCACCTCTGGGATGACAGCAGACCCCGTGAAGCTCCTGGCCCTCCAGCTGTGAGCCCAGGTGGGATGACCCGGCTGCACGAGCGTTAGGCCTGGCTGTGTAGGAGACATGTGTCTCCACACTGGAGCCCTTGCAGCGCACGGGAAGCCTGCAAGGTCCTCCTGGTAGGGGAGGGTCCGCGGGGAGGCATGGAGTCTCGCTCCTAGGTTGCTGTGTGGCTTCAGCGCTCTGTACATCCATGCTCCTGTCCTGCAGATGTCAACACCCGGTTGAGGAGAACGTGGACTTTGCTCAGTGTTGTGCAGGGATGGTGGGGCCAGGCTGGAGCCCACGTGTCCTACCCTCGCCCTGGCCAAGGTGGGGGTTATCTGCCCTGGCCAAGCTGTGCTGCCCATCCCTGCCTGCCCCACCAGGTGGGGGCCTGGGGTGGGATCCCACCATGAGCAGGAGAGGCTTGTTGACTCACTGGCCTCCCAGGCTCCCCCTCCAAAGCCAAGTCCTCTCCAGGACAGTTCTTGCTCCCTGAGAAAGGGCAATGTGGGTACTGGGCGGAAGCGAGCCCCTCTTGGTTCCATTTCCTCATCGTCCTGGAGACAGAGGGCTTGTCCTGGAGCACAGGACCGGGATTGTGCTGAGGTCCTGTGAGGCCACAGTCCTGAGGGGACCCAGTGAAGGCCAGGGGGGGACAAGCATCCCTCCAGGTATGGGGAAGGTCACCCCAGCGCCTCCGCAGATCTGACCCAGTGGCTCTGGCTCCTGTGCTTGACCCTTTTTGCAAAGATACCCAGGGGTCTTTCAGTTGCCCCCGCTTAGGCAGCATGAAAACAATTTAACTCTTGGCCGAAAGAACCTGGGCGTTGATCTCCCCTGTCACTGATCACCGAAGTGTGACTTTGCATTGGTTTCTTGGTCCCCTTGTGCCCAGTCTCCCCATCTGTAAAATGGGGTGACAGTAGTTCCACCTCCTATGAGGACTGAGTGAAGTCAGGAACCAGAAGCAGCTCCCACACGAGACTCAGAAAGTGTGACAGGCATGGAGGGTACGGACCCATGAAGCTAGGCCCGGCGCGTTCAGAAAAAGAGGGAGCTTCCCTCCAGGTTTCCCCCGGACGGAATCTGTTTCATCCTGGGCACCTGCCTGCAGAGCCCCTTGCGTGCTGTCAGTCCACAATGAATGCCTGGTGGAAGAGTTCACCCAGGGCCTGCAAAACCGTGGTGCTCAGCTTCTCTAAGTTCCTGTTAACTTCCAGACCCGACTCTTCAACTTGATTCCAAGGCAATCAGAGCTGATCGTCAACACTGGACTTTGCAGGTAGCTCCCAAAACCACATGCATATTTACAACTAAGAAGTGCCAGTTCCTCAAAGAATGTTAGCCTCTGAGATACATCAAGAGACCAGGAGGCAAGGGGTTAAAGGCAAACCGTGGCATTCCCCAAATCTGTCTAGTTCCCTGGCATGGGACGGTGTCATGGAGCCCGAGGTGGCGTCTTTTGTTTGGCTGCTGATGGTGGCCTTTGGGCCTTGGCATCCACCTTGCTGCAATTTTCCAGGAACAGTAGATCATTTGAAAGCAGAGCTGCCACGTTTTGCTCAATAAAGGGATTTTGTAGAGTGATGATAAATTTGGCATGTCTTTATTATTATTATTTTTTTCAACACTTAAGGAAAATAAAAGCTGGTACAAAGGTATGTTTGTTTCTGAAATGTGTTTCCTTCCCCAGATGTTCTTTTCTGCCAATTCCAAAATGCATTCTGAGCTCAGTCCTCCAGTTTCCTCTCTGTGGGGAAGAACAATGAGATCTTTGTAACCACACAGGGGAAACGGCCGCTTCCCTCTGCAGTGGGCATGGAGGAGGGGCTGGGACGTCCCACCTCCTCCCACCTCGATGGAAACCACGAGTCTGTGCCAGCCCAGCGGATTGTCGGGGGTTCGGCAGCCTCCTTTCCCATGGTGGTAATTTGCAGGGTCAAGGCTCCAGGGCACCACAGTCTGCACCTCTGTCCCTGGATCCTTGAGTTTGCCGTGTGGCCTTGCAGTGAATGTTTCCATCTGCATGGCATTTATGGTCTCTGGGGCTTGGTGCTGTCTTCATTACCTGGAGTTGAACTCGCCCTTTTCCTTTTCCGTCTGCCTTTCTTGCATCAAATGCTGTTCCCCACCCAAAGGGTAGCCCAGTCTGCAGGACGTGGTGCAGAGGTAGAGTTGGTGGCTTCACGAGAGTCCAGCAGGGCACAGACCTTCCTTGGCTGCTCCGTCTGTCGCTTTGTGACTTGAGACTGCATGGGTGGGGTACCTGAGGGATCCGTGAGCCCCCCCTTCCCACACGTGTGGGTGCACACACAACACATGCACAGTACTTTAGAAGTATCACCTTAGTTGGATTTGAAGGACAGCCAAGAGACCTGTATAAAGCTTGTAGTTAGGGTCGAGGGTCGTTTCAATACTGGCCTGAATTAAGAGCAGCCTCCATGGGGTTGCTTTCTGTGGGGTATGTGTTTAATGAAAATCCTTGTTTTTAAATAAATGTATCCTGCTTTAGAACACCCATGATATAAAATCTAGACTTCATAGATAAAAATAGCTAACATTTGTTGTGTATCACAGTGTGCCAGGCGGGCTCTAAGAGATGTTTATTTCTTTAATCCTTCCAGCTGCCCTGTGGGCCATCCCTCCCCTAGTTTTATAGACGAAGAAACTGAGGCTGGGAGAGGTCAATTAACTTGCTTGGTTTCATGCAGGCAAAACTAGGAATCGGCAGACGGTGGTTCCAGTGCCTGCCTCTTAATTGCTACTTCAATTACAAGTGTTTTCTTCCATCAGTAAAAGAAATCAGCGAGTAGCCTCCCATGGGTTTCAGTAAGTGCAAGCCCTCCGTGTCATCCCAGACCTCAGCCTGCCCATTTAATGGGTGAGGGCACTGAGGCCTGGAGGGGATGGTGACTTCAGAGCCACTCTCCTGGGCTCTGCCATTCCTCTTGCCTCCCATGTGAACCTGAGTGGCCACATGACCCTGGGAGAGAGCTACTCAACTGTCCCAAGGAGAGGGTGATGACTGCTGACCTCCCACCGGCCATCAGCCCCCCACTGACTGACACCCCTGAGTCAGTCTCCACCCTGGACTGTTTCTCTCACTATTTGCTATGGCCTTGGGCCACTTCCGGGGGCTTGGCAAGGCAGGAGGCGTGGAACCAAGATGGTATGTAATCAGAATGCTATATTTTGTTGAAAATAAGAATGTTAGTAACGGGCTGGTTTCTGGCAGGTCAAACTGGGACTCTGAAATACATATTTTTCTCTGCTCTGCCCTAAACCTTCTAATTAGTGAAAATGCACATTTGCAGACATCAATCAAATGTCATATTCCCTAGCAGCTTGTCCTGGGCTCACTGAGCTGGTCACATTCCACAGTTGCTAACTCAGGACTTGAAGAGTATGTGTGCACGTGTGTGTGCGTGCGTGTTTGTGAGAGAGACACATGCCTTCTGGGGAGCCCTGGTGGCCTGTTTCCTTCCCTCCCAGGCCCCTGAGCTTCTGCTCCCCACCCCGCCCCCAGCCCCTTGTCAGCATGTGCACAGCCACTGCAATGAGATACAGACGTTCGCCCAATTAAAACACAGTTAGTGGAGGATCCGTGGCTTTTGGGAAAAAGTGCTTTCTGTCAGGAGGATCTCTGCTGGGCAGTATTCCGTAGCTAGACCCCAGCTCCGGTCAACAATGGACTCCATTAACAGCCTGGGTTTTGGAACAGGTGATTTACTTCTGGTAACTGGCTCTGGTGCACGGATGTTCCCTCCTCTTGCTGGAATCTCTGCCCGACCCAGACAGTGCTTGTGAACCAGCCCTGGTGGGCTCCATGGGATTCTGGGTCTGGGAGGCGAGGACTTGCCTGGGGTCATTCTTGTTCTGCAGGGCACTAGCCGTGCTGGCTGCATGAAGCCGTATCACAGGGACCCGTGGGTCCTTTATATCTGATCATTTGTCATTTGTATCTGGGGTGGTTAGTTGCAAACAATTCCGCAGTAGCCAAATCAAGAAAGTCACTGGTTCTCACAGGAGCACAACTGGTGTGGGGCGAGCCCGGGGGTGTGGCCCAGGCAAGCCCTTCACCTGGTGCGCATTAGCCTTCTTATCCGGGAATGGGGGGAGGCGGTCTGGGCCCAGGGAGGGGACCATGCAGAGCTGGGGATCTCCATCGGTCCAGGATTCAGGGTGCCTCCGACCATTCCCTGCCCAGTGACTCCTCTTCAGTTTTACTTTGGTGTTTTCCATTTCACTTCTGCCTCTAGGCCAGTGTTTTTCAAAATATGTTTCCTGAGTGGAAACAAAAAAAATGTTCTGTGATCAGGTGCAGCTGGGAAATCCTAGGGGAGAGAAAGTGAACTAGGCTTCCTCACTGCAGGACTTCTCAGAGCCTTTAAAATGGTAATTATGCTCCAGGCCTTGTCCCCCTCTACCTAGGCATCCTTTACTGGTTGGGAAGAGAGGGCAGGTTATGGGTGAGTCCGGGTAAGCGGAGTTGTGCCTAAGCTGATACCTGATATCACCAACACTGTTCTGTCACCTTGCTTTGGTGTGACTTCTTCACAGTTGTCACATCTGGGCCATTTGGAGGGAAGTAGCAAGCCCTTTGCTTATCTCCCAGGACTTTCCAGAGTAGCCAAGCAGAGCCTTGGGCCAGTTCCCTTGTGGGGCCAGGCCCTGCCCAGGAGCACAGGCAGGAGGACAGCTGCCTCCCCGCCTGACCCAGGGCCTTGGTGTCGGGGCCATCGCCCCCAGCTCTGCGGTGGAGCAGCAGGGACCTGCCTGGCCCATCTCTCCGTTGAGTGAAGACCAGGAGGCGCCTGTTCTGTTCCGTGTGCTCAGAGGTGTCTGAAACCAGCTACCTCGTTTTCTTTTTATCTTTTGCAAGTGATTTCTTATTTCCTGCTCCACCCCCAAACGTGCCCTCTGTATGTTTCCTGTTCACCTGCTTCCCTGACCTTTGAAATGTGGTCCCTGCTCGGGAAACTTGCCTGGACCTCCGTTAATTATGGTTTTCCTCCAGGCTGTATGTGTGTGTGTGTTTGAGTGTGCAAGTGTGTGCGTTAGGATTAGAGAGAATTCGATGGGGGGCCAGGGGCCAACAGGAATGGGGGTGGCTGAGCTGAGAGGCCGAGGTTGCATTGGGAGTCCAGGCTGGTGAGTGTGAGGTGGCAGATGTGAGGTATGTGTGGCGAGTGGGGTGCTGTCTGGGTGACTGGGCTGGGAGAGGGCAGGTGGGGGCCAAGCTGGAGGAAGTGGTGTTATTCTGCAGCACCTGATGTACATAGACCTTGGGGGTGCAGCTCCAGGCTTTCTCTGTCCCCATCCACCCCTGAGGCCCCACTGTCCCGCCTTCTGCAGCCAGCCTGCCTTTTGTCTGCCCCTGAGCTCCTCCGCTCTTGTGGTCGTAAGAAAAGCTTTTTATAATCCAAGTTGGTTTGGGAAGAGGCAAACTGTCCTTTCCCAACAGTCATATGCCAACCCTGGCCACATCTATTCTGGATTTGAAGCAAAAGATGGTATTTATTCATTATTGTCATGCAAATGTCAGTAGCTTACTCGCCGTTGATGGAGACAGCACCTGGAATGGGAGGGATGGTCCACTGCCAGCATTGGAGGTGCTCAACCTGAGCACCCGGGCCTTGCTCTGCAGACAGCCCTGCTCTGCGCCAGGCCCTGCTCTGCACCAGGTTCCACTGGGTGGCATCAGCCATGCCTGCCCTGAGGAGGTGAGGTGCAGGCTCTCTCCAGTGAAGGTGCAGAGGCAGCGTAAGCTGGCGGGCTCACGGAGGACGTGGGCTTCACCTGGATACCGGAGGCCAGGTCACATTCAGCCAAGTATTCATCAGCTGGGTGTGGAGACCAGGGAGGGTTTTTAGGGGGTGGGAACGGCTAGAGGCAAGGAGGTGGTCAAGGTGGGGTCTACCGGAGACTTGGTCTACTCTTGTGGGGTGGGGTTCATGTAGAGAGAGCCCTTGGGGGCTGAGGCCAAGCTGCAGGGTAGATGGGAGAGACCTCCTGGCTTAGCGGGTCCTTGGGTGGATGGATGGACAGATGGAGGGATGTTGGGGGAATTGGTGGGATATAGATAGTTGAGCCAAGGTGGAAATGGGGGAGCAGAGCTATTCCTGGGGTGCATGAAGATGTCAGCAAGTATCCCACTCCAGCTTGAGTTTGCAGAGCTTCCTATAAAAGGCAGAACATGTGCTTGGTTAAAGGAAACCCAAGATTTTATTATTGTTGTCAATGTCAAGTCCCTCATTTTGAATCTTTAGACAACTGCAGAATTGTGTCACCGACTTGGGTAAAAGCCCAAGGAAAAACATGAAATTGTGTTGCCAAAACTGCGGTCGTCGTAGCTGCATGAGGGTTTCAGTGGCCACCTCCACCCCAGTAGGAGAGACGCGTAGATGTTGAACGCGCTGTGAGCTGCGTGCAGAGGATTGAAACGTGGGTGTGGGGATAGGCCCTAGCTTCATGGAACTGTCTACATAAAAGCGAGTCTGGGTGTTTCCTGTTTCTTCTACCTTAAGAAATTTCCACGAGAAGCTAAGGTATGATTTTGCCAAGAATGTTGTTAATGGCCCAGCAGTGAATATTTTCAGCCACTTGTAGACACCTGGACTTTATTCTTGGCAAACAGGTATATGCTACTTGGACTTGGAGAGACTGAACTTGGCTGTGCTCAGAATGGAGGAGACCGGCTCACTTGTGCTTTTGACAGTCACACAGATTTCTCCCTGGTCCCCATCATTTTTAGCCAGATCAGTGCTTTTTCAAACATTTCCTCTTGAAGGGGAGATGGGACATTCTGGCTCAGGGATGGAGAGGCTTCCAGGCAGCCTTCAACATTGTCCCTGCCCCACCCTAAGTATCTCTGAAGTTTTATGTTTTATCATAAAGTCTGTGAGAATGTTGCAGACTCTGTTATAGTCATGCTGGTTTTATTTTTTAAAATATGGTTTGAATTTTATCTAAAGTACGTGGATTATATCTGAGAATGAATGTGCAAGGCCTGTATGCAAAACATAATACAGCTTTACAGAAGGACGTTAGAGAGGACTGCAGTAGATGTTCACGGATAGGAAGACAGGAGCTGGAGATGGCAGTTGCCCCCAGATTCAGTGCAGGGGCCGGCAGTGCGCTCTTCTCCCTATTCTTTCCTCCCGCCACACTGCACAAATGTTGGTGTCTGGCATTTAAAGAAGCAGGCCAGGGGCGGTAGGTCACACCTATAATCCCAGCACTTTGGGAGGCCAAGGCGGGTGGATCACTTGAAGTCAGGAGTTCGAGACCAGCCTGGCCAACGTGGTGAAACCCTGTCTCTACTAAAAATACAAAAATTAGCCGGGCATGGTAGCGGGCACCTGTAATCCCAGCTACTTGAGAAGCTGAGGCAGGGGAATCCCTTGGACCCGGGAGGCAGAGATTGCAGTGAGCCTGGATCGTGCCACTGTACTCCAGCCTGGGCAACAGAGTAAGACTCCATCTCAAATACATACATACATACATACATACATACATACATACATACATACATACCAAATAAAGAAGCAGAGTGTCGAGAGGGGGTTGCTATGTAGAGGTGTCGGGGGTGATTGGCACCCAGCATCCGGAAGCAGGGTGGGGTAGGGTGCAGAGGTGACTGACAGCAGAGGCTACTGGAGCAGATGGGAAGCTGGTTATGGAGCCAATAAGTAAATTGATTGAGCAAATAAGTAAACGTATGGACAGTAACACAAGCCAGGCTTTGCACTTCGGGGAAGGTGCTTACAAACGCGGACTAGACAGTACCCAGACACTGTCTGGCTGAGACTGTGGGTACTGCCACACACACCTGCACAGAAATAGAGAAATAGTCACAGATGCATGTGTGTATAAAAGTGTAGTAGGCTGGGCACGGCGGCTCGTGCCTATAATCCCAGCACTTTGGGAGGCCGAGATGGGTGGATCACTTGAGGTTAGGAGTTTGAGACCAGCCTGTCTAACAAGGCGAAACTCCATCTCTACTAAACATACAGAAATTAGCCGGTTGTGGGGGCACAAACCTGTAATCCCAGCTACTTGGGAGGCTGAGGATCACTTGAACCTGGGAGGTGGAGGTTGCAGTGAGTCGAAATTGCACCATTTTACACCAGCCTGGGTGACAGAGTGAGACTCTGTCTGAAAAAATATAAAATAAAAGTGTGAGTATACATACACGCGTACAGTTGGTTCTTGTTATTCTTGCAAGTTATGCTCTATAAAGTCACTGTGAACCCTGAATTATTGAATACTGAACCATTGCTCCTAGGGGAATCCTAGGGCTAGGCTCCTGTTAGCCTCGGGTCACAGCGTTTTTGCCAACTGATCAATACGTGACCTTGTCTTTTTTTTTTTTTGAGATGGAGTCTTGCTCTGTCACCCGGGCTGGAGTGCAGTGGCTGGATCTCTCAGCTCACTGCAAGCTCCGCCTCCCGGGTTCACGCCATTCTCCTGCCTCAGCCTCCCAAGTAGCTGGGACTACAGGCACTCGCCACCGCACCCAGCTAGTTTTTTATATGTTTTAGTAGAGATGGGGTTTCACCGTGTTAGCCAGGATGGTCTCGATCTCCTGACCTCGTGATCCGCCCGTCTCGGCCTCTCAAAGTGCTGGGATTACAGGCTTGAGCCACCGCGCCCGGCCGTTTTTTTGTTTGTTTGTTTGTTTGTTTTTAAAGACAGTGTCTTGCTCTGTCACCCCAGGCTGGAATGCAGTGGTACAATCATGGGTCACTGCAACCTTGACCTCTTGGGCTCAGGCCATTTTCCTACCTCAGCCTCCCGAGTAGCTGGGACCACAGGCATGCACCACCACGCCTGTCTTATTTAAAAAAATATACAGTCAAGGTCTTGCCGTGTTGCCCAGGCTGGTCTCAAATTCCTGACCTCAAGTGATCCTCCTACCTCGGCCTCCCAAAGTGTTGGGATTACAGGCATGAGCCATCGCACTCAGCCTGTAACCTTGTGTTATGTGTGTTTCTGTTTAAAGACACCTTAGGCTGAGGGCAGTGGCTCATGCTTGTAATCCCAGCACTTTGGGAGGCTGAGGTGGGAAGATCACTTGAGCCCTGGAGGTTGAGGCTGCAGTGAGCCAAGGTCACACCACTGGACTCTAAAGCCTGGGTGGCAGAGTGAGACCCTGTCTCTAAAAAGCCCTTTATTTACTGTATATTGTTGATTCATTAACAGTGAATTCATGGCCAACTACGCGGTAGCTCATACCTGAATAAAGCCTCTAACGCATATTCTCTTTGTAAGGCATGGGGCAGCCTCATGCACCTAGGAGCACTACACAGCACTTCAGCATATGTACAGGGGACATTTTACACAGCAAAATTGCCCACAAAAAGCACAATGATGTGCAAAGCATGGCACTAGTGAGACCGAGGGAAGGACACTTGCTTACATCTCGACAGTCGGAGCAAGAAGATGGGGCGTTGTGGCCTTGGTTGACCTCAGTTTGGAACATGTGGTGGTGACTCAGTTTTTTCACACTCTGCAAGTCTGTGAATGATTGCAGAAGTACTGCGAGGTTTGATTTGGGAGATATAAATAAATGTTAGCGAGTAGGCGAGCTCAAGTGTGGAATCTGGGAAGGAGGACTGTACATGTATTTCCTACCTCCTTCAGCAAAGAGGCCTAGAAGCAGTGACCCCAAGTAGCAGTGAGTGCACCAGCACCCAGGTCTGGGTTTCTGAATACCATTCTCCACCCAGAGGAGCCAGAGCTTGTCCACGAAGAAGCTGGTTCTAGGGCTGGGGCAAGGAGAGGTACAAGCTGAGCGTGCGGCATCTTATTGTGTAAGAAAGCAAAGAAGTTCTGGAGGACTGGTGGGGACCTCTAGGACACAAGAGCTAGCTTAGAGGGGCGCTCACTGTCCAAGTCTAGGAATATTTGAACATCAAAATGTTTTGTATATGCCTTAGCGACCAACCCACATTTAAAACAAACTCCTGAATGAGGGCTGTAACTGTAGTTCCAAGTCATTCGTTTTTGTAGCTTGTAATAGCCCATAATGTTACTATACTATACATTTACATTTACCTTTTTTTAAAAATATATTTTATTTTTTGAGATAGAGTTTTGCTTTTGTCACCCAGGTTGGAGTGCAGTGGCAGAATCAGCTCATGCAACCTCTGCTTCCTGGTTTCAAGCTATTTTCCTGCCTCAGCCTCCCAAGAAGCTGGGATTACAGTTATGTGCCACCATGTCTGGCTAATTTTTGTATTTTTAAAAGAGACAGGGTTTCATCATGTTGGCCAGGCTGGTCTCGAACTCCTGACATCAGGTGATCCGCCTGCTTGGCCTTCCAAAGTGCTGGGATTACAGTTGTGAGCCGCTGCACCCGAGCTGCATTTACCTGTTTTTAATTGTGGTAAAATACATATAACACTTATCGTTGTAACTATTTGTAAGTGTGAAGTTCAGTGGCATTAAGAACATTCATGTTGCTGGTAACCACTGCCACCATCCATCTCCCACCACAATTTAATAAATGATTGAAACCAGACTTTCTTGACCACAAACAATAGTGCAGCAGCAGCATCATAGATTTCTCTGTCCTGCTGGCTGAGCTGTGGCATCCTTCCTTTTTTATATTGTAAAAACTGTAAATAAAATGCCATAAAAACGCCAGCATTGATCTTTGTGGAACTTGGGGAGCTGACCGTCTAATGTGTCGGGGGTATAACAGGCCCGGGCAGCCCAGGGGTTTCTGAAGGAGATGAATCGGGAGGGCTTTGCTTCCCCGGGCATCAGGGCAGATTGCAAAGCCTTGTTTTCGGCACGTCATGCCGACGTGGGGTGGACAGTTAGACCAAGAGGAGCCCGGAAGCAGACCCAGGCGTACCTGGAGCTTTGGCATCTGGCAGAACTCCCGTCCCTGGGGTTGGGGTGTGAGGAGGTGTGCAGGGTAGTAGCGTGAATCACCGCTTTGAGGAGCTGACGCTAGAAGGTGCCCAGAGCTGTGTTAGGTGTCAGAGAAGTTGTTTGTGAGGCACTGTGAGTAGAATTAAGTAATTTGAGTGCATAATTGCATCTTCGGGTCAGGCCTGGGCATGCTCAACATTCTCCAAGTCATGTTTGTTTTTCGATGCTCCAGCTCTTCCTCCTCCGGGAAGCCTGCCCAGTCTACCAACAGCCCCGTCTACCCACAGTCAGCTCTTCCTCCTCTTGGAAGCCTGCCCACTCTAACCACAGCCAGTTCTTCCCTTCTAGGAAGCCTGTCTGGTCCACCCACAGCCAGGTCTTCCTCCTCCAGGAAGCCTGCCTGGTCCACCCACAGCCAGGTCTTCCTCTTCTTGGAAGCCTGCCCACTCTAACCACAGCCAGTTCTTCCCCTGTCTAGGAAGCCTGTCTGGTTCGCCCACAGCCAGGTCTTCCTCCTCCAGGAAGCCTGCCCACTCTAACCACAGCCAGTTCTTCCCGTCTAGGAAGCCTGCCTGGTTCACCCACAGCTGTGTCTTCTTCCTCTAGGAAGCCTGCCTGGTCCACCCACAGCCAGGTCTTCCTCCTCCAGGAAGCCTGCCTGGTTCACCCACAGCCAGGTGTTCCCATAGTCAACTCCTCCTCCTCTCGGAAGCCTGCCCACTCCACCCACAGCCAGATCTTCCCTGTCTAGGAAGCCTCCCTACTCCACCTACAGCCAGGTCTTCTTCCTCCAGGAAGCCTGCCTGGGCCACCCGCAGTCAGCTGATCCATCCCCAGACTCCAGGCATTACTTGTCCATGCATTCAAACCACCTTTTCTTCTTGGGTGGTTTTGTGTGTGCGAGTGTGCGTGTGTGTGTATATCTATCCTGCCCAACTAACCTGTGGGCTCCTTCACTCTGGAGCCCTGATGTCTTCTGTTTCTCGGTCTCTCCCATCGTGCTGGCACTGGACGTAGGATCATTCCTGACTGATTAATCTCTAGCTTGTGTCCAGGCTGCAGCTTGCTCCGATGAGCAGTTGGAGGCCCAGTGTCATGCTTGGTGAATATAAATAAGGCATGGACTGAAAATGTTGCTTATTTTGGTATAGTAGCAAAGGATTGGGTTACCTTGAATTGAGTCTTGTTTGGTGTAACCATGTAAATAAACAGTGTAAAATATAGGCTATTGGAATGGAAGCCCAGACATCTGTTACGAATTCTATATATAAATATTGGATATGCTTACATGGGTTAAAATGAGATTGCTGGCACTTGGGTTTTCAAACTCCTGATTCTGCTCTGGTGGGGACTGATCACGGGTCCTGGTACTCAAGGCAGGAGGGGCCACGAGCTGGCCTTTCTCTGACACTGACTTGCCAGAAGTGGGCATTCCTGGGAGTGGCAGACATGCACCCACTAGATAGACTTGAATCAGCCCCTCACATTCTCCTAATAGTGCCAAGAACCCACAGCAGAGCGCGGGGCATACCGAGTTTGTGCTGAGCAGGGCTGCCTGAATCCGGGGTTGAAGAAGGTGTTCTACGCCCAATTAAACCAACTGGGAATCCAGGCAAAAGAAGACGCTCCCAAGGGAAGCCAGCCTGCCCAGTGTGCATGGTGCCTTTTAAACAAATTATCTGCATTTCCATTGGGATAAAGTTCACATAACAACAGTACTCGCTGGATTTTTTTTTTTTTTTTGAGACAGAGTCTCACTCTGTTGCCCAGGCTGGAGTATAGTGACGGGATGTTGGCTCACTGTAACCTCCGCCTCCTGGGTTCAAGCGATTCTCCTGCCTCCGTCTCTCAAGTAGCTGGGATTACAGGGATGCACCTGCCACCACGCCTGGCTAATTTTTTTTTTTTTTTTGGAAACAGAGTTGTGGTCTGTCGCCGAGGCTGGAGTGCAGTGGCGCAATCTCAGCTCACTGCAACCTCTGTTTCCCGGGTTCAAGGGATTCTCTTGCCTTAGCCTCCGGCGTGGCTGGGATTACAGGCGCCCTCCACCATGCCCAGCTAATTTTTGTATTTTTAGTAGAGATGAAGTTTCACCGTGTTGGCCAGGCTGGTCTCAAACTCCTGACCTCGTGATCCGCCCACCTCAGCCTCCCAAAGTACTGGGATTACAGGCGTGAGCCACTGCACCTGGTCATAATATTCCTTTTTATGCATCATTCCTTTTTATGGTCTCTCTGACCTCCGTCAGGTGGTGAATAGACTACGTTTCATTTATGCTTTCATCAGTTATGGACATTTGAGCTGTTCCCATGTCTGGCTATGTGAGCACTGCTGTTAACATGCGTGTACCTGTATGTGTACATACATGAGTAGAGGGGTTCAGTTCTTTTGGGTACATATGTAGGAGTGGAATTACTGGTCATAGGATCATTCTATGTGTAACTTTTTGAGGCACTACCAGGCTGTTTTCCACAGCAGCCAGAGGTGTCTTTAAAAGCAGTTGTCAGCTGGGCTCAGTGGCTCACACCTGTAATCCCAGCACTTTGGGAGGCCAAGGCGGGTGGATCACCTGAGGTCAGGAGTTCGAGACCAGCCTGGCCAACATGGCAAAATCCCGCCTCTACTAAAAATACAAAATTAGCTGGGTATGGTGGCACATGCCTGTAATCCCAGCTACTCAGGAGGCTGAGACGGGAGAATCGCTTGAAACTGGGAGGCCAAGGTTGCAATGAGCCGAGATTGCGCCATCACACTCCAGCCTGGACGACAAGAGTGAAACTCCGTCTCAAAATAAAAAGAAACTAAAGGGAATGATCACTTCCTGCTTCATGAATGAGGAAACTGAGGCTCTGGGAGATGGGAAATCCTGCCCGGAATCTCACAGCTGGAGGCCAGGCCGGGCTTTGAATCCAGGCACCTGAGTCAGAGTCAATGGTGTGTGCTTTGTGTTGGAGCTGGCTGGGGGCTGGATGAGGGCAACATTTAATTAGTGAAAACCACTACCCACTACCCGCGCCCCCCCCGCCCCCCGGGCTGTTACCTCTTGAGCACTTTTCTATTTAGCATCCTGTTTAAGCCTCGCACTCTCTGATGTGGAGGTGCGGTAATTATCCCCATTTCACAGACAGGATGTTGAGGTCGGAGGGGTTGAGGGATTCTCGTGGGCCAGGTCTCAGCCAGGCTTGCTAACCCTGGAGTCTGCCGTCTGCTCTGAAGCGGTCACTGTGAGCTGGAGAGCTGACCTGGCCCTTTTGCCCTTGTGATGTACGGTCCTGAAAAAAATATTTGCACAAATAGCTTCATAGGAGCATACATGGAATTTGGAATTTAAAAATACATTAAAAAGTATGTATTTACCAGTATTACCAATATATTAGCCAGAGACTCGTCTCCCTAATGAGGCCACCTTCCCTTTTTCAATCTTCATCTCCGCTGGCACTTTCTCATAACTGTCATTCATTCTAGTAGAAATCATGGTTCACGGTTACGCTGTGTGTGTGGTTTTTGGTTTTGACACGTCGAACATTTTTGATGTTACCGCAGTCATTTTCTTACTACTTTAATTGGTGCCACCTTTCCATGGAGACAATAGTCTAGTTACCCCTGCTGCTGGAGATCGTTCAGTTTTTTTTTTTTTTTTTTTTTTTTTTTTGCTGTTACAAATAAGGCCTCAGCAAATATTGTGACTAAGACTTTTTCCTTCTTTCTGGTGTTTCTTGGGACAGACTCCTGCAGGGGTGATCCCTGGGGAGAGGGCGTAATTATTTTATGTTCATGATGCAACAGTTCCCACCGTGTTTTCTGAAAGGTTTGTTTTGCAGTCTGAGCTGGCAGACGACTTTCTGTTTTTTATGGTGATCTGGTGGGTCCTGGAGTGTGATGGTGGCCGGGCGGGCTGCTTCAGCCGTCAGCCTGTCTGTCCCCCACCCACACCCAGAACTGAGGCTCCAAGGTGCAGCCTCAGGTGTCTGCTGCAGCCTGTGCATCCGTCATCGCCCCAGATCTGTTGCCTTCCTTTCTCCTCCTTCTGGAATTACACTGCCCAGAGCTCAGGCTAGAGGTCAGCAGGTCATCACTGGATGGAATGACCTGGAGCAGGCCGAGGCACTTTTCTGATGGTATCTGGGGGCTGTGTAGCTGTGACCCCTGATCTGCAGGGGGCTGTGAAATGAGAGCCTTTGGCCACATGGGCACATCATGTGGGAAGGAGCCCAGAGGACCAGCACCTGCCATGACCCCCCCACGCTCTGCTCCAGTGTGCTCCCACCCCGGGACCTTTGCCCAGGCCTGCCGGCTCCTTCTCTCCTAGCAAGGCCTGCCCTGACTGTCTCATGTAGCATGCAACTGCCCGACCCACTTGACCCTGCACTGTTGCCCTGATCCGCAGCATTTATGATGTAACATTAGTAAGGTGTCCTTATTGGCTATGTTTATTGCTTGTTTATTACCACCCACAGGAATACGGAGCCATTCAGGCCCGTGTCTTGGGTGCCTGGGTGGGCCAGCTGGTGCTGGGTGCTCGCCTGCTGGAGGAGTGAGTGCCCATGGCCAGCCAGCCCCTCCTGCTGCCTGGGCTGCATCTCTTCCTGAGTGTGCTGCTTTTACAGGCTTCTCTCCTGAACTGTCCTCTTCGCTTTTTTTTTTTTTCTTTTAAGCTTTAAAAGAAGTTTTTGTAGAGATGTGGTCTTGCTATGTTGCCCAGGCTGGTCTTGAACTCCTGGCCTGAGATGATCCTCTCTCCTCAGCCAGTGCTGGGATTATAGGTGTGAGCTACCGAGCCAGCTGCTCTGCTCTTCTCTCTCCCTCCCATCGGGTTCTGTTCCTGCCATGTTCTCCCCTCTCCCCACCAAAGGCTGGGTTTTCTTTGTCTGGGTTTCTTTCCTCTTTGGAGAAGAGGGGGCTGTAGGGCCTTGGCATGGGGCCCCTCAGAGGATGCCCCCATCACCCAGAGCTCCACAGGCCCTGGTGGGCAGGAGCAGGAGCAGAAGAGGAGGTGCCATCTCTGCCTTCTGGGGAAGGGCAGGGGCCACCCACACAGAGCCCTCCTACTTGCTGTGGACCCTGGGGCCTCTGCCAGGTCCTTCCAAAGGAAAGCCGGCTCCCCAGGTGGTGGGAGAGCGATGTGGGTTCCTCTTAAACTTAGAAATTGAGTGTGTGGTTGTTTCTAAGTGTCTTAGAAGCCAAAGCGGCTCCTGGAAGGAGCCTGCCTGCCACGACGGGCCTCGCCCTGGCTGTGCCCACAGATGTCCCCGGGGCCTGCCGCTGCTGCTTGGCTCTCCCGGCCTCCCCCAGTGTGGGTTGGGAAAAGCACAGGAAATTAAAAAACACCTCCATCTCTGGCCTTTGAAGAATGCACCTGAACAGCCGAGAGTGTAAACTGTGGTGAAATGTGGTCTTTCCAGTTTGGGGAGAAGCAGGGCAGAGCTAGGGCTTTTGTATCCAGGGTTTCCTGCCTCCCTCCCCTGGGCTGGCCAGGGCTCCCCACTGGGACCTCCAGCTGTAGTGGGGAAGGGTTTACTGGGTTGCTGGGCACTGTGGACTACCCCTAAGGGCAGGTATGCCTGCCTTTACCTGGGTTCCCCTCCTGCCTGGAAGACACAGCCCATGGGAGGCCTTGTCTGTGGGATCCTCCAGCATCAGACACACTGGGACCAGTGTCTGCCTGGTGAGGGACAGGCCTGGCAGGCCCGGTCCCCCACCTACTTGAACACCCGCGGTGGTGGGGGCTCGCCGCCTCCCGAGACAGTCTGTGTCATTGTTGTCCAAGGAAGCTGATTTAGAGTAAAGTTCCTTGTCTAGTCCCACTCTGTGCCTGTGTTAGCAGGGGACTCTCCAGCCGGAGCTGGGTTCACCCTGGTAGGGGGACTTCATGGGGCCTGGGCGACAGCACTGTGTGTATGTGTTTGTGTGTCTGGGTGTGTGTGTGTCTGAGGAGGTGGACCAGTTTCTCAAAAGGCCTGTGACCCCAAGAACCGTGGAATTTCAGCCTGGGCGGATCCACCTTCATTGGTGAGTGGGGACAAGCTGGGGGCCTTTGCCACAGGGGCAGCCAGGGCATGGGGCACAGTTGACCTCATTCACAAAATGGGAGTCTCAGTCATCCCTGCCCCAGCGGCCAGGATGATGAGCGGGAACACACCGTGTGGGGGCCACCTGGCCTGGGTGTGCTGTGGGTGTCCTTGTTGGTGATGGTTCCACCCGCTTGTGCCACCAATGCCCTCTGGGTCTCACACACAACTGTCTTCCCTGCGAAGGCCCCTCCTGCCCCCAGGCCTCAGTGCTGCTTCCGGTCTCTGAAGGCCCCAGGCGCTTCCGCATCCTGGGTGTGATTCCCGTGGGCCTGCGGACCCCCTTGAGGCTGGCATCTCATCCTTCGGTGCACCTGTTGGCCAGACCTCTGGTAGCAGGTGCTCACTCCCCAGAATGTGCCAGGGCCTGGGGGCAGGGACCTGGGCTCTTCCCTTGCAGCCTCACCGAGTGGAGGGAACTCAGTGTCTTGGAGTTGGGGTGCCAGCAGGCTGGGTGGCGCAGGGGAAATGCAGACAGACCCCTCACCTGGTGTCCCAGAGCAGCTGCCTTCCCCTGCCCGAGGGATGTTGCCCGCAGCCCAGTCAGGGGTGGGGCCTGGGGGCCCTGCCTGTGAGCTGCAGAATTGTCGCCTTTGACCCTGGGTTTTCTTCGTTATCTGTTTGGACCTGTTTGGGGAAGGGAGGGGGTGAGATTTGGAGATAAATGCCTTAGCTGTGGCCATCTCCTCTTGTGAGAGGTCAGAATGTCCAGTTCCGCTGCAGTTATAACATCCCATTTTTTGATTTTGTTTTCTTTTTCCTTTTTTTTTTTTTTTTTTTGAGATGGAGTCTCGCTTTGTCACCCAGGCTGGAGTGTGCAATGGGATGATCTGATCTCAGCTCACTGCAACCTCCGCCTCTCAGGTTCAAGCGATTCTCCTGCCTCAGCCTCCCAAGTAGCTGGGATTACAGTTGTGAGCCACCATGCCTGGCTAATTTTTGTATTTTTAGTAGAGGCAAGGTTTCGCCGTGTTGGCCAGGCTGGTCTTGAACTCCTGGCCTTAAGTGATCCGCCCGTCTTGGCCTCCCAGAGTGCTGGGATTACAGGTGTGAGCCACCGCGCCCGGCCCAGAACTCTTTAATTCCCAACTGAAACCTTCCCCCTTAAGCAGGTCCCCAGTCCTCCTCCCCCAGTCCCTGGTCCCACCATTCTACTTTCTGTCTCAATGAATTTGCCTACCATAAGTACCTCATATAAACTGAATCATAAAGTACTTGTGTTTTGTATCTGGCTTATTTCACTTAGCATAACATTCTTAAGTTCCACCCATGTTGTAGCATGTGTCAGAATCTCCTTTTTTTTTTTTTTTTTTTTTTTCAGACAGAGTCTTGCTCTGTCACCCAGGCTGGAGTTCAATGGCGCGATATCGGTTCACTGCAAAATCTGCCTCCCGGGTCCAAGCAATTCTCCTGCCTCAGCCTCCTTAGTAGCTGGGACTACAGGTGCGTGCCACCATGCCTGGTAATTTTTGTATTTTTTGTAGAGACGGGGTTTCACCATCTTGGCCAGGCTGGTCTTGAATTCCTGACCTCGGGTGATCCACCCGCCTTGGCCTCCCAAAGTGCTGGAATCACAGGTGTGAGCCACTGCGCCTGGCCAGAATCTTGTTCCTATTTAGGACTGAATAATACCCCATTGTGTGGATGGAGCACATTTTGTCTCATCATTCATCCCGCAGTTGATACGTGGGTTGCTTCCATGTTTGGTTTTGTTTTGTTGTTGTTGTTTGTTTTTTTTTTTGAGACAGCGTCTCGCTGTGTCGCCCCAGCTGGAATGCAGTGGCACAATCTTGGCTCACTGCAACCTCTGCCTCCCGGGTTCAAGCGATTCTCTTGCCTCAGACTCGCAACTAGCTGGGATTACAGGTGCCCGTCACTACGCCCGGCTAATTTTTATATTTTTAGTAGAGACGGGGTTTCACCATGTTGGCCAGGCTGGTCTCGAATTCCTGACCTCAGGTGATCCACCCTCCTCAGCCTCCCAAAGTGCTGGGATTACAGGCACGAGCCATCATGCCCAGCCGCCTCCATGTTTTAGCTGTTGGGAGGGATGCTGCCGTGATCCAATGTGTATGCATATCTGATCGTGTCCCTGTTTTCAGTTCTTTTGGGTATATACCCTGAAGTGGAATTGCTGGGTCCTGTGGTAATTCTATGTTTAAGTTTTTGGGTAGCTGCCATGCTGTTTTCCATAGTAGCTGCACCATTTTACATGTTTCCAGTGGTGCACAAGGGTTCCAGTTGCTCCACATCCTCACCAGCGCTTGGTGTTTTGTGTTTGGATAGTAGCCGTCCTCATTGGTGCAAGGCGGTATCTTATTGTAGTGTTGATTTGCATTTCCCTGGTGATGAAGGGTATGTTAAGCCTGTTTTGATGTGTTTATTAGCCATTTATATGTCGTCTTTGGAGAAACGTCTGTTCAAGTTGTTTGCCCATTTTTGAGTTGGGTTGGTTGTTTTCTCATTGTTGAGTTTTAGGAGTTCTCTATATTTCATGGATATTAATCTCTTAGTAGATCTATGATGTGGAAATATTTTCTCTCATTCTGTGGGGTTGCCTTTTTACTCTCTCGACAGTGTCTTTTGATGCACAGAATCTTTAACTTCCATGAAGTCCCATTTGTCTTTATTTGTTGCCTTTGCCTTCCCGTTGTTTGGCTTTCACCATGTCCCTCATTGCCACGAAGAACTGTAGACCTAAGGTTATGACAGCACGGGTGGGGTGGCGGAGTCTCCGCTGTCATTTTCCTGGCCTCAGGTCCTCTGTGTGTCCTCCCATCCATCGGAGAATATCCCCTGGGAACAGGAGGGGCCAGGATTTGAGCCAGTGCTTGTCTTGGCAGGGAGGCCCGTGCTTGGAACTATCTATCGCACTGCCCTGGGGTCTCCTGGGCCATACTCTGGTCCTTTGTGCTCCCGGGTGCCCTCATAGAGGCTGCAAATCTTTCCCCTGCTGAAATGAAACCAACTGAACTAGCTACAGGATTCAGTTCCGTGACTGTCATTGCCTGAGTTGAGTTTGTTTTGGCTTTCTCTTTCTTGATGAAGATGGGAATGTGGGGTTGGCCGGGCTCCCCTATCTGCACGGGAGGGCCCAGGGATCTGCAGTTTTCATGAGGAATGTCAGCTGTTTTGAGCCAAGGCTTCAGAGGTTTTTTGGAGGTGTTTGTGGCCAGCCCAGCCTAGCCCTGCTGGTAGCAGACACGGACTGATGGAGCTCCCTGGAGGCCCTTACCTCCTCGTGTCCACTCCTCATGTGGCTTTTTAGTCCCTCTGAGTCTGTGTTGGGGGTTGCTGGACCCTCCTGGGGTCTGAGGTGTCTGGTGGGGTGATGGTCTCAAGACCTCTCCTGATTCTCATTCAGCCTGTTGTGGGAATAAGACGCTTGGCTGTGAGATGAGGCCTCTTGCACAGGCAGAAGGGGCTGAGGGCTGGGGTGCAGAGGGAGGTGACGGAGCCAGCCCAGCCGCAGGCAGATCAGGAATGCTTGGGGTGGGCTGGTGGAGGGAAGTGTAGGTGAGGCCAGGGGCCAAGGCCTTGGAGGCCAGGCTAGGGAGTCTGACCTTGTTCTGCATGGCACTGGCACAGGGAGCTGTGAAAGGTGTCTGAGCCAAGGGGTGGCATTCCAGAGTGACCCTTTAAATGTGTTCATTGTAGGAATGTCTAGAAGCAGGGTGGGAGAAGTATGGAATACGGGGTGGATGGGAAGCAGAGGCCATAGGCCAAAGAAAGGGGCCTGAGCTTGGACAGTGGTCAAAGACTTATAAGGGAATCTGGAGGCTCTGTCTGGCCTGGGCTTTGAACCCCTCAAAAAGTGTGGCACTGTGGCTGGGTCTATAGCAGGCAGCATGGCCAGGGCTGTGCCTTCATGTCCCCATCCTCTGTGTCAGGCCAACAAAGGGGATGTGGCTTCTCTCTAGAACAGGACAGGGCCCCAGCAGCCTCTGGAGGACGACGTGGGAGGTGGTGGGTGTGGCAGGAAGGGTCACCCGTACCTGGGGGAACAGACGTAGCAGGTGGTAAACAAACAGTTGCTAGGCTGGGCGCGGTGGCTCATGCCTGTAATCCCAGCACTTTGGGAGGCCGAGGCGGGCAGATCACGAGGTCAGGAGATTGAGACCATCCTGGCTAACACAGTGAAACCCCGTCTCTACTAAAAATACAAAAAATTAGCCGGGCGCAGTGGCGGGTGCCTGTAGTCCCTGCTATGCAGGAGGCTGAGGCAGGAGAATGGCGTGAACCCGGGAGGCGGAGCTTGCCGTGAGCAGAGATCACGCCACTGCACTCCAGCCTGGGTGACAGAGCGAGACTCCGTCTCAAAAAAAAAAAAAAAAACCAGTTGCTGTCACTGAGTGCGGTAAGAAGGCTGTTTGCTGTGCTGCAGGAGCCTCTGAATGGTGTGGGCCGGGGCCGCCCAGGCAACTTCCTGAGAGCGCCTTGGGGGTGGGAGGAAGGAACTGGAGGTCTTGGGCATGAGTGGGGCAGTGCCAGGAGTGCTCTGGGCATAGTGCTGCATCCCAGGGCTGTGTGTCCTGCTGGCTTAGCCAGTGGCCCTCACGGTTTGCTTCTGCCCCACAGCCTCGCCACTCCTGCTATTTGCCAACCGCCGGGACGTACGGCTGGTGGACGCTGGCGGAGTCAAGCTGGAGTCCACCATTGTGGTCAGTGGCCTGGAGGATGCGGCCGCAGTGGACTTCCAGTTCTCCAAGGGAGCCGTGTACTGGACAGATGTGAGCGAGGAGGCCATCAAGCAGACCTACCTGAACCAGACGGGGGCCGCCGTGCAGAATGTGGTCATCTCCGGCCTGGTCTCGCCCGATGGCCTTGCCTGCGACTGGGTGGGCAAGAAGCTGTACTGGACGGACTCAGAGACCAACCGCATCGAGGTCGCCAACCTCAATGGCACATCCCGGAAGGTCCTCTTCTGGCAGGACCTTGACCAGCCGAGGGCCATCGCCTTGGATCCCGCTCACGGGTAAACCCTGCCGCGACTCTGCCTGGGTCCAGGGGGCGGGGAGCATCACCGTTTCTCTCTCGAATTTATGTGAGCCCAAGTTATTTTTCAGAAAAAAGATGTGAATCTTAAAACGAGTTCGGGGGGGTGCTTTGGCTCATGCTTGTAATCCCAGCACTCTGGCAGGCCAAGGCGGGTAGATCACTTGAGTCCAGGAGTTCAAGACCAGACTGGGCAACATGGTGAGACCCCATTTCTAAAAAAAAAAAAAAAATCGGGTGTGATGGTGTGCACCTGTAATCCCAACTCCTTGGGAGGCTGAGGTAGGAGGAGCATTTGAGCCTGGGAGATCGAGGCTACAGTGAACTGTGATCCCACTGCTGCACTCCAGCCTGGGCGACAAAGGAGACCCTGTCTCAAAAAAAAAAAAAGAACTCAGCTTTCAGGATTTGTTATGGTTGAGAGAATTACTTCCCCTTGAGATTCCATAGTTATGTTTCTTTTTTTTTTTTTGTGAGACAGAATCTCGCTCTGTCACCCTTGTTGGAGTGCAGTGGTGTGATCTCGGCTCACTGCAAGCTCCGTCTCCCAGGTTCATGCCATTCTCCTGCCTCAGCCTCCCTAGAAGCTGGGGCTACAGGTGCCCACCACCATGCCCGACTAATTTTTTGTATTTTTAGTAGAGACGGGGTTTCACCGTGTTAGCCAGGATGGTCTCGACCTCCTGACCTCATGATCTGCCCTCCTCAGCCTCCCAAAGTGCTGGGATTGCAGGCGTGAGCCACCGCGCCCGGCCTTTTTTTTTTTTTTTTTTTTTAATTGAGATGGAGTCTTGCTCTTGTTGCCCAGGCTGGTGTGCAGTGACATAATCTCGGCTCACTGCAACCTCCGCCTCCCGGGTTCAAGTGATTCTCCTGCCTCAGCCTCCCAAGTAGCTGGGATTACAGGCGCCCACCACCATGCCCAGGTAATTTTTGTATTTTTGGTAGAGATGGGGTTTCACCAGGATGGCCAGGCTGGTCTCGAACTCCTCACCCCAGGTGATCCACCCACCTTGGCCTCCCAAAGTGCTGGGATTACAGGCGTGAGCCACCATGCCTGGTTCATAGTTACGTTCCTTTTTAAAACTTGCATGTCTGATGGGGTTGGCTGTGGGTCTGAATGGTTAAACGCATCTTTGCTGTGTGTATGGTGGGTGGCCTGGGAAGTGCAGACTCTCAGGCAGGTGGAATCTGCGCCTTCTCCTGGCTTTCTAACTGCATTGGCTGAAAAAGTGCAGCTCCTCATCTGGAAGCAGAACCTGGGTCTGTTTTGGAAGCTGCCCTGTGTCCTCCTCAGCTGCTTGTCTGGCTGAGTTCACCTGGGCCCTTGAAGGCTCAGGGCCTGGCCATGATCCCAGGTGGGGAGACGGTGGGTGGCAGGAAAGCGAAGAACCTCCTTGGAGTCGAAGTCCGGGGTGGAGAGTTTGAGGGGAGGTGGCCCAGCTCCAGTGGCCAGCTAGGCCAGGTCACCCCGGACTCCCGAGCAGAGGGAACAGTTTGCTTGGACGCCCGTTGTCCCTCCTTCGTCCCTCCTCTTGCAGCCTGGGAGTGACTCTGGGGGCTGTACACACACCCTTACCTGGGCTGTGCTGAGCCCTGGCCCTTGCTGACCTGTCAGGTTCTGTGCTGAGTTCGTGTGAGAACTGGTTGGCAGAGGTCTCTGACTAGAACACAGGAGCCTTTTCCCCCCATTCCCAGGCTCAGTTGGAAGCCCTTTGCCTGTTAGTTCATGCAGTGTCACCAGTCTCTCAGCACTCCCAGCCTGGACCTCACCGGATGAGGGACCGGCCTAGATCTTCTTTGCGCAATGGCGCGATCTCGACTCACTGCAACCTCCACCTCCCAGGTTCAAGCGATTCTCCTGCCTCAGCCTCCTGAGTAGCTGTTATTACAGGCATGCACTACCACACCTGGCTAGTTTTTGTATTTTTAGTAGAGACAGGGTTTCGCCAGGCTGGTTTCAAACTCCTAATCTCAAGTGATCCACCAGCCTCGGCCTCCCAAAGTGCTGGGATTGCAGGTGTGAGCCACTGCACCCGGCCTGACCTAGATCTTCTAGATTAGAAAGTCTCAGGACTGGGCAGCCACGCATCCAGGCCTGCCATAGGAGCCCACCCGCCCTCCTCCCTGAAGTCAGGGCTCTGGGAGCCCTTCCCTTTTCCGTGCCCTGTGGGACAGTGTCCAAACTCTGGAGTAGGACCGAAGACCCCTGGGCTCTAGTCCTGAGGCCACCAACTTGCTGTTGCCCTTCGCAGTGACCTCCCCCTGACTCCCATGGCGCTGGCTGCAGGAGCCGGGCAGGAGGGGCTGGTTGCCATACCCTGCAGATGCCCTTCCTCTGGGCCTGCCCGGGGTAGTGGGAATGAGAGTATCCTCACCAAGGCTGGGGTTTGGGAGCTGGGGAAGCAGAGTGCCATGGTGGCCAAGTTCACCTCTTTGCTCTGTGCGGTGACTTAAGAAGCCATTGACTGGCTTCTGACAAGCACGGGAAGGGCTGGAGCCTTTCAGAGCCCAATAGGTTTGTGTGAGCCAGGTGTGTGTGTCTGAGCAACTGAGTGTGGGAGTGGGAGGATGTGAGCCTGTGTGTGTGTGTGTGTGTGTGTATGTGTGCGCGCACGCACACATGTGCGTGCATACGTGTGAGCCTGTGTGCGTGCGTGTGCACACGTGTGTGAGCGGGTATTTGTATGCTTGTCTGTGTGAGTGCGCGCGCGTGATTATGCATGCGCGTGTATGTGCCTGTGTGAGTGAGTATGTGCGCGAGAGTGTCTGCCTCTGAACCAGTCTGTGTGTAAGTACGGGGTACCAGCAGGGGTGGGATGCGGTGGAATTTATGGCCAAAGTATTTTGAGTCCCTGAGGTCAGGCCAGAGCAGCCTCGTGCCCCCACCACCTGAGAAGTGCCCCTAGCCTCCCAGGGGTGCTGTGCTGGGCAACCGCTTATCCCTGGGGCCCCTCTTATGCCCTCGCTGCCCTCCGAGTGGGCTGGCCACCTGCAGCTGCCCGGAGCCAGCTGACTTCCAGGGCGGCCTCTGTTCCGCCTGGTGAACTGTCGCCCTCTCAGCCCTCTCCCCCTGCACTGTGGCTCCAGGAGCTGTGGGGTTACTGACCTTCTTTTTGGAAGGGTCAGCTGGTGTAGCAGTCTCTCTGGCTTGGAGGGGGCATCAGCAGTGGTGGGAGAGGCCAAAGATAGCAGCCTGCTGGAAGCCCTCTCCCGGGGCCGGCCTGCGGTTGCTCACCAGCGGCTGCCGCGGCCATTGTGTCACTGGAACCTATGCTCCTCCCATCCTTGCGTTCCCTCCCAGTGTGGGTTGCTGCAGCTCCCTCACCTCCCAACCAGGCATCCACCCACATTTGTGAACCCTTGTGCGCTGGTCCTGCTCCCCATGCAGCAGGTATAGCTCCGTCTCTGACCCTTTCAGTGGATGGGAGGAGACGGTAAATGAATAGTATTTGAGAGGGATGTGTGTGTGGGGGGATAAAGCCGTGCCCGGGTGCTGTGGCGAGGGGCTTCTCTCGGAGCTCAGGTGCTGGGCTCTTGGTGACTTTTGAGCCGAGACTGGAAGCAGCCGTCTGGCTACTCGAAGCAGCCGTCAGGCTATCTGGGAGCGGCGCCCTCCAGGCAGAGGAATCAGCCAGTGCAAACCCTGGGCTGGTTTGGGGCGGGGCCTGTTTGAGGGGCTGTAGCAGAATGTAGGGGAACAGGGCCCAAGGTGTGAGGAGAGGACACATCAGGTCTCGAGCAGAGGAGGTGCCAGGTCTGACTCGTGCTGGAGGGCATCCCCTGGTGGCTGGAGCGAGAGTGAGCTGTGGTGTGGGTGGCATGGGGGCAGGAGCCCTATCCACAGTTATTACCGGGATCCTGGCGACAGAAAGCAGCAGTGGGGACACCTCACTTGTGGGGGTAAGGTGTGGTGAGATTCGGGATCTGTTCTGAAGAGAAAGACAACTGGATTTGCTGGCACTCTGCATGTGGGTTCGATAGAAAGATGAGACAAGGGCCGGGCGCAGTGGCTTAAGCCTGTAATCCCAGCACTTTGGGAGGCCGAGACGGGCGGATCACGAGGTCAGGAGATCGAGACCATCCTGGCTAACACGGTGAAACCCTGTCTCTACTAAAAAAATACAAAAAAACTAGCCGGGCGAGGTGGCGGGCGCCTGTAGTCCCAGCTACTCGGGAGGCTGAGGCAGGAGAATGGCGTAAACCCGGGAGGCAGAGCTTGCAGTGAGCTGAGATCCGGCCACTGCACTCCAGCCTGGGCGACAGAGTGAGACTCTGTCTCAAAAAAAAAAAAAAGATGAGACAAGGATGGCACGGTGCCACTCTGTGCCTCAGTATCCCTGTCTGTACGTCATGTGGAAAACACCAAGAACAGTTTGTGAGTTCAACAAATGTTAGCTGTCGTTACAGTAAAAATGCCCTTTCCTCAACACCAGAAGTCCAGTCTCCATGCCTGAATGGTTTTCTCTGTTTACTTCCTTACGGCTTTTGCCATGTTGGTTGGGAGGTGCTCAGTTGGGAGGTGCTAGGTGCTCTTTTGGGAGGTGCATGATGCTCAGTTGGAGGTGCTATGTGCTCGGTTGGAAGGTAATTGGCACTTGGTTGGGAGGTGCTTGACACTTGGTTGGAAGTTGTTGGTGTCCAGTTGAGAGGTGCTAGGTGCTTGGTTGGGAGGTATTAGATTGGGAGGTGCTTGGCACTTGGTTGGGAGGTACTTGGTGCTTGCTTGGGAGATGCTAGGCCCTTGGTTAGGAGCAGTCTTTCCCGTGCTCAGATTTGAGCTGACTTTGCCTGCATCATCTTTGGGAGCCAGCTGTCCCTGTTTGGCTCTGGCTTTTCTTAACCATTTGAAATGAAATGATGCATTTACTAAAGTGCTTGCCTCTAAATTCTCTTCCAGAAGCCCTCCCCAGGATCACACCTGTGGCTGTTCACTCCCACCCCTGCCCCTGGGGCAGAGTTGACCTTAGTGTTGGTTCCTGGGCCTCTCCCCACACCCTCCCTTTGCTCCAGTCATTTGAATGAGAGAGTGAAAACAGTGGCGTGCCAGCTCCCACTCATCAGATCCAGTGATGCTGATGACACCAGCCATGGTCCTACCCTGAGGTGCTGACTGTCCCTTTAGGCTCCACGTCACTGGATGGGGAGAGGGAGAGGATTCCAGCCTGTCACAGCGCCCGTGGGCAGCAACCCCCACTCTGCTCACCAAATACTGACGTGAATAGCGGTCCACAGGCAGAAGTGTGGGCACTGAGTCCCGGGGCAGGACCACTGTCCTGAGACTGGGGGTTTTGTCCTCTGTCCTGGCCACAGGCACCAGGTTGCAGGAGCATTTTGGCCTTCCTCCCGGCCCTGCTAGAGCCCCCATCATCTCCTGTGCCCTCCTGCAGTGCTGTCCCTCAGCAGGGTCCTTCCTCAGAGGAGGTGGTTCCTGCCCCGGCCATCATCAGGAAGGGAGTCTCTGGGTCCGGGCGTCCACCTCAGTGTGCACGTGGCCAAAAGGATCAAGAGCCCTGCAACCAGGAGGGCCCATCCTGAGACTCGACTTGGTTGCAGTTTCAGCAACGCAAGTGGCCCTGCGCAGACGTCAAGGCAGGGTTGGGGGAAGGCACGTCCCTCCCAGTGCTAGGGTGCCCACATGGGTGGCAGAGTGGGCTCTGGGGATGACCCTCTGGCCCCTGAGAATCTGGGGCCAGAAAGACACTGGCTTAGCATGGGAGGAGGCCCCGGCCTGTACCAGCCTGACAAGGGGCCACAGTGACCCCTGGGTCTCAAATTAAAGCCAGGGTGAAACCCAACCCCCTCTTTAAAATGCAAAATGGCCCTTCCCTAAAATAACACACAACCACAACCGCAGCTGGCTCGGCACGAAGGCCATGCTGCAGCGCTTTTCTTCGGAAGTCGATTTTCCTCCGTGGAATTTGGCTGGGCTTGTGGTAGCATTTGAGACTCTGCAAGAGCATGTCCACGCCAACCAGTCTCTGGTCACCGACTGGCTCGCCAATTCCCCATTTAAGGAAACCAGCAGGCCTGTGTTATGAAACTCGGGGAAGGAATGTGAATTATGCTCCATGCGGAGGCCCCTGCTCCTGCACGTTTTCCAGCTTTTTCCATGGGCCACGGTGGGGCGTTTGGGGGAAGGCCTGTGTGGATCCCCTCCAACTCCAGACTGATGCCCCTGACACCTTCTTAGGAGGTGGCAGGGGTTCTGGGCTCTGTCTGGGCTCCTAGGGGTCGGGGACGGGCAGGTAAAGCAAGGCGTCTACCCCAGGCACGCGGGAGGCTTCGCTGGGCTGGCTGCCAGCACCTTGGAGTCCCAGGCTGCCAGGAAAAGTTCACCCACACCCGGGCTTTGCTGGCGAAGGGTGAGTCATATGATGGTCCGGCCCAGGCCCTCAGCAGACACCAAGTGTGTTCCCAGAGCTGCCGCTCAGCGCCTGTAACCTGGGACAGGCCAGCCTTTTAGGGACTCAGTTTTCTCATCTGTCTAATGGGAAGAGCAATTCCCAGCTTCCGTGTGTCGGCTGGGTTCTCACTAGATGCACAGGGGACAGCAGCTTGAGAGGGACTGTCTGGAGAGCTGTTCCATGTGATGCCCCTCTTATCCTGTCCCCATGGAGAGGGGCTTGGTGATGACAGCTGGGCGCGGTCACCCTCTGCAGGGAGGATGGTACGTTTGGTTCGAGGCTCCTGTACCCTCATTCTTATTGATCTTGTCACAAGAGCCCCTCTGGAAGGTGGAGATGGTGCTTGCTCGGGAATGACACTGCTCAGGGAAGCAAGGCCCCGTGGTGCACCTGAGGCTCCTGAGGCCGCAGAGTGCCATGGTGGGGGAGGAGGTGGCTGTGCGTCTGTCATTTGCCTCTTCTGCTGGATGGAGACCCCCAGAGGGCAAAGCAGGGCTTGTTCTCCCTGTGTCCCGGGGTCACTCATGCCCGGCTTGGCCGAGCTGGCTGTGTTAAATCAGTTGCTAAGGCCAAGAGGAATGGGGTTTGCCGCCCACCCCAGGAAGAAGGGAGCAAGGGAGTCAGCACCATTTTACATGGACCAAGAGTGGGAGGAGGCTCCTCAGAGGACATTCTGGGCACTGTCCCCTTTCTCTGCTGAGAAGGGTGGACAAAACACAATAGGTCTGCCAGCTCTTGTGTCCTGTGGCTCGTCCCAGCTGGCTGGGATGGGAACTGAGTCCTCCAAGCTGGTGTGGTTCCCCTCTGGTCTCCGCTGAGAGCCACTCCCAGCCTCTGGGCACATACCCTGTGGTCACCTCCAAACAGGGCACACTGGGCAGTGGTAGGGGTGGGAACTGCCATCCCAGACTTGGTGTAGGGCACATTGTCTCTGCTCACTTTGTCCTGGTTCATTGGCCAGAGATCAAGTAAGGGCGCCCTGAGGACGTGCTTGTTTCTCATGGATGGGTGATGCTTGTCTCTTGGGAACGTGGAGAAGCAAAGTCACATTGCCCATAGACCTACCCAGGAACAGCTGCAGCTGCAGGTTCAGGCTCCATGGGTTTTATTCTTTTATTCTTTTTTTTTTTTTTTTTAAGGCAGAGTCTTACTCTGTCATCCAGGCTGGGGTGCAGTGGTGCAGTCGCAGCTCACTGCAGCCTTGACCTCCCAGGGCTCAAGGGATCCTCCCATGTCAGCCTCCCAAGTAGCTGGGATTATAAGTGTGTGCCGCCATGCCCAGCTAATTTTTTTTAATTTTTATTTTTTGTAGAGACGGAATTTTGCCATGTTGCCCAGGGTGGCTCAAGTGACCCACCCACCTCAGCCTCCCAAAGTACTGGAATTACAGGTGCGAGCCACCATGCCTGGCCATGTTTACTTGTTTTTAAATAGACTTAATTTTTTCAAACAGTTGTAGGTTCACAGCAAAATTGATGAGCAGCAGGTACTGAGTTCCTATATATCCCTGTCCTCACACCCACACAGTCTCCCCAACTGTCAGCATCCTATGCAGGGTGGAACGTTTGTTACAACTGATGAAAGCCGGCTGACGCACCATCACCCAAAATCCATGTTTACACGAGGGTTCGCCCTTGGTTTGTACATTCTTGGTTTAGACAGATGAATAAGGACATGCACCCACCATTCCATGTCACACAAGATAGTTCCACTGCCCTGATTTTCTGTGCTCCACTCATTCATCCCTCTCCTCTCCAACTCCTGGCAACTACCTGATGCTTTACTCTCTCTGTGTATTTGCTTTTTCCAGAGTGTCATAGAGTTGGACTCATACAGACTGGCTCTTTCACCTACTATTATGCATTTAAGTTTCCTCCATGTCTTTTCATGGCTTGATAGATCATTTCTTTTCTTTCTTTCTTTTTTTTTTTTTTTTTTGAGACGGAGTCTCGCTCTGTCGCCGAGGCTGGAGTGCAGTGGTGCGATCTCTGCTCACTGCAACCTTCCCCTCCCGGGTTCAGATGATTCTCCTGCCTCAGCCTCCTGAGTAGCTGGGACTACAGGCGCGTGCGACCACGCCTGGTTAATTTTTTGTATTTTTAGTAAAGACGAGGTTTTACTGTGTTAGCCAGGATGGTCTTAATCTCCCAACCTTGTGATCCGCCTGCCTTGGCCTCTCAAAGTGCTGGGATTACAGGCGTGAGTCACTGCGCCCGGCCGATAGCTCTTTTCTTTTTAGCACTAAATAATCTTCCATCCTGCATGTTTTGAATTGCCTTTTAGAGATTCATTTACAGCATTTTCATGGTAGCAAAAAAATCAGAAATAACCCAAATTTATTTTAAAAAGTCACAGCATAGTACACTATGCAATCATCAAAAGAACAAGGAATCTTTCTATTTGCGAGAAGAGAAGGTGCCCAGAATTTACTGTTAACTGAGAACAAGTTGGAAATAGTATATTTTGATTGCCCAACTTAAGGCAGGAATACATGAAACACTATCTGTTGGTTATTTCTGGTGGGTGAGATTTTAGGGCAAGTCACTGTCTATTGTTTCATGTCTGCATCTGTGTAGACAAAAACAAAAAAACAGATCTGTGTTAGCTGCTTCTCCTCTTGCCCTGCCCCCATCACAGGTACATGTACTGGACAGATTGGGGCGAGACGCCCCGGATCGAGCGGGCGGGGATGGACGGCAGCACCCGGAAGATCATTGTGGACTCGGACATTTACTGGCCCAATGGACTGACCATTGACCTAGAGGAGCAGAAGCTCTACTGGGCCGATGCCAAGCTCAGCTTCATCCACCGTGCCAATCTAGATGGCTCGTTCCGGTAGGTACCTGTGCAGTCCTGGAGCACCCCCTTCCCCTTTGTCCCCAGGGCTTTTGAATGCGTTTCTTCTTAACTCAGGCCTACAGACTCTTCTCTGAAACTCTGGGAACCTGAGACATGCAGGACTTCTCAGAACTTGGAACAGTGTCAGGGTCTGGGTGGCACTTGCCCCCAGCCCTTGAATATTTCTATAGCAGGTGTGGCATGTTCATTCTAAGTAGGACAGAAAAGACCATCTGTAGGCCACACCTATGCACAGTTTTTAACTTTTTTTTAAACTTTGTTTTTTTGAGACAGAGTCTCACTCTTTCACCCAGGCTGGAGTGCAATGGCATAGTCTCAGCTCACTGCAGCCTCTACCCCCCAGGCTCAAGCGATCCTCCCACCTTGGCCTCCCAAGTAGCTGGGACTACAGGAGTGCGCCACCACACCTGGCAAATTTTTGTATTTGTGGTAGAGACGGTGTCTCACATGTTGCTCAGGCTGGTCTCCTAAGCTTAAGGGACCCTCCCTCTCAGCTCCCAGGGTGCTGGGATTACAGGCGTGAGCCACCGTGCTGGCTCATGCACCAAATGAGCATCAAAAGCTTTCCATCTTCAGAGCGTTTTGGATTTTGGAATTGTTGGGGAGGGCTTGTGGCCCAGCAGGGTTATGAACAGTAACCCTGTCACACGCACCACCCCCACCCTGGCCCCACCCCAGCTCAGGCATTTGAGGGCAGCAGCTGGAGCTGTCTTAGTTATTGCTGCATTCCTCAGTCTCACCAGGGGGCCATCCACATGGTCAGGGCTCAATAAAATGGGCCAAGAATGAGTAGGAAGGGTTTTCCCCTTGTTGGGTAATTGCTTTTAGAGCCTTCTGGTCAGTGTAGCTTCACAGCCCTGCACTTAATTACCTCTTAGACAAACATCCCGTGTGTGTACAGGTGAAAGGCAGTTTCTTCACTGACCAAGTACTGCCTGCTGCTGGCCCTGTGTGCCAGGTGTCAGCGATCCTCCTGGGACGGCAGATCCCATTCCTGCCCTAGTGGAGCTCCTGGCCCAGGCTGGGATGTGGCAGGTATCCATGCAGAGAGCAGTAGTGACTGCATGGGAGGACTCTGGCTGGATTTCTGCAAACACAGGCCAACACCCACATGAACAGACTTGAGGGCCTGGGCAGCTTTGCACCACGTTCGCCAGGCTTCGTGTGTTCGTTATCCATTGCTGTGTAACAAAACAGCCCACAACTTAACAGCCTGAAACAGCAAGCAGGTTTTTTATGGGGAGGGGGTCAGCAATGAGGAGTGGATTAGCTGGGTGGTTCTGGCTCAGGGTGTGACCGGAGAGTACACTCAAGCTCCTGACTGGGGCCTCAGTCATCTGAAGGTTCGAGTGAGGCCGGGACATCCACTTCCAAGCTCATTCTCAGGGCAAGAGGCCTCAATTTCTCCTGTTCCTCTTATGCTGAGCCACACATCTCTTTTGGGCTGGTTTGAAAATATCCTGTTGTCCCTGGAAGTGCAGACGGGTGGGTCTGGTTTGAGATTTGGAAATGTGGTTACCCTGTAGACTGTGGTTCTTGGGAGCTGAGTGATCTTACAGTTATGAAGGGTGGATGAGAGGATAGAAAGGCTGCAGCTGGGAGTGCCCTGGTCAAAGGATGGTAACAGTGAGGGTGATGGCAGTTGAAATATGCTAATGGTGGTGGCAGCGACAAACCCTTCCGTAGCACTTACTGTTTTCCAGGGACATTTATCAGCTCATTTAATGTTCACACCAACTCTATGAAATGTTTGCTATTATGTTTTATTTTTATTTATATTTTTATTGTTTTGAGGCAGGGTCTCGCTTTGTCTCCCTGGCTAGAGTGCATTGACACAATCATGGTTCACTGCAGCCTTGACCTCTTTTTTTATTCGTTTGTTTTTTTGTTGTTGTTGTTTTTTCTTTTTGAGATGGAGCCTTGCTCTGTCCCCCAGGCTGGAGTGCAGTGGCACCATCTCAGCTCACTGCAACCTCCACCTCCCAGGTTCCAGCGATTCTCCTGCCTCAACCTCCCAAGTAGCTGGGATTACAGGTGCCCACCACCACGTCCGGGAAATTTTTGTTATTTTTTTAGTAGGGACGAGATTTCACCACGTTGGCCAGGCTGGTCTTGAACTCCTGATCACAAGTGATCGCCCACCTCAGCCTCCCAAAGTGCTGGGATTACAGGTGTGAGCCACCACACCCAGACACAGCCTTGACTTCTTGGGCTCAAGTGGTCCTCCCACCTCAGCCTCCCAAGTAGCTGAGACCACAGGCATGTACCACCATGCCTGGCTAATTTTTTTGTTTTTTTTTTTTGTAGAGATGGGGTTTCACCATGTTGCCCCGGCTGGTCTCAAACTCCTGAGCTCAAGCCATGTTTCCACCTTGGCCTCTCAAAGCACTGGGTTTACAGTTGTGAGCCACTGTGCCCAGCCTGTGTTTGCTATTATGATCCCCTGTGCACAGAAAGGCATGTGAATTTGCCCAAAGCCACACAGCTAGTCCTAGCCAGGGTTGGAACGTAGAGTCTGTAGCCCCAGGGTCTGGTCCGTTCTTAGCCTCTCTCCTACCTGCCTCCCCGCGGGATTCTTCTACCTCTGCAGCGGCCATCGCTCTTCATGATGCACCTGCGGCAATTCACGTGGAAGCATCGCATGTGGGGGGACGAGCTCTGGAGCCACACAGACCTGTGCAGTCCCCTTTATCTGTGACTGTGGCAAGGACTGAGGCTGACCTTCCCTCAGTGCTTCTGGCTGAGGCAGAGCGTGGCGCAGGGAGCAACCGGGAGTGATGGGCCTCTGGCTTCTCTCATTGAAAAATGTCAACATGGCTGGGCACAATGGCTCACACCTATAATCCCAGTGCTTTGGAAGGCTGAGGTGAGAGGATCATTTGAGCCCAGGGGTTCGAGACCAACCTGGCAACAAAGCGAGACCCCATCTACTAAAAATAAAAATTGGGCCGGGCACGGCGGCTCACGCTTGAAATCCCAACACTTTGAGAGGCTGAGGTGGGTGGATCACCTGAGGTCAGGAGTTTGAGACAAGCCTGGCCAACATGGTGAAACCTCATCTCTACTAAAAATACAAAAATTAGCTGGGCATGGTGGCGGGCACCTGTAATCCCAGCTACTTGGGAGGCTGAGGCAGGAGAACTGCTTGAACCCAGGAGACAAAGGTTGCAGTGAGCTGAGGTCATGCCATTGCACTCTAGTCTGGGTGACAAGAGCAAAACTCCATCTCAAAAACAAAAACAAAAACAGAAAAATTTAAATTAAAACAATTAAAATTAAGACCGGGCACGGTGGCTCACACCTGTAATCCCAGCACTTTGGGAAGCCGAGGTGGGTGGATCACGAGGTCAGGAGTTCCAGACCATCCTGGGTAACATGGTGAAACCCTGTCTCTACTAAAAATACAAAAAAATTACCCAGGCATGGTGGTGGGCGCCTGTAGTCCCAGCTACTCAGGAGGCTGAGGCAGGAGAATGGCATGAACCCGGGAGGCAGAGCTTGCAGTGAGCTGAGATTGTGCCACTGCACTCTGGCCTAGGTGACAGAGCGAGACTCCGTCTCAAAAAAAAAAAAAAATTAAAATTAAAAAATTAGCTGGCTGTGGTGGTGGTCCAGCTACTCAGGAGGCTGAGGCAGGAGGATTGATTGAGCTTAGGAGATCGAGGCTGCAGTGAGCCATGATCACGCCACTGCACTCCAGCCTGGGTGACAGAGCAAGACCCTGTCTCAGAAAACAAACAAAAAAGGCGACATTGTAGAAAACAGTTTGGTGATTCCTTAGGATATAAACATTGATTTACGTATGACCCAGCAATTCCACTCCTAGCTGTATACTCTAAGAATCGGAAACAGGTATTCACACAAAATGTGAATGGACAGGAATGTGCACAACAGCCGAAGGTGGAAATGACACAACACAGATTGTGTTCTGTCTGTACACTGGAATACGGTTCACCCCTGAAACGGGATGAAGCCCTGACATGCTACAGCACGGATGAACCTTGAAAACATGGTGCTGAGTCAAAGAAGCTAGACATCAAAGGCTGCGTATTGTGATTCGGTTTATGTGAGATGTTTAGACTGTGTGTCGTTAAATCCATCAAAAGTGTTTGCCAGGGCTGAGGGCGGGGACTAGGGAGTGACTGCTGATGGGTTTGGGGTTTTCCTGTGGGGCAATTGAAGTGCTTCGGAACTAGATAGAAGTGGAGGCTGCACATCCCTGTGAACGTGCTAGGTAACACTAATTATTCACTTTCAAGTGGTAAATTTAGGCCAGGCGCAGTGGCTCTCACCTGTAATCCCAGCACTTTGAGAGGCCAAGGCGGGTGGATCGCCTGAGCTCAGGAGTTCAAGATAAGCCTGGGCAACATGGTGAAACCCTATCTCTACCAAAAAAATACCCCCAAAAAATGAGCTGGTCATGGTGGTGCACGCCTGTGATCCCAGCTACTCTGGAGGCTGAGGTGGGAGAATCGCTTGAACCTGGGAGGCAGAGGTTGCAGTGAGCTGAGATCACACCACTGCGCTCCAACCTGGGTGGCAGAGTGAGACCCCATCTCAAAAAAACAAAACAAAACAAAGAAGTAAATAAATAAAAATGTAAATGTTATGTCCTGTGAATTTTACTTCAATAATAATTTTCTTAAAAAACAGCATCAACAAAAATGAACAGAAGGCGGTGGATCTGCAGAGCCCATAGCTCCCATCTTCCTTGTGCTGCTTCATGAGTGTCACCCTCTCCTGGCAGCTGTGCTGAGGGCTGGGGACGTGGTGGGGACCCTCTGCCCCCAGGCGCACCCTCAGGGAGCCTGTCACTGGGCGAGGGTCATTAAGCAAATAAAACTACAACATTACTGACCATGTCACATTACGATCCTGTTCCCAGTGCCCATAATCTCATTACACCCGAGTCCTCATTTGCTAGGCACCGTAAGCACCTAGAAAAGAGTAGCTGTTTCTTGTGTTGATGCCAAGTTTAATTTACTCTGAAAGTATAAATTATGAGCATTGTAAGAAGGAGCGAGTGCACGTGGCCTGATTTGTATTCAGAAGTTAAAGCCTTGGGCAGAAGAGCTGTCCTTTCCACCAGGTGTGGCTTCCTCCTTTTTCCCCTGGGGGAGACTTTGCCACTTGACCTGGGGCACCCCCTGTGTCACTGTCACAGACTGGGTTTGGGACGTGCCCTGTGCACTCCGGGAGAAACGTACAATGGCACCAACTCCTGGGGCTCTTGACCTGGCCTCATTTGTCTGGTGGAAAGTAAATGAGAGGCCTGGTGCGGTGGCGTAGGCCTGTAATCCCTGCACTTTGAGAGGCTGAGGCGGGTGGATCACCTGAGGTCAGGAGTTCAAGACCAGCCTTGCCAACATAATGAAACCCTTTCTCTACTAAAAGTACAAAAATCAGCCAGTCGTGGTGGTGGGCATCTGTAATCCCAGCTACTCGGGAGGCTGAGGCAGGAGAATTGCTTGAACCTGGGAGGCGGAGGTTGCAGTGAGCTGAGATTGCATCACTGCACTCTAGCCTAGGCAACAGACCGAGACTCCGTCTCAAAAAAAAAAAAAAAAAAAAAAAAAAAGTAATTGGGTCAGCAGCAGTGACTGTCGGGGGACCCTCATGATGGCTCCCCTACCCCGCCTCCCTGACTGCAGGCAGAAGGTGGTGGAGGGCAGCCTGACACACCCCTTCGCCCTGACGCTCTCCGGGGACACTCTGTACTGGACGGACTGGCAGACCCGCTCCATCCATGCCTGCAACAAGCGCACTGGGGGGAAGAGGAAGGAGATCCTGAGCGCCCTCTACTCACCCATGGACATTCAGGTGCTGAGCCAGGAGCGGCAGCCTTTCTGTGAGTGCCGGCTGGGCCGCGGGGGCTGGGGCATGGGGGGGGTGGGGGTGTGGGGGTGTGGGGGGTGAGGTGTGGTGGGGTGGGAGCGTGGTGAGGTGGAGGTGGGGGCTTGGTGGGGGGTGCGTGGGGGGTGAGGGCGGGGGGGTGTGAAGGCGTGGGGGGGCTTGGGCAGGAGGGTGGGGGGGGTGGGAGAGTAAGTGGGGTGGGGGACAGGTGGCCCCTCCCTGCAGAAACCCATGCCCTGGGGGGCACCCTCTCTAAAGGGGTGCCTGCTGCAGTGAAGGGAGATGTGTGCAGAGTATGTGGCTGGCTGGGGGGCACGGGCCTGCAGAGGGCCCCTGTGCAGAGCTTGTGGGGGCTGTTTCAGGTTCAGCAGTGGCAAGGGGATTCCCAAGGAAGCTTGCCTTGTTTTCAAGGCCCAGAAGTTGTGTGTGTGTGTGTGTGTGTGTGTGTGTGTGTGTGTATGGATATTAAAAAATATATATATATATGTATGTGTATTTTTTTTTTTTTGAGACGGAGTCTCGCTCTGTCACCCAGGCTGGAGTGCAGTAGTACAATCTTGGCTCACTGCAAGCTCCGCTTCCCGGGTTCACACCATTTTCCTGCCTCAGCCTCCTGAGTAGCTGGAACTATAGGCGCCCGCCACCGCGCCCGACTAATTTTTTGTATTTTTAGTAGAGACGGGGTTTCACCGTGTTAGCCAGGATGGTCTCAATCTCCTGACCTCGTGATCCGCCCGCCTTGGCCTCCCAAAGTGCTGGGATTACAGGCGTGAGCCACTGCGCCCGGCCACGTGTATGTATTTTTAATAGAGATGAGATTTTGCCATGTTGCCCAGGCTTGTCTCAAACTCCTGGGCTCCAGTGGTCCTCACACCTTGACCTCCCAAAGTGCTGGGGTCACAGGTATGAGCCACCATGCTTGGCCATGCAAGTTGCATATTTATCAATGAATAACCTGCTCAGAATCAGCAGTTCTCAGCCTGGGGGCCACGCAGGGTTGTGACAGAGGTCCCTGATGGTGAAATTCACCAGCTTCTGTGACAGTGGGGCTGTGGCTCTGGGGACAGTGACCCACCCCCACAGGGACCAGGGATGGAGATTTCTGGTGAAGCCATTATGGAAGGTTTGGACTTTGAATTGAAAGGTGGGGCCTAGGGGTGGCAGCTGTTCCCAGAGCAGGACAGAGGAGGGTGGGGCTCTCTGGAGCTGTTTCCTGGTGAGAAAGTCATGGGCACAAAACCCTTCTACACTTGGGGCAGCATGAGGGAGGGAGAGGTTCATTTTGGTGAGTTTGTTGTTCCAGTTATATCCATATTATGGGGCTGATACACCCCAGCTTTCCCCTGGTTTGAATGAAGTGCTGGAAGCATTTATTGAGTTCCCTTCAATTGCTGTTGGTCATAGAGGGCTTGGGAGAGTGACAAGCTTGGCCATCCCAGCAAGAGGGACAGTGTTCCTGTGGAAGCTGCTGCGTCCACACATAGCACAAAGACAAGACAAGCCTTTTGCCCAGGAGCCCACTCTTTCTGGGGTTTCCGTCACTACCACACGGGCAGGTCCTGACCCCTGCCGTTGGAGTGTGGGGGGCACCCTTTGCAGAGGGGTGTCCTTTCAGGGCCCTGAGAAGCTAGGGAGGGTTTTCTAGTCATAGGAGCTTGTGGGAGGGAGCAGGTAGGGAGGATGCCACTCCACGGGCAGGTCACGTCTGGGTGTGAGGGTGGCCAGGAAGGTCACAGCTGGTTTTGGGGAAATTGCAGGCCGTCTGGCCGGGCTGAGGGCCCGATGTGGAGGGGGCCAGCGATGAGGCAGGAGGTGGAATGGTGCCCGCGGGGAGGTCCCTGATGCCACTTGAGGCTGGCATTTGGGCAGAGGGACACTGGGGGCTGTCATGGGGGACGAGGAGGCAGGATGAGACTCATTCAGAAACAAGTGGCGGTCTTCTTCTGGAACCTTCTCTCACTCTGTCCTGGTTTTCCCAGTCCACACTCGCTGTGAGGAGGACAATGGCGGCTGCTCCCACCTGTGCCTGCTGTCCCCAAGGGAGCCTTTCTACACATGTGCCTGTCCCACGGGTGTGCAGCTGCAGGACAACGGCAGGACGTGTAAGGCAGGTGAGCCGGCGGGACGGGACGGGGCGGGTGGGGCGAGGCCTGGCGGGAATGGGCTGCGGCCAGTTGTCCCAGAAGGAACCTTGGCAAACCCGTTCAAAATGATCCACTCGGCAGGTGTGGTGATTCAAATCTGTGGTCCCAGCTACTCGGGACTCTGAGTTGGGAGGATCGCTTGAGCCCAGGAGGTCAATCCTGTTTTATTTTTTTTTTGCCCCAGATATTTTCCCAGTTTTTCACTCTCCGCCTTGGTCCTCAGGCGCTTGGTGCTTCCTCGTACTGTGCTGCAGTGGGGCATGGCTCTTCTCCTCTGGGTCACTGGCTGAGGATCTTTCTTTCCAGGTGTCAGTTCGGGGCGGGCCCTTCAGGAAGTTACACAGGTTGAGGATGCAGCTTGCCTTCGGGGATGCTTCTGGGCCTGGGGTAGCCGGTCTGGCCTCTGGGACTGACCCTGGGGCCTGGCAAGCAAGGGGGTAACGAGAGGTGTCAGGAAAGCGCCATCCCTGGTACCAGTCCTCCCCATTTCTGTAGCGTGATGGGGCCCAGCTTGCAGAAGGTGGTGGGGGACAGGGTCTGCTTCCTGTAACAGTGTCCCACTCAGGAGGGCAAGGGGCTTCCAAGTGGGCTGGCTTCCACACTCAGGGAGAGTTCTAAGGGGCAGAGTCTCAGTGTGGGGCCCCCTAGAAGGACTCTCCTGGTATCCAATGGGTGGAGAAATCTCCTTGCTCCCACTGCTGTCTGAGCACATGGGGGTCCTGACTCTAGGGACAGTTTCCTGGTCCCTCTGCCCTCCCCGGCTAGGGTCTGTACTTGTGTGCAGCGGCCGGGGTGTGTGTGTGGTTGCGGTGCCCGTGGCGCATGGGTCTTTTCTCTGCTCCCTGGCAGGGGTCCTGCTGTTGGTGAGGACTTTCCAGGTTCGTATTTGTCTTTCTCTTTCTGAGAGCAGAGCATCTTTAATGAAGACATGGCTGTTTCTTAAAAGGGTCTGTCCTCTGTGCCGGCTACTGCAGGGGGATGGTTGGAGAGTCTCCCCCACCGAGCATCTTGTTTCCCAAGTGGGGAGAAGGAGAATTTGAGAAATGGGGACTTGGGCAGCCTAGTCCTCATGGCTCTGGACAGCACCCCAGTCATTCATCTGCTTGCTCATTCATTCATTCATCCATCCATTTGCTCGTTCAGCAGGCATTTGTCAAGCACTTGCCGTGTGCCAGCATTGCTCCGAGGCACTGGGGACCCCGCGGTGCAGACAGAATCCTGGGCCTCTGGTGCTCATACTCGGGTTTCTGGGGCTGGGTGGGTGGGGAGACAGCACAAGCGAGTCCACGAGGGAGTTGGTGCATTAGAAAGGGTGAGTGTCTTGGACACCCACTCCTCCATCACCTCTGGGGCCCTTCACTGTTTACCGTTTACCTCGGCCTCAAAGGCAATGTTGAGAGAGAAACTGGACCCAGGGAAGGAGTCCAGATGAGCTGCCTCGTGAGTGACCTGGCGACACCAGGAGTTTGGACCAAGCAGATTAAGGGTGGATTAAAGACCCTTGAGTGGGAGGAGGTTTGACCAGGTTGGATGAGCCCCTTGTTTACAGAGGAGGCTAGGGCAAGTCACTGGCCTGGGGTCACCCACAGCAGGTGGCATAGTAGGTTCAAGCAGGTGGGGTCTGGCTCCCAGAGGCATGAGTTTGCTACTGCTCCATACCTGGGCCCTGGTGGAGCAAGGCCCTGCTCTCCCTCACAGACTGCCCCAGGACCCTGCCTGCTCCCTGAAGGAGGGGGTGCCTCGGCTGCATAAGCCTCAGCAGAGAAGGATGCTTGGCCGACTGGCTGCCCGGGAACTTTGGCCTTCCCAGAGTTTGTTTTCTCTCCTTCCTGTCTGTCTGTTGGTGAGAAGAGGCTGAACTCAGTGCTGGAGCTGGACCCTGCGTTCTGCAGTGTCGGTCGAAGTCCTGGCGGAAAGGGAAAGAATGAGGACATATGGGCTCATGACGGCAGAGAGCGGCCACCACAGTCAGGGCCAGGGGACGGAGCAGAGAGAGAATCACCGGAACACGGCACAGGTTTAGAACAGGCAGCTCGGGCCAGGCGCAGTGGCTCACACCTGTAATCCCAACAATTTGGGAGTCCGAGGCAGGTGGGTCATTTGAGGTCAAGAGTTCAAGACCAGCCTGGCCAACATGGTGAAACCCCATCTCTACTAAAAATACAAAAATTAGCTAGGCAGTAGTGGCACAGGCCTGTGATCGCAGCTACTTGGGAGACTAAGGCAGGAGTGAACCCGGGAGGCGGAGCTTGCAGTGAGCCGAGATCACACCACTGCACTCCAGCCTGGGCGACAGAGTCTCAAAAAAAAGCAAAAACAAAAAAGGCAGCTCATCCTGTCCAATCTGGAAAAGGTGGAAGGTGGCACATATACATTCCCCAATATCCACAAATATTCCAGAAAATATCTGAGAAGAAAGCAGTTAATGAGTTGGGCCTGTTCCCCTGCCCCGAGGTGCACGTGTGGTGGGGGCTGTGTCAGGAAGCAAGCCGGCGCACAAATGGACATAGTCAGGACAGACCTGGGTCAGGTATGGGACACAGCAGGGGCTGAGTTGGAGACTCCTATACTGGGGCCGTGGCCGCCTGAACCGGCAGGCCAGGAGTTTCTCCCTGGAGGCCTGAGATCTGAAGGACTAAAAGAGGGAAAGGCGAGAAGGAACAGCATGTGCGGCGGCTCTGAGGCAGGAGCGTGTTGGTGTCGGGACCGACTTCCCGGGCTGTGCGACCTATGTAGTCACATGAGGTGAGCTCTGTTGTTGACCTGAAATTCCTACCTTTTGAGTAAGGGGCTCTCTGCACTCCCATTTTGCAGCAGTCCCCACAGATTCTGTAACGGGCCCTGCGCTGTGTGTTTGCGAAGCTGAGGGAGTTCTGGAGGTGGTCTCTTACTCTCTCGGTGTGTCTGTCTCCACATCTTATCTTCTGTTGCTTTTTTGTTCCCTGGCCCTTCCTGCATTTTTTTTGTATGTGACTGTGTGCCTGTGTGATTGAACCATAAGGCTTCCTGCTATTTATTTCACTTTATGCATTGCAGAAGCGTTTGTGATTGCAGGAGGTAAATATGTATCAAAGACATGAGTTTTAGTGCCTGAAGGATATCTTTTTTTTTTTTTTTTTTTTGAGACGGAGTCTTGTTTTGTCACCCAGGTTGGAGTGCAGTGGCTCACAGTAGCTTCCACCTCCCAGGTTCAAGTGATTCTCCTGCCTCAGCCTCCCAAGCAGCTGGGATTACAGGCGCCCACCACCATGCCTGGCTAATTTTTGTATATTTAGTAGAGACAGGGTTTCACCGCGTTGGCTAGGCTGGTCTCGAACTCCTAACCTCAGGGGATCTGCCTACCTTAGCCTCCCGAAGTTCTAGGATCACAGGCAGGAGCCGCTGTGCCTGGCCTATGCCTGAATTATATCTTGATTTTTTTTTTTTTGAGGCGGAGTCTCGCTCTGTCTCCCAGGCTGGAGTGCAGTGGTGCGATCTCGGCTCACTGCAAGCTCCGCCTCCTGGGTTCACTCCATTCTCTTGCCTCAGCCTCCTGAGTAACTGGGACTACAGGCACCCGCCACCATGCCCGGCTAATTTTTTTTGTATTTTAGTAGAGCCGGGGTTTCACCGTGTTAGCCAGGATGGTCTCGATCTCCTGACCTCGTGATCCACCCGCCTTGGCCTCCCAAAGTGCTGGGATTACAGGCGTGAGCCACCGCGCCTGGCCTGTCTGAATGATATCTTATCAAGACATGTCTTTTAACCGTCCTACTGCTATGGGGCATGTCTGTTCTCTTTGTGTTTTTGCCATTTCTGAGTCTCACTGCTGTGGGTTGGGGGTGGGCAGGTGAGAGCTGGCTTGGGGTCTGGCCACTGGAGTTAGAGGGCGCAGGGCCTGGTGTGTGTTGCCACCATCGATTGGTGATGTCTGCCTAAATGCTGTGTTGCATCTGTTGGGAATATCTGCCCTGGAGAGCAATGGACATGTAGGAAGCAGGTGTGGTCACCATCTCTGCTCTCAGGGTGTCAAAGCAAGGCTGGGTGTGGACATTTGTCCAAGGAATGGGGAAGGGACACAGCCCCCACAGCAAGCAGATTGTGCAGTCGTGCCTGTCAGGTGCCTTGCCCCAACAGTGGAAGGGTCATTCGAGGTCAGGAGTTCAAGACCAGTCTGGCCAACATGGTGGCCAACATGGTGAAACCCCGTCTCTACTAAAAATACAAAACTTAGCTGGGCGGCAGTGGTGCACCTGTAATCACAGCTTTGTGGGAGACTGAGGCAAGAGAACATGTTGCCCAGGGAGCTTTTGTTAAGGGTCCCTGTGTGGCTCCCTCATGCGTCAGAGTTCCAGGAACTCTGATGGGCCCTGATAAAACCCCAGACTCATGGCTCAGTGAAGTTGCACAGCTGGACAAGCTTGGAGACCCCCAAATAACTTGCCCAGGCTACCCTGGCTTGCAAAGGGCCGCTGCTCATCAAGGGGTGGACGGTGCCATGCCGGATGCCTGGCATGCAGTGGGTGCCCAGTGTCCAGCTGCCTTGTCCACTGTCCATGCCCTTATCACCGTCATGTTGTCACCATGACCAGCGTCTTAGGTGCTGTGGCTGGTGCCAGGCCCGTGAGAGCTGGGGCAGGTTCGCTCAGGGTCCAGGTTTGCCTGCATCGTCCCAGAATCCTCTCACACCTGGGGGAGTGGGCTGTCATTGGGAGCTGGTAAAGGGGTGTTGCTTTCTTTCCCAACCAGAAGAGGCAGGGGCCATAGACTTAGGTGGAGCCCCTGGCTCTTTGCTGGCTCCCAGGATTCTGACAGCTGGGCCTTCTGAGCCCTGGGGACTGGCTGCCCGTGGCTGAGCCCTTCAAGGGCATTGCACTCCTTCTGCGAATGTCACATCCTGTCTCCGTGTCCAGACCCAGAGCAGCCCTGGGGAGTCCTCAGGGCTCATTTTCCAGCAAGGGGTGGGTGGGGTGGGTTGGGACAGGCCCTGTGGTGATTAGAGGAGGCTGCCTGCGCTCACAGTGGGTGGTTGGGTTACCCAGAGGAGGAGGCCCCTGCAGGCTGGCAGGGGGCCTGTTGGCTCTGGCCCCAGCCCTGGGCTCTGTGGCGTGGAGCTGACACCACAGACACCTGTGGGGCTGGACCGCTGGATTAGCAGAAAGCCCTGTGCTTCCTGTTGGAAGCTTTCCCATTCCAGAGCCATCAGGGCTGCGAGGGCTGAGCACGCAGCTCCACGCTCCCTGGAGACTCAGCCGTCAGGGGGCACCTTTCTCTGGTCTTGTGGGAACTGTTTTTGCCCCCAGCCGTGAGAGGCACTTTTACACATAACTCAGTTGGAGTGTGAGTGGCATGCAGGAGAAAACCATTTTGTGTCATTTAGACGCCCTGCTTGGGTGGGACTCTGGGCTGGGAACATCCACATGCAGCCAGTGCAGGGACTGTTTTACTCTGAGCCTGAATCTTGCTGCTTTGGTTCCAGATGCTGTGTATAGGGTGTTCTGTCAAAGGGAGAAAAAAGCTCCTCGATGACACAGAAAGATGCAACCGGGAGTCTGGTTTTGCATGAGGATGTGAGCGTTTCAGTTCACTGTTTTTGTAAGCACGGTTCCCCAGCCTGACCTCAGGGCTGCCTGGAGATGGGCCCCACCCGCTTCCCGTTAATTAACTGGCTGGTGCTGGGTGTGGATTCTGGCTTCTCTGTCTCCCTGCCCTGGATCCTTTTGAAGCTGAAGTGTTCCAGGGGCAGCTGGTGTGGAAAAGGGGAGATAGAGTTTTCTAGAGGTTTTAGAGTTGAGAAGAAACCTAAACTCTTCTCAGAAGCGTTTCAGGGGTTTGTCACCAAGGTGGCTCTCTGCAGATTTGAGATGGTTTTAGAAGATCTTTCCATATTTCTTAATCCAGAGGGAGATGGGGATGGGTGAGAAACGGCTTTGTCCTTAAGGAAGTCATGTTCTGGTTGGAGGACAGGCACAGCCTGGCATTGAAGTTGGTGAGTCAGAGACGGACCTGTGAGCGGGGCCAGAATGGGGCATGGGCTTCAGACGTCACAAAGCAGACCACGCACGTGGCATCCTGGGGCTTTAGTATCCAAATGTCCTGTCCTCCGGGTTTTATTCCTTGCCCTAAAATATCACATTAAAGGAAAGTGTTTTGTTAAGAGACCACAGTCTTGTCACCTGAGCACAGTCGCTGTTCTTTCCTCTGTGGCTTTCCAGGCTGCAGGCGCCTGTTGGTGCTGTGGCTGTGCACCCGGCAGGCATGAATTAGCTGTGCAGCGTGGCTGCTGACGGGACACCTCGCCTCGACCGAAAACCACCTGGAGATAGCAGCTGCTCACCCAGGGGCAACGTGAAGAAAACGTGAAATTCTGTTGCTTGTTGCAGCTGACGGCACGGCTCTGAGGTCCCAGTGGGCAGAGGCCTCATGCAGGGCACCTCGCCAGCCAGGACGTCAGAGCTGGCCGGAAGGAGCGGTGCCTGTGGAGGGCTGCCAGTGCCCAGGGAGCCTTCCGAAGTGTCACGTTGAGCAATGAAATTCAGAGTCGGGCAGAGGAGGCCCTGGGGTCACACGGGGATCTCCTCCTGGCTATAGGTTGGTGAGGTCCAGTGTCCGGGGGTGAAGGATAGAGGCCCCGTGGTGAGGGCTCCAGAGCTGGCCCTGGGCTAGCGGAAATGCGAGTAATGAAGGAGGCTGTGCTGGTGGGCCTTGTGCCTCTTCCAGAGGGAGGCATTGGGAGTGATGTTTAGGCCGAGAGGAGTCAGGATGGAGGACATGACTTGCTTTGTAGTTGGGAGCCGGCCAAGGACTGGGTTGAGGAAATGCAGTGTCAGGCAGACCCGGGACTGTGGTGGCGAGGAGGTGCGGCCTCAGGCAGACCCGGGACCATGGTGGCGAGGAGGTGTGGTGTCAGGCAAACCCGGGACTGTGGTGGGGAGGAATTGCAGTGTCAGGCAGACCCAGGACTGTGGTGGCGAGGAGGTGCGGTGTCAGGCAGACCCAGGACCGTGGTGGAGGAGGTGTGGTGTCAGGCAGACCCAGGACTGTGGTGGCGAGGAGGTGCGGCCTCAGGCAGACCCAGGACCGTGGTGGCGAGGAGGTGCGGCGTCAGGCAGATGCAGGACTGTGGTGGAGGAGCTGTGGTGTCAGGCAGACCCGGGACTGTGGTGGGGAGGAATTGCAGTGTCAGGCAGACCCGGGACCGTGGTGGCGAGGAGGTGTGGCGTCAGGCAGACGCGGGAACGTGGTGGCGAGGAGGTGTGGCGTCAGGCAGACGCGGGACCGTGGTGGTGAGGAGGTGCGGCGTCAGGCAGACCCGGGACCGTGGTGGCAAGGAGGTGTGGCATCAGGCAGATGCGGGACTGTGGTGGGGAGGAATTGCAGTGTCAGGCAGACCCGGGACTGTGGTGGTGAGGAGGTGCGGCGTCAGGCAGACCCGGGACCGGGGTGGCGAGGAGGTGCAGTGTCAGGCAGACCCGGGACTGTGGTGGCGAGGAGGTGTGGCGTCAGGCAGACGCGGGACTGTGGTGGCGAGGAGGTGTGGCGTCAGGCAGACGCAGGACTGTGGTGGCGAGGAGGTGCGGTGTCAGGCAGACCCGGGACTGTGGTGGCGAGGAGGTGTGGTGTCAGGCACACCCGGGACTGTGGTGGCGAGGAGGTGTGGTGTCAGGCAGACCCGGGACTGTGGTGGCGAGGAGGTATGGCGTCAGGCAGACCCGGGACTGTGGTGGAGGAGGTGTGGCGTCAGGCAGACCCGGGACTGTGGTGGCGAGGAGGTGTGGTGTCAGGCAGACCCGGGACTGTGGTGGCGAGGAGGTGTGGTGTCAGGCAGACCCGGGACTGTGGTGGAGGAGGTGTGGCGTCAGGCAGACCCGGGACTGTGGTGGGGAGGAATTGCAGTGTCAGGCAGACCCGGGACTGTGGCGGCGAGGAGGTGCGGTGTCAGGCACACCCGGGACTGTGGTGGCGAGGAGGTGCGGTGTCAGGCACACCCGGGACTGTGGTGGCGAGGAGGTGCGGTGTCAGGCACACCCGGGACTGTGGTGGCGAGGAGGTGCGGTGTCAGGCACACCCGGGACTGTGGTGGTGAGGAGGTGCGGTGTCAGGCAGACCCGGGACTTGGAGCACCTAGTTCCACTTGCGGGCCAGCTTTCTATTTTTTGTCATCATATTGGGACCTTAGGAAGGTGACAGCCTCTCTGAGCTTCAGTTTCTCCATTGGTAGAAAGGGGGTGATTATACTCCCCCATCCATGGGGTTTGGAGGAAGGCTGTGTGGGTCGTGCTGAGCAGCGCAATGATGCAGGCCGTCTGGGTCAGTGCCGAGGGAGCGAGTCCTCCTTCGGAGGTTGTAATCAGAAGCCGCCTCCAAGGCTGGGTGCTGCCAGGGGAGCTGAGGAGGGGTGAAGGGGCAATGGGGAGAACGGCTTACACGGCTGGCAGGCAACCTGGGGAGGACAGAGTGGGGTGTGCTGGGCGCTCCAGGCATGTGGCTCCCTTTCCTGTGGGGCGAAGGCCAGCATGGGGGCAGGGCCTGGCCGTGTCAGAAACACTCAGACTCTTATGACACATCCAGAGTCCCCGGCCCCACCCCAAACCACCCAGCCCACGAGAAGGAACGGGGTGGTCAGGTGGGGCCAGATCTGCGAGTTCCCCAGGGAGGGCCGTGTGTGGCAGGTTGTGGGGGGCAGCGCTGGCACGGCCGGAAACATCTCGGGGTTTGAAGCCAGAGCCTCAGGTGAGACTCGAGGGTCCCCAGGACTCCCTCCAGGGTGTCTGACCATTTATCTTTCATGGAGTTACAGGCAAAGACATTTCTGTGATGTCTTGAATTCTGCTTTTTCCTGATTTTGAGTAAATGAAAGCCACCCGGGTCGGGGGAGTCGGGTGCCTTCCCCAAGGAAGGGGCTGAGAGGGTGGTCACGCCGGGACCCCAAGGGACGGGGAGCAGCATTCCCAGGGGCACACAGGCAGCCTCCAAGAGGTGAGGATGCGTGGGGGGGGGGGTCCCTGCACTGCTGTGTGCCTTCAGGGCAGCACTGTTTGCGTGGCCTCTGAGCTGCAGGGTGACCGCCGGCCCTGGGCTGTCTGTGTCCTGGCTCCCTCGCCCCTCCTGAAGTGACCCCCATGAGACAGGGCAGGTATGTCCTGCGAGCAGCCCTCTGCCACCCAGCGTGGCTGGGGCTCTGTGGGACCACGGTGGCTGCGATTCTGCTCTCTGCAGCTCAGAGTTACTCTCCTCCCTGGCAGTGGAGTGCAGAGCCTGGGCCTCCCGGCCTCCCCACCCCCTCCACACAGCCCCGGGACCGAGGCAGCAGCTGGCTTCGGTTTCTGCCATGTTTTTCCAATTATGTGGAATGAGCTAAAAACAGCAGGAGTGGGGCCTTATTTGGGAGTTGCCACCACCGTCCTTGGAAGCTGCTGTCCCTCACGGCCACCCCTCTAGCCCCATCCTCTGTGGAACGTGACCCTGTTGCTTTGACTTTCATCGCCCGCACATGCCTCCTGCTTGGGGGCCTTTGGGCAGTGGGCTTAGCGGCGTGCGCCCTGCCACTCGGACCACACATGCCCAGGCCGGCGGCTCTCGGGGCCGTGTCCAGAGGGTGGCCAGGCAGGGCTCCCGGCAGCGCCCAGATGAGGCTGGGGTGCGGCTTGGGGATTTGCGGGCCGCCGGCCACAGCTCACCCAGACAGAGTTTTAACAGATGTTCGTCTGTCAGAGACAGGAAACAAAAAGAAGTCGGGGATGGAGTGGGGGCGGCGGGAGGAACAGAGGGGGCCACTGTGGAGTCTGACAGGCAGACTGACAGCTGGAGCCGACGGCAAAGCCCCTCACGTCCATCCGTCTGTCCGGGCGGATTAGCCCAGGGAGCAGGGCCTGCTCAGCTCGGGGCCGAATAACGGGCGTTTGTTCCCAGAGTCTGGCTGTCCTGTCACTTATCAGGGAAGTAGGTCAAAGGGAAAAAAGAAAGGAGGTCCTGAGGGGCCGAGTCTGCCGCTGCCGGGCAGTGATTGGCGTTGACTTTGCAAACAGAAGGCAGCTGCTGTTCTCAGCCATGGACCGTGAATTTTTAATAGCAAGAAAATCAGCTCGCACGGTTCAGGAAGTTGTGGAAGAAGCCTGAGTGCTAACTTTATTTTTTTAATTGAGGTATAACTTGCAGGCAATAAAACGCACACATTTTAACGTGTACATTTGGATTAACTTTGACAGCTGCGTATGTCTGCATGACTGCTACCCGGTCCAGACAAGAACATTTCCGCCACTGGGAAAGCTCCCGGTGCCCCTTTGCTGTCCTCAACCCCCGCCCCCTCCACCACTCTCCTGACTTCTATCACTGTGGATTAGCGTTGCCTGTTCCAGAACTAAATGGAAATAGAACCATGCAGCTGTGCTCTTCTGCTTTTTGGCCTGAATACTCACTTTCAGGGCTGATGCAAGAGGAGAGGGGCGCACCATATTCCTAGAGAACGCTGTCACTGTGGGGTGGGGGCACAGGTGAATGGCACCTCTTGGGTGGGTGAACTCTGTGGGTGCCCTTTCCACAGGCTCAGAGTTAGACTGTGGTCACTCCGGCCACTGGTTTTGTACCCTGCAGCCTCTTCCGTGTCCCCCTTGTGACTGCAGCATAAGCCCAGCTCTGTGCTGACCCCAGACCACCTCCGCAGCTCCAGCAGCTTCCCTTTATCTTCAGAGGCGAGTTTTGTGCTTGCAGGGTGCAGGCCCTGGTGGGACCCCTATGTTGCACAGACAAAGCCCCTGTGTGGCTGTGGGCACTCCTTGCCCTTTCTGCATTTGGTGATGACTCCTTGTTTGGTTTCACTGACCGTGCCCTGTGCCTCTGCTCTCCCTGCCTAGTTCCGTGTGCCCTGAGGTCAGTGATAGAAGACACAGCCCCGGGCCCCAGGTATGCTGAGCTGACACCTCGGCCGCCACTCACCTGCAGAGAGACACTAGAAGTCTCTGACTCCCTTCCCGGCCCCCACTCTGTTTTTCTACGTTTTACTGCCTATTGCAATGGAAATGCACGGTTTGCCTCTCCCTGCGCACATCCGAGTGCGGACCTCCCTGCCCCTGCTTGTGCTGTGCCCGCCACCCGGAGCACCCTTCCCCTGCCCCCTGCCACAGCACCCCTCCATCCAGACCCCGCTCCTGCACATGGCTCCTCTGCCCACGCCCAGCCCTCTGAGAGTGTGGCAGGTGCACTCCCTAGAGCAGAGCTGGCTTCTTCCTCTTCCTGTGTCCCACGAGACCAACACCAGGACCCAGGAAACAGGCTGGAAGAGTTCAGTAACACCTTCAAGAGTGTTTGAGGTTCTTTGGTCTTTAGTGGAGCTGGCAATGACTTTCTCGACTTTGTCAAGAGAAGCCCCCCGTCTCCAATGGGGGCCAACTCTGGGGACGTGATCGAATGGAAATCAGAACGTCTGAGTTCCAGCCTCAGCCCTCTGCTGTGTGGCTGTGAAATGCAGGCCCCGTGTGCCTTGCTGAACTGGGAGTGTCGAAAGGACGGTGTCTGGGAAAGGATTTATAAATTGTAGAGCGCCCTGCACTTGTGTTAGATGGGGCCGCGTGGACTACTGATAGTCAGCTGTCTTCCATCACTCGGGGCAGTGGTATTGTCACATGGTTCCGTTCTAATCCGTTATTTTGGCCACTACCACTGAGGCGGAGTGGGTGACGGAAGTAATGTTTCTTGGGGACTAGTGCAGCTGTCATGGTCCTGAGTTCTATACCTGGGCACGCCTCCTGTGTGAGGGGTCATTCGTGGCCGGCTCTGCTTCTTTTTTTTTTTTTTTTTTTTTTTTTTGAGATAGAGTCTTACTCTATCACCCAGGCTGGGGTGCAGCGGCGTGATCTCGGCTCACTGCAACCTCTGCCTCCTGAGCTCAAGCGATTCTCCTGCCTTAGCGTCCTGAGTAGCTGGGACTATAGGTGTGTGCCATCACGCCTGGCTAATTTTTTCTATTTTTAGTACAGACAGGGTTTCACCGTATTAGCCAGGATGGTCTCGATCTCCTGACCATCTCGTGATCCATCCACCTTGGCCTCCCAAAGTGCTGGGATTACAGGCGTGAGTCACCATGCCTGGCCAGCCCTACTTCTTAAATGGGCCTGAGGCACGCAGTGCTGAGAGCTCGCTGAGGTCTATGGAGGAAGGGCACAGATGGGATCTGGGCTTGGGCATCCTGGCCGGTCCCCAAGGCCGCCTCCACAGAGTTTCCAGGTACAGTGGGGTGGCCTTGCAGAGGGGCGCAGCTGTGCTTCAGGCCGGAGCCAGCTGCAGGGGCCACAGACAGGGTGTCATTGGCAGTACAAGTGACCCCTGCTGTTCATTGAACACCTACTGTGTGCCTGGGTTCAGAAAGGCACCCTGTGCTGGCTTTTAAAGAGTAGAGCCGCCTGCCTAAAGGGGGGAATGTGGCTTTCTTTTTCATTTAAGTCACCAACTGTTTTATACATCCACGCCCCTAAATTCTTCAGTTTTAGGCAAAGATGAGAAGGCTGCCCAGGCTTCATTTGCCCAACAATGCCACATTTCGCTTGTGAGGCTGTGTTCCCTCACCAGGGTGCCCAGCAAGAGGCTGCAAGTGTTTAATAACACAGGGAGGGCTGGCGTGGTCACTCACGCCTGTAATCCCAGCACTTTGGGAGGCTGAGGTGGGTGGATCACCTGAGGTCAGGAGTTCGAGACCAGCCTGGCCGACATGGTGAAATCCCGTCCCTACTAAAAATACAAAAATTAGCTGGGTGTGGTAGCAGGCGCCTGTAGTCCCAACTACTCAGGAGGCTGAGGCAGGAGAATTGTTTGAATCTGAGAGGCCGAGGTTGCAGTGAGCCAAGATCACACCACTGTACTCCAGCCTGGGCGGCAGAGCAAGACTCTCTCTCAAAAACACCACCACCACCCACAAGGAGGGTCTGTGTCCTGGAGCCTGGCCTCGGGCATATCCCACTTCGCTGGGGCCTGGCCTCGGGCATATCCCACCTCGCTGGGGCCTGGCCTCGGGCATGTCCCACCTCGCTGGGGCCCATTTCCCCTTGAGTCTGACATGTGCGAAGCAGGTCACGTTGCTCACTCAGGGTCATTCAGTGACAAGATGGGGCTGGGAGCCAGAGTCAGGTCTGTCTGCGGAGGGAGCAGACACACAGCCCGTCGGATGGCACTGCCTGCCTGGGAGTGGCCACGCAGCTGTGGGCCTGAGGTTGTGGTGGGGCGTGGAGGCAGAGGCAGGCAGTGGGGGGCCACAGGAGGTGCTGGCTGGCACCAGGGGATGGGGAGGAGGGGACCCGCCTGCAGGCCCCTTCCCAAGGCCATCTCTGACTTGGTGCTCTGGCTGCCCTGACCCCAGGCAGAGCAGCGACTTCCCTGTTTTAGAGCTGAGCAGATGGAGCCCCTGACTGCAGGCCAGGGTGTCTGCCGGCTGCTCCTGGTGGGCCACAGCCTCTCCGCGCTCGCTGGAAGACCCCAGGCACCGTGCAGGTGACAGCAGCCGGCCTCAGGTTCCAGCAGAGCCAGCATCGGGCCCAGCCACTTCCCTTGTGCTCTGTCAAAAGAGACCCTGTGGTCACTTGGCGCAGGTTCCCGGGTCAAGGTGCTGGGCTGTGGTCGCAGCATTTGCCCCACCCCTTACCCCTGGGGGCAGTGGAGAAACTTAATCAATTGCTAAAAAACAAAAATAATCTGGCCTCCTGCCAGCTGGAAAGCCACTGCGGCCAGGCTGTTTATGGCCTTGGGATCTGCAGAGTGGACAGTGGCCTGCACTGTGACCCTGTTCACCCCACGTGCCCCAGGCCTGGGAGATGGCTAAAGCCCTCTGCCTCCCATAAGGGCCCCTGAGAAGGAGGCCCTGGAGCTGGGAGCAGAGCTGGGGTTGGGCATCCGGGCAGCAGAGGCTGATTCTCAGCTTTCCCCGGATCTCAGTTTTCTGCCGCCTGTGTGAGAAGAAGCTGGGAGAACAGAGCCGTCCTGGGGTGGTGCCGGCTGTGGCGGCAGGCCTGCGGTGGGAGCCTCCGGGGGGCACTGGACCTTTCCTGGGTGGCCTGTGGCCTGGGAGCTGCACTTGGTTTGGTGCAGGAAGGTTGTGTCATCCACTCTGTCTGCAGGGATGGCTGGGGCCCTGCGGCTGGGTGATGAGGTGGGATGGAGGTGTCCGGGGCTGCCCTGCCTCCTTTTGCCAAAATAACAAAAATTACCTTGTTTGTTGTGAAAAAAACCTATTTTCCCACATTGGGGCGTGGAGGGTATTAACTGTGATGACCTTCTGAGTTCCTGCACACTGGGGACCTGTTGGCAGGGTCTCCTTCTGGCTCTGGCGGGGGTGGCTCAGGCCACTGGATGACCATGTGCTGGCCAGATAGTTCCTGGGGCTGCAGGTGGCTTATTTCGCCCCATCCCACTCATATCCTGTCGTTCTTCCCGTCAATCAGCACAGACCCTGGATCTCAGACCCTGGAAACTGAATGAGCCTGGGGTGTCAGTACCCACACCCCGAGGCAATTCGGTGGCGGGGTAGGTGGCTCGTTCCCCCACGTTGCTCCAGGAAGAGGGCCTGGTCCCCAGCATCCCGACCCATCTCCCTTGGAGACGGAGAGCCTCTAAGGATAAACCCATTCACCAGTGTTTCAGAGGCTTTTTTCTTTCCTCGTATGAAATAACATTTATACATTCACTGTAGCAAGGAAAACATTATAAAAAATAGTGAAGAAAATAGATATTACCCATAATTTTGCCACCCAGAGTTAGCTGTGTCTATGTGTCTTGTGCGCTTTTTTTCTGTTTATGTATCAAAATCGACTTTTAAGGTCAGATGCAGTGGCTCACGCCTGTAATCCCAGCACTTTGGGAGGCTGGAGGCGGGGTGTGGATCACTCAAGGTTGGGAGTTCAAGACCAACCTGGCCAACATGGCAAAACTCCATCTCTACTAAAAATAAAAAATTAGCCAGGTGTGGTAGTGGGTGCCTGTAATCCCAGCTACTCAGGAGGCTGAAGCAGGAGAATCGCTTGAACCCAGGAGGCAGAGGTTGCAGTGAGCCAAGATCACGCCACTGCACTCCAGCCTGGCAACAGAGCGAGACTCTGTCTCAAAAAAAAAAAAAAAAAAAAAAATTAATTAATTAATTAATTAATAAAATAAATATATGAATTGAGTTTTAGGAGATTCATTCAAACTGTGTGTAATGTGTCTGATATTTTTTCATTTGTCGTTTGTGCAAATTCCTACCTCATTAACTCTTCTCCAGAGCATGCTGTTTTGTGCCTGTGTCATCACCCATCACGTTGAATACCCTTGTTTAGATAAAATAAGTAAATTTTATTCAAAAATATTTGGGGACGTTTTGGTTGTCTCCAGGTTCTTGGCCTTGAGTCTTGCTGTCCTAATGCAGCCATGGTGGTGTCTGGATGCATGAACCTCCATGCGTCCCAACTGCCTGTGTTCTTAGAGAGGAAATGCTGGGGTCAGCGGCTCCCAGGCTCCTAGCCAGGAAGCCTGCGGTGCTTTACAGCCCTTCTGGAAGCGGGAGATGCCCCCACTTAAATGTCCAACAAGCCTTTCCACCTCACCAGCAACTCTGGGCGGCTCCCTTCTATTTGCAGATGACTGAGAAGTTACCGTTTTCCACGTTTACTGACTGCTCTTTTTCCCGTTAATTTGTGTTTATAGTCTTTGCTCATTTATTGCTCAGGTTTTGGTGTTGTCCCTATTGACTTGTATGCCTTTTAATTTTTTAAGCAACCTTAATAGACTTCATTGTTTTAGAGCGCTTTTAAGTGTACAGAAAAATCAAGGGACAAGTACAGAGAGTTCCTTCCTCCCGCTCTCCTCTTCCCCTTTTCCCCACCTGCCCTCCTTCCCCCATTGTAATTTTCTTTCTGATATTATAAAAGTCACACATGGTTGGGCATGGTGGCTCACGCCTGTAATCCTAGCACATTGGGAGGCAGAGGCAGGCAGATCACCTGAGGTCAGGAGTTCGAGACCAGCCTGGCCAACATGGTGAAACCCCGCCTCTACTAAAACTACAAAAAATTAGCCAGGTGTGGTGGCGGGCACCTGTAATCCCAGCTGCTCAGGAGGCTGAGGCAGGAGAATTGCTTGAACCTGGGAGGCAGAGCTTGCAGTGAGCCGAGATCGCGCCACTGCACTCCAAACTGGGCAATAAGAGTGAAGCTCCATCTCAAAAACAAAGTCACACACGCTTCTTGAGTGAGAGTCATTTGGCCGAGGGGCCAGTTGGAACAGGCCGTGAGCTCGGAATGCTTTTTACATATTTACATGGTTGAGAAGAAAATCGGGAGAATAATGTTTTGGGACATGGGGAAATGACACGAAATTCGCTTTTCAGTGTCCATAAATGAAGTTTTGTTTGCTCCCAGCTGTGTTGACTGAGGCAGACTGCCTTCCCACAGCTGTGGCAGAGCTGAGGAGGCGGGAAGGAGACCGTGCAGGCCGCAGCACCGAAAATATTTGCTCTCCGGCCCTTCCCAGAGTGCTTGCCGACCTCTGTCCGACAGCTCGAAGGAAGGATAGGACCCGTCCAACGATAACCACTGTTGACATTTGAGCGCGTTTCCTTCCCGGCTTTTGTGTGAGAGTGGCAGTCTGTTTGCTTTTGTGGTTGGGATCTGCTGCACGCACGGCGGGCTGTTTGCAGGAGGCTTCCTGGAGGACAGGGCTGGGCTCAGAGCTGGACGCAGTGGGGCGTGTCCTGCACGCAGTGGGGCCTCAGAAGAGAGCTGTAGCGGGCGGGGCAACGCCAACGCTAGTGGGTGCCAGGCCTCCACACTCAGATCAGCCCCGGCGACAGGTTCGGGCCACCCTTTGTCCAGCCTCCCTACAGTGGCCCAGGCCGTCCCCTCTGCCTGGCACACTTGCCTCTGGCCTTCCGCTGAAGCGCTCCTATTACCGTCTGCTCACCGCTGGGTACGCTGAATTGTGTCCCTTAAGGAGATATGCTGAAGGTCTAACCCCAGGAACCTGTGTATGTGACCTAGTTTGGAAACAGGGTCTTGGCAGATGTTATCAAGCGAGGATGAGGTCACCCTGGAGTAGGGGGCCTCTATCCACGGTGCTGGTGTCCTCATGAGAGCAGGAGAGCAGACACTGACACTCAGGGGTGAAGGCTGCGTGGAGGCAGAGCAGGGCTTAGTGTGATGGAGGCCACAAGCCAAGGAACTCCAAGTATTTCCTGCAACACCAGAAGCTGGAAGAGGCCAGGAAGGATCCTCCCCTGGAGTCTTCAGAGGGAGTCTGTCGCTGCAGACAGCTTGACTTTTGACGTTGGGGGTGTGTGCCTTGGCGGGGGCGGTGGGGGGGCGTACATTTCTGATGTTAAAAGCCACCTGGTTGGCGGCAGTGTGTCACAGCAGCCCCTCGCAGGTCCTGCATGTCCATGTGGTCAGGAACAGAGGTGAGCAGGGATGGATGGTGCTGAGCTGGACATGTCCATGACATGGGGCCATCTCTTGGGACTACTTTTTTGTTTTGAGGACAAGGCTGCCTACTAGGAAGCTGTGCCCTGCCTGGCCCTTGCCCCAAGGTCCTGCCCTGAGCTTGGCCTCACGGAAGGGACGTCGTCCTTCTCTCCTGCCTGCGTGCTGGGAGGAAGGGGAGAGGTCAGGAGCCCGCCTGGAGGAGGCTCGGGTGCGGGGAAGGTTTCACTTTCAGGCAACGTTGTGGGTCTGGCTATTTCTTTAAACAACCCCAAAGAAAACCATTTGGCCAAACTGTTAGTTTCTAAACAATTGACTTCCTTGGTGTTTAAATAAACTCCTACCTAGGCTCCGTAGCTGGTCCCAGGGAAGGAGTTGGCCTCTCTTCTTTATAGCCTGGCACAGTCCCCTGCACCTGCCCCTCCCAACCCCAGGTCTGCTTCCCCGTGACCATGGCTGCTGCTTGGACCTCTCTACCCACAGAACCTCCTGGAGGCCAGCTGTGGGCACCAGCCTTGGCAGGCATCTGGCAGAGCCCAGGCTGCTGGCGCTCTCTCTGCAGCTGTTCCCTGCTGGCCTAGCTGGACAGAGTCCCCACCACCACCGGGGTCACCTCTGTGCTGGTCACAGCTCACTCAGAGCTTCAGGCAAATGGGTTGGGTCCTGCCTCTCTCCCAGCTGTCTCCATGAAGTGGAGTCTCTGGTCCCCTCCAAGTTATAGCTAGACAGGAACTCGGACACTGCCAAGTCCCCAGAGGTTTCGGTCTCAGATTCTCCCTGCTCATCCCCTGGATGTAGTGCCGCTGTGGGCGTGGGGCTGTGCTGGGGGCAGTGGAGAGCAGGGGGCTTGCGCCAGGACCCCAATGAGCCAGTGGGGGTGGTGCCCTCGTCGTGGGGTAGACTGGGGGTGCGGGGCGGCCATCCACTGGGGTGCAGGGAGGAACGGCTTCCCTGAGGAGGTGGCGGTGCCATGTGACCTGGGCCTTGAAGGACAGGTCCATTGTCAACAGAACATTTTGGGAGTGGAGCCTAGAGAGAGAAAATTTACTGAAATTCAGAGATTCCCCCTCCCCTTACCAATATACACCGAATCAGATGCCTCTGACCAGATCTGAATTTGGCTCTCAGATATTTACATTGTAGCTGGGCATTTAGGGTACCTTCCAAGTGCTGCCTCCACCTCACTGTCCCCAGCCTGCCTGCCTCAGTTTCCCCAGCCCTGGGCCTGTGTCGCTGTCGCCATCACCTGGGCGCCCTCTAGTGGTGGAATCAGATTATACATTCCGGGGCTTGGAGCAGGAGTCAGGAGGGGCTCCTGTCCTTCCTTGAAACGTTGGACGCCGGGATCCTGGAACAGTCTCTGCATTCCTCCTGGCAAGAGCCAGAGCCTGGACGCAGGGGACCATCTGTTGTTTGAAGGCTGCAGCCTGGCAGGGCACTCAAGAGACCTGGCAGTTGGCTGCAGGGCCAGGTCTAGGGGCCACGGCATGAGGGAGGCTCTGGGCTGGTTTAGCCTCGGGCCCCTTTTCAGATTGTGACCCGGGCCCTTGTGCAGGGTCGTGGCCACAGGACGCTGGGAGGGGTCTCTGACCCTGAACACCTTGGCTCTGCATCCTTGAGACCAGAAAGGTTTGGAACAAATGAGTAGATGATGCCCTAACTCGGGGAGGGAGCCACATCCTGACCCCAGCAGCATTGGCAGGATCTGTGTCGGGATGATAGGGCACCCTGGGGGCCCCAGTGTGCATGGGTCTCCACTTGCAATTTCTGCAGGAAGCTCTGATAAATCCCAACCGGGGGTCCTAGGACACAGTCAGAAATGCTGGTGCTGCTGTGTGTGGAGCCTCGGGCCATGGGGGTCAGAAGCATGTGGAGGGTGGGCCACGGGGGTTCAGAAGAGAATCTTGTAATCCGCCCGACCTGCAAACTGAGAATCCCACTGGAGGGCCATGGCTGAAAGGTCAGGGGGTCTCCATGCGTCCTGTGGAGTGGGTGGTGAGGGATCCTTGGGTTTGCATGCCGCTGGGCCTGAGTGGCAGGACCTCGTCCACAGCTGATCCCTGGGCCATGCTGCTCAGATGCTCTCGGAGTGTTGCTGTGGTCCCCGAGGGAGTCTGAGTTGAGCTTCTCTCGTGCCGGTCATATGCTGTCAGGCCACGCTGGTGAGTTAGGCAGGGCACAGATGCCCGGAGCAGAGAGAACTTTCCTTGGGGATTTCACACATGCAAATCTTGAGGGCTGGCAAATCCTGCCCTCAGCCAGAGTGGGGGCTTTTATTTGAGACCAGAATCACCTGAGCATCCTCCTGTCCCCAGCTGTGTCCAGCCTGTCTGCAGGGACATCCTGAGAGGACCAGGTTCTCCTCTCATCCACCTGCCTAAGTGCCACTCTGAACCCTGCCCACCCGTGCCGTGGAGGGGCTTGACCTCAAGCTGCTCCGCCAGCAGCAGGCTTGGCCCCGGGGTGCAGCAGAGGCCCAGGTGGCTGTGGGGTGGGTGTTTCGTGGCGTGGTTCTGAAACTTAGTTGGAAGTGCACGGATAGTGCTTTGGCTGTTCTCTGTGGGACCCTATTTAGAAACCAGGTCTGAGTTACTGGGGGTCATCGCTATGTTCCGATGGGCCAGCTGTGTGGAGGCCGCGGTGGAGCCCCCTCCAAGGAGCCAGGGCCCTGGGTCGAGCCGTGACCAGCACGCATGCCCCGGAGGTGTTTCTCGTCTCGCTCCTGTGTTGCCTGGGTGTGTCAAGTGGTCACGAAACTCTGTGTTAGCTCTTGGTGTTCCTGACAGTGCCTCCAGGTCTCAGGCCTCAGAACCAGGCTTTCCCTTCATCTCGGTGGCCCGGGAGCATCTGGGCAATGAGTAAAGAGGGTGATTCACTTGACAGGTGCATCTGGTCCTGCCTAGGAGCCCCTGGTGTGATCCTGGGGCTTGAAGCTGCCCTCGGGTGGTGGAGGGGAGGGAGAGATGAAGTGGCATCGAGCTGGGGAAGAAGGGTGAGCCCTGCAAGGCGGGCACGCTGGGGACACTGAGCAGCGTGGCCCACAGGCGGGTCTGCCCTGCAAGGCGGGCATGCTGAGCAGCATGGCCAGCAGGTCGTACCTGGCGGGATTTGTGGTTGGGGCTGGTTTGTGGCCAGGAGAGGGGCTGGGAGGAGACAAGGGGGACTGTGAGGCAGCTCCCACCCAGTGGTTGAAGCCTGATGGCCTGGCTGTGTGGCTCTCAGCTGGGTGCATAACCTCTCTGTGCCTCAGTTTTCTCATCTGTAAAGTAAGGAAACAAACAGTGCCAGCCTCCCAGAGCTGTCATGAGGATGAACGAGTGACCATGTAGCATGGGCTGGGTGCGTGTCACCTAATATCACCAGCCTTTGCAAGGAGAGCCCTGGGGGCCTGACTGAGTCTTCCCTTGCCCGGCCCACCCCAGGCCTAGTCTTGTGCCTGCTGCAGGCCCTTGACCCCTGACCCCACTGCACCTGTCTCCACAGGAGCCGAGGAGGTGCTGCTGCTGGCCCGGCGGACGGACCTACGGAGGATCTCGCTGGACACGCCGGACTTCACCGACATTGTGCTGCAGGTGGATGACATCCGGCATGCCATTGCCATCGACTATGACCCGCTGGAGGGCTATGTCTACTGGACGGATGACGAGGTGCGGGCCATCCGCAGGGCGTACCTGGATGGGTCTGGGGCGCAGACGCTGGTCAACACCGAGATCAATGACCCCGATGGCATCGCAGTTGACTGGGTGGCCCGAAACCTCTACTGGACCGACACGGGCACGGACCGCATCGAGGTGACACGCCTTAACGGCACCTCCCGCAAGATCCTGGTATCAGAGGACCTGGACGAGCCCCGAGCCATTGCACTGCACCCCGTGATGGGGTAAGACGGGCGGGACTGGGGCCTGGAGCCTGGGCCAGGCCAAGCACAGGCGAGAGGGAGATTGACCGGGACCCGTCATTCTGGAGCATTGTCTTGCATCAGAACCCGGAGGAGAGCTTGTTAAAACACTGGCAGCTGGGCCCCCCCCCAAAAGTGGTGATTCAGGAGCTCCAGGGCGGGGCTGAGGACTTGGGTTTCTAACAAGCACCCCAGTGGTCCAGTGCTGCTGCTGGGTCCATGCGTAGAAAGCCCTGGAGACCTGGAGTGAGCTCTTTGTTCCCCAGCTTCAGTTTCCTCATCTGTAGAATGGAACGGTCCACCTGGGTGATTTCCAGGATGACAGTAGTGACAGTAAGGGCAGCCTCTGTGACACTGACCACAGTACAGGCCAGGCCTCTTTTTTTTTTTTGAGATGGAGTCTCACTCTGTCATCCAGGCTGGAGTGCAGTGGCATGATCTCAGCTCACTGCAACCTCTGCCTGCTGGGCTCAAGTGATTCTCCTGCCTCAGCCTCCTGAGTAGCTAGGATTACAGGCGCTTGCCACTGTGCTCGGCTAATTTTTGTATTTTTGGTAGAGACGGGGTTTCACCATGTTGGCCAGTCTGGTCTCAAACTCCTGACCTCAGGTGACCCACCTGCCTCAGCCTCCCAAAGTGCTGGGATTACAGGCGTGAGCCACCGTGCCCGGTCAAGCCAGGCCTCTTTTAACACTTTGCACATCGTCAGTCTTTTCATTCGGGGGGGTAGGTACAGTTGTACAGTTGAGGACACTGAAGCCCAGGGAGGCTTAGGGACTTGCCCAGGGTCACACAGCAGGAGGTGGCAGGTGTGGGGCTGGGCCTGGCAGCGTGGCTCCAGCTTTGTAGCATAGAAGTCTGTGAAAGCAGAGAGCTTGTCGGTCGGTAGGGGAGCCTTTCTGAGACCCGCCCCAGCGGCTCAAAGGGTAGTAGCCGGGGGCCTTCCTGGGGGCTCATAACCCGGAACACTGAACGGGAAAACTCTGATGGAGGAGGCGCACTGGAGCTGGCGGTGCCGATGGGACGTCCCAGAGGAGCTGGGAGGTCAGTAGCAGTGCTTCCTTCCATGGAGCACTTAGTGGGAGCCAGCTGTGTTTCCAGGCTCATGGCCCTGGGACCTGAAGCTCAGAAGGTGAAGGAACTTGCCCAGGGTGCTCATCGGGCAGTGGCGGGCAGAGGATTTGCGGGCTGTGGAGCCTGTGCTTGTGGCCCGGCCCTGGGGGTTGCGAGCGTGCTGGCCAGGGAGCTTTTCCTACAAGTGGACTGGTGTCTAGAAGCCAGCATGTCAGGCAGCAGGCAGCGGGAGCACAGCAGGCAGCGGGCAGGGCTCGAGCAGCCCTCTGTGGACCCTGGGGCACGGCAGCATGTGGGCAAGGGCTGCTCCATGTCAGTGGCTGAAGGGCTGGGTTGTGTCCCGAGGAGGGCGAATGAGGGTAGGAAGTGGGGCCCCCTGGGGCTTTAGCAGGAGGAGGCACAAAAACCGGTTGCCAGCCACAGTGAAGGGAACCTGGCCCTGAGGTCAGGAGCTTGGTCAGGTCACTGCCTCCATGGGCCTCGATGTCCCCATCTGTGAAGGAGGAAGGGATGGGGAAGCCGATTCCAAGGTCCCTCCTAGCCCTGGTTTCGTGAGTCTGAGGATTCCAGGGAAATGGGCTTGGCAGTCTGACGTGTGAGGTTGTGGGGTCCAGGGGGAGGCACTGAGCTGGAAACAGGAGGCAGAGGGGCTGGCCGGCCGGGTCAGACAGCCAAAGCAGAGGCTGTGACCTGGGGCCCCAGAATCTCCACCCCTGAGCTGCCACCCCAGGATCTGGGTTCCCTCCTTAGGGGGCCTCAGGGAACAAGTTACCTGTTCGTTGCACAGGGGAGCCCTTCAGCTATGTGCAGGAGGTTCCGCTCTGCCCCTTCCTCCTCTGGGTGCTCAGCTCCTCCCCTCCAGCCCACCAGTCAGACGTGAGGCTGTCCCAGACCCTGGGCAGGGTCGTTTCTGTCCACTGACCTTTGGAATGGGAGATGAGCTCCTGGCTCCTGAGAGTCCAAGGGCTGGTGTGGTGAAACCTGCGCAGGGTGGCAGTGGGCATCCGTGTCCCGGGGGACCCTCCAGAGGCTCTGATCACTGAGCTTGCCCCTGGCATGCTCAGTCCTCCAGCACTTACTGACACCAGCATGTACCAACACCAACATTTACAAACACCGACATTGACCAGCGCTGACATTTACCGACACTGACATTTACCGACATCGACATTTACCAACGCCAGCATCTACCAACACACTTACCAATGCCGACATTTACCGACGCCGATATTTACCAACACTCACATTTACTGACACCGACATTTACTGACACCGACATCTACGACACCATTTACTGACACCAACATTTAGCAACGCCAGCATCTACCAACACACTTACCAATGCCAACATTTACCGATGCCGATATTTACCGACACTCACATTTACTGACACTGACATCTACCGACACCAACATCTACACCATTTACTGACACCGATATTTACCGACACCAACATTTACCAACGCCAAATTTCCCAGCGCCCACATTTACTGACACCAACATTTACCGACATGTTTACCGACACCTGCATCTACTGACACCGACATTTACCAACACTGACATTTACCGACACCAAATTTCCCAGCGCCGACATCCGATATTTACTGACGCAGACGTTTACCAATGCCAGTATTTACTGACACCAACATTTAGCCATGTGATGGGGACCAACTCGGGGACAGGCCTTGCTCTTGGCACTGGGGATGCCGCAGAGACCAGACGGACTCATGGAGTCATGGACTTCTGCTTCTTTTCCAGCCTCATGTACTGGACAGACTGGGGAGAGAACCCTAAAATCGAGTGTGCCAATCTGGACGGGCAGGAGCGGCGTGTGCTGGTCAATGCCTCCCTTGGGTGGCCCAACGGCCTGGCCCTGGACCTGCAGGAGGGGAAGCTCTACTGGGGAGACGCCAAGACAGACAAGATTGAGGTGAGGCTCCCGTGGACATGTTTGATCCAGGAGGCCTGGCCCTGCCCGGCTGTCCCTGCCCGGCTGTCCCTGGGCTTCCGAGAGGCCAGGTCCGGCCACCCCCTGCAGCCAGACATACGTATTGGCGAGGCACTGATGGGTGCCTGTGCTCTGCTATTTGGCCAAATGGAATGCTTGAAAAAATAGTTACAATGCTTTCTGACAAAAACGCCTTGAGGGGGTAGCGCTACACAATGTCCTGTGGTTACGTTAAGATGTTATCATTGGGCTGGGCGCCTGTAGTCACAGCTACTTGGAGACTGAGATGGGAGGATCGCTGGAACACAAGAGTTTGAGGCCAGCCCAGGTGAAGGGGACACAGGAATCCTCTGCACTGCTTTTGCCACTTAGTGTGAGCCTTACGCTATTTCACAGTACAAAATTAAGACAAGAATTAATCACACATCTACCACCCCACTTAAGACATAAAACATGGGTGTTGTTGAAGCCAGAGGCAGCCGCTGGCCTGAGTTTGGTGATTCGTTCCCAAGCAGTCGAAGACAGTTTTGTTCTTCCATGGATGTCTGTTGTCCCTGTGCTGGGTGCAGCCTCGCCCTGCCACTGTGGTCGGGTTTCAGTGGCCTTGTCCAGTGGGCATGCTTTGGCAGCTTGCTTTTTGCTTACCTGTGGAGCCTCTATTGAGCTTTTTTGTTTGTTTGTTTTGTTTGATTGTTTGTTTTTGTTGTCTTTATTGTTGTTGTTACCCAGGCTGGAGTGCAATGGCATGATCTCGGCTCACTGCAACCTCCGCCTTCCGGGTTCTAGCGATTCCCCTGCCTCAGCCTCCTAAGTAGCTGGGATTACAGGCGCCCGCCACCACGCTTGGCTAATTTTTGTATTTTTAGTAGAGACGGGGTTTCACCGTGTTGGCCAGGCTGGTCTCGAACTCCTAGCCTCAAGTGATCCACCCGCCTCGGCCTCCCAAGTGCTGGGATAACAGGCGTGAGCCACCATGCCCGGCCTCCGTTGAGCATTTTTTTGAGGTGCTCTCGGTGCCAGTGATATGTTAGTTACATGTCACACCATTGTCATCCATTGAGGTGACATTGCTGCCTCTCCTCGGGGTGGACGCCTCCCTTTGTTTCCAGCAACTTCTGAAGGATTTTCCTGAGCCGCATCAGTCCTTGTTGACGTCACCATTGGGGTCACCTTTGCTCTCCTCAGGGCTCCCAGGGGAGGCCCGAACCAGGCAGCTTGCAGGGCAGGGCGGGATGGAGAACACGAGTGTGTGTCTGTGTTGTGGGATTTCAGACCCTGCTTCTTAGCGGGAGGAGCATCAGCACCCTCAGGGTGGGGAACCCAGGGATGGGGGAGGCTGAGTGGACACCCCTCCACGAAAACCCTAGCAGCTGCAGGTGTGGCCTGCTGGAGCTCCTTGTAAATGTTTTGTTTTTGGCAAGGCCCGTGTTTCCAGGCTGCTGAAGATGATTTGCCTTCACTCATCCCCTCTACCTGTGGGAGCAGGTCAGGGACTCGCGTGTCTGTGGCACACTGGGCCCGTGACTGGCGCTGTTCTGTGTACTGTCTGTGGCACACCAGCCTGTGACCGGCGCTGTTCCGTGTACTGTCTGTGGCACACCGGGCCCGTGACCGGCGCTGTTCCGTGTACTGTCTGTGGCACACCGGGCCCGTGACCGGCGCTGTTCCGTGTACTGTCTGTGGCACACCGGGCCCGTGACCGGCGCTGTTCCGTGTACTGTCTGTGGCACACCGGGCCCGTGACCGGCGCTGTTCCGTGTACTGTCTGTGGCACACCGGGCCCGTGACCGGCGCTGTTCCGTGTACTGTCTATGGCACACTGGGCCCGTGACTGGCGTTGTTCCGTGTACTATGTGTGGCACACCGGACCTGTGACCGGTGCTGTTCCATGTACGGTCACAGCAGTGGTTTTCTTGAGACAGGGTCTCGCTCACTCGCCCAGGCTGGAGTGCAGTGGCGTGATCACGGCTCACTGCAGCCTCCATCTCCCTGGGCTCAGGTGATCCTCCTGCCTCAGCCTCTGAGTGCCTGGGACTACAGACACACACCACCACACCCAGCTAGTTTTTGTGTATTTAGTTTTGTTTTTTTAGAGATGGGGTTTCGCCATGGTGCCCAAGATGATCTCAAACTCCTGAGGCACAAACGATCTACCTGCCTCAGCCTCCCAAAGTGCTGGATGACAGGCATGAGCTGTCACTCCCAGCTCAATGATTTTCTTTATTGTGGTAAAATAAACGTAGCACAAAATTGACGATTTTAACCATTTTAAAGTGAACAGTTCAGGCTGGGCGCAGTGGCTCACACTTGTAATCCCAGTACTTTGGGAGGCTGAGGTGGGCAGATCACCTGAGGTCAGGAGTTCGAGACCAGCCTGGCCAACATGGTGAAACCCTATCTCTACTAAAACTACAAAAATTAGCTAGGCATGGTGGCAGGTGCCTGTAATCCCAGTTACTTGGGAGGCTGAGGCAGGGGAATCGCTTGAACCTGGGAGGCAGAGGTTGTAGTGATCCGAGATCATGCCACTGCACTCCAGTGTGGGCGACAGAGCAAGACTCTTTCTTGAAAAAATAAATAAATAACAACGTTTTAAAAAGTGAACAATTCAGCGGCATTTAGTATGAGGACAATCTCTGCTTCTGTCTACTTCTAGAACACTTTCGTCTCCCCTGAAGGAAATCCCATGTCAGTCAGCACTCACACCCATTCTCCCTTCACTCTTAGCCTCTGTCAGCCACTAATCTACTGTCTGTCTCTGGGGATTCGCTTCTTCTGGACATTTTGTGTGACTAGAATCCTGCGATATGTGGCCCCTATGTGTGGCTTCTTTCCGTAGCATCGTGTTTTCAAGATTCATCTCCACATTGTTGCACATTATCAGAACCTCATTCCTGACTGGGTGCAGTGGGTTAGGCCTGTAATCCTAACACTCTGGGATGCTAAGGCAGGAGGATCACTTGAGGCCTGGAGTTTGAGACCAGCCTGGCCAGCATAGCAAGACCCCATCTACAAAAAAATTTTTAAAGTTAGCTGAACGTGGTGGTGGGCACTTGTGGTCCTGGCTACCTGGGAGGCTGAGTTGGGAGGATTGCTTAAGACAGGAGGTCCAGGCTGCAGTGAGCTGTGATCGCAACACCGCACTCCAGCCTGGGCAGCAGAGCAAGACCCTTTCTCAAAAAAACAAAAAAGTTCCTTCCTTGTTGTGTCTGGATGACATCCCATTGCATGGCCAGAGCACATTTTGTTTGTCCATTTTTTGGGCGGTAGGCAGTGGTTTCCACCTTTTGTCTACTATGAATAATGCTGCTGTGAACATTTGAATGCAAGTTTTTGTTTGAACACCTGTTGTGAATTATTTGGGTATATGTGTAGGGGTAGGATTGCTGAGTCCTACGGTAATGTTAGGTTTGACTGAGGAACCATTTTTTTTTTTTCCGAGACAGAGTCTCACTCTGTCGCCCAGGCTGGAGTGCAGTGGCACGATCTCCGCTCACTGCAAGCTCCGCCTCCCGGGTTCACGCCATTCTCCTGCCTCAGCCTCCCGAGTAACTGGGACTACAGGCTCCCGCCACCTCGCCCGGCTAATTTTTTGTATTTTTTTTAGTAGAGACGGGGTTTCACCATGTTGGCCGGGATGGTCTTGATCTCCTGACCTCGTGATCCGCCCACCTCAGCCTCCCAAAGTGCTGGGATTACAGGCGTGAGCCACTGTGCCCGGACTATACTGTTGTCAATAGTGGCTGTGCTGTTCTGTATCCCCACCGGCAGTGTGTGAGGGTTCTGACTTTACCTCCTCACTAACGCTTCTTTTCCATTTAAAAAAATATTCAGCCACGTGCGCTGGCTCACACCTGTAATCCCAGCACTTTGGGAGGCTGAAGTGGGCAGATCACCTGAGGTCAGGGGTTCGAGAGGAGCCTGGCCAACATGGTGTAACCCCGTCTCTACCAAAAATATAAAAATTAGCCGAGCGTGGCGGCGGGCGCCTATAATCCCAGCTACTCGGGAGGCTGAGGCAGGAGAATGGCGTGAACCCGGGAGGCGGAGGTTGCAGTAAGCTGAGATTGCACCACTGCACTCCAGCCTGGGCCACAGAGTGAGACTTCGTCTCAAAAAAAAAAAAAGACCAACCGAGGAATTAAAGTAGGGGTGTCATAGTAGCAGAAGGGAGGTTGTGGAGCAGGCCACCCTGCGGTCACGCACTGGAAGCTCATTCCTTGACGATTTGGAGCTCATCACTGGGGGCCTAAGGAGAGATACTGAAGGATGAGGAGTGATGGCGCGGGGCACGGGTATCTTTGGTGGCTGGAACTTGGGGACTGTTGGGGTACTTTACTGCCGGCCTTCTCAGGGCCCTTCATATGGTTACACAGGCTGTTTCTAAGAGGGGGATACATTGCTTAAGCCTTCTCAGACTGCCTTATCAAGGGTCCCTTTCTTTGCCCGCTGTGGTCCTGGTGGCACACTCTCTGAGAATGTGCAGGTGGATGCTGAGATCCGCCCTGCCATCCACCTGCTCATCCAGAGCTGACTTAGCCTCGAGGTTCCCGCCAGCAGCTCCTCCTGCTCTGGGACACCTCGGATGTGCCCATGGAGACACTGGTTCTGTGTTTTCTGCTGGAGTTTGGTGCGTCTTTTCCTCCTGCAAGTGGGCACCGCCCCTGGGTGTGTCCGCAGGCTTCTGCGAGTCACGGCCGCTTCTCAGGTCCTTGCCCAGCGCCAGGAGCAAACCCTCCTGGCACTTTGTTCAGGGGTGGATGCGCCAGTGTTCCTGCCGTGGACCCCCGTCTCACATGAGGGTCTCGGGCCTACGGGCTCATTCAGCAAACACCCGCTGAGCATGCAGTGTGTGCCATCTGCGTCCCAGGCCATGGCGGGGACAGTGGCTGCTGCTGGGGCTGTGGTAGCTTCTGGGGGCTCCAGGAACAGCTGAGGTGTAAGGAGCCAAGGCTCCCTAAGGGTGCAGTTGCACTCCAGGTGGAAGGGATGGCTGGGGGAGGTATAAATGGGGCCAGGAAGGAGACACATTTGGAACAATGCGAACATTTCTTTTTTTTTTTTTTTTTTTCTTTTTTTTTGAGATGGAGTCTCGCTCTGTTGCCCGGGCTGGAGTGCAGTGGCCGGATCTCAGCTCACTGCAAGCTCCGCCTCCCGGGTTCACGCCATTCTCCTGCCTCAGCCTCCTGAGTAGCTGGGACTACAGGCGCCGCCACCTCGCCCAGCTAGTTTTTTGTATTTTTTAGAAGAGACGGGGTTTCACCGTGTTAGCCAGGATGGTCTCGATCTCCTGACCTCGTGATCCGCCCGTCTCGGCCTCCCAAAGTGCTGGGATTACAGGCGTGAGCCACCGCGCCCGGCCACAATGCGAACATTTCTAAGATACTGTGTCAGGAGGCAGCCACATGGCCAGCCCAGGTCCTGAGGAGCCCACACCAGCCCTGGACGTGTTTGGCCGCTCACCTTTGCTGGAGAGCGGCGGGAGAGAGGATTCAATTCCACGCAGTGGTGTGCGCAGCTGGTCTCTGTGGAGCTGGGCGCTGGAAGGAACGCGCTTTCTTGGGGGCTAGCCAGCCCCTGCCTTTGAGCAGACGATCAGGCTCCAGGTTTTCAGCTCCCGGTGCATGAGAGGACTTCATGGGCAGCTGTGGCTGATCCCTTGATGAACTGGGAGAAGAACAAAGGTCTATGAAATGAGGTTTCATGTGGATGGCATTAGAGACGCCACATCACATTTACAGAGTGGAGCAGAGACGGCGGGTGGGTCTGGGAGGCCCCTCTGCTGGTCTTGTCTGTGACAGCTGTCCTGGGAGTCAGCTTCCAGGCCGCCCCAGCAGCCTGACTGACACATGCAGGGGTTTTAGCCCCATCCTGCGACCAGCTGTTGCCCTCATCAGTGACAGCTGGGAGTGGCGGTGGCTCCAGTCCTGGGCGTCCTCCTCACCTGCTAGGGCCCACCCAGGGCAGTCCTGACACCTGCAGGTTGCTTGGAGCCACATTCGGGTCCTGCGCCATCGTATGTGAGGCCCGAGTGCTTGTGGGCTGAGGTCCCCTGGATGCGGCCCTACCTCCCTTCTGCTTCCCATAGCTGCCTCTTCTCACCGTTTTTCCAACCTCCTAGGCTAGGACTTCCAGTGTTGTGCTGGCTTTGCCCCTGGGACACCTCCTTAGCCCTCTTCCTGAGTCTAGAGCCCCGGAGGTTGGAAGTTCTGGCCCCTGGGACACTTGCAGCCACACTCAGCTTCTCCTGTGAGCCTCCAGCGTGTCCCCTCAGGACCAAGCCCTCACATTCTTGCCTCCCCACCCACCTGGGCTCAGCCAGGGGAAGGCCTGGCTGGGAGCGTCTGCCCTCTGCCCTGCCCTTCTCCCCTCTGCCCTGCCACGGCTTCTATATCCTGTGCCACAAGACATGACTGTGTGTGTAAGTGGCAGGGTCTGGCATCTCTGCGGGTCTCTGAGGCTCACGCTCCAGTGCCGCTCTTCCCACCCGCTGGCCGTGCCCTCATGCTGAGCCAGGGACAGCCCAGCCCTTTCTCAAACCCCAGCCCTGTGTGTCCAGCTGCCCCCGGCCCTCTCCCCTGGAAGCCTGGGTCACTCCAGCCGTATGCCCTGGTGCGGACAACCTGCCTCCTCGGCTGCCCAGGGAAGATCCTCTTTCCAAATGGCGACACCTGGTCCGTGCCAGGAAGCTGGAAGCTGTGGCCCTTCCACGCCCCTCCACGGTTTGTGCGCTTGCTTGCCCAAGTTCCCATAGCCATCGTCATCATCACCATCATCATTGTCATTTTGCTTGTCTGTGAGCCAGCCTGGTCTCCCAAAGCAGAGACCCTCTGAGGTCCAACTTGAGTTGGGGTCTCCATGCTGACCCCTGATAGGGACTCGGGACGTACCAGGTCTGGGTCAAGAGTGACCCCCAAACCTCGTGCCCTTTGACAGGCACCCCTGACTTTTGCTAAGTGGGTGGAGGTGACATCACTCACAGCAGGAGTGATGGGACAGGGTCTGTTGGCTGCACTGTGCTCCCAGGGATCTGGGGAGAGGCTGCATCCCTGGGCTTTGGCACTGCAGAGCCGTGTGTGTGTATGTGTGTGTGTGTGTTTGCACGCGCACGCATGTGTGTATAAGATCTTTTTTTATTACATGAAGCAAGATAACTTGCCGTTTACTTTTGGGTTTTGCATTTGACAGAGTGGGATGCTTCTTCCCTCAGACAACAGAACTCTCCCTTTAAACACGTGCTGCAGAGGGTGGGTCTTGGGCTCATGTCTGTTCACACAAGCGAGTCAGAGGAAACAAAGGGTTCTTCATAGAAACACTGCACAGCAGGCGACTGTCCAGAGTCAGCCTGTAGGACGGCGGCAGCCCTGCCCCTCAGAGCCCTGCCCCTCCGAGCCCAGCCCCTCCCAGCCCTGCCCCTCCGAGCCCAGCCCCTCCGAGCTCAGCCCCTCCGAGCCCTGCCCCTCCGAGCCCTGCCCCTCAGAGCCCTGCCCCTCAGAGCCCAGCCCCTCCGAGCCCAGCCCCTCCGAGCCCTGCCCCTCAGAGCCCTGCCCACCAGAGCCTAGCCCGTCCGAGCCCTGCCAATCAGAGCATAGCCCCTCCGAGCACAGCCCCTCCGAGCCCTGCCCCTCCGAGCACAGCCCCTTCGAGCACAGCCCCTCAGAGCCCTGCCCCTCAGAGCCCTGCCCCTCCGAGCACAGCCCCTCCGAGCCCTGCCCCTCAGAGCACAGCCCCTCTGAGCCCTGCCCCTCCGAGCACAGCCCCTCAGAGCCCTGCCCCTCAGAGTACAGCCCCTCAGAGCACAGCCCCTCAGAGCCCTGCCCCTCAGAGCCCTGCCCCTCAGAGCACAGCCCCTCAGAGCACAGCCCCTCAGAGCATAGCCCCTCAGAGCCCTGCCCCTCAGAGCACAGCCCCTCAGAGCCCTGCCCCTCAGAGCCCTGCCCCTCCGAGCACAGCCCCTCAGAGCCCTGCCCTTCAGAGCACAGCCCCTCAGAGCCCAGCCCCTCAGAGCCCTGCCCCTCCGAGCACAGCCCCTCAGAGCCCTGCCCCTCAGAGCACGGCCGCTCAGAGCCCTGCCCCTCCGAGCACAGCCCCTCAGAGCCCTGCCCCTCCGAGCACAGCCCCTCAGAGCACAGCCCCTCAGAGCCCTGCCCCTCAGAGCCCTGCCCCCCAGAGCACAGCCCCTCAGAGCACAGCCCCTCAGAGCCCTGCCCCTCAGAGCACAGCCCCTCCGAGCACAGCCCCTCAGAGCACAGCCCCTCAGAGCACAGTCCCTCAGAGCCCTGCCCCTCCGAGCACAGCCCCTCAGAGCACAGCCCCTCCGAGCCCTGCCCCTCAGAGCCCTGCCCCTCAGAGCCCTGCCCCTCAGAGCACAGCCCCTCCGAGCACAGCCCCTCAGAGCACAGCCCCTCCGAGCCCTGCCCCTCAGAGCCCTGCCCCTCAGAGCCCTGCCCCTCAGAGCACAGCCCCTCCGAGCACAGCCCCTCAGAGCCCTGCCCCTCCAGGCCTGCCCCTCAGAGCACGGCCGCTCAGAGCCCTGCCCCTCAGAGCACGGCCCCTCAGAGCACAGCCCCTCAGAGCCCTGCCCCTCCGAGCACAGCCCCTCAGAGCCCTGCCCCTCCGAGCACAGCCCCTCCGAGCACAGCCCCTCAGAGCACAGCCCCTCAGAGCCCTGCCCCTCAGAGCCCTGCCCCTCAGAGCACAGCCCCTCAGAGCCCTGCCCCTCAGAGCCCTGCCCCTCCGAACACAGCCCCTCCGAGCCCTGCCCCTCAGAGCACAGCCCCTCTGAGCCCTGCCCCTCCGAGCACAGCCCCTCAGAGCCCTGCCCCTCAGAGTACAGCCCCTCAGAGCACAGCCCCTCAGAGCCCTGCCCCTCAGAGCCCTGCCCCTCAGAGCACAGCCCCTCAGAGCACAGCCCCTCAGAGCCCTGCCCCTCAGAGCACAGCCCCTCAGAGCCCAGCCCCTCAGAGCCCTGCCCCTCCGAGCACAGCCCCTCAGAGCCCTGCCCCTCCAGGCCTGCCCCTCAGAGCACGGCCGCTCAGAGCCCTGCCCCTCAGAGCACGGCCCCTCAGAGCACAGCCCCTCAGAGCCCTGCCCCTCCGAGCACAGCCCCTCAGAGCCCTGCCCCTCCGAGCACAGCCCCTCCGAGCACAGCCCCTCAGAGCCCTGCCCCTCAGACCACAGCCCCTCCGAGCACAGCCCCTCCGAGCCCTGCCCCTCCGAGCCCTGCCCCTCAGAGCACAGCCCCTCCGAGCCCAGCCCCTCCGAGCCCTGCCCCTCAGACCACAGCCCCTCCGAGCACAGCCCCTCAGAGCCCTGCCCCTCCGAGCCCTGCCCCTCAGAGCACAGCCCCTCCGAGCCCTGCCCCTCAGAGCACAGCCCCTCAGAGCACAGCCCGTCAGAGCCCTGCCCCTCCGAGCCCTGCCCCTCAGAGCACAGCCCCTCCGAGCCCTGCCCCTCAGAGCACAGCCCCTCCGAGCCCTGCCCCTCAGAGCACAGCCCCTCCGAGCCCTGCCCCTCAGAGCACAGCCCCTCCGAGCCCTGCCCCTCAGAGCACAGCCCCTCCGAGCCCTGCCCCTCAGAGCACAGCCCCTCCGAGCCCTGCCCCTCAGAGCACAGCCCCTCCGAGCCCTGCCCCTCAGAGCACAGCCCCTCCGAGCCCTGCCCCTCAGAGCACAGCCCCTCCGAGCCCTGCCCCTCAGAGCACAGCCCCTCAGAGCCCTGCCCCTCCGAGCACAGCCCCTCCGAGCACAGCCCCTCAGAGCCCTGCCCCTCAGAGCACAGCCCCTTCGAGCCCTGCCCCTCAGAGCCCTGCCCCTCCGAGCATAGCTGGGGTGGGCTGCTTCGGGATCTCCTGTCCTTCCCTCCCACCCAGCAGCCGGCGGCCAGCACATTCCTTGGTGTGCTGGTCGGGGGGGTGCGCGCCTCCTGTGCTCACCCTGGGAACGGGACAGAAGCTGACAGCTCGGAGAGGACAGGGCTTGTACCCTTTGGTGGCCTCTGGCTGGACCATCTCATTGTCCTCAGACACAGGCTCTCGGTCTAGTTTCATTTCCTGAAAAACAAGCGCACAGAACTCCTAGAGCAGGAGTCCAGTCGAGCTACGGCCCCGGCCGGATCCAGCCCTGCCACCTGTTCTCACACCATGCTGAAGCTGAGTGGTTTTTACAGTTTTTAATTACTTGAAAAAACAATCGAAAGGAGGCTTTGTGACCCATGAAAATTATATGGAATTCAGATGTCAGTGTCCATAAATAGTTTCTTGAGACAGGGTCTCGCTCTGTCACCCAGGCTGGAGTGCAGTGCTATGAGCATGGCTCACTGTCCCCTTGACCTCCCAGGCCTGAGCGATCCTCTTGCCTCGGCTTCCTGAGTAGCTGGGACTACAGGTGCATACCACCATGTCCGGCTAATTTTTTTTTTTTAAATTTTTAGTAGAAACAAGGTCTTTCTATGTTGCCCAGGCTGTTCTTGAACTCCATCTTGGCCTCCCAAAGTGCTGGGATTACAGGCTGGAGCCATGGAGCCCGGCCTGTCTTTGTTTTTTCACTGATAAAGTTTTGCCGGGTGTGGTAGTGTGTGCCTATAGTGATTTGGGAGGCGGAGGTGGGAGGATTGCTTCAGCCCAGGAGTTTGAGGCTGGGCTCAAGTGATCAAGAGGTGAACTATGATCATGTCACTGCATTCCAGCCTGGGTGACACAGCAAGACCCTATCTCTAAAAAAAATATTTAAAAAGCACTGGGTGTGGTGGCTCATGCCTGTGGTCCCAGCTACTTCGGCAGCTGAGGTGGGAGGATCGCTTGAGCCCAGGAGTTGGAGGTTGCAGTGAACCAAGATTGTGTCACTACACTCCAGCCTGGGTGACACAGACCCTGCCTCTTAAAAAAATAAAGAAAAATGTATTGGAATACAGCCATGCCCGTTCAGTCACGTGCTCTCCATGCTGCTTTCATGCTCCAGAGACACTTATGGCCTGAAAGCTGAAAATATTTTCTGTCCTTTACAAAAAAGTTTGCTGACCTCTGCCCTGGAAAATTCATCTCCCAAGTTCTGTTCTGGTGCTGGCGTTCCTGGGTGTCCTAAATTTGGCCCTGTTATTTCTGAACTCTGCTTTGGCCATGTTCCCTCCCAGGAGCCAGGACGGGCACGTTCTCTGAGTCTTGTCCTCTGACGCTCAGAGGCTTGGCTTGGCTTGGCTCAGGCATTCTTGGAAAGGTCTGGCTCCAGGAAAGGCGGATGCCTCCGGAGTCAGCCCAGAGGGAACCTGCCCCAGGTCTGGGGGAGGCCTGACCCAGCTGAGTAGCTTTTGCAGAGGGGTTGGACTGGTCAAGGTGTGCTGAAAGTTGTCCTCAGAAGGCCACGTTGGGATTTCCTTCCTCCAGTATTCGGGCAGCTGAGAACTGCTGTGAGCCTGATGTTTTCCAAGTTGGCGGGTCCACAGGGTGCCTGAGATTCTGGAATCTGGGTGGAAAGTAGGGGGCTTGGAGGAGTGTCTCGGGTTCTGGAATCCAGGTGGAAAGTGGTGAGGTTCAGGGAGTGGCTTCTGAGCCACCATAGGGGTCTCTGTGGGAGCCTCTGCCCATCCAGGAGATTCCACACGCCCGGCCAGCCCAGAGCACATGTCTCGTGCTTGCTGAGGGTACAGCCAGCCCCAGCGGGTGGAACAGCCCGTTGCCTTCTCTCACTTTGTTTTGGGGCCGTCTGGGAGTTTGGAGCAAGGGTAGAGAGGGAGGAAGTGGCTGCCAGCCATTGCCCAGCACCCTTGTTTGCATTGGGCCCTCTGTGGGCTCCTTTTTATTGCTCTTGAATGAAGCCAGGGAAATAGACTTCCTCACCTCACTTCAGTTCAGCATGTCTGGAAATTTGGTTATTAAAATTAAGGAAGTGTGGAAATAGAGCAAGAGAATAATCTCTCCAAGAGATAATAGTGACCTCTGGGCCAGGTGCGGTCGTTCACACCTGTAATCCCAGTACTTTGGGAGGGTGAGGTGGGCGGATCACCTGAGGTCGGGAGTTTGAGACCAGCCTGACCAACATGGAGAAACCTCCGTCTCTATTAAAAAAAAAAAAAAATTAGCCAGGCATGGTGACCCGTGCCTATAATCCCAGCTACTCAGGAGGCTGAGGCAGGAGAATCGCTTGAACCTGGGAGGCAGAGGTTGCAGTGAGCCGAGATTGTGCCACTGCACTCCAGCCTGGGCAACAAGAGTGGGACTCTGTCTCAAAAAAATAAATAAATAAATAAGTGACCTCTGGCAGGTGCGGCATCCCAGCACTTTGGGAGGCCGAGATGGGCAGATCACTTTAGCACAGGAGTTCGAGACCGGCCTGGCTGACATGGTGAAACCCCATCTCCACAAAAATAAAATAAAATGTAAGAGATAATAGTGCCTTTTTGGTACATTGAAACCTGGAGTGCTTTCTTTTTCTAAATGCGGATTCTTCGGGAGTTTGTGTACTGTGCCGATGTCCCTCCCTCAGCCCCGTTATTGTGAGTGGAAGAAGGGGCGAGGGTTCCCCCGCTACTGTGAGTCCCTCCTCTCATGCTGAGTGTCCTTGGAGAAGCCTGCACTTCCTCCTTGTACGCCAGGGCCGGGTCCCTCCTTGGCGTGGTTCTGTGCTGCTGGGATGGGGCCAGCCCCTCGGGTGTTTTCTGAGTGTCACACACGGGCGTGTGCATTCATGGCCTTTGCGTGTCTTCCTGTTGTGGAGGCAAAACGTGAAGAACCCTAGATGATCTTGGGACCAGGGCTCCGTCACCTGCTGTTCATTGCTCACCAGAGCATCCAGGAGTGAGTGGAGAGCTCGGACTTCCAGGCACGGTGATAGGGGCTGGTCTAACCATGCTTCTGCCGGCCTGTTCGTCAGAACCGCCTGTTGGGAGCTGTTATCATGATCCTGTACCTGGGCCCTAGAACCGCCCGTTGGGGGCTGTTGTCATGATCCCATACCTGGGCCCTGGGCCATCTGATTCTGACTTCATTGCTCCAGGTTGGGGCCAAGCCGCTGTTTCCTGTTTGCTTGTTTCCTCTGTGACGTTAGCCACTGGGCTAGTCTGAGCCCCTCAGTTACAGGTGGAGAAATTGAGACCCCTGGGGGTGCAAGGACTTGCCAAGGAACGAGAGCCCCTTAGGGCAGAGCTGGGACAGGGTCTGGCTTTGGGTCCCAGAGCTGCTGGTCCCCTTCCCGCTCTCCTAGCAGCTTTTTTTTTGAGACAAGGTCTTTCCCTGTGACCCAGGCTGGAGTACAATGGCATGATCTCAGCTCACTGCAATCTCCGCCTCCTGCATTCAGTCGATTCTCCTGCCTAAGCCTCCCGAGCAACTGGGATTACAGGTGCATGCCGCCATCCCCAGCTCGTTTTTTTTTTTTTTTTTGTATTTTTAGTAGAGGTGGGGTTTCACCATGTTGGCCAGGCTGATCTCGAACTCCTGACCTCAAATGATCCACCTGCCTCGGCCTCCCAAAGTGCTAGAATTACAGGCTGGGATTACACTGCACCTGGCCCTAGCAGCTTTGTCCTGTGCCATCCAACAACAGATGACCGAAGTCTTCGCTTCTTAACATGCATTCCATCTGCCTTACAGTTTTGCCACCTGCAGAACAGAGGACTTGTTGCTTTTCTGGTAAGATGGAAAATGTAATCTGGCAGCAGGAGGCCCGTGGAAGCTTGCCTTTAATGGCCTTGTGTGTCTTTCATCCTGTCCTGAGAGCTGGAGAACTTGGATGTTGCTCCTAACGCAACCTTCCTGTTAACATACATTTCCGCAGGCTCATGGATCACCAGAACCACGTCCTATCCCGTGCGGCTGTATGCTTCCATTGGTTCAGGTGTTCTTACCTTGACAGTATTTTCTCCTCTGCAACTTTTGCCGTGGTTGCTTTTAATCAGCATTGACTCCTCAAGAAAAGTATTTAGCTGTTACATCTCAGTGGAGACAGGGCGGGAAGCATCTGAGACCTTCAGGCTTAGACTTAGAACCAGAAGTGCCCTCAGAGTTCATTGCGTCCTAACCCACCAGGAAATGAGTTCACAAAGAAGTGGGAGAACCTTGCCCCAGGTCCTTGCATTTGCTCCAGGTCCTGCCACAGGTCTTGCAGTTGCTCTGTGTGGTGGGTGTGATCTGGAGCCGTCCGGATTGCTGCACCTGGGGCAGGCATTGCTAATTGATCCCAGGACTCCTTCCTGCAGAGCACACCCTGGTTCTCCAGGCAGCCGCTGCCTGTCAGTCTGCAGTGGTTGGGAGAGGACACCTGCTTGCCTGGTCTGTTCCAAAGCTTGCTGCTCATCCCAGCACAGGTGGGGGAGGCTATGGGAAAGGGATCTTCATCTGGCCCTGTCACTGCTCTATCAGCTGGGGATGTGGCATCCTAGTGAAAATGCCAGGCGCAGTGGCTCACGCCTGGAATCCTGGCATTTTGGGAGGCTGAGGAGGGCGGATCACTTGAGGTCAGGAGTTTGAGACCAGCCTGGCCAACCAAAAATACAAAAATTCGCCAGGCGTGGTGGCAGGCACCTGTAATCCCAGCTACTCGGGAGGCTGAGGCAGGAGAAACACTTGAACCCAGGAGGTGGAGGTTGCAGTGAGCTGAGATCTTGCTACTGCACTCCAGCCTGGGCAACAGAGGGAGACTGTCTCAAAATCTCAAAAAAAAAAAAAAAAAAAAAAAAAAAAACAAAAACTAAAGAAAGCGTCATTTATCTGGCACCCCTGGGGAACCATTATACCTGGTGTTCTATGGCACCTGGCACGGTGCGGGTGAAGTTGAGACTCTTGGGCACTGAACCCGTCTTGTTTGGAGCAGCTCAGGCCCCAGGGAGGGTTAGGGTTGGGTCTTGTTGGCATGGCCCTGGCCCATCCAGACCTGTATCTCTGCTGTCCTGCAGGTGATCAATGTCGATGGGACAAAGAGGCGGACCCTCCTGGAGGACAAGCTCCCGCACATTTTCGGGTTCACGCTGCTGGGGGATTTTATCTACTGGACTGACTGGCAGCGCCGCAGCATTGAGCGGGTACACAAGGTCAAGGCCAGCCGGGACGTCATCATTGACCAGCTGCCCGACCTGATGGGGCTCAAAGCCGTGAATGTGGCCAAGGTCGTCGGTGAGTCCAGGGGGGCGCAAGCCGTGGCTCAGCCATGCAGACTTCCATGAGGAGGAAGTGACGGGTCCAAGCGTGGGCATAAGTGTTGAGCTGAGGTGCCCCGCCCTGGGGAAGGGCAGGACAGGAAAGGTGACAGTATCTGGGCAAGGACAGATGGGAAGGGACCAAGAATGTTGATTAGGGAGTGGTTATGGACTAGGAATGTCGGGAACAATGGTTAGAAAGTGACTAACATTTGTCCCGTGCTATGTGCCTGGCCCTGGCCGGGAGCCTTTGTGCCCAGAGTGACCCTGTCTGCGAATGTAGTTCCATGCCTTACTTACACTGGGGAGCGGGAGGCAGAGCTGTGCAACTCACAGGTGCCGGGCTCAGGACTCACTGCTGGGTCTGCCTGGGCTGGGCTGTACTTGTTGCCCCTGTGGCCAATGCACACATACCTTTCACCTGAAAGCCAGGATCCGCAGTACGCTCCCCAAGGGGGTCGTTGTCTGGCACAATGATTTGTCTCTTCCTGAAAAGGTGAGAGAGTTACACTGGAGAGAGCAGTGTCCAGGTGCGGCAGGGGCTCTGTGTCTGGCTGGGGCCTGGGGTCCTGTGCTGCACCTGCTTGTCAGAGTCACTCAGTAAATCTTGATGAAGGATGAGAGGACAGGGGACGTGGTGCTTGCTGCTGCATTGTCTGCAGTCCTGGGTGAGATGCCTGGATTGACTCTGCTCCCCGTGGGGTGGATGTGATGTTAGCTGTGATGGTAGATCCCTGACTTTAAAATACGAGGGAGCTGGGAGTTGAGGGAGCAGGTTGGGGCAGAAAGGACAGCCCCGCAGAGGCCTGGAGCTGAGGCAGTGCGGGCGACCCCAGGAGCAGTGAGTGCTTCCGTCACAGCCTTCGTCGCACCCTCCAGTCCTCAGGCAAAGGATGGAATCCAGGAATTTAGTTTTCCCAGCCTCCTTTAAAAATACATTCATGCCGGGGCAGTGGCTCACATCTGAAATCCCACCACTTTGGGAGGCTGAGGCAGGCAGATCATTTGAGGTCAGGAGTTTGAAACCAGCCTGACCAACATGAAACCCCATCTCTACTAAAAGTACAAAAAAAAAAAAAAAATTAGCTGGGTGTGGTGTCACACGCCTATAATCCCAGCTACTCGGGAGGTTGAGGCAGGAAAATTGCTTGAACCCAGGAGGTGGAGGTTGTAGTGAGCCGATATTGTACTACTGCCCTCCACCTGGGCAATAGAGCGAGACCCTGTCTCAAAAAGAAAAAGAAAAAAAAAAAAAGAACATTTATACCAGGTGCGGTGGCGCATGCCTGAAATCCCAGAACTTTGGAAGGCTGAGGCAGGAGGATCACTTGAGCCCAGGAATTTGAGAGTGTCTCCCCTGGGCAACATAAGAGAGACCTCATCTCTACCAGAAAAAAAAAATTACATAAAATTAGCCGGGCATGGTGGCATGAGGTTGCAGTGAGCTGAGATCATGTCACTGCACTCCAGCCTGAGTGACAGAGTGAGACCCTGTCTCAAAAAAAAAAAAAAAAAAAAAAAGCATTTATCCACCGTGGAAGGTGAGACTGACCTGTGAGGGATTGTTCGAAGAAAAAAAATAAACCCCAGAGATACAAGACAAAAGGGTGCCTCCATGGGGGTGTGATTTAAAGCTGAGAAATTGGGCTTCTTCCCCCTCCCCTCTCATCCCATGGTTTACTAAAGGAGATGGGGAAAAAGATTCTTTTTTTGGCTTAAATATTTAACACTAAATTAAAGCCAATTTTAACAGCACTTTGGTTGATGAGTGAAATTAACAGACTGGCCAAAAATAAACAAACGCTGTCTGTTCTGTGTGAAAAAGAGGCAGCTTTTGTCCTGCTGGGTGAACGTGAGTTTTCAGGGTTGCCGGGAATGTCTGTGAATCGGAGGAAGGGCCTAGCTGGGACTCTCAGGAGCCGAGGCCCCAAGGACTCGCACGGTCCCTGCCCCAAGGCGTTAACTGTTTTGTTCCTGGGCCGGAGCGCAGGCCAGGAGGCTGGACCACTGGGCTGGCACTCTCGCAGTGCTGCTCCCTTACTTCCTGACCACGCTCCCTTCAGCAGCCTCTCTGCACTTCAGTTTCCTCGAATGAAAAATGGGCATTGTGATGAAAATAGCTCCTACCTCCAAGGTGGATGGAGTGAGTTCAGGCAGGTGACTCTCTGGGACCAGTGCCTGGTGCCTGACAAGGTCTGGTCAGAGCCTGCACTGCTGTTACTGATACTGACCCTTGACTGTACCAGGGGAGAACTTGGTTGCCATTGCCAGGCATGTTCCTGCCACCCCCAGCTACTGTCCCTGTTTGACGTGTGGCAGAAATACAGCTGTGCACATTGGAGCTTTTGTTCCATCCTGGCTTTCAGGTGAAATGTGTGTGTGTGTGTTTGAGGGTTGAGCCTGGCCAGGGGAACGATAATCACAGCCCAGCCCAGCCATGAGGTCGAACCCAACCCGGGGGTGAGTCCTGAGCTCAGCACCCCTGAGCTGTGTGGCTCACGGTGGCATTCACTTGGTGGCTTGGCCACACCCCTTTCCCTGCTGGGCTGGTGGTGTTTAGATTGGAGCCTCTGTGTTCGCTTCCAGGAACCAACCCGTGTGCGGACAGGAACGGGGGGTGCAGCCACCTGTGCTTCTTCACGCCCCACGCAACCCGGTGTGGCTGCCCCATCGGCCTGGAGCTGCTGAGTGACATGAAGACCTGCATCGTGCCCGAGGCCTTCTTGGTCTTTACCAGCAGAGCCGCCATCCACAGGATCTCCCTTGAGACCAACAACAACGACGTGGCCATCCCGCTCACGGGCGTCAAGGAGGCCTCAGCCCTGGACTTTGATGTGTCCAACAACCACATCTACTGGACAGACGTCAGCCTGAAGGTAGCGTGGGCCAGACGTGCACGCAGGCAGCCTGTATGGGAAAACCTTGCCTCTGTTCCTGCCGCAAGGGCTTCAGACACTTTTCTTAAAGCACTGTCATATTTATTTATTTATTTATTTTTGAGACGGAGTCTTGCTCTGTCGCCCGGGCTGTTTGCAGTGGCCGGATCTCAGCTCACTGCAAGCTCCGCCTCCCGAGTTTACACTATTCTCCTGCCTCAGCCTCCCATGTAGCTGGGACTACAGGCGCCCGCCACCTTGCCTGGCTAGTTTTTTGTATTTTTTAGTAGAGACGGGGTTTCACCATGTTAGTCAGGATGGTCTCGATCTCCTGACCTCGTGATCCGCCCATCTCGGCCTCCCAAGGTGCTGGGATTACAGGCTTGAGCCACCGCGCTCGGCCTGTCATATTTATTGTAACTCAATTCAAGCTAATCAAATATGAGCAAGCTTATTTTTTAAAAAATAGATGATTATAGTGAGCAAATCCGGTAGACACACACAAGGGCTTTTGTGAAATGCTTGTGTGAATGTGAAATGTTTGTTGTCTGTTGAGCTTGACTTCAGAGACTCCACCCGCTCCCTCGTCACTGCCCGTTTGCTTTGCAGACTCTTTCTTCATTTATAGTGCAAATATAAACATTCAGGACAAATACAGGAAGACTTTTTTTTTTTTTTTTTTTTGAGACGGAGTCTTGCTCTGTCGCCCAGGCTGGAGTACAGTAGCATGATCTCAGCTCACTGCAACCTCCGCCTCCCGGGTTCAAGCGATTTTCCTGCCTCAGCCTCCTGAGTAACTGAGATTACAGGCACGTGCCACCATGCCCAGCTAGCTTTTTCGTATTTTTAGTGGAGACAGGATTTCACCATGTTGGCCAGGCTGGTCTTGAACTCCTGACCTCAGGTGATCTGCCCGCCTCAGCCTCCCAAAGTGCTGCGATGACAGGTGTGAGCCACTGCGCCTGGCCTAGAAAGACTTTTTGCCTCTAAAGAAGGGTTTACTAAACTGGTCCATGGGCTGGCCTTCTGATTCTGTAAAGAAAGTTTGATTCGTGGCTGGGTGCAGTGGCTCACGCCCATAATCCCAGCACTTTGGGAGGCCGAGGGGGGCGGATCACCTGAGGTTGGGAATTTGAGACCAGCCTGACCAACATGGAGAAACCCCATCTCTACTAAAAATACAAAAGAAATTAGCCGGGCATGGCAGTGCACGCCTGTAATCCCAGCTACTTGGGAGGCTGAGGCAGGAGACTCACTTGAACCTGGGAGGCGGGGGTTGTGGTGAGCCGAGATGGCACCATCGCACTCCAGCCTGGGCAACAAGAACAAAACTCTGTCTCAAAAAAAAAAAAAAAAGAAAATTTGATTGGTGCACACCAAAGCGCATTTGTTTGTAGATTGTCTGCGGCAGTTTTTGTGCTGCTGAGTTGAGTTGTGGCAGATCTGTATGGGTTCTAAAGCCTAAACTATGTACCATCCGCCCCTTTACAGAAAAAGTGTGCTGACCTCTGTTCTAAAGTATTGGACAACTACAATGTTTGCTCATTTATTATTCTACTATTTGTTTTCTGGATTTTTGTTTGTTTGTTTTTGAGATAGGGTCTCCCTCTGTCACTCAGGCTGGAGTGCAGTGGTGTAATCTCAGCTTACTGCAGCCTCGACTTCCTGGGCTCTAGTGATCCTCCCACCTCAGCCCCCCAGTAGCTGGGACTACAGGCACACACCACCACACCTGGCTGATTTTTATGTTGTGGAGACAGGGTTTCCCCATGTTGCCCAGGCTGGTTTCAAACTCCTAGGCTCAAGCGCCTGCCTCAGCTTCCCAAAGTGCTGGGATTACAGGTGTGAGCCACTATGCCCGGCCTATTTTACTATTTGTATTACATATCTTTAAAAGATTTTTTATGACTTTAAGTCACAAGCGTTCTTTGTAAAAAAAAGAAAATAAGGCCGGGCGCGGTGGCTCAAGCCTGTAATCCCAGCACTTTGGGAGGCCGAGACGGGCGGATCACAAGGTCAGGAGATCGAGACCATCCTGGCGAACACGGTGAAACCCCGTCTCTACTAAAAAATACAAAAAACTAGCTGGGCGAGGTGGCGGGCGCCTGTGGTCCCAGCTACTCGGGAGGCTGAGGCAGGAGAATGGCGTAAATCCGCGAGGCGGAGATTGCAGTGAGCCGAGATGGTGCCACTGCACTCCAGCCCGGGCGACAGAGCGAGACTCCGTCTCAAAAAAAAAAAAAAAAAAAAAAAAGAAATATATAGAAAAGTATAAAAAATAAAATAAAAATTGTCCATAACCTCTCCAGCCAGAGACGACCGTTGTTGACACCTCAGCATATTGCCTTCAAGTCTTTTTTCTCTAAGATAGCATTTCTCATCATCACAGACGTATGCTACACAGAATTCTGTCTCCTGATTTTTTCACTTGACATTACAACAGGTATTTGATGACGCTATGAAAAACTCTTTGGCACAATCTTTTAAACGTATGAAATGCTCCACTGCACAGATGTTCCCTTTTAGGCTTAACTGTTCTTTTATTATCTATGTGCTGGTTACAGCTGGGCACCGTGGCTCATGCCTGTAATCCCAACACTTTGGGAGGCTGAGGCAGGAGGATCACTTGAGCCCAGAAGTTTGAGACCAGCCTGGGCAACATAGTGAGACCCCATCTCTACAAAAAACTTTTTTAATAAGTCGGGCATAGTGGTACACAGCTGTACCGCTGTGTACAGCTACCCAGGAGGCTGAGTTGGGAGGATTGCATGAGCCCCAGGAGGTTGATGCTACAGTGACCTGAGATTACACCACTGCACTCCAAGCTGAGTGACAGAGCAAGACCTGTCTGCGTGGGGAAAACAAAAATATATATATATATAATATCTTATATATTTATAAATATCAGATATATAATTTTAAAATATTATATAAATGTATATTTATAAATGTATATCATATATTTATAAATACACATTTATATGTTATATATGTATATAAAATTTCCCAAGTTGCTTTTTCCAAAAAAGTGTCTTGCTAAATTTCAAACGTTCGTTTAAAAACTTGAATGTTGGTGATCCTGTCCAGAACGTGTTCAGTAGCTGCTCCTGGTGGCCAAGCGTCTCGGGAGATGTCTACAAAACACGCTGGTTCTAGCTGGGCGCGGTGGCTCATGCCTGTAATCCCAGCACTTTGGGGGGCTGAAGCAGGTGGATTACCTGAGGTCTGGAGTTCGAGACGAGCCTGGCCAACCTGGTGAAACCCCATCTCAACTAAAAATACAAAAAAATTAGCTGGGCGTGGTGGCGGGCACCCACCTCCTTGGGAGGCTAAGGCAGGAGAATCGCTTAAACCCAGGGGGCAGAGGTTGCAGTGAGCTGAGATCGCACCATTGCACTTCAGGCTGGGCAAGAAGAGTGAAACTCTGTCTCAAAAAAAAAGACAAAAAGATGCTTGTTCCTAAAACATGGCCCTTTTCCTCCTCACCTGCTGCCAGACCATCAGCCGCGCCTTCATGAATGGGAGCTCAGTGGAGCACGTGGTGGAGTTCGGCCTTGACTACCCCGAGGGCATGGCCGTTGACTGGATGGGCAAGAACCTCTACTGGGCCGACACTGGGACCAACAGGATCGAAGTGGCACGGCTGGACGGGCAGTTCCGGCAAGTCCTCGTGTGGAGGGACTTGGACAACCCGAGGTCGCTGGCCCTAGATCCGACCAAAGGGTAAGGGTTTGCCTGTCCCGTGTGTCCTCGTGTCCACCTCTCTGTATGAGACAGTGCGGGGGTGCCAACTGGGCGAGGTGGCAGGCTGCCCCTGTGGCCCTCGGTGATTAGCCTTGATGATGTCCAGGACTGGTAGGACCCTCAGAGGTCATGGAGTTCATTCGTGGAGCAGGGGCTGAGGCTGTGTCAGGCCCAGTGCTGGCTGCTTTCACCTGGGCCGTCTCACCAAAGCGTCCATGGAGCCTGCATAGGGCAGGTATCTGTGTCAGTTTTACAGATGCAGAAACAGGCTCAGAGAAACCAAGTGACTTTCCTAAGGTCACATACCCAGTTAGAGCAGGGCTGGACCAGGAAGTGCTGTCTCAGGCTCCCAACCAGGCCTCCTTGCTTTGTACTCTTTTGCTAAAACCATGATCCAGAATCGACTTTGAGGTCCCCGGACCTCAGGCTCCTCCGAAATGGCCTCTTGGAGGCTACTGAGCCACAGCTTAGGACCCACCTCGAGAAGTAAACGTGCTTGTAGCTGCCGGGCATCCTGGCGGCCATGCCTTGGGCACTGGGGTCAGACAGGCCCCAGTTGTGGGGGGCGTCTCTCTGGACTTGAGTTTTCTTTTCTGTGCAGTGGGCACAGTGACCAGCCCGTAAAGCATCTGTGATGTGTGCAGCAGCCCAGTCCCTGCCTGTCACCTGTTCTGCTAGGGAAGGAAGGAAGACTTCAGGATGGCAGGACATAGAAAGAGGTCCAGGTTTTAGAGCAAGGGCAGGTCAAAGTTAGAAAATTCTGAAATGAGGATGTGCATTTCCTCCTCTGGATCTGCTAAAAGAAGAGGGAAGGAGGGGCTGCTGCGGGAGGAGCCCAGAGCCGAGTTTACGTCCGGATCCTGCAAGGCCTCCCCTGCCCTGAGGTCTTGTTTTGTGATGTGCTCGTGTCCATCCTGGTTTCTGCCGTGTCCCCAACATCCGGCCAAGCTTAGGGGGATGTTCCAGCACGCACTCACCCTGTCTGTGCGCCTGTTTTTGTGTCTGTACATGGGTATTTACTCGCCTTACAAGTGAGCCACTGTGGGAATTCAGGGAGGTGGCCCAGTGACCACCCCTGGAGGGATATGTGTGTGGCAGGGGGCGAGGGTCTCACCCTTCCCTGCTTCCTGCGCGTGGCTTTCTCCAGGACGGGGAGGGCTGAGCTGAAGAGATGGGGGCAGTTGCATCCCTCCGCCACCCGCTGTCCTGCGGTGAGAGTGGACTCACCGAGCCGCCCCTTCTCCCTTGTGCCTTCCAGCTACATCTACTGGACCGAGTGGGGCGGCAAGCCGAGGATCGTGCGGGCCTTCATGGACGGGACCAACTGCATGACACTGGTGGACAAGGTGGGCCGGGCCAACGACCTCACCATTGACTATGCTGACCAGCGCCTCTACTGGACCGACCTGGACACCAACATGATCGAGTCGTCCAACATGCTGGGTGAGGGCCGGGCCGGGGCCTGCTGGTCGTGGAGGGCGGGGCAGCTGGACGTTGGCCACCCTGCTGCACATGCCCTGTGGCCTGCAATTCCCCAACCTGCCAGGAGCTGTGGCCACACCTTCGACTGCCCAGCAGCCTCACCCTCTGCTGTGGGGGTTGTCCCTGTCCACCCCTGGGTGCCGTGCTGCAGTTGTGTTGGGAGAGGCTCTGGTGACAGCTGTTTCCTGTGCACCTGCTGAGCACCAGGTCCCAGCTAATCCCTGTGCCAGGACTCTAACGCACGTGGTGGAGGTTTTCATTGCTGGGGAAGCTGAGGCCTGAGGAAGCCACATGACTTGCCTTAGGTCACAGAGCTGGTGAGTTCAGGATCCCCCCGAGACACCAGGGCCGGCACTCAATCCCCACCCAGCCCTGAGCCCCACCGTGTGTGCGGATTGTGCTGGGAGTGTCCTGGGACCCAGGGGCTGGTGCTCTCATCTCCTTTCTCCAGATCATGAGAATGAAGCTCAGGGAAGTTTGAAAAAAAAAAAAACCTATCCCAAGTCACACAGCGGCAGGAGCAGGATTTGAACCCAGAGCAGGGGACTGCACACTCTGTTCTGCTAGAGTAGTTATGTTAGCTGTCCTGGGTGATATGGCAGGTGACAGGAGCCACCATGCTCAACAAAGGGACCCCCATCCCCCCTGCCAAGTCGGGAGAGTGGAAGGTCACGGGCAGATGCTCTGAAGGGCCAGGTGCAGTGGCTCATACCTGTAATCCCAGCACTTTGTGAGGCCAAGGCGGGCAGATGGTTTAAGCCCAGGAGTTCAAGACCAGCCTGGGTAACGTAGCGAGACCCCATCTCTACAAAAAATTTTTTAAAAACTTAGCTGGGCATGGTGGTTCATGCCTGTAGTCCTAGCTACTTGGGAGGTCAGATGGGAGGATTGCTTGAGCCCAGGAGGTTGAGACTGTGGTGAGCTATGATCGTGCCACTGCACTCCAGCCTGGGCAATAGAGTGAGACCCTGTCTCAAAAAAAAGAAAAAAAAGAAGAAAATAAAAAAACTCTGAGGGCTCAGGTCCAAGCCCCCAGGCAGCCCTTGGCTTGAGGGCAGACAAGGGAGGAGGGGGTCACCTGGGCATCCCTGACTTTTGGCCCCTGGCAGAGGGACCTTTGGTGACCTTGACCATAGCAGAACCTCTGAGCACATCAGCCATGTCGAACCGCTCAGGAATGGCAGCAAGAATTTGGCTTCTGACCACCACTGCTACTCGCCATCTGCGGTGGGCGTGTGGTGCCCATTTTCCAGATGAGGAGGCTGGGGCATCGGCCAGCTGCATGCCTTGTCCCACGTACTGCATAGGCAGAGCTGGCACTTGAACCCCGTGTCCCGGTTGCTGCTGGGGGTGGGCTGCACCCTGGCTTGTGATGCCAGTACCTAGGTTTGCACGTGACTTCGTACTGTCACCAGCTCTGCAGGGAATCCCATGACCCAGCTCATCCAGGCCACATGCAAACCTGTTGCCAGGCGAGAAACCGGTCACAGCACAGCTGTGGTTGCCTGAAATGATTAAGCTCATTAATCACCCCGGAGTGAGGACAGACTCAGATGAAAACCAGCAAAAGCCCTGGAAATTCATGTGACCCTGCCAGTGAGGGTGGCCATGTGCATTGCAGCCTGGCCGTCATTCTGCTGTACGTACAGTGTTTTGGACTTAAACGCTCCGGATGTTTACTGAGTGCTTGAATAATAACATGGAAGGCCCGGGCTTGTTGCTGCGGGAGTGAAGGATGCATAGCCAGGCCTGACATGGTGAACACAGGAACATAGAGCCTCGTTGCCTGCCTGGGTGGTAATCCCGGCCCTGCCGCTTAGCAACTGTGTGACTGTAGCCAGGTCACTTAATTTTAGTAGATCCTGCCTGCTCTTCAGTGGATCTTGCCAGTTTTCCAAGGTGGCCAAACACTTTAAGGCACTCACGTGGTCGCTAGGCTGCAGGGTTGAACTCTGGCTTGTCCCTCAGGGCGCCCTGTGCTCTGTGGCTTGGCTGTGCTGTTGCTGACACCGTGCCTGTGTGTGTCCATGCAGGTCAGGAGCGGGTTGTGATTGCCGACGACCTCCCGCACCCGTTCGGTCTGACGCAGTACAGCGATTATATCTACTGGACGGACTGGAATCTGCACAGCATCGAGCGGGCTGACAAGACCAGCGGCCGGAACCGCACCCTCATCCAGGGCCACCTGGACTTCGTGATGGACATCCTGGTGTTCCACTCCTCCCGCCAGGATGGCCTCAACGACTGCATGCACAACAACGGGCAGTGCGGGCAGCTGTGCCTTGCCATCCCCGGCGGCCACCGCTGCGGCTGTGCCTCACACCACACCCTGGACCCCAGCAGCCGCAACTGCAGCCGTAAGTGCCTCGCGGTCCCCTGCACCTCACTCCCTCGTTAGATCAGACTGGTTCTGGGAGCTGACGCTGAAAGAAGTTTCTCATCTGGGGTTCCTGGGTGTACATAGATGGTTGGGTAGGTTGTGCACTGCACAAGCTGCATGATGCTACCTGAAGGTCCAGGTCCAGGCTGGGTGGACTTGTTGCTTCATCAGGACACAGGTAAATGGCCAAAACCCCTCAGCTGGCAGGTCTCGGAAAGGATCTTTGGGTGTGAAAGCCAGTCACGGGGGAAGGGCGCTCGCTCATACTGCCAGCAGGATGCTGAGTGCTTTCCACAGCGCTCATTTACTCGTCAAGCCTGGAGGGTGGGGAGTAGCATGGTCCCATCTCACATACAAGGAACCCGACGCACAGAGAGGTGTGGCAACCCACCCAAGGCCATACGACCGGAGCGGGTTGAGCCAGGGTTGACTGTGGCAGGCTGGCTCAAGAGTCCCTGCTCCTGAACACCCTTGCCAGGCAGCCTGGATCAGTTCGGGGAATTTTTGCCCTGACCCTCGGAAGCAGGTGAGCCTCTTTGTTCTCATGTCAGTGATGAGAAGAGTGACTTTCCTATGGCCCCTCTGGAGGACATGTGCTTCCTGTTGGCAGGCTCTTCCCCCATGACATCAGCAGTGAGCTGGTTATGATTCCCGACGCAGAACTTGATCGTTTATAAAGCTGTTTGTCATCCAGGCCCCGTTGGAGTCTCATGTAGACCTGGGCACCGGCAGGGCTGGTCTTGCCTGTCCCAGCTGCATGGATGGGGAACTTGAGGCTTGCAAAGGTTAAGGGGCTGTTCGAGGCCCAGGCTGGCAGGAGATGGGCCTGGGCCAGAGTCTGGGACTTTCCATGCCTGGACTGTCTTTAGTGCTGTTGCTCACCATGCCTCCCTGGGGCCATGATCTTGGAGAGTCAAACGGAGGTGCAGGTAACCCATGGCAAGGAGGGGTTGCCATGACTCAGAGTCCCCGTCCTGTGCCCGGCAGACCTGGTGCAGTGACTTGGATTTCGGACCAGTCACCATAGCCCGAAGTGCCACAGCTTCTGAACCCAGGCAGGACTCAGGCCAGGACTCTGTTTGCTGCTGAGGGGGAGAGGCCGCTGGATGTCCTGGTCCTGCTAGAGAGCTGGTTCTTCCGGTCCTGCCGCCAGTGCACTGAGAGGAGGCCCAGCTTGATTCCGGGGCTGCCCTGTGGTGGCACATGCTGCTCACTGACACCCTCGAGGAGAGTCTCCTCCTGGGCTTGTCGTTGACTGTGCCCGGTTTTCTGCAGTTCACTGGTGTACACATAGGCACACAGCAAACTGCACACACACTCATGGGTACGAGTTTCACTACCATTCCACCACCAATGTTCACACCATTACCTGCCTTCTGTCTTAAGTTTTCATCATTTAAAAATACATTTATTGGGCTGGGCGTGGTGGCTTACGGCTGTAATCCTAGCAATTTGGGAAGCTGAGGTGGGCGGATCACCCGAGGTCAGGAGTTCAAGATCAGCCTGGCCAATATGGTGAAACCCCATCTCTACTAAAAATAAAAAATTAGCCAGGCATGGTGGGGCACACCTGTAATCCTAGCTACTCGGGAGGCTGAGACAGGAGAATTGCTTGAACTTGGGAAGGAGAAGTTTCAGGTGAGCCGAGTTTGTGCCACTGCACTCTAGCCTGGACAACAAGAGCGAAACTCTGTCTCAAATAAATAAATGCAGGGCGCAGTGGCTCACACCTGTAATCCCAGCACTTTGGAGGCCGAGGCGGGCGGATCATGCGGTCAGGAGATCAAGACCATCCTGGCTAACCCAGTGAAACCCCGTCTGTACTAAAAATACAAAAAATTAACTGGGTGTGGTGGCGGGCCCCTGTAGTCCTGGCTACTTGGGAGGTTGAGGCAGAAGAATGGCGTGAACCCGGGAGGCGGAGCTTGCAGTGAGCCAAGATCGTCTAGCCTGGGCAACAGTGCGAGACTCCGTCTCAAAATAAATAAATAAATAATCTATTTCAAAAATAAAACTTGTACTTTGAAACAGCAGAGACACATATGACATGGAGAATGAAATTCCCCATAGCGCACCCCCGAGAAACAGCCCTGGTCCCCCCATCTTTCCCGTGGACCTCCAGCGGGGTGGATGCTGAGCCACCTGTTGTAGTCAAGTGGTGGTCTGTCCCGCCCGCCAGCTCCTCTTTGGCTTCCAGACACCCACCTGCAGCCCTATCTTTGCCTCCTCTAGCGCCCACCACCTTCTTGCTGTTCAGCCAGAAATCTGCCATCAGTCGGATGATCCCGGATGACCAGCACAGCCCGGATCTCATCCTGCCCCTGCATGGGCTGAGGAACGTCAAAGCCATCGACTATGACCCACTGGACAAGTTCATCTACTGGGTGGACGGGCGTCAGAACATCAAGCGAGCCAAGGACGATGGGACCCAGGCAGGTGCCCCGTTGGAAGGGTGCGGGGTGCTTCCCAAGGTGCGCCTCTTGCTGGTTTCCAGGCTGCTGCCCTTGTCCTTAGCAGAGGCAGGAAACAGAACTTGGTTCTGGGTGAACGATGACTTGGGCTTTGATTACATAGTCACGGGGTATAGCCCTGAGCTGCGTGGAACCCCGAGACTGTGATTATCTGTAGAAACTGGGTTTCTTAGTAGTTTAAGTAGTCATGGTGGGGTCAAACCCCACAGGACTTTTTTCTTTCCCAGAAAGAAAAGTGGTCTTGAGTCATGCAGGGGTAGTTGGTACTGGTTAATCTAGGTTTATCCTTTATTTTGTAGGAATTGTACAGTCATTTCTGCTACGATGCAGTATATGTGCTTCTAAAAGTCACCACACTGCAAAATCGCACAGTAAAAATGACACGAATCATAGGAAAAAGGGGACCAGGGCACAAACCCCAAAATCTCCGTCAGTGACATGTAAGAGAAGAGAGGAACCTGGGAAATAGCAGAGCGCCTTTTGCACATTAAATGGTTAGATATATCCCACAATACTGTGCATTCATAAACGTTAACACTGCAATAAATACGGCACTTTACCTTGGGAAGATCTGGAGTTGGCTCATGAGTGTGGAAGGGTGCAGTGCGTGAGTTTTCGTGAAGCGCTGGAAGGAGGATTGTGGGAAATCAGATGGAACGTTCTCATCCCAGGTGTGGAGAGGAGTGGGTCATGGCCCCGGCAGTGAGCCCAGGGAGGTCAGAGACGGAGGTGTGTGTGTGGGTGTGACCCTGCGCAGTTCCCTGCCGGCTGTGGTTTTCTGCATTCGCTTAATGTGTCTCACGGAGGAAATTGTGCATGAGCAAATGTGAAACCGTGCTATGCTCAAATTGTCCTAATATATCACTGCGTTGGAACAGAGTTGCTTTTTTTTTTTTTTTTGAAATGGAGTCTCACTCTGTCACCCAGCCTGGAGTGCAGTGGTGTGATCTCGGCTTGCTGCAACCTCTGCCTCCTACGTTCAAGCGATTCTCCTGCCTTAGCCTCCTGAATAACTGGGATTACAGGTGTGAGCCACTGTGTCCCGGCCAGGTTTGCATTTTTAAAACAAGTGCTAGGCTGGGTGTGGTGGCTCACGTCTGTAATCCCAGCACTTTGGGAGGCTGAGGTAGGCAGATCACCCGAGGTCAGGAGTTCAAGACCAGCCTGGCCAACATGGTGAAACCCCATCTCTACTGAAAATACAAAAATTAGCTGGGCATGGTGGTGGGTGCCTGTAATCCCAGGTACTCAGGAGGCTGAGGCAGGAGAATCACTTGAACCCAGGAGGCAGAGGTTGCAGTGAGCCGAGATCACACCAGTGCACTCCAGCCTGGGTGACAAGAGCAAAACTCCGTCTCAAAAAATAAAAAATAAAAAAACAATTGCTGTAGCAGAAGCAACCACTTTGCGGTGTCAGGCTTATGTGACCTGTTCCAGGAATGATGTGCTCACGGCGGCCTCAGGCCCACCTGGAGTCTGCAGCATGGGGCACAACAGGTTCATTAGCGTAGAATTCCAGGACAGGCCTGGCTCCTAAGCAGCCTTCTTTTATAAAAACTACAGAGCCCGCATGTAATCCCAGCACTTTGGGAGGCTGAGGCAGGTGGATCATGAGGTCAGGAGCTCAAGACCAGCCTGGCCAACATGGTGAAATCCTGTCTCTACTAAATATACAAAAATTAGCTAGGTGTGGTGGCGAGCACCTGTAGTCCCAGCTACTCAGGAGGCTGAGGCAGGAGAATTGCTGAACCTGGAAGGCAGAGGTTGCAGTGAGCTGAGACCACGCCATTGCACTCCAGCCTGGGCAACAGAGCGAGACTCCATCTCAAAACAAAACAAAACAAAACAAAAAACTACAGAGCCACACGGCCTCTTTCTCCACTGAGCATCGGTGTGGGAGCTTGTGTTATTGTGATGAAATCTTGGTACTTTCTTGAGGCAGAGAGAGGCCGAGCGTCTGGAAAGACTTTCAGATGGGTCGCCATGTCCGCCGTCGGTTCCGCTGTCGTGCCCCCCATCTGAAGGCTGGTGCTGTCCAGACAGGCTGGACGCCCCTTTCCACCAGATCCTTCCTCCCGCAGCAGTTTCTAGTTGAGTTGTACTGTGAGGTCTGTGTCCTTGGTTGATGGCAAAAGTCAGTCGAATTGAAATTCAGAGCCATGCCCGGCTCCCTGGAGCTTCTCTCCTGGGCAGCTGTGATCATTGCCTCTGTTGTGGCGCAGATGGTGGAAATGGATTCCTTTCATCTTGCTTGCTACAGGTGACTGTCACGTGGAGTCCTTTGGAGAAAGGGACGTGTTAATTGATGGATGTGTGGCTCCCATGCTGGGAAAGCTCCTGGGCGTACATTGCCTTAGTGTCTCATTGGAGCTGCGTTCTTTTCTGGTGTCTGGTAGGCAGAGGTGATGAAGACTTGGAAGAAAACCCAGAAGGTTTTCCACTTAATTTGGAGAATGTGCTTTTCCCCTCTCGTGTCTGTCGCTAGGGTGCAGCCTCCTGCAGCCGCCGTGCTCTGTGGACGCTGGCTTTGATTCTTTACCAGGGGTCCCCCTGCTCCTCCAAAAGATGGTGTCTAAATTATCATCCAGTTGGCCGAGGTTTTTGTTTTCTATTGTTTTTATTTTTTATTGTGGTAAATATACATAACATAAAATTTACCATTTTAATTATTTTGTTCTTGTTTTTGAGACAGGGTCTCACCCCAGTGCCCGGGCTGGAGTGCAGTGGTGTGATCATGGCTCATTGCAGCCTCAGCCTCCTGGCTCCAGTGATCCTCTCACCTCAGCCTCTCTAGTAGCTGGAACTACAGGCATACACTACCACATCTGGCTGATTTTTTTAATTGTAGAGACCCACTATGTTGCCCAGGCTGGTCTCAACTCCTGGACTCAAGCCATCTGCCCACCTCACCCTCCCAAAGTGCTGGGATTACAGGCATGAGCCACAACACCCAGCCATTTTAACTTTCTCTCTCTCTCTCTCCTTTCTGTCTCTTTCTTTCTTTCTGTCTTTCTTTCTTTTTTGAGATGGAGTCTCACTCTGTCACCCAGGCTGGAGTGGAATGCCACGGTGTCGACTCACTGCAACCTCCGCCTCCCAGGTTTAAGCGATTCTCCTGCCTCAGCCTCCTGAGTAGCTGGGACTACAGGGGTCCATCACCATGCCCAGCTAATTTTTGTATTTTTTAGCAGAGACGGGGTTTCACCATGTTGGCCAGGCTGGTCTCGAACTTCTAACCTGGTTATCCGCCCGCCTCAGCCTCCCAAAGTGCTGAGATTACAGGTGTGAGCCACTGTGACCGGCCTTGTTTTGAGACAAGGTCTTGCCCTGTCGCCCAGACTGGAGTGCAGTGGTGGGCTCTTGGCTCGCTGCAGCCTTCACCTCCCAGGCGCAAGTTGTGCACCTCCATACCTGGCTAATGGTATTTTATGTAGAGACAGATTTCACCGTGTTGCCCAGGCTGGCCTCGAACTGGACTCAAGCAGCCCGTCCACCTCGGCCTCCCAAAGTACTGAGATAACAGGCGTGAGCCCATTTTACCTATTCTGCAGTGGACAGTTCAGTGGCATTCAGTCAGTTCACATGGTAACCACCACCGCCATTCATCTCCAGACTACTTCACCTTCTCGGACCGAAACTGTGCATTAAACACACTCCTCATCTCGCTCTCACAGCCACCATTCTACTTTGTCTCTCTCTGCCTTCTCTAGGTACCACATGTAAGTGGAATTAGACCAATATTTGCCCTTCTGTAACTAGCTTTTTTCACGTGGCATGGTGTCCTCAAGGTTCATCTGTGTTGCAGCCTGTGTCAGGATTTCCTTCCTTAAATTAAGCCTGAGTAATAACCCATTGTAAGGGCTGGGTGTGGTGGCTCACACCCTCTAATCCCAGTACTTTGGGAGTCTCAGATGGGCAGATCACTTGAGGTCAGGAGTTTGAGACCAGCCTGGCCAACGTAGTGAAACACTGGCTCTACTAAAAGTACCAAATTAGCTGGGTGTGGTGGTGCGCACCTGTAATCCCAGTTACTCAGGAGGCTGAGGCAGGAGAATTGCTTGCACCCGGGAGGGAGAGGTTGCAGTGAACCAAGATTGTGCCTCTGCCGTCCAGCCTGGGCAACACAGTGAGACCCCGTCTCAAAAAAAATCATGGTATGGATGTACGGACCACATGTTGTTATTTATCCATCCACGGGTGCCAGGTCGCTTCCTCCTCTGGTTGTTGTGAATAAGCCGCTCTAAACATTTCCTTCCATGGTGAAGGTTTTCTTCTAGTGAGGAAAAGGCGTGTTGCCTGTGGTGTTGCATAGGATTCTGGTAAGAAAGTTTGCACTAATTGTAAGTATTTGTACTTAACATTAAAAAGAAAGCTCAGGCCGGGCGCGGTGGCTCAAGCCTGTAATCCCAGCACTTTGGGAGGCCGAGACGGGCGGATCACGAGGTCAGGAGATCGAGACCATCCTGGCTAACACGGTGAAACCCCGTCTCTACTAAAAAATACAAAAAACTAGCTGGGCGAGGTGGCGGGCGCCTGTAGTCCCAACTACTCGGGAGGCTGAGGCAGGAGAATGGCGTGAACCCGGGAGGCGGAGCTTGCAGTGAGCTGAGATCCGGCCACTGCACTCCAGCCTGGGCGACAGAGCGAGACTCCATCTCAAAAAAAAAAAAAAAAAAAAAAAAGAAAGCTCAGGGGCTGGGTGCGGTGGCTCACACCTGTAATCCCAGCACTTTGGGAGGCCGAGGCGGGCGGATCACAAGGTCATGAGATCGAGACCATCCTGGCTAACACGGTGAAACCCCGTCTCTACTAAAAATACAAAAAAAATTAGCTGGACATGGTGGCAGGCACCTGTAGTCCCAGCTAGTTGGGAGGCTGAGGCAGGAGAATGGCGTGAACCCAGGAGGCGTGGAGCTTGCAGTGAGCCGAGATCACGCCACTGTACTCCAGAGTAAGACTCCGTCTCACGCAAGACTACATGTCAAAAAAAAAAAAAAAAAAGAGCTCAGGGTTTATGAAACTGGCTAGCCGTGTAAAGTTTGCTGTGTTGTTTTTGCGCCTGAGAGGAGTGTGGCCAGGGTGTCACGTCACACAGTACACGTTTCTCAGATGGTTGTTCTCCAGACTGCTGTCCCAAAGTCTGGTTTTGCATCTGGTTCCCACAGACCCACCCTCCACGGTGAGCCTGATTTTGCCAGGGTAGCTGGAATCTTGCTTGTCTTCCAGCCTGGCAGCTGTACCAGGCCGGGGTCCGCAGCTGGAGAGCTCTGTGGCTTTTAGGAGGGAATTTGTTCAGTTGGTGTTGACACATGGCCCCCTAGGGTCCGTCGCTCTGTGGCGATGTGGATATTGTTATCTACAAAGACACGTGATCCTTCGTGTCTGATGAAAGTGATGATGTCTTTGCAGCTGCCCAGCAAGGCTGTGTGTGTGTGTGTGTGTGTGTGTGGTGTGTGTGGGGTGTGTGTGTGGTGTGTGTGGTGTGTGTGTGGTGTGTGTGGTGTGGGGTGTGTGTGTGTGTGTGGTGTGTGGTGTGTGTGAGGTGTGTGTGTATGCATGGGGGAGGGAGGCACCCTTTCCATCTGGGTCCAAGAGGCTGGGCCTGGGGAAGAAGCTTCTTTTTCTTTACTTAGAGACTTTATTTGTATTTTTCAGGCTGGGGTGTGGTGGTATGAGCATAGGATGTGTGTGTGGTGTGTGGTGTGTGTAGGGTGTGTGTGTGGTGTGGGGTGTGTGGTGTGTGTGGGGTGTGTATGTGTATGGGGGAGGGAGGCACCCTTTCCACCTGGGTCCAAGAGGTTGGGCCTGGGGAAGAAGCTTCTTTTTATTTACTTAGAGACTTTATTTGTATTTTTCAGGCTGGGGTGTAGTAGTATGAGCATAGGGTGTGTGTGTGTGTGTGTGTGTGTGTGTGTGTGTGTGTGTGTGTGTGGTGTGGGGTGTGTGTGTATGTGTAGTGGTATGAGCATAGGGGGTGTGTGTGTGTGTGTGTGTGTGTGTGTGTGTGTGGTGTGGGGTGTGTGTGTATGTGTATGGGGGAGGGAGGCACCCTTTCCACCTGGGTCCAAGAGACTGGGCCTGGGGAAGAAGTTTCTTTTTATCTACTTAGAGACTTTGTTTTATTTGTATTTTTTTGAGACAGGGTCCTACTCTGTCACCCAGGCTGGGGTGTGGTGGTGTGAGCATAGCTCACTGCAGCCTTGGCCTCCCAGGCTTAAGCGATCCTCCCACCTCAGCCTTCTGAGTAGCTGGGACTGTAGGCCTGCGTCACCATACCGAGCTAGTGTTTTTGGTTTGGTTGGTTTAATTTTTTTTGATGCAGATGGAGTTTTGCTGCATTGCCCAGACTAGTCTCAAACTCCTCAGCTCATGTGATTCTCCCACCTCGGTTTCCCGACATTCTGGGATCACGGGCATGAGCCACTGCTGCCTCCCTGTTTTATTAACTGCTGAAAGACCTAGATAAAGTCTGAAAAGACTTACTATCAGAGCACCATCCTGATATGATTCCCTCTGACTCAAGGGAGGGAGAGGGGAGCTTTTCCTTCAGGCCTGGGTGGCAGTAGCCCAGGTTCTCCAGGCGCCATTTGCCCCAGGCCAAATCACTCGGGATCTTGGATGCAGCTGTCTTTCAGGGTAACCCAAAGGGACCAGATCCTCCCGGGCAGTAGGCTTCTGGGCTGTCCTCTCCTCCTACATCAGCTCAGTAAGATCCCTTTGAAGGGATGCTGTTTCCGAGGCCCCAAAAGCCCAGGCTCATCCCTGAGATGCAGAGGGTGGGCTGGGCTCAGGCAGCGCTCCAGCATCTCCTGGCCGGTGACCCCGGAGAGTCCTTGAGAGTCACTGAGAGATATGGCTGCCCTGTGTTCTCAAGAGGGGCTCTGGGTCATTCCCCACACTCACCTGCCCCCACCCACCCTCACCTGGCCCCCAACCTGACCTACCCCCACATCTGTACCAGCCCCTTTACCTTCACCTGCCCTACCCACCCTCACCTCCCCTGTACCCTCACCTCACCCACTCACCCACCCCTGCACCCGCACCTGTCCCCCACCTTCACCTAACCCCCACCCTCACCTGGCCTTTCCCTCACCTGGCCTCCCCCTCACCTGGCCTCCCCCCTCACCTGGCCTCCTGCCCTTGGGGAAGGGGTTGTAAGGGGTGGCCCCCACACTGGCTGTCTTGGTGCCCTGCAGAGAAAACAGGACATGAGGGCCGCAGTCCAAAAGCTTGCGTCCTAGCAGGTGGAGAAGACAGGGACGTGTTGGGAAGGGCCCTGTGGTCCTGGGTGCCTTCTTGGCCATCAGCAGAGCCTTCATGGGAGCGCCAGGCTAGTGGCACACAGCTGGGTCCCCCGGTGGGTTGGCTGATGAGGCATCAAGTCCGAGGCAGCAAGAGCTCTTCCAGAGGCCGTTGTCCGAATCGCTCCGGCATACTCGGGCGGGCATGTAGTTAGGAGCTGATTGAAGAGGAGAGACCCGCACACCAGTACTGGGATTTGACTTTCAGGCTAAACTCGAGAATCGTGGCCTCTGCTCTCCTGCCAGAGCTCTCCAGCCAGCGCCCGGGGGTCTCCGCAAGTGCCCGGGGGTCTCCAGCCAGTGCCCGGGGGTCTCCAGCCAGTGCCCGGGGGTCTCCAGCCAGTGCCTGGGGGTCTCCACCAGTGCCGGGGAGTCTCCGCCAGTGCCCGGGGGTCTCCACCAGTGCCCGGGGGTCTCCAGCCAGTGCCCAGGGGTCTCCACCAGTGCCCGGGGGTCTCCAGCCAGTGCCCGGGGGTCTCCGCCAGTGCCTGGGGGTCTCCAGCCAGTGCCCGGGGGGTCTCCAGCCAGTGCTCAGGAGTCTTGGTTTCTTTGTCTTACAGCCCTTTGTTTTGACCTCTCTGAGCCAAGGCCAAAACCCAGACAGGCAGCCCCACGACCTCAGCATCGACATCTACAGCCGGACGCTGTTCTGGACGTGCGAGGCCACCAATACCATCAACGTCCACAGGCTGAGCGGGGAAGCCATGGGGGTGGTGCTGCGTGGGGACCGCGACAAGCCCAGGGCCATCGTCGTCAATGCGGAGCGAGGGTAGGAGGCCAATGGGTGGGTGGGGGTGCTGCCCCCCAGGCATGCCCGCCGTGTCTTCCGCCAAATGCCAGCCTCTCACAGGCTGGGGTGATTTTCCACCCCGGTGATCCAATGGTTGGCTTTCCGGGATCCCAAAAGCAAACACAGGCTCTTTCACGGGCACTCCAGGGAAGCAGAAAGCCCTGAGGGCTAAAAGGGAAGGGGTAGCACTGCTGAGAGGTCACAGGGCAGCGCTGGCCAATGGGAGTTGCAGTTGGTAGGTTTTGTACCATCCCTGTTAAACTTGAACCCTGTGCAGAAATCCCTTCCACGGCATGGGGGCTGCCCGTTGACTCGCTCCTGTTCCACTGCAGGGAGCTCCTGGGCTTCTTCCTCCCGGAGGCCCCCGATGCTCCCACCTGTTGATCGTCAGAGCTTCTTGTTGGTGGGAAGGCACCCAGGACCTGAAGGTCTCCAGAGGGAATAGCCAGGGAAAGAGGGAGACCGAAACCCACGTGACATGAAACTCAGGCTCCAAACTGAGCATGGCGGACAGGAGCGCGATGGCCTTCCTCCAATAGCTGGGGGGCTGGCATGAAGACAGGAGCTACAGCCAGCGCAGGTCCTGGGCCAGGAGCCCAGCGTTTGAGCCCTGACTCGGCCACTTACTGCCCACGTGACCTCAGGCGAGTGGCATAACCTCTTGGAGACTCAGTTTCCTCATTGGTAGGAATGGTGGCCACGGTGGTGCAGCCTCTGCAGCACACGGTGGGGTCAGTGGGTGGGAGCCCCAGGTCTGTAAGGTGGCTATGCAGGAGCCAGCTGAGCTGGTCTCCCAATGGCCAGGGCTCCAGGGTCCTTAGCAGCTGTGGGGGCCTGCATCTGTCTCCCGTGGCTGCTGTCAGAAATTACCAGAAGCTAAGTGGCTGAGAGTAATGGACACTTGTTCTCTCATAGTTCCTGAGGCCAGAAGCCTGAGATCAAGGTGTGGCAGGGCCCTGCGCCCTCTGAAGGCTCTGAGGGAACCTTTGGGTTTCTGGTGGCTCCAGGCATCCCTTGACTTGTGGTCATGTCACTCCAGTCTCTCTGACGGCACATTGCGTGCCCTCTTCTGTGTCACTTAAGGACACTTCATTTGGCTTTAGGGCCCACCCTCACCCATTGTGGTCGTATCTTGATCCTTCGTGACATTTGTGAAGACCCTGTTTCCAAATAAGCTCACATTCCGAGGTTCTGAGGTGGACGTGAATTTGGGGAGCACTGTTCAACTAGTACAGAATGTGACCTGTCAGCCTCGGGCAGCCCTGAGAGGCAGGGCCTTGCCACAGCCCAGCTGGGTGCCCTGAGCTCCGCGCTGGCCGAGGAGACGCCGTCCCTGCACCCATCCTTCACCTGGCACCCTCCCGCAGGTACCTGTACTTCACCAACATGCAGGACCGGGCAGCCAAGATCGAACGCGCAGCCCTGGACGGCACTGAGCGCGAGGTCCTCTTCACCACCGGCCTCATCCGCCCCGTGGCCCTGGTGGTGGACAATACACTAGGCAAGCTGTTCTGGGTGGACGCGGACCTGAAGCGCATTGAGAGCTGCGACCTGTCAGGTATGCGCCCCGGTGCCTGCCCTGCCGCAGACACCCTGCCTGCCTTGTCGTCAGTAATGGCAGCAGCTGCCAGATTGTCCGGGACCTGCCGTGAGCCCAGCTCCGCACCGGGAACTTTGCATGTAGCATGTTTAGTCCTCACGCTGACAACTCCAGGCTGGGGTTCCGAGTGAGCCCCACTGGGTAGAGGCAGAAGATGAAGCTCAGAGAGGGTGAGCCAGCTGCTTGGGGCCCCACAGCCGGGGATGGAGCAGGACTTCAGCCTAGCCTCTGCCCCTGGCACCTGCACAAGCAGCTGCTCTGCTCTGGGCTGTGTTAGGCTGTGAGGACTGGAGAGAAATGAGAGTTGGTGCTTAGAAGCCGGGCACGGTGGCTCAAGCCTGTAATCCCAGCACTTTGGGAGGCTGAGACAGGCGGATCACAAGGTCAGGAGATCGAGACCATCCTGGCTAACACAGTGAAACCCCGTCTCTACTAAAAAATACAAAAAACTAGCCGGGCGAGGTGGCGGGCGCCTGTGGTCCCAGCTACTCCGGAGGCTGAGGCAGGAGAATGGCGTAAACCCGGGAGGCGGAGCTTGCAGTGAGCTGAGATCCGGCCACTGCACTCCAGCCTGGGCGACAGAGCCAGACTCAGTCTCAAAAAAAAAAAAAAAAAAAAAAAAAAAAAAAAAAAAAAGAGAGTTGGTGCTTAGAGAGGGGGCGCAGGTCCCCGTGGCTTTTCCTCTTACGATGGGGTGGGTGGGGGAGGGGAGGGGCCATGCTTGCAGGGGCCAGTGACCGAGGCCCGCTGTTGGAACTGATGGCCTTCCTTCGGAACCCGGCCCAGGTGGGAGCAGGGCTTTCCGAGGGCTTGGCTTGGGTTGGCCTGCTTCCAGGGACTCTGCCGCAGCTCCCATCCCTGCCCAGAGCACGAAATCCCCCCGGCTCCCTGGCAGCCCTGTCAACCTCTGTCCTCCCAAGCTGAGTGTGGGGCGAGCTCTGGAGGTGAGCACCGCTCAGGGGGGCCCTGTGCTGCTTGCAGGGGCCAACCGCCTGACCCTGGAGGACGCCAACATCGTGCAGCCTCTGGGCCTGACCGTCCTTGGCAAGCACCTCTACTGGATCGACCGCCAGCAGCAGATGATCGAGCGTGTGGAGAAGACCACCGGGGACAAGCGGACTCGCGTCCAGGGCCGCGTCGCCCACCTCACTGGCATCCACGCGGTGGAGGAAGTCAGCCTGGAGGAGTTCTGTACGTGGGGACTGGCGGCGGGGTGGGGCAGGGTGGGCAGGGCGGCCTGTAACCCAGACCGCTAGAGGAGGCCGGAGGCCAGTGCAGGAGCCCGCGTGGCCTCAGCCGGGCGGTGGGCTCCGCCAGATGCCAATCGTTTCCCGCTGGGGTTCAGTGAGACGTCCAAATGTCCTGAGGCCTCTGAGGTTGTTTTCTTTTGCTGCAGAACACATCACCACAAACAGCATTTTAAGACAATACCAACTCTTTTTTTCTTTTTTTTTTTTTGAGTCAGGATCTCGCTCTGTTGCCCAGGCTGGAGCGCCATGGCGTAAACACAGTTCACTGCAGCCTCGACCTCTGGGCTTAATTAAGCGAACCTCCTGCCTCAGCCTCCCAGGTAGCTGGGACTACAGGTGCGCACCACCACACCTGGCTAATGTTTTTTGTAGAGACGGGGTTTCCCCATGTTTCCCAGGCTGGTCTGCAACTCCTGGGCTCAAGCAGTCTGCCTGCTGTGGCCTCCCAAAGTGCTAGGATGATAGGTGTGAGCCACTGGCCTGACAACACCCACGGATTGTCTCAGTTCTGTAAAGCAGAAGTCCAGGCACGGCGTGGCTCACCTGGGTTCTCTGCTCAGGGTCTCACAGGGCCGGAATCAACGTGTCAGCAACGCTGGGCCCTCAGCAGAGGCTCGGTGGAGAAACAGGCTTCCCTGCTCACTCAGCAGGTGGCATTTGTGGGATTGAGGTTCTGTTTTCTTTCCGGTTGTTGGTCGGGGACCACTCTCAGCTCCTAGAGACCACCCCAGGTCCTCGCCCCGTGGCCCCTTTGCCTCAGCAGTGGGGGCTCCCTGCATCAGTCCCTCCTGCACCTTGAGTCTCTCAACTTGCTCCTCTCCCACCAGCTGGGGAGCCCGCTCTGCTTCTAAAGGCCCCTGTGATTCGGTTCAGCCACCTTTGGATTAGATTAGCCTCCCCTTTGATAGACTCCAAGTCAGCTGATTAATAACCTTAATCATATCCACAGAATCCCTTCTGCCACATAAGGTCATGACGCTGTGCTGGGACTGAGGTGGGAAATGAGAGGGGCATTTAGGATTCTGCCTGCCACTGCCTTGCTGTGCCCCAGGGCTTGGGGGAGGGAGCTGTGACCACAGTCCTTCCTCCCCTGCATGGTAACCATCTGAGAATGACTTGAGACCAGCCTGGGCAACATGGTGAGAACCCATCCCTTACAAAAAATGCCTCCCCCAGGCTGAGCTCCGTGGCTCACGCCTATAATCCCAGCACTTTGAGAGACCAAGGCGGGCTGATCATTTGAGGTTGGGAGTTCGAGACCAGCCTGGCCAACATAGTGAAATCCCGTCTCTACTAAAAGTACAAAAATTAGCTGGGTATGGTGGCAGGTGCCTGTATTCCCAGCTACTGGGGAGGCTGAGGTGGGAGAGTTACTTGAACCTGGGAGGTGGAAGTTGCAGTGAGCCGAGATTGCGCCACTGCACTCCAGCCTGGGCAACAATGTGAGACTCTGTCTCAAAAAAAAAAAAAAAAAAGGGCCGGGGGTGGTGGTGACAAAGGGACCCTATCTCAGAAAAACCAAGCACCTAATCCTTGAGACTGAGGAGGGACACTGTGAAGTGTTTCTGGGTGGGGCGGGGAGCAGAGTGTCTTCTGTCATTTCTTCCACCTGGGAGTGGCCAGCTCTCCCTCCAGGCTGCCTCCTCCTCTTCCCATTGTTGGGATGTTGGACACATTTGGTTAACTGGATAGAATAACACGAGTTCCCAGGGACTTGGTCCATTTGCTATTTTATTTTATTTTATTTATTTATTTTTTGAGACAGAGTTTCGCTTTTGTCACCCAGGCTGGAGTGCAGTGGCGCGATCTCGGCTCACTGCAACCTCTGCCTCCCAGGTTCAAGCGATTCTCCTATCTCAGCCTTCCAAGTAACTGGGATTATAGGCGCCCACCACCACACCAGGCTAATTTTTTGTATTTTTAGTAGAGACGGGTTTTCACCCATGTTGCCCAGGCTGATCTTGAACTCCTAGCCTCAGGTGATCCACCCGCCTCGGCCTCCCAAAGTGCTGGGATTATAGACGTGAACCACCGTGCCTGGCACCATTTGCTATTTTAATTCCCATGTGTGTTAGTGTCCCACGGCTGCAGTAACAAATGACCACAAACTGGATGGCTTAAAGCAACAGAAATGGATTCCCCCAATATGCTGGAGGCCAGAAGCCCGCAACCAAGCTGTTGGAAGGGCTGTGCTTCCTCTGCAGGCTCCAGGGAGAATCTGTTTGTTGGCCTTTCCAGTGCTGTGGGTGCAGGTGTTCCACGCTTGTGGATGCACCACGTCAACCTCTGCCCATCTTCGTGTGTCCATCTCCTTTGTGTCTGCGTCTTTACCTCTTCCTCATGGCTGTGTTGCCTCTTACAAGGACATTTGTCACTGGGTTTAGGGCCCACCCAAATCATCCAAGATGACCTCGTCTTGAGATCCTTAACCTGCAAAGACCCTTTTTCCAAAAAAAGGTTATGTTCGCAGATTCTACGCCTTAAGACATGGGTGTATCATTCTGGGGGGCACTATCCAACCCCTTATACAATGAAAGAAGGGAAGAGGGCCACGTGTGGTGGCTCACACCTGTAATCTCAGCACTGTAGGAGGCTGAAGTGGGAGGGTCACTTGAGCCCAGGAGTTTAAGAGCAGCCTAGGCAACATGATGACACCCTGTTTCTACAAAAAGTAAAAAAAAAAAAAAAAAAAAAGCCAGGTGTGGTGGCTTACGCCTGTAATCCCAGCACTTTGGGAGGCTGAGGCAGGCGGATCACATGGTCAGGAGTTCGAGACCAGCCTGACCAACATGGTGAAACCCCATCTCTACTAAAAATACAAAAATTAGCTGGGTGTGGTGGCGCATGCCTGTAATCCAAGCTACTCGGGAGGCTGAGGCCGGAGAATCGCTTGAACCCAGGAGGTAGAGGTTGCAGTGAGCCAAGATCATGCCACTGCACTCCAACCTGGGCAACAGAGCCAGACTCTGTCTCAAAAAAAAAAAAAAAAAAAAAAAAGCCAGGCATGGTGGTGCATGCCTGTAGTCCCAGCTACTCAGGAAGCTGAGGCAGGAGGGTGGTTTGACCCATAGAGATCAAGGCTACGGTGAGCCGTGATCGCACCACTGCCCTCCAGCCGGGGCGACAGAGTGAGGCCCTGTCTCAAAGTAAGTAGATGAGGAGGAGAGACAAATGGGCAGTTCAGAGTGATGGTCATGGGCACAGTAGGGACTGGTGCAGACAGGCTGGCCTGTGATGTCAAGCAAGTTCTGTAACTGTCTCCAGCCTCCATTTGTGTGTCAATTTCCATGTCAGTAGGAAGACTCTGTAGGCTGCCAAGAGGAATAAGTGGGAGGATCCTCCCAGAGAGACGGGACCTGCGGGAGGGTCAGTTCTCCTGAGTTCTCATTTGGCCCCTACCCTCCAGGCTGTGGTTCTGAGGTGAGAGGCAGAGCCTGACCTCCGTTTGCCTTGTTTTGTCCTTGCAGCAGCCCACCCATGTGCCCGTGACAATGGTGGCTGCTCCCACATCTGTATTGCCAAGGGTGATGGGACACCACGGTGCTCATGCCCGGTCCACCTCGTACTCCTGCAGAACCTGCTGACCTGTGGAGGTAGGTGTGACCTGGGTGCTCTGTTGGGGTAATGGATAGGTACCTGATTCTCTGCCTGCCAGGTTGCTGCCTGGCATCCTTTTAAAATCACAGTCCCTGTGGCATCCAGTTTCCAAAGCTGATTGTCTCTTCCTTTGTCCTCCTTTCTTTTCTAGTATGTGCATTCGGTGCTATGAATTTTCCTCTAAGTACTGCATTTCCTGCATCTCACAAATTTTGTTATATTTTCATTTTCAGGTAGTTTGAATATTTTTACACTTCTCCTGAGATGACATGTTTGGCTCATGTGTTATTTAGAAGTGTTGCTTAGTTTCTAAAGAGTTGGGGCTTTCCAGCTGTCTCTCTGCAACTGATTGCTAATTTAATTCCACTGTAGTCTGAGAGCTTATTTTGTATGATTTCTATTTTAAATGTGTTGGGTGTGGTGTTTTTGTTGTTTTTTTTGTGTGTGTGTTTGTTTTGTTTTGTTTTGTTTTTGATACAGTGTTTCACTCTGTCACCCAGACTGGAGTGCAATGGCACAATCGTGGCTCACCGCAACCACCGCCTCCCAGGTTCAAGTGATCCTCTTGCCTCAGCCTCCTAAGTAGCTGGGATTACAAGTGCACGCCACCATACCCAGCTAATTTTTGTATTTTTAGTAGAGACGGGGTTTCACCATGTTGGTCAGGCTGGTCTCAAACTCCTGACCTCGTGATCCACCCACCTCGGCCTCCCGAAGTGCTGGGATTACAGGCCTGAGCCACCGCGCCTGGCCATTAGGTGTGTTTTATCACCTAGCATCATGTGGTTTATCTTGGTGAATGTTCTGTGTACTCTTGAAAAGAATGTGGATTCTGCTGTTGTTCGGTGGAGTGTTCTAGAAACATCAATTAGATCCAGTTGATGGATAGTGCTCATCAGGTTGTCTGTATCCTTCCTTCCTCCTTCCTGAACGCCTGCTCGTGCTGTCAGTTTTTGACAGGGGTGTGGAGTCTCCAACTCTAATGGTGGATTTGTTTATTTATCCTAGTAGCTCTATCTTTTTCTTTCCTTCTACCCTTGATCCTCTTTTCCCACTAGGGCTTCCTGGTGCTACTGGTGGGAGAGTGGGGTAGTGAAGAACATGGGCTTTAGGGCCAAAGAGGCTAGGGCTCTGTCAAATCCTGGCTCTGTCACTTCCCAGTTGAGTGACCCTGGCTGGTGCCTGACCCACTCTGAGCCTCCACTTCCTCTTCTGTGAAATTGAGAGCACTTAACCTGGCAGGCTGTCATGGGCATGAAGTAACAGGGCACTCCACCTGGGCCCTGACACGTGATGTACAGGAATGCCAGCTGCTATGCCGTGGGCGTGGCATTAGTAATAAAGTGACCATCTGAATCCTCACCACAGTGAAGCCTGTCCAGGGCTTTCTGTCCTATACCCCGTGCCTCCAGGTGGCCTTGGATCCTGTTGGTTCTGTGCTCTGCCCAGCTCCCCTTCTCCTGTGGGAGCTCCTGGGGGCTAAGCTTCATCCTACACACAGCAGACAGCAGCACACGCTGGCTCTGCACCTTTTTCTTTCTTTTTTTTGAGATGGAGTCTCACTTTTGTCATGCAGGCTGCAGTGCAATGGTGTGATCTTGGCTCACTGCAACCTCCACCTCCTGGGTTCAAGCGATTTTCCTGCCTTACCCTCCCAAGTAGCTGGGATTACAGGCTCCCGCCACCACACCTGACTAATTTTTGTATTTTCAGTAGAGATGGGATTTCACCATGTTGGCCAGGATGGTCTTGAACTCCTGACCTCAGGTGATCTGCCCACCTCGGCCTCCCAAAGTACTGGGATTACAGGCGTGAGCCACCACACCCAGAGTGCTGGTTCTTTTTAGCAGCTTGTCTTGTTCCTGGAGAGACTGGCCCCGGCCCAGGAGCTCAGGGAGTAGGACTGCGGGGTGCTGCCTCACACCTCGAATTTGGCTATAAGCAGAGGGGACAGTTTTGTGACTGTCCCCCTCCTGAGCTTCCTGGCAGCTTTTCCCCAAGTTACAGCCCAAAAGCTCAGGTGGATTTGCAACCCGAGGGTGTCTGTGCACCTCCCACTGATGCCCAAATTGCCCTGGCCAAGAGACGGGGCCTTCAGAACGCTGCACCAACTGCAGCCTTGGGCCTTCATGCCAGAGGCCATGCCCTTCCATCCAACCAGCCCTTGGCCCGGGCCGTGGCCCTCCTGGTTTGGGGACTCAAGGCCTCTTCCTCACGGCTCAAGAGACATATATTTACCACACAGGTGCTTGTCATTCTCTTGTGGCCTCTTTGGCCTCTTTGGGGAGATCACAGAAGGACAGGGGCTCACTGAGGTCTCAGACATGGACCCTTTGATAGTGGCAGGAGCCAGGCCGGGCAAGGGGCAGCCAGAGTCGCTTCAGCAGTGCCACCATCATCCCCATTCAGCCCTTCCCTGAGCCAGGCGCACCCCTGGCTCTGGCCGCAGTGTCCCAGTTAGAGCTCACGGGAGCTTGTGGTGCCCGGCGGCTGCTTCTGATTGAGAGTCGAGGTCGGAGGCTTTGGGAGGCTGAGAGGCTCTTGGTTTCACAGCTCCTGAGGGAGGCTTGGGCTCCATGTCGGGTCTGCCCCGTGCCACCCTCACCCTCCAGCCACCGGTCCCCCGTGTCTCCCATGGCCAGGCACAGCTTGCAGACATCTGTCATTGGCTCTTCTCAGCCGCCGTAGGCTGACTCTGGCGTGTCCTCCCGTGGCTGAGCCCAGCGGGGACAGCCGCTTCCTTTTATTTCCCGAGAGCTCTCATCTTTGATCAGGCCCCCTCCCCTATGCCAAAGTCCCTGTCACTCGGGTGAGCCCAGCAGTCATGGGGAAGGCCTGGGTGTTCCAAACATCCAAAGGCTTGCGTGCAGCGTGACAACTTGAAACCGATGCTTTTTTCCTTGATCAGATTTCAGCTTGACGGGGGCTTTGCTTACCTTTCAATGAGGCCTGGGCCGATTTCCCTGCATCCCCTCCTGAGGCCGGCCTCTGTTTTCTGTGATTTTCTGCACAAAGTGGGAGGGAGGAGTCCTAGGAAATGAGGAGCCGCCTCGAAGCCAAGGGCTACTCTGACTTCTCTGTGCCAGTGCCCCCGCATTTGTGTGTCGCCAGCCCCTGGGACTCTGCTGTTCCCTGAGTGCTGCTGCATGCCCAGCCCACACTGAGGACGTGGAGCCCCGAGGCGCAGGATGGCCTCCATGGTCACCTGTAGGAAGTGGCCTCCACCCTCCGATGATCCTCTCTGTCCTCCCCTTCACCACCCTCCACCCTCTGATGACCCTCTCCCTCCTCCGCTTCACCGCCCTCCCTGGGGATGTCCTCGGCCCTCCTGCCTGTGCCTTCTCCCGTCTTCTGCAGGCGCCTGGGACGTGCCGACTGGTCCTCTGCCAGCTCCCGCCTTGCTGTGGGCACACCGGCCACCACAGAGGCCTGACCCTGCTTCTGTAGCAGTCCCACACCCGTGGCAGGTGTGGCTGCTGACCACCTGCTTTCTGCCACTCTGGTCCCAAGGAGGGCGCAGTAGGCACTCAGGCGTGGCTAAGCAGATGCGTGTTGCGAGGGGGAGGAGGAAGGACTGCTCCAGTCCGGGCCGAATTTCCCACCTGGAGCATTTCTGCTGTATTTGGTGTAGCACCTGCTTCTTAAAGCTCTGATCCTCGTCAGCCCCCTTTACCTTCTGCACTGAAAATCAGACGGATGCATGTCTTCTTGCAGCGAATGTGTATTCTCCCCGCCTCTCTTCTGGGTTTGGGCTGGAGGTGGGGCGGCGCCCAGGAGCCGCAGCGATGGAGGATGTGCGGGTGCAGCACTCGGCACGGCAGGGATGCGGAGCCCTTGCTGAGTCCCTATAGACTTCTGCTTTGAAGCCCAGTTATGCTATTGCCTGGGTTCTGCTGGGCGGGGCTGCGTGTGATGCTCTCCTCTGTCCCTCCCCCAGAGCCGCCCACCTGCTCCCCAGACCAGTTTGCATGTGCTACGGGGGAGATCGACTGTATCCCCGGGGCCTGGCGCTGTGACGGCTTTCCCGAGTGCGACGACCAGAGCGACGAGGAGGGCTGCCCCGTGTGCTCCGCCGCCCAGTTCCCCTGCGCGCGGGGCCAGTGTGTGGACCTGCGCCTGCGCTGCGATGGCGAGGCCGACTGTCAGGACCGCTCCGACGAGGCGGACTGTGACGGTGAGGCCCTCCCGGAAAAGGCTCTGCCAAGACCCTGGCCCTGCCCTCCGGGATATGGAGCTTGGGGCTGCCTCTGGCCTCACAGTAGGGGCTCTGAAAAACCTTTGCTTGCAGGGAGATCGCCAAGTCTGTCTCTTAGGCCCAACAAGGAAAACTCTGCAGTCCCACCCGTCCTGTCCCACCAGGTAGTGTGGCTTGAAGGCAGACTGTGAGGGGCTGTCTCACCTTCCTGCGTTAGGTCAGGAGTTTCACAGGAACCTGAGGCACATTCAGGGGTGGGCTGCAGAGGTCCATGGCTCACACCCTGGTAAATCCCTCCCAAAGGACAGCGCTTTCTCCACTGAGCAATCTGTGGGGTAGTGCTTAAGCCTGCGTGGTTTCAATCAACCTGAGAATCAGGAGTTATAAAGAGATTTGCTCAGGCATCCTGGGCCCTCTCTGACCAGCGGGATCTTCCTTTAGATCTTGATGGTGAAACAAATCTCTTCTGTGTCTCCTCTGAGTTTTCCTTTTTTTTTTTTTTTTTTCCGAGACAGAGTCTTGCTCTGTCACCCAGGCTGGAGTGTCCTGGTATAATCTTGGCTCACTGCAACCTCTGCCTCCGGGATTCAAGTGATTCTCCTGCCTCAGCCTCCCCAGTAGCTGGGACTACAGGCATCTGCCACCATGCCCAGCTAATTTTTTATTTTTAGTAGAGACGGGGTTTCACCATGTTGGCCAGTCTGGTCTTGAACTCCTGACCTCAGATGATCCACCCGCCTCGGCCTCCCAAAGTGCTGGGATGACAAGCGTGAGCCACTGTGCCTGGCCTGAGTTTTCCTTTTATGAATGACCTGCTTGGTTGGTTGCCTGCCATGTGTTGTCAGCACCACGGACCAGCCCAGGACTGCTGAGGAGCTTTGATGCCCTCCCTGTCCCAGAGCCGCCGGCTCTGTTAGGTAATTCACATGCAGTCTGGCCACTGTCCTACGTCCTCATTCACAAAGAGCAGACATTTGTAGAAGACGAGGGCCTGGGAGTAACCTCCCTGCATGTTTTTCTGTAAAGGCACAGTGGTTAAGTCCTTCCAGCTCATTGACCATTGGATAATTTGATGGAGGCTGTAGACTAGGGGCTGGTAAACTAAGGGCCCAGGGGCCAAATCCAGCCTGCCACCTATTTTTATAAATGAAGTTTTCTTGGTGCACAGCCATGCCCATTCATTCATTTACACAATGTCTGTGGCTGCTTTCATGCCAAAAGCAGGAGAACTGAGTGGTTATACTGGAGACGTACAAGCCTTCAAAGCCCCAGACCTCACGTCTGGCCCTTGACAGAGGTTCCCCAGCCCTGCTGCGCACCCTGGCCCAGCTTGCAGGAACTGTGGTTAGAATTGTCCCTGTGTTTGTCCATTTTGCATTGCTATGAAGGAGACCTGAGGCCGGGTAGATGATGAAGGAAAGAGGCCTGTCTGGCTCATGGTTCGGCAGGTGGTACCAGTGTGGCACCCGCATCTGCTCAGCTTCTAGTGAAGTCTCAGGAAGCTTTGACTCAGGGTGGAGGTCGAAGCGGGAGCGGGTGCATCACATGGTGAGAGAGGGAGCAGCAGAGAGAGAGAGATAAAGCCTCTCCCTCTTGCCCTCACCTTGAGAGGAGATGCCAGGCTCCTTTAAATAACTGGCTCCTATGTGAACTCACAGTGAGAGCCCACTCGCTACTGTGGAGAAGGCACCAAGCCATTCGTCAGGCATCTGCTCCCATGACCCACACACTGCCCACTAGGCCCTGCCTCCAACCTTGGGGTCACATTTTATTTTGTTATGTTATGTTATGTTATGTTATTTGTTTGAGACAGAATCTCGCCCCGTTGCCCAGGCTGGAGTGCAGTGGCGCGATCTTGGCTCACTGCAACCTCCACCTCCTGGGTTCAAGCGATTCTTCTGCCTCAGCCTCCTGAGTTGCTGGGAGTACAGACGCCCGCCACCACGCCCGGCTAATTTTTGTATTTTCAATAGAGATGGGGTTTCACCATGTTGGCCAGGCTGGTCTCAAACTCCTGACCTTGTGATCCACCCGCCTCGGCCACTCAAAAGTGCTGGGATTACTGATGTGAGTCACTGCGCCCAGTGAGGATCACATTTCAGTTGAGATTTGAAGGAGCAGACATTGGAACCATCTCAGCCCCCTCGTCCCACTCTAGCTTATCCTTCTGTGTGCCCTGCAGTGCTGGTGACAGGCTGTCATGCCGGCTCTGGATCCATGCTCCATTCCAGAAGCTTTCTTCCCTGCTCGATTACCAGAAAATTATCCCATCCATTACAAGGACAGGGTCCCCTTATCTCCCGTTCCCAGGGCGGGACACCAGGGGCAGGGCAGGTGGGGAACTGAGCAAGTTCTCCAGGGCAGGTGTGGCTATGGCTCCCTCTGGGTGGGTGTCTGGGGAGGGGAGGAGGCAGCCGTCAGCACCCTGGTTGGCTCTTCCTCCCTGGCCAGAGGCTGTGGCGTCGTGCTGCTCCCATGTGGGCTGCCTGCACCTCCAGTGGGTTCTGCTCCCTCCTCTCCCCCCAAGCTCTGCTGGGCACCACTGCCCTCTGCAGCCCCCACTCTTGGGAGGTGAGGCTCCTCGTGGCCATTGCTCTCCTTGGCACCCACTCCTGCAACCTGGTAGAGCCTTGGGCGGGGTTGCCTGGTGCACACCTCCCCGCAGTAGGCACCTGACAAATACCTCCTGGGGGGCGGGCAGGAGATGCGTTGAGGTCTCAGCCCTGGCAGTCCCCCCACTACATGGCATAGGCCTCGCCACAGGGTCATCGAGGGAGGGTGGAGACTGCACTAGACCACTCCCCGCTGGTCCTAGAAAGGATCCCATCTGTCTGCTGTCTGTTCAGAGCCCAGACCTTGGTGGCTGGGCCCCGCATGGTAGGCTGGGGGGCACCCTCCAGCCTCTCTGAGTGTGCAGCCTCTCCTTGCAGCCATCTGCCTGCCCAACCAGTTTCGGTGTGCCAGCGGCCAGTGTGTCCTCATCAAGCAGCAGTGCGACTCCTTCCCTGACTGCATTGATGGCTCCGACGAGCTCATGTGTGGTGAGCCAGCTTCTGGCGTAGGGAGAGGGTGTCCGGGCTGGGTTCCCTGAGGAGCGTGGGGTCTGGGGGAGGAGATGTGCCTTTCCAGCAGGGCCGGGGGCTGTGTGGGAGACTCAGGCGGCTGGGAGGCTCCTTGCGGGAGGCAGGGAAGCCTTTCTCAGGGCAGCAGCCAGGAGGACAGACTGAGCTATGGGCTCGGTGGCTACAGAGTCCGCATTGGCGGGTGGGGCTGACCGCGCCCAGGTGCCTGCAGCACGCACCCACCCATGGGACCTTGCTCAGCAGTGTCTGTCAGTCAGCAAGATTACCCCTGAGGGCTGCAGTGATCCTACTCCCTGGCAGCTTACTATCTGGCTGAGGAGGAGCGATGTTCATATATGCATGCGTGTCATGTGCACACCTGTGTACCTGACAACGTCCCACATGCTCCTCAAATAGTATGACCCGTACAGTCATGGATATAGGGCCTGGGGATAGGAGGCCAAGGCAGTCAGGGAAGCCTTCCTGGAGGCAGTGGCTCCTGAAAGGTTGTCTGATTCAGGCAGGAAGGGAGCTGAGTTCAGATAGGAAGTAGGAATGAGTCACTGTGTCTGGGGATATGGCCACTCCGCTGCAGAGGGACCTAGGCTGAGAGCTCTTCTCTTCTGGCTGCCGTGGGGAGAGAAGTCTGTGGGGGGAAGAAGGGGGCTTCCTCAAGGGACTCCCTGTGTCCTTTGGCACCTTCATGCCAGGTCAGGCTTGGGGCCTGAAGGCAGTGGTGGGGGCCACCAAGGGTCACCTCCTCTGCTGGGCAAGTTCCCAGTCTGACAGGCCTGTGCCTGGGCCTCCAGCATGGCCGTGGGCCGCAGCTATGAGGGCGCTGTTGATGCGCAGCCAGGCCTCGCCGCCAGAGCCCGCACGCTTCCTCCCATTCCTCTGACATCATTGACGCCCTCAGGATCGCTGGGCCAGCCCCGTGGGAGAGCGAATGTGGCTTTCGCCAAAGTTGAGTCTGGAGCCTGGAAACTTCCCCATGGGCAGCCTTGATAGTGGAGTGGGCCCAAGGAGCCCACCCAGCCGACCCTGCCCTGCCCCTTCCGTGGCCTGGTGGGTGGCACCGGGGCTACCTGACTTTGCTGTTTCACCAGCATCACCTGGGCTGGCCAGGGTGTGCTCACTTCCGCCACCACTGAGGGCCCTGGGCGAAGGACTGAATACCAGGCTGCCTTGGCAGGGATGTGTTGAGGGCTATGGGGAGTCAGACAGGGGCCGGGGTCGGAGGAGGGTGTGCTGTGCAGGCGTTGCCCTGAGGTTGGCCAGGCTCCCCAGGCCTAGCCTCCCAGCTACCCCACTTTCTCCCCACCCTCCACCAGTGGCAAAGCCAGCCCCTTCAGGGTGCACAGTGTCTGTCCCCAAGGAGGGCCATTCCCTTGGGGTTAATGTTGGCCACTTCTTTCTGTCTGGCAGAAATCACCAAGCCACCCTCAGACGACAGCCCGGCCCACAGCAGTGCCATCGGGCCCGTCATTGGCATCATCCTCTCCCTCTTCGTCATGGGTGGTGTCTATTTTGTGTGCCAGCGCGTGGTGTGCCAGCGCTACGCGGGGGCCAACGGGCCCTTCCCGCACGAGTATGTCAGCGGAACCCCACACGTGCCCCTCAATTTCATAGCCCCAGGCGGTTCCCAGCATGGCCCCTTCACAGGTAAGGAGCCTGAGATACGGAACGACCTGGAGGAGGCAGGAGAGTAGTCTGGGCAGCTTTGGGGAGTGGAGCAGGGCTGTGTTACCCTGGGCCCTCTGGTGCGCGTGGCAGACATTGCTAATCGATCACAGCATTCAGGTTTTCCCGCTGAGCCTGTGCTTGGCATCAGAATCCTTCAACACAGAGGCCTGCATGGCGGTAGCAACCCGCCCTTTGGCACTGTAGGTATGGAGGAGGCTCCTTGGACTTGACCTTCATATTCTATAGGACATGTCCTATGTTGTCCACAAATCCTCATGTCCCCTAGAAATGAATGTGGGGGCAGCTGGGCTCTCTCTGGAGCTGAAGGAGTCAGTCTGTACCATACAGCAGCTTTGTCCTGAGTGCAGTCAGGACTTGTGGCTGAGCAGTTACAATTCCTGCGTGGCCCGGGAGCGCAGGCTGTGTTTGTGGATGGCGGGGCAGCCTCACTGCAGAGCCGCACCACGCTGGGTTGTACGGTACAATGCAGGGCGACCATGGTACATCTAAGAAGGTGGAGGCCCTGTGAGGTCTGCAGGTGCCCCCACAGCTCCAGGCCACCTTGAGGATTGCCTCTGCCCACCCAGCCCTGAGTTCCCTCTCCCCTGTCCTGTCCCACTATCACCCCAAGCCGGCCTCATTGGGAGCCTGTTGGATGGCGGGGTATAGATGTAACCTGATTCTCTCTGGGGAGCGGGGTTATCAGGCTTCTCAAGAGCTCCTGGAAGTCCACAGTGGTGGCACCGTCACAGTCGCAGCAGCTGCTAGAGACCGGGGCCCTGTCTGTTCCTGGCGGGCTCTACGCTGCCCCTCCTGGGTTCCCAGTCCCAGCCGCAGGCCCCTTGGGGGAGGTGCCGTGTGTCTCCTGTTTCACAGATGAGCCCCGGAGAGCTCACCCTAGTAGCGGCTCAGGGAGCGGGGCACATCTCCAGCAGGACACCCCGCCCTAGTCTGGGTCTCGTGGGTAGCGGGAGCTGAGGAGAGCGCCCTGTGTCTGTGGAGTGGCTTGGCAGAGCCTCGAAGCCACCTGAACCCCCGTCCCTTCCCTGCCAGGCATCGCATGTGGAAAGTCCATGATGAGCTCCGTGAGCCTGATGGGGGGCCGGGGCGGGGTGCCCCTCTACGACCGGAACCACGTCACAGGGGCGTCGTCCAGCAGCTCGTCCAGCACGAAGGCCACGCTGTACCCGCCGGTGAGGGGTGGGGCCAGGGTGGGGGGGACGGGGCTGTGGGCCCCTCCCACTGTCACTGCTGGCCAGGGGAGGCTTCTCAGGTTCCTGGGGGCTGTCCCACCGCCTCTGAGGCATGCTTGCTTTCTTCCCTCTCCAAACCCTTCTGCTTTCTTCTTTAATGACATTGTTGACTGTGGATAATCTGAAAACCACACAAAAATAGGAAGAGCCGAAATCTCACCCAAATCCACCTCCTAGAGTGGCTGTTGGGCCACGTCAGCATCCAGGCGGCCGTCTCTTCAGCAGAGCCCAGCCCATCGATGGCCGCCTGCGCCAGGCCTGTCAGCTCGCGTGAGCTTCCCCGCGCGACCCCTCCACAAACACCACAAACACCCTGTCCTCCCACCCGGGGCTGGCTGCTTCCTGGAAAACAGCTGGATGGTTTTGTGCATGACAGACAAACACAGGGTGATTTTCATGGCCTCCCCAGAGTTTTTGGCAGGGTGAGGGGCTGGCTCCAGCTGAGCCACGCCCTGAGTGAAATGACTGTGAGGAGAATAAACTGTGGACGCCCTCCAGGATCCTTGGGACTGGCTGAGGAGAACCCCCGTTTCTGGGAGCACAGCCCTGGGGTGCCAAGGCAAGCTTGGTGCCTGGATGTGAACCCTTGTGTGTAAACAGAGGGAACTGACCTGACATGCTTTGTATGCTTTTTTTTTTTTTTTTTTTTTTTTTTGAGACGGAGTCTCGCTCTGTCGCCCAGGCTGGGGTGCAGTGGCGCCATCTCAGCTCACTGCAAGCTCCGCTTCCCGGGTTCACGCCATTCTCCTGCCTCAGCCTCCAAAATATCTGGGACCACAGGTGCCCGTCACCATGCCCAGCTAATTTTTTGTATTTTTAGTAGAGACGGGGTTTCATCATGTCAGCCAGGATGATCTCGGTCTCCTGGCCTCATGATCTGCCCGCCTCAGCCTCCCAAAGTGTTGGGATTACAGGCGTGAGCCACCGCGCCCGGCCATGCTTTGTCTGCTTTTCATTTGTTCCTGCAGCTGTATACCCTGAAAGTGAGGCCAGTCCCCTTCCGCTTCCTCTGGGGCCTCACCAGTGAGCGCCTCCTTGCCAGGGCTGGTTCCTCCCACCCTTCTGGGTGTCCCTCACATCTGGGGTCTTGTCTTCTTTTTCCTTTTTCTTTTCTTTTTTTTTTTTTTTTTGAGATGGAGTTTCACTTTTGTTGCCCAGGCTGGAGTGCAATGATCTCGGCTCACCGCAACCTCCGCCTCCCAGGTTCAAGCAATTCTCCTGCCTCAGCTTCCCTAGTAGCTGGGATTACAACCATGTGCCACCACACCCGGCTTATTTTGTATTTTTAGTAGAGATGGGGTTTCTCCATGTTGGTCAGGCTGGTTTTAAACTCCCAACCTCAGGTGATCCACCTGCCTCGGCCTCCCAGAGTGTTAGGATTACAGGCATGAGTCACTGCGCCCGGCCTGTCACCCAGGCTGGAGTGCAGTTGCGTCATCATGGCTCACTGCAGCCTCTACCGTCTAGGCTCAAGCGATCCTCCCATCTCAGCCCCTAAGTAGCTAGGACTGCACGCATGCGTCCCCATGCCCAGCTAGTATTTACATTTTTTGTAGAGACGAAGTTTCACTATATTGCCCAGGCTGGTCTCAAACTCTTGGACTCGAGCGATGCTCCCGCCTCGGCCTCCCAAGGTGCTGGGATTACAGGCGTGAGCCACGTGGCCTGGGGTGTTGTCCTCTTATGGCACCTGACTGTGGTGGGCCCTGGGAAGGAAGGAGCAGAAGAAGGTTATCCTTGGTTTCCTGGATAGGAAGTGAGTGTTGCGGAGGCCTCAGGGCCTGGCTGTGTTTAGGGACAAAGGGAGCTTGGAGTCAGAAGCCGAGAATTTAAACACCCACTGCCCTTCTCTGCTCCTGCTGCCGCAACCCAGCTTAACCAGCCAGGAGTGCCAAGAACCGGAGCAGGGTCCCCGTGCACACAGCAGGAGGCTCAGGAATTCTTTTCTGTTCTCCCCTGGGAGCTGGGAGGATCTTACCAGGCAATAAGAGATGGCACTGACCAGCCAGCTATTTTTAAAAATCACTTTATTGTTTAACCATACAACTCACCCACTTAAAAAAGTGTACAATTCAGTGGGTTTTAGTGTATTCACAGATGCGTGCAACCCTCACCACAGTTAATTTTAGAACATTTTCCTACCCCTAAAAGAAACTCTGCATGAAGCCAGCTGTTTGTAAATTAGCAAAGTTATTTTGCATCCATTAAGTATTTGTTCATGGTACAAAATTCAAAAGGTACAGAAGAGCCTGCAGTCCAAAGAGACCCTGCCCCATGATGCCAAGCAGGACTCCCCCGAGGCATGGCCTCCTGTGGTGTGTTTCTTCTGTGTCCCCCGGGGTCATCTGTACACATGCAAGCTTACAAGAGCGTGGACTGTGTTTTCCCAGCCAAAAGATAATTGTAGATTTACGTGCAGTTGTGAGAAATAGCACAGACCATTTATCCTCTGCCTGGTGTCCCCACTGCTGCCATCTTGCATGACTTTCGTGCCTATCGTAAGCAAGATACTGATACGATCCTTTGGCCTTATTCAGATTGACATAAGCGTTTTTGTTTGTTTTTGAGACAGACTCGCTCTGTCGCCCAGTGGGAGTGCAGTGGCACAATCACGGCTCACTACAGCCTCAAACTCCTGGGCTCAAGCGATTCTCCCGCCTCGGCCCCCCAGGTGGCTCAGACGGCAGGAGTGCACCATCATGCCGGGCTAACTTTTAAGTTTTTTGTAGAGGTGAGGCCTCACTGTATTGCCTAGGCTGCTCTTGAATTCCTGAGCTAAAGTGATCCTCCAGCCTCAGCCTCCCAAAGTGTTAGGATTACAGGCATGAGCCACTGTGCCTGGGCTGACATGTGTGTTTTCGTAAGCCCAAAAGATAGCATCTGAAGAGTCAACATTGAGCCTTGCCTTTTGCTACTAACGATGTGTAAAAGCTGGTGTTCTGAGCATTTTGGAGGCTCCCAGCTGCCGTGTGCACCTTGCCTTAGAACTCTACCGTAATCCATCTCCGGAAGGAGGTGCTGTTGTTTTCCTCCTTTTGCAACAAGGAGGCCAAAGAACTGAGCATGAACCACTGGCCTGGGTCGTTTGGTCAGTAGGCCGTGGGGCCAGGCCGTCCAACTCACGACCATCTTCTATTCTGCTGCCCCCGCACCCTGAAGTTTGTTCTGCTTCGAGGGCAGAGCTGTCACATTCTTGGTGGCTGAACAGCGCTCCTTGTCAGGCGTGGCTGGGCCCCCACTGGAGGGCATCAGGGTCCCCTCTCCTGCTGCGGTTGAACTTTGGCTATTTCAACCACTCTTGCCAAGTGACCCTCTGAGGGGGACAGTCCATCTTTTCTCAGCAGAGGGCCACACCGATAAAACTGTCCCTGGCACTCTTTCTCTCCACCAGTCTAATATAGAGTAAAAATGGTATCATGTTGAGATCTTCATTTATATTTGTTTTGTTATGAATGATGTCAAGCATCATTTTATGTGTTTAAGAACCTTTGGGCCTGGCGTGATGGCTCGCAGCAGTAATCTCAGCACTTTGGGAGACTGAGGTGAGCGGATCACTTGAGGCCGGGAGTTTGAGACCAGCCTGACCAACATGGAGAAACCCTGTCTCTAGTAAAAATTTAAAAATTAGCCAGGCATGGTGATCCCAGCTACTTGGGAGTCTGAAGCATGAGAATTGCTTGAACATGGGAGGCAGAGGTTGCAGTGAGCTGAGATTGCGCCATTGCACTCCAGCCTGGGTGAGAGAGTGAGACTCTGTCTCAAAAAAAGAAAAAGAACTTTTGTCATTTTATTTTTCTCAGAAGGGTTTGTGCAAAGTCCTTCTTCTATTGGGTTGCTGATACTCTTATTCATTTGTGAGGTCTCTTTAGATACAGATAGACTATGGAAATTGGCCCAGAGCCTGCAATATGTGTTGAAAATATTTGTTTCCCAGTTTTTTGTCTTTTTATTTGGGTTATGGTATGTTTTACCATTTATACCATGCCAGTATCAATCTTGGCTGGCGCTGGTGGCTCACGCCTGTAATCCCAGCACTTTGGGAGGCCGAGGCGGGTGGATCACTTGAGGTCAGGAGTTCGAGACCAGCCTGACCAACGTGGTGAACCCCCATCTCTACTAAAAATAGAGAATTAGCAAGGTGTGGTGTTGCGTGTCTGTAGTCCCAGCTACTTGGGAGGGTGAGGCAGGAGAATTGCTTGAACGCAGGAGATGGAGGTTGCAGTGAGCCGAGATCACACCACTGCACTCCAGCCTGGGTGACAGAGTGAGACTCCGTCTCAAAAAAAAAAAAAAAGGAATTATCAATCTCCTCTTTTATGGTGTGTGTGTGTGTGTGTGTATATATATGTATTTATATATATATTTTTTGTTGTTGTTATGCTCAGAAAGACCTTCCCTACTCTGATCATAAAAAACAACTTATGGCCGGGCGCGGTGGCTCAAGCCTGTAATCCCAGCACTCTGGGAGGCCGAGGCGGGCGGATCACAAAGTCAGGAGATCGAGACCATCCTGGCTAACACGGTGAAACCCCGTCTCTACTAAAAAAAAAAAAAAAAATACAAAAAACTAGCCGGGCGAGGTGGCGGGCACCTGTAGTCCCAGCTATTCAGGAGGCTGAGGCAGGAGAATGGCGTAAACCCAGGAGGCGGAGCTTGCAGTGAGCTGAGATCCGGCCACTGCACTCCAGCCCGGGCGACAGAGCGAGACTCCGTCTCAAAAAAAAAAACAAAAACAAAAACAAAAAACTTATTTTCGCACTCTCTTTCTTAATGTCCTCCTCCTCTCATTTTACATTCACATCTTTAATTCTTCTGCGGTATAATTAGATTTGATGAGCAAAAGGCGGGCATCCAGCTTGTTTCTTTGCTGATGGCTTCTGGGTGGCATGAATTAGTTGGGGTCTATCAGGAGGCAGAAACTCTATAAGAATTTGAACAGAGAAAGTTCCGTCTACAGGCTTATTACCAGGGACTGGAATAGCAGGAATTGAACAGTGAGGTGTACAGAGAACTCTAAGAATGCAGGAATAGGCCAGGAGCAGTGGCTCACACCTGTCATCCCAGCACTTTGGAAGGCCGAGGTGGGCGGATCACCTAAGGTTAGGGGTTCGAGACCAGCCTGGCCAACGTGGTAAAACCCCATCTCTACTAAAAATACAAAAAAATTAGCCAGGCGTAGTGACACATGTCTGTAATCCTAGCTACTCGGGAGGCTGAGGCAGGAGAATCACTTGAATCTGGGAGGCGGAGGTTGTAGTGAGCCGAGATTGCGCCATTGCACTGCAGCCTGGGTGACAGAGTGAGACTCAGTCAAAACAACAACGACAACGCAGGAATAGCAGAGGAGCCGAGGTGGAGCCTCCCCACCCCCACCCTGGGCTGAGATCCAGTCCTTATTGAATAGGGCATGGCCATGATTCACTGGACATCTGAGACGTTGCCGAGTCACTGCAGTGGTGGATCTTGCCAGAAATCTGCCCAGTGCAGATTTGGGCAGAATCTCAAACTGCCTTGGGATGTGGGAGAGAAACCAGGTCTGATCAAGTTCATGGGAAGAGTTGGAAACAGACCCCATAGGCTGGGGCTTGGGTAGCCGCAGGAAGCCCTTTCTGCTGCCTCACTGCCTGCTCTCTGCTTTGAAGCACCGTCCCCAGCGCCCCAGTCTCGTGCCCTCCCGATGTTGGGGTCAAATCCTGAGAAATAGCCAGGCTGGCCTTCTGGGCCAAAAAGGACCCTCCCCAGAAAGAGCAGGGCCCAGTGCTGCTTCCTAAAGGGCAGGGGAGGGGCCTGGGCACTCCCCAGAGGCTACTCAGCAGCCATCAGGATAGCCCCAGGAAGCAGGCCTTCTGGAGCCCATTTTATTACTTTATTGTTTTATTTCATTTAATTTTAAATTTATTTTTTGAGACACAGTCTCACTGTGTCACCCAGACTGGAGTGCAGTGGTGCAATCTTGACCCACTGCAGCCCCTGCCTCCTGGGTTCAAGGGATTCTCCCACCTCAGCCTCCCAAGTAGCTGGGACTACAGGTGCCCGCCACCACGCCTGGCTAATTCTTGCATTTTTAGTAGAGACGAGGTTTCACCATGTTGGCCAGGCTGGTCCATAACCCCTGACCTCAAGTGATCTGCCTGCCTCGGCCTCCCAAAGTGCTGGGTCGAGCCCATTTTAAAGATGAAGAAACTGAGACTGAGACAGGTAAATTCCTTCCCCGGGGATCCTGCTGCAGCCGGAAGGTGGTAAAACAGGACTTCACCTGGGTCTGTCTGGCGTGAAAGGCTGTGCTCTCGTACCGCCCTAGGGGGCCTGGGAGAACTGAGTCCCTCCGGGCATAACTGACAGTTCCCTTCCCATTACTCCGCAGGAGCTCAGACCTGGCTGTATCCTTTCCAGGATGGCCTTGGAGACCCATCTAAGCCCTGCACCCTTTGGGAAGCTGCATGTTGGGTTGGGGTGCCGTCAGTGGCACTTGTGGAAGGTGCAGACCTGTGTGGGTGTGTGGGCCCGGGGTCCCTTCATCCCTTTGTAGGGCTGGTTGTGTGCTGCCCGGCCCTGGAGGGCAGGTTCACATGGTGAATTTGTCTATTTACTATCTCAGCTTTGGGGCTGGTGCCAGCACAGGCGCTTGTGAAGGGGGTGCCTTTGTCTGGAGTGGGGCCGCGGCCCCTCCCTTAGTGTGGTGACCTCCGTGTGTGGGTCAGGGCTGCAGCAGGGACACAGAGCCCCTGAGTGTTCGGAACAAGGTTGTCATTGCAGGAGTTAGACTGTGCGTGATGGAGAGAGGAGGGGCAGGAGGAAAGGTCAGAAGGAGGGTTCCTGGGAAGGTCCCTGAGGAGCCTGGTGAGGTGCTCACTGGTGTGGGGGACACTCAGGGCCTGTGGGGACATCTCCGCCTGCTGGGGCCCGGCCACAAAGGGGACTGATCGAAGTCCCGTCCCTGCCTTCACAGCCCAGCATCTGGTCACAAGGCAGGCACTCGGAAGGGCACGGGGTTCCTTTTGCCTCTCACCGAGACGACCTTCGGGGCAGGTGGCTGCTGCCTACCCTCCCATCCCCAAGTTTTGCCAGCTGGCCAGAGGAAGGGGTCCTGGGAAGCAGGGGTCCAGAAGCCCTCCCTGCAAGGAAAGCCCAAGAGGTGTGGGAGGAAGGAAGAAAGGCCCAGGCTGGCGAGGCTCTGGGTCACCCTGGCTTGGCTCTCCTCAGATCCTGAACCCGCCGCCCTCCCCGGCCACGGACCCCTCCCTGTACAACATGGACATGTTCTACTCTTCAAACATTCCGGCCACCGCGAGACCGTACAGGTAGGACGTCCCCCGCAGCCCTCCATGGCCGTTGGGTTCTCACCAGCCCATGGTAGAGGGGCCTTATCCCCATGCCACTGGTGAGGGGTTCTGGGGTCTAGTGGGCAGGTGCTGGGCCCAGCCCTGCCTCCCTCTGCTCTGCCGACCCTACTAGGCTGCCTCCCCAGATGCACCCAGCGGGGACTGCGTGTTGGGTTCAGAAACCAGTAGAGCCCCACGTTCTGAGCTGCTCTTCAGCTTGCTCCTGTGGGGGTTACCTTTAAGCCGGGAGATGGCTGTGGAGTCGAGGGGCCGGGGACTTGGGCTCCAGGGTGCAACTGTATGTGTGAGGCCGGCTGTGGAACCCTAGCCATTGAGATGCCCCCTCTTCGTGGCTCAGTCCTCTTAGGACGGGACAAGTCTGTGAAGGCTGCTGCAGCACCCACTGTGGACCCCTAATCGTGTGATGTCACCAGGATGATCCGGGCAGCTCACTTGCCACAGTGGCCTGTTTGAGCCCGGGAAGCCAGCGGGGCTGTTCAGCCAGACACCAGCCCCCGAGCTCCCCATGTTGGGGTCACAGGCCCCACCTCCCTGCTTGGGGAGGGGCAACTGAGAGTGTGGAGAAGTGGGACCCAGGTGTGCTGTTTTCCGCAGGGGCTGGATCAGAGCCTGGGATGGGCAGGGTGAGCCTCCTGACCTTTAACCCAGTGGTGTTAGCCAACAAGGCCCACCTGCCAGCTGTACCAGGCCCCACCCCCAGGGGTGATGGGGTGGGATGGGTTGGGCCTGGGCCAGGCCACCTCAGGGCCACACGTGCCTCGTTGCTTGGGTCCCTGGAGCAGCAGGGCCTCCTGAGTGTGGTGCCGCCTGCCACCTAGTGGCCATTTCCACGAACTCCCAGGCCTGGCTGGGGAGCCGGAACTGCGGCCTCCATTTCCATCCCCCTCTGGGTCTGGCCACCTCCCTGATGCCTCAGTATTATATCAAACTGTCATAGTCTGTCCCAGCAGCCTTACGGACCACTGTCTCCAGAATGGTCACATCCACACTGGGCAGGCCAGTCTCACCAGGCCCCTGTCCCACCTCCTGCCTTTGCTCATGGCGTCCTGCTCTGGGCCCCACCGCGGAGACACAGTCCCTCCCCACCGCCTGACCTCGCAGTAGCTGGGCCCCAGGAGGGGTAGCCTGCTGCACTTTTCTCAACACGAGGTGTTGGCTGCACCTTCCCACCCATTGCAAGCCCCTCTGTGACAGGACAGGGGCTCCTAAACACACCACGGTTCCGAGTCTGGACTCACACAGTGGGATGTGGTGTTTCTGGGCCGCAGTTGGGTGCAGGCAGCCTCTGGGAGGATGGGAGGTCAGGAGCCATCTCGCGAGTCAGGTTGCTTGAACTCAGGATGGGAGCATTCCAGGCCCACTGGTTGCTGTGTTAGCCTGTTCTCACGCTGCTAATAATACCTGAGACTGGGTAACTATAAAGGAAAGAGGTTTAATGGACTCACAGTTCCACACGGCTGGGGAGGCCTCACAATCATGGTAGAAGGCAAGGAGGAGCAAGTCACATCTTACATGGACTCAGGGAAGAGAGAGCATGAGAACCAAGTGAAAGGGGTTTCCCCTTATCAAACCATCAAGTCTAGTGAGATTTATTCACTGACACGAGAACAGTACGAGGGAACCACCCCCGTGATTCAGTGGCCTCCCGCTGGGTCCCTCCCACAACACGTGGGGATTATGGGAGTACAATCCAAGGTGAGGTTTGGGTGGGGACGCAGCCAAACCATATCCCTTGCCAACACAGTAACAATGTTAGGGGAACAGTTGTCCAGTTTCCTGTTTTGTCAGGCACTGTTTCTAGCACTTTCCAGGCAGAATCTCATGTATCTTTCACTTTTGAAATGGGTACTATTTAATCCCTCACTTTTATTAATGAGAAACTAAAGCTCAGAGAGGTCAAGACAGTTCCTGGCCAAGGTCAGCTAGCAGGCTCTGGAGGCCTCGTTCTCCGCAGAGGCAGCCTTGCCAGGACCCAGGCTTGGCAGGCTGCAGGGCAGGTGCGGGCATGCCCATGGTAGAGGTGGGGCTGTTGAGGGTGAGCTGAGAGCGTAAGTGATGAGCCCCGGCCACACAGCGGGGTGGGTCCCGAGTCAGGCCTGCATTTTCTGGAGCTGGCCAGTGGACAGGCCTTTCCCGTTCACAGCCTCAGGGCTGCTGTGCCCACCAGGACGGATGTGCCTACCAAATCCCAATCCTCTGTGTGTGTCCCTTTCAGGCCCTACATCATTCGAGGAATGGCGCCTCCCACGACACCCTGCAGCACCGACGTGTGTGACAGTGACTACAGCGCCAGCCGCTGGAAGGCCAGCAAGTACTACCTGGATTTGAACTCGGACTCAGACCCCTACCCGCCCCCACCCACGCCCCACAGCCAGTACCTGTCGGCAGAGGACAGCTGCCCGCCCTCGCCCGCCACCGAGAGGAGCTACTTCCACCTCTTCCCGCCCCCTCCGTCCCCCTGCACGGACTCGTCCTGACCTTGGCCGGGCCACTCCGGCTTCTCTGTGCCCCTGTAAATAGTTTTAAATATGAACAAAGAAAAAAATATATTTTATGATTTAAAAAATAAATATAATTGGGATTTTAAAAACAGGAATGTGAACAGTGATGGGGTGGGCAGGGCTGGGAGAACTTTGTACAGTGGAGAAATATTTATAAACTTAATTTTGTGAAACAGAGCTGCCATTCTTTCGCGCCCTGTGTGCATTTGAGTCGTGTGTCCCCGTGGAGCGAATGCCGACCCCCGGACCACTGTGAGAGTCCTCCCGCACCCGGGCATCCCTCTGGCTGGCTCCTGCAGGGAAAGGCTGGGGCCTCGGGCAGAGGCGGATGTCTCCCCTGGGATGCATCTCTGAGCTGCAGGCCGGGCCGGCTTTATGTGCGTGTGGCCTGTGCCGTCAGAAAGGGCCCAGGCTTGATCACACTGTGCTTTTTGTCTTCCTCAGGTTCTTAAGTCTTTTTTTTTTTTTTTTGAGACGGAGTCTTGCTCTGTCACCAAGCTGGAGTGCAGTGGTGCAATCTCGGCTCACTGCAACCTTCGCCTCCAGGTTCAAGTGATTCTCCTGCCTCAGCCTCCCAAGTAGCTGGGATTACAGGCATGTGCCACCGCACCCGCCCAGCTAATTTTTGTATTTTTAGTAGAGATGGGGTTTCACCATGTTGACCAGGATGGTCTCAATCTCTTGACCTCGTGATCCACCCGCCTCGGCCTCCTAAAGTGCTGGGATTATACAGGCGTGAGCCACCGCGCCCGGCCGATTCTTAGTTATTTTAAAAAGGGGACTGTGCCTTCAGTTTTCGCTGGGCCCTACAGAATGTCTGCCTGGGCTCTGGGCCCTTCCTGAACCTGTGCTGGCTTCCATCTGACCTCTCTGTGCTGACCAACGCTGCTGCTCTTCCTGAGGGCGAGGCGTCCCATGACTGCGTGTTGACCCGCTGGATGGGGCTGCTGAGCCCGCTCTGCCACAATGCACCTGCCCCAGGCAGGGAGGGAATCCCTGGGTCCTCACAGGAACAGCCAGCAAGCCACGCCTGATGCCTGCTCTGGCCCCACCCCTGAAGTGCTGGAGACCACAGGCAAGGCCTGGCCACTGCCTCTGCTGGGTCCCCAATCTGTGGAAGGAAACAGTAATCTAGGCATTTTCGGTGGGGAAGCTGAGCTGTCCTCCTGGTGTCCTGAGGGCCAGCCGTCTTCAGAGGGAAGGGAGAAATGCACATCGCATCAGTGGAGAAGGGCTTGACTCCCCTCAGCATGATGGAGGGAGGTCAGAGAACAGTCCAGCTTGTTGCTGGGTGACAGTGTACTTAATAATGAAAATACAGGCTGGGCGTGGTGGCTCATGCCTATAATTCCAGCACTTTGGGAGGCCCAGGCAGGTGGATCACTTGAGGTCAGGAGTTTGAGACCAGCCTGGCCAACGTGGCAAAACCCCGTCTACTAAAATGCAAAAACTAGCTGGGCATGATGGTAGGCACCTGTAGTCCCAGCTACTTGGGAGGCTGAGGCAGGAGAACCGCTTGAACCTGGGAGGCAGAGGCTGCAGTGAGCTGAGATTGTGCCACTGCACTCCAGCCTGGACAACAGGGCAAGACTCTGTCTCAAAAAAAAAAAGAAAAAGAAATAGGAAATACAAATATCACCTTCACTAAAACAAGGGATAGAAGACCACAAAACAAACAGAAAACAACAAAACAGCAGGAATAAGTCCCTACTTATCAATACTAACATTGACTATAAGTAAGCTAAGCGCTCCAATCAAAAGAGTGGGCTTGGAGCGGTGGCTTACGCCTGTAATCCCAATACTTTGGGAGGCTGAGGCAGATGGATCATGTGAGGTCAGGAATTTAAGACCAGCCTGGCCAACATGGTGAAACACTATCTCTACTAAAAATACCAAAACTGGCCAGGTGGTAGTGGCACGCATCTGTAATCCCAGCTATTTATGAGGCTGAGGCAGGAGAATCACTCGAGGCTGAGAAGCGGAGGTTGCTGTGAGCCGAGATTGCGCCACTGCACTCCCACCTGGGCAATAGAGTGAGATCCTGTTTCCAGAACAAAAAGTTGTGCTCGCTTTGGCAGCACATATACTAAACTTGGAACGATACAGAGAAGATTAGCATGGCCCCTGCGCAAGAATGACATGCAAATTCGTGAAGCATTCCATATTTTTATGCTCATCACCACTGGCCATCAGAGAAATGCAAATCAAAGCCACAATGAGATACCATCTCACACCAGTTAGAATGGCGATCGTTAAAAAGTCAGGAAACAACAGGTGCTGGAGAGGATGTGGAGAAATAGGAACACTTTTACACTGTTGGTGTAAACTAGTTCAACCATTGTGGAAAACAGTGTGGTGATTCCTCAAGGATCTAGAACTAGAAATACCATTTGACCCAGCCATCCTATTACTGCGTATATACCCAAAGGATTATAAATCATGCTGCTATAAAGACACATGCGGCCGGGCGCGGTGGCTCAAGCCTGTAATCCCAGCACTTTGGGAGGCCGAGACGGGCGGATCACTAGGTCAGGAGATCGAGACCATCCTGGCGAACACGGTGAAACCCCGTCTCTACTAAAAAATACAAAAAAACTAGCCGGGTGAGGTGGCGGGCGCCTGTAGTCCCAGCTACTCGGGAGGCTGAGGCAGGAGACTGGCGTAAACCCGGGAGGCGGAGCTTGCAGTGAGCTGAGATCCGGCCACTGCACTCCAGCCTGGGCGACAGAGCGAGACTCCATCTCAAAAAAAAAAAAAAAAAAAGACACATGCACACGTATGTTTATTGTGGCACTATTCACAATAGCAAAGACTTGGAACCAACCCAAATGTCCATCAATGACAGACTGGATTAAGAAAATGTGGCACATACACACCTTGGAATGTATGCAGCCATAAAAAAGGATGAGTTCACGTCCTTTGTAGGGACATGGATGAAGCTGGAAACCATCATTCTGAGCAAACTATCGCAAGGACAGAAAACCAAACACCACATGTTCTCACTCATAGGTGGGAATTGAACAATGAGAACACATGGACACAGGGTTGGGAACATCACACACCAAGGCCTGTCGTGGGGTGGGGGGAGCGGGGAGGGATAGCATTAGGAGATATACCTAATGTAAATGACGAGTTAATGGGTACAGCACACCAACATGGCACATGTATACATATGTAACAAACCTGCATGTTGTGCACATGTACCCTAAAACTAAAAGTATCATTAAAAAATCAAATTAAAAAAAAAAGTGGATGAATGGATCAAAAAACAAGACCCAACCATCTCCTGCATACAAGAAACACTTTACCTATAAAAACACACATAGACTAGGCCGGGCACGGTGGCTCAAGCCTGTAATCCCAGCACTTTGGGAGGCCGAGGTGGGCGGATCATGAGGTCAGGAGATCAAGACCATCCTGGCTAACACGGTGAAACCCTGTCTCTACTAAAAATACAAAAAATTAGCCATGTGTGGTGGCAGGCGCCTGTAGTCTCAGCTACTCAGGAGGCTGAGGCATGAAAATGGTGTGAACCGGGGAGGCGGAGCTTGCAGGGAGCCGAGATCACACCACTGCACTCCATCCAGCCTGGGACACAGAGCAAGACTCCATCTCAAAAAAAATACAAAAACAGGGCCGGGCGCGGTGGCTCAAGCCTGTAATCCCAGCACTTTGGGAGGCCGAGACGGGCGGATCACGAGGTCGGGAGATCGAGACCATCCTGGTTAACACGGTGAAACCCCGTCTCTACTAAAAAATACAAAAAAAAAAAAAATACAAAAACAGAAACAAACAAACAAACAAAAACCACATAGACTAAAAGGAATTGACAAGGATATTCCATGCAAACAACCCAAAAAGCAGGAGTAGCAAAACTTAGAGAAAACTAATCAATTTCAAGACAAAAAGTATAAAAAGAGACAAAGCAGGTTATTATATAATTTAGATAAAGGGGTCAACTCAGCAAGGGAATATAACAATTGTAAATACATATGCACCCAATGCTGGAGCTTCCTGATATAGGAAGCAAATATTACTAGAGCTAAAGAGAGAGATCCCAATACAATAATAGCCGGAGATTTCAACACCCCGTTTTCAGCATTGGACAGATCAATCATCCAGACAGAGAATCAAAGAAACATAGGACTTAATGTACACTACAGACCCAACGGACATTGACAGAACACTTGGCGCAGCAGCTGCAGATCACACATTCTTACCGCAGCACACGAACCGTCCTCAAACACAGACCGCATGTTGGGCCACAAAACAAGTCAACGAAACAGGAAGGCAATTTTAAAATCTTTTGAGACATGAGAATGGAAACAACATGTCAAAACCTGTGGGATACGGTGAAAGCAGTACTAAGAGGAAAGTGTATAGCTATAAGCGCCTACATCAAAAAAGTAGAAAAACTTCAAATAAACCACCTGACACTTTTTTTTTTTTTGGAGACAAGGTCTTGCTCTGTTGCCCAGGCTGGAGTGCAGTGGCACAATCATAGTTCTTTGCAGCCTTGACCTCCCAGGCTCCAGTGATCCTCCTACCTCAGCCACCCAAGTAAATGGGACTATAGGTACACAATCACCACATCCAGCTAATTCTGGTACTTTTTGTAGAGACAGGGTCCCACCATGCTGTTCACGCTGGTCCCACACTCCTCGGCTCGAGCAATCCCACCTTGGCCTCCCAAAGGGCTGGGATTACAGGTGTGAGCCACCATTCCTGGCTATGATGCACGTTAAAGAACTAGAAAATCAAGAGCAGGCCGGGCACGGTGGCTCACGCCTGTAATCCCAGCCCTTTGCGAGGCCTGACTGGCGGATCACTTGAGTCCAGGAGTTTCAGACCAGCTTGACCAACACGACGAAAACCCATCTCTACTAAAAATAAATACAAAACTTAGCTGGGCGTGGTGGCTCACACCTGTCGTCCCAACTACTCAGGAGGCTGAGGCAGGAGAACTGCTTGAATCCTGGAAGCAGAGATTGCAGTGAGCCAAGATGGTGCCACTGTACTCCAACCTGGGCGACAGAGCGAGACCCTGTCACAAAAAAAAAAAAAAAAAAAGAAAAAGAAAAGAAAAGAAAAACAAACACAAAATTAGTAGGAGAAAACAAATAATAAAGATCAGAGCAGGCCAGGTTCACGGGCATGGTGGCTCAACTCCTAGGTGCTCAGGAGTTTGAGATCAGTCTGGCCAACATGGCAAAACCCCATCTCTCCTAAAAATATGGAAAAAACAATGGCTGGATGTGGTGATGTGTGCCTGTACCCCAGCTACTTGGGAGGCTGAGGTGGGAGAATTACCTGAGCTCAGGAAGTGGAGGCTGCAGTGACTCGTGATTGCACCCTGCACTCTAGCTGGGTAACTGGACTGAGATTCTGTCTCAAAAAAACAAAGACCAGAGCAGAAATAAATGAAATGGAAATGAAGGAAACAATACAAAAATCAATGAAACAAAAAGTTGTTTTTTCGAAAAGAGAAACAAAATCAACAAACCTTTAGCCAGACTAAGAAAAAAAGAGAGAAGACCCAAATCAATAAAATCGGAGATTAAAAAGGAGACATTACCACTGATCCTACAGAAACTCAAAGGATCATTAGAGGCAACTATGTGCAACTATATGCTAATAAACTGGAAAGCCTAGAACTGCGTCAATTTCTACACACATAAAACCTATCAAGACTGAACCATGAAGAAATCCAAAAACCTGAACAGGCCGTGTGCAGTGGCTCACACCTGTAATCCCAGCACTTTGGGAGGCCGAGGCGGGCAGATCACCTGAGATCAGGAGTTCAAGACCAGCCTGGCCAACATGGTGAAACACCAGTCTCTACTAAAAAATATATAAAAATTAGCCGTGCATGGTGGCAGGTGCCTCTAATGCCAGCTACTCGGGAGGCTGAGGCAGGAGAATCACTTGAACCTGGGAGGCAGAGGTTGCAGTGAGCCGAGGTCACGCCACTGCACTCCAGCCTGGGTGACAGAGCAAGACTCCATCTCAAAAAAATTAAAATAACAAAAACCTCAACAGACCAATAACAAGTCATGCGATGAAAGCTGTAATAAAATGTTCCCAACAAAGAAGCCCAGGAACCCAATGACTTCACTGCTGAATTTTACCAAACATTTAAAGAAGAACTAATACCAATCCTATTCAAACTATTCTGAAAAATAGAGGAGGAGGGAATCCTTCCAAACACATTCTACAAGGCCAGTATTATCCTGATACCCAAACCAGACAAAGACATACTAAAACAATTACAGGCCAGTATCTTTTATGAACACTGATGCAAAAATTCTCAACAAAATGCTAGCAAACTGAATTAAACAACACATTCAAAAGATTATTCATCACGACCAAGTGGGATTTATCCCAAGGATACAAGGATGGTTCAACATACACGAATCAGTCAATATGACCCATCATATCAACAGAATGAAGGACAAAACCATAGAATAACCTCAACTGATGCTGAAAAAGCATTTGATAAAATTCAGCTATCCTGGCTAACATGGTGAAACCCCGTCTCTACTAAAAATACAAAAAACTAGCCGGGCGTGGTGGCGGGCGCCTGTAGTCTCAGCTACTTGGGAGGCTGAGGCGGGAGAATGGCGTGAACCCGGGAGGCGGAGCTTGCAGTGAGCTGAGATCACGCCACTGCACTCCAGCCTGGGAGACACAGCGAGACTCCGTCTCAAAAAAAAAAAAAAAAATTCAGCATCCCTTCATGATAAAAGCCCTCCAAATCTGGGTATAGAAGGAACATACCTCAACACAGTAAAGGCCATATATGGCAGACCTACAGCTAATATGATACCAAATGGGGAAAAAACAAAATCCTTTCCTCTGAGATCTGGAACACGGCAAGGATGCCCACTTTCACCACTGCTGTTCAACATAGTACTGGAAGTCCTAGCTAGAGCAATCAGACAAGAGAAAGAATTAGAGGGCATCCAAATTGTAAAGGAAGGGCTGGGCACGGTGGCTCACGCCTGCAATCCCAGCACTTTGGGAGGCCGAGGCAGGCAGATCACCTGAGGTCAGGAGTTTGAGACCAGCTTGGCTGACATGGTGAAACTCTGTCGCTACTAACATACAAAAATTAACTGGGCGTGGTGACACACACCTGTAATCCCAGTTACTCAGGAGGCTGAGACAGAAGAATTGCTTGAACCTGGGAGGTGGAATTACAGTGAGCCGAGACGGTGCACTGCACTCTAGCCTGGGCCACAGAGCAAGACTCCATCTCAAAGAAAAAAAAAAAAAGAAAGAAAGAAAGAAAGAAAAAGAATGAGATCCTGTCATTTGTTTTGTTTTTTTGTTTGCTTGTTTTTGAGACGGAGTCTCACTCTGTCGCCAGGCTGGAGTGCATCGGCACGATCTCGGCTCACTGCAAGCTCTGCCTCCTGGGTTCCAGTGATTCTCCTGCCTCAGCCTCCTGAGTAGCTGGGATTACAGGCGCCCGCCACCACACCCAGCTAATTTTTGTATTTTTGGTACAAAATTCAGTAGAGACAGGGTTTCACCATGTTGGCCAGGATGGTCTTGATCTCTTGACCTCATGATCAGTCTACCTCAGCCCCTCAAAATGCTGGGATTACAGGCATGAGCCACTGCGCCCAACCAAGATCCTGTCATTTATAACAAAGCAACAACATGGATGGAACTGGAGGTCATTATGTTAAGTGAAACAAGCCAGGCACAGAAAGATAAACTTCACATGTTCCCACTTATTTATGGGAATTAAACTTTTTTTTTTTTTTTTTTTGAGATGGACTCTTACTCTGTTGCCCAGACTGGAGTGCAGTGGCGTGATCTTGGCTCACTGCAACCTCTTCCTCCCAGTTTCAAGCAATTCTCCTGCCTCAACCTCCCAAGTAGCTGGGACTACAGGTACGCACCACTACGCCTGGCTAATTTTTGTATTTTTAGTAGAGATGGAGTTTCACCATGTCGACCAGGCTGGTCTTGAATTCCTGACCTTGTGATCCACCCGCCTCAGCCTCCCGAAGTGCTGGGATTACAGGCGTGAGCCACCGCGCCTGGCTGGGGAGCTAAACATTAAACCGAATGAACTCATGGAGATAGAGAGTAGAAGGATGGTTTCCAGACGCTGAGAAGGGCAGTGGGTGGGGGTGAGGTGGGGCGGGGATGGTTAATGGGTGCAGAAATATAGTTAGATAGAATGAAGAAGATCCGTATTTGGTGGCACAGCAGGGTAACTGGAGTCAACAATAATTTATCGTACATTTAATCAACAAATAAAAAAGTATAATTAGATTTTTTTGTAACACAAAGAAGGGATACATGCTTGATGTGATGGTTACATCATTTACCCTGATATGATTATTATACATTATATTCCTGTATCAAAACGTCTCGGCCGGGCGCGGTGGCTCATGTCTGTAATCCCAGCACTTTGGGAGGCCGAGGCGGGTGGATCATGAGGTCAGGAGATCGAGACCATCCTGTCCCAAGTGGTGAAAGCCCGTCTCTACTAAAAATACAAAAATTAGCTGGGTGTGGTGGCGTACACCTGTAATCCCAGCTACTCAGGAGGCTGAGGCAGGAGAATAGCTTCAACCTGGGAGGCAGAGATTGCAGTGAGCCGAGATCACACCACTGCACTCCAGCCTGGTGGCAGAGTTATAATCTGTCTCAAAAAAAAAAAAAAAGTTTCATGTACCCCTAGGCCAGGCGCGGTGGCTCACGCCTGTAATCCCAGCACTTTGGGAGGCTGAGGCGGGTGGATCGCTTGAGGCCAGGACTTCAAGACCAGCCTGGGCAACGTGGTGAAACCCTTTCTCTACTGAAAAAAAAACAAAATTAGCCAGGCGTGGTGGCAGGCGCCTGTAATCCAGCTACTCAGTAAGGCTGAGGCAGGAGAATGGCGTGAACCCGGGAGGCGGAGCTTGTAGGGAGCCCAGATCGCATCACCACACTCCAGCCTGGGGGACAGAGTCAATCTCAAAATAAATAAATAAATAAATAAATAAATAAATAAATAAAAATAAAACAAGACACACACACACATACACCCCTGAAAGAAGTGCCTGGAGTGAGTCTCCTGGCCTCCCAACAGGACCCCCAAAATTGAACCCTTGATCAACGCGGCTGGATGTGCAGACAGGGTGGTAACAGTGCAGGGAGGCTGGGTCTCCTGCACCCGCCTTTCCCGCCCAGCAGTCAGCTGGGGAGAGTGAGGAGCTCACCCGCTGGCTGCGTACTCCCTGCCAAGTACATCCTTCAGTAAGTGCCTGGAGCCGGCACAGCCCTGCCCTTATGCCACTTACGTGCTGGGAGACGCCGAGATTAGTCAGGTGTGGCTCCTCCCCTGCATTTGCTCCAAATCCAGGGACAGGGGAGTTCCCAAAGCCATAAGAAGGCATTGTTCTAAGATACCGTAGACACCACAGGGGTAGGCAGAGGGGGCTTCTCGGAGGAGGCAGTGTCTGAGCTGTGTCTTAAAGGAGGGGGTGAAGTTAACCTGCCTTATTTAAACTTCACAACAGTCCAGCCAGGTAGGTGGTGTCCCCAGAATGTAATTGAGGGAACTGAGGTTTGGGTAAAGCAAAGTCAACATTTTTTTTGCATCCGTTTAATCATTTCTTTATCCAATAAGGGTTACTAACTGGCTACCAGGTGCTAGTCAATGAGGCCAAAAAGGCACGTACCTTCTCTCCAAACCCTCTCACCTCTGCAGTGACAGCCACTACTCCCCAAGTCTCTGTCACCCTTTACTGAGCCCTGGGGGTCTCTTGTATAATGGGCTCCCTCCCCACCAACCAGAGCAGAGAGGGGCGTTTGCTCAGCTCAGCCCTCCTCCAACCCCTCATTCCAGAATGGGTGCGGGAGCTTCCTGCCTGCCCTGGGGCACTGAGGCAGCATCCAAGTGCAGTTGAAGAAAGTCCATGTTGCCAGTTTGGCTCTTTCCACTGCCGGGGAGGCCACTGTAGAAGGTCTTGTTCCTGAGAAATGTGGGTGGTCAGGACGGTGGCTAGGGCTTGGATCCCACTCAGCCCCTGTGAGGTTCCCTCTCCTGGGCCACTCGGCTGGCAGCCTCCAGACCTCTTAGTTGGGCCACACCCTCAGATGCCACCGGGGTACCCCGTTGCTGGTCCCTTTTCTGTGGTCCTCTCCCAGAGTCCCACACCTTGATCTCTCTCCTTCCAAATGTCCTCTTTCTCTTTCCCCATAGGCTTGACGGCAGCCCTAGTTGTTAGCAACTCAGCGGTTTCACTTTCTCGCAACACTCAGGCTCCCAGCCATCCTTTGTAGGAAGGGAAATACCCGCTTCCCAAGCCGGATTGAATCTTAATGCACTGAAGAAGAGGAACAGAAGCAGAAGAGCTCAGTTTCCACCTTGAAATGGGCCGACCGCTCATATCCCACATGAGCCCCCAGCGGCCTCTCCTGTCCAGCCTCAACACCTCTTGACCGGACCCGGCCCGGACTCCTGAACACCAGCCGGGCCCTTCCTGGCATGTCCTCTTCTGGGGCAGCCCCGCTCCAGCCTGTGGATCAGTGCCAGCCTGAGATGGACTGTGCCCTGGTGACATAACAAAGGGAAAGACAATATGGCATTTTCCCCTTCAAGTTGAACTTCTTGGTTTTTTTCTTTGTTTTTTGGTTTTTTTTAGACGGAGTTCCACTCTTCCACCCAGGCTGGAGTACAGTGGCGCAATCCCGGCTCACTGCAACCTCCGCCCCTGAGTTCAAGTGATTTTCCTGCCTCAGCCTCCCGAGTAGCTGGGATTACAGGCACCCGCCACCATGCCCAGCTAATTTTTGCGTTTTTAGTAGAGATGGGGTTTCTCTATGTTGGCCAGGCTGGTCTCAAACTCCTGCCCTCAGCTGAGCCACCTGCCTCGGCCTCCCGAAGTGCAGGAATTACAGGCGTGAGCCATGCGCCCGGCCTGAACTTCTTCAATTTAAGGTCTTCTTTATTCAGAGCTAGTTATTCCTGTGTTAGTGTATGTGTATGTTAGCATGTCCTTTATGAAATATTGATCATAGAAAATACTTTTTTTAAAAAAAAATCATTGTTTGACAGAATTAAAATTGGGGGCCGGGTGCGGTGGCTCATGCCTGTAATCCTAGCACTTTGGGAGGCCGAGGCAAGCAGATCACTGGAGGTCAGGAGTTCAAGACCAGCCTGGCCAACATGGTGAAACCCTGTCTCTACTAAAAACACAAAATTAGCTGGGCGTGGTGGTATGTGCCTATAATCCCAGCTACTCAGAAGGCAGAGGAAGGAGAGTCGCTGGAACCTGGGAGGCAGAGGTTGCAGTGAGCCGAGATTGCGCCAATGTACTCCAGCCTGGGTGACACAGCAAGACTCTGTATCAAAAAAAAAAAAAAAAATTAAAATTTGGCAGCTGAGTCTGTTCCCCAAATTTAAGGCATGCTAGCCAGGTGATGGGTGCATGAGCATGCAGCCTGCTCTTCTCTCTGCTTTTGAATATGTTTGAAACTATTCAGTTACATGTGTTTTTTTAATAATTTATTTTTAATTTTTGTGGGTACAGAGCAGGTGTATATATTTATGGGGTTGTTTAAAAAAAAGTCTAGATGGATTGAAAAGTTAAATGTTAATATGAAACATTATGAAACATATGAAACATTAAACTACAAAAGGATTAGGAGGAAAGATAGAAGGTGGTGATCTGTGAAATGTAGAAGTTTTAGGGTGGAGAGGTCAATCTGTGTAGAATGCAAAGCTTCTAAGTCATTCCTCCACAGTAGCTCCCCATGGCTCTCAGGACACAGGCTGAGCTCAGATACCTCCTCCTCTAGGAAGTCCTCCCTGACCTCAACCTCCTGGTTAGGTTAGAAGCAAACCATAATTGGAGACCTTAGGGGCCCATTTACGTTGGGCAAGGTATTGTATGATTTCATGATAATGCATATGGCCCTGTGACCCACCTCAGAGTCAGGGATGGAGGAGCCTGGTGCAGATACTGGCAAATCCTTCGATGATGAGTGAGTAAAGGGATGCAAGGGTCAGTGCCGGGGCTGGGTCCTCCCCGGGCTCCCCAGCAGGGAAGGACGGACGGGAGCCCAGCCCTGGATGCCCCCTCCTGCCCATGGCCCAGCCTCCTTCTCAGGCACCAGCCGGTCCCAAGGCTCTCTGCAGCCTTTCCCGGGCTCCTTAGTCCAGCTCCAAGCTGCCCCTCTGGCCCTGTGCTACCCCTGGTGCTCTCTGCTCTTGCTTCCAGACATCCTTTCTAGAGTATGGCCAGCCCTTCTCCTGTCTGGATGCTTTCCTTGGCTCCCAGGGTCTGAGCATAAACTGAGCTTCCTCTGCCTGGCTTCCAAAGCCTCCATGATCCCTTCTGCACCTGCTTCCCGTGCTGTTGCCCCAGACCTGAGATCAGCCCCGCCCTGCCTGCCACAGGGTGTGCTCCTTCCGCTTTGCTGCCTCACCTCTCTCACTGGCATGCCTGCTCCTGCCCTGCCCTGCCCTGCCCTGGTGATCGGCCTGTGTATCTATGTTTAGATACACAAATATTTACCATTGTGTTTCAGCTGCTTCCAGTATTCCGCACAGTAACACGCTGTATGGAAGTGTAGCCTGGCAGCAGCAGGCTATCCCGTATAGCCCAGGTGTGTAGTGGGCTGGACCATCTGGGTCTAACCTGCACAGAGCACACCTCCCGGGCTGGCTTCCGGCTTGACTATGTTCCTCCACGCCTCTCTGAGCAGCAGGATCAACGTGAGAAACGCCTACTGTGTCTGCAGCCTCCCCAGAAGCACAGTGCCTTTCGCAGCGCAGACGCAGCCTGTAGGTACAGTTGTCCCTCTCTATCCGTGGGGGACTGCTTCTGGGACCCCCAAGGATTCTCAAGTCCCTTATATAAAATGGCTTAGTACAGTTAACGGCAGACATGTGTTCTGAGAAATGCATCGTTAGGCAATTGTGTCCTTTGCAAACATCACAGGTATACTCAGCACAGACCCAGATGGTCCAGCCCACTACACACCTGGGCTATACGGGATAGCCTGCTGCTGCCAGGCTACACTTCCATACAGCGTGTTACTGTGCTGAATACTGGAAGTGGCTGAAACACAATGGTAAATATTTGTGTATCTAAACATAGAAAAGGTCCAGTACAGCCGGACGCAGTGGCTCATGCCTGTAATCCCAGCGCTTTGGGAGGCTAAGGTGGGCGGATCACCAGAGGTCAGGAGTTCAAGATCATCCTGGCCAACATGATGAAACCCCGTTTCTACTAAAATACAAAAATTAGTGAGACATGGTGGCGTACACCTGTAGTTATAGCTACTCGGGAGGCTGAGGCAGGGAGAACTGCTTGAACCCAGGAGGTGGAGGTTGCAGTGAGCCGAGATAGCCCCATTGTACTCCAGCCTGGGCGACAGAGCAAGACTGTGTCTCAAAAAAAAAAAAAAAAAAAAAAGGTCCAGTACAATAGTGTCATAATCTCAGGAGACCACTGTCTTACATGTGGTCCATCATTGACAGAAACATTGTTACATGGCATATGACACTGTAGCAGGATGAGCTGCAGACAAAACTCCTCAGACACCTGATTAAAGAAGGAAGAGGTTTTTATTCGGCTGGGAGCTCGTGTCTTAAGAGCCGAGCTCTCCGAAAAATAAATTCCTAGCCCTTTTAAGGGCTTTCAACTCTAAGGGGTCCACGTGAAAGGGTCGTGATAGATCAAGTAAGCGTGAGGAACGTGACTGGGGGCTACATACATCAGCTAACAGAACAAAAAGTTTTACAGTGCTTTCTCATACAACGTCTGCAATTTACAGATAACACAAGTCGTTTTGGTGAGGGGTTAATATTATTATTTTAGCCACCAGGTCCAGGTGGTGGCGCCAAGGTCATCTGGCTATTTATCTTACTTCTGTTTCTTGCCAACTTTTTGCTTTCTCCCTTTTCTCCTGTTTTATAAACTAGGGAAAAGGGAAGGTGGGGGAGAGGCTGGGAGGGACAGCAGGAGAAGTGGTGGTCTCATTCCATAACACATCCTCCAACTTTTTTTTTTTTTTGAGAAAGAGTTTCAGTTTTGTTGCCCAGGCTGGAGTGCAGTGGCACGATCTCGCGATCTCGGCTCACTGCAACCTCCGCCTCCTGGGTTCAAGGGATTCTCCTGCCTCAGCCTCCCAAGTAGCTGGGATTACAGGTGCATGCCACCACGCCCAGCTAATTTTGTATTTTCAGTAGAGACGGGGCTCTACTGTTGGCCAGGCTGGTCTTGAACTCCTGACATCAGGTGATCCGCGCGCCTCAGCCTCCCAAAGTGCTGAGATTACAGGCGTGAGCCACTGTGCCTGGCCTTTTCCCCCCCCTTTTTTTTTTAATGAGACAGGGTCTCGCTCTGTTGTCCAGGCTGGAGTGCAGTGGCGTAATCATGGCTCACTGCAGCCCAGACTCCTGGGCTCAAGCAATCCTCCCACCTTAGCTTCCCAACTAGCTGGGACTACAGGTGCATGCCACCATGCCCAGCTAATTTTTTTTCCCATAGAGTTGGGGGGTGGTCTTACCGTGTTGCCTAGGTTGGTCTTGAACTCCTGGGCTCAACCGATCCTCCCACCTTGACCTCCAAAATGCTGGAATTATAGGCGTGAGCCATCGCACCTGACCACCTCCTATATACCTTGGATTACTTACACCACCTAATACAATGTAAATGTCATGATGTAAATAGTTGTTCTGTGTTTTTTTTTTTTTTTTTTTTGGAGATGGAGTTTCGCTCTTGCTGCTCAGGCTGGAGTGCAAGCCTCTGCCTTCTGGGTTCAAGTGATTCTCCTGCCTCTGCCGCCTGAGAAGCTGGGATTACAGGCGCCTGCCACCATGCCCGGCTAATTTTTTTATCTTTAGTAGACACGGGGGTTTCACCATGTTGGCCAGGCTGGTCTCAAACTCCTGACTTCAGGTGATCCGCCCGCCTCAGCCTCCCAAAGTGTTGGGATTGTAGGTGTGAGCCACCACGCCTGGACATCATGTGGATTTTCAGGGGACTCTGAGAGGCGCCTCAAATCCGTTTTGGAATAAGGCAGGTTATTAGCATGGGGTCTAACCGTGAGCTGTCTGGGTGTCCCGGGCTGGCTCTTGGGGCGGGGGTCCTGATGTCTGGGACCTCGGTCCTCCCTGGGAGGCACAGAGACAGCGGGGAACGGGGAGCCTGGGGGAGCATTTAGAAGCTCATGTGCACAGGAAAACCCTGTCTCTACAAAAAATTAAATCAGCAGGGCCCAGTGGTGCGTGCCTGTGGTCCCAGCTACTCGGGAGGCTGAGGTGGGAGGACCGCTTGAACCCAGGAGGTGGAGGCTGTAGCCAGTCATGATCATCCCACTGCACTCCAGCCCGGACAACAGAGCAAGACCTTGTCTCAAAAAAGACCCCAGGCCGGGTGCGGTGGCTCAGGCCTATAATCCCTGCACTTTGGGAGGCTGAGGTGGGCGGATCACCTGAGGTCAGGATTTGAGACCAGCCTGGCCAACATGGTGAAACACCCGTGTCTATTAAAAATACAAAAATTAGCCGGGCATGGTGGCGTGCGCTTGTAGTCCCAGCTACACGGGAGGCTGAGACAGGAGAATTGCTTGAACCTGGGAAGCGGAGGTTGCAGTGAGCTGAGGTCACGCCACTGCACTCCAGCCTGGGCGACAACAGGAAAACTCCGTCTCAAACAAAACCAAATCCCAAAATTTCTCGTCTAAATCCTTCCCCAACGACGAGGGGACTTACCTCTTAGCGGTGGGTTATAGGTAGGAATATTCCGCGATCCCTCACTTTGACATCGCTTCGAGGACAGCCACCTCTTTCGGGTAAAGAAGCCGCAATAGGAGATCCCTCTGATAAAAAATTCTGCTGTGGGGAAGGCGAGCATCGATCCCACTACCTCTCACACGCCAAACAAACACTGCACCACTTATGCTGAATTCCTAGCTCAGCCCAACTGCTGCAGCCGGCGCATATTATGGCTCACGTCATCACCGGTGTCCCCTGCCACCCCCGCCCCGCCCGGCCAGCTCGCCACCCCATTGGCTCCCTTGAGGCTCCGGCTTCACGGCCATGATTGGTTTGGCTCAATTTAGTTTTAAAAGCACTGGCCATTCGGATTGGTGGTCCGATACGTCCGTCAAGCGGAGGCCCTGCTGTTGCTACGGCGTAGGGGGACCCAGACAGGTCTCTCCCGGTTTCTGATTTGTTTCTCAGGCTCCGGGGTCCTAGAGGTTCCGGATCCGTCAAGTACATGGGAAAAGAATGCGCCCCTCGCGCTTGACTGACGAGGCTTGCGGGCCAATCGGAATGGAGTCAACGGAGCCGCTAGGCGATCCAATAGGTGGTAGGGGCCGGGAGAGAGGGACCAATGAGCCTGGAGCTGGGGGAGGGGGGCAGGGCCGCGATTGGCTGAGAGGCGGCCAGAGGGAGGGCGGGGGGAACTCAAGGCCTGCTTGATACGTCCGCCATTTTGGGCGCTTTGCTGATGGTGTCGGTGAGCGCGTTTCCCGCCTGAGCGCAACTAGCGGCGGGTCGTGGGCACCTCCAGGTAATGGGGGTGGGGGAGGCGCTGGAGCAGGCCGCGGCGCGGGGTGTGCGAGGCGCGCGGGCAGGCGCGGGGCCCCTCCACCTGGGCCTCGGCGGCTCAGGGAGGGAGCGTCCCGGCCCCTCTCCCCTCCCCCCCCGGAATTCGTCGCTCCGCGGGCCCGGGAGGCGCGGCGCCGAGTCCTTCCCGGCCGCTCCCAGCCCGCTCCTGTCAGCCGAGGGCCCCGCCGGGACGGGCGCCGGGAGCGGGACGCGGCCGGGGCGGCGAACTTTGCGCCGCGTTGACGTTCGCGGCCTTGCGCGGCGGGCGGGAGAGGCGCGCCCCTGACCCGGCTCTGGCTCCAGTCTTCCCGCCCGCCGGCGGCGGCCCGCAGCGTCGCCCACCGCCTGGCCCGCGCCCGGTCTCCGCTCCCGCCGGGCCTCCCGGCCAACTCCTCCCGGGGGCCTCGGGGAGCGCGTCAAGTTGAGGCAGCAGCTCGCCGTCAAGAGTCGCGAAGGCCATTGTTGGACTCTGCTCTCCGGGAAACAAGTTTTGTGGGTTTCTGTTAATTCGCCGCAGAGTCATCGGGATCCACACCAGCCAGTTCCGAGGCTCCCACTACCCTTCCCAGTGGCTTTTTAACTGCAGTGGTGGCTCTGATGTAGACTGTCTCGAATGCCTCCCTGGTGTATTTGAGCCGGGGGGGGGGGGGTGGTCCTTCTTGTGGCTTGAAGTCCCTCCCTCTTAAAGAAGCCCATTCACTATTAATTTGGAGGTGTTTCCTGTTGAGGTCCTGCTGGCTGTGATCACAATTTGGACTTCTTAATTATAGGTGAACGGGATGGGTCTTTGGATGTACCTCCGTGCCCTGACGTTTCAGCCGCGTGACTTAATGTCATTTTCCTGGTACTTAACGTTTTTTCTGTGGGGCTTTGGGTGTGTTTTGCTTTTATGGGAGGGGGTCTTGACAGGCATTCCCTTTCATTCTCGCAGCACTTGTTGACGGGGTGGTAGCCTACTTTATTCATGGGAAGTTTACTTCGATTTTGTCCTCAAGGTCATGCATGTTGCAGATAGGTTTCAAGGGGAAACGGGACTCCAGGTTTCCAACCATCGAAATGTGCCTCAAGTAGCAAGTGTGTGAGACCCAGTTATGGTGGTGGTTGGATTTTCCTCACTGTGGAGTGGAGTCAGTGACTACTTTTTAGCTCTCTGACCTTGGGCAAGTTACCCAGCCTCTCTCTCTCTTATTTTTCTCTGTAGAATGGGAGTAATAATAAGTGTCCCAGCCATAAGTTTGTCAGGACTATTGCCCTAATACATGTAAAACAGCGAGAACCGTGCCTGGCACACAGAATCACCTCAGTGTCTGATTAGTGATTAGGCTACCTAATGGCTATTATTATTTAATTTAAATTTGATTTTTAAATGTTTAGGTACTATTGGGAAGTCAGATGAGCATTTAAGCCCTGACTCTTGGTGACTGTCTTTAGAAAGCTCTGTGTAAGAGTCAGTTGGGCTGAAAAAGTAAAACTAGAAGTTACCTTTTTTCAGTACAGGGGTTTTGAACATTCCTTAAGTTAGGTACATTTACCGGAGTAATTGATGAGTAGTAGCACCTCAGAATGTTTAAAGAGGTGGTTAAATGCAGAAAAACCCATCACAAGCTTAAGTCGGCCTTTATTCCTCATGTGCTTTTGGATACTAGTTTCTGGGTGACTGCCCCCCAAATCAGTAACTTCGTGTACTCTTCGTTGTTACTGAAGACTGTAAATGTACCGTGAATTGCAGTATTTTTCAGCAAAGGTAGTTTAGGAAATAGCTGTTGTCCTGGAGGGATACTTTGGAAGGTATTCTCCACTTCAGCATTTCTGGTCAAGGAGTGTAGAACATTGAACACAATGCCGTGTACTCAGTTAGAAATAAACTCACAGTTCTTTACCACTTGCCCGGTGCTCTCCTCCATGGTACTGGAAACCTTGCGTGCCCTTCCCCTGGTATTGCTGTGTTTACTTGGGACTTGCTTTGCTGTATTGGAGCTAAGTGTGTTTTGATGGACTCAGTCTTAAGTAGAGATGAGTATCTTGCTGGTGGAACTTCAGGACAGGAAGAAGATTGTTTTGGGTTTAGAAGTCTAGCTTTTGTGTAAAGTATAGCAAAGCAAAGCAAACAAGCAAAAACTTGCTAGTTTCAATGAACTAATTGGGAATTTGAGAATCAGACCATAGCTGAGCAGAAAATGAATAGAAGTAACATTGACAGGATGAGGTTGCCTAGGTTTTTTTTTTTTTTTTGAGACGGAGTCTTGCTCTGTCACCCAGGCTGGAGTGCAGTGGCCGGATCTCAGCTCACTGCAAGCTCCGCCTCCCGGGTTCACACCATTCTCCTGCCTCAGCCTCCTGAGTAGCTGGGACTACAGGCGCCCGCCACCTCGCCCGGCTAGTTTTTTTGTATTTTTTAGTAGAGACGGGGTTTCACCATGTTAGCCAGGATGGTCTCGATCTCCTGACCTCATGATCCGCCCGTCTCGGCCTCCCAAAGTGCTGGGATTACAGGCTTGAGCCACTGCGCCCGGCCTTGCCTAGGTTTTTAAGATAAGGCTTTGGCCGGGCGCGGTGGCTCACACCTGTAATCCCAGCACTTCTGGGAGGCCGGCGGATCACTTAAGGTCAGGAGTTCCAGACCAGGCCAACATGTGAAACCTTGTCTCTACTAAAAATACAAGAGTAAGCCGGTCATGGTGGCGTGTGCCTGTAATCCCAGCTATTCGGCAGGCTGAGGCAGGAGCAGGAGAATCACTTGAACCTGGGAGGCGGAGGTTGCAGTGAGCCAAGTCCAGCCTGGGAGACAGAGCGAGACTCAGTCTCAAAAAAAAAAAAAAAAAAAAAGATAGGACTTTGCATCTATTCAGTACAGAGATAATGTGCTTATGTGCTTGTTACAAATAAACATCTCTTTAAAACAAGTGTCACGATTGGTATTTTATTTCTGTGATAACTTCCATCGTCTAGTTCTGTATTTTCAGTATTTGAGAGGCAGCCTCTGTGTGTGTGTGTGTGTGTGTGTGTGTGTGTGTGTGTGTGTGTGTGTGTGTGTGTTTTGGTCTAAAATTTTACAGTATTTTACTAAATAAGGGTAAAGGATAGTGAAAATAAAGTTCTTTCATCTGCTCAACTAAAACTCAGCATTGACTTGGTCGTTAGAAGTTACGATCTGCGCCCCAGTATGGGGTGCTACTTTTTCTAAGGCTGTACTGAAAAAAATACCTGGCCCCTTGGCTTTAAACAGCTTTCATATTTTTTTCCTTTCTTAACTTAAAATGATTATTTTTTGATTTACTCTAGATCAGGAGTTCTCAGTTGGGGGTGATTCCCCCCCACCCCCCAGGAAACATTTGGCAGTGTCTGGACACATTTTTGCTTGTTACAGCTGTGGGAGTGGGCAGTGTGCTTCTAGAGGATAGAGGCCAAGGATACCGCTCAACATCCTACAGTGTCCAGCATAGCCTTCTCCCTGCCGGCCTGCAAAATTATCTAGTCCCAAATAGCAACACTGCTGAGGTTGAGAAATCCTGCATTTAGATAGATGTGAGACTGGCCTGCATTAGAATAATTAGAAATTTTTTAAGACCGTGGATGTTGGACTCCACCTCTGGAAATTTGTGGTGGGATTGAGAATCTTTTTTTTTTTTTTTTTTTTTTTTTTGCGACTAGTCTCGCTCTGTTGCCCAGGCTGGAGTGCGGTGGTGTCATCTCGGCTCACTGTAACCTCCGCCTCCTGGGTTCAAGCAATTCTCTGCCTCAGCCTCCTGAGTGGCTCGGATTACAGGCGTCCGCCACCACGCCCAGCTAAGTTTTTTATATTTTTAGTAGAGACGGGGTTTCACATCTTGGCCAGGCTGGTCTTGAACTCCTCACCTCGTGATCCACCTGCCTCGGCCTCCCAAAGTTCTGGTATTACAGGCGTGAGCCACTATGCCTGGCCACAAGAATCTATTTTTAAAAAGCTTTCCAGACGATACTGAAATGCAGCCGAATTTTAGAACCACTGTTTTACATCACAGGTTTAGGGACTGTTTGTGAGTTAAGGGTTCCTTTGGGAGATCTGTGAACTTGATCTTTGCAGTACCTAGATCCTGCCTTGGAGATTATTTAGTAGTGGGGATTATTTAGATGGTATACTTAACCATTTTTCAGATGCCTGAAGACTGAACTTTAGAAGCATTTGTTAAATAAATTGATTTTATAAAATATCTTAGGACTCTTTTTCTTAACCTCATGAAATACATTACCATACTATGCTGAAACTAAGCAAAATTCTTAGATATTTAGAGTTCGTTTCTGTGCTGAATAATCTTACACTACTGTAATTTTTGAGTTATGTATCTTTTGCCCTCCTTTTGTCAGTCAGTGGTCAGGTCTGTTTTTAGATGCCAGCTTCAACTTTTTTTTTTTTTTTTGGAGACAGTCTCACTATGTCACACAGGCTGGAGTGCAGTGGCGTGATCTTGGCTCACTGCAACCTCTGCCTCCTGGGTTCAGGTGATTCTCTTGCCTTAGCCTCCTGAGTAGCTAGGATTACAGGTGCATGCCACCACACCTGGCTAATTTTTGTATTTTTTTTTTTTTTTTTTTTTGAGATGGAGTCTCGCTCTGTCGCCCAGGCTGGAGTGCAGTGGCGCGATCTCAGCTCACTGCAAGCTCCACCTCCTGGGTTCAGGTGATTCTCCTGCCTTAGCCTCCTGAGTAGCTAGGATTACAGGTGCGTGCCACCGCACCTGGCTAATTTTTGTATTTTTAGTAGAGACGGGATTCCACCATGTTGGCCAGGCTGGTCTCGATCTCCTGACCTCAAGTGATCTGCCTCCCACTGTGCTGGGATTACAGGCGTGAGTCACCATGCCTGTGTTTTGTTTTGTTTTGTTTTTTTAAATAAAGACCGATTCCCAGAGAATTAGCCCTGGATCGCTTTACCAGTTCTGCCCATTGAGGGCACAGACAGGCATACAGTATGCTCAACCTTTTAACACAGTGATCCTGCCCACTGGTAAGTTGGACTCTTCTGTTCCCTAGACTCTGATCCGAACGGAGAAGTGTTCTTTTCTCCTGGGGAGATGAGATGCAGTAGTAGAGACAAGGGTAGATCTTTTTTGCTCATATTAAAATTTAGATTATCCAGTTTATTGAATGGAAGAATATTAGGAAAACTATACATTTTTGGCAACTAAATGTTAATGTCTGAAGTTACAAAAGGTCATGGAGGCATTTTCTTATTCTTCACCCTGAAATTTGGCCTGTGGCTATGTTGAGAACTACCAGTGACCCCCATCTACTTCTAATATCCATTTATTTGATCAACAAATACATTAATTGAGTCCTTTCTCTGCTAGGAACTGTATTAGGGATTCACTGATGAACAGGCCCGTAAGTACTTGCAGTCTAGAGGAAGAGGCAAACAATTACAAGAGACAGCAAAGCTGTTAAGAATTGTACATGGTGTCAGTGGGGCCTGGGAGGAAAGAGCTTCTGTTTGCTGGTTAGTTGATTTGCTTAAACTTTGGGTGGTTGACATTTCCAGAAGTTTTGCAAAAGAATAAAATAGTTAGAGTTTGTTACTCATTTATAAGAAGTAGTTACTTCGACTTGCCTCCTTAGTTTCGGGAGTCTTAAAAAGCAGTGCCATTCTTCCCATGCTGAAGATGTTTTGTAATGACAAATAGGTGTTTACAGCTCCATACACAACAGGTATCCGTTGACCAAACATCAAACCCTGACTCTCTGGTTCCAGACCCATTCGAAGCTTGCTGTAGGTTTTTGCACAACATTTTCGGCATTCCTGAAATGGATGATGCTTCAAGTGGGAGTGGGTGTTTTTCCTGCTGCACTATGGATCTAGGTTGACTGGAGATTTTGTTTTGGCCTTTTGACTTTGGCTTAGATTTATTTGTCATGGAAGCCTCCTTCTTCCCTCCCACCCCCTTTAGTTTTATGAGGAGGGAGAAAGTTGCTAGTCAGATCAATACTCAGTTTATTTCAGGTTTTGAAAGATTACAGACTGACATTTGGATACCAAGTAGACTGGCTACATGGCAAAGAAGCAAGTAAAAGGGCATCTGACGGTTTGTGAAAAGGTTTCTTATCTCTATGCCTAGCTAGGACATTTTCATGTCACAGACTGGACAAAGAGCTGCTTTACCCTGAGTAGAGGCCATTTACTATTTGTCACAGCTGGCTAATGTTGACCTGTTTTAGATGCATTAGTGAAGACTATACAGTTGACTGAACTTATACAATTAAAGTTCGATAGGTTCCGAACATCTTTTTACAGATATAAGGAGGCTCTGATTTTGTACTTCACAGCAACTCTGGGGAAAACCAGGGGATTATTAGTTCCAGAACTACTTACAGTGGAAATATATAGTGACTTGAAGTGGTTTGAATTCCCCAGAGATTTGACTACCATGAAATCTGATGGCCCAAGAAAAGATGAATGAAAGATTGTTTTTAGGAACATGAGAGAGCAGGACTGACAGGGCTGCAGACTGATGTTGAGTCAGACAGACTTGGAGAAAGTTGTGTGGGACTGTTGGTTGGAGCCTTGGGTTTCCTATACCTCCATGTAAATCTGAACAAATATTCTGGTGGCAGAGACACACTTTGAGAAAAAAGAACTTGCCTGAGAACACATGTCACACTGAGACGCTAATCAGGGCAGTTCACACTGCCCACTAAGGCATTCTCCATGGTTGGCTGGTCAGATTGGTTGGACTTTGGTCCTCAGATGGGCGTAGCGGGAGGAATATTGACTAGTCTTGACAATTGACTGGGGCTTCCATTCATGAGAATCATGGTTTTGGACTGGAACAAAACTTAGAGGTCATTGTTTTTTTTTTTTTTTTTGAGACAGTCTCACTCTGTTGCCCAGGCTAAAGCGTAGTGGCGCGATCTCAGCTCACTGCAACCTCTGCCTTACAGTTTCAAGTGATTCTCCTGCCTCAGCCTCCTAAGTAGCTGGGACTATAGGCGCGTGCCATCACACCTGGCTGGTTTTTTATTTTTAGTAGAAATGGGGTTTCACCATGTTGGCCGGGCTGATCTCGAACTCCTGACCTCAAGTGATCCACCCACCTTGGCCTCCCAAAGCGTTGAGATTACAGGCGTGAGCCACCATGTCCAGCCCATTGATGCTTACAGAAAAATGGAGGCCATGCAGAAGAATGGACCCAGAAGGAGTGGAGAAATCTCAACCCCGGTGATTCCTTAGGGTTGTGGTGGTCCCACCAAATCACAGTTTTAATTGCTGTTTGTTTCAAGAGTGACTTCACAGCTGGAGTTTACTTAGAATTCAGAATAAATTGTTAACATCTGGAATTTTATTTTTGGCGGTAGTGTGTGTCAGTTTTTTGTCACTGTATATAGTATTTGAGGGGTTCTCTTTTGTTGATATAGGGATACACAGGGTTTCTATTGCCTTTGGACAGTGGACAGGTCTCATCTGTCTGTTGTCTGCAAGTGAGACCCTGCCCCTTCTGAATAAACAACACTCTGAATGACTGCCCCTTTCCACCCTGGACTTCTTGTTATTACACCCGAAGATGGACTCAGCAGCTATACGATCCTCCCATCATAGGTATAGTATTTTCTAACAAAAGTACATAAACAACTCCAAGGTGCAGTGAATGATCTCAAGGAGAGAAGTGGAGTATTATGGGATCGTAGAGAGGCCTGGAGGCCTAACCAGCTGCTCTGGGGAAGTACAGGGTGGTGATGGTGGTTTCAGTGGCGGGGAGGTTACAGAGTTAGTGTTGATATGCAAATTTTCTTCCTCCAAATTAAATTTGGAGTATGCTATATATGTTTTAATGTACATAACTGTGAATATGAATATTACATTAGAACATGTGTAGCGTAATTTCTGCAGGTGGAGTAGAGATAATAAATTTGAGGTTTGCAGTTTGCTTTCTGAAACATCTTTAAAGTTTATTCTTTCCTGGCACTCAGGACATTGTAGGGTAACTTTGTTTGCTATGGAGTCTCACATTTTATATAGAATCATTTTTTCAACATAGTGTGGATAATCACATATGCCTTGAAGGGTCAATATATGTTAATAGATGATTGGATCTTTTTGATTTTTGCACTTAATTTCTTTACAAATCCTACGTTATAACCAGACAGCTCTACTGAGGGTTTACAGATTTTTTTCTGTAAAGGGCCAGTTAGTAAATATTTTAGGCATTGGAGGCTAAATGGTCTCTGCGAGGACTCAACTCTGCTTTTGTAGTGTGAAAGCAGCCATAGCCAATCTGTAAACAAATGAAGGTGGCTGTCTTCCAATAGAACTTCACTTAAAATAGCAGACAGGGGGCTGGATTTGGCCTGTGGGTTGTAGTTTGTCAATGCCTGCTCTAATCTGGTTTGTTTTTGTTTATCTTTTTGAGATAGAGTCCCAGGCTGGAGTGCAGTGGTGTAATCTGGAGTGCATGCAGTGGTTGTAATCCCAGGCTAGAGTGCAGTGGTTTTTGTTTATTTTTTTGAGGTAGAGTCCCAGGCTGGAGTGCAGTGTAGCTCACTGCAGCCTTGACTGACCTCCCCGGCTGAAGCGATTCTCTCACCTCAGCCTCCCGAGTAGCTGGAGCTATAGGCACATGCTACCACACCCAGGTAAATTTTTTTTTTTTTTTTTTACTTGTAGAGACAAGATCATCCTATGTTGCCCAGGCTGGTCTTGAACTCCTGGACTCAAGCAGTCCTCCCACCTTGTTTTCCCAAAGTGTGAGATTACAGGTGTGAACTACCACACCTGGCCTCTAATCTTTTTATTTTAACTTGTAATTGGACTATGAATTCAAAGAGTGTATATCAGCATGTGTCCAGATATTATTAAACATTAGAACTGACACTTGTGTACACACTAACCAGCTTGGGAAATAGAATGTTGCCATACCTTTGGGTCCCTGTGTCCTCGTGTCACCGCTTCCCTCTTTCTGACCTCCCCAAGGCAAATACCTTGCATGTATCATTTTTCTGCTTTATGGTGTTGCAAGCTATGAATGTATCCTTATATAATGTAACTTCATTTTTTCATTCCTGTAGACGATGTACATGGAGTCACTTTGTTCTTTTTTTGCCCCCACTCAACATTGTTTTTGTGATCCATTTATTCAGATGTTTGAGTGCTTACCATGTCTTGAACACTGTTCTGCTGCTGGGCATGTTAACATTAAGCAAAGCAGATGAAGAGTCCCTGTTTTCAAGGAGCTTCCATTTTGGTAAGGAAAAGACAATTAACAGATAAATGAAAGATACAGTAGCCGTATGGTAATACAAACAGGGAGAAAAGTAAACCAGGAGAGGTGGGGTGTGCGGAGTGCTTGTTATCTGCAGATTGAAATACAGCAGTCAACAGAAGGAATGCAGGGACCCAGCCACAAGGCTGTGGGTGGGAGTGGGGTAGGGGCAGCATTTTAGGTGGACGGTCAGCAGGACAAGGTGCTAAGAAGAAGGCGTGTCTGCTGTGTTGGAGGAGCAGCGGAGGCTGGAGTGAGGAGCCTGAGGGAGAGGGGGAGGAGAGTAGGCCAGATGGATGGGGGAGATGGGAGATGGGGGAGGGGGGTAGGTCACACTGGCCATTGTGAAGATTTTGTCTTTTTCTCTGAGTGAGATGGGTAGTTCACTTGGTGTTTTGAGCAGAGGGTGTCACATGATGTGGTTTCTAAAGGTCCCCTGAAGCTGTGTTAAGAATAACTGTCCTGTGCTGCTGGAGGGAGGCTGGAGGCTCTGGCAGTGATCCAGGAGAGCAGTAATGGCAGCTGGGACTGAACGGGAGCAGGGGTGGGAGTGAGAAGAGGTTGGCTGCTGGATCCTTCTTGAAAAGGAAGAGCAGACAGGATTTGCTGGCAGATTGGAGTGGGTGTGAGAGAGGAGTAAAGGATGATACCAGGGATTTTTGCAGCTGGTGGGCGTTGCCATGTATAAGGAAAGGGAAGACTATGGGAAGAACAGGCTGTGGAAATAAGATCAGGAGTTGGGTTTTGTGCATATTCAGTTTCTGAAGCTTTTGGAGAGCAGATTGGAGATATGTTGGATTGGGGTGTTTGGTGCCCAAGGGAGAGATTTAGGCTGCAGATAGAAATAGGAGTCTTCAGTGTTTAGGTGGCACTTAACAGTCCCGAGCTTGAGTGAGAGCACTGAAGGAATGAGGCTCTGTGGCAGCCTGGAGGGTGGAAGGAGCAGCTTTGAGGCCTTGGGAAAGTGCTGTCACGGAGGATGGAGTGGGGACCTTGACCAGTGCTGCTGCTGTGAGGTCACCTGAGATGAGGGCCAAGACTCGTCTCGTGGCTCTGGCAGTGTGGAATTAATCAATGATCTTGATGAGAGCTATTCCCACATGGTGATGTGGGAACAGCCTGGAAAGGAGCATTCACAAGGATTGAGAGAAGAGAAAGGCGAGTAGAGAGAGCTCCATCATGGGATTTGCCACAGTGATGAAGGGAGATTTGGGATCCTGAGGTGTTGAGATGGGAGAAACCACAGCATTTTTGCAGTGTTGGTGAAGTAATTATCTAGAGGATGAATGACATGATGAGTTAGGAGAGGTGACCATTGCTGGAGCCACATTCTTGGGAAGGCAGCAGGAAATGCATGGGTGACCATGTGGAGAGTTGTTATCCATGGGCTCCACCCTGGTGGGAGGAGGGAGAGCAGACTAGGGGAGATGAGATAGTGGGAGTATGTGGACGTTGGCTGCTGCTGCTGCTTTTTTTTTTTTCTTGGTGAGATGGAAGAGTTCTCAGCAGTCAGTGAGAATGAGGGGGAGTCAGGGCTGGCGGGGTGTGAGGAGAAAGGAGGAAGTATGACTTATTCTGTGGGAAAGTAAGAATGCGTGTGAATGGAATGGCCTACCTGAGGGAAGCAGTCCTGAGTTCCAGTGAAGACAGCACGATTTGTTATTTTTCCTGGAGGAAGAGTAGGCATTGCTTCATTTAACTGGGGTTGTGGTTTTCCTAATCAGAAATAGCAAAGCAAGAGAGGGGCTGGGGAGTGATTCTGTTGGTGGGTCATGGTACAGCCAGGAAGGGAAGGCGTGCAGACGGGTAGGTTTGCCCGCATTGGTGCGTGTGGTTGTGCTTTATCCATCTTCACTTCTCTGTTATATTGCAGACTGAATATGTCTCATTTTCTTCTTTGTTCTGCCATTGGGGAGTAGAATTGTTACTAGTATGAAGGAATGCTGCCTTAAACAAGTGCAGATGCATTTCTCCAAGGTATCAGCCATGTAGAGAACTGCAGGGTAGTGGGACATGTACATCTTCAACTTTATTAGATGGTGCAAATTGTTTTTCAAAATGATTTGTGCCTCTTTACCTCACTACCAGCACCGTCCTTCATCCTTGCCAGCCCTTAGTATTGTCAGACTTTAATATTTGCAGGTTTGGTGGATGTAAACTTGTATCTCAGGGGTTTTTTTGTTTGTTTGTTTTAGTGACAACGTTATTGAGAGATAATTTACATACTATTCAATTGATCAATTTAAAGCGTACAACTGAGTGAATTTTAATATATTCACAGAACTGTGCAATCATCACCACAATCTAACTTTGTAACATTTTTATCACCCCCTCAACAACAACAAAAAACCCATCTTGTACCTGTTGGACTATTCTGGACATTTCATATTAATAGAATCATACAATATGTGGTATTTTGTGACCAGCTTCTTTCAACTTAGCATGTTTTCAAGTTTCATCCATTTTTTAGCATGTATCAGTATCAGTCCTTCATTCTCTTTAGTTGCTGAATAGTGTTCAGTTGTATGGATATACCACATTTTATTTGTCCATTCATCAGTTGATGGACATTTGTTTCCTGTGAAATATATATTTGATTTTCATCCTTGGCATGGTTTCCGGGCATACAGCTCCTAAAATCTTTGGACTTTCCAAAATGGTAAGTGTCTTTATGTATGCTCATGAGTTGACTGATAGCTAGCTGACCTAGGCAGCTTCAGGCTAGGGGCTGGTCACTGGAAAGACCTAGCCATGTTTAAAGGGTTGGGACTTTCAGCTCCACCCCCAGCCTTCAGTGAGAGGAGATTTGCTGAACGTTGAATTGATCAACTGCCAATGATATAGTCAGTTGTGCCCAAGTAATGTCACTGCCATAAAAACCTAGAAGGACTGGGTTCTAGAAACTTCTAGAACACATGGAGGTTCCTGGAGGGTGGTGTGCCCATAGAGGGCATGGAAGCTCTGAGCCCCTCCCCTCTTACCTTGCCACGTGCATCTCTCCATCTGTAAACTTTGTAATATCATTTATAATAAACTGGTAAACTTGTTTCCTTAAGTTCTGTAAGCTACTCTAGCAAATTAATCAAACCCAAGGAGTAGGTTATGGGAACCCCAGTTTATAGCTGGTTGGGGGGAAGCACAGGTAAAACAACCTGGAGCTTGTGATTGGCATCAGAAGTCAAGAACAGTCTTGTGGGACTGAGCCCTCACCCTGTGCGATCTGACTGTATCTCCAGGTCGATGGTGTTGGAATTGAATTGGAGGACACCCACCTGGTGTCTGCTGCAGAACTGATTGCTTGATGTGTGGTCACATAAGTATCCTGTGTTGATTGTTAAGTGAAAGAATAGGGGCCGGGCGCGGTGGCTCAAGCCTGTAATCCCAGCACTTTGGGAGGCCGAGACGGGCGGATCACCAGGTCAGGAGATCGAGACCATCCTGGCTAACACGGTGAAACCCCGTCTCTACTAAGAAATACAAAAAACTAGCCGGGCGAGGTGGCGGGCGCCTGTAGTCCCAGCTACTCGGGAGGCTGAGGCCGGAGAATGGCGTGAACCCGGGAGGCGGAGCTTGTAGTGAGCTGAGATCCGGCCACTGCACTCCAGCCTGGGCTACAGAGCGAGACTCCGTCTCAAAAAAAAAAAAAAAAAGAAAGAATAGGAAAAACACTCTGGCTTGTTTATTTTTGTCTATTACTGGATTTCTACTTTTTGGCTATTGTGAATAATACTTCTGTGAATATTTGGATTTCTACTTTTTGGCTATTGTGAATAATACTTCTGTGAATATTTGCATACAAGTCTTTGGGTAGACATGTTTTTATTTCTCTTGGTGTATATGTAGGAGGGGAATTGTTGGATGATGTAACTTTAACATTTTGAAGATTTGCCTTTTCCTTATGGTTAATGCTGCTGAGTGTCTTTTTATATAGCTTATTGGCTATTTTGCATGTTAAAAAGCAATTATCCTTTTTTTTTTTTTTTTTTTTTTTTTTCCTGAGACAAGGTCTTGCTCTGTCACCTAGGCTGAAGTGCACGGTGGCGTGATCATAGCTTACTGCATCTTGGAACTCCTGGACTCAAGGAATCCTCTCGCCTCAGCCTCCCAAGTAACTGGGACTACAAACACTCACCACCATGCCTGGCTAATTTTTACAATTTTTACAGAGACAAGGGTTTTGCTTTGTTGCCTAGGCTGGTCTTGAACTTCTGGCTTCAAGCAGTCCACCCACCTTGGCCTGTCAAAGTGTTGGGATTACAGGCATGTGCCACTGCGCCTGGCCTGATTATCTTTTTAATATCTTATTGGCTATTTGTGTATCTTTTTTAGAGGAAAGATCACTTAAATCTTTTGTCCTTGCTCTTTTTTCAAAAAAGAAATGCTGTATTTTTCCCATTTTTAACTTACCTAATGCCTTATCATTTATGTGTCCATGTTCATGGTGAGATTGGCCTGTAATTTTCCTTTTTTGTATCAACCTTGATGAGTTTTATTATCAAGATTATTCTAGTCTAATAAAACAAACTGTTTTCCTCATTTTTGTTTTCGAGAGTTTATGTAAAATGGAATTATCTGTTCCTTGAAGGTTTGGTAAGCCTTGCTGGTAAGACCATTGGGGCCTGGTGTTTTCTGTCTCAGATTTTTAAATTACTTATTTGGGTGTTTTAATATTTATAGGATTATTAAAATACTTGTTTTTTCCTGAGTCACATTTGATAGTTTATGTTAAAAAATTTATTTATTCTTGTCTGTATTTTCACATATATCGGCATAAAATTCTGACTTACTATCTTTTGCATCTCTATCATATTTGTAATTAATCACTAATATTTAACTTAAACAGTATGTTTAGGTCATTAATTTTCAACCTTTTAATATACTTATATGTACATACATATCTAAATAAAGTAGTAATTTCCTTTTAAGTACCACTTTATATGCTATACGTTCTGCTCTGTATAATTTTTATCTGTAATTCTGAATATATTCAGATTTTCATTATGATTTCAAATCTTGGCATATATATCTTTTTAAAATCTTTGTTATTGATGACAAACTTAAATTGTGTTAATAGGGTGGTGTGATGGCTCACTCCTATATTCCCAGCACTTTGGAAAGCCTAGGCAGGAGGATTGCTTGAACCCAGGAGTTTGGGAGCAGCCTGGACAACATAGTGAGACCCCAGCTCTACACAACTTTTTTTTTTTTTTAAATTAGCTGGGCGTGGTGGTTCGTGCCTATAGTCGCAGCTACTCAGGAGGCTGAGGTGGGAGGATCGCTTGAGCCCAGGAGTTCGAGGCTACAGTAGTGAGCTATGATTGCACCACTGTACTCCAGCCTGGGTGACAGAGTGAGACCTTGTTTCTTTAAAAAAAAAAAAAAAAAAAGGGTTAATAAAATGTGGTCTGATGTGATTTTGATTCTTTGAAATTTGTTGAGGCTAGTTTTAGTCTGTGTACATTTTCATCACGATTCCATGTGTGTTTAAAAAGAATGTGTATTTCCAAATTATAAGGTGAGGCTTTTCCATGTCTGTTCAAACTAGTATCCTTAATTTTTTTCTGCTTGTTTTGTTCATTGGTGGGAGGTTGGGGTGGGTGTTAGAATACAACACTGGATGTCCCTGACTTGTGATAGTTTGACTTAGGATTCTTCTACTTTATGATAGACTTATTGGGATATAACCCCATTGTAAATTGAGGAGCATCTGGACTTCATGATGGCTCAATTTATGCTTTTTCAGCTCTGTAATGAGTTTATTAGGGTATTAAATTCATTTTCATGAGGTGCAGTAGCTTATGCCTGTTATCCCGACACTTTCGGCATCCGAGGTGGGAGGATCGATTGCTTGAGTCCAGGAGTTTGAGACCAGCCTGTGCAACATCTCTACAAAAAATTTAAAAAATTAAGTGGGTATTGGCAGCATGTGTCTGGAGTCCCAGCTACTCAGGAGACTGAGGTGGGAAGATCTGCTTGAGCCCAAGAGGTGGAGGCTGCAGTAAGCCGTGATTGCGCGACTGCACTCCAACCTGAGAGACAGAGGTAGACATTGTCTCTTAAAAAAAAAAAAAGAGAAAAATATATAAAATTTCCAACTTACAATCGATTTATTGGGACATAATCAACCCAATGGTAAGTTGAGGAGGTTCTGTACCTTCGATGATGGGATTTGTCAGATTCTGTAGCACTCAGTTTTTGCTTTGCATCTAAAAGTTTAGATTTTTTTGTGTGTATAGAGACAGGCTCACTGTGTTGCTCAGGCTGGTTTTTTTTTTCTCCTTGAGACGGAGTTTTCCTCTTTCACCCAGGCTGGAGTGCAGTGGCGTGATCTTGGCTCACTACAACCTCTGCCTTCCGGTTTCAAGCGATTCTCCTGCCTCAGCCTCCCAAGTAGCTGGGATTACAGGCACTCGCCACCACGCCTGGCTAATTTTTGTACTTTTAGTAGAGATGGGGTTTTACCATGTTGGCCAGGCTGGTCTCGAACTCCGGACCTCATGATACACCTGCCCCAGCCTTCCAAAGTTCTGGAATTACAGGCGTGAGCCACTGCGCCCGGCCCAGGGTGGTCTTTTAACTCCTGGGCTCAAGCAATCCTCCCACTTTGGCCTCCCAAAGTATTGGAATTCAGAGGTGTGAGCCCCCATGCCCAACCAAGTTAAGAATTTTAAACTTGCCTGTGAATTGCACAATTTGTCATTCTGTAAATCTTTGTTTCTATGAATATTTTCCCACTAAAGCATATATATAGGCTGAAAACTTAAGTATCTTTTGTCAAGGTGTTATGTAACTATGACAAGTGACTTTTGGTTACTGTTTGCCTTATATATCCTTTTCTGCCCTTTTACTTTCAAGCCCTTTTGTGGTCTTAATGTTTTAGACGTGTGTTTTGAAAGCCACACATAGCTAAATTATAGTTTATAATTTGACTCTAAACTGATGAGTTAGTGCACTTGGTAATTTTTTTTTTTTTTTTTTTGAGACAGTCTCACTGTGTCGCCCAGGCTGGAGTGCAGTGGTGTGAGCTCAGCTTACTGCAACCTCCACCTCCCGGGTTCAAGTGATTCTCCTGCCTCAGCATCCTGAGTAGCTGGGACTACAGGCGTGCACCACCATGCCCAGCTAATTTTTGTGCCTTCAGTAGAGACGGGGTTTCACCATGTTAGCCAGGATGGTCTTGATCTCCTGATCCACCCGCCTCAGCCTCCCGAAGTGCTGGGATTACAGGCGCGAGCCACCATTACTGGCCAGTCTGAAGGTAATTTTATACAATATTTTCGTATATGAAACAAATTTGTATACGTTGAACCAACAGAAAGCAAAGGTGTCACTATCTCAGCCATCCATGTGGACAATCTATGGTTGCTAGACATCACAATTGTTTCTGACATGAATTTATACGCTATCAGTAAGCAATCATTTTCTTATGATTATTCACATATAAGTACTTAACAGTAAGGGATATGGCATACCATTAATACAATTTAAAAACTGCGTAGAGGGTAACTAAGCAGCATAGTTCCATCACCGGAATACCTGTAACTGCTATTAAACAGCAGCAGATGCAGGGGGCCAGGAGGGTCTTTTTCCCCTTGGAGACACTGAATAAACTGTGTTGTGTGCCTGCATTTGGACTGTGGTCTGTCACATGAGGTCAAGGTGGAATTTTTTACTTGTGGTATTAAAAATGTTTGGATTTTGGAGCATTTATGATTTTGGATTGTTTGATGAGGGATGCTCAACCTATACTTTTATATTGTTGTTCTTAAAAAGGTTGTTTTGCCTAATATCCAGTTCTGGCTCAATGATTGTTTTCCCTTAGCACTTTGACAGCACTTCCATCTTCTTTTGCCATTGTTGGTGTTGAGAGTGATTAGAAGTTAGGTGTCAGTTGTTCCTCTGCGGGTCATCTCTAGCTTCTAAACTCTTTCTTCCATTTTTTAAAGTCTTTTTTTCTCATTATTCTTCAATTTCATTAAGAATTATTTATGTAGAGTTCTTATTTCTTATCCTTTCTCTGCCTGAGGGTTGGTTTCTTTCTTTTTTTTTTTTTTTTTTTTTTTGAGACCGGTCCTTGCTCTGTCGCGCAGGCTGGAGTGCAGTGGTGCTATCCTGGCTCACTGTAGCCTTGGACACCTGGACTCATGTGATCCTCCCACCTCAGCCTTCCGAGTAGCTGGAACTACAGGTGCAAGCCACCACCCCTGGCTAATTTTTGTATTTTTTTTTTTTTGATGAACAGGGTTTTGCTATGTTGACCAGGCTGGTCTCCTAGGCTCAAGTGATTATCCTGCCTTGGCCTCCCAAAGTGCTGGGATAACAAGTGTGAGTTACCACGCCTGGCCTGGTATGTTTCTTCAATTAAAAAAAAAATTCTCAGCCATTTTTGCTTTGATATTTCTCACCTGCTTTTTCAGTTATCTCCTTCTAGTACTCTTTTGAGATCTTATAGTTAGTATATTTTCTATAATGCGTTGTTTCAGCTATATGGACTATATATTCTGTAGGTAATACCAGTGGTTGCATGCTTTTCTGCTCTGATCTTTTGATGTTTCTTTCTGAAAACTTATTTCCTCTTGTGTTTGCTGTTTTTGATTTTGTGGTAACCAGTCTTTGTCTGCCATGCTCTAATTTGATGAGAATGGCCAAATGCCCTCAGTACATTTGTAGTCAATGTTCAACAAATATTTTTTGAGCTCTTCTATACCAGACACTGTCTGGGCACTTGGTATTTACCGAAGAACAGAATAGATAATATTCTGTACCTTGGTAGAACTTAGCATCTAGTGAAACAAACTTCTAGGGTAGGGATGGAGGTAGCTGTGAGAATTTTCTTGTTTTTGTAAGCCTAGCTTTGCATTTAAAGAGGTGCTTTAATATCAGTGTCCAGGATTTTTACATATTCCGGGCTTAAAGTGCTTCTCCTGTTGGCCAGTCAGCAAATGTTTTGTTTTATTTTTAGGTTGCTGGTATTATCTGCTATTTTGGATTATTCTTTTGGAGTCTCGATATGTCCAAATAACCAAGTACCAGATATGTGTTCTGAATAATTGCCAGCTAGTATTCAAAATATTTAAAAAATTACAATAGGGGATTTTCATTTTGCTAAGAGTTAGCAAATATATGACTTTTCCCCTCCTTCATATGGAGTGTTCTTGTGTCAATTTCAGGAAATTCTTAGAGATTTTCAACTCTTTTACATTAGTTAGCTCATTTTTTATATCCAGAAATGGGAAAGATTTCAAGGATAATTACCATTTTGAAATGGGATCATTTGATTGCTAGAAAATGTTAACATTGACTCCAGCTAAGTACAGAACATTAAAAACAATCTGGAAAAAGGGATATGGATCAAAATAGATTATGAGCCAAATCTGTCTCGAGGAAGGAAGAGAGTAGAGTTCAGCATTTATAATACATGGCCTATCCCAAGAGAGGGGAGGGACTATTTTATACATAAAAAAAATTAAAAACCTTACTTTGACCAATAAATTAAAAAGAGGCAATCAGAAACAAGAGCCATGGAGGGACATAATGACACATAGGCTGGGGCTAGTACTGGAGTTCATTTTGTGGCACTCTGGTATCAGATCCTGTCAGCTCTGGTCCTGTCTCTGCCATGGTCTTCATTGAGGGTTAGGGGCTTTGGTGGCAGCAGGAGCACACTGCTGATCCCAGAAGCACAGGGTTAAGAACTAACTGCCTTGAATACGATCTTAGTGATTTTCAGTGGAGCCAAGGAGTTTGAATTGCATAGGCAGTATAACTTCATCAAACTTCAAAGAGCCAAAGCTTGATAATCTTTCAGGGTTATGAGAAAAAGAATGAGAGGGGATTATAGAGGACATGGGTTAGAGAGAGAGAGCTGGTTTAGCAGAATTGTTGTGAGGATTAAAGATAAGTATTACTGGGCATGTTTGTATCTATCTCCAGGAGAAAGTAGAGTCCATTCTCTCCGTTTACCATATTGTCAGGCCTAACATTTTTCAGTTCTTGGTATCAGTTACTAGTAAAGTGCCTCATGGTTAGTGTAAACCTTCAGCAGCCTGCTGTGCTTACTTACCTCCACTTGCAGGAGGTAGGTGTGTCTTTTTATTTTGCTTGCTGAGTGCCTGCTGTTAAATTGTCACTTGCGCTTGATTCTTTACATGTGTTACTTTTAACTCTTTATTCCTTCTAGATGAGTGTGAAGTGTGAGGTAGTCATCTTAAGATGAAGCAGCTGGGAAGAAGGGAGGCAGTCTGGCCATAATGGTTAGGAAGAAGGTCATTAAGGTAGTCAGAAATAGGATAGAACCTTGGTTTGACCATGACTAGCTGTCTGACCTTGGGCAAGTTGTCTCACCTTTCTTTTTTTATTTTTATTTTTATTTTTTTTATTTTTATTTTATTTTATTTTTATTTATTTTTATTTTTTTTTTTGAGACGGAGTCTCACTCTGTCGCCCAGGCTGGAGTGCAGTGGCGCAATCTCGGCTCACTGCAAGCTCCCCCCCAGGTTTACGCCATTCTCCTGCCTCAGCCTCCCAAGTAGCTGGGACTACAGGCGCCCGCCACCTCGCCCGGCTAGTTTTTTGTATTTTTGTAGAGACGGGGTTTCACTGTGTTAGCCAGGATGGTCTCGATCTCCTGACCTCGTGATCCGTCCGTCTCGGCCTCCCAAAGTGCTGGGATTACAGGCTTGAGCCACTGCGCCCGGCCAAGTTGTCTCACCTTTCTAAGCTCCAGTTTCTTCACATGTAAAATGAGAATCATATTAAAATTATCCCAGCCAGGTGCGGTGGCTCATGCCTGTAATCCCAGCACTTAGCACTTTGGGAGGCTGAGGCAGGCAGATCACCTGAGGTCAAGAGTTCAAGACTAGCCTGGCCAACATGGTGAAACCCTGTCTCTACTAAAAAAAAAAAAAAAAAAAAAAAAAAAAAAAAAAATTAGCCAGGTGTCGTGGCGGGCACCTGTAATCCCAGCTACTTAGGAGGCTGAGGCAGGAAAATCGCTTGAACCCGGGAGGCAGAGGTTGCAGTGAGCGAAGATAATGCCAGTGCATTCCAGCCTGGGCAACAGAGTGAGACTGCCAAAAAAAAAAAAAAAGAAAAAAAAGAAAAAAAAAAACTAAACTACTACCTTTCCCATAGAAAATGACTTTGGGTAATTTGAAATTGTGGAGTGTTTTGTTTTTGCAAGTTTTCTAGTGTAGAAGTCCTAAACTTACACAGAATAAGTGGTTAAATGTTAATTAATAGTAGCTTATTTTATGCACTCTGGCTTTGGTTTTGAAGTCTTGACTGTGGAGGTAGGATATTGTAAACTTTTTTATTCAATGGACTTTCCTTTTTTGGTTTGGGATAGAAAGTCTTAGCTTTTTTAAAAAAAATTAATATGTGATATTTATTTTGAAAAAAATTATAGAGAAGGCTAAAACCCATTCTGATCACCTTTTCCAAATCCTTTTCCATCTTCTGTTGTTACTGGTTTTGTGTTTCCTTTCTTGATTTTTTTTCTGGATATTTGCGTATATTTGCTGGGTATGTGTGTTTTATATAAATATAATAGCACCATACTATTGTGCGGTTCTTTTTTCATTCATCTCTTTTCACTGAGTCCCATGTAGTACTAATAGGTCTACCTTTTTCTTTTTAATAGCTGCATACTAAGGGTATACTTTATCGCCGTTTCCCATATCAGGGGTCTTTAGATTTTGTTGTTGTTATCACAAACAATTCAGCTGGCTTTTAGTTCGATGTAATAAAGTTGTTTGTTCTCAGAAGCCTTTAGAATTACATTGTTCAGTACAGAAATAAAACACTAAGTTATAAGCTGAGTTCTTATGCTTTTTTGTCCTTGCAAGTAAAGTACAAATGTTTAAGCAAAGGGAAGAAAACTTTTCTTAGAAATGTATTTTGTTTATCTCCTTTCAAAATGAGATATGACATTGCTTTTAAATTCTATAAATGACTAATTATTTAGCAAATCTTTTAAACTTGTGGGAAAATACATAACATAAAGTTTGCATTTTCACCATTTCTAAAAAAGTTCCCAGCAAAATTGAGCGAAAAATATGGAGAGTTCCCATATACTCCTGTCTCCACACTTTTGCAATAACATCCCTCAGGAGAATGGTGCATTTGTTAGAGTTGATGAACCTACAGCAACACATTATCGTCCAAAGTCCATACTTTACATTAGGGTTTACTCTTGGTGTTACACACTCTGTAAGTTTTTTAGGCTGGAGTGTAGTGGTGTGATCTTGGTTCACTGTAACCTCTGCCTCTTGGGTTCCAGTGATTCCCCTGCCTCAGCCTCCTGAGTAGCTGGGATTACAGGCACTTGCCACCAGCCTGGCTAACTTTTGTATTTTTAGTAGAGACGGGGTTTTACCATGTTGGCCAGCCTGGTCTCAAATTCCTGACTTCAGGTGATCTGCCCTCCTTGGTCTCCCAAAGTGCTGGGATTACGGGTGTGAGCTACTGTGCCCAGTCATATTCTATAAGTCATATTCTATAAGAAAAATGTGTAAGGACATGTAGACACCATTGTATCATACAGAATAGTTTCACTGCCCTAGAAATCCTCTGTGCCTCATCTATTCATTCCCACCTCACTGCAACCTCTGGCAACCACTAATCCTTTTACTGTCTGCGTAGCTTTGTCCTTTCCAGAATGTCGTACATTGTTTATGTAGCCTTTTTATATTGGCTTCTTTCACATAATAATATGCGTTAAGTTTTCTTCATGTCTTTTCATGGCTTGATAGCTCATTCCTTTTTCATGCTGAATAATATTCCATTGTCTGGATGTACCAAAATTTATTCATTCACCTACTGAAAGACATCTTGGTTGTTTCCAAATTTTGGCAATTGTGGGTAAAGATGCTGTAAATATCCGTGTGCAGGTTTTTGTGTGGACATAAGTTTTTCAGTATACTTGGGCAAATACCAAGGAGTATGACTGCTGTATAGTACAGAAAGAGTATGTTTAGTTTTGGAAGAAACTGCCAATTCATATTCCACAGTGGCTGTACCATTTTATATTTCCACCAGCAATGAATGAGAGTTCCTCTTGCCCCACATTCTTGCCAGTGTTTCATGATGTGTCTTGGGTTTGGCCATTTTAATAGATGAGGGCTATCTCATTGTTGCTTTAATTTGCAGTTCCCTAATGATGTATGATGTTGAACATGTTTTCAAATGCTTACTTGCTGTCTGTAATGTTTGCTCAGGTCTTTCGTCCATTTTAAAATCACGTTTTCATTTTTTTGAGTTGTGTTTTTGTATATAAAATATATATTTTTTGAGACGGAGTTTCGCTCTCGTTGCCCAGGGTGGAGTGTAATGACATAGTCTTGGCTCACTGCAACCTCTACCTCCTGAGTTCAAGCGATTTTCCTGCCTCAGCCTCCTGAGAAGCTGAGATTACAGGTGCTGGCCACCACGCCCAGCTAATTTTTGTATTTTAGTAGAGATGGGGTTTCACCGTGTTTGGTCAGGCTGGTCCCAAACTCCTGACCTCAGGTGATCCACCCACCTCGGCCTCCCAAAGTGCTGAGATTATAGGCATGAGCCACAGCGCCCAGCCTTCTTTATATATTTTGGATAATAGTTGATTATCAAATGTGTTGTCAGATTTTGATCAGGATTGCATTGAATCTGTAGATCAAGTTAGGCAGAATTGATATCATGACAGTATTGAGCCTTCTTATCCATGAACATGGAATATCTCTTCATTTGTTTAGTTCTTCTTTGGGGTCTGTCATCAGAGTTTTATAGTTTTCCTCATATAGATTTTGTACATATTTTGTTTTATACCTAAGTATTTCATTTTTTGGATATGCTAATATAATTTTTTTTTTTCATTTTCAAATTCCACTTGGTTCCTTGCACGTATATAGGAAAGCAATTGATGTTTGTATATTAACCTTGTAGCCTGTAACCTTGGTATAATCGCTTATTAGTTCGGGGACTTTTGTTTTTTCACTTCCTTCAGATTTTCTCCATCATGTTGTCTGTCAAAAAAGACAGTTTTATTTTATCCTTTCCAATCTGTACACTTTTTATTTCCTTTTCTTACTGACTTCCAGTATGATGTGATGGAAGAGGATGGGGAGAGGGAACATCTTTGCCTGCTTCCTGATCATAGTGGGAAAGCTTTAATTTCTCACCATCTATTATGATGACAGTTGTAGGTTTTTGATAGATGTTGTTTATCAAGTTGAGGAAGCTTCTTACTATTCTTAGTTTTCTGAGTGTTTTTTGAAATCATGAACAGGTGTTGGATTTTGTTAAATGCCTTTTCTGCATCTGTTGATGTGATCATATGAGTCTTCTTGAACCTATTGATTTGATGGACCATATTACTTGATTTAAAAAATTATTTATTTTGAGACAAGAGTCTCACTTTGTCACCTAGGCTGGAGTGCAGTGGGATGATCTTGGCTCACTGCAGCCTTGGCCTTCTGGGCTTAAGCAATCCTGTCTCAGCCTCCCAGGTAGCAGGGACTACAGGTATGTGCCATCATGCCCGGCAAAGATTTTTGAATATTAAAGCAGCCTTGGCTGGGCACGGTGGCTCACACCTATAATCTCAACACTTTGCGAGGCTGAGGCAGACGGATCACTTGAGGCCAGGAGTTGGAGACCAGCCTGGGTAACACAGTGAAACCCCGTCTTAACTAAAGATACAAAAAAAAAAAAAAGCTATGCCTAATTTTTTGAGACTCAAAAAGAGTCTCAAAAAGAAAAAAATTAAAGCAGCCTTAAATACGGGATAAATGCTTGGTTGTGGTATATAGTTTTTTTAATACATAATGCTTTTTATGTATAATTCTTTTTATATGTTGATTCAGTTTTCTCATATTTTGTTGAGGATTTTTACATCTGTGTTCATGAGAGATACTGGTCTGTACTTGCCTTGTAGTGTCCTTGTCTGGTTTTGGTATTATGGTTATGCCGACCTCATAGAATAGAATTAGAAAGTATTCCGTCTGCGACAGCTGGGCGCCGTGGCTCACATCTGTAATCCCAACACTTTGGGAGGCCGAGGCGGGTGGATCACAGGGTCAGGAGATCAAGACCATCCTGGCTAACACGGTGAAACCCCATTTCTACTAAAAATACAGAAATGTAGTTGGGTGTGGTGGTGGGCACCTGTAGTCTCAACTCCTCAGGAGGCTGAGGCAGGAGAATGGCATGAACCTGGGAGGCGGAGCTTGCAGTGAGCTGAGATCACGCCCTGCACTCCAGCCTGGGCGATAGAGCAAGACTCCGTCTAAAAAAAAAAGTATTCTCTTTTCTGGAAGCGATTTTAGAGAATTGGTAAAATTTTTTCCTTAAATATTCAGTAGAATTCACCAGTGAACCCATGTGGGCCTAGTGCTCTCTGTTTTAGAAGGTTATTCAAATTTTAAATTTATAGGCCCTTAAGATGATCTCTGTTTGTGTACATTTTGGCAGATTGTTTCTTTCAAGGAATTGTTCCATTTCATTTAGGTTATTAAAGTTTTGAGCATAGAATAGTTGATGATATTTCCTTATTCCTTTAATGACCATGGTATCTGTAGTAATGTCATTTTTCATTTTTAGTATTGGAAATTTATGTCTTCTCTCATTTCTCTTTCTCCTCAGCCTGGCTAGAGTTGCGTTGATTTTATTGTTCTTTTCTGAAAACCACCTTTTGTCTTTTTCTCTCTTGATTTCCTGTTTTCAGTTTCATTGATTTCTGCTCTAATTCTTTCTTCTTTTCTTAATGGTTACTTTGGAATTAATTTGCTCTACTTTTTCTGGTTTCCTAAGATAGAAGATTAGATTATTGGTTCTGGATCTTCTTTTTTAGTGTATTACTCAATGCTATAAATTTCCTTCTAGACACTGTTTTTGCTGTATCCCACAAGTTTTGATAAATTGCATTTTTCAAGGCCAGGTGCGATGGCTCATGCCTGTAATCCCAGCACTTTAGGAGGCCGAGGCAGGCGGATCACTTGAGGCCAGGAGTTAGATTAGCCTGGTGGCCAACATGGCAAAACCCCATCTCCTCTAAAAATACAAAAATTAGCCAGGCATGGTGGCACATGCCTGTAATCCCAGCTACTCAGGAGGCTGAGGCATGAGAATTGCCTGAACCTGGGAGGCAGAGGTTGCAGTGAATGTGGATTGCACCACTGCACTCCAGCTTGGGTGACAGAGCAAGACTGTCTCAAAAAATAAAAAAAATAAAAACAATAAAAAATTGTATTTTTTTTTTCTTTTCTTTCTTTTTTTTTTTTTTTTTTTTTTTGAGGCGGAGTCTCGCTCTGTAGCCCAGGCTGGAGTGCTGTGGCCGGATCTCAGCTCACTGCAAGCTCCGCCTCCCGGGTTCCCGCCATTCTCCTGCCTCAGCCTCCCGAGTAGCTGGGACTACAGGCCCCCGCCACCTCGCCCGGCTAGTTTTTGTATTTTTTAGTAGAGACGGGGTTTCACCGTGTTAGCCAGGATGGTCTCGATCTCCTGACCTCGTGATCCGCCCGTCTCGGCCTCCCAAAGTGCTGGGATTACAGGCTTGAGCCACCGCGCCCGGCCATAAAATTGTATTTTTTTATTTACTTAAAAATACTTTTAACTTTCTCTTGAGATTTGTTTTTGACCCCCATGTTATTTAGAAGTATGTTATTTAATCTTCAGGTATTTGGGGATTTTTCAGTTGTCTTTATGTTATTGATTTCTAGTTTAATTTCATTGTGGTCTGAGAGTACATTGTATGATTTCTGTTATGTGTTTTAAGGCCCAGAGTGTGGGCTGTCTTGGTGAATGTTCTATATGAACTTCAGAAGAGTCTGCTGTTGTTGAGATAATGTATAGATGTCAATTATATCCAGTAGATTGATGGTGCTATTGAGTTCATCATGTCCTTAATGATTTTCTACCTGTTGGATTTGCCCATTTCTACCTGTTGGATTTGCCCATTTCTGATGGAGGGGTGTTGAAGTTTCCAACTATGATAGTAGATTCATCTGTTCCCCCTTGCAGGTCTATCAGTTTTTGTCTCATATATTTTGACAGTGTTATTAGGCAAATACACATTAAGGATTGTTACGTCTTCTTGGAATATTTCCTTCTCTATCATTATATAATACCTCCCTTTAGCCTTGATAACTTATTATGAGGTCTGCTGTGTCTGCAATTAATACAGCTACTCCTGTTAACTTTTGATTAGAGTTAGCATGATATATCTTTTTCCATCCCTTTCCTTTTTTTTTTTTTTTAAACAGGGACTCGCTCTGTAGCCCAGGCTGCAGTGCAGTGGCACAGTCATAGCTCAGTGTAACCTCCCAAGTGTGTGCCACCATACCCAGCTAATTAAAAAAAATTTTTTTTTTGTAGAGATGGTGCCTCGCTTTGTTGCCCAGGCTGGTCTTGAGCTCCTGGGCTCAAGCAGTCCTCCTATCTTGGCCTCCCAAAGAGTTAGGATTATAGGTGTGAGCCCGGCCCCCCATTCCTTTACTTGTGATCTACATGTGTCTTTGTATTTAAAGTGGCTTTGTTTTCTTATTTTTGGTTTCTATGTTTTTGTTGGGAGCCACGGGGGAACGGCTTCTTCCCTGTCAACAGAGGTGCTCACAATTTTCTCAGCCACTCCAAGTTTGGGCCCTAGAGCACCTGGGGGGTCCTGGTGATGGCTGGACACATCAGGCATGTTCTCATCGTGTAGAGGGGCACTGGCTAGTTGTAGGGTGTGTCCTGATTGATCATGATGGCCTCCTTGGTGTAGGGGTGGAGTAGGGGTAGAATCACAGAAGCTGGTGATGGTTAAGGACACATTGGCTCAGGCATTCTTGAGGAAGGCAACAAGTCTCGCTGCCATCTTGGTCTTGAATCTGGCAACAGCTAGGTTCCTTGTAGACGACATATAGTTGCGTCTTACTTTTTGATACACTCTGAAAATTGCTCTTTTAATTGGTGTACTTAGACCATTGACCTTTAATGTGATTATTGATACAGTTGGATTAATATCTGTGATACTTGCTGCTGTTTTCCAGGTTTTGCCCTTATTTTTTTGTACTTTTGTCACATATACTTTTTCTGCCTTTTTTTGGTTTTAATTGATCATTTTATATGATTTCCATTTTTATCTTCTTTCTTAGCATATTTATTAAACTACTGTTTTTGACTTTTAAAGGGTTACACTGGAGTTTGCAATATTTATTTACGGTTAATCTACGTCCACTTCCAAATAACACTACACAGGTAATGCATGTACAGGCATACCTCATTTTATTGTGGCTCACTTTATTACACTTCGCGGATACTCTGTGCGTGTGTTTTAAGGAACAAATTGAAGATTTATGGAACCTTGTATTTGCTAGGCTATCAGTGCTATTTTTCCAGTTGCATGTGCTCACTTTAGCATTTTTTGTTGGTAAAATACTTATAATTAAAGTCTGTGCTTTTTTTTTTTTTTAAAGACGTAACGGTATTGCTCTCTTAATAGTGTAAACATAATGTTTGCATATGGGAAACCAATATGTTTGTGTGACTCACTTTATTGTGACATTTGCTTTATTGTGATAGTCTGGAACTGATCCTGTAATATCTCTGAGGTATGCCTTTACCAGTAATAACAAATATTTCTGATTCCTCATTCCTGTCTTGTCATTTTTACTTATTCATAAGCATGTATGAATACATAAGGAAGCATACTTAATTGAGTACATTGTTATTGTTATTTTTTTGAACAAACTACTGTTAATTAAGAATAAGAAAAATCAACTTTTTTTTGAACCTTCACTTATTCCCTCTCCAGTACTCTAATTTGTGTTTCCTACCTGGATCATTTTCCTTCTCTCTGAAGTAATTTTGTCATCATAGGTTTACTGGAAACAAATCCCCTCAATTTTGTTTGTCTCTTTCACGTTGAAGGATACTTTTGCAGGGTGCAGAATTCTAGGTTGGTGTTATTTTTCCCCCTCTCAGTACCGTAAATATTTTATTCTACTCTTTCCTGCTTGCATGGTTTCTAAGGAGAAGTTAGATGTAATTCTTGCCTTTGCTACCCTGTAGGTAAAGTCCCCCCCCAACTCTGATTTCTTTTAAGATTTTTTTTGGATTTTCTGAAATTTGACTATGATATTCCTCGGTGTTGTTTTTTTTGGTGGGGGTAAGTGGGGAGGTCATTGCTTGGCTTTTTATTGGCATTGTTTCCTGAGCTTCTGGATCTATGGTTTGGTGCCTGACAACAATCTGGGAAAATCTCAGTCATTGTTACTTCAAATATTGCTTCTTTCCCCCTTTTTCCAGATATTCCCATCACATGTGTTATACCTTTTGTAGTTGTCCCGTAGTTCTTGGATATTTTTTGGTTTTCTTTTTTTTTTCTTTTGTATTTTTTCTCTTTCCTTTTCAGTTACAGAAGTTTCTATTGTCATATCCTAATACTCAGATTCTTTCTTCAACCGTGTTTAGTCTACTAATAGATCCACAGAGGGATTCTTCATTTCTGTTACAGTGTCTTTTTCTCTCGCATTTCTAGTTGATTATTTCTTAGAATTTCCATCTGTCTCCTTATGTTGTCTTTCTGTTCTTGCTTGTTGTCTGCCTTTTTCACTAAAGGCTTTAGCGTATTAATCGTGTTTTTAAAAAAATTGCTTGTAGCCGGGCATGGCCTATAATCTCAGCACTTTGGGAGGCTGAGGCAGGCAGGTTGCTTGACTCAGGAGTTTGAGACCAACCTGGCCAACATGATGAAACCCCATCTCTACAAAAAGTACAAAAATTTGCTGGGCATGGTGGCGCCCACCTGTAGTCCCAGCTACTTTTAGGGCTGAGGCAGGAGGATCACTTGAGCCTAGGAAGTCAAGGCTGCAGTGAGCCTTGTTTGTGTCACTGCACTCCAGCCTGGGTGACAAAGGGAGATCCTGTCTCCAAAAAATAAAAATTGCTGGTTTGGTAATTTTGCCATTCCAGCCATCTCTGACTCTGGTAGTGATGCTTGTTCAGTGTCATTGTTAAACATTTTTTTTCCCGAAGTCTCAGTGTTTCAGCCAGAAGGTTGTTAAGTGTCTTTAGCTGTGTGTGTGTGTGTCTGTGTGTCTGTGTGTCTGTGTGTTTGAGACAGAATCTTGCTCTGTTGCCCAGGCCGGAGCGCAGTGGTGCAGTCATCTTCTAGGTGCAAGGATCCTCCCACCTCAGCCTCCTGAGTAGTTAGGACTACAGTCAGACACCACTGTGCCCAGCTATGTTTTTAAAAATTTATTTTTTATAGAGACGGGTGTTGCTGTGTTGCTCAGGCTTGTCCTGAACTCCTGGGCTCAAGCAGTCCTCCTACCTCACCCTCCTAAAGTGTTGGGTTTACAGCTGTGAGCCACTGCTCCCAGCCCATTTTAACTGTTTTGGAGTGGACAGTTCAGTGGCATTAAGTACATCCACGTTGTTGATCAACCATCACCACCATCCATCTCCAGAATGGTTTTCATCTTCCCGTACTGAAACACAGTACCCATTAAATCATCTTTTGGCTTCCTTGGGCTACATTGAAAGAAGAGTTGCCTTGGGCTAAACATAAATTACAGTTAACACTAATGATAGCTGATGAGCTTAAAAAAAAATCACAAAAAAAACTCCACGTTTTAAGAAAGTTTATGAATTTGTGTTAGGCCTCATTCAAAGCTGTCCTGGGCCACTGGTTGGACAAGCTTACATTAAACACTGACTTCCCATTAGCCACTCCCGCCCAGACCCTGAGAACTGCCATTCTACTGTCTTCATGAATTTGACTACTCTTAAGTACCTTGTGTAAATTGCATCATACAGTATTTGTCCTTTTATCACTGGCTTCAAGCACAGTGTCTTCAAGGTTTACCCGTGTTGTAGCATGTGTCTGAATTTCCTTTCTTTTTTTTATTTTTAAATTTTTTAGAGACAGGGTCTTGCTCTTTTGCTGGATACAGTGGCATGATCATAGCTCACTGCAACGTCATACTCCTGGGCTCAAGGGATCTTCCCACCTTAGCCTCCCGAGTAGCTGGAACTGTGGGTGTGCACCACCATGCCTGGCTAAGTTTTATTTTTATTTTTTGAGGTCTTGCTATGTTGCCCAGGCTAGTCTTGCCTGGCTTCAAGTGATCCTCCCACCTTGGCCTCCCAAAGTGCCGGGATTTCAGGCCTAAGCCACTGCGCCTGACAGACTTTCCTTTAAGGCTGAATTATATTTCATTATATGTATATACAACATTGGTTATCCATTTATCCATCAATGGACACTACATTGCCTCTGGCTTTTGGCCAGTGAGAGTGATGCTGCCATGAACATGGGTGTATAAACATCTGTTCAAGGCTCTGCTTTCAGTTCTTTAGGGTATATACCCAGAAGTGGAGTAGCTAGATCATATGGCAGTTCTCATTCTACTTTTTTGAGGAGCTGCCATACTGTTTTTTGTGACTGCACTGTTTTACATTGCCCCAGTGGCGCATGAGGGTTTCACTTTGCCCACATTAGCTAGCACCTTTTTTTGAGTGCTTAGACATGAGCTGTACGGTGGTTTTCAAAGCATTGTTGGTTGCTTAAATCCTTCTGGCAGCAAAATCCAGGGAAGTTTTCTTTGTAGAATTTACAAGGTCTGTGGTACTATATTTTCCTGGTTCTCTTCCTACCATTCTTGGCGTCTCTTAATTTTCTTCCGGGCCACTTTCACATTTTGTTCTCCAGCCTTTATTATTTTCCACACTGTCCCTTGGGTGGTCTCCACTTTCATGGCTTAACTTACCAGGTATGTGCTAATGATGCTCATACCTACTTCTAACCCTGATTTTCTGTTGAGTTCTGGTGCTTAATGGGCATTTCCACTTGTGCTCATTCTGCCCTCAAAGCAGTTATGACCCTGGTAATGTAGGGTCTAAGTGCTAGTGAGCCTGAGTCCTGATACTTCCAAAGCCTGGTTATTTGCTCTCTTAGCTTCAGTTTCCTTGCTTACATATGGGAAGGATAACCGTTATTTTAAGGATTAAATGATAGTTCATATAATGTTTAGATTACAGTATGCATTGGTGGTAGTTAGCATGTCTAGCCATTATCACTATTATTCTTTGTATAATTTCTTCCTCAATTTCATAAATTTTTAAAAATTGTCATGAGATTATGTAATCAAAAGGTGTTGCCATTTTTAATTTTTAATTTTTTAGAGACGCAGTCACCAGGCTGGTGTGCAATGGTACGAACATAGCTTGCTGCAACTTTCAGTCCTGGGTTCAAAGTGATCCTCCTGCTACAGCCTCCCAGTAGCTAGCACAACAGGTGTGAGCCATCATGCCTGGGTTAAAAAAAATTACATAATATGTATAAAACATATATAATATATAACATATTATATATAATATAATATATATAATATAACATATATGTTATATTATATATGTTACATTATGCATATATAACATATATGTTATATTATATATAATATGTTTTATATAATATGTTATATATTATATATGTTTTATACATATATATAGTAGAGATAAGGTCTTACTGTGTTGCCCAGGGTGATCTCAAACTCCAGACCTCCCACAGTACTGGATTAGAGGCATGAGCCACTGCGCCTGGTCAAGGTACTGTTATTTTTATTAATCTCATATGTCATTATAGTACTCTTTTTTAAAAAAAGCTGATACCTGGGCAGGTGCGGTGGCTCATGCCTGTAACCCCAGCACTTTGGGAGGCCGAGGTGGGCAGATCATGAGGTCAGGAAATGAGACCACCTTGGCTAACATGGTGAAACCCCATCTCTACTAAAAATACAAAAAAATTAGCTGGGCGTGGTGGTGGGCTCCTGTAGTCCCAGCTACTCTGGAGGCTGAGGCAGGAGAATAGCGTGAACCCGGGAGGTGGAGCTTGCAGTGAGCCGAGATCACACCACTGCACTCCAGCCTAGGTGACAGAGCGAGACACCGTCTCAAAAAAATAAATAATTAAAAAAAGCTGGTACTTGTATGCAAGTATATCAGCAATAGATGAATGGACCTGTTTCCCTATATTCCCCTCCCAGTATTAATTAGTTCTAATTATTTATGATTTGTTTGCTGGTTCACTGGATATAAAGGAATACCTTATGGATTTTCATTAAGAAAATTAATGAAAAACTAATAAAAAGTTAAATGTTAATGAAATGTTGACTTGCATTTTGGTTTTTTCTTGGCTGATTTCTTGATCACTGGGTTTCTATTTCTTTGGCTCCCACTAGGTATTGTATAAGCTTAAGAATTATCCTCTGGTGTTTTGAGTTTACTCCCCTTTTTGAAAGGACTCTGTTTTGTTTTAATCTCTGTACTTTGTATCATTGCTTCTCTATTGTCTGGATCTTATGCATCACCCAGCCCCATTATTGAGAACTGTATTTACAGCGAGCCCCTTCAAAACAAATTTTATATTTGTTTTTACAATATACAGTTAATTTCTTAGTGTCATCAGCTATAAATGGAGTTATGAGAAATAAATGAAAATTATTCAATAAATATTTCAGTGCCTGTGACATGCCAGACTAAAAAATGTTTAAGAACTGCCTGGCACATATGAGATCCTCTGTAAAAGTAGTAGCCGTTGTGATACTTCCACATGTACCATAAACTTTTCTTTTCATAATTTGGTAGGCAGTAGCATGATGGAAATAGGGTGGCATTTTTGTGTCCTTCCTTAGGCACTTCCCTACTGTGTTACCTGGGTCAGTTACTATCTTTCCAGCTCAGATTATTTGTAAAACATGATATAACTTACTATATAAGATTGTGAGGGTCAAATGTAAATGTGTGAATACATTTGGTAAAGCAAAGTACAGATGCTAAAACCCTTAAAAAAATCTTTTCTTAGCACCTTCCTTTGCAAATATAGATTGCATTTTTCTTTTATAACAGCTTTATTGAGACAACTCACCCACTTAATGCATACAATTTAATGCTTTTTAGTATATTCATGGAGTTATGCAACTGTCATCACAATCACTTAGAATATTTTCATTATTCCACAAGAAACCCTATACCCGTTAGTAATTAGTAATCACTTTTCATTTTTCTCTCATCTCACTATACCTAGGCAACCACTACTGTACTTTCTGTTCCTATAGATGTGCCTATTCTGTGCATTTTATGTAAATGGAATCATACAAACATGGTCTTTTTTTGGGACTAGCTTTTTCCCCCTTAGCCATCTTTTCAAGATTTATCTGTGTAACATATATCAGTACCTCATTTCTTTCTTTTGCCAAATGATACTCATTATGTGGGGAATATTACCTTATATTTATTCATTCATCAGTTGATAGATACTTGGATGTTTCTGAGTTTTGGCTTTTATGAATAACGGTACTGTGGACATTTATGTACAAATTTTTCTGTCAAAGTATGTTTTAATTCTCTTGGATACATACCTAGGAGTAGAATTCTTGGGTCATTACGGAGCTCTGTGTTTAATCTTTTGAGAAACTGCGAGACTATTCTCCAAAGTTTCTACACCATTTTACATTCCCACCAGCAGAGTGTAAGGATTCTGATTTTGTTACATCCATGCCAACACTTTTGTTTTTTTGAGACAGAGTCTCACTCTGTTGCCCAGGCTGAAGTGTAGTGGTGCAGTCACAGTTCAGTACATGATAGCCTTGACCTCCTGGGCTGAAGTGATCCTCCCACTTCAGCCTCCCAAGTAGCTGGGACCACAGGCATGTACCACCACATCTGGCTAATTTTTTTGAGTTTTTCTTTTTTCTTTTTTTTTTTTGTTGTTGTTATTAAGACAAGGTTTCACTACGTTGTCCAGGCTGGTCTTGAGCTCCTGGGCTCAAGCAATCCTCTCCTCTCACCTTGGCTTCCCAAAGTGCTGGGATTACAGGTGTGAGCCACTGTGCCCAGCCTTTCCCATCCCTTCCCATTTCCCCTTCCTTTTTGAGATTGGGTCTCTCTGTATTGTCCAGGCTGGACAGGGACTCCTGGATTCAAGCAATCCTCCTGCCTTAGCTTCTCTAGTGGCTGGGAATGTAGACATGTGACATTGCACTTGCCTCATTTGCTTTTTATTTTTTTTGAGACAGTCTTACTCTGTCACCCAGACTGGAGTGCAGTAGTGCAACCTCTGCCACCTGGGTTCAAGCAATTCTGTGCCTCAGCCTCCTGAGTAGCTGGGATTACAGGTGTGTGCCACCGCATCTGGCTAATTTTTGTATTTTTAGTAGAGTCTGGATTTTGCCATGTTGGCCAGGCTGGTCTCAAACTCCTGGCCTCAAGCAATTCACCCACCTCGGCTTCCTAAAGTGTTGGGATTACAACAGTCTACTGTGCCTGGCCTCACTTGCTTATTTTAAAATTGAGTTGTTTGTCTTTATTACTGAGTTGTAGGAGTTTCTTATCTGTTCTGTATTCCTGTCTTTTTTTTGTTTTTCTTTTGAGACAGAGTCTTGCTCTCTCGCCCAGGCTGGAGTGCAGTGATGCAGTCTTGGCTCACTGCAAACTCCGCTTCCCGGATTCACGCCATTTTCCTGCCTCAGCCTCCCACGTAGCTGGGATTACCGGTGCCTGCCTCCATGCCCGGCTAATTTTTTGTATTTTTAGTAGAGACGGGGTTTCACTGTTTTAACCAGGATGGTCTCGATCTCCTGACCTCATGATCCACCTGCCTCGGCCTCCTAAAGTGCTGGGATTACAGGCGTGAGCCACGGCACCTGGCCTCTATATTCACCTGGCCTCTGTATCCCTGTCTTTTGAGATAGGGTTTCACTCTGTCACCTGGCTGGAGTGCAATGGTGTGATCACTGCTCACTGCAGCCTCCACTTCCTGGGTTCAGGTGATCTTCCCACCTCAGCCTCCTGAGTGTATGCTGCAGGAGGGACTACAAGTGTATACTACCATGCCTGACTGATTTTTTTGTACTTTTTATAGAAACGGGGTTTTACCATGTTGCCCATGCTGGTCTCAAACTCCTGGGCTCAAATGGTCTGCCTCCCTCTGCCTCCCAAAATGCTGGGACTACAGGCATGAGCCACTGCGCCCAACCTTGTATTTGTATATAAATCTTTATCAGATATGTGATTTGTCAGTATTCCATTCTTTGGGTTTTCTTTTCACTTCTTGATGGTGTTATTACTGAAGGATGAAAACTTTTAATTTGAAGTGCAATTATCTTATTTTTCTTTTGTCTTGTGTTTTTGGTGTCATATCTAAGAAAGTTTTGCTTAATCCATGGCCACAAAAATTAACTCCTGTGTTTTTTTCTGAGTTTTGATTGCCTTGTTTTTTAATAACCATACTTTATTGGATAGGTAAAAGAACCTTGGTTCAGATGAGATCATTGTTGTTTATTGTTGGATATTTAGGAACCATGTATTTGTGGATGACCTGGATTGTTTGTTCTGTGGTTTTCCCCACAGTGTCATCTTCCTCTATATTTAGACATTTCTTTCTATTATAAGCACTTTGAACATTATTATATATGACTTTGTGTTCAGTATAAACACCTTAGAATAAACTCATAGAAGTAGAATAATTGAACCAGGGGTATGTAGATTTTAACAGCTTTTTGTTATCTGTGGCCAGAAAAATTACCCCAGTTACCATTTTACCAGCAGTTCCAGTCAGTTTTATGTTAATACATTTTAAAATTTGTTTTATTGGGGTAAATTTGAACATACAGAAATTGAACAGTATAATGAAACTATCAATTAACCCAGCTCCAACAGCCATAAACTCAAGGCCAGTCTTGTCCCACTTAACTTCCCCATTTCCCACCTCTCTTCTATATTGTTACTACTTAAAAACTCTATTGAATTACAGTAGAAATATAGAAAAGTACATATAATAAGTAGATTTTCACAAGCTGAAATCCACCTGGGCAATGTCCACTTCCAGTTACGCCCTCTCTAGGGGCAGCCGGTATTCTAACAGCTAACAGCACCGATTAGCTTTGCCCAGTTTTATTTCTATTAAATAGAGTCTTACAGTAGGTACTCTTATATCTTTCTCTTGATGTTGTTTGTAAGATTATTGAAGTCATTGCATACTGCTGATTATTTGTTACTGGTGCTTCACAAAATTTTGTCATAGGAAATTGTTCTGTTGTTGATGGACATTGGATAGATGGTAGCTTTGGGCTGTTACAAATAGTGCTGCTCTGAACATTCAGTTTGTGTCTTTTGGTCAAAGACATACGTATGCGTGTCTGTTGTTCAGTATACCTAAGGGTGAAACTGTTAGGGCATAGAGGTGTATGTATAGTGGTGGCATCTACTAAAGCTGTTGTACCAAATTAGGCTTCCATCAGCAGTGTGTGAAGTTCCACTTACTCTGGATCCTCTCCAGTGTTTCATATTTTTCATCCTTTTCATTTTAGCCATGCTGGTAGCTGTGTAGTGATGTCTTATGGCAATTTTAATTTACAATAGTGAGGTCAACTGCCTTTTCATATGTTTATTGGTCATTTGGATATCCTTTTTTATGAAACATGTTTAAGCCTTTTTAAAAATATTATCTTTTTTTTTGTTTGTATTACCTTTCTATTTTTTTGCTGCATAATAAATTATCCCCAAGTGTAGTGGATTAAAACAGCAATCAACATTATCTTGCAGTTTCTGGGAGTCAGAAACTTGGGAGTGGCATGGTTGTCTGCTTCTGGCTTGGGTGGGATTAGCTCTCTGAAGCCTTTGTAGATCCGCTGGAGAATCTGTTCTAAGGTGCCTCATTCACGTGCCTGGCAAGTAGGTTCTGGTTCTGGCTCTGGCTGTTGGTGGGAGACCTCAGGTCTTTTTCACATCAGCTTTTGCCAGGGATGTGTTAGTGTCCTGTTCTCAGGACATGGTGATAACTTCTCATTGAGAAAGTGATTCAAGAGAAAGGGCCCCAAGTGTGGAAGCCGTCATTTTTGTGACCTAGTCTTGGAAGTCACGTAGTGTCTAGCTTTCCCATGTTCTGTTTGTTAGAAGAGAGGCACATTGTGCACTTTTTAAAAAGTGACAGAGTCTCACTCCGTCACCTAGGCTGGAGTGCAGTGGCGCGATCACAGCTCACTGCAGCCTTGACCTTCCTGGCTCAAGGGATCCTTCCACTTCAGCCTCCTGAGTTGCTGGGCCCACAGGTGCGTGCACCACCACATCTGGCTAAGTTTTGTATTTTTTGTAGTTGGGGTTTTGCCATGTTTTCCAGGCTGGTCTCAAACTCCTGGGTTTGAGCATTCCTCCCACCTTGGCCCTCGAAAGTGCTGGGGATTATAGGCAAGAGCCACTGTGCCCAGCTGAGATGTATTTTAAAAGATCACTTGGTAGGATTTTTGTGTTTTGGACAGGCATCTCTTGTCAGATGTATGTATTGTGAATATCTTTATCTATTCTGTGGGTCCTCGTCATGTCTTTTGAGGTGAAGAAGTTCTATTAAATTTTTTTTCCTTTATAGTCCAGTTTTGTCCATTATATTTTGAAGATATTCAAATAATTATTGCTTCTTCTATAAATATGTCAGTATATGTCCTCAGAGAATAAGGACTCTTAACCGTAACAACCACAAAACCTCACATCTTAAAAATAAAATGAACACACAATTGCTTGACATCATTCAGTACTTAGACTTGAAAGTTCCAGTTGTTTCATATAACTTTTTTGTGTGGTTTTCTTATTTTGGCAGTGGCAAATCAGGATCCAAATAAGAGCCACTGTTTTTTTTTTCAGTCTGTGGGTTCCTCATTTTTTGCTCTTCTCCCACCATGCTATC